>NC_137747.1:9723343-10923343 GCF_963264785.1 Psittacula echo | reverse complement strand
TAAAGACAGATTCTTCTCAGAAGAAAATTTCTATGGCCTGTGAAATCTAGGAGAAATAAGAGAGATGTTTTAAACCGCTTTGAATTTTCTAATATTGTATAATTTTAAAAAGATTTAAAAGATGTTTAAAGGTACAGTAACAGTATTAAAGAACAGCAACTTTAATTCTTAACATTCACCAGCACAGTTCCACACGTGTGCCATGATGGTAGTGCAGTTATAGTCCTTAGGGCCCAGTTTGACCAGTTCGCAGTTACCTGGGAGTGCAAATGCAAATATAGGTATGGAGTTGATTTTGGTTTTATTTCCTTTTAGGAATTCAGCCACAGTTTGTCATTGGTAGAAATATTCTTTATTGTGCAGTGACTTTGTTATTTTTCTAACAGGTAAGCAATGTTGAGCTGATGCTTTGGAGAATACAAAGGACATACGGTTGGTTTAATGTACGATGGTATTAAAAGTCTGTCTGGAATAAATACACTCTTGCTCTGTAGGCTTTTTCTTTGATTGAAGTATGTAATTGAAGTCCCAATGATTTGTAATGCCTTAGCACTGATCGTAAAGTGTGAGCTTGTTTACTCCTAATATCCTAAACAAATTTCAAAATATATTTTTACAATCTACTTAAATTCCAGAGGTACACATTCTCTCATTGAAGGTATCTCACTTTCAGACTTAAACTGCAGCCATCCCGTTCCCCCCCGCCCATATTTAATTCTGTCAATGCAGTGATGACTCTGTAATGTTAAAAGAGCCATGACAACTGCATGAACAGTCTAGAATTATACAGCTACAGCATGTAGATCAATGACCATCTTTTCACTGAGCATCCAAAGCTTACTGGAGCTGGAATTCATTGCATTCAGAACTAAGTATGGCACCATGGGCCCAGGTGTGGCTGAAGGGAGCCTTCCAGAGCACCAGACTGCACATGAAGTTCCCTAGTATAGTGTTAAGCAACTTATTTTAGCAGCATGCACACCTGAGGATGCTTACAGCCATGGCAAGAGTACACTGTGCTCCCAGCAGCTCCAAAAATTGTGTTTTAAGAGCAATTGGACTTGCTCAAGGGATGTAATGGAGATTGTAGGAACCAACTGATTGCTTTTTCAATTTTTCTCTAACAAGGTCTTTTTGCAAGTAACGACACCTGTGGAATCAGCCTCTCATATTTTTTCCCCACTTAGAAAAGGGAGATGAATGTTTTCATGCATGTTTAAGCATGGTACCTGTCAGCAGTGCTGGCACATGAAGCAAGCACTGCAGTGACTAGGTTCATGTTGGCCTGACCGCTTGGGCAGTGACAGGACTCAAAATCAGTCCTCCCTCCTGGGCTCTCCACTGCTATTAAGTGTGCTTGGGGGCGCTGCCATCCTGGCAGTAGCAACTGGACCGGCATGCAAGGGCTATTGAATTCATTAGAACAAATCCCACTAGAACTAATTATTACTTCCAGCCATTATATATGTCTTGTTACAGTGTGTAGAATTTGATATCTCTTAGCAGGGAAGTTGCAATGTTTGTGATAATGAGGTTGCAGAATCCAGTACATTTAATTCAAAAACCTTTCTATGGCGTATTGTTTGTCTGTTTAAAAAAATCTTTTTTTTTTTTCTTTTATTTCATACATTTAATTTTTTGTCATAGCTTTTGAATGTTCAGTGCAAAGAATGCAAGCTGAGTGATGTTCTGGAGAAGCTCTGTGGGCTTCTCTGTACATGCTTATCAAAGCAAAACTAAAACAGAGAAGCCAGGTTCAGAGCAAGAAAAGAAATATTTCCATTTTTATTTTAAAACAAAGTTTCCTTTGCATAGTCGTCTCCCACATCCAGCATATAAGAGTAAAATCTACAGCTTTGGGACTCAAGCAGACTGGGTTTAGCAGGCAATGGAAATAAATAGCTGGAAAACTGACCTTGTCAAATGTTTGCTTGATGCATGTACCTCCATTTCATTACTTTTGTATTCATTTAGCTCTTTCCTAATTGCTGCCTAGGAATTGCAAATAGAAGAAAGTTAACAATTTTGTGAAGTATAAGTGTGGTAAAATACCAGACTTGCAGAGCAGAACAGGAGTTTTCTAAAGAACTAATAGGTCTTGGGTATAGCAAAGGAAGATGTCATTTTAATTATGTCAGTACCTTATCTGCTGCTGATAGTCTTGTCCATGGTTTATCTGCTCGCCTGTCATAGTCCTGTGCTTTTGCCACTTCCACGTAATCACTGAATCGAATCAGGATCTTTCTGTCTCTTAGTTCATCAACTGTAGGTCTCTGGTTAAGCTGTATTAAATAGTTTTGTAAAACAAGCAGTGTTAATAACAAACATCTCAACAAAATGTGCAATGTTTTCTGCTTCCCATCTTAGCTTAGTGTGCTAAGCCCTAACCCTTGGAAATTCCAGGGAAATACTCAGTCCTTCGGAGGACAGTTAGAAAAGTAATAATGGTTTAAATGGAGTTGTGGGCTATAGCACAGTGGTTTTATAACGGACAAAAGAGGAAAATATTTTACCCTGGATTTTGATAAAGTGTATTTACAATATGTAAAGGAATCATGATGAATTGATTATGGTTTATGTATAACGTCACACACTGTAGGGGTTTTCTACTACAGTCAGCAGCAGATTGTGTGAGATTTTCAGGACTGGACCCATTGTAAGAATTTTGATTTGGCTTTTCCAAGTTATCAGCATATTTGGCTTATCATTCCAGTAGGGATTCCTATGAACAGAACAGCAGATCTAGTTCTGATTCTGGGAGTACCTTAAATGCAAAGAGCAATCTATTGTGGGAGCACACCTGGTGCTCAGCAGGGAGTCAGCTCTGCTCCTGATTGCTGCAGAAAGTGAAGTAGTCCTTTTCCAGCAGTATAGCTGCAAAAATACCCAGTGTGCAAGCAAACATCCCTTTTCTGACTTAAACTTTATATGTAAATATTCTACTAAGTCTCATGTAGCTGAGATAAGGTAAATACTTTTATAATTCGTATTACCCAATGCTCAGTCACTGCTGAGGAGGATGTCTGTTAAAGGAGGCTTTGTGTAATAATGACCTCTGTGACTGGTTGATGCTATATCAGTTTTGATAAGTTTCTAGAAACAACGGAAGGTATTGCAGGATCTTACCTTTCTTGTCAGTCTCTGTTTGATTTCTCTCCTTTCTTCCTGTTCTGTTTGATCATTTCGTTCTGTAAAGAATATAAGAGAGAGATGACTTTCCACATGAGGAGGTTGGTATTTTCTAAAGTTCCAGGCAATAAAAAATGAAAGCACAGAAATATTAGTAGCTGATTCTTAGTTATGTGTTTTGTTAGTTCAGTACATCTCTTTGGCTCTTTGTCAGAATATCTAGTAACCTCTGTAGTGACAATGTCCTGATGTCAGTATCAGCTTTTCCTAAAGTCAGCTCCAGTGAGATTTAATAACAGCAGCCACACCAACTCTCCAGCTATATATACTTTAGAAGGAAAATCAAAATATTTCATAGTTAATCACAATTTTTTCCTTCTCCATATTGCTGGAGCCACTCATTGCTGTTACATGCTGAAAAGATTTATTGCAGCAGCTCCAGGGAAAGTGTGTGCTTTCCTGTATAACCTTATTCTGAGGTGACATCTTTAGATGGTCACACTGTCACAGTAGTTATCTCACACCTGCATGCTTTTTCTCATTGTTATTTGGGATATGCCACTGACATTAGAACCTCTTTATCCTCACAGGGTTTGCTTTTGTAGCATCGTTCCACTCTAACCTAAGGCAGACTGCTTTTGTGTGTTGTGCTTATTAACATTCAGGCCGTGATAACTCCTCCACCCAGGGTCTAAAAATAGACCAGAGTGCTGTAACACTGTGTGAAATATATCCTTTGCCTTAGGAAACGACTTAATGGCGTCTCTATTTCTCGTACTATCTGTTACTAAATTAAGGTGTGAGTCTGTGACCTGAAAAAAGCTGAAGACCTAGAGAAAAATGTAGCCATTGTGGGATTCTCTAGATACGACTGTGACTATGTAGATATGTACACCACTTGCATGAGATATTTCCAGTGTTAAAGCACACATGTGATTTTTAATATGCCTTGAAAAAACACTAGAAGTGCAGATGAGTTTCCAAAATGATATTTTTAGTAATGAAGGATTTTTCTGCCTTATTTTTAGGCTCATTAGATTACACTGAAGTGCAATTGTAAGTATCTATTTAAAATAACACATCAGTGCATAGCTACAACTGGCTATAGTAGAAATGTAAATCAAATGAATCTAAAATGCTATAATGTGCTGTATTACAATTTGGTGGCAAGGCACACAAATGTAAAAGAGAATAGGATAGCTAAAATGAGTGCTTTGTCAGGGATAAGCAGCTATTGAAGTCTGGAATGTTTAAAAAGAGAACAGGCTTTAAAAAGTAGAGTGCATTCTACGATGCAAGAAATTACTAATATGTTTCATTCGGGTTTAATTCACCCCTTTTAAAACAGATATTCTTATCTATATATTTTATTCAGAGATCTTTCTGTGGTGTAGGCCCTTTTTAAGGTATGACTGTAATATGCACTGAGAGAATTCCTAAAGCAAACCTACAAGGACACATTTGTGATAAAAAATGCTTTTCCAAATACAGTAAACATGTTTTAGTGACCTAATTTGATGAGAGATGCACCCAGGGTCAGTGCTTATACCCAGCTCCAAGAAGTAATAACAAAAAAATAGTTCTTTTAGACAAAGATAACCCAAAATTTGATAGGAAATGCTAGCAAGGGCATTATAAAATTTGGGTGTTATTACAGAGGCAAACCAGAGAGGCTTTTCCCATCAATATCATTCTGCCTCTGCTCAGAGGGCTGGTTTCGTAAATCTCGGTGGAGAGACGCTCCCAGTCACGAAGTATCGTGCAGTGCTGTAACTCATTTTGCTGCTCTCTGAGTTGCTCAGGGAACTCTTGGCTGTTCATGGCACTAAACCAGTTGCTGCTGTTAAGAAGGAACCAGGGATTGTACAGTGTGAGTTACGAGATGCTGTCTTTTCCCATGTGAACACCAGCTTTCTGATGAATGCAGGACGAACACGTGTGACTACCTGGGCTGTGACAGTTCATGTGCTTTTCATGTTTGTGGTAAACCAGTGGTAGTTAAAGGACTTAGAAGATCCACAACATTGTAGGGAAGCATTGACTTTAAGTTTGCTTTTTAAGTATTACTTTTATCTGCAAAACATCTTCCTAAGGGAGACAAGAAGTCACTTCTTTTAATCTTCCCAAGATTTGTTTTAGAATAAGACAGTAATTGCACTCAGGCACTTGCAATGTGCTTCTTATTGGACAGAGTTGTTCAAATGTGAATTATTAGTTCTTACAGCAGCTTTGGTGTAGCATTGCTTCTGTTAGCAGTATGTATGGGGAACATCAAAAATGTTAGGAAACTAAGAACCCAACTGTACAAACTTTTACAACCTGGAGGAGGTTGCTGTGATTTAACGAAGGGCATTTCTACCCTACTTGTAATAAAAGGAAACTATTAATTTCTAAATTCACTCAAAAATGAGATTAGAGTTGTTGCATCTGTCCAGCCTTTTAAGATGACAGCTGACGTAAGTAAGTGATGGCTGTTGTTCTTTACAAGATACTCTTTACAAGATACTTAGCTCTTTATATAGTGGAAGGGGTAAATAATATAGAAGTGTTTCTGATCTCAGCTGAACCTGTGCAAAGCCTGAGCCTGGAATGAAGTCAGTAAATGTGCTCCATGCTGGGAGCTCTTTAAATGAGATCCAAATCTAAACCAGCATGTTTAGCTAGCATTCAGGAAATATCTTTAATTCTGCTTTATCTTCTTTCTGCTTTATCTCTCTCTAAGCTCATTATATGAATGTATTCAAACTTTTTTTATTATTAAAGCTGGTCAGTGTAACCCAGATTAAGGATGTAACCAGCACACTTCAAAAAGTAAACAGACAGGAACAGATTATTTCAGTGGAGATCAGCTCTTCCTTAGCCAGGAAAAAACCCAAAGAAACAGGATTTCAGAGATCTTGGGTACTGACTTTTGAAAATCTGGCCCCACATATTTCAGAATCTTGGGTTACTGTTGTTTCTTGTCTCTCTGGTAGAAGACAGATGAAGCTAGGCCAAGTTCCGTTCACATTTGCAAAGCATCTATCCTTTTCCCCATCTATCTATGCACATGTGAGACATCTAATTTTACCATGTTCATTGTATGCATTGGAACAGTGCTGAAAATAACAATAAGTATACTGTGGAGCTCCTTTGTGTTAAAACTGAAATGAAATAATGAAATCTCCAATAACTTCAGTGGCAAGAGCATAAGGCTTTTACTATGAACTACCAAGAAAGTTCTGAGACATTAAATTTTAGGTGACAAATATAGATAACTTTTTTCCTAGTGATTTACAATCACATGAAATATGAATCAAATAGCAGGGGCAGTACTGCTTGTAAGGCAAACTTATGTGGGTTTATGTTTTATGCTTGTTTAATGAGAAACAAACTATTTACATTACTCTGGTTTTAATCTTTCAACACTAAATAGACCATGAAAATAACAGAAGCAAGATACTTTTCCTTTAAGCAGATGGTCTCCCCCTTCCTCCTGTCTGAGACCCATAATGGAGACAATTCCAAAGCTCTCCCTCACCTTCTCCTCACAAGATTCCCAGCACTTCTGAGGAAAGGGATGATGTTCACCACTTGTTTGATCCCCAAGCCAGAACACAGATCTTTAGGCAGAGTTGCACATTTCTGCCTTGTGTTTATTTGAGAGATATAGAGAACATTTCCGTGTGGCAGTATCTGTACAGGCCTGGAACTGTCCCTCTACTAGTATCTCAGAATGAGTTGTCTTTGGGAAGCTCTCTAATGATATGAACAAATGTACTTGTTAGGAGAATAGCACCTCTGCAGGGATGCTTTCTGTATTCACTTCAGCCTTGGGGGTATTCCCTGTATGTACAGTTTGCCATGACCGTCCATGTCTTGAAAAATGTCAGTCCAATTCCCTCTGCACTGTGTGACACTAGGATTGTATTCCTCTTAGACATCCCTAACAGTGTAATCAGAATGAAAATAGCTTGAAAGGCTACATTTGAACCAGTCACTCTTTTCTATACTAAATCGCATGCCTTTATCAAGTTGTAAATTCTGAATCCTGCAGTATTTGAAACGCAGGACATGTGGAAAACTGAAACTTTTAGGTACAGAAAGTAATCCTAGTCAATTAATTTGTCTATTTAAAAATACTGTGTTCTAGAAATGCAGCCACTGGTTCCAGCAAACACATATAAAATACTTTATGAAAAAAAAATAATACTCACGTTTAAGTATATTTCTTCTTTCTAGCTCCTCTACAGCAGGTCTTTGGCTGAGTCGCCTGCGGAAAAACACCAAAATCACATTTTGTACCATGTCTGTCCTTTGGAAAGTCTGCAGTATTCTGAGTTCTGGTTAGTGTTTTCCTCAGGGAGGGGACTACAAAATCCCTCTCCAGTACTCAAGAAGGAAAAAAAAGCACAAGAATCCTGACACTAGAATGCTTTCTTGTGTTATTTTCCCAAATGTCAGCAATGCAGGTAGAAGTTCTCCTCTAGTTTGCTCTGCTGTCAGTGAAGTGCTTCCTCAGAATGTGCATCCTTTTCACCATACTTTCCAGACAGTCAGTTGGAACCAGTTAAATTCACTCTTGAGAGGGTATTTAAGGTGGTTATCAAATGAGTTTCACAGTGATCTTCTGTAGCTATCACTGCCTCTCCCTTTTAATCTCAGGTAGCAGTGGGCTCCTTTTTCTCTAGTAACACCAGTGGTGCATCCTGACAAAATGCAGACTTGCCAGAATAAAGCTTTCCTGTGGTTTCCCGAGTACACATCTAACAGACCAATCCAGCAGCTCTCCTCCTGCCTGCTGAATAAAAATTCGTGTGCTGCTCACAGCCTCATGCTGTCTGAACGGAATGTCTTATGCAGTTTCACCTCCCCTTTTCAGTAGTGCTGCTTCAGGATTGAGTCTTCAAATCATATGACCAGTGCCACGGCGATTTTATTCTGCATACTAAATGAGACATCCCCACAAGACACTGCTAATATCTGCAGAGAATCTCAGGTAATTGAACCCCTCCCTTTGGCAGACACACACACACACACACTGCATTTGCCATCTTTCATGTAATAATCCAGCAAGCAGATTGGAAAGAGTTTATGATGCTTTCTGGCCCGCATCCTGGCAACGTTAAGGATTCTCATCATCTCGCCTCCAGCAGATGTTGCCAAGCCAGAGATGGAGTTACAAAGAAATACTCAGAGCAGGGACCACACTGCAAACGCCTGCTGCAGTAGTCATCCTTCTACTGAGTATAGGAAATAAAGGAATGATTATAAGGTAATGCTGTAACAAGATCTACATTTTACCTGCATGGAGACACTGTTACCAGGCTGTAAAAAAACGTAAAAGTACCTGATTCTAATTCCTCCTTGTTCTGTAAGCCTTAACTCTGTTTTTATTATCAGACCAACAGCCCAAATTATAAATGCAACTCCTTACCCTTTT
This sequence comes from Psittacula echo, assembly GCF_963264785.1. NCBI lineage: Eukaryota > Metazoa > Chordata > Aves > Psittaciformes > Psittacidae > Psittacula > Psittacula echo. The sequence continues at coordinate 10,914,792 of NC_137747.1, read as the reverse complement.
TTAATCAAGTTCCCTGAGATCCCTGGGAAAGCTTTCAGCTTTGGCGACAGGAAAGCATCACAACTGCTATACCAGATTCACACCAACAGAAAACTTATATGATGATCTCTTGTGCTTAGAAACACCCACAGCCTAACTCTCATTCTTCCTACCTAACATTTTGGATCACTTAAAGGTTTTCTCCTGGTCTCTGGATTTCTCTTTGGAGTAATGGGTCGGATACTCCAGCAGTGGATGTTGCAATAGTCCAAAGTGAAACAGGAATGGTGCTAAAATGCCGTACTAAAGGCTTTAAACATGTATTTTCAATTCCTGTTACCCCTGGACTCCTTCTTCACTCATTCCCCTTTATGCCTCAGAAATGATACAAGTCTCTCTAGGTTTTGTTGGAAGAGATGAATGTGCATTTTATAATATAAATCAGAGAAGAATGACTTACTGGGAGAGTTTATCTGCAAATGAAATGTCCACCCGACCTGCTGCTCACATGCTGCTCTCTCAAACCATTCTTAATTACAGCCCTTCCATGTGAGATTTATAGATTCTCCCAGAATCTGTACATTTGACTTCAGAGGCCTCTTTCAAACTGGGGGATTAAAAGCCTATAAGAAGTGATTAACACAGTATGAGAATGCCTATGTATATGAATGCTCTTTGTGTATAGACATGTATAAATATATATAGTTATGTATGATGGTTAATTGTTTAAAAACTTATTTCCCTTCTGGCTTTGACAAATACATGGTAGGTGCCCAGAGACAATATATTTCTGTGCACATCCTCAGCTTTACCCACAACAGAAGGAAAAGGTGCAGATACACACCGGCATATAAATACACACAGAAGGCATTGGGTTTTTTCCCAAGTTTTTCAGACATAGGGACCACACTTCCAAGCTTTTTGTCATAATTGTGAAATCAGATGTGCAATTTCTTCAAAACAAATTTGTAACACGATTTCAGGAAGCTGGGAGCAGATTCAGGATCAAACAACAGGAAGTGGCAACACTACTGACTGTTGCTTCCAAGGTATTTCTGTTCACTAGAAGCCTCCCGGTGTCCAGAACCCGCTTTGTTCACTTTCTCTGTGGTGAGAGCTGTGCTGCACGGTGGCTGGGCTCTGGGCAAAGGGTTTGTGAAGGACTCCAGCGGCCTCCGCTGATGGCTGCTAGTGGTAGTGAGGGGAAGCAGCAGTGAGCAGCGAGGGCTGGGGAGGCACACGTTCCTGATGAGTAAATCAGGATGTGAGAGGCCCTTTTGCAGGAGCGTCTCTTGCACGTCCAGAGAGCAGTATGCCCGCTTGTAGAACGTGCTGCCTCACCTGACCGTCCATCAAGGCAAGAAACTGCTTGCTGCTGAGTGTTCAGTGTGGGAGCAGAGCCTGTCCTGCCCGAGCTGCTTTGGGTGGATGGAGGAGGCTGCTTCATCACCCACGGGGGGCTCCGCAGCCCTCAGCTTCCCCAGAAGGGGACTCTCAGTCCCCCTTGCCACTGCCAGCTTCCCTCAGAACACCTACAAGAGGGCTTGGAGCGAGATAAAGACAGACCCATTTCTGAGGGCTCTGGTCAGATCAGTGCACGAGGGAAAGCGGCCCTGTCAAAAACACCTGTGCCTCCTGAAGGGAGCTTGTGAGTAAGAAGCTATTTCAGGTGACTTCATGCTTCTGCTTAGACGAGCTGTTTTGTGGGCACCATGGGCTCTGCATGCTCTCCTGCATCTCTGTTTTGGATGTTTATTCCCTGAAGCTGTTAAACATGAGCTCCTACCTCTGACAAAACCAGAAAGTGCCCCATGTGCATTGAGCTCAGTGTGTTCCCTCAGGAGGTGGCCATCCGGCCCTGCAGAGAGGCAGCGCCATGGCCTCGGGAAGCATGGCCTGGAGAAATGGCGGCCGCTCTCCTCACACCCTTGATGGGGAGCACGGGCCAGGAAGCAGGGACTGAGACACTAAGGCTCTAGGGAGGGGATGCTCAACTCTCCTGTGTTTAAAGGAAACAAACTCCAGCTGAATAATGATTATCAGCAGATTGCATCACAGCAGGGGAGTTGGTGTGTGATCCCAGAGGATGAACCAGGCACCTGGTGTGAAGGAGCCTTTGTGAAGGCTAAAACATGAGCCCTCCATGGACTGTAGGTGATCTCCAAAAGCTTTGCACAGAGAGGACTCCGTGTTTCAGAGCTGCAGGCCATTTTGAAGCAGAGTCCTGGCTCATTTCCTGTGGGTTCACAAAGCTCCTGCACCTGAAGGTGGGTGGTGGTATGGCTCCACCTGGGGCTTCCCTGCCTGCTTGAAGGTCTGAGGTCGGCATGAGGCTCCAGCACTACTTGGACGTGGACGTGGGCAGGTGAGTCCTGTGCTTTCCATTTCTGTTGCTTTTTCCATCTAGAGAATCAGTTCAGTATGGGACTTACCTCAGTAAAGTAAGCCCAGCTGGGAGGACTAACATAGCATACAACTTCTGTTGTGTCACAGCAATGGTTTCTTTTTAGTTGACTTTAATTTTTGATACCTATTTCTTGCTTTGAGAAAAACATCCAATTAATGCTGTTGTGTTCTTGGGTGATATGAAAATCTAGGTTTGGGTATTTTTGTACTATCTGCTGAGGTAGGAGTGTTCTCTGAGCAGCTCTGAAGGGACAGCCATTTCTGCAAGGGTCTTGAATCTTTCTTGAAAGCTCTGAAGTAACTTAAAGGCAAGTCCCACCTCTGTCTAGATTCCCTGTGGTGAAAATGCACAGACTGTGACTGATATTGCCAAGGTCCCATGTTAAGTGTATCCGCTCCAGGAATTTGCTTCCCCATTATCTTAAACCAAGAGATGCCAACAGCAGAAGTAAGCGGAGCTGGACTGGCAGCGCCTCAGCCCAGGGAGGGGGACTCGGGTAAACCAAGCAGAAATTGAGGCACCAGTGTGGCTTCCCTGTAAATAGGCTTTGGTACAGTTCAGAGAGAGTTTGCTGTACATGTGTTAGTGATGCCCCGAGATTGGGTAGAGACCAAAGTCTGCGTGTTTTCTCACAATGCTAAAGCCGTCTCCATACATTGGTGGGGATGATACAACACTACAGGGACAGCTATTTTTAAGTTCAGAAAAAATAAGTTTTTGTGGCTAATGTTGTTCTGTGCAAAGCAAGCAAAATCTTCAAGCACCACATGTTCTTCAGCTGTTTGCAGTTTGGGGGGTGTTCTGGGGATATTTTCAGATTACATTTAGAATGTTTTCTGCAGTAATTTGGGTTCAGAAAGACAACTGGATAAACTTATATGCTGCCATCTCTCAGAAGCCAAAGGCTTTGCCTGCTCCCATGTCCTTGGCAGTGTTACTCCGAGGGTTGGAGGCACAGGTCACTGCAGGGTAGCTCAGTCACCTGTGGTTCCCCCAGAGAACACCCTGCAGGTATAGCCATGTGCACTCTTGGTCTTGGAGTACTTCAGGTGCTGACAGTCTGCACATGGCCTCAAGGTTATTTTCTCCATGCAATGTGCACATGGGTCTGCTGTGATGTGCACAAGGGCTCCATGCTGGTTCTGAGGGGGGCAATAAATCTATGCATGTCTGGTGGTTTCCCTTGACGTACACGTGTGGTTTATAACTGTAGCAAAACAGGCTGCCCAGGGAATAATAAGTGCTGCCCCTACCAGCCCCATGGGTGGGGAGGTTTCTGCTGGCTGGTCTGGTGGAGCAAACTGCAGCCCTCTGCCAGGAGGGCCTGTTTTGAGGTCCTGCTAACTAACATGTTTGACACATGCACAAGTACACATGCCAGAGTTAGCTTCAAGGGGGAAGCCACTAATTGCTCATCTCTCTGGAGCAAGGGCACATGCTGATGAGCTCAACGACTCTTACATGTGCCTGTAACTCCTGAGCAATGGATCAATATTTACTTCATGCAGCCAGATTGTCTCCTTCACTTTCAAGGGAATTAATGTTGTGGACCAGCATTACACCAAAGTTGATAGCACTGGACTGTTACAGGTGACTCTGAGCCCTCAGCAGCCTGAGGATTTGCACGTCGCTAGGATCCCAAGGTCTGCTATCAGACGGGCAATGCATCAATACATCCTGCAAGCTGAGGTGCTGCCAAGTTCTCTGTCCTCATAGCTCACCTTAGCAGTGTCTCCTTCATCTGGCTTGGGAACTGCATCTCAGCAAAGCCACAGCAAGCTGTGGGCTTTCAGGCACAGGCACAGAACAGCTGATGAGACACAAATTTGAACAGCCCACCTATATGCATAGGGGCTAGGCTGACTTCCCACACCTCAGTCAGTCCTTCCTTTCAAGCTCCTCTTACCAGCCTGCAGTATCACCTGCCTGTCAGACCCTACCTAGTGTTCAGCAGAATCCAGGGCAGAAAAGCTCATGTACTTGGTTCATGGGGTTTCTTATCTGTCCCCAAAATGTGTTCCTTTGTTTCCCAAATATTGCATAGATTCTGTTGACAGTATGTGTATATACGATTGTCATAAAACTGGTTTTCTTATGGATTTGTAGCTGAAGCCAAAAGACATACTTTGGAATCCTGATTCTGCTTTTACTTAGTTAGAGCCATGTGATTCTGATAATCCTCTGTGAGGGGAGGGATAGACTGGGTAGACTTGGACACGTGCATGTGCCTGTGGACTCCGGACTGACAAGTGAGCAATCAATCCAGCTTTCAGTAAATGAGCTGTAGCCAGCAGCAATTGCATTGATTGTCTCTTGTGACAGGTAGTTTTGCAGCTAGAGTTGGGAAGGGGGTGGGGAGGATTCCTTTCCCAGGAGAGCTCCAGTCCAGGCAAGGGGAGAGGAAATGGGAGTGCCTTGTGCTTGCTTCTCATAAACCAGCTTGTGTCTGCTGCCTGTCAGGAGGCAAAGGCTCTGCCTCTTAAATTGGCATCTCTATTGCCAGAACATCATGTTCAATTCAACAAGAAGTTTATTTTCATCCTTCCTATAAGTAGCTGTGATGAGGACATGTGCCAGGGCTTTGAGTCACCCACATGCTGCACTGTGGCAGTGCAGTACTACTGGCAATGTACAATTATGGGTAGTAGTAAATTCTTGGTAGGAGGGAGTTGCCTTTTACAGTCTGTGCAAAATTAGAAGGCAGACACTGAGACACAAACTTGTTTTACCCCAAGGTAATTCTGGAGCACGTAAGAAGTGGTAGCTGAGTGATGTGCCAGCATTTCCCATAACAGGGAAAGAGTAGTTGCTGCCATTCTTTGATAGAGCAATATGACAAAGGGGAGATGGTACAGTAGATTTTGTGAGTTGCATGCAAAAACTTTTACTTTCAGTGCCCAATATTTGTGTCTATGTTCCTCCATAGTCTATTTCTTGCATCCAATTAAGAAAACTACCTTTGGGTGTCCAGTAAAAGATGCTGGATAAATGCAGAGGCTGTGTATGTTGCCTTAATTACGTATCTTACTCGTTTGTTTGGCCTTTAGTTCTGGCTGGATTTTCAAGGCTTGAAATCAGCAAGAGTTTCAGTTAATTATGTTGTCACTCATTTGCCAGGCAATTACAGTTGTCCATCATTATAATTTCTGCGATATAAGCCCTGCAATTAGGAGTTCAGATTTCAGCTGGAATAAATACTACATACTTGCCCAGGGTGACCCTTGTATCATAACCCACTGTCCATGAATGACCTACATCCTTGTGACAGGTTTGCTATTGCAGAGTGTTACTTGGTGATAATCACTGTGTGGGCTGAAATATACCAACAGAGCTAGGATCTAATTATGTGAGAGGATTCAGATGGAGAAGGCTTTACGGTAATCACTGTTTTCACCACCTGTGAAAGCCCCACTGCATTTGACCTTTGGTTTCATAGTTTTTTCCATGTGTGAGGAAGAAAGGCCAAACACAGCTGGAGAGCCTCTCAGTTCAAAGGCCTGCTGCAAAGCTCAGTGAAGATACTGAGCATCCTTCCATCACCTTCAGGAGACTTTTGCTTTCATACCTCTCTCAACGTGCAGTTAAGGGCTCTTGGAGGATGTTGTGGCACATTCCAGGACTGGCATAATATAAGGGTTTCCATTTTCAGTTGAGCTGTTAGTTAATATACAAGAACTAATGTGTCTACATTAGGATGTAAATGTAATAGCTGCTTACTTCAGAACAGGAGCTTTCTGCTCTCCCTTCCCTCTGCTCCCCCACTCTGTGGTTTAACAGAGCTGTTACATAGTGGACCTCTCCTGTTTGTAGGAGAATTACAATATTTAGTCATTAGCATGTCAAAAGTACAATCAATTATTCAACCAAAGACATGCTCTTTTGGTAGCAGTGTCAGCATGAGCAGCTCTCCTTACTCTTGCTTCTGCTTTGCCTTGCAGCTGGGCAAAGGTCTGGTTTGGGGAATACATTCAAGCTAAAAATAGCTCAGCAAGAAAAACTGCTGAAAGAACATGTTCTTCAGATAACAGCACGAGTGGTGCAGGCTCCCAGCACAGCTCCTCTGCTGAAGGCTGACGAGGGCTCAAGGCTGCATATTAAAGTATATGTTGAAAGGTCTTTCAGGTGAAACCATCTGCTGGTTATGACCTGGGTCACACTCTGCAGGTCACTGAAAATGGTTAATAATGTTTCATTACAAAGTAAGAGATTATTTATATTTTTTATTTTTTTTTTAATCTCTGAAGCAAGAGTAAAACCCTGGAGCCGTGTGTTCCCAGAGGAAAAAACCCAACAATGCTACATATCTCTGATTTAGGCAAATTCAGAACATTGTGGGCTTGATGCTTCAGGACAAGCAAACAAGAGGAATCATATAATTCCCATGGCTTTAGTTCTATCCTATTGTGTATGTATTACCATTATATTATTTTAAATAAAGGCATCTGCCACTGCTGAAATCATAGTAAAATCAACTCTGATAGAAACTGCTTCAGCAACAGCAGGCACTGCTAGTCAATCACTAGCAGACCAGAAGCAAACCTGTGCTCAGTGGTGGGGACTGCCACTTTACTGAGACAATACTCCTAGTAAAACAGTTGTACATATCATTCCCCAGAAGTATGCAAAAAGAAACAAAAAAGAAGTTAGGTTTTAGCTTCACTATACAAATGATGCCTAATACAGTGCCTGTGCTTGATCTCCTGCAGGGAGCTGAGGCTGGCTTCCCAGCCAGCCCTGACCCTGTGAGAAATGAAGTGTCTGTAGGCTTATGACTCAACTTCCCGGGCAGCCAGGAACACAATTTCAGCCACTGCAGTCAGAGAGAACAGGGACAGGAGAGCAGAAAGACATGCCAGTTGGACTGTAGCACTAGCTGCATTTCAGAGCCCCTCAAACAGAGATGCAGTACATGGATGGAAGCATCCAAAAGGTCCTGAATTGAGCTAGGATGTTCCTTGTTGCACAGCTAGCATTAAGATCCTGCAATACCGTCCACTTAACCTATAAATAGTTGGTCCTACTAACAGATGCCACTGCAGTTGTACAACTGTGGGATTTGGGTCACTGGAAGAAACCACAGCTGGATTTGCAGAGAGCAGACAAAGAAATATTGGTATGCATAGCTTGTCAGCCTGCCTCTGCTGGCTGTATGTAAATTCTCCCTCACCCCCTCATTTAAAGAAAAATAATTTGGGAATGGCTGTTCTTGCTCTGGATACAAACTGCTGAGAGTTTCACCATGAGATGTGAGCTCTGGAGAAGTTACTTCTCTATTCCCTGTAACCTGTATTGGTATATAAAGGACCCTTTGGCAATCTGTGAAGTTACAGATAAACGCCTGCAGGCATATTTGCCACTGCAAAGTGTTGCATAAAGCAATAGCAAGGATTTACCCCCGAGCCGGTGGTATCAAGCTGTGTGAGCCTACTAACCCAGCAGGGTCAAACCCTAGCAGGAGAGGGCATGCTGCTGCACTTTGCAGACTGGTTGGAATGTCAGGCTTCGTGCCAAGGGACAGCTTCTTCATTACTGAAGTCAGTCAAGGAAAGTGGAGCACTTTCTTGGCTTTGTGTAATCCCCAAAAGGAAAAAAAAAAACCCTAAATGATAGTGATTCCTAAAGTTGCAAATTCTTCTGGGACAGACAGTCCTGGCTGGGACCATATGTATGACTGCACACCTGCTATCAAATTGCAGGAATCTCTCTGGGAACACTCTTCCTGGCAACACAAGTACTCTCTAGTTCTTGCCTGTCACTCACCCACACAGCATCTCCAAAAGGATGGGATATCCCTGCCTTCAGATAGCATATCACCATCTGTTGTACTATTTTCTGTTTCTCTTGTGCATGCTATTGTTAGCCCAGTATTTTTCAGCACACAGCTAGACCAACAGTTTGCCCTCATGCTGTTATTAACCAAGGCTGGCCAGCCTTTGCCCACAGCATGTTCTGAATCCTGCTTCTTTATTGCATTCCTATTTTTTTTTTTTTTTAATATTTTGGGTTATTTGTTGATTTTTCAATGCAAAGAGAGTTCCCGCTATCAGCATTCAGAGTGAAATGAGAGATTTCACTGCCAACTTGGAGATGTGGCCCAGCACCCTGCAGGAGTGCGAGTCCCCTGGTCACAACAGGAATAATCATCTGTGGTCTAGTTGTTTCACCAGCAGATCTCTGCAGAGCTGGTCTATAGGGTTATCCCTATCATACAGAATAGGAAAATGTGGCAAAGTGTCTTGGCTGAAAAACCAGGCTTGCAGACACACCAGGAATTTATTAATTTCCCACTGCAAATAGCATTTCAGTGATTATGTTTTCCTTTGGTTTTAAATTGGGCTGAGGGAGGAGTATGACTTGTCACTTGATGCCACAAAGTGTGACACTGAGCGTTACCAACAGGCTAACCTACATGTAAATGCAGAGCGGATTTGAATTCAAAAACATCCTCATATTCTGTCTAATCTTCCCTAAAGCTTTCTGTGACCCTCCTTAGTTCCATTTAGGATCCTGTGTTTAGTTCTGGTGGTGTAAATCCAAATAGCGGTTGCTGGCAAATTTCAGTCAGGACAGAAAATTCTGACCTTTTGAAATCTGGGTTGAATAAACATAAGAATTTAATTATGTAACATTTGCTGTTGACCTGAGCATTTGGTTTTGATATTACTGCTATGATTTGTTGTGATACAACATACATTGTCTTTTACTGTCAAAGTACAAGACTGTGAAAACCTTTGTGATCTCTCCATGTTCTTGGGAAAGGATTCGATTTTAAGGAGACACATGTGTCTCCTTAGAGTTGCTTTCTGACTGCTAGGATAAGAGTAATTTAAGCACAGCAGTGTAAGGTGAGAGTAACTTCAAGGCTAGAACAGCCCTTGACTCTCTGCAGATGAGCTCCATCGTACACTGCTTTTCTAAGCTTTGGAGCACGTTTTTTTCATTGCAGCTGTTGCACAGCAAGTCGCAGGTAATCCTGCATTTGAATGCTGGACCTCCAGTCCACCAGCTCGTCCCTGCTAAACTGAGCTTCCCACTCTAATCATCCTTGTAGACCTAAGCTTGATATTTCCACGTCTCTTGTTCACCATTATCTTTTTCCTGTATGTTGTAAACAAGCTGCAAAAGTTTTCTTTAAACTTCATTGCATGATGACTGCAAATATAACTTTAACCACATTAGTAGTGGTTTGATTAAGCTTTACTTAAGGAGGAGGATTTTTCCCCTGTTGGGTGGTATTTGGAAGTACTGTAGCCACTCCCTGTGAGAATTACAATACAAGGCTCAGTGTAGCCTGGCCAGAACATGGCTTTTGCAGACCCCCTCAGATGAGCCTGATCACTTTGCAATAGACCAGCCGTTACCTGGAGAGACTGTTGGGACATCCTGGCTTTTTAGTTGTTTTTAATATGATTTCTGAAAAACTAATGAAGTATTAATTCATTCAGAATTTAATTTGCTTAATGAATATGATCATCTCAAGCAAATGACAACGGTTGCTCATCTGTGAGTCATGTAGTCTTGATTTCTGAGGCCTTTCTTGAACAGTGCGGCAGTGATGGTTTTATCCTGATGTTTGCTCTTGGCCTAGTGGTATTTTACATAATTTTAACAAAATACCTGTCACATCTTTGTACAACAATGCACTAACTAGACTGAAGTAACCTGTTTCTAATGTGATTTAACACTCAGATTTTACCAATACACTGGTTCTTTGAGAAGGTGTGTTTCCTATGTGCCTTGATACACTTCTCTGCATAATTGGACTTTGAACAGAAGGAGGTACCCAACCTCCAGAGGTGTCTGGTTTTTTTCTTATTTCACTGCATAAATGCTTGAGCATGGCTTGATAAATCTGGGAGTCCTTTTTTGTCTTTTGATCTGTTACATGTGACAGCTAAAGAAAAAGATAGTAAATGAGAATGATTTCCAGGGTTAAAAAAAACACTGTGTAGGCTGGAGAGGTCAAAGAAGTGTGCTGACCACTGAAGGTAACTTGCCCTGCTCTGTTTGACCCAAGCAGCTTCCAAGCTACACAAATAACAGGAAAACCCCCACAGGACCTGATTATAGAACTGCAGCTTGCCAGGTGGGCACAGGCAGCAGAATCACAAACATATATCAATAATTAAAATGTAGCCCTAGCTAAGATTGTACAATATCTATTAAACAGTGTTTGATTAAAACCAATGCCCTTCTGTTCCAACCACTTTTTCTTTCCTTCCCCCTCCCTATTTCTTAAATATTTATTTCCTTCATTTTTCACCACCTCTTGCATTCTGTAAGGTTATTTCAGCAAGGTAGAAACTGTGCTAGACTGACTCAGTTTTCCTCTATGAAAGCAGCAAGCCCAAGGCTCTGATTCCTGGGAGGAATTAAGATCTTGAATGAACCAGGCTACAGAAGTTGTTCTCAGAGCCACGGGAGGAAACTGTAGTAACTCAAACAATATTTGGAGCACCAGCAACTGCACTGTATGAATTGCAGTTTCTTTGGATCACATGTGATGAGCCAGTTCTTGGAAGAGAGTTTAAAAACATGCTCAGGTTCTTCATGCAAAGATGACTCCTGACAACACTGCCCCATAAATCAGTGATAACATATTACTATGGTGCTCGCCATACCCCTCGAGGTATGGCCTGTGCAGATGTGACACCACACAATAGGAAAGCTTTTGTGTCTTCCCTTCCCCAGACTAAAAGCCACACTAGAAATTTTGTGGGAGAAGTGAATTCTATCTACTCAGGTGTTCTGCCTGTAATTCCCAGCAACAGTTACAGTGAAACTCCTATATACCCAGTCTGCATATAAATTTGGCTAGGTTTAAAAGTGGGGGACAGAACCAACCCAACACCAAAACTCCCCCTCTCTCTTTTTTGTTCTTATATGCTTTCATATGGCAAGTCAGAAATTGGGTATGTTAAAACTGACAAACTTGCAACTGAAGTGCTTTCTGGCTGAGATTTTGCTCATACCAGTTCATAGCATTTTTTTTGGATATGCAGTGCCCATCCTGTCTTGCTTCTGTTTCAACTACAGTGAAGTAAGTGCTTGGCTTTAAGTGCATAAAACTTGCTTCTTGAATTTCATTAACAGGTCTAAACCAACATGAAAAAATCAAATAATCTCAGTACCACAGTGACTATCCCCACAAAGGGTGTGCTGCCACCGTGAGTGCCTGAATCCCTGCTCAACACTGGGGTTATCAGGAGCTCACAACTGCTGCAGTGCCTTGTTCTGGTCAGGGTTTTGTCATAAAGCAGCACAAAGGGTTGTTGTGATAGCCAGAGCAGCTTTACTGTGGTCCCTATTGATTCAGCTGCGCAAATTAAATTAAAGCAATTTGTTCCTGTAATTACTTGTGCTGCAGATCCAAAGTAGCTTAAGGACCTGAATCACAATCCAGAGTAAGGTGAGGCATTACAGAGCATTATTGGCTTTCTGCAGATTTCCAGGTTGATTTATGGCTGCTTGTCACTGGGCAGGGCTTGGGCTCAGCTTTTTAAGGCACTTGTAGGTGCCTCAGTTCTGAGAGAGGATTTGAGCCTGAACACACGCTGCTATTGGGAGGCGGTTTGGCAGGGCGAAGCAAGTGCACTATTTGCTTCCTGAAAATGTTTTTTCCTTATTTAGTGATATCTGCTTTAGCAGTTTTCCTGTAAGTTTATTCACACAATTATGCTCCCTTGTGGCACCTTACAGCTTTCCGAACCCTGATGCTGTTTTCTATTTCTCGTTTCATATGTGCCACTTATCCCAGAAGATCTATTCCAGGAATTGACTCTGTGTCCCAGAAAAGGCCATCCATATTCCTTTCTCTGTTTACACCTGCTGCTCTGCTCATCCCTTCCCTGCTGTGCATGACCTGCTGCCCTTGCCTTCACTGTGCCTGGAAAACATGTTCGATTATGAATTCATGGCACTGGAGCCAGAGAAGTAGAACAGAGTTGTACAAAGAGTTAGTGTCTTCCCAGAAGACAATCTCTCATCAGCTCTGTCCTGGACATGTGAAAATTTTACTTGTCCCTAGGCAGTTGTATCTACCCTCTGCAATGGCACTTCCCATGTTTGCATGAAGTGAATGCCCAATGTTTAACAGGAGATGCTCACTGAATCCTCAGTGACACAAACCTGCACTGAGAGCAGCTTTGAGTCATGTGCACGTTGTTGAAATCCAAAGCTAACACACAGGACTAAGTCCTCTCTGTTGCAGTCCTTTGTAAATGAATTAGTGTGTTCAAAAATTCTTGCCAAACATGTTGTGGGCTGGTCTGAGACAGCAAATTGCTCTTTCTGGTTCAGCTGCAGATCATGGCTCTTGCCCAGAGCTGCTGGGGTGCTCCATAATTAATTGTGCATGCACTGTGCTTCATTACTGAAGCAACAAGCAACTCTGGTTAAAGAGCTGCTGTCTGGAGGGTTCGTTACAACCAGGGTTTGTTGCTTGCTGACAGGGATTCATTTTAGTGAACTTCATTCTATTTTGCAAGTGTAATATCGAAAAGGGAACACAGGCTCTTCAGTCCTTAAGGGACAAGGTAGTCAAGGTAAAGCACATTGAGATGTACTTGAACCTCTTTTAATACAAGTATTTGAGCTGTGCTGCAGATCCCTTGGACCTGAAAAGCCATGTAAACAGGAGGCTAAACTGATTAATTGTTTGGAGACATTAACATAGCTTGAGCTTTCTCTCTTTCTCCCTGATTTTTGTCCTTGAAGACTGTCTCAGAGTACCTCTGGCAGCAGACACTAAATCTCAGCATCCTTTATTGTAAGACCAATACTGTTTGTCAGTGGGTACAAAACAGGATTTCCAACTGTGTGTTGCTGCTTGACACCAAGGAACAGGGAGTAATAACGCCGATGGAATCCAGACATCTAAATCCTAGAGGCAACTCTAAAAAATCGCAGCTATCACTTGCACCTCCCTTATTTTTCTAATCTTTCCCCCATCCCCTGTAATGTTTTTCTTTACTGTAGCCTGAAAAGCTGAGCCCATAACAGAAAAGGGACAAAAGATTAAGAAAATCCCAAATCCTCACACAGCGCCAGGTTTCAAATGTACTTGGGCACTGTGCAAGCTGTTAATAAAATCCCACTAGCCACATGCAAGTCTCCCACAGCAACCCCCAGCCAGCCCTGCTGCCAGCATCTCCAATTTCTGCTAGTACAGAGCAGGGAGAGCGGGAGACTCCCCTGGCTTGCACACACACCCATGAAATTAAATGCTAGCTCTATATATAGCTCCTGCCTCATGTAGGAGCTGAGGCTTTCACACACTGCCCCGCTGTGCTTGCCAGGGTTATTTTTAGCATTAGTGACAAGGTTACCTGGATTATTCTGCCAAATCAGAATGAAATGCATTGAATTGTATGCAGATAACATCAGAGATGACAGCTGATCTTTTCTTTGTGCCTGCTCCTGCCTTTCTGGCTCTGCAATAAATCTGTGCCGTGTTTTCCTAGCCTTGTGAAATGAGGGCAGTTCCCTGACTTCTAGTTCAGAAAAGTGGGAGTTTAAGCACAGTTGGAGCTTCATCAAAAAACTTGATAATCTCTAGGTGAATATAAGCTTATCTCTAAACTGGGCTCACTTCAATATCTACTTGATTTCTGCATTAGGGCTACTAGTAGTTTGTAGACACACCTTCCCCCTTTCTTGGTCAAAATCAAATCATATATTCCCCAAAGTTCAGTGGATTCAGTCCAGTTTCCCACTGAATCTGTCAGTCTGGAGGGCTGATGCCTTTTCAGTGCAAAGCTGGACTGAGACATTTCTGTGAAGATGTGGCACTGGACGTGCTGTTCTTGAACCAAGGCACAGCTTTTGTTTCGTTGATAGGTAGAATTTTCCTTTATGACTGCTCAGTGTTGAGCTGTCACGCTTTCTGCTTTTAGGCTACAAAATCTGAAGTGCTGTTTGCTTGGTATTGTTCAGTCTCCACTGTGAACTTCACGCTCTGTTACACGAGGCCAAGGTACAACCCAGGGTCTAATCTGGGTGTACATTTAGCTACATCTGGAGGTTTTGGGTAAGTCAACTCAAAATGCCTTTCCAAGAACCTTAGGGCAGCACTACAACTACAGATTTCCAGATGTAGTAAAGTACTGAATAAGATACCTCCTTTTCACTTTACATTGCCAAGAAACCTTTCCCCAGCATGATCCACTTACTCATGCCAACATTCTCAATGTGGTAAAGATCCATTTTAGGTAGTTGAGCTTTGGTTCCACTCTGTGTCCACAAAAGCATCATTCTTCCTGTCTGACACCTTTGATGCCCACGTTGCTGTACCTGAATTCCTCTCTCCATAATCTTTTAAGTGCTGCTTAATGCATCATGTCTACTTACACAAATATCCAAGGAGGTAAAAAAGAACATGAAGTGAAAATTACAAGTGTAATCTTTTCCGGGAATTCATGTTTTCATTGAAACACTAGGTAACAGTGGAGTGCCTTTAACTGTGGCTATACAAGGCATACTAGAGAAGCACCAGCCACCCAGGCAGTTCAAACATGAACTTTCTAAACAGTCAGATACCAAATTTAATTAAACAGCCTTTTCCTGTGTCACTCTTCAGTCTAGCGACTATTTTACTCCCCCAGGTTTCTGCTTCTAGAACAAAGTGAGTCTGTAAGGCGGAAAACAGGAATTGCAAATAATCGTACTTGCAAATGTCTCTTCTGCCTCTTGACACAAAGAGCTCTCAATTCATGGAATTCCACTGAGGGCTTATTATCTGTGCTCCCAACGCATAATAATGGGAACCAAAACCTGTTGAGATCCCTGTTGCCTAATGCACAGTAGAATATCGCAAGTGCACACTATGCCTGGGGCACTGGGGAAGTGTGAATTAGTAAGAGAAACACTACTGGAAAGGCAAATATGGGGAAATGCAATCTTGCCATTTTGGATGGAGGAGGAGGGAGACATGCTTGTTTCCATGGCAATAAGTGGGAGACTGAATTGCTGGCAGCAGGAAATAGGGAAATACACTTTTCAAAAGCAGCAGTGCACATAAATGAATACTTGAATCTGTATCCACACTGCTGTCAGTCAATGGTAAATCTGAAGTCAGTGGACTTGCACTGCTGAAATGTAGAACCTGGCTCAAAAGATATAACAGAATTCCTCAATCTCTCTTTTGTGATGGAATGAATGGGAAAGTGAAGAAAAATTAGGATTTTAGCCTTGACTGCATAAACACTCGTCAGCACAACAGCAGAAAACTGGTTTTCCTAGCAGTTCACAATTACCATTGCAATATATTACAGCCAGAACCATTTAAAAATACAGCACTTTTGAGAAAACATTGGGGTTTTTGTCTCTCCATTTTTGAAGTTACATAGGTGCTATTATTCAGTATACTTTGCACATTATATACATCAGCACAGCTTTCCCTCCAGAGTATAGGACTGTGGGACTGAGGCAATTTGCTAGTGAGCCTTCAAATATGTACAAATGTACTGAGGAATATTGATATTGAAAACAACTGCCTATGTGCTTGTACTGTGTACTTGCTGTTCTCCTGCAGCCAGCTGTTGAATAGCTACTCGCTAATCTGCCTGGACATTATTCTTTTGTGCTAAAGCACAGGTCTCTAGCATGATGGTACATGTGGATTCAGAACCAAGCCAGCAAATCCCATAGCTGTTATCAGTGTTACCAGTGCAGCAGCAGCAGCAGCAATGTGCTCTTGTCTGCATAGGTAGTTGCAAAATCATCTAGGGAACAGACATTTCTATTGGATCCCATTTCCCAACCAGTACCTCACACCAGAACTTTTAGGATTCCTTAGTGATGGACTTCCAAGTTGTCACAAAGAGATTATGCTGCACAAGAATTAGTAAAATTAATGAATTTTAAGAGCATAAAATCTCTGCCAAGAGTTTCTCTCTTGCCAGAGTGGTTATGTTTCAATGCTACTGCCAGTTTGTGCTCTGAGTGGAAACTCTGGGGTTGTCTGGGTTTTGTGGAGTGAGACCTTGTCAGTCCCAATCAGAAACTCCAGAGGGATATCACTAGGGCTTTGACTCCTTGGCCTTTACCAGTACTTGCTTTTACTTTTTGTCTTTTTGGACACTTACTTACTTTTCCTGGTATAAATGTTTTTCTGCATGCATCCACCACCTGAGCTTGTTTGCATGATTATGTTCTATTCTGTTGGATGAGTTAAGAGCTGAGCTAAGCTCTTGCCAATGCACATATGTGCTGGAAGTTGTATGGGAAATTGCTTCCAAGCTGTTTTGCCATTTCTGGCTATTCTAGCAATCTCTGCACCGTCTGTTCCCCGAGATGCACTGAATCTCCCACATTCTAGGAGGAAGTTGCTAAATGAAAGCCTGTCTTCCTCTGCTTGGAACAAAGGTGGCTTTTAGCCATCCTGTAGGTATCACCAGTGAGACTAATGGCCTGTACCAAAGATTCCTTCATAGGGCCACAGCAAACACTACTGAGGCTTCCTTCACTGTATTTACCCATAGTGAATACATTTCCCAGCTTCTAATAGTGACCAACACTTTTCCTCACCAGCAGAGCAGTTCCCTTTTTAAGTCCTGGTACTGACACTTGACTTTATATATGCCTCCTTTAAAATAATTCTTTAGGATTCTTATTAAGCAAGAGAAGTTGTAAATGAAAAGGCTAAAGCCTGTAGTTATGCTACTTGAAGCTGTTTTTAGCTGTGATTCCATAGACATTCACACTAAGAGAAATCAGACTGTATTGAAGAGAGATGTGACTTAGGTACCTCAGTAATATGAGGTAGGCTGGATATATCAGTGAATACTCTGTGATGGTTGAACTTGATTTTAGGGATGTAGTGGGGTGGAAACCATTTTTTGTATATTTTAGAGCCATAAAATTAAGCTCCTGACCTACGAAGACATTTCAGGATCAACTGACTGGTGGGAATATTAGCATTCACAATATTGAAGTGCAGCTTAAACTATTTCCCTGACATGAACACAGAAAGTTTGCAAGGTCAAGATGGTCAAGGCCATGATCAAGGTCTATTGTGTTTTCCTTTCTAAGACAATGGGTATTAATGTGGCACATCTATGATTTACTCTGCCTGTACTTCCTTGGAATATAATGTAAATCATAAAGTGATATTCTCTACTTGTATGGGATATACATGGGATTTTGTGACAGGGACTGTCATCTCCTCTCTCTTGGGCAGTCACTGGCACAATGCGCTTTTCTCTTTTGGATATTAAGTGCTACCATGCTGCAAAGAATAAACAGCAGTCATTCAGACTGGAGGAAAGTGATTACTCATCTCCAGTGCTGCAGGAACATCGTGAAGTGCACCCAAAGCAGCTCATTTCTTAGCTGAGGGCAAGTGTGCCTATGGCAGTGGTGTTTTCCTCCATAAACTCTGGCTTATTTGCTTTGATCCATATGCATACTTCTCATTCCCTGTCCCCTGCGGTAAAATTTAATCAAATGCACACACATGAATGGAGCTAGTCTAAATATCAATAAATGTTTCTTTCAGGAGAGGCTTGAGTATTTAATATTTAATAAGCCTTGAAAATGAACTTTTATTCATGTTTCTCAATTTGATTGCAAGCATTTTGGCGGTGAGTAGTGCTCACTGTCCCAGTGTGGGCAAGCATAGCACAGATTATTTAACAAACCACTTTGTCTCATCTAAAATATTCATGTTTGCAGATATCCAAATGTAACTCTCAAAAAAACCCACAAACAAAACCCAAATGGTGCAGTCTGAGCCTCACAGTTACCTTACATCTTTGCTTTAGGCTACACGCCGCAGTAATGCTGTTTCTCTCTTGGCTCTACCCTGTTGCCCTGGTTACTGATCAAAACCAACCGATCCCTGCTGTCCCTGCTGCTGGCCTTGCACAAGCACCTAATTTGTGTGAGGGCAGTGCTGCTGAACCTGCTTCTTCACTAAAGCAGAAATGTAGCCACCATTGTGTACAGCAGCTTTCCTTTGTTCTAATAAATATGCAGGTATAACAATTGCTTTTATCCTCAAATTCACCCAGCGCTGACAAAGCAAAATCAGGTTAATGAATAATTCCATTCTTGTTTTTGTTAAAGCATTAGCCTTTCTGGGGGACCTCAAAATCTTGATTACATCATAGAATCGTAGAATAAACTAGGTTGGAAAAGACCTTTAAAATCAAGTCCAACCTTTACCCTGGCACTGCCAAGGCCACCACTAACCTATGTTTTTTGAGCACTTGCTGGGACGGTGGCTCCCCAGCTGCCTTGGGCAGCCTGTTCCAAAGCCTGATCACCCTCTTGGGGAAGAAATTTTTCCTAATATCCAACTTAAACCTCCCTTGGTGCAGCTTGAGGCTGTTGCCTCTTGTCCTATCTCGTATTACTTGGTAGAAGAGACTGACCTTCACCTCACTACAACCTACTTCCAGGTAGTTCTAGATAGCAATAAGATCTCCCCTGAGCCTTGTCTTCTCCAGACTAAACACCCCAGTTCCCTCAGCTGTTCCACATAAGACTTGTTCTCAAGAGCCTTCACCAGCTCCATTGCCCTTTATTGCAGTGGAGCTGCAGGTAGATACGGCAGAATTTTGCCTCCCACAGTAACTTCTGACTTTTTTTCTTTGAATCAAGGGAATCCTGACTGAAGAGGTAGTTAAGATTTCTTTTTTAAGTGGTTGATGTGCAGGAAATGGACTTGGGGGTGGGTGACAATGTCTCATCTGACAGTACACACAGGATACTTCATTGTAAAGGGAAGTTCCCCCCTCTTCTTAGAAGACTTACTTCGAGAGCTTCATTTCAATTTGCTGCCGGATTTCCTGTCTTTCCTCATCAGTCCTCCTTGGGAAAATATTCCTGTCTTCCAGCTCCTGCTTACTTGGTCTGTTTCGTAGTTTTACTGCCAGCAGTTCTTTCTTGCATTTTCTTGGCAAGGTACCTGGGACATGCATTGAAAAGAAAATAATTAGAAAGACAGCTCCTGGAAAGGAGAGGTGAACATTAAAAGAGCAGAAAACCTACAGAGCAATAGTGGTCTGTATGTCAGTGTGAAATGAGCAGCTGTGCAGGGCTCAGACACAAAACTGCGTACAAATCCAGAAGGATCATATTCCTCTGCTGCCAATATTATCCATTAGAAGCAAGCAGTGCTCTCAGGTGAAAATTATTTGCAGCTGAGACATGATTCAGATTGCTAGTTTAGAAGTCTAAAGCTGTGCCTCTTACCTCAGTCCTCTGAGCATCCCGACAGCCCAGAGCAATTCCTGTTTCCTGAACCAGTTAGTGGTTCCTTTGCAGGAGGACTGAATTGCTCAGTGGCAGAAGTGGCTGGGACATGTACACCTTCCTCTCTGGGTCACAAGGTGTAACAAGGGATAGGTAATGGTAACTAAAAGTTGTTGCGTGGCATGTGTGTATATATGCACACAGGCATATCTCTAAAAATATACATAGAGATACATATGAAGTATCATTCTGGTTTTCTGGCATTAGAAATTAGAGGATCAGAACTGTGACCAGACACTGTGTGTCACTCTAACACTAAATAAAAGCCACAATGTGTGTCTGTATCCTGTCCAGTGTGACAGTGTGTCATAACAGAATTTCATCTATCAATCAGTATTATTCTGTTGGCATTAGGCCTGTTCCTCTGAATGGAGCAGGGGCAAATATTGCAAGGAATGACAGAAAAAGGCCAGGTTTTATGATGACTCACAGAATGCTGGCAACTTTATTGGACATTAGGCAGTAAGAGACACAAATGGTTACTGTGATTGCATGATTGGTTGTGCTTACTGTAAAAAATATAGCACATGCTTTCCATCAAACCGGGTAACCTGAAACATTGCCATTACAAAAACATGTTCATAGGAGAACATGCAGCAACTGTTTTGGGTAGGAGTCTATTGTTCTTCAGTGTACTGGATGTTGAGTCCTTGATGCTACCTCTCTGATGACATTAGAAATATCCTTTCACTCTTACTAGAGGGAATTGTGTTTGAGTTTAGGCATTTCTGTATCTCTGGCAGAATTCTTTAGACTTCAGCAGGCTAAATAAATGAAAATTGGACTCCTCAGCTTAGAAACCATTTTTCCATGTGTTAGGGAAGTTATGCAATAGAATAGAACACCGTCTTTATTTTCAAGTGCATACTGAAAGTCTGAAGTGATGTCCACATTGATAAACATCAAGTTTGCTTGTGATGGAGGGGGGTGGGGAAGAAAAGGGAAGTGCTATTAAAACCAGTGAGCTGCTGAGTCATACTGGTAGGACTGCAGTCGTCCAGCAATCATGTCACAGGGACGTTATAAGCAAGTAAATTTCCACAAGGTCATTGCACCCCTCCCGTGCTGTGCTGACTTTTCTGCTGTCCAGTCCAGGGCTTCAGTGGAGTCTGAAAATCATCTTTGCAGAGCAGCATCAGTCAGATGGGGTTCGGGGTATTGTCAGGATACACAGGATCTACGGTTAAGCCTTTGTATTTGCTTCGTCTTGGGAGGGCGGTGTGTAATAAGAGGTTATTTTGTTTTGGTTCTTTTTTACTTTAAAGGGTTTTAATTTAATGCTTCACCTTTTCTAGAAAAGGTCATGTAATTTTTAAAGAAAATTATATTTAATTGGTATTTTTGTTTGGCATTTGAGATAGGATTAAAGTCTATTTTTAAAGAATGCTCTGGAGGCTGGCAAGATTCTAAATCCTAACTAGATTCTCATTCCCAAATATTGGGGTTTTATTTGCTAGGGATCTGTGGACCTACATTATTATTATTATTACTATTGCTGCTGTTGTTATTATTATTATCATCACTATTGATCTCAAATTTCTTTATGCAGGGGGGAGGAGTCTACACCACATCTACGTATACATCTTGGGAAGACCGGGGCAGAAAGTAGTTAAGGTGTCCTTGTGTGAGTGGGAGCAAGTCTCTTAGAAGTTGCAGTGGTTTAAAATTAAACTTTTTAGAAACCAATCTCAGCTCAAAACCCCACTTAAAGTATAAAGCTGTGCCCTCATTTATTGCCTTCCTCTAATGCTTTCAAAGTCTGTTGCAAACATTAATTAAATTAAACCACGTAGCCCTCTGTGTAGTAGTAGGTATACATTTAACAGATGGGTAAAGAAGTTAAATGATTTGGCTGATGCCGCACACAGCCTTCTGCTAACTGCATATATGACTCCATCAGAAATATTTGGCTCATGAAGCCACAGACTTGGGATTCTGTCAAGGTTTTTCAAGCCTCCACCACACTGGGAGTGGGTGCGGAGTGGGTGCAGGGTGGGTGCTTGCAGTGCTAGATCCATACAGCTCAGAAACCAACAGAATTCCTTCTGGAAACAATTTGAAATACCTGGGATTGGCAAACTCCCAGGTATCTCTGAACATGTTCTCATTTTCTCCTGGAAATTTTAATGAGTTGGTAAGAGGAATTTGATCATGTCAAGAGATTGCTGCAGAGAAGGCTGCACATGCACATTAAGCCAAATGGCTCCAGAACATGATAGTCTTACCACCCATGTGCTGGCCATCTGCATAGTGCATCTGCAGACAGTTCAATGCATCTTGGCTGCACTGAAAGCAATAGATATGCACATGCATATGTATGTGTCCAGAACTGCTTAGAAAGAATAAGGGAGCTCTACATGTGTAGTAAACACTTTTTTTGTTTGGAGATGCACCCTAAACAGTTATTCTCCCATCCACTGATGACCGTGAAGGTATGAGCATGCAGGACTATCCCTACTCCCTTCAGGCTGCTATAAAATTTCTTGCCATACCATACCTGATTATACCTGGTTCTTGCCATACCATATTATACCTGATCTTTGAATAGTGGGAGAATCCCAGTGATTATTTGCTCACATGAGGTCAGAGCTCATTTTCTACTGTCCCTCATCTATGAGATGAAGGCCAGCTGAACCCAATGTTCTGCAGTTAAAAGACTGGACCTTTTTGCAAGAAGTCAGGTTTTGAAGCTGATGTGGAGGCACTGGCTAAAGCTAGCTCAGTGTATGCCCTAGAGGCTTCTGTTTCAAAGTGAGAGGGAACAATGAAAGACTTTGCTTGAGACAAAGTAAAATGAAGCTGCTTTTCAGAGTCTTGACTGCTCCCAGGCTGCTCTGCTGTGCGTTTAGAAAGAGTCTACTACTTTGTGAAATTGGAAACACAAATCATATCTGAAAACATCTCAACTTTAACCCAAATCCTGCTGTGGTATTACAGAAGTGGAGAGTATATAAATGACTCAGGATAAGCTCTCCTCACTTCATCCAGATGTCTGGATTTCTAAAAGGCTTATGCTATAAACACTCCCATGGTCCATATGCACTGGGCACTGATTAATCTTTAGGGTATTTCACCAAATAAAAATGCAAGAGATCTGGATTAAACTGATCTGCAAGTCTAAGGAGCTGTTCCCTGGGCCTGAGCAATTGGGTTAATTGCTGAAAAATAATAGCTGCCCCACAAAGTGAAAATAGGGGATGATGTTCTCCCCCATCAGGAAAACATGCTGGGAATCACTGTGTAATTCATCTGATTTCATCTCGATGAGCCCAATGATGGCCACTTCTGTTATTCTACCTGCTGCAGAAACCCAAATCTGAGGTTTCAGAATTAATAAACTAATAAATAAAACAAAACCAGAGAACAAAGAGGAAAAAAAGCCACAAACTAATTTTCTCCAGCCCATTTTCAGCACCCCGAGGCAAATTCCTTCCTGATAACAATGTCAGTAGAAAGTGAACTTGCAAATACCCTTAACTCTTCTTTTCCTAAGAGTTATTTTTCCTAGTCAGAAAGGCAAATTCAGTGCCGATCTGCCCCATGACCAAACTATCTCAGCAGGATCTTGCCTGTGGCTCGTTTCATGGTTTATGGCTGCTCAGCCTGGTCGCTAATAAATGTTATGAAAATTCACACCTTTTTCATGCTGGGTTTGCAGGTTCCTGACTAAAGTTCCTGGTTTAATTCAGTTGAATCATGACATTGAATTTCCTGTATGTTTACTGTTCTTTCTACCAAGAAACAGGCAAAATCTAATGCAGCATGCTGATGGGAAGACCTTGCTTGCAAGTAGTTATCAGTTGTGGGCTACATGCTAGTTACGTTATTTTTTAAGCTTGTGCACAAGACTACTGTCTTGGCTGGTGTTTTTAGAAGTCTCAAAGAATGATTTATTGAGGAAGGTGCTAGTGGAAAGCCAAGGTACAATTCCTCGCTTTTTTCAGAGTTGTCTGTACCAACCTCCCAGTAACCACAGGGCTGTTGCACTGTTCTGCGTCGCAGTGGCAACGGCAAAGTTGATGACATGCTAAAGCAGGACACTATTTGTAAAGCAACTTTGGATTAATGGATAGTTTCACTTCCTGACTTGCAAGCCAGCCCAGATTTTTTTAAACTAGAAAGAATCTGGATCTTTTCAGGGAATTATTCTGGCGCTCTCCCTGTCACTTGTCGCTAGCTCTCATTCCTCTCATTTGAACGAATGCTGGCACAAACAGTGCCACCCAGTGTCAAGACGAGAAATATCTTGGTTATGTCCAAGCTTGTGAGTAAATGGGCAGCGACCGCATCCCCAAAGCTGTCGGGGGACTTCCATGGCTTAAGCATCTGTGTTGCCCAGCTTGCCTCGTACCCATCCACAGACATCAAACAGTGGAACTTTGTGTGGCCTGGGGTTTTGTCGTGCGCCTACAACGTGCCTGAACTTAAACACCGGTAGAGCAAGTGCCAGGCTTGTACAAAGAATTAGGTGTTCTGTAAATGCACGTTTATAACCTGCAAGAACAAGACAGTCCACAATGATCTTCAGTCATGTAAAGTAAAACGATCTTATTGATAAAGCTCAAGTCTTGTGATGACTTCGATAAGTTTAGGGGGTGTATGGAACAGTCATCTTCATGCAGAGGCTGAAGTTTAGGTGTTAAAAGACTTGAATGCCAAAAAGTGAGATAAATGACAAGGAAAAAGGCTGCATAGCAACAAACAAAGAAATGAAAGAAAATTCTTCCTGAAAATTAGTTTTGCTGAAGCTGGAAGGTGTTTTGCATGGAAAAAGGGATTGCATTAATATCTGTGTCCTCTTTATCAAATGATAAACCACCTTTGTTTGTTCTCTTTGCCTCAGTGTACATCTGCAGGTAAATACTAATATGTATATAATCATTGCACTAAAAAAAATTGCTAAGGAGAGCTGATTATTTTACTAAAGCCACTTAAATAAGTGCTCAGGATTATATAGTACATTCCACATATGTCTCAAGAAAGGATAAAAAGAACAAAATAGGGAATAACTTTCTCCTTTAAGATCTTTTCTCTGGATGTTTGTCCTTCCTATATTCACTGTGTCTTCTTTTTTGCTGTACCATCACTGCAGTGGAATAATAGTTGTAAAATGGGATGTTTCTAAACCATCCACAGCATTGGCACCGGGTGCACAGAAAGCTTTGCCTACTGATGGTGAGATAAGTCTGCAAGTGCTGCCATTCATATATAGAAGTACAAAGGGACGTAACTGAAGGGGTGGAGCATGCTGATGCACTGACATAACTCTAAGTGTCAGCTTAGTGTGCAGTACATACCAAGACAAACATGATCACAATCACCATGACTCACATTTAACTTCAGCTTTTCAGCAGGATTCCTTGACAAAGGTGATGTGACAATAGAGGAATTTACACTGCTCAGTATTTTCTGGGGCATGCTAACTTGTTTAGAACATTGTTAGGCTGAAATAGTCTAATATGACTATTAATAATAATAATCTGACAAGTGACTTTCCTTACCAGAAATAATGGAGTCATTCAAAACTTCCTCATCCTGATAAAAAACAGAGTCTTCCTTGAGCTCTGAGTTCATGATCATGTTTTCTTTGTTCTCATCCGACTCTTTCACTGAGTTCCGCTTATTTTCTGAATCACTGCTGTAACTCAGGGAGTTCTCCTTTTCTTTGTTGCGCTCAATGCTAGATGTTCTGGATGGACGGACATCCACTCTTTTTTTTGGAGAGCCTTTGCTTTCTCTTCCATGGAAGCTGTGGGTGGAAGGTGCACAGCCCAGTTTTATTGCTGTGTTAGGAATTTGTCATTACATGAGAATGAGCAGAATGTCTTGTAAGTTAAAAAGGCCAGGGCAGAAAATTCAACATGGGACAACATGGATGGTGTTCTCAAGACTCTGTTGAGAATGGCTACTGCAGATCTACTTTCCTGTCTCTATCATAAAAATAAGGTATGGAAGGGTGCTAGTGAATTTCTTTGATATGTAGCCACATGCTATACCTATACTGTACTGATTAAAAAAAGCTACACAGCACATCCTTCTAATGTAAAACATACATGGCATGAAATATTACCGGTTTGTTAAGGTCATGACAAAGGTTTAATGGGGCCTGGAAATAATATCGTATGAATCTGTTCCCCATGGAAATAGCTATTATGGAATTAAGAAATGTTACCAACTTAACTCCAAAGCTGGAACGGAAAAGGTTATCTCTGTTCTCCTCTAATATACATGAGGGCTTCTAAGGAAAACCAGACAAAGGGCTCAATGTACTCCCACACAAGCATTTGTATTGAAAATGGATATATGTGCTTATGTATAAGCCAAGAGACATATACTGAAATAGTAGCATTTGCCACATGCAAAATGCTCATATTTAGAGCAGGATATGCCTTACCTACTCTAATTTGCTATCTTGTGGGGGGATTTTCTTTTGCAATAGGTCAAGGATTATCAAATTATTCTAGCTGTTTGAAAACCTACTTCCATGTCACAGTAACCTTCTTATAAAGGAAGAACATGTTTTGGAGGTAACTACCAAATTAAGCACTTGGATCAGGGATGGATGTTCAAAGTAGTGACATCAAGAGGAAGGCAAACTAAAGCTGTAGGAGTAAATAAAACGCTAATAACAGGGTAGGAACATTTACCAAGAAAAATTATTTAGTGGAATGGCTCTCCTCATGCACCCCTATAGCCAAGAGGCTGTAGGTACCTGTCCTGCCGGTGTTTGGTGGCCAGAGCCCTGTGGAGTTCTTCAATGACTCTGCTGGGAGGTAAAGGCAGGTGGACGGCAGCCAGGTGAGGGGAACCAGTTGGTGTTGTTACCTGTCCTCTGACATTGGGATCTGAACTTTTCTGGCCAGAGGGATGGAAGAGGGCAGCTTGTCCTGAGATTTGGGAGGAACCAACAATGACATAATTCTTCAGGATGGTAGAAGGAGGAGATTTCATGGCAGGGTCATCTATTTCACTTCCTGCTGTCAAAACACAAGAGGGTAAGAGGTTGTGCAATGCTTCTTATTTTTTGGCACACAGAATTTGCACTGAAATTAATTTGTTGTATTGAACAGATGAAATGGTCATGTTTGTTCCAGCTAGGAGGTAACTGGTTAAGCTGAGTAACTCTCCCAATTCCAAAGGCTCATATGACACAGATTCAAATCTTTCATCTAGCAAAACAGATGTCTCCCCCATTTCCTGTCTTTCCTACTTTGTCAGATTCTCCCTTTCCCCAGCCCACCACTGAATTTTTGAGTGCCAGCGCTGTTCCTCCTAATCACCAATGGCTTGTGCTGCAGTAGGTGCCCAATCTAGCACTTTCGCTGCTGGACTCTGGCAAGACTGTATTAAAATTTATGCACTGTGGTTCTCAGTCAGGACAAAATGTACCAGTGTCTATTATCTGTTCCTCTGATTGCTGCACATCTTGGACCACTGGCTTTCACATGCCAACTGAGGAAATGCCAAAATCATTATCATATGAAGATAATGTTTGCATAACAAAACTTGGCAAATGAAATCTGAAGGAAAGATGTGGTATTGAGCAGTAAGACGAAAAAGGAAAAGTGAGGCAATCTAATTTCTTTTAACTCCATACTCATATTTTTTTATGCAATCTGAGCCTTTTATTGGAACTCAGACTTTGATATATACATTTCTTTAGCACCTGAGTCCAAAACACAGTTGACATTTCCCTGGTTGTAAATTGGGGAGTTTCACATTCTTAAGGTAAGTGAACATCTGGCCTGAAAAAGATGCTGATTAGTTTTCCTGTTGTGCAGTTCTCTTCCCCTTTCCCCTACATCTCCAGCCAAATCCTCTGGCACACAGCGTTGTTTACATCAGTAGCTCAGTCTGGGTGTAAAAAGGCAGTGCGGGTGCTTTATGCAAGAGTATTTCTTTTCTCTTGTTGCCACCTGGTGTTTAAAACAGGAATTTAAACTGGCACAGCTCGAGCAGCTGTTGTGCAAACTTGATTTCACAGCTAATTTTCACTTTTTCACTTACTTTTGAGATAAATCCTTCAGTTCATAGCAGAGAAAAACTTCTGCTCAGGCCAGAACTATCCTGAAATACCCATGTAAAATGTCTTGGTTCCTATTAGCAGGAAAAATTACTTACTGCAAAACTGATATACAAATGTAGGTTTGAGTATTAACTTCAGTAATTAAATATTTCCTCTCAGATCCAGAATCTTGCTTAATGGTTCCTAACTACAAGTCTTTTCCTAAGTTCACTGCTGGAAATCTGGTCCAGCTTCATGAGGGCAGTGCTGCAAACAGAGCAGGCCATGGAGGCTGGGCAGCAGAATTACTGAGGACAACAGCAGAAGCACAAGTAGGAAGAAGAGCTCCTGTACCCATAGCCAATATCAAACATTTGAGAATGACAACACTAAGACTGGTCTGTATTTCACATCTGTGGGGTGAGGAAGAGAGCATCCTTCAATGAGGAGAGTTGCATCCACAATAAAACCTTCTCCCTTATGCTAAGCAAGGTCTAACTTTTTTTTTCTTTTACTTATTTTCAAAAGGCATTTTTGCACATTTCTCTCTCTTCAACCTGAACCCAAATCAATGGCCAGAGCTTCATTCATCTCTCTGTGCATCCAGGAGGCGCTGGACAAGCTAATCTAAAAGTCACCCTGTTTAAAATCTGAAGTGTCTGAAAGCACAAGGGCATTTCTTCAACAGTCTTGGTGCCCAACGTGTAGTGTTGGCAATGAGCCACCTTCCCACCCCAGAGTTTTTTCTGCGCTGATCAGGATGGTTGCAGTAGCCAGGAGACAGCCAACCTCTGCTGAGCAAATACGGAGTTTGGCACTCAAGGGGATTTTGATTGTATGCTACTGTGGAGATGCACAGAGGACATTTATGGTCAATCATTGCCCATTGAATCACGGCCTGAGGGGATGAAAAAAAAACCCAAAACAAAACAAAAAAAAACCCCACCATAAGCCAGTTTATGCTGCTGCACAGTGGCCATGTTTTCTCAGAGCAAGAACCCTGGGTTCAGCTCAACCCTGACACAGGATGGGAGGAGACTTTATTTTATCTTTATAGTGGCTTATTCCTGGAACAGGTCAAAAGCCTCGTTGTGTCTTGAGCCAGTATTGAGAATTTCCTTAGATCACAACTTATTTGTCCTGATGACAGCTGCTCAGTGAATAATCTTGCAAAGTGATGTCTTGGCACCTTGCCCTCTTCCCCCTCTCTGATTAATTGGTGCTTGGCTTATTTCTTACTCCTCTAACAGCATCTCTAACATTGTTAAGGGGGCAAAAAACTAAACATAAAAGAGCTTTTCAACCTCAGCTGTTCACGTTGCAAGGTGGAAGCGGCAGGCTAGAGCCTGCCCCACAGCACAGGATGTTGAAGCAGCTCCCAAGGAGCATTCTGTTACCATTTTGAATCCAGCTCCCACTTAAGGTCTTGCAGCATTTAAGCATGGAAAAAATATGGATATCTTCCATGAGGAAACAAATACTTGTAATTTTCCTCAAAAAAGACCTAATCCCTGATATTTTCTATGAACCCTAGGGGTCAGATCACAATGACCTTCTGATATTTTATTTCTTGGTGACTTTGAAAACCCTATTATTATTTGTTTGTATTGTATTTGTATTGTTTGAAAAACCCGATTTATTGTGCCAGTACATGAGTGTGGGTGCAAATCAGGGTTGAGATAATGGCTGTCATTTTAAAGTCTAAATATCCAAGAGGTCTGACATTTTGATGTAAGGACTTGATTATAATTGCAATAAGGCCCTTTTAACTGCTTTTACCATATGTAGGGGCCCTAAAATTGGAACAAACTAAAATCATACTCATTTTAACACCCTTTCTGCAGCGCCAGAATGTTGGAAAATGTAACAACATTGGCAATACATTAGAAAATCAGGCCCAGAGGAATTGCTCTTGAAGCATTCCATGAAGTCTGGCATGGAGGATTGCTTTGTGGGACCCAGGTGTATCACTTTGGTGTGTTCTGGGTAACTAGACCAGATTTCATAGCTCAAGTTTAGACCTACCCTAGAGAGCAAACCCTTCAGACAGAAACCTCTACAGAAGCTATTGACTTGAACTTGATTTTGGCTGTTGTACTGTTATCCAGCAGGAGTCTAGGTAATGAAAACATTTAAATCTTCCTTGTGTTTTATGGCATATCAATATGAGCATCTGATTCAGCAGATATTTGCAGTTGATTGATTTGTTTTACATGTGTTTAGTGCAATGGACTCACAACAAATAATCCCCCGAGAGATTCAGATGAATATGTGAAGTACAAAGATCAGTGCATTATTATCGGGCAACTGGACCGCTCAGTTCATGGAAATCGTTAGTGTTCTGTTTCGCTTGATAGAAGTAGCCTGATTCACAGCAGCTTGTGGCAATAGGCTTAAAAAAGGATGTGAGAAAAAAATGATAGACTGTGCTGTGTAGGTGAATAACACAGAAGGGATGGGAAAGTCTTTATTGACCAGTAATGACTGACCTGTTCCGCTCTTTGTGATTTTGGAGATTGCCTTCGGCAGTGGTGCTGGGAGCAGCGGAGGGCTGGGAAGCTGTGCTGGGTTTCTTTCCATCTGTTTCTGGGGGGAATCTGTGGATTCAGATACAAGTAAGGCTTGTGGACTGTCTTCAGATGCTGGCAAGCTGGCATCTTCTAATTCTTCTGTGGGTGCTGAAGGTTTCTTGGCTAGTAGGAAGATGAGTAAAATTAATGGAACATGAAGTTAATAATGATAGGCTGGGGGCCAATGCCAGGAACAGTCAGAAAAACAGAACACATGGCACACAGATAGAAACACTTGTCTTCCATAGTGAAAATTATTGTGTGAAATAGCCAACTGTCCAAGGCAGGTGAAGAATGAAATGGATGAGGATATTGAAGAAATATTAGTTTTGATGTTACTGAGAAAACTGCTGAGCTTCCCTTACTTCCCAAAGCCTTTTTCCCTTTTGTTAATTTTGTTTTTGTTAATAATGAAGACAGCAAGGCAAAGCAAGTTTTGAGAACTGCAATGAATTTTCTTACAGCATGCAGCTGCAGTGGCACAGTTACTGAGTACTCTTCTAAGCTATGAAAACACAG
Source organism: Psittacula echo (assembly GCF_963264785.1). NCBI lineage: Eukaryota > Metazoa > Chordata > Aves > Psittaciformes > Psittacidae > Psittacula > Psittacula echo. The sequence continues at coordinate 10,884,056 of NC_137747.1, read as the reverse complement.
CCAAAGGGCAAAGAGTATTAAACCGGCAATACTACACAAAAGCTGACTTTCCAGTTGTTTATAGTATACATTTATTTTCACAGTTTAATTTTTGTCTTATTTAATACATGACTTCAGCTTGCATCCTAAGTCTCCTCTTACTGTACCTGACTCCAAAACACTTGAGTCTTTCCTGAGGTTAAAGCTGATAACCAAGAAAAGCCATGAAAAAGATTTGCCGTTGGATCTCAGCAGCTAGTGAGGAACAGAGAATTAGTGAAGTACTTAAGAAAAACTTCAGTCACCAAAGAGATGGTGAAGCAGTGGCTCATCCTAAAAGATGGTAAAAGCACTTAGCTCTTAAAGTTAGTGCAGGCTAAGCCACTGAGCAATTCATCTAATTGACCTGGCTGTGATGAGGGCACATGGGAATAGACCCAGAAAGGCATGAAGCTGAAGCAGGACATAGGTAGGATTTCAGTGACGAAGTTCAGGATTAGCATCCTTGACTTCTGCTCAAATATCATCTGACTCTGGCAGTGCTTAAACTCACACAGTTCCTCACTATTTGACTTTCCCACTCTGTTACACGTCCTGATCTCTGCCTTGTCATACCCACAGAGATTCTGGAGGCTGACTCTGATCCAGAACCCCAGCCATGACCAGGCTTTCTGCAAACTGCATTTCCAGTGACAACAGGCTCAGTAATAGCCATGAGGGTTATTTTTCCTACCCTAGCAGGTGAAGCACCTATCCAAATGGGGAGACCCGTGTTTAAGCCTCTCCTCAGCACAGAATCATAGAATACTTTGGTTTGGAAGGAATCTTTAAAGGTCATTTAGTCAACCCCTTCCACAATGAGGAGGAACATCTTCAACTAGACCAGGTTGCTCAAAGCACTGTCCAGCCTGACCTTGAATGTTGCCAGGGATGGGCCATCTACCACCTCTCTGAGCAACCTGTGCCAGTGTTTCACCTTCATTGTAAAAAATTTCTACCTTATACCCAGTCTAAATCTCCCCTCTTTTAGTTTAAAACCATTAACCCTTGTCTTATCACAACAGGCCCTGCTAAAAAGTTTGTCTCCATCTTTCTTATAAGCTCCTTTAAGTATTCTAAAGGTCTCCCCAGAGCCTTCTCTTTTCCAGGCTGAACAAGCCCAGCTCTCTTAGCCTGTCTCCACATTTGAGGTGCTCCAGCCCATGCAGCACTTTTGTGGCTCCTCTGGAACAATCCAACAGGTCCACTTCTTTCCTGTGCTGAGGACTCTAGGGCTGGACACAGCACTCCAGGTAGGGTCTCACCAGTGCAGAGCGTGACAGTGGTCCATACTCCTTGGGCTGGATAAATGGCAAATGCCAGTCCTCCTAGCATTCTGGATTATCCAAACAAAGCACCTTTCCTCTAAACCATTTTAGGGCATCTCCTAAAAATTCACAGCAATGGGCACCCGTAACTGCCATGTCACAAAGTTTTTCTTGGCTCAGTTTTATGTCTTGTTTGGAATATAAACTCTCTCTATTAATGAACATTCAGCATCCTCATGTTCAGAGTGCATGGGGAGGCACCAGAGCACTTAGGCAGTTGGAAACAATAGCACTGCAAGATAATAGCATTTAATTTGTTGACAAACAGATTAATGAGTGTGCCTAGAAGAGGAGGAATGAGTATTTATCATTCAAAAAAGACATGAAAGTAGAATAAATATGCATTGTTACCAGGAATTCTTATGAAATTTGGCTTGACAGGAAAGCTGACATAAGTGGTATATGCCCAAATTATAGAAAGAATTTTCTGTTAAATATACTTCTAGCAAAATGCTTTGTTCCAGGCTGACAACACTTTGTATTTTGTGCCTATTGCATAGAAAACAAAATGTGGAATAGAGGAAGAGAAAAATAAAGTCACTAATAGGTTACATTACAGAAAGATCAAGAGCTTCAGTAGACATTAGTAACTTGATAGGAAAATTAGTCAGATTTGAGTGCATTCCCCTGAGTGGAACAATACTTTCTTCTGGCAGTAACTTCACTGAAATCAGTGACATGAAGTGCTGTTCAGCATGGATGTGGAGGAGCATCTGTATTGGGACCTTTCCTATAGAGAAGGTGGATCCAAAGCACACTCTGCCTCAGTCAAATAGATCTTTTTGATTCTAAACTCAATCCTGTTCTGAGAGTGTATCATAAAACCAAACTGGAGTTGTGCACTCTTGTCCAAGGCATGTCCACTTTAGATTCCTTGCAGAAAATGGTTTCCTTCTGGTTTTTTCTGTAGTTGTTTCTGGTAACAACAGCACGTTTGGCTTGCCCTGGAAGCAGACCGAAGTCTTGGGTACACAAACCTATTAATAGATTTCATACTGCAGGGACAATATTATCCTGCTGAAAATATTCCAAGTGCTCAGCATAGACTCCTTGCTGGAGTAGCTAATTATTCATGGAGTGCCACTTGTCAAAATGCCATCTCACTACTAGGTAGCAACCTTCCCCTTGGGACTGCTCCCAAGCCCTTTGGCTAAGTTAGGTGGGAAAAACTGCCCTCTTTCTGCCTAGGGTGTTCTTTTTCTATGTATTAACCAAACATGAAGTCTACAAATATTCCCTTGTTTTTCCTCCTCTTCCCCTCCCTGACCTTCATCCCACATCTTCAGGATGAAGTATGACATATTGGGTATGCAGCAAATAAATTCATTTTGTTTCTAGCTGGTCAAATATTCATATGAATTTGTGAAAAGACGCCTCCTGCACTGGGCCTGGATTGAAACCAAGGACAAATGTTACGAAAGGCTCAACATTATAATAAACTTAGCAATAGACTCTGAATGGGTTTTGCTTCAATTTTTAGGGTGATGCAAAACCAAACACAGCCATAGAGTTTAAAGAGAAAGAAAACAGCATTAAGGGCATGTATTAATAGAGGCTGTCTATGTCCAATTATCTATATTTTTGCTCTATTTTAAGAGGCAAAAAAGAGGATAAATCTTTAGAAGCCCATGTACTGTGCTTTGGGATAGTTCATGATGAAATAACACATGTAGTTGAAATTAAGAAGGTGGTGGGTGATGGAATGGTGGTGTTAAGCTTACAAAAAAAGAAAATCCTTGTGATGGGCAGACATGAGGAAAGGTACTTTTAGGGAGACAGAAGAGTTTCTGTTGTCAAAGCAATTCAGAGTGGAGTGGAGCTACAAATGGACCAGAAGAGCAATATTATATAAAAGCAAAAAGGAACAAAATTGCATGAGTCATGGGGATGGAAGGGGCAGAAGGAAAAGGAAGTGAGAAAGGATAATGCAAAGAAATGGAAAATGCTTCAAAAAATGGTTTCCCTTCTGAGCAGCTGAAGCTGACTGAGGGTGTAAGGAGGCAGCATTGCTCAGCAAACCACAGCGGGTAGGGGTGGGCTTGGTGAAAGCAAGGGGACCCCAAAGAAATTAGGGCATGGGGGGGTGGGCTGGAGAAGAAAAGGCAACCAGGGCAGATGGAGTTGGTGTAAAGATTGAGCAGAGGGCAGGGAAATCCATAATCACGACATGGCACTCCTCACAAACTAGGATCAAATGTTACCTCTGCAGCTTTGCATTGCTTGATTGTCAGGAAACGAATAAAAACCCTTCAGCTGCTGGATGGCACCTGGCTATTCTGGTCCTAAGGAACTGCTGGCATGGATGAGCTCTGCTGGAGCACAGTTGCATGAAAGGAGCTTTGGTTAGCTTACCTGTGCTCCTAGTATTGAGCTTCACTGTTATTTGCAGCATATTGTAGACAGGGTGATGGTGTGGACAGCGTGAGCTGTGTATTGACATTGTTCTCATAAGCCAGGACAAATCGTTTCAGGATTGGCACAAAAGTTTAAGAAATGTTTTTGAGAAGCTTGTTTCATCTTCTCAGCAGTCACTGCTAATACCAAAGGGGCACCATGCCAAGACTGAATTGTCTCATAATCAAACTAATCCCATTATGCCAAGCTCTGTGTGGTCCCTCAGTTTGGTAGCAGTCTCAAATCACTAGTTTTAAGTACTGATTGATAACCCTATATGGGCTGAGCTGAACCAGGTGCTCTGAGTCTTCAATGCACTAATGTATTTGACTCCTCATAAAGCAACTTAGCAGAGCTATTTTTTAAATATTTTACAGCTTTTTGAAAACATTTAATTTCCAATACCTGCATCTTCTTTCAGCTCATCCAAATTCAGCTCCTCACCAAACAAGGGCACAGCTGTCGTGGCTGCTGCTGTACTGTCTTGCTGCACCTCTTCAGAGGCAAGTGCCTGGCATGCAGGAGCTGGAGGGTCACTCTGTGTTGCTCTCGTGGCATCATCACCAGTGCAGGCTTTGCCTTCAGTATCTAAAACATGAAATAATTTAATCATAACTAAACCATGAGCAGTGAAAGCTGAAACCCCCTGTTACCCACTTGTGAAGAGTGAGTCAAAGCTGCTAGTGCTCAGGTGACTGGGATTTGTCTTAGAGCAGCACCTGATCTCTAACAGTGTTAATAAGCACCTGTAATGCAAAACTTGTGGACACCAGCCATCTGGATAGTAATATCCACACAGTTTTCTCAACAGGACACCTTTTTCTGTGGGCATCCAGTAGCCTGGGCAACTGGCCACTGTGCTCTGGAAGCACCTGCTGTGTGGGAGATGAGCACGAGCATGGGGAACCAGAGGTGTCTGGGAGAAGGGAATTACTTGCACAAGCAGATCTCATGATGCAGTGTGTTCCCAGGTTGGTCTGACGTGTCTGAGTGGTGTTAGGCTCTGTGAATGACACACTGCCATCCAGCTGCCCCAGCGGTAATGCTGGAGCCTTACCAGAGACAATGCTGCTAATATTCCCTACCAAGCTGTAGGTTTTGAACATAGTTTTAGTTACTCAGTTTTGAAAAGCATGTCCTGTGTGATTGAGCTGATCAGAAATTCAAATCCCTTCTCATGTAGACCTAGAAACTGCTCCCTTTGCTTACTCTGAAAGACTTTTGTGCCAGTGATCCCTGCAGCTGTACGCATCTTGATGACTGAAGCTTTTCTATTCAGGCAAGAGTCTTCAGAATACAAACTATCCTTTAATTCATGACTCTCTCAGAATTTGCAAGATCTACATCACTACTGCAAACCAAAGCAAGCAATTACTTTCCACGTAGCCAGGCTCTGTGTTGATGGACATGTCTGTTGTCCACCCCTGACCTCCTCACTTCTATTTTTCAGCCCTACACACTCCCTTCTGGAAGCTCCTGACAGGGATTATATTTTCTTGCAGAGATATCATGACAAGTTTCTTAAACATTGATTTAAATTAGCTAGCATTCGTAGCTACCCCTTTTTAATACTATTTGGACAATCTGCAGGGTAATTTATTGGGCTTTTGGGTAAGGATATCAGATTTTGGCCCAGAGATGCTGCGGAAGGGCTGCAGTATTTTTGTAGGCTGAGCTCACTCAGTCTGCCTCATAATCACGTTTGGTGAAAAGTTACTGTTCTTAAAATAGTCCTTGCAGTAGCACAGTTGCTATGATACAGGGAATGGGAGGGGGAAAAAGTTCATTGCCTACATTTCAGCTCATTGTGAAGGCAGCCTATACATAATCATGGGTGCGTTAACAGCTGCCTGCACTATTTGACAGGCAGCCCTTATCCCTCAGCTATGTCTGACCAGTTTAGTGCTCACAATGAGGAGAAATACTGGGGGAAGCACCCTAAATATTTTCAAGGTAACTCTACTTTGCACGTTGCCCACATCCTTGGAAGGGCAAGCTACTGGCAGCACTGCTACAGCAAAACTGCCATCTGAGACATAAGTTCCTTCAGATCCCTGCCAATGGAAAGTGTAATGACTAATGAAGTAATGGCAGGCGAAAAACCAGCCTTGTTCAAGAATTTCTGTTGAGGAGCATCTGAGACTTACAACAGTGACGTTGCTGCTCAGAAATGATCAGTTTCTGCTTAGATCAAAGTTTGTGTGCTGCTTTGATTGGCTGTATTTTAGAGGTTGTCTGGGGACTGGAGAAAGCACAGACCTTAGATCCACTGGTAAGGAAAGTTGCAGCATCATCAAAGTATTGTAAAGTAATCAGAACAAGTAGAGCTGTAATTTTATTGGGAATGAATCCCACGATATGCCAAACCCTGCAGCCTGTAACCTCTTAGCGTGCAAGTTGGTTCCCTAGAGTGAAGCTGTGTTTCAGGTTCAGGAGTTTTCAAGGGGCAGGTTGGCATCTGCCCCATGTGAGCAGAGCTGGTCCCTCCCAGCTGTGCCTGTGTGGTGTGTCTGGGCAGCCAGGCTTTGGGGTTGTGTGAGGAGAAAGGGTGACGTGACCTGTCCAGATGACTCATCACCAGAGCAAGGACACCGCAGTTTCACCCTGGGCTGCTCGCAGATTGGTGCAGAGTCTGCACTAACTTTCTGGTTTGCTCTGAGCCAAATGGTCCAGCTCAAAATGCTGCTTGACAGACTCTGTGCTGTGAACTGGAGTGTGACCCAGCTGTTGTAAATGCATGAAGCTGCTCTGGAGCTTTCTTGGACTGCAGCTGCATCAGTTTTTGGACTATGTATGAAAGTCAGCAGGAATCAGGTGCTCAGAAGTGGAATAGACCCTGGTGAAACAGAGGGATTTTAGGATTTTACTGTAGTCTTTTAGCACAGTAATGCTGCTTTGATAGTTGCAACTTACTGCAAAATGAGGATTTAGCCTTGAAACTGCTGTCACTTAACTCAGTCCAAGTAGGGCACTAATCACTGAGAATTATGTGGGTCAATTTTTTATTCCAGTTAATATGCTGCTTCCACTAATAATATAATAAAATAACCCTGGAGATTCACTACACTCTGTAAAGAAAAATAACTTGCAGGTGGCTACAGTGTCCTTCAGCTGGCTGTTGGCCATTCTTTTCTTTCTAGGCAGCAGGGTGGTACTGAAAGGTTTGATGTTTATAGGAGCTCTATGCAACTTTATTGCAGGCAGGTAAAGCAGTCTGTTTGCAAATGCCTTTTTTAAAAGCAGAGCTTGTCATCACTCCTCACTTTACTATATGTATTTATTTAAACTATTTAAATTTTATTAAAATGATCTTGAAATTTAGAACCATCTGTTTTCCTCCCAGATCTTTAGGCAGCAAGAGACTTATTGATTCAGTATTATTGACTTTTAATGTGCTCTATGGAGTTTTATTTTAGCGTTCTTTTCTTCAAATTAATGGAATACGGGGAACTTGCATACTTCTAGCAGAAATGGGGTGTATTTTTCTATCCAATAGTGCTGAAATGCTAATAAGGCAAACAGTTGTCTAGAAATATGAGAGACACAAAGATTTCAATGGACAGGAGTTAAAAATGAGCTTTCTAAAAACTTCCATTTTTAGAATAAGATGATGGTTTAATCATTATTTTTTTATTTTAACATAAACCTAATATTAAAATATCTCCAATAAACCAATATAAAATTTGCTTTATGGCAATGAAAAAAAATCCTGTTTCAAATGCTCTTTTTCTGACGCTTCAGTTGCTCGGTTACACTCCAGCATAGCATCACTGAGTATTGTCCCACAGGCTATTTATAGTCATAGCATTTGTTTTATACAAAGAAAGTCAATTATTAGTTTCAAAGAACATAATTTCTATCTATCAGATTGGTCAAACTCAAAAGGCCAGTCTTCCTTCATGACAGTACTTTCTGCTATGAAGTTTTCAAAGTAAAGAGGAATTTCTACTGTAGTTCTCTGTTTAGGTGGAAAGGGCAGTCGGGATGTTGTCCATAGCACTGGCCGCTCACTTGATCTTGCAGAATAGTCACCCAGATCTCTGTCTCTCTTGAACATCTGTCAGGGCTATGGGGTATAAGGAGTCACAGCCCTTTGTACCTTTGTTTCAAACACTTCATCGTCTTTCATTCTGTGACTTCTGCTCAAACTGGTTTGTACTCATAAAAGCTTTAAAATGACACTTTGAAATGCTTCCATGTGAATGAAAACCAGGCAGAATGGTAATATGTTTTGTCACAAACTTGGTTTACCAGAAAGACAGCTGAAAACATCAGATTAGTATCATTTTATGAGATTAGGATTCATGAGTTGTACATGTTAGCTGAATGCATTTGTATGTTTAAGTTTATATTTATACCAGCTTTAGCTGACTTTCTGGCAGTAGGATTTAGCTTAAAATACATATCAGCTCAGCTTGCAACATGTATAAATCAGGCAAAGATGGAGTTGCATTCAAGATGATAAACCATCAAAAGTTAAACTAAATGGGTTGATTGCAGCAGGGAGGAATTGGAAGATAGACATGCCTAACTCAGATACTAAATGTTCCTCTCTGTTTGGATTGAAGGTTTTCTTTTGCAACTATGGGTTTCCTGCAAAAGACTCCAATAAAAAAGATGAAGAAGTTTTACTTACCTTGTTCCATCATCTCCAGAAGACCTTTCTTAATGAGCTCATCACGACCTTGTCGTGCTGTCATCTTCTTCTCCAGCACTGCACAAAGTAGTAGCATAACACAGCACCAGTTTACAACAGAGTACTCATATAATGGAGTAAGAAAGATGCAATGTGAAAAAAAAATCCCTCTCGTCTCAACTACAGTGTGCTTAGAAGAAAGAGCAAGGATTTTGTTTTGGGGAGTATGGACTGATCAGCCTGTTTGTGCCTTTTCCTTTGTTAAAACAGTTGTAAAATCACACACATGTAGAGCTGAGATTTGTGATCTAACTCACTGTCTGATCACACTGAGTGAAGAGTAATGGGGATATTAGAGCCTTCGTGCTGTTTAATATGGCATGTTGGAGCTGCATCAGGAAGCAGTGTCCTTTACTCTGTCACTCCATGGGATACTGGGGCAAGTGGAGGGAATCGCACCATCCTACCTTAGGAAAAAGCAATGAGTTTGTCTGCTTCCTGATCTCCTGGGACATCCCTGGAGACTAGTGAGAAGATGCTGTGCTATGTGCTGGGCTCCTTCACTGCAGAGACAACTGCTTGAGGGAAGGTATTTTATATGCTGTAGCTCCCTCCTGTCACTTTGCATAATGTTACTGTGGCCTATATACTCTTCTTACCTCAAATAAAAGGGGTGATGATACTTAGGGCCATAAATGTAGCCTATTTTGGTGAAAGGACAGCCCATGAAAAGCAGCTTGTATTGAGGCTTGGGCTTCACTCTTGTATTTTGACCTTTTCTTCTAAATGTACTGTATCACATTACAGAGGAAGTCAGCCTATATGGACTCTTTCTAGCCTTAAGCATTATTAATCTGTAACATGCTGAAATCTGTGAATTAGGTTTAGATTAAGTCTATTAACACTTCCGATGTAAACAAATCTCACCCAAGCTCGGCCTTGCTGTGTGTGGCATACTGTCCTGTTCTCATCCTACCTGCAGACGTCTGCTTTAGCTTCTCATTTTTCTTTTTCCGCCACTTCCATGGTTTGAAGATCCTGCCCAGTGTTGCCAGCTTGCTGTTCCTCCTCACTGGTGGAGTTCGAATCCCTGAGACCAGGTAGTCAGAACGCACTGCAGGGGACTGCTCCATCTCATCTAAGAGGGGAAGAGAGGAAAGCCAGCTGTTAGACAAAAACCTTCAGCAGAGGCTTCAAAAGAGGAGGAAAATGGAGGCTCACCAGCTACCAAGCATTCAGTCTAGTCACCGAGATAAGCAATGAAAGAGTCTGAAAGTCTCTGCATTGCTGGAGCCAGTGGCCAGGCTGAGAGGTGTTCAACATCCCTGTGCCAGCCCAGTGATTCCTACCATCTGCTCTCTTGACTCAGCCCTTGCACAGTACCTGTCTGGATGCCAAATATTTCAGTATCTTCTCCCCTGCTGCCATCCTTCATGGATTAATCAGGGCCACAGAGAAGAGGATGTGCTGAATTTGTACACTCTATGCTTTATTCCATCACTTTCCTACTTTTGCCCGTGCATGGTACTTTCCCTCCCAAGGGCTGTGTGTAACTGCATTACAGCTTTCTGAAACATGGAGAGCTGAGATCTCCCAACAGCTTTCACAGAAGTAGTAGAAATTTAACACATCTGTAAATCAGGCCCATGTGGCTCCAGTTAATCACGTAAATGTAATGTTCATTTAGAAAAATTTAGACCTTTCTGCAAAGCTGAGAGCAACTGTGAGAAAGCACAGGTCCCTTCTGGATTCCCAGCTTCCAGATCTGCTCTCAGGCCACAGGATATTGCTGCCTTTCAAATGAACTTTATTCACATAAGTTAACACAGAGCACACTGACTGATGTGAGCTCATGCAAATCTTTCACATAAGAATAGTCTGTTTGATACATGGTATGTAAGTAAAATCTTAGAACTGTTGTGCAAATGTGTTCCTTGAGGACGCTAAAGGGAAAATTCTTTCCCTTTTTTTCCAGCCAACCCACAGGAATTCAGCGATAATGCTTCAACTCGAAAAGCAACTTAGGCATTCTTAATATTTTGTCTTGAAAACACACTCTAAGTTTTTCTTGCACAAAACAATACATAGTGACTATTCACAGTTGTGTGCTAGCCAGTACCATGAAAGAAAGTAGCACAGTTCCATAAATGGGGTTATTGATGTCTCTACCGAGATTTGTATTTGAGCAGCACAGTGATTGTTACAAGAGAAGCTGCCATCAGGCATCAGATATGCTACATGAATAAAATCTCAATGGCAATTTGCGGTTTTTTCCACAATCAGTTACGACTTAAATGAGCAAGGTGGAACTATGTACATGTACATTCCCAAGTAATTTCTCACTGGAACAACAACATATATCACAAATTGCTGTATGATTGCAAGATAAAAACTGTATGGCATCTTCTAGGCTTTGTTTTTAAGTGATCAAGATGAAAATGCTTAAATTGCAGCATGGAGGTGGGAATTTCCAAGTAAACAGGAAACAATTTTTGGAAGATTATTAAACGCAGCAGGGGAATGAAAACATTCCTCCTTTTCCATTTAATTTTGAAAATGCTGATAATAGAGATGAATCATTCAGTGGAGGCAAACTAAAAAGTTGGCCGCATGCACCATCAGAACAGAGAAAAGACTGTACCAATTCCCTCCCTGCACTGTACCTGCCCAGTAAATTTCTCTTTCAATGTACTGAATTTAGAGCATCATTTGTCTCATTCCACAGAGTTTATCCCTGGGTTTACTTTAAAAAAGATTTAAAATGTATGTAAAAATAAGTTTTGCCTTTGAAAGAATAGTATCTACGCAAGGGTGATATTTACGATTTATGGTTTGGAGGTCAATATAGAGAGCAGAAACAAGCAACGAGCCTAGCACAGAAGAAGGGCAGTAGCCTACAGACCACAGCTGGAGTGTCAAGATACCACACTCCTTTCCTAACTTCATATTCAGAAATAAGAGGTATTGCAGAAACAAGCTTTGAAGAAATAGAGCGACTCTTGATTGCCAGAGATGGCAATGAAAATGGAAAATAGCAGAGTAGATCTGCTATTAATTTGCCATTATGATTACTTTAAAGCTGTAATAGAAGCCTCAGAAAATAGCATTTGGTCATTTCTTGTGACATTCCTTGAATGGGAATTGAAATATTCACAGAATTAGCTTGTCTCAAAAGAGCTGTAGATCAGACTGCAAATCAGACCCTTGTCCCTGGAAGCTATAGTGGAGTAGGACAGTCTCAGCTCAGCCATCCCGTCTGCAGAACTGCTGCTCAAACACTCCCTACCATTCCAGGAATTTCTCAAGCGTGTAAGTGAAGATTAAGTAAGAAGCTCATTTAAAGCAGTACCTTGGCAAGTTACTGTTCCTACTGCATTTCGTTCAGGATATAGTTGTCTGCAAAATGATTTAGGCATCATCCACATGTTTTGTTTAACACTGGTGGCATGAGATCATTTTATCTTTTTTGGCCAGATAGCAGGCAAAGTAGACAGAACCAGGAAGCCATTCAATCCCAAACCTATGTGACTCTAGTACTTTATTATCACAGATATTCCCATAAGAAAGAGAATGGGGAGATACTGAAAAGGCACTAAGAATTCCCTGAGTGCCCTGTAGTGATCAGCGAGTGCTTCTGTGGTTTCTACCAGCCCTGTCAACTGGGTTTCTTCCATCCACTTCTGCCCTCTTAGTTGTGGAAATACAAGGATTTTATATCTTAGACTTTGGTTACAGATGAAATACAGATAGAAATCAAATGTCAAAGAAGGAATAGTAGCTAAAACAAATGCTCTGGTGGAGGTTTTCTTGGGCTTTTAAACTTTATTAATGCTTCTCATATGGTACAGACAGTTCTTAAGCAAATGGTTTTATCACCTGGTATATTCTCACCATATGCAGTTCCTACACTGTGCATTTGGAGAGATGGACACAAATAAAAATAAAAAGACACAAATAAAAATAGATAGAGACTCAGTAAGACAGATGTCCTGAAGTCATAAATAACAAGGAAGTGGTCTCACTGGCAATAAGAATCACAAGAAAGCCCTTGGAGCTCCTCATTTCCAGTCAGTTCATTATCCTTTTTTCTTGGTTGTGGGTTGGCTGCTTGGGAGATAAGAAGTTGACAGCACAAAAAGCAGTTCCCACGTACAGCAATGAATACCAAAGGAGAAGGAGTGCCTAAATATCAGCCAGTTCCTGAAGCCAGCAAGCTGCCAAGACTTGCCAACCCTCCAACCACTCTGTGAAATATTCAGCACATTTTTGTAATCTGCAGTCAATATTTTAATGATGGTAACTGCTCTGTGCAATACTGCGGTTATTCCTCCCAGAGCCTGACAGCCTGGGGCCAGGCCATGCAATCACATAGACGATGTCTGCAAAATATAAACAGCCGAGAGCCAAATCAAGACTCTTCAAATCAGCAGGGAGAAATGAGCAGCAGCTTAACTAGCTGTGTAAATGGAGAAGGAAGAGGAACAGTTATTATACAGAGTCAAGCGAGCACAAGCTTAACCCACAGCACAGCAACATCACCCTATCCAACACAGGGAGGCCAGGCTCTGCGTGGCCGTCACTGCTGAGACAGAGTTGGTCCCATGCTGTCCCACATGGAGACAGTTGTCAGCCCTGTGGGGCCAGAGGATTTTGCTCTGACAGAAGCTTGGTGGCTGTTTATATTATAATTACTTTCATGTCCCTGCTGTACCCTAGAGGCCAAAGGCTTTTGTGCTGGAGCTTCAGATCCAAACCAAACTCCTCATCTATCACACAGTTGTCAACTGCTCTGTGTGTGTCAAAGGGGTGGAAACTAATGTGGCTGTGCCCCTGCTGAAGATGCTGGGCAAGAGCTTCTTACAGCTAGTGGAGTAACTTCTAGAGCTCCTAAAAATGGTCAACAGTGTGAATGGTTTGATGTCTGAGACATCCCAAACTAGATAAGGGGAGAGGTTCTGACCTGGTGGATATTGCTCTGCAGTACTGCCCTGAGATGTAGAATAAACCAGGCAACAAAGAGGAAGGAAACAAACCACAATATTCCTTACATTTGGCTGCAGGGTTATGACCCCTCAGAAAGTCTGGGCATCTGCAGCTCTTGTTTAGATCAGGAGCAGTTGTGGTGATCAGTGTTTCTGAAAAATGCCCCATTGCTTGCTTCTTTAGAATACTGTGATGACGTAAATAGACTTCCTGTTAGTGCCTGCTCTGTAGGAACTGTGCACGGGTTGTGAAGTTTTACTGCACACAGAAGATCTTCCATATACAGATGTCAAATTCTGGCTGTTTTGTCCAGCTTCCCCCAAGAAGTGGGACAGGTTTGCTGTGAAGTTCGTGTTCTGGATGCGTGATGGAAGAGTGCCCTATGGCTGCATGTAGCCTTCATTTGTACAACAGATGGTCTTGGTGCTGAGGTGATCATGTCTGAGTGATCATAATTTGTGAACTTGAGCTTTGAGTTCAGTCAGTTGGGTCTGTTTCATTAGGTTGCTCGTGATGACCAAGAGGCTTGATGTTTCAGTTACTGATTATAGCAACTGCAGGTTGCACTCTACAGGCTGACGTATGGCAGTTGGGAACATCAGGTATGCACAGCTGAGTTATACTGACCTTGCCACGGAGGGAGGCTTTAAGAGATTTGGGATACTCTTGTGTGAATACGTGAATTGCAGCAAGGAGTTTATGGAAAGATGAAAGATGCTGAATTTTAATGTGCTGGGGATTTTGGTAACTGAAATTGATGGTAATAGAAGTTGTGCCTTGCTCAGTCCTCTCTGTACACTGGTCGGAGAAGGACCACTGAAGAATCTGCAACCTGCAGGCAGTTTAAAAATAACACAGCAGACAAGAGCTGCAGGCAAATCTGTAAGGCAAGCGTGCTCTGTTTCCTGATGAATTAGTTTGTAATGCAAGTCTGCATGTTTTCCCCTTTATTGTCATTGTGTCTGTCTGTGCAACTCAGATACAGAGTTAAAAAAGGAATAAAGGTTCCCTCTGGTCCACTCCAGAGGGTATTGACAGTAAGAGGAATCAAAATGACCTTTTTGGCTTTTGGGAGAGAGGTGCCTTTACTACTACTAACTTTCATTGCTGCCTAGAATTATTGCCTACCCCTAACAAGGAGAGTAAGGAGGATGTGACAGCAAGAGCTGAGCTGTGAAAGCATTCATGTCTAGTACTGCTCAGTCCTGAATCATGCAAAGCCAGATATGTGTGAGGTGAGCCAAGAAACAGCACTTCTCTGCAAAGGGTGCTCTATACAGGTGGGGTGGCACTTATCTAGTGAGAAAAAAACTGCAGAGGAAAGAAGGAAGAAAAGATTGGTTTGGGTATAGAATAAGGACTACCCTGAGCTTTGGGAGGGAGAATTGGCAGCAGGACCAAAGCCCTTTTCTCCCTCTTTCAGCATCCTGAAAGAGGACAAACTGATAACAATGATTGAGCCTGCAGGGTAGGGGTAAATTGTTTGTATCTAGGAGCCTTTGAACGCTTCTGTTTTGCTTCAGAGAAGCAGAATTCAAACTCAAAAGCTTTCTTATTGCACTAGTTAGATATTTCCTGTGATGGAGCTCTTCCTTGGTTTAAAAATGTTTTCTGTCAACTGCATTTCTGCAGAGATGCTCTGTTTCTTGACTCTCTCTGAAAGAAAATTGTAGTGAAATGTTCCAGTTTAAGTTTCCATTGCAGTTTTTTGAACATACAGTATTTCGAATGACTGTTAGAAATTAGAAATGAAAATAAGAAATGAGAAAAAAAGCTTTTGATGAACTGAAATGTATTTAATCTTTGAAGGACTTTGTATTTGAAGCTGGGAATATTTCAATACTGTTTTGGGTTGGATTGGAAATACTTAAGAGAGTCCTTTGTAAAACAGAAAACCTAGCTCCTAACAGTTACCTAGAAAAGGCAAGGTGCCTGTGGTATGTTACTGGATGTAATCATAAACTAACTTATGCAATGTGGCATAGATTTGTGCTCTGACACATCATATTGTTACACCAGAAAAATACTGAAACAAAATAGGGAAAATTACAGGATTGAGGTGCAAATTCAGACATTTACCTATACAAATGTTTAGGTTTCGTATGGTCAATAGTGTAGGTAAAAATGGTTTGAATTCTTATCTTTTTGTTCTCAAAATTGTAACCCTTAATATTCATAATTTCCCGCCATGGATTTCATCTCACCTAATAGCTTAAACTCGTAAGAAGCAGACGGATAGTGGGCCAGGTTTGTCTACATGAACTGAGTCACCTTAGGGGGGAAAATCTGGCATGGTAAACTTTTGCAGACTTTGGACTCATGGAGGTACATGAAGGCAGGGTGAAAACACTAAGAGAAATGACAGAATGACAAAAGGGAATAGAATCCTTTATGAGCACTATACCCCAAAACAGCTCTGGGTTCAGCTTCCACCGAGCACAGGCTGTTCTTGAGCTGTATTACCTTTCCTTTAGCTGGGTGGTATGAATTCTGATTAGGTTTTTATACTTCCCTGCATGAAAATGCAAGTTACTGTGCTTTCCTTTCTACCTCATGTGGTCTCCAAAGCCTGAGCTTCTATTTTCACTTCATACTGAAATGTTTGCCGTGTATCCTTGTTCTATAATTTCCACTGCTCTTTAGTATGTTAAATTATGATTTAACATTTTTCTTTAATTGAAGGAGAAAAAAACCCAACAACCTAAAACATAATTTGTGGGTGGCAGGAGGGGGCTGTTCTTGCTAGGGAAGTTTATTTCCATTTTGTCATGCTGAGCCGCCCTTCAAAGTATTTGGATTTTAAAACCAGCTTTAGCTGAAATGAACAGGGAAACAGATTATACTTATCAAAGGAAAGAAAGCAGGGAAGCGGCAACTCCAGCTAAATCTCTTAGATAAAAATACTCTTTATATGCTTGAGATTTGTGATTTCTTCCAGAAAATATTCCTTCAGGAAGCTGACATATCACCTAACAGCGCTACTGTAGTATGAACCAGAGTGTAAAGAAATTAATCAGGAACCTTTCATGCTTTTGGATCATTGTGTCAAGTCCCAATAGCACTTCCTGTGCTTTACAACGCACAGTGTGACAGTAGCAATTCATTAACAAAATCAGTTTTTCTGTGTTTGCATAAGTGAACCCACAACATGCTTTACCTTTGTAAGGAAGAACTAAATAACAGTATGAAAATTAGACTAATGAAGGATTGCTGTATAAGCACAGTTAATTCAGTTACCTGAGCCTGTACAATATCTTCTTTGGAGAGGGGAAACTTGACATTTGCATGCTTCTCCCCCAGCGTGAGCTTGCTCAGGCAGCAGACAGGGCAGCATCTCCAGAGAGTCACCAAAAATCTATCCAAATGAAGCCAAATGAGCGCTACCTCTGCAGAGGGCCATAAACCAGATTGTGCATGAAGCCTTGTCCATCCTGCATCTGCAAAGGGATTTGTACCACATGCGTGTTACAAATTCCCAGGACTGGGCACTTTCACCAAGCTTCTTGGAGAGATGCTGTTCTGCAGGACACAGGGAGGCCCATTCCCACAGGAATGGCTTGATTTAGGCTTTCCATGCACTTGTAGTAGTAAAGCTGTTCTCTGCACTGCAGGACCAGTGTTTCGTCACCTGCAGTTGTTTAATTAGCTGTAGCCTTGCTGCAAACCTGTTGAAAAGATGTTTTTTTATAGCTTCCTCAGGGAGTCTGCAGACTGAAACACACCCTGTGCTGTCTCCAAAAGGCACCTTCAACTCTATTTCACTGCAGCTTATCCATGATAGCAGTTACTTTTAGAAGGACATATAACATCCAGGGAAGTCATCAATGTGAGAGCACGATACTTGTTGATAGGAAACTATGCACTGCTTTTTTCTGGGATTCATGCCTCAGAACTGACCTGTTTTTCCTTTTTGGGGAGTCTATGTCTGTCAGGCATACAATCAACTCTGACTTTATATCCAGCCCAAACTTATATGTTAGAGAAATAATCAATCCTCATGTCCTGTGCACTTTTATGCCCTTGTAATTTAATGCATAATTTCCTTCTTCCCTTGAATGCACTGCAGCTCTCTGCTGGTCCTCTGTCACTGTCCAACGCCACTGCTGCCACAAAAAATGTTCTTTCTGCTTTGTGAAACACAGAGCATCTGCCTTTTTTTTCTTTTTTTCCCCTTTATCATTCCTGCTGCTTTGCACTTTCACTTTCCTTACAGCTACTGGCAACAATCACACGAGTCAATAGTCTTTGGCGCATACTCCAGGCCCGCTGTCCAAAACGAGAGATTCGGAAGAAAAAAATACTTGAACAACAAAAATAGGATATAAACCAGAACAGCTACAGAGAAAGGTAGATAGAAAACAGGCACAGTGACTGAATTAGACTTTTGTTTAAAGGTTATGTATCCAATTTGGCTCCTTGTAAAACTGCTATAAAGCTGCCAGTGATGTCCACGTTTGGTTGATATGACCCTTCTTAGGAGGTCATATCACTTGAATGAACAGTTAAATACTGTCTACAGATGGCTTGGTCTGCTGCACATAACATTCTGTAAATATGAGACACATGTAGGAAATACTTTGAGGGGAACATTGTTTGTAAAGATCTATTTATCCCACTATCCGCTCGTATTTTCCAAAGAGGCAATTATACTAACTACTCATCAGTCTCCAAAAGATGGCATGGTACCACAAACTCTCTGTTGTCCTCAGAATCACTAGAAAGACACACACATACATGCATAAACACAGAGTCGCATCAGAGGTTGCAACATCCCCATGGGCCATGGCACTCCTTAAGTGTTAGGTCTTGTGTTAAAAGTGATAAAGTTGACATTATCTGCTACTTACCATGGCACTATTTTAAGGTTCTGATAAGGACCTTAAAGCATGGATCTAAAAAAACTGCAATGTTCTTAACTGTAGAGATCTGGGTATCTTTAAAAAATAATGAGTTCCTGGGAGGTCCCTACTGTTAAAAACTGAGATTCTGCTTCCAAATGATGGGCTCTGGTTAACAATCTTTGAAGTGGTAACAGAACAATATGCCTTCTAAAAGGAAATTCTTTACTGGTTGAGGACCAAGAGAAATAATTGCTTATCAAATTTACTGTAATGATTGTCACTGCTTCTTTGAAACAAGACCACAACCTATTCCTACTGAAAATTGCAGAATCTTCAGGGCAAGAAATTAAAATGGAAATTACTCAAAATATATAAAGCTATCTCCTCTGCAGCTCTTGGAATGACTGCATTCCAAATTGTTTTCTTCTTGTATTGTAGGAGCTAAGAAAAATGAACTACTGAGTTGTATCCTTGCCCTGTGTAAGAAATAAAGAATAGAGACAATGTCCCACATGGCAACAACAAAATGAGAATTTGGCAGGAGAACAGTGATCTCTGTCCATTAACTCTCCATGTCACCCAGCAGCCAAGCAGGGAGAACAGCTGAAAGTAACTGCTATTCCTTTTGCTACTGCAATGTATTGGCCGTGTCTACATTAGCAAGTAATGCAGCCCATTAGAAGTGGGTCTGTGAACAGCTGGTGCTCAGGACTCAACATCTTCTGTCATGCATTTGTTAAGTAGTGTGATCTTGTGACTCCAACTTGACAGAGAATGAGCTCTTTCCTTACAATGTGCAAAGGAAACAAGATTCTTCTTTAAAACATAAATGCCAACCAAACTAAACAACCATTCTTCCAAAAATGAACTATGAATTCCTGTATTTTCTTTCCAGAGGAAGGATAAAGGTCATTACTTCTCTTACTAAATTACAAGATGCAAAAGCCCCTAAACACACATGCAAATTCCTGAGCTGTTGGTATCAAAAGCCCCTAACTTTCATCAAGTATTTGGCTTTTAAATTTTTGGTAAAGTAAAAATTCCCCTGTACCGTATTTTAGCCCATATTACAGCTTTTCTGAAATGTCCATATATACTACACTTCTCTGTTATATATCCCTATGCCCAGAGTGGGCTATGTCTTCCTAGAGACCTTCAGCAAGACATTTTAGCATCAATGAAACCGCTATGTATAAATTAACGAATTAGATAAAATGACAATTTCAGACTTGCTAGAATGATGCTGTAGTTGTGACAGAAAAGGAAAATTTGCTCTACTACACAGATGGATCCATTTAACTTGTTCTGAGGTTTATGGTGCACTGAATTTAGTAGAGAAAGGGCTTTATGCTTAACCTGAGTTCTGGTTTCATCAATTGGAGTGAGGTTTTCTCAACTGCAAGAGCTGAGTTTTGTATTAACTTTTGGCTTCATAAAACATTCTTGCCACACAAACTAGACAATTGTTGCTAAAAACAAGGGAGGAAATACATCGTCATAATTCCATGCCATGGTTACGTTTGAAAGAAGGGGAGGGAAATGTCTTAAATACAATTTGAATATTCATGTTCTCTTCAAGGACAAACTGTGGGTTAGTTAGGTTGTACTACTTCGAACAACCGCAGAAGTCACATAATCAACCTTAACAATATGTTTACAGATAGCTACTATCACTAGAAGTATTAGGCAATAGTATGTACAAGCATGATGTTTAATGACTACAGTACTTACACCATCTTGGAAAGAACTACCTTAAACTGAAATAAACAGAGGAGGAAGGCAGTAGCATGCAAACATATTCAAAGCAGGGTCAAAGAATGCCATGAGCTAAACTAGAATGAAAATGGCACTGCTGAGAAGCGCTTTTTTTTTTTTAACAGTTTTAAACTCTACTCGCAGCACTTGCATTTCAAAGTGTATAGTAGCATTGGTAATGGATCCTTACATCTGCCTTTAAGTTCCTGGAAGGTTTCTGTAAGTTACCATGTGGATAATACATCAGGCATTGTCCTGCTCACCCTAGATGGGCCTGAAGATGAATCAACAGAGGCTCGTAGCAATTCTGAGTTGCACAAGATTTTCCTACTAATAAATTTTCCCATGGCTTTGTCAAGGAGCAAGTCCAGAGGAGGCCACGAGGATGATCAGGGGACTGGAGCACCTCCCGTATGAAGATGGGCTGAGAAAGATGGGGCTGTTCAGCCTGAAGAAGAGAAGGCTGCGTGGAGACCTCATAGCAGCCTTCCAGTATCTGAAGGGGGCCTACAAGGATGTTGGGGATGGACTAATCCTCAGGGACTGTAGTGACAGGACAAGGGGTAATGGGTTAAAATTTAAACAGGGGAAGTTTAGATTGGATATAAGGAAGAAATTCTTTACTGTTAGGGTGGTGAGGCACTGGAATGGGTTGCCCAGGGAGGTTGTGAGTGATCCATCCTTGGCGGTGTTCAAGGCCAGGTTAGATGAGGCCTTGGGTGACATGGTTTAGTGTGAGGTGTCCCTGCCCATGGCAGGGGGTTGGAACTAGATGATCTTCAGGTCCTTTCCAACCCTAACTGTTCTATGATTCTATTCTATGATTCTAAGGCAACTTAGTGGTGGCAGCCACGATGGTGGATATGGAGCAGCTTGAATTGGCCTTGGTAAAACAACCCCTCTCTTTATCGTGTTTCACATACACACCAATTGCTGATTGGAATCCTGCTCTGCACATTTGATCTGAGCAGGTAAAACTGCCTCGGTTCTACATTTACGCCTTAATTTATAGTGTAATAAGGTAAAAAAAATTATGTCCTTCTGCAATAGTGAGAGGTGTCTATGGAGCACGTGCTGGCACTTCTGTTCTGCTGGGGCAGTGCTTATGCACAAGAACAAAAAATACCGCTTTCAAAATATCAAGCATATCAGGAGACTCTGCCTTTGTACCAACAAGTTTTGTTAATTTTACTGGCAACAGGTTTTGAGTTCACATGTTAAGACTAACAATCCTAGGTATTTCTTTGGTCTCCAGCTCTTGCTTCTCATTTGGTCGTGTTTTTGAGAAGGAGCCATCTAAGAAATGTTTTTTCTAACATTTGCCTTTCATCATCTAGAAAATTTGCCCTTTTCCCTCTTGTTTCCTTATCTTTTTCTGATTATTTTTTTTAAACGCAAAAGGGGTAACCATGTCTGTGACAAATGCATGAGGTTTTTATTAAACAAGTAACTGATAGTCTTGTTACTTCAACCATATCCTGGCCTGGTTTTATAAGCCTCACAAAGCCCAAATAGCATGGAAGGAAAACCAGCATGGAATATTTTTACCCTGTCTGACCTAAATTTATGTAATTTTTAGTTTTTCCAAGAGAAAGAGAAGTGGAATAACTACTCCTTCTTCTCAGTTTCTTTTCAGCTTTCATATTTTAACTGTGTTCTTAGCTGCTTGCATGAGTCATGGAGAGCTGGAAACAGGACCTTCCGCCCCCCCCACGCCAGCAGTATTATTATAACTGCTTCCTCATGAGAAAGCCTGTGTGTGTTTTGAAGGATACCACTAGAAAGCCACAAAAATCTCCTGAAAACTTCTTGGTGCCAGAAACATACCTGGGACCTAATAGAGGAAGTGATAATACCTTAGGTGCAAAATCTGATTGCTTGTGAGTGTAATGAAAAGCAAGATATTTAAAGATTTCCGTATCACTTTGTCTGGAAATTTATGACATTGTTCTTTGACATTTGCAGATATTTCAGACTGCTGTTGACTTAGTGGATTGTTTTGTGTAATGATGGTATGGAGTTTCGCTGGCCTAGGCATAATGTGGATTTGATCCTGTCATGTTCCAAAAAACTCTGAAATCCACAGGCTTTTATGAGAACTGAATGTTCAGTGCTTGCCACGCTGATCCATGCTATTCTAAGATAACATGTTCATCATTGCCTGTTCCTTCCTATGCAGTGTAAGTTATATCCAAACCAAATCTCTGTTTGAAACTACCTATAATATTATATTTAGAAACAGGTGAAGCTCATGGCAGAAAACCATTCTTCATTCTGAAACTTTATTTAGAGTAAGTCAGATCCCTCTTATTTTGGCTCCCATCTAGACTGAGCAGAATATATCAAACAGGTCAGGTATTGGTATCAAATATGCCTGTCAGCTCTATAGCATTTGTAGGCATTATTATGCCTTATGCTGCCCTGTTTCAGTCATGTTAGCTCAAGCTCATGTGCCTCTAAATAGAGCTTCAGTCCTAAATTCCTGAACGTAAGGTCAGACAAGAAGTTTGTCACACTGAAATTGTATCTCCCCATTCAGAGACTATTCCCTTTCTCACTAGGCTCTCCTTCCTCTTCTCTACACACATTCTGCTTTTACATGAACTCTGGTTTTTGCTATCATTTCACCATTTGTACAGATCTGACTTCTTATCCTCCAGGCAGCCTTCTCTTCCTGCTCAGTGCAGTTTACTGATCCTCTGGACAATAACAGCCTGACTTTAATCAAGACTACACAGGAAAAGCTTTTTTTCTCAGAGAAAGCTTTTAGACGTTACAAGTATTCATGATTCGTTTACCACATTGGGTAATGAAGCAGAGCTAAAAATACCATATGTTCCTTTGACATTGCCCATTCATTACAATAAATGACTGAAATTTCTGTGACTGCAGAACAAAACATGTTTTATGTTTTTGCTTTTAAGTGAAGCTGTGTATAAAGCACTTTGCCGCTTGGAATATCCTCTTAGTGTTTTACATAAGAGGATAACAAAGTTTATTTGGAGAAGGCAGAGAAGCCTGCGGCTTGTTTTCCTCTCATTTTTTAAATGAATGAGGAGATATCTTAGAATGTGAGATCATGGAAATGTATCTGGCCAAATTTTCTCAGTTATGAAAAAATACAGCAAGGAACATTATTGAGACTGCCCTTTGGAACATCACCTCTTATTGGCAATTCACTGCACCAGATAAGCAGAAGTCCTTTCAATCATCTTCAAACATCCTATGCAATCTGTGTAAGTCTGTTTCAACAACTGAGATGAGATTATCAAAGAATAAGAAAGAACTGACACATAGGACCAGATTGTTTGAAGATGTTTATTTTAAGCCATTTCACATAGTCTCATTCACTATTTTGGGGGTTTTGAATTCAGAGAAAGATACAATTTTTTTTCCCCAGCAATGAAAGCTGTGCAGGCAGATGCTCTTGCTTGCACAAGAAAAGAACTTACAGTATTTTTGAAAGTACATTAAAATAAAAAGTTAAAAAAAACCCTCAACTAATTTCTTCCTTTCAAGTGCTGAAATGATCTAATGCTATTAATAGAAGATTCTTTCCCTGTGGAAAATTTATTCTTCTATTTAAAGCTACTGGGGAAAAGCTTGAAAGAAGAAAAAATGATGATTCTGACATCTGGCTGTTGGTATAGCCTTTGAATGATGAGTTCAGATTATGGCTCTAATGTTTATTTGGAAATAAGTCAGAGTAATCGACAAGACACCCTTTCTCCACACAATTGCATGCAGTGGTGCATACTTGCTAGAAGCCCACCCAGCTTGTCCCCTAGTGCTGAGGGAAGCAAATTTGAGGATACTGCACTGACAGCAGTGAAAAACAGGTTTTTCTTCATGCAGAGAAATGGCTAATGAAGCAGTAGAACTTCCCCATGCTGCTGAGCACTGAAGCCTGACTCTGGCCCAACTGGCCCATGATTAGCAGAGCAGGTGTTAGCCTGTCCCCATGATCTTCCTGCAGAGGTATGAAAGTGATACTAGCTGTGATGACATTTTGTGTGGGCACAGGACTAGAAATTCCTGTCACAATAAATCAGCAAACAGAATACCTCCCCAGGAGTTTAAAGAGGACATTTTATACTGAATAGCTCATATCTTGCTTCCAGGCACCTGATCCATTAGGCTTTACTGTTCTGACATGTGCTGGCACTCAGTGATTTCCTTCACAGGTTGACCACACAGCCCAGGTGCTGTTCCAGTGATTTACTCTGGAGTTATGTGAGTTCCGTATCTTGTGCATTCCTGGTGGGATGATTCAGAAATCATATTTGCAAAAAAACAGGGGCATGTTACCCAAAACATGTGATTCACAATAAAACCACCAAAACCAATACAGAATGCTTAAAGCTGAATATAAACCACACCTTATGATTTTGTTCTTTATTTTGTTTAGTAAGGAAACAGAAACAAGAGATATTTGTAAAATGTACAGTGAAGCATTCTGCTAAAGATCTCCGAGCAACCCAAACAAACCAGGGTGCTTAAATATCACTGTAGCATTTGTGTAAGTAGGTGCTCTAAATGGAGCTCTGAGAAGCACTGCCACGTTAGAAGGGTGCTGGATAGGAGAAGTTACATATTTCTATGATCTGTGCATGGCACTGAATTAGATACAGCAACTCAGATTCCCTAACACAACTTTTCTTCCACAAAGTAGGTTAACTCTTAGAAGATACAGACACTAAGTAGGCCTTGGTTTTCAGTCTTTGGCTGGCACCCACTCTATCTAGTTTTAGGGCATTTAATATCATGGTCCAATGATACAAAGTGCAGATCCAGTAGAAATTCACTCTGCCATGTAAAGCAGGTTCAAAAAATGCTGATCAATCAGCTTTGTTCCTGCAAGCTTTTTGCTGGATCAGGTATCATTTGTCTGTGCCACTTGCACTTCATGTCGCATCAAGCTTTGTCTGTCTTCCCTCAGTTGGCATCAATCTGGCACAAAAAGCACAGAGCTGGCATAAACTGTTTCACAGCTCTGGCTGATTTGACAGAAATATGATCATTTGCCCATGCCTGAGCTGGATGAAACCTGCACTGCTGTTAAAAGCCATGGTGCACAGATCTGGTGTTGCCATCAATCTCTTGTACGATGGCAGAGCCTGTCAGTGCCAGAAGATGATGTGAAACTAATGGAACGTTTCTGTCTGCTGCCCCAGCACAGGGGTCTGGGTGGCAAGAAGCAAAATGAGACACCACGTGGTGGCTCTTGCCTCTGTACACATCACTTCTGCTCAGTGACCTCAACTTTCAACAACAGCTACATGCTACATGAACAGCAAGGAGAGAGTTTTCACGGCGTATGAGCCTGTTCTGTGCAGCTGCAGCAGGGTGATGCAGAACAGCTCAATTTTTGGAGCAAAACATACCATCCTTTTCCTCATGTTTGGTTTTGGCTTTGGGCTTTTTGCTTATGCACTACAAATGCATGCATGCTCCACCTTCCCCAGATTCAGTAGATATTCCATATGTGTCTGTATACTACATAATACATCTATCCAGTATATGTGTATGCATGCAATATTATACATTATATTACACAATCACATATTGAAAAAATTAAATTATCAGGAAGTCTGCTGGTAATATGGATTTGATTATAAAATAGCTACTTCTCATGTAGGTCAGAGTGAGAGAGGTTTGAGAGCTTGATTTTAGGGTGGCATAGTCAGCACCAGGGATCTTGTAAATCCAACTAAGCTACCTGCCAGATGTATCTTTGCAGAACCCACTGCAGTGTTTGACTAGTTCGGCCATGCTGTTTCCAACCTGTTCTCAGTAATGCACCTCTATGTTGACTTTCAAATAAAAAAAGGTACAAGTTACACGTTAAATTTTGGTATCTATTACAGTGCTGTCTTGAATGTTCATATTTCTAATGCTAAATAATAGGGTGAAAGGATTGTAAACAAAGTTGAACTGCAGTTCCCACTGAAGGGCTCTTGAGCTCTCTTTTCCTGTTATTTTTCTTTGATTTTTCTTCTTCTGATTTGTATTTCCTTTTTTTTTTTTTGTCTCTCTTCTCTTTCCTTTTTTCTTCCCCTGGAGTTGGCAGAAGGGCAAGGAGAGAAGGGCAGTTCACTTAGTACTTAGTAAACATTAAAAATTAAAAGCTTTGGTAGTTCAGCATCTCCCAAGCCAAAACTGACAAAACTAGCTGAAAAACCCCAAATGTTCCTGTTTCAAATTGCTAACTTGTATTTGCTGAAAATGTTCCAGGCTAGCTGCAGGGTTTAACTTGTGTTTTGACCATTTAAGAAGGAAAACAACTCTCTAACTCCATGATGCACTTTGGCACTCAGCAAATTCATTTTACCATGGCAACTGTAAAGCCACTTCGAGACGTACAAACTCTTCAGTAAAGTGGTCCTTGGCATCTTGCTCTGCCAACTAACCTGGATACTCCATGGTCATTAAAAACATAAAAACCCCCTACTTAGCTTCGTATCATGTGTTAGTATCATGTTTTCCAATCGTTGTGTTAATATAACAGCTGAGTTATACAGATATACACCCAAAAGCTCTACAAAAGAGGAAAGCTAAAATAAAATGTGTGGTGTGACCTATTTCAGGTTGAGCCAGTGCTGGAAGGAGAACCTTCACATCTGAATAGTGGTCCAGCACTCTGCCTTTTAGCTTCTTTAGCTAAATCTTGCTGCCCAGCAAATTCTGACTGCAGTCACAGGCCAAGGAAATTCCGCAGAGTTGCCCAGTGGCCTGATGTATCTTATCTTGCTACGAACATGAAAGAATCCAGAAACTGTGAGGTCGGTACTGTCTGGAATGAGTGGGAGCTGAAGGTGCACGAGTGGATAATGTAGCCGTTGGTTCTCTAAACAGACCTGACGTGTGGAGAATGACTCCACTGGCAGTCACAGGAAAGTACTTTCAGTGATTGTAGTGTGTAGCTGTACATGAAGTGTGTGTGTATTTAGACCTCAATTGATCAGTAGTTGCCACAGTCTATGTATGAATTATGTAATGCCTGTATTCTTGGCTAGTTCTGACTACATACATGTAACCACTCAGTTACAAAGGAAAAGCCAAGGATTGCCAATATACGGCTTTTTGCAGATTCATTTAATCATCTCTTTGACACCACGGCCTTAGATTCGGTGCAAACAGAAGGACAACTTCACAGCTCTCACAATTTGCAGAATGAGACCTTGCTATACAAGCATAATTTATTGCCATGATTTTTCTCTAAATAGATTAATCTTTGTAGAAAATGAGCAGAGGCTAATGAGGGTTGAGGCACAGATGGGATGGCACCAGTAGCTACTTCATGCAAACACAGCAAAGTAATAGTTTTTAGCATGACATTTAATAGGATCAAGCTCTGCTAGGATGCACAGCTATAGGGGAATTGATTTTGAAGTCAAATCTGATGCTGCCTCGCTGTCTTCAGTGGAAATACATGACACATGGTCTATTTCATCTTGCCTTCTTCAATTTAATCACACTTTTAATGAGTAGAAACATAAAAAGTAAACAGCTTGTTTCTCCTCTACAATAATACTAATTTTCTTACTACATTCTTTACTCTGAATAACTAGAATTCATTTTTAGACCCTTGTTCAGTATTTCATTTGAAGAACTTCACAAGCATCTTTGTTGTGGATCTTTAGCAATGTTCACTTGTGTACTGATAAGCAATGCAAATTTCCTGGGATTTTCTCCCCTCTCAAACAGGGTTCTGTCATGCAGGTCACGGGGAAGGTCTGTTTCTTGGTTTACTGATGAATCCAGCTCCATTCCCAGTTGAGAGAAAAGCAAGAGCTATGTCTACAAGAATACAATTGCATTGTGGGTCATTTATATATTAGCCCCTCATTTACAGATGGTCCCTAAAATCCAAATGTTATTCAGGGATGTGTTGCCCTCTATTATGAATTCTGAATACTGAATAATGAACTACTCAAAAAAAAAAAAAAAGTAGCCCAGTGGGAGAAGCATCAAACTGTGTTTCAGTAGTTATGGAATGACAGATACATGTTTGTGTCTTGCTATATGTGCAAATGACAGTTAACTTCAGTTACTTCAGTACATTCATAATGGCATTCGGTAAGTTGCCATGCTATTGAATGCATGGAACAAGATAATACAGTGTGTCTTTTGGTATAAATTGCTTCTGAATAATCACAGAAATGCATATTCACAGTAAACGTCTGACTAAGGAAGGCCAAACCCAATTTCTTTGCCTCAACCTATTTAAAATCATGAGTCAGAGATCCAGAATACCAAGATTGATTAACTGATGGATTGACTTTGGCTTTTGTTTTACCAGCAAGGACTCCCTAGCCTAATGGCTGCCTCCTCACTCCTTGTCTGCAGCCAGGAAGATTAAAAAAGGTTCAGCTTTCTGCATGAAAACTGAAGATTTTTTTGCAACTTCCTGGTTCTAGAATTTTATAATCCCCAGTTCCAAATGTGATGCTCGCTATAGTGACAGTTGACAGCTCGGCAGATCCAAAGGCTTTTTGCCTATGCCATCAGTTCACTTAAGACAGCAAAAGCTAGATCTGGAGAAGATATTTGGGATAAAATTTCTCAGTGACACCTTTGAGTTGAAGAGTATCTTTACCCTCCACCACCAGAAAAACTGATTCATATTTCTATTATGAAACCATTTGTTTCAACTTCCTTCAGTTTCTCGAAGTATGAAATGCTGAACGTTTCCTTCAAATGGAAAATTCTAAAACAGTTTTTCAGAACTGCCAGCCTAGTAAAATATCAGTTATTCACACAGCTCCAAGGATCTCTGGGTTTTCAGATTGTTGCACTGCTGTCTCATTTTATACATTATAATTAGGTTTCACTGTGCAAATCTCCCTGGAGTACAGCATTTATTGCTTTCCAGATGATTGTTAAATGCTGTATTGAAAGGGAGTTATCACCTATCTTCCATCTTCCTGAGAGGAATATGAAAAACAGGGAAAAGTTGTCATTATCTGAGGTAATGAGAAAGCCGAGAGGCTCCTGCTGTTTTTCTCCACTTTGGGCAGCTGTTTGTAGCAGTGCAGGTGGAACACGCCAAGTACAGCTTACAAAGGGCACCAGGCCTGTGCCATGCAAATAGGCTCAGTCCTAGTTCTCTGGCACTGAAAATAAGGGAGACGACTTGTGGCTTGGTGACGGAGGGACACAAAATGTCCCTTGCCTGTATTGCTATTGAGTAAAAATCAGAAATTTACATTCTTGAAGTTTCTAATACTTCAGATCTGTTCATCTTCCAAAGTGCTGCCTAGGTGTTATGCTTGGTGCTTGTGCCTGGATAATCTTGCAATAGCCTGAGATCTACTTTTAGGTAAAAATAGAGTGCTGCAAAAATAACATTAAGGTCTGCTAGTTCAGGTTTCTGTGAGTGACAGAGCTTATTTCTTCTGAAGAGCCATTAATAGATTTTGCAAATAGACAATAGAAATTAATTAATTTTCTGGCCCACGTGGTTATTCCAAAGAGGTTGGTAAAGTGAGTCATAAAGGCTCAATAACCCCTGGTTTCATGTAAGTTACATGACTTCTAAGAATACCTCAAGATTTTCTGAGGAGGGAGGTGAACTTTCTGTAGAAAGAATCAAAGAACAGGGATCTGAAGGACTTTGGTGCACAAAATGTGTGGAGAAAGCTGGCACAAGCAGCCTCAAGGGAAGATGGGATGGCAGTGACCTATGCTTTGTATAAATGAATCCTGTCCTTTGGTTTACTTTTAAAGTAATAGTTAGCAGCAAAGTTATAAATCACAGACTTATAGAATGGTTCAGGTTGGAAAGGACCTGAAGATCATTCAGTTCCAACACCCTGCCATGGGCAGGGACACTTCACACTAAACCATGTCACCCAAGGCTCTGTCCAACCTGTTCTTGAACACTGTCAGGGATGGAGCATTTACCATTTCTTTGGGCAACTCATTCCAGTGCCTCAGCACCCTCACAGTAAAGAACTTCTTCCTTATATCTAACCTGAACTTCCCCTGTTCAAGTTTTAAACCCATTTCCCCTTGTCCTATCACTACAGTCAGATTAACCAGAAGCAGAAGGCTGAGAGGGGGCTGGCTGCATTAAATATTACAACAAACTGTCAGATTAGTCACACGTGGCATTTTCTGCTTCAACCACGTCACAATGGGAAAAGCTGAGCATTTGTTGTGCAATTAACAAGTCATGGGATGTTTAAACAAATCACTGCTTTCCTCAGGTCAGGTTTCTACCATTTCATTACATTACATTTGAAATTGACTCTGATTTTATATTGTAGGCCTATGTATTCCCTGAAATACATTTGTTTGTATATGTGGAGCATGAAAAATTTATTCCATTAGCAGGTATTCTTTAACTAGGTCTCTAGAGTTCTGTAAAACTGAATTATGCTGCATTTTCTAGTATCTTTTTAATTTTTCATGTTCTAGATAAAAAACAGTTTCCTTTAAAATCATTGCCCTCTTCTCTGTAATGGCGACGAAAGGGGAAGAGGATATTGAAAAGTTCCTCATCAGCATAAATAAGTTAAAATCCCCACTTCATAGAAGCCAAGAGGAATGAAGCTGCTAGTAAATGTTTTAAGAGGAAGCTAGAAGCAGAGATGACCAAAATGAAGCTCCCCAGTCTAAATATATTAGCAACTCTCTTCACTTGTATTTTTAAAATGTCAGATAATCTGTTAAACCTGAAACATCTCTGAAGGCAATGTGGTTGGAAAAGGGATAGTGATACGATGTGTTTAAATACTGGGAGGTAGCATTTACAGTTCCTAATTTGCAGGTTAAAATTCAGCTTCCTATCCATAAGGCCAGACTCATATCTCTATCACGACTGTCTCTACTCATGTTCCTCCTCTCCTTGTCATCTCCTTCTATCCTTGCTGATGACGCCTCATTTTGAAGGGATTTCAAAGGTTTACAGCAATTTCACAGCAGTAATCCTGTGTCATCCAGCAAGGGAGAGCTGTGTGCACTATTTATATACTTGTACAGTTCTACTTGCTGCATAATAGCAAATTCATGTTTAATTAGATATTTTTGTTCTTTCATTATCAGCTTGCATGCATAATTGTCATAACTGTGCCCATGGGGTAGATTCACAGCTGTATTATACATAAACTGGCCTGACACATCTGCATGCACAGCTTCTCTGTAAATCAGGAGCTGGATATATAAGAGCAAGTACATTACAGATAGCCTGAATAGGTATAATAAAGCACTGTGTGCACCTGCGTTGCAGAATGGAGAGCAAGAATTCCTCTGGTCCAGCCCTGTTAGGAGCTGAGGGACCCTGAGTAATACAACGCAAGTAAGAGCCCAGGGCAAGTGCGAAGCAGAGGTGCTTCCAGGAGCTGCTGTGGCACAAAGTACATTGATTCCCTTTCTCAGAGCTTAGTGTGTTTGCATTGCATAAGAGGCAGACAGGACGTGGTGAAACTGCTCTGACCCTTCAGCAATTTATCCTAGAATATACCAGCAGTGTAGCTCCCTCAGCTTGTGTGGCTTAGTCGTGACCGGTTGGGAAATAGCTTGTTAGGGTGAGGAATGGCTATGGTGATGTCTTCACGAGCAATGGGCCTCCCCAGGCAGCACGGCTATACAAAGAGCAGTGTTACGAGCCAAAGAGAGCCTGTGGGAGGACAAATCTGTAATTCAGGCTGCTGAAATCATGTGAAATCAGGGACCCCTGTGTAGACTGTTCTGCCCTGCTCACCTGTCCTACCTGGTAATGTCAGGCTGTTACCAGCTGGTGTGCTGATGTCTACCAACATCTATGTTATTTCCCTAACAAGATAATGAACCAGGTTTTCTTTGCCAGATACTGTTGTACTATAAGGTTTGTGTTGTTCATTTGGCTTTTGATAAGCAAAAGCTCTCTAACACAGCTAATTGTCATTCCAGTATATTCTGGGCTGGAAGCTGCTTTGTTTATGATGGTCCCTAATGACAGCTTGGAGCACCCTCACCCGGGCTGGTTGTTCTGCCAGCCAGGTGAAATGATTCTAACCAGCTCCTCATTCACACTTCCCTTCCTTATCTCTTCAAAAATGCATTATTTATTTGTAATGACATACAGCAACACAGTTGCTAAATGCTTAGCAAATATAATTACGGTGTTGCTATGACTGAGAGTGGTTCATTGCAGAACTAGCTTTGGTGGATGTATCAGGAAAAAGTGTTGCTAAGGGGCAGCTCACTTGTTTTTGCGGCAAATCCTGTTCAGGAAACATTAATTGTTCCTCCAACACACCCAGTGTTCCCAGCTCAGGATTCTACCCCACGTTTTATGGTATTTGCACTTCAGTGTGTGTAAAGGAGGGGGGTTCAGACAATTATCCATACATTGGACACTATTTGCACTTCTTGCCTCACTTTTCATAAGTACACTTTTCTGTGTGCTTAGACCAAGATACTTCAAACCTAGGAGTACCATTGCTTTAGATTTTTTTAGTGCAGTCCTGCCGCTGACTTGTCTGGTGGCCTTGAGCAACCCGTTTCCTCCCTCTGGGCTTCATTTATCTTGAGTAAAAGAGATGCAAATAATTTAATTCACTGTGAAAGGTATGACTATCCTTTGCAATGTCCATTGGATTTGTCAGATAATGGATGGATGTGTAAAAGAGAGGACATTCCTGGCAATTGCTTTGGCAGGAGGATGCCTTCCCTGTGACAGGAGCTATTCAGCACTGTTTAAGGCAAAGAGTTGTGCAGTGCTAGTGAGCAGGAAATGAGACAGATGCACAGAGTTTCTAAGGTGATGGTGTTCTCATTTGAGCAAGCTTTAATTTTGGAATGCCAACCTTTTCCCTACAGTATCCTCTTAACTTTCCTATTGCTGTCCATGGTATTTTTGGACAGCTTTATCCTGAGTTAGCCATATATTTCACCTGGGTTTCAAACATACTATCTTTTTATCAACTCATAGGCAACTTGTAGGCTTTTTGGACTAATTTAGGGTTTCCTTTTTTCCTAATCACCACATTTTTATATAGTCCCTTTTCTAGAAGCTAAGTACCTGTATGCTGGGTGCATTGCACCTCCTGTCCCCCACAATTGTATTTTGGCTGCTCCCTACTTAAACCCTTTTGAATTGAGTGCTGGGCAGAATGGTACCTTTTTTGGTGGATTCTGAGGTTAGCTGTTTGATGAAGCAGTCATTTACTGTGTCCAACATTATCTATCCCTATGACTTGTACTGAAGAGGCAGTGATCCAGGCTGTATTAGGGCAGTTGATACTTGTCTGTAATTTACAGCTTTTCCTTAAAATTTCATCTCCTCAAGTCTTGCAAGTTGCTTTCACTGAAAACTGACATTTCTAGAGTCACATTTAAGTCTATTTTACTCGCTTGACATATTTTTTCACTGAGATAGTTATGTAAATATTAACCTCTGAAAACAAGAACAAACCACACAGGAGAAACACTGCCTTAACCTGGTCCCCAAAGAGCCATTTGGAACAAATGCCTGTGTGCATAATACAGTTCTTTCTAATTAGCATCTCTGGCAATAAGCCACTTGGGTATATTTGATATGCTTTTATCTTAAGATTAAATTTACATTTGCTGCTAGGTAGCTCTGACATCTTCATTCTTGTTTTAGATCTCTGACTTAATGTGATTATTGTGTGATCACTACTCATAAGAAAGCAGCCTTTATTGGTATATGGCTCAGGATTATCTACAGTGATTGGAACTGTGATCATGCCAATAAAAAATATTTTTTTATAAACTAGCCTCTTAGAATTCAAAAATGATTTCTGTAAAAGTTGCAGATCTGCAACTTGCTGTAGAAACTACCAAGAAAATAATTGATAAATTGGTGTTTTTCTGAAGAGATTGCAATTTAAATACTCCAGAAGGTGCTGGTCAAACTTTACAAGACAGACTGAGGCACAGATTTTAATGATTTTTCCAAAGTTTTGAAGAATTGGCTATAGAATAGATCCTTTTCTTAGCCCAGTGTTGTAACCACAAAACTTTCCTACCACAGAGAACTAAGCACTTTTAAAAATACTTTTTCAAGAGCAGATTCACAATTAGCGTTAGAAATTGTTACAGGTCGTACAAAATCAGTTTATTAGTGATTATATCTGTTGAGCAGCTGCCACAGGACTCACCAGTAAAAAACAAGGAAAAAAAAATACATCAAATGGAAGTGCATTCATAAACATTAGAAATACACAGTAACAGGATTTCTTGTGTCATGAAAAAAACCGTGATTTTCAAAAATTCTATGTTAAAATAAAACCTTCTTGTTCAATTCTTGGAAACAATGAGGAAATTTTCCTAGGTCACATTAGGAACTGACGTCTGAATCAGATCAGTCAGTCATATAATTCAGTTAAAGGATTTTCACCATTAGGTTCCTTACCAGCTGTTTCAGTGAAAAGTGAGTCTTTATTCAGAAGAGCAAAAGGGGATGTAAAATGTCAAACCATTGCAGAGTTTCCTCTCTCAGATATCTCTTGTGGAGATTAGAAATAGCAAAGGCAAACTGCAATAATTAGGTAAAGTGACTGCTGCAAATCAAAGAGGAATCTAATTCAGTTCACCACATGCGCCTTTGGGATTTTCATACCTCATGTACTCAATTAGATTTCAGATTATGTCCATTTACTAAGAAAAACATTTCTACTTCCCCAGGTTAGTAGATTTCTTCCTCCAAACAGCTTTGTACTCCATTCTCTTTACCACAAATGCCTGTTAAGTGTTCAAGTCAAAACCACAGACCAGGAAAATGCTAACACAAAACTGAAAGTCTTCTCCTCACTCTCAGCTGAGATTTGTTCACCTCTAACACCACAAGGACAGCAAGGAGAAGTGTTCCAGTCACTCAAGTCTGAAGCTGTATTGGGCAATTGTCTCTATGACAAGACCACACTGAAGTAAATAGTATGAGGTTACCTGTATGAGGTCTACTATAAATCAACTCCTTTTCAACCCTCTAAAACCTACATAAATCACATTCTGTTAACTCGGGGTTGCTTTATAATTGCAAAATAGTGGTGGATTGCCAGCAGAACAAGCGGTTGGTGTGGACAAAATATTTCCACACATTCGAGATCCATAAATTAATCAAGTATAATTTATCAACTCATAAATTATAATATAGCAGTCATAGCATGCACTTGTGTATAACATTTCGTGCTTGCAACATAGCCACTACAGATTTTTTACAGGTATGAAGATTGGTGCTACTAGGACTTACACATCATAGATTCAATCTATTGACTAACACTCTAAATCTACTGGCAAAACCCATGTTGTTCATTTAAAGGGAGATTAAAATATTTTATCTAGGTTTACTTGAAAAAGATGCTATCCCCAAAAGGCACTGAGAGTCTCCTTAACCCTTTAATATGTAAAATTACTTCTTTTTTAAAGAATAAATAAATAATATGGGTTATTTCAGTGTTACACCTCACAACATTGCGTCAGAAACCATTCAGTGAACAAAAATTTAAGACAAGCAGCTGAGTGCAGGATGATGAACTACATGCGGGAATGGAAACAAATAGCTAAAGGCAGAACAACTTCTTAATCAGCTTTGCCTTCAAAGCACATATCCTAAAACTCTGTCTCAGGCTCAGATTTAAGAGGAGAAAAATTCTGCCTGGGAATGGTGAAGTGTAGGATTAGAAGTAAGAAAGAGAGAAAGATCTGGAGCCAAAATTTCAATAGAGACAAAACTCAGCTGGGGAGATTAAAAAGGAAAGAAAAAAAGTTAAACTCAAAGCACGCTTTTGCCCAAAGCTTCAAACGAACTCCAGGATTTTGGATCACTGTTTCTCTATTGGAAAACACTGATGGGTGGTGGTAAAAGTTTTACATTTATTCCTATCTGCTGGTTCAGTTCAGTTATGGTGTTCTCTGAAGTAGTTCTACTGGCTGAAATGCTGCTGCTGAAACAGTGATGTCGATCTGTGTGTCAAAAGGTCTGGAGCTGGCTTATATTCTGAAGTCTTTTCTAGAACACACACATGCACGCCATTGGCTACATCCTTTTAATGCAATATTCTATAGTCATTCACTGAGAAACTGCATGATGGCTTTGCTGCAAAAGTTGTGACTGGGTCAAGGAAATGTGGGAAAAAGTAGATAGAGAAAGCCTTGGAAAAGTGGGTTTTCTCCTTACCCCTGCCAGATTGCACATGGGGGAATGGAATAAGTCGTTTAAACAGGGTGCTCATCTTTAAACTACAGTTGACAAATATCCACAACAGAATTTAGTAGACATTATTTTCTAGGCATATAAAAAGCTGCCTTGTTTAATGGTTCTGGAAGATGATAGTACACGTCTCAAGTGAGGCAGTCAAAATTAGTACTTTTAAACCTCTCTCTGATGCTCTGCACACTCATTAACTATGTAAGGTGGACACAGCAGCCCCACACTGCTCAGAGCTTTTGTAGAGCAGGTACTGGAGTGATAGGCACTAGATAAAAGCTGCTGAATATATTAATACTTCTGCTTTCGTAGATTACTGGAGAAAAATGTGTGTGAACATGCATTTCAAGGCTGCATCATAAAGCATACGCACAAGGAGACAAATGAAGGTTGCATAGGCAACCAGAATTCTGGCATTTCCTTATTTTTCAGTGTTTGCCTTTAAAATCTTAATGTGCTCTTAATATAGTGGCTTACCAGTATAGAACATATAATCATCTGAAACTACACATATGTTTTCTCAGTATCTGGAGAGCATTTTGTTTTGTGCTTTAAAAGGATCCTGAAGAAGAATGGTTATTTAACTAAAACATCTTTGGCTTTCTTTTCACTTTGCTTTTGTGTGGAAGCCACGGAGCAGCTTTTCACTGTGTCGGATGAATAATGTGTAGGAAGGGTGAGAGAGGAAGGGAATTGTTGACTTTATTTTAAAGTATGTGAATTTAATTTCACCAGGCATGAGAAATCTCCCTCTGAATGCTTCAAAATGTTGATTTATATATTAGTGAAAAAGTTCCTATTTTGTAAAATTATACCTTGCTTTTCAACTGTTTGGGTTGTTTGGGTTTGGCTTTTTTTTCAGTTATAGGTTGACAATGAATATACATCAATATCTTAAGCACTACAGCAAAATGCAGTCATAGGCATTCTGGGCAACTGTTAAGTTACTTGAGCAGATCTAAAGGTTTCATAGAAAGAAACTTTCTTACACTGTTGGCTTTGTTAGAGAAACTCATTTTCTGAGCAGTGGCAGGAGGAAAGAGACCAGCTGCCCAGATCATGTCTCAAATAAAAGCATTGGGACACTTGTAGTGGAAAACATTCCCTGTTCCCTGCTCCACCCACACCTTCTCCGCAACATAACTGTGACATAAATCCCTCTCTCTACTGAAAAAGCAGATATATCAATATTGTCTGTGTAACAGACAGTTATGAAATTAATCTGCCACCATCACTGATTCCTAGTTTTGGAGGAATACCTTCATAGTTATGAAATGTATGATTTGTAAGCACCAAGTATGAAAGAACAATCCTACTTTCTCAGCTAAAAGATAGCCAGTGGAATTTTTTCCCTATATTCCTAATGATCACAGACAGAACACATTCTGGCATATTGTATCACAAGCAAAATATCATAGGACTTCTAATTTCTTCATGTTAAAAACTAGCTGTACAGCCTCGATATAGAATCTCAGAAATACCTCAAAAAACCCCAAAGCTTTAGGGTATAAAATACCCCTAATATTATAATAAATATATATAATAACTCACCTCAGTTAAAACTCCAAGTAAATACGATAGATGAGTATAACAAAATAAGGCATCGGTAGCTGGAAGTATTTATCTATTTCTCTATTCATGTCTTCTATTCCTTGCTACTTACCCCTGAGTGCTGCTGTTGGTCGGCGCACACAGAATGCAGCAGCTCAATTCGAGGAAGAAAACAGTTATTTCCTTTCAGCTTCTGTTACTGTTCTCCCTTGAAACTCCTTCACTTTTTTTCTTTTCAAGCTGCATTGGAATACAAGGATGGACTCTTTGGGCTCTATCCAGGTCTGTTTGTATTATGTAAAACAGATGAATGCGCTTCCTATTTTAACCATGAAAATCATATCTTCACTGACAGGCGCCTGGCTCATTAATAGTATCTGTATGCAACTGTGAAAACCCACGTAATGCTCAGAATTGGACTCAGTTTTCTAAATGAAGAACCAGATGAATATCTGCAAATCAACTCTCTGTGGCAAAGGCTTCTTTTTTTTTTCCCCTCTCTTGTCGAAGAAGCTTCCACTACAGGTTTTTAATTGGAAATGCTGAAGAAGACCTCTAGACACCAGAAACAAATACACTAGAGATGTTTTGCTCATTAAAGTGCCTCTAACCCCACTGTAACTTTTGGTCAGCTACCACATCAAACCTGTGATTCCTTTCTCCCAAGACAATTTTGTCTTCTAGCACTGTCAGCAAACTGCTTCAGCACTGGTTGAAATGATTCCAGCTTAAATTACAGTAATGAAAGCCTGTTCTGAGCTTTTCTCTTACTATTTTTTTCCTAGAATATTCAGATTTCATATTATTCCCCACCCAGTCTTAACCATACTTCCCAGAATGCAGGAAAAGTCTTTTCTTTCTGCAACCCTAAATGTCTTCATTAGGCAAACTTAACATTGAAGTGTTTTAGAAAGGCAGATGCTCTAGATTTAAAAGAAACGGGAGGACTCTCAGTGAACAGCTGCATTGCTGTCAGCTTCAAGCGAGCCATATTTCACAATGGTTTTGTACATTATTTTGTCACAGGGAACATATTATTACCATCTAAATTTAAGAACACTGGCTTTCTTGTATGAAGGCAAAAGCAGACTTAAAACCACAATGACTGCTCTGTTCAAGTATTCTATGCCAATGATGCAGGAAATAAGATCAAAGTGAAAACCAATTCTTGTTTTGGAAGGTCTTTCAGGTGTCTGCACAGAGTTGGCCAAAAGCACAGGTACAGGAATTCTTGTACTCTTTCAAACTGATCACTAGTCATAGTTCTTTGTTGGAATCTCATTCTACAGCTGCTTCAGCATTTTGTTGGCTGCTCAGAAATACATTTTCCCTGCTACCAAGCAGTATTATTTGCATGTGTAGTAGACTGAAATGTCGGGCATTAAACTGATGTTCCAAAGCTCTAATTTTTCAGTTCTAAAGGGAAATATTTTTTAAATAACTGAGCACTGTCTGCTTCTGTAGGTCATATAATTCTTGAAATAGTGTTGTGGCAAATAGTTCCACTTCAGAGCATTGAGAATACCTCTTGCTCTTCAAAATGTTAGTTAGTGAACTTCCAAAATGCAACGAGAAAATCTAAACAATTTTTCAGAAAGATCTTATGAATTTAAACTAAATTACAGTCTTTTTTTGCCCTATGAAATAAACGCATCTTCTACAACTGCCCACATTTATTTTCCAGCATAGTCTAGTCAGTGACTGAATGACCCACTGCAACACAGGTAAACTGCTTGTTTTGATAAAAGTGCACTAAGCACATGGATAATATCAGATTGATTTATTTGAATTCAATGAACATATGTAAAACAGAGGCATAGACTTTCAGTCATACACAAGACTTCAATGGAGAGCCTGTTACTCCCTGAGGAATACTTTAAGAAACAAATCGAATGAAGTACTGTTTCAATGACTATTAACATCACTGGGAGTCTTCTAATTAGTGTCGATGGCATAATGTAGGTCAAAATTTTTCTATCCACGTATATACCATATATATATACACACACCATATATATATATATCTGTTCTAGCTAAGGATTCCTTACATATTCTGAGTATTATTTTTTCATTTCAGAAGCATCTGATTCTCTTCTAAAGCCCAGAAATTTGAGAACTTTACTTTTTGATGACTGTGAACATTATTACATCTGTAAAGTGACAGAAGATTAAATATCTTAGAGAATTAAATGCAACGACAAGCTGAAAAAAAAATCTATTTTTTTTTTTCAGTATTTAGTAGAAGTTTTCTAGTGAGTGTTTTCCTGACCCATCAATCAGTATCTGGCCATTAATCTAATTGTTATTCAATAAGTTCTTCCTGTTATAATCTCTCCGGCATGTGCTGCAAAGTCTAATGATCTGTCTGTGTTGTATCATAACAGAAAGAAGGATCTTGAGTCATTTTGTAAGTCTCTTCAGCTTGTTACTGGAAAGGCTGGCCTTTCCCTGAATGATTCCTCAATAGAGGAATGTTAGAATTGAGCAGATAGATACCGTAAAGTAGGGAAAAGTGTAAGATGAAGTCAAACAAGGAAAAGTATCTAAAAGCATGCTTCCTTGCTTGTATTGAAGTTCTTAGCTAATAAAAAGAGAAAGGACAATGATTGTCTCACCACTCTGAGTACAGAACTCATCCTGACTACTCACTCATGTTTTGGGAACAGCTATGACAACCAAAGACCTAACTTTCACATGTAAATAAAAACATTAAGCAAAATATCTATTAAAACTTAAAGACTCTGAGGAAGCAAAGTTCCCAAACATGTACTTAAATATAAGTCCTTGTTCTTAACAAGGTTGATAGGATTCATCTGTCAGTGAGATCCCTTATGCACAAACGCGCTGCTTTGAGTTTTAAAACCACGTTTGCGAAAGCTTCTAAATACTTGAAATTTAGGCAGACAAGATGGAAAATCTGGCAAAAGCTTCTTAAATGTTTTGCTGAAAAATAAAAAATATCTTTCCTAGTTTAGAAGTTTATAGGAATCATTACTCTTTAGGCCAACAGAACTGGTTGTTAACCAGTCAAAGGGTTGTGTCATGGCCACACAGGTAATGTTGGAGGACTTCTGAGGCAGTGACTGAGGCAAGTTAAAGCTTTTGGTACAGGACTGAGCAAACAAATGGAGGAACGTACTGAGAAAGTCGATGTTTTGTATTCTTGCTGATGGGCAAAATTTCCCTAAAGCTTGGAATGGCTCAACTTCACATTTTTCAAAGCCATAAATAGAATAGAACTTTTCATCCTCCACAGGACCCAGACTTGAAGCTTGCCTTTTTGCCTGAGTCTCAGAACTCTCAATTTTGTTTTCATATATGAAGCACCTCCAGTAACTTACACTGCAGGAATAAATAATCTCTACAGTGAATTCATGCCCTTTTAAAATATCTCTTTAAGGATCTAAACTCCCTTCATACACTTTGGTCTTCTCTATGTACTAGAGAACAAAGGGGTTTTTAAGCTTTCCTTAGCAAACATGCTTCAAGTAAAGCATTGTAAATGTTTCATGTAAAATTGTGTGCACGTGGTAACAGTTTTGGGTATAATAGTCTACATTTCAGCTGCCGATGTACTTCTGTGTTAGAAGACATTAATTGTTTTTATGAGATCATAGATCATATTTGCTTTACATCTAAAATATAAGATTTTCTTTCCTGGTACAAAACGGTAACCCCTTTCATTAAAGCTGGGCAACATTCTGTCTTCCAGTGTTTTATTGTTCAGTTTATTCAAAAGTCTTCCAATAACAGATAAAATTGTCAAAGTTCCAAGGTAATGACTTGAGCAGTTGACACAGCATGAACTTGGCATAAAAAAATGAAAATGTTGTTTCCCCATTGAGGAAAGGATGGGCAGGGGCAAACTGGCTAGGGTACCTCTTGAAAATCCAAGGTGTTTTGCTTCTAATTCCTGGTTTTTAACAAAAAAAAATGATGGTGTTAAGAATCTGTCTATGTATCAGAATGCTGAGTGCTAATTTTAGAACTCTTCAAATAGAGTCAGTAGACTTTTTGAAATCCACTGAAGAAAAACTGACATTTGAGGAATGCCTCTTAAACAGTTTTTAAATGATTCAGTATTTCTTAAATACCCATACAATGTGCTTGCACTCACTTTTGAGACTTTCTTCTGTTAGATTCTATGAATACCTATAGAGGAGGAATATTCATAAAAATGGGAAACTACTAGTCTTTAACCCAGAAACTTTGAGATTAGGTTTAGAAGAACTGTAGAATGAAACATTTGTTCTCCTATTGTCATGAACTTGAAGGAATCCATCTCTTTTATTAAAGCCTTTTCATTTGAATAATTAACATGCTCAGAGTACTTTATTACTACTTCAATAATTAATATTTGTAATTTTTTCAAATTTGGAATTGATTTTATAGTTAGTAGAGAGAGACAAGATATTCCGATATATTCCTGGAAGTAGAATCATAGAATAGTTTGGGTTGGAACCAACCCTTCTGCAATAAGCAGGGACATTTTCAACTCAGATTGCCCAGAACCACATCCAGTCTGGCCTTGAATGGAGCACCCACCACCTCTCTGGGCAACCTGCGCCAGTGTTTTACCACCTTCATTGTAAATATTTTTTTCCTCACATCCAGCCTGAATCTCCCCTTTCAGTTTAAAGTAGCTTTGAAATGGCCTAAGAAGTATTTTTAAAAGCTACAAAATTCATATACTACTATCCCCGTGTCTCTTGAGCAGTCTTAATTAGTATAATTTGGGGATTTAAATGTGGCAATAAATCCCTTTCATTTCCTCAATAAGGTCTTTTGTCATTTTTTATTTTTATCATCTGTCATAAAAATCTGTGGTATGTGTAAGCAATTTAATGGTTCACTGAAAGGCTGTTATGCAACTGAATTGTATAAAATCTGTCCAAGCCCAGAAATTACTGTAACAGGGAAACAGCAAAATGGTGAAAGGCTGAGAATTTGAATATATTTTCTGTTGGTACTTGCATCTTCTATATGTGAATTTGTGTAACTACTCTCTTTGTTACCCTGTGAGTACAGGAGGGAAAAGAAGATTAGGTACCTTGTGTTGAGAGGTCAGGAATATATAGCTGCTGCCTGTTCCCAGAACAGTCAAGACTCTAGAGTCATAATTTAGCCAGTGGGGAATATGCAGTTACAATATCTGTTCTACATGGGTCTGAAATGATCATTTCAGCAGTATGCCATTGCTAGCACCACTTCACAGTTTGTCAAACAGATGCCACTCAGTGTAATGTTGAGCTATTACTGAAATCATTATGCCTGGTCTTAACAGCGTTAGTGAAGAACGATAAATGTAGCATTCCAACTGCACTAATGTTAGAACTCAAGGTCTTCCTATCAATACTCATTATAACCCTGTAAATGAATACAGTGGATGGGAAATATGATCAATTGGTAAAGCTGGCATTGATACAGCTCATCAGCTGCTGTGACAGTATATTCAGCTATTCTGAGTATGAGTCTGAGGGTGCAGTTAATGCAAAGGACAGATTCTGCCAGCATTACTCACTCATGTCACTAAATCATTCATTTTTCTGTTGACTGTGGCTGTGATTATCTACAAAGCAAACCATTGCTGTATGAATGAAGGCTGGATAATTTGACTCTAAACTGATTATACCACAAGTACTACTCCAAAAGCAGTGGAAAACATTGCGGTTTTTTATTTCACTGGTACTGATTTCCAGAGGAGTAAGAGCTCATCCTAAGGTGTTTGACAGAATAAAGAAATAGAATCATGCTGTACACTTGTTTCTTCAATCTCAAGATATAACTTCATAATTCAGTTTATTTTCTAACCATAGCATCCTCTGAGAGTCTAGAAACTCTTCCTTGCAAACAACCTATGTATTGGGCTAGATGATCTTCTGCGACCCCTGCCAACCTGAATCACACTGTGATCGCATGATCTGTTTATGTAACTCTAACAAATAAAATCCATGTCCACATCCATCAATTATTTATCTATATTTTTACAGATGTCCCAAATGTATGATTTTGATCTTCAGGCAGAAACATTGAAACACAATAGAAAATTCCACCTGACCAAAGTTCAAAAAGCTTAGAAGCCTATGAACACTGCTAGGGTGACTTTTGTAAAACAAGTAGTAGTAAGCCAGGTTCATTTTTTTTGGTTCAGTACAAAAAATACAACCAGCAGAAGTGGAACAGTTGTTGATAACTGGAAGCTTGTATTACTTAACTTCTTGGGATGAATTTCTGCATTTGTAATTGAAATTTTTAGTTTGAGCTCCAAAGGAATTTTTGAGGGAAGTTTTATGGATATTACCTAATACACATACAATATGTATTTCTCTTCTCACCTGTTTAAATAAGATCCTTGTAACTAATAACAGTCATTGCCATAGAGCTTATCACTTGAAACATGGATGACCATTTTTTCAACAGCCAACATAAAGGAAAGTGAAAAAAGCGATATCAAAAAGGAGCATCACTGCATTACAATTCCCTTTGAGACTTTCCCCTATCTCTTCTCACGTTATATGAGCCTTTATTCACAATCTCTTCTGCCTTTTCACCTGGAATCGTGATCTTTCAAGAGAAAAATCAATGAGAAGACAATTTACACACTGTAAAACTACATTTTTTTGCTGTCAGTACATTTGCTTGCTGTCAGCTCTGTAAATATGGACTTCTGTTCTCCCTATGCAGGATAAATCATTAAACAAATTAATATAAGCATATTGCATGTTGCGTAGGCCTTGACACCATGTTTTCATTGCTCTGAGGACTAAAAGTGGCTAATATTTCTATGCATATACATAGGTCCAAATCAGCATGTCATGAATTCAAGGCTAGGTTGGACAAGCTTTAAGCAACCTGGTCTAGTGGAAGGTGTCCCTCCCGATGGCACTGGGTTGGAACTGGATGAGCTTTATTTTCCCTCCCAATCCAAACCATTCTAAATTTTTGTCTAATAATGCTTTCCTGGACTATTCTTT
Organism: Psittacula echo; assembly: GCF_963264785.1. Taxonomy (NCBI): domain Eukaryota; kingdom Metazoa; phylum Chordata; class Aves; order Psittaciformes; family Psittacidae; genus Psittacula; species Psittacula echo. The sequence continues at coordinate 10,839,417 of NC_137747.1, read as the reverse complement.
TGGGCCTCTCTTCATCAGCCTCACTCAGAAATTACTAGAATAATTTGAGACTGGCTCTACACTAATCACTTAATAAGAGTAAAATACACCAACATGATATATGTCCTCAGAAAGATACACCTCTCTATAGCACTGAGAGCACCAGTGACAACTTAACGTGTGGCAGGGAAGATCTCAGTGTTGTTCAGCACCAAGGCCAGCTCAGGACTGCGCAATCAAGAGGAAAGGGCCTTTATAGAACCATAGAATCATACAATAGTTAGTGTTGGAAAGGACCTTAAGATCATCTAGTTCCAACCCCCTGCCATGGGCAGGGACACCCCACACTAAACCGTGTCACCCAAGGCCTCATCCAACCTGGCCTTGAACACTGCCAAGGATGGAGCATTCACAGCCTCCCTGGGCAACCCATTCCAGTGCCTCACCACCCTAACAGTAAAGAATTTCTTCCTTATATCCAATCTAAACTTCCCCTGTTTCAGTTTGAACCCGTTACCCCTTGTCCTGTCACTACAGTCCCTGATGAATAGTCCATCCCCAGCATCCTTATAGGCCCCCTTCAGATACTGGAAGGCTGCTATGAGTCTCCAAACTGCCTTCGCTTCTCCAGGCTGAACAGCCCCAACTTTCTCAGCCTGTCTCCACACGGGAGGTGCTCCAGTCCCCTGATCATCCTCGTGGCCCTCCTCTGGACTTGTTCCAACAGTTCCATGTCCTTTTTATGTTGAGGACACCAGAACTGCACACAATACTGCAAGTGAGGTCTCACGAGAGCAGAGTAGAGGGGCAGGATCACCTCCTTCCTTCACCTTTGTTCACTCCAAAGTCAAAATTCCATCAAAAATATAAAGCACCCTTGAATTAATAATTTCCAACAAAACACTTGTTGGAAATAGAAATCCTGATAGGGAAGATTTTACCAAAATGAAAATCTAAGCCTTAAATTTTATTCATTAACTACACTATTTATAGAGCATTCTGTGTGGAATATAATGGAAATGGTTAGATGTGAGATACAGTTTGTAACATTATTAACTCTTAGTAATGCACAATGCAGCTACCTGTATGCATGGCAGAGGAAAATCCTGGTGAACTGTGCTCTGCACTTGCATCTACTTTTCACTGAATTGACAATGCACAAAATATGAGCTAAATTGTGCTTCAAGGCACAGTCTTGAACGTAGATCATAAATTGCACAATCTCAGCACACATAATACTGTAGCACAACTCCCTGTTTGCTTCATGGTAAGCCAGCCACAAATTAACTTTTTCAGAAGCTGTTTACTGCATGTCTGCAACATCTCAGGCACACTAACTGGGGCATTGCATTGTTACAACAAAAGCACAATTCTCTTTCCACTTCTTGTCTACTCCTCAACTTCATCTTCCAGAGAAGAAAGATGTCAGAGGTAACAGACTGCATGTGTGCCCCCTCATATGCAGACTGAGACAAACAAACATTGTCACACCCTTAAACAGATGTATGTAGTCTTTCACAAACCTAGAGGTTCTTTCTGTGTAGGTTTAGCTGACTTATATTTCCTTTGAGTACAGATTTGAAACATGGAGATGTATTGGGTAGTATTAGATGAATTTATTCCTGTCCTTGAATTGATCTAGATGCATAAGAAATGCTAACTCAGAAGGCCTCTGTATTTTTTATACATGGAAAAAAGGCAAATGAGATCTCAGATTTATTACGTATCAAGACAAGGAATGCTTTAATTTTCAGAGAATGAATTGTCATAAGTTCTGAACAAGACTTTGGAAATCCACCAGTGACAACAAAGCTACACCAACAGTATAAAACTTAGAAAACTTCAAAGTGGTTGTGTAGATTACCATCTCCTGGTAGTTGACAATTGTGGTACAACTATGAACATGGTTCAAAAAACCAAAACTGCATTAAGGTTAGAAAATGTTCCCAGTGCAGTAGCCTAGAATACGTAGCATCACTGGAGAGAACGTGGCAATAAGGCATACAGGAAATCCCAAAAAAAACCAAGAAGTCAATCACTGTAAAATTACTGAAGTAAGCAGATTGATACAGTACTACACACACAGACATTTCAGCCTAAAAGTTGTCCTTTACATGCATCCTAAGGGCTTTTTTACATGGCAATGCTTAGAAACTCTAATCCAAAGTATCTAACTGTATCTGCATGGAATATCTTAATTAAACTGCACTAAATTTCATGAATACTCTCTCCTAGAATTAACGTAATCTTAATTCAATTTAGGTTCATTTACTTTGGAAAAGAATAAAGCTAAATTAAATTGAGATCACTTTAATTCTCAACATGAGTGTCCACATAGATTTTAATAGTGAATTAATCCACTGTACTTTCATAACTTAAACTGTATGGATTTTCATAGCCCTTGTTTATGTAAACAAGCTCTAAACACACTCTTCTGTTATTTCAAGGCTGTTCTATTTTCTATTACACTCCATATGGGCTAATTTAACAGTCACTAGGAGGAGCCAAGTATTAGTGGATTGTTCTTAACTGAGACTCTATTTTCCATCACTGTAGGTAAAAGACAATTTTTTATATATTCTCTGATTTACAGTCCTTAATGTAGCCTTTTAGGCCTTAAAGTCTACTAATGACAAAGAAGCTAGATACAGTTCTTTAGAAAAAAAGAGTATTTATTTAAATTCCAAGTCTAGAAATCATATGCTTAAAGATGTTTCTTTGCAAAATAGCTTATAGCATAAGAATTGGATTTCTAGATAACAGATGCACTAAATCCACAATTTGAAACAATTTTTGGACTGTGTCCCAGTACAAATCAATCTTATGGATTCTGAAAATGCTAAGACAGATCTTGAAATGATAATTAATTTAATCTTATGATTTTGATGTCAAAGAAGAAACTCTGATTTATAGCTGTTATGGCTTCAACTCAACAACTATAAACAATGTTTTTTTAAGTTTCCAAACTTGTTGGGTCCCCTCATTAGTTTCAGTTTTTAAAATGTTCTCCTGTTCATGGGGTGAGAAACTCTATCTTTGGCTGCAACTCTGTTCAAATCACAGCTTGTTAGGCATGGTTCGTGTTAACTGTGATTTCAGTTGGCAGGACACTAGATTAGCTGTTGACATCAAGCCAACATTTAATTTTGTTTTCTTGAGTCATCTGTTGCCAGTTGCCATGACAACTGATCTTCTAGCTTCAGATTTACTAGAGAGAACCATTAAAATGGCCAGGAGTACATACAGAGATTCTTTGAAGAAAGTGAAAGTTCAACTGTTTTCTTCAATGAAAACTGAAAGATCTCTTCAGCTTTTATTTTAGCAACATGTAACTTCTATTAAAAAAAAAAAAAAAAAAAAACAAACCAAAAAAACAAAACCCAACAAACCACAGATGTTCTTGTATTAGAGAAGTAGAGTGAATGATAGTTTTTATCAAGAAATCTGTTTTAGCATCTTTCTACTACATCTACAGAATGAAGGTCTTTATGTCTAAAATCACATGATGCAGTGGACAGGCAAAGACATTTTCCTATTCTGACTTGCACAGCAGTACTGAAAGATGAAATTTAAGACATTGATTCTTTTGATCTTTATTAGATTCTCTGTACATTTCAATTTCTCGCTTCACAAATGTATGACTTAGGTAAAGCAGGTATCCCAGGAAAGATGTCATCAGTGCACCAAGTCAACCCAGATGTTGTAAGAGGAACCCAGAGGAAAAGGCCAATCACAAACCTATGGGAGCTTCTTGAAGCAAAAATACTTCTGACTAAAAATAGTAGTCAGTATAAATTATGTAAGCCCCATATACCTATAGGTCATGAAAACACAAGAAAAATTTAGTAGCCTATTGGATCACAAGTAGTCCTTCTAATAGAATGTTACTATACAGTAGTTATTTCTAAGGCTGTCTCTTGTTGAGTTTCACAGGACTCTGTGCAGGAGTGGTTACCAAAGTCTGAATTCCACATTCCTTTTACGCACTGTTCAAAACATTCCAAAGCACTAAGCACCCCCAAATCCCTTTGAAATAAATGGAAGCACAAATAGAATAGAAAAAGGTGCCCAAGTGGTTCAAATACTGACACACATCAGGAAGAAGAAAAAAAAAAAGGCATCTCTACCTCTTCATTAGGTTAACATTTGCTTCTAGTAGATGGAAAGAAAATAAGCAGCTAGGCAAGTGTGTCACTGATGTGGATATTCCCCATTGCTCAGGAGTTTGTACTGAACAGCCTTATTTGTACGAGGACGTCCTATTGCCCCAGACCTCCACAGAAAGTGCAGCAGGCATTGCAGTGTTTGCAGGCTCAGAGGTGGACGCAATACCGACGACTGTGGTCTAAGAATGAATGGCTCTCTGCAAATGCAATAGACTAGAGGGTTTCATGAACCCCATTTCATTTATGTTTCATTATATATATTTGGACGACTTTTTGAGGCTGGTTCTTCAACAGCAATTCAAGATTGCTTTCGTAAATGTAAGGGTACGTAGGTCTACTATCTCAATTAAAACAGAGAATAAGGCAGTTATTCTGACAACAATCTACCTTGTTTCTCATCTCCTCCTCTGCTCAGCAGAAGCAGTTAAAACACTTTAAAGATAATGGGGGTGTATGTGGGAGAAAGTGAAAGATAAGAAAAGAGAACACACCAATTCCTCCACTTGAGTTAACCCCTGATTCCACTGATGAGAGCCACTTCCCACCAGATAAAAATCCAGCCATTACACATCACAGGTGGTCAAGTACGTTCAGTACCATGCATGTAACTAAGGGGCTTCCCCCTACAACAACTCTCCCCGTTTCAGTGTAAAGCCACCCTTTGAACTAGACTGTTGTGACTGGTAAAAGCTGGTGACTAATGACAAAATGAAGCACTGTGGCCGGGATGTATGATTGCCATCCTTCAGGACTACAATGGAGATTAAACAACTGCATACATTAAATCTGGCAGGTTTTGTTGTGATGGTTCAGGCTGTGAATTCAGGCTGTGCGTGATTGTTTTAGAATGCAGTTGGCTCAGGAATGTCATTGAGGCAGATGCTGGCATACATTCAAAATGCTGTGTTTCATGTTTTGCTTTTATCTTTAAATATATTTGAGTAGGTTTTTCATTCTTCTAAAACACCTCACATAATAGGTAGAACTAAAAATTATCTAATAGCTACAATGCCTTAGAGCTACTGCCATGCATGCGATTCAAACTGTAACTATAAAAAGAAGGAAGGCTTTCTCTCCAATTCTCATTTTTAGCTATTTCTGCATTTTTTGTGTGAAGGATAGAGATTGTTCATGTTTCAAGTCAGCAGCAGCTAAATGAAATGCAATCTGAAGGTTATTACAGGTCATCTGGGGAACAGGAGGCCAAAGTTTGGGGGGTTTTAACTAGTTGAGAAGGCAATGAATTTAGGAAGATTAGTATTTACTAATTAAGGTTATAGGCAGCCTCAAAGTTATTTTTAAAGCCCTTACTGTTTTAGTTGGATGCAATGATATCCTTTATAGCTGAGCAAATAATTCCCGATGACTGATATATTTGCACTTTCTTACTTTCCATCAGCATATTCCCTTTGATTGCATTACAGTTTTCTTGAACACTATTATCAACTCGTACTTTCTAGATTATCTCTGCGGTGTTCAAAATGTGCATTGTATGAGTTCAGCAGCCAAGCACACATGGCATTGCTCAGTTCTGGTCCAATACCTTATGTCAGTTCACTCTATGACTGAGTGCAACTCTTAATTAAGTTTATTTGCATGTGTGCAAAACATATGCTCAGTTATTCAAACCTCACTTTGTGCAGATGTTGCCTAATTTTGTTAAATGGGGAGAGACCATTATAATTTTTAGGAGAAATTAGCCAAATTAGAATAGATTGGACCATTTGAGTGTGTTCCCAGACTCACACGACCATTTGGTACCTTGCTTGTGAGAATTTCAATGTTCTATCTGTTTGAAAATGCTTTGAAGTAAGAACTTGTGATTTTAGCAACCATGGATTGTTGGTGGGTTTTACGACTTGCTTCATTTTAGCACAGTTGACTCGGTGTGTTCCAAGACACATGCATATTGAGACACTCCTGGGGGGTGTATATTGAGACACTCCTGGACACTGATTTGAGGTTGAACCATAACCATTATGACTTTGGATGAGACCACTGAGGATTCACACTGTGGGTAGCTGATCTGTCCATTGGAATATTCATTAATTCTCTCATCGGAGCCTTAGGTCACACTGTGAAGAGGCAGACTATGTTGCATCCTCTAAACCTGTTCAATGATTCAGGCATTTAATCAGAGACTGATGTATTTATTATGAATAGAAAGGAAAAGAATAATACTAAGAATTTCTTCAGAGAGGCTTAACTGATAGTGCAGTGGATAATGAATGACTAATTAATAAAATGAAAGCAGAATATAATACATTTGTACTTTGTTTGTACAACGAAAGGCATCATTAGAACTTTTCAACCATCATTAGCTCTGCCTCTTCTGCAGTGAGTCATTCTTCTCCCTGAAAAAAGTCTAGCTGCTTTATAAGACTGCCAAACCACACAACAGATACAGCTAAAACTTTCTGGATTGCCCTCCTATGTAACCTGGTTTTCTGAATTCAGAGGATTTTTTCCCATTTCTTTTTTTCCATTTCATGGGAAAATGGGTTATGTAGATACCTCAAGGCTAATCTCACTAGAATTTTCCAAAAGTGAAATATGCAGAGAAAAACCCTTACCCTGTCAAACAAACCATCACCTCAGGTGTGGTCTCTTGGAGGACTTTACTTGGGTTACTCTGAAAAGTAAATGGCACCAGTTAGGTTTGGAGAAACCAGGAGCAAGTGAAAGTGGATAAGGCTTAATAACAGCTTCTGTGCTTCTGGTTCATTCAGGCAGCCTGGGTGTTATCAGACTAAAATTTAGCCCTTTGTAAATGGTAATGAGAAGACTTTCTTCTCTTCTGCCTCTGAGGGGATGATCACACCCCTGAGGTATGCAGCCGCAGAACAAGCCCTCCCTGTCTTAACCAACACATAATAACCTATCTGCACCAATTCATTTAAACCCATTGTGATAAGATTAAATAAGGTGACTGCTGATAAACTGAAAACTGAACTTAAAGAGTAGGGATGGGGTAATCATTTATTAGTATTACTTAGTCTTAAAAAAAAAGGAAAAAGGAAAAAGGAAAAAAAAAAGATAAAATAAAATAGAGGAAGATTGAAGTAATGACATAAAACCAAGGGGAAGAAAGCAGTCTGCCAAATTCTGGCCTCTGTGGTATCATCTCTTTAGTAAGTAGGTTCTTCCCAGGCAGATGCTCAAGAAAAGGCCCAAAGATACATAAAGGGACTGTTTCAAAGTCCAGTTACAAACCCACGTTTCTAACATTTGTATATTTCTAGTATATAAGACAGTCTTTGATCTACCAGAGAACCAGACAAACACATGAAAATCAGTCTTTGATCTAAAAAAACCTAGCATTCATCTAGTCTGGTTCAGCAGTCAATTATAGTCACTTGGTTGAAATACCTATCAGTGGTAATTGTGTGCTTAAATGCTTTGAATGTTTAGCATAGTATATTGTGCAAGATGAAATAGGCATGGCAACAACATAGAAAAGCAAGTTCTTTACATACATACATACAACGAAGAAAATTCGTAAAATCAGATGTCAAAATGTACAGATCATTTGTATGCACAAAAATCCCATGAGTGCATATGCAAACCACTTAATTATGCCTGTAGTTATTGTAATTGCCATTAACATGTGCAATTACTTGCTCTGCATCACAATTTGAGGTGAATGGTTAAATCAGCTACAAAATAATGAATAGCTGAAAAATTCTGTTTCAGTCCCCAAGCCATTTCATTGAATCTCTCATTGTATAGTAAACAAAGTGAATATCATGAACTAACAAATTGCAAACTGTATTTTTCCTGAAGTGACTGCAGTGTTCCCAGAAGAACTGAGGTTCTCTTGTTTACAGAACAAGAATTCCGCATGCAATCTCATTGAATTTGTCCTTCCAGTCCTTCCCATAAGGGATGACTCACATCATCAGGATGGGTTATTTGGGCCCCTTAAAACCTTGAGTGTTCTGTTAAGGCTTACATTTATTTTTACTATTTTTTTTTTAATGCTGTCTGTGTTCTGAGTATCTGAGCACTTTCTGCATAAAAGCATTAGTAATAACTATATTACTTACAGACATAACTGCCTGATTCCTCCGTTGTAAGGGTCCAAACTTTAGTTGGGCTTGGGTTTACTGAGTCTTTTTCAGGGAGGTTAGGCTAAGAATATTCTGGAAATAGAATGGGTGTTAAAACTGTAAATGTAATTTTTGGTGGTAAAAATTGGAAAATGAGGATGGTTATGTAATATTTCTCAAGGACTGTCAGGCCAGATTTGCCCAAGCACTTCTACAACACTGTTCCACAGCCATATCTGCTTGAATCTAAATGCTTTGCTCTCATCTCTTATGATAGCCAAATAGCTTCAGCCTTGGCTCTGCATTCTAAATTTTGTTAGAGAAACAGCTCTTATAGTAGTACTTCATCAGCTGAAATTCATTCCTAAATATAGCTGAAGGGTGAGCAACCTCTCAGATATGGATATTAGGGCTAAGGCTGGTGCTCTGAGCTGGCCTCCCCTAAGCTCATCAGAGCTAGTTCGAGGATGTGACTGCAGGCTTGATGGATTTAGAATGACATGAAATACAAAGAAAGGAAGTGTGGTAAATCCAGATGACCGTTTGGGTTGTGCTTTCCAGCTAATATGTTGACAGGAAAACACATGAAAATATAAAGGTAAACAGGTGACAGCTCCCATCACCTCCTTACCCCTCCTTTTCCCACCTCCCCCAACAGTAAAGGCTGTCATTATTATTTTTTCCAGCAACAACAGTAAAAACTGAAAAGTGAATAAAACCTGATGGCTTCCCTTCCTTATCCTAGAGCTTCACCAACAAAATCCCAAGCCCCTTCCCCTCCCGTCAGGCTCTGGACTACATGTAGACTGCAATTACGAGAGGAGAGATGATCCAGAATGCAATTATGCTATTATTTTCATTTATATAAAATAACCTTTTTAGGAGATACTACAGTTAAACAGTGATTCTACACATCGAATCAGTTTTCAGTGTATATAGTTTATATGATAGCACCTGAAAAAGGATCACAATTTAGTGTCCATGCATTCAAATAGTGGAAATAGTTTTGCAGTGATGCACTGGTTTAGATGTGCTACTGTGAGTTTCTGTTATCCTCAGTCAAACAAACTGATGGACAGTCATATCAAACATAGACATGAAATGCCCATTAAAAACATATATTAGAACTGTTATATTTCAGGCAAAACTCTAAAAAGAAGAATATAATTACTATTCAAACATCACTGTTATTGGAATTTGATGTTGGAGCTACTTTGAATTTCCCTATTTGCAGATAAATGCATAAGACTAAACAAATATACCGTGATAGCTGGGATCCCAACGCTGCCAACAATTTATGAAAATGATACTATGTACATCTTTGGGAAACAATCACTGTAAATAACCCATCTGTTATGAGAAGTAATCCTAAATAACAAGGTTGTCAGCTCAAGTAGGCTTAGATGGCAGTGGAATAGATGGAGCCTTCTTCACATCTCGAAGCAGAGTGTGTTATTGACAGAACAACAATGAAATAAAGCAGCTACTTAAAACCACTCCAGACATACTATTTTGGAGCAGTTGCTTTGAAGTCATACCTTCTGAAAGCTATCAAAATGACAAGATGAGAGCGGGAGCACTGGGTCAGTCAGGCTTGTTGCAATGGTAAAATGCCTACAAAAGAATCTCAGTGCTATTTCTGGAGAATACAAAACCTCCAAGTTATCAATGACTTTGCTTTGGGCACAGACATAGACTATGTGGGAAATGAGGGAATAAAAACATGATTTTGAGATGGTAGAATTAAGAATTTCACAATAACAGTCACGATTTTAAAGTTTGGAACATGACTTGGATGTTTCATGATGTGATACGACTTCAGCATTTTAGCAGCCCCTCTGAATGTGGAATGACTGATTTGTGGTATCAAGTCACTCGAAGATCTGACTTGGAAGCTATAAGCCCGGAAATACAGTACTGCCATTAGCGACACACACAAAACAAACTTTGCAGATTTCAGTATGTACTATTTGTTACTGTTACGGGAATATTCTAGTACCACTTTTTGACATCTTCTACACAATTTACTTAATCTGTGAGATCTGAGCATGCTTGAAATTGAGCCCTCTAGCACTTGCCCTTGCTTATCAGAGATTCACAGCTCTCTGACATTGCAAGAGGCACAAACAAGCCCATGGAAACAAACCAAGTTACCCAAAATTTTCACGAGTCAATACCAACACCAGGAGGGCTGATACAGGCTCCTTGGAAAAGCCTTTGAGAGTTGCAGAATGTAAAAGCAGAATTTATGAGGTAAAACAGCTTCCAAAAAGTTGCCAACCACAGCAATGTGGAGAAAAAAACCTACCACTTACTATAGCTATATAGACCTTGCCTAGTAGCTGTTCTTTCAACAACTTACGTATGCAATTACACATCTATTCACCACCATTGCAGGTGCAAGCTGAGCAACAGCATGTGTATAAATGTGTGTGGGTGTGCAAATGTTTCATTATGGTGATTTGTCAGCACAGTGAGTGAAGCTTTGTGCCCAATGAATGTGTAAATTAGGTGCTTAGCATACTTGAGTGAAAAACAGTTCACCTCCCTCCTTAGCCCATCCCTCTCAACATCGGGAAAGAAAGTAGTTTCATTCCCTGTCAAAGTAGCAGCTTCTATCTCAAACCTAACCCTGCTTTCTTGCGCCGTCCTCAGGTTTCTAACAATGAAGAGAAGTGAACCTTGAAGAATTAGTCATGTTGAATGTTACTTTAATCATATGCATAATATTCTCTTATGTAGCATTGGAATAAGAGGTGTCACATCTTGTCATTTCTGGGACAGAAAACTGAGACTGTTAGCTGGCCTTAAATCATTTCTGGCATTAACAAGATTCTGACCAGAGGCTCTCTTTCATGTTCAGGATATGCACTGCATTATTTCTTATTATATCACAATACATTGCAAAGGAACAGCTAGGTTACCAAGACTAATCCTTTAAGTCTTTCTTTCTTTACGGTGTCAGACAAAATAAGACTGTGCCGTATTTCCATAATCTCTCTTGTATTATGTGAATATTATGATCTATAACAACAACAAAATCCCTAAACTGCATGCATTCCCTTTGGCTCTGATATGCTTCAGCTTGACTCTTCCTGTCAGAAAAGGCATTTCCAAGTCTGTGTGATTTCATTTTAACAGACATATCAGGCTAAAAATCAGCTTCTTAACATAAAGCAGGAAAAAAGAGTTTTCTGGTGTTTAAGAATTAGTATTTCTGAGAAACCATGATGCAATACCTGAGGCTGTCCTCTTTCTTCAAGAAACAACATAAATGAAAGTCAGTTTGGAAGATCTGGGGTATCTACTTCTGCTTCTTTTTGACTTGGATACATACAGTTAGATCAATGTGTTCAAAAGTAGTTTTGTTCTCAGACAATCTTATAGCAGCTACCAAGGTCTAAAAAAGATTTCTGCAATGCTGTAATGGCAAACTGCAGGGGAATTTCTTGAGGGAGGGTAGAAGGGGAATTTGGGTTAAGAACTAATCAGTTAAATGCACCACAAGTAGCCTTCCATTTCTGTTCATAGGATGAGTTAAAAAAAAAGGGGGGGGGGGAGGAATATATATATAAAAGTGTATTCACCTTCTGAGAGATCCTGTCCTTTTGGATCGAGTGAAAACATCATTCCCTGCATACCTGTTCAAAAATTCAGGGTATATTTCTATGCTGCTATCTGCATGATGTTTAAGCAGCTAAGAGAATATTCAGTAACTTAACCCTTTTAAAATCACTTCATTAGAGCAGCCAAACAAACCATGATCTCAAAATGCATAACCTCTTGGTAGTGTGCTATTTATTTGGCTTGAGGGTGGTGGTGTTCAGGGAGTTTGGGGCTTTTTAGTTTGGGGTAGATTTTTTTAGTAAGTTACTACAATGCTCAACAGGCAAAAGAAATAGAGGAATGGATAAATACTAAATTCCAGGATGGGAAGTGGAATGAATTTTCTGCAGGTGCAGGCCACATGAGAGCTTCTCTCCCAAATAAGATAGATGAGTAATGCCCCGGGTCATAGTGCAGGTTTTTCAAAGAGGTTGGTAGAAACAGGGATGTTTGATGTGTTGGAATAAATCCTAAACACAGCCTAGAAGTAGTGTTATGAGAGCAAGAGGAAAGAAAATATAAATGGAACCACAGGTTACTGAAAACAGCTTCTTCTACTTTTCACTCCCAGGTTCTTCTTTCAGAAACAAGGGTAATTTAACCACTTTTCATCTCATGTTGCCCACAGTAATTTTGGAGCTTACTGGCAAATTTCAACAAAGGATATACATATAGTTCCTGAAAAAAGTGACCCAATTGAGTATTACCTGTAGGAAAAGCCTCAGTGTGAGGTCAGTTTTGCTTACACAGCAAAGCATCCACACAGGAGAGTCATTGTACATGCCCTAAGGGAATAGTTTTCAGTGAGACTTACTCTTCATTAGACAACAGAGGATCCAATCTTGTCATGCATCATAAATGAGATTTTTGACAGACCAAGATCAAATTGAGGATTGAAAATGCTAGAATATAGGATGGCAGACTTTGCTGGCTTCTCTGGTGTTACAGTAGTAACAACCGTTCTGTTTCCAGAAGAATAATTCAGAAGAAAGGCATCTGGAGCAGGGGGCTCCTGCATTTGCTAAGGCAGAAAAAAAGTGCTAGCAACAGAATGAACTCAGATGGCAGAAAAGTGAAAAAAAAGTATAGAGAAAACAAACTGAAAAGTATAAAAAAACAAGCAACAAGCTCTACTTTTTCACAAGAGACCAAGAAAATGTAAGAAAGCACTAACTCCATGAGATAAGAGGAAAGACAGTTTTCCAGATCAGACTGTGTTGCCTTCAAAGATACTTTATTGGACTAAAGAAGTGAGATACAGGATACATTTCTATTACAAGTTAGGGCCCCTTCTTAACAGGTTTCCATTCATGCACAACATTCCAGATTTTGTAGGACACTTCTTTGTACTTGTTAAAATAATCCTTGTTACTTGGCTTCCTTTCAGTTTATTCTTCTGATTGAATTTCAGCAGAAAATGTACACCATAACACTATGAAGTTTATTTGCTATCTCTCTTGACAGCTGTCGTTCACATACCCTATGTTTGCCTTAAGAAAATACTCATCTGATCATGTCATCTGTTAAGTTAACCACTACTGCAAAGGTTCAAGTAAACTAGCCTCAGGCGAGGGTTGATACCTGCTCCCATTAAAAATCTAGTAGAATCGTGGGGTTAGTTAGGATGTAATTATTTTGTATCATTCACTTTTGAATTAGCATCAGGAGTTTACAGTAAAATAGCATGTTCTCCAGGACTTCTGGTATCATTGGAGGTGACTGGCACACTGTTGAGTGAGTGGGGTTTTCTCTTGTACTGTCATTTTCCTTCTGCTGCTGAAACAATTTGGGATGGTCCAGATTTGAGGTTCTCAGTCCAGCCATATCACTCTACCATGCCCATTCAAAATGCACGGAACAAGTCATTGCAATTGCTTACAGTAATTCAGTGATCCCTCAGGTGGATGATCAGCAGTGGCCATTATTTAGCTGCCCAGAAAGTATGCTGGTTGAGAAGAAATCTTTTAGCTACTTCCTTTCCCTGTTTCCTCACTGCATTTCTCAAATCCAACTGTAATAATGCTGCAACACTGAGCATTGTTTTGAAAACTTCCCAGGCTCCAGTCTTAAACTTGCCGTCATCTTCCCCACTCTGCCCATCATACACAACTGAAAGCATTTTAATTCTGAAGGCTGAGGTATTCTGGCTTAGACAGTTACTTACAAAGCAATCTCATCACATCTTTTACACAGCAAGACTTGGAAATAGGGAAGAATGTCTAATTCTTACATAGAATAGGAGTTAACCTATCTGTTGAGAATGGTAGCTCTATCTAAATATGCCACTCAGATTCATATCATTCATGATGAAAGAATAAAAAAGTACTTGCAGGAGCCAAGAAACTCTCTTAGAGACTGATTTTTCGTACTGTTTCTCTGAGTCTCCCAAGAAAGCAGGGCTGGTTCTAGATGCTGAGCAACTTGCTCAAAGTATCAACACTTCCGTGTGTTATTTGCCGTCACACACAGAAGACTGATCCTCAGTACTTCATTTGGAGTTCCCATGTGTTCATTCAGTCACCCTCAGCTTTACTTCCAGCCTGTCTCAAGCTTCAAGGCTGAGCAAGGATGCTCTCCCTAAATAGTATCTTCTACTGCCCCTGTGAAGAACACCGTCCTAGACTGGAATGACCACAGTTCTGATCCAATAGAGCATTTCTTTGTTCTTACAGGATAAAAAAAAAAAAAAAAAAACAAAACAAATCTGGGTGCATGGTATTTAGTTAAGAGGTGAGGTGCTGACTTCTGTGGGCAACTGAATGAAATGTGACAGACATTCCCAGCGGCTCAATATGGGCCAGGCATAGGGAAGACTGCATGGCCTGAGGGATGCAGCAGCCTTCAGAAAGGGTTGAAGGCTTCACTGGCTTGATGTGATGCAGTGATTTATGTCCAGCTGCTGGTTATGCAGCAACAGAACAGTCTGATGTTAAGAAAAAAAATATATTTTATACATATAAAAATATATATTATTGATATATTTTATATATATTGTACAGATATAATATAATAATATAAATGATATTAAATAATATAATATATAACTATAATATAATATTTTCTATATTATATGAATTTATATTATATATATAAAAATATATAATAATGAAGTTAACACATTAACTGTCCCTTCATTATATGCAATCATGAAGTACTTTATGCAGAGGGACCTGCCTTTCTTTAGCTATAATCACAGGTCTGCATGCATGAACCATGTGTGATTACAGGATATTACTGTACTACGGAACACAAGATAAGATATCCTTTGATTATGATCATGTTACTGAAATATTCATTCAGATCCGAGCATGAAGCCGTTGACCTGTGTCGAGTAGTTATATGACGTTCTCTCAAGGGCATGTATCAACTGTGTATACGTTAGACCATAAATCAACTTGAATTTCAAAAAAAAAAAAGGCATTTTATTTAGTGGGCACGGAGAATCCATTGTGTTAGCATAAAAAATCCAGCTACATTGCGAAGGAAAGTGAAGGCATCATATTTAGCTTTACTTACTCTTTGGTATTTATAGATCTGACCTACTTAGAGAAGCCAGGGTAATTAATGCTATGTATTACATTTTAAAAATACCAAGCCACAAATTTGGCTAGAAAATGCCATAATGTTATAAATGAAGAGGTTAGCCCTATTATCCATTACAGCATGAATTGGGCAGTTCCAAACCCAAAGATTGTGAAAGGTTAATACTGTTACTTAACTATTCACTGTTTATTCAAATAACAGTTCCATTTCTAGATTAATGTGGCTCCAAGCATTGTGAGGCTCCCATTTTCAGTGTGGCACAAACATTAACTGACTGAATCATCTTAAACCATCTTCATTCCTAGCCAAAGTGTGAAGTTTTTTAGTATTTGACAGCCATATGAGTTTATCTTATTTGCACAGAGAAGCAACTCATCAAGTGCAGAGATTATTATATGTGCACATTAAGTCTGAGTACTTGTACTCAATGTATGCAGTCAGATTTGGAGTTTACTTTTGTTTTAAAATAAAGCTTGTAATATTAAAGAGAGAAAGATAAGACAGGGATTCAGGACTCTGTAGATTAGCCGAACCCTTTCCACTCTGTGCAAGTGCCCATTCTGCCTAACTTTGGAGAGGGATGCTTGTTACTGCTCTTTTTCCATTTTTTAGTTTAAATTCTGTCCTTACTGAAGCTGGTGCAGATATACCTGCCCAAGGGTGGGTGGAAAAGTGTGAACAAATACGTATTTTGTGATCTAACTTTTCTCTGTCAAGTTCCCGACTACCTCTATTTCATATCAGAAAAGGTCATGAAATGGTAAATTAATTGCAAAGCAGAAGAGAAGTACTAAAAGGTAATTAGAAATCCTTGTTCATCTTCTATCAAAAAGACTGTGGTTTCCCCTTTTTTCCTATTAGGTGAAACAATATTCAGCTCAAAGACTGAATTTCTGAAGACTTAACAAATATAAATTCTTGTCCTAAATCTCCAAGCAAGAAACCAGACTCACCTATGATTTTGAATAAACTGTCCCAGTCTAACATTATCCAAAAAGCAGAGTTTCAGATTTATTTTTTTTCTTTAATTCACCAAATTTCCAAGATGTACTTGCCTCAACTGTTTTCCCCATTATTAGTAATATGAAACCCTGGAAGCCATAGCACAAGAAACTGCAGCTACATTTAAATAAATAACTAAATAAATCTGAGGTCTCTAACCTTACAAGGAGAACAGATTTCCTTTTCCACACAAAATATTTTTTCTTATCCCTTCCAATTTTTCCCATAAGTTGACTGTAGGCTGAAACACGTAGATACATAAGCACCATTTACCACAACAGTACTGCTATGGATGATTTCTGTGGTTAAGGTATGGGCCTGAGCCTTACAAAATCCAGAGTCAACTTCCAGTGGTGCCACTGGCTTACTATAAAAACCCAGCAAAGGCAGTTAATTAAAGCTCAGTTCCCCACATGTAAAATATAAGGAAACACTTGGGGGTTTTCATTGTTTTCTGTGCTTTTGGAGAATGTGAGCCTGAATCTTTTTTGTGGTCTGTGATAGTTTTTTTTATGATGCATGGAAACATCTGAAGAGTTAAGGATGAAAATAGAAACCCTTTTAGAGCATATACAAGAGATCAGTAATAGTTCTGTGTGATGTACAAGACACTGCAGCTCTGAAAAAAGCCCTTTTTCACTTATACAGCTTGCTTTGATGGTTGTATACTTAAGACCTGAAAATTTCTTCAGTAAGATGCAAAAGCATTTTTTAGATATCAATATAAAAATTAAAAAACCAATCCTGCATGTTTTGCACAGTGTGCAATGTCATCCCTGCTGCTTTTAATGCCAGAGTACAGTTGCTGCAACCAAACGTAAGTGTGACAAAAGAACTTGTGTGCACGTAACAAGGTTCCCTCTGGTGCATGAGAAAGGATTCCCAGGGACTAGGAGGGATATAATGTTTAAGACATTCTAGAACTAATAATTCTGATTCAACAAGGGATAATAGAAACTATTAAATCAGATAACTCGTGAAAAAGCTTTTCACTGACATGTGATAGACTACCTACCTACTCTGACTCTGATACTCAAGTTTAGACCCAACCCTTTTACATGTCCCAGGGGTTTTGCTAGTAGCACTGAGAATAAGAGAATCAGCAAGTGTCTGGAATATCAGTCGCAGTGTGTTGGGTCTTCGTGACATGGGAGCAGAGCACACATTTGCTCTGTGTGACGTTCTGTTAAACTTCTGCATTTCAAAGTGAGATTCTGATCAAACTTTCTGCTCAGAAGGCGATGATTGTAAAGCTTAAGAGGGAAAGAGGACCTTCAGTTATTACTCAAGGATGCAGAAGTAACTATAGGTACAAAAAAATTTCATAAAACACCACCAGTTATTTCCCATATGATGACCTCACTCTCATAAATCCAGCCTAGGTTATGGTGGTCTGTCATCAGTATTTCCACTTCTTGGATAAAAAGGTTTAAATGGTTTAAATGTCTTTTCAGCATCATTTGAAGTACATGCCAACTTGGGATTTAGGAGAAAACAGAACTATAAAACACCTTTTTTCCTCCCCATTAAAGGTCTCTATTTCATTTACAGAACTCTAATATTTAGCTAAATATAAACCTCCAAACACTGGGAACAGTCAAACCTTGGAAAAGTCTAAAACCAACCCTCAACATGAGTAGCATACTTATGAACTGATTTCATTTAACAGCTGTAAGAGTAGCATTGAAGCAGAACCTCACCAAGCTCTCTCTTGAATCCCCCAAAATACACTAAGTAGAGTTTCAGTAAGTACAATACCCAGGCAACCAGCATAAGCTCTACATTCCCACAAATAATAAAGGTTTTGGGGACCCTTATAGGACTGAAATTTGGATTTCAATGTAAAAGGAAATGGGACATTAAGTAAACTAATACCCTGCATATTTCTTGTCTCTTTTGAGCATTCCTTAATATACTCCCCATTATGTGTGGAACTGCAATTTTCAGCTGGAGGCCTTTGCATAGATCTGAACAGAAACGTTCTGACTTTGAGTGAGAGAATTTCAAATATCTCAAAGCTCTATATACATGAAACATAGGATTAGGTCATAAACTGGAGCAAAAGCATTGATCAGCTTATTTTATTTTAGTCATAAGTTAAGAGTGATGGGAAAAGATGTAGAGACCTGGTACACTTCTTGCTTCAGAAGATATAGGATGTAGGCTAAACCATCTCTGTTAACAGAACAGACTGGTTGATACAGGAAAAGGAAATGGAAACCAGAATCTTTCTGGTGTTAAAAAAAAAGGAACATTTAATAGGGGTGGCCTGGCTCGAGTGTTAGTGTCACATCTGAAAATCTGTGCAATGACTAAAGACATCACAGATAAAAGCCTACAAGTCCCTGGTTTAAGTTGCAGTAATCTAAGTGACTGCAAAAGGATGACAGCAGCAGCCAGCTGACAGGCAGAGCATCAACATCATCTTCTGGCCTGGCGCACACTCTGCTCTCAATTTCCTTTAGAATAGAAGGAAAAGGAAAAATAGAAAAAGCCCTAGCATAGAGTATTCCTAAACTTGATGGTTTATTGCATTACAACATTCTCCAGGCATTACTGATAGATTCCGTTCTTATATTAAGGCTTTGCTGTGTTACAGGTCATCCTTCAGCCCAGAGAAGAGCAGTGTAAAAGGAACAAAACACTTCAACTCTCTCCTTAGCATCCTAGAAGAATACTTACAAGAATGCTTCCTGCTACAAAACTTGTGAATTATGATAACTAGAAGCAGTGATGAAGGAGCTTTAAGATTTATTCAGTTGTTCTCTTCTCGAGTTAATTCAGTGCACAGTGCTGCTGATTAGAAGTGGTATCAATAGAAATAAAAAGGGAATTAGTATTTGGTAGCAACATAGTTGTACATCTCCGGAACTATTCTGAAGTAGCTATAACTTGTCAGATCTGGAAGCACACTGCAGCAAACAGTGTAGAGGCTGAGAAACCCCTTCATCAATCTTCTCTAATGAGAATGACAAGAAATTATGTTAATATAGCTGTTAACAACATCTAACAATACTGCATGCACCACAACAGCTCCTTGCCTTGGTACAGATCCTACACTGGAGGGGAAGGACCACTGGCAAGGTCTGCTGAAGAACTCAGTAACCCCTATCCTGAAAAATTATTCTTTAACTGCATTGTGCCAGGGAGGAAAAGTAGCAGCATAAAGAGCAAACCGGGATGGCACCAATGTATACCTCTACAAATTAAAATGGATTTAATCCATCCATCCCAAAATTAAGGGGGGGAGTGGCGGGAGGGTGTGGTGTGACATTTTCACACATTGTCATGGCTGTCTATATCTCCTAAAGTAATACTGAGTTTTGACATGGTGTGCTCTTCTTCAGTCTGTGGAGCCCTGTCTTCTATGACTGCAAATCAAATGCGCTTGTCAATCTTTTCTATGCCCTGTGACTGGCATATAACAAGAGCAATATTTTGGCTTCCTGCAACTGTCTCTCAAATAGATTGTGATACTGAAATCTGTTCTGAATTTCATACACATGCCCTCTTTAGACTCTCACAGAATCACAGAATCCCAAGGGTTGGAAGGGACCTCAAAAGATCATCTAGTCCAACCCCCCTGCAAGAGCAGGGTAACCTAGAATACATCACACAGGAACTTGTCCAGCCGGGCCTTGAATATCTCCAACGTAGGAGACTCCACAACCCCCCTGGGCAACCTGTTCCAGTGCTCTCTTTTCTTTCTTGATCCTTACCTGGGAAGATGGAGGAGGGGAAAGAAAAAGGGAAAAGGAAAACACTGTGATCACTGGAATGAATGAAATCCCTCTTTGCATTATGCTTTCTTAAGTGATTGCTGTCTTTTACTATCCAAATAATCTTCCACAACCTTTTAATTTTTTAAATTAGAACTTAACTAGTATTTTATCATTTTTAAACTTCTTTAACTGAGTCAAAAATTACCCTTGATGTTATGGCACAATAAGATATTTTCTAGACTAGTTCTTCAGCTCAGAGCTAACCCCAGATCTACAATTAATTAGGCTGCATCTTTATACACACAATCTGATAAAACTTCATATTCTGGCTTTCTCCCAAACTCAGTGGAAACAACGGGACTTTGAACAGACATCTTAATGGCACCAGGGAAGGATGCTACTGGTTTTAAAGCCCTTTCCTCTGGGTATTTCCAAATGAAAGCTGTGTTAATTGTGATGCTTCTTTGAAGCTGGCATTAAGTCATGGTGCAATAAGAAAAACAAAATTCACTCTAACAAGAGCAGTCTAGAGACAGTCTATAGTTAAGCAATACCTAAGTATTTTGATGTGTGCTTCTCAAATTTAGGACATATTCCTTCTTAATGCTTGCTCACTCAGCATGACAGTGTGCTCCAATAAAGACTGGAATATGAAGTCCAGCATTCACTGGACAGTGATTGTCATAAACTATTGCTCAGTGGCCAGAAAATAGTTCACTTAAGTCACAGGCTGAAATGCACCGTTTTGTCTTAAAGGAGAAGAGAAGCAATTCAATTAAAACAAATAAACATTCACTCTTTCTTATCTTTCTTCTGCTATTTCCAGTATTCTCTACCAATAAGAACTATATGCACCATTTAAATGCTGGAGGGAATTATCTGTCAGTAGAGCTTGCACAGGTAACTGAAGTCCATATTTTCTTCGCAGACCATGACTGTGACATCTCAATTGATCACTGTGAGGAGCTGCTGTTTAATTAAAGTTGCATGTGAAGGATCTAAATCACTGAATTTGTACCTCTGTTTTTGAATAAATAGCTATTAACTCTCTAGTCTAGGTTACCAAACACCATGCTTATCTTTTTTACTACAGGAATATTTAATAAGACCATAATGGCTATGTATTAATTTTTAAAGTTGTTTAGATGTTATAAAGTTTACTGAAGTCTGTAAAGATTACATCTGTTCTAGGAAATCAAGGTTATAAAATAACTTTGAATTTAATAAACAAAAATAGCTTTTTATTTCTACAGTGAATGCTCTGTGAAGAACAGCACACTGATAAGAAGCTTTATCATGAAACCCTTATTGTTCAAGGAGTAATTGCAGCTTCTGCTGGCATCAGTCAGGGTTGTGAGTGTTCAGAACTTCTCAAAAATCAGCATCTAAGACTACCTGAACCAGCTTGTTACTTAGTTATTCTGTGCTCTTGCTTCCGTGAAGGAGAGCGAGTCCCCTTAAAACAAACAAACAAAAAGCAACAAAAAACCCCAACAAGATCCCAAACTAATAACACCACCACTACCCCCCAAACAAACTTCAGCTTTATTCTCACATGGGAAACTCCCTTTGACATTTGACATCAAGCAATAGTTCATCAAAAAAAAAAAAAATTGCAGATGAAGCAATGTGAAGGTGAATACTTGCTATCTGCAGTCTGGTCATCCTAAATTCCTTGAATCTGTTTACATTACTCAGTGCCAGGTAAAAAGAGGTAATACAGTCCAGTCATAGAAGGTTGTGAACTTGTACAGGACAGCCAGCAAGGCTTGTCACCATGCTGTGCACAGTCAATGTACATTCAGCTGCGGTTCAAGAGAGAAAGGAAAATGAAGCATTGCATTGAAGAATTTTCTTAGCCAAGTACAGGAAAAGCTACATGCTGGCACCTCTACATTCTCAGCTATGCCACTGACATATCCTGGATAAAGCTGGGCTAAAAAACTCTAACTGTATAGGTCAAGAAAAGAAATATGAATTATGTCTTTAAACAAGCCCACAGAAACACCAGAAAAATCTTTAGAATATAGGCTGGCTTCATCTATTACCACATCTTCTACCTACTTTCCTCTAAACAGACACAGGCAAATGAATTGATACAAAATAATCCTTGACCACATCATGCATTCTGGAAAATGTTGCAAAATGGGAATGCATTTCCAGTAGGAATGTAGTACCATTCAAATGCCATGTAAAAGTAGGAATGTTTTTGTAGGGATCCTTCAGTTACATCCATTTTTTGTTATTGGTTTGGTTTTGTTTTGTTTTGATTTGGTTTTGTCTGTACAATTTCAATGTGTGACTTAAATCTTGATGAAAATTAATTCAGTTTTTAAATTAACAAAGAATCCTGAATGTCCCAGCTTCCTTCTCTACATGGTTTGTCTGTGAGCAGGGTCGGGATGTAAACACAAACTCACTATGTGTCATTTAGCACTTCTAAGACTTTCGACTAGAGTCCATAGATGGCTATGTTGGTATTATAATGATAAAATTATTTTCCACAATAAGATAAATTACAATTATGTCTTCTAGTGTACATAATTCTTACAGTAGTATAAAATGTATTTCAGGTTTTTGAAAAGCCAATTGTGTGAAATTGCTCACAATAAGTGGTTACTTACAGCACTGTAGGGTAAAATATTATTTAAATTAAGTCATTTATGTTCACTTTATTATAATTTTGAAGCATATGAATGTTCAATACTATTTGATGAGCAAATTTAAGACCTGAAAAGCTTACCAAATTTGCTAACTCTGCTACTATCTATACCCACCTGGATGAAACCCATCACCTTTTGTTTCTCTCCACATATTGTATGTTTGACACAATACCATCAAAAAAATCTTTTCTTGCTTATTAGTATAGCTTTTGCCATGCAATGGGACACTTATCTGATGAAGTCTGTATCAGGGGGAAAAAATTCTACTTAGTATAGATAGTTCTTTCTCCTTACAAAACACATCATAATATTTATATCTTTGTCTGTCAGACATGTTGCTACTTTCTTTGTTGTATAGCTCACAAAGGCCAAAATAATTAATTAGCAGAAAATACTATAGAGGAATTAAACCTGAGACTGCATATGCCTTCCTTTCGTTAGTCACTTCTGCTTCCAGAAATCAAATGGCAGAAACATACATTCCTCTTTCAGCCAAGATTGCCCCTTTGGGAGTGAGTCGAGCAGTTCATGTTAGAAGAGTCCTTTGTTCCCTTCACTTAGGGTATCGGAGCAGTTGGGCATCAGAGATAAATCATTTACTGTTTGCCTTAATTTAATTTGTATTTCACTCTAGAGCAAGGTGCTCAGAATTGCTTGATAAGACAAATAAATAGAACTTAAAATAGTTACATATATTAATACCCTCGTGGTCTCAGAAGGAAGCAGCATAGCAGGTGTATGAAAACAGCCTGAAATATTTCACTCAGTAATCTGAAAAAGGCTGGAACTGAAGTTCAGCCCAAAATTGCAATCAGGGACTGTCTCTTCCAGGCTGACAGTGCCTGACCCAAAGCCCAGAGCTATTTCTAGCTTTAGAATTCAGCATAACGGGCACCAGCAATCAACACCCCCTGCATTGTCTCACGCTGGTTTGATTACTCCTGTTCTCATAAAGAAACCTTCCCATTCTTGTATGACCACCTATCCAGAGAAACCAAGAGTAAACTGGCTCTTAGCCTTTGCCTCCAGCTTGTTGTTGTGCCTTTCCATGCAGTCACATCACATCAAAGTGATGGAGTTGTTTCTTTTTTTTTATTTTTTTCTCTAGGGGTCATTGCTTGCATTCTGGATTCTGACAGCCTGAAAAGACTGAGTCACCCCCAACAGACATTTAGGATTATTCCTCAAAGTGAAGTTAAACTGAAAACACCATTAGCCATTGCTGAAGAAAATCTAATCACAATATTCTATTTATACTCCGACGCTCCGGCTGTGCCCCCCTGCACCTCGCCCTGTGCCCACACCCTATGAGAAGCTCACGCTTCTCCTTGGAAGTGACAATTACCTTCTGGCGCGGAGAAAGCCTTTAATTACGACCCTGTGTCCCGTGTCTCCATGGTGATCTCATGCAAACCGCCTGCCTCATTAGACTTTATTCCCCCAGCACCCCACGAAAGTAACCAGCCGGCTCCGCCTGAGCCTTACCGGAGGGTTCCGCCAGGCCCCGCCGCCTGGCGCCAGCCGCGCCCCCCGCCCGCTCACTCGGTGGAGGATCGCGGGGATCGCAAAGCAGCGGGAATTACTCGGCTGCAACCCCGCTCCGAGCGCAGCCGCTGCATCATTCCGGCACTCGCTGCGGAAAACGTTCTCCCTGTCCCCTGCCTGGCCGCGCTGCTAATCGGAGGATGGTCCCGGCGCGCCCCTGCCCGCCCCCCGCCCGGGCGTTGCCGATACCTGAGCGCTCTCCGGCGCCGGGGCCCGCGGGGTCGGTGAGGATGCTGGGGTCACTCTGAGACCTGCCTCTCGGGAGAAAGCAGCCGGTCCCTTCTTCCGATGCAGCCATGAGGTGGAGGGCGGGAAGCTTAGAGGCGGGGGGAGGAGGAAGCGCTCATGGAGCCGGCGGCGGCCGGGGGACAATGGGGACGGGGGTGCGGCGGCGGCGGGGCGTCAGCCGGGCAAGACCAGCCGCGGCAGCAGCATCTTCCCCTGCACCGTCGGCAGGCTGCGGCGGGGCGCTCCGCCGGCGCCGGGCGCTCAGGGGGCAGCTCCGGGCGCCTCAGGGGGGTGGGCCATGCTGCCTGGCGGGGTGGGGAAGAGCCGGGGCGCGGAGCACCGGCCCGGCCCCCCGCCGCCACAGCCGCCGCCGCAGCCGCCCCCTCCCGGGACGTGTCCCCCTCCTCGCCCCGAGCGTCGCTCCCGGAGTCGCCTCAAGCCGCGACACTGCTGAGCGCATCCGTCGGAAAACATTGGGATTCTCCCATGGTGCCTCGCGAGCGGCCGTGTGACGTCACGGGGGGGCGGACGCTGCACCTGCACTGCACAAAGGCGGGGGCCGCAGGTGCGCGCGGCCTCGGAGCTCCTCCCGCATCAGGAACATGTGACTGGCGGCATGAGAAGGGACCATCCTTTCCCATTCTCCTCCTGTCCGGCCGCGGGGCTCAGTGTGCGTCGCCTGTCCCCGCCCAGGGCTGAGGGTGCCACTTCGAGTCCGAAAGCGCCGGTTCCTCCCTGGCAGGACGCGCGGCTCGTCGGGGCACACGCGCATCCCGGCAGGAGGTTCCGCGGCGACTGTGTCGCCCCTAAAGAGAAGGTGAGCTCCTGGCAGAGGAACCCCCGGAAAACGAGAGAGGTCCGACTCAGGCTAAGTAGTTTGGTTTGGGAATTCGGGAAGTGGAATAACTGTTTTTATGGAATATTTACTTCAGTTTCCACTGTCCTGCGGAGCGGTGGCTTGTGAGTGCCCAGGGCTCCGGCAAATCTCCAGGGAGTCCTGACCTGCAAAAACCGGGAAAACTCCTTTCCCGATGAAGTCCCGGGGAGCTCTCGGCACCTGCAGGGATCCGGTGGGCAGCGTTGAGGAGCAGAGCAAACACTGCCTTTGTTAGGTGGAACTGGCATCAAGGTGTGCACAAACCTACAAGTGGATTTCTTGGGCTGCCTCGGGAGCAGTGTTATGTAAACACTGGGGCTGGTTGAGATTCTTCACTAGATGGGTATAACTATGTCAAATATTAGGGATGAAACTCTGTGTCAGAAAATTTTTCATTAATCATAGAATCCCAGTCTGGTTTGGGTTGGAAGGAGCCTTAAAGCTCATCCAGTTCCAACCTCTGCCACGGGAAGGCACACCTTCCACTAGACCAGGTTACTCCAAGCCTCATCCAACCTGGCCTTGAGCACTGGTAGGAATGGGGCAGCCACAGCTTCTCTGGGCACCCTGTGCCAGCACCTCAGCACCCTCACAGGGAAGAGCTTCTTCCTAGATCTCCTCTCAGTCTCCCCTCTGTCAGCTTAAAGCCATGCTCCCTTGCCCTGTGACTACATGCCCTTGTAAAAATGCATTCTTTCACATACATATTTTTCTTTACAGAAATATATGGAAAACATTTTGCATATCTCACATTAAACAAATGTGGTTTAGTCACTTCTGAAAGCAGAAGCAAACAAAGCAGTTCTGTGGGGTTGTGTCTTTGTTGAATTTTTGGGGATTTAACCCAAAATTCATCACACCCATTACACTGACAAGTGTATTTGCCTATTTTCGTTAAGCAAAGTTAACCATGTGCACACATCTCATTTGGAGTCACCTTTGGGCTACACATTCCCTGAGATTTGATCAACTTGGTGACCTTTTGGGGAAAGTGCTCCATGGGTCTGCATTCAGTGTAGAGCTCGATAGGAAAACTCTTCAAAGACTCCATTTGAACAGGGCCCGATTGCAGCTGTTGGGCAGCGCCTGCCTGTGGCTTGGGCGGGAGCTGCTGCATCTGAAGGGGAGTTTCAATATCGGCACAAGAACAGGGATTGAACAAAGAGTTTAAAGCAAAGTATCAATGAGGTTTGCATTCAGCATGAGCTTTCCCTTCTTCCTGTTAGTAAGGTAAATCCTAAGGGAAAACTAGGACATGGAAGTGCAGTCTCAGTTGCAGTGTAATGCAATGGAATAAATTAATGTATCAAGAGACTTCTGCAAGCTGGTTGCTTTTTGAGGGCTTAACATTCTCATCTTGACACATTTTCAGTGTCAGTCTTTGTAACTTCTTCTAAGCCTTGCCAGTCAAACAGCTCATCATAATTCTGAAAAGACAGCTAAATGAACCATTTCTATTATGCTATAAAACATTTCCAAGGAAACAAACAAATCCAAACCCCTTGTTTAAGGGATGATTTAAAGAGATCAGGGTGTATTTTATACTCCTTTCTCCCTCCAGCCAAGTTTTTGAGTTGCCAAAGTTGTCAACCTCGAGTTATTCATGAACTCTAAAAATTCCTCATGTTTTTTGATGTGCATGTAGATAGCACTGCCTGGCATAGGTACTCGGCCCAGTTTTCAAACAAGAAACCTCTCCTTTATAGTGAAATAATAACCCAAGTCTATTTTTAGTAGTGAGTTTTAAATGTTTTTCTCTATATAGCTTTTAGGTCATGCTAGAAAATGCTGATGGTTTCTAGTGAATTCTGTGGAAGTCTGTACTAATTGATACACCTGCCTTCTGCAATGAAGAACGATACTCATTTCTTGTATAAAATATATAGTTGAAAAGTTTTTCATTGGATTTAAGCATTCGGACAAGAGTGAATGTATAAAAATATTTTCAACTGAAGAAAATATCTCCAAGACTGGTTTAGTGCCCTACAGAAGCACGAGATGAGGCTGACATGGTTTTCATCACTCACATACTGACTGAAGGACACTTTATAGGGTCCTAATATACCAATAGAAGTCAGTCAAAAAAACCTGGAATCTGTCTCACTGTTTCAACTTAAGGCATTTAATTTCCTCTCATTCCTGCCAAACCAAGCATCAGGAGACTCAGCTGCGGAATAAATTCTAGGGGCTGCACATGCCAGTGGATGGAGCTGCCCCAATGCCTCCTTGCTGGCTCTCGTGTGCACCATCACTGTGTTTGGGGCTGAGGGTACAACAACAAAAATAATCATGTTAAATTGTTTAAGCCTATGTTGCTAAATAATGTCTTGTGTAAAAAGTATGATTATCTGCATGCCTTCTACTTTAAAGTTTCATGGATGATGATGTATCTATATGCACTTTGCATTTTCTTCCCTTCAAGCAGGCTTCTGTGTTCCTTCTGGGCAAAGCTTTCTGACAGAAACAAATGTGAGGCAAAGACTTTCCTTCATGTCAAAGTACCAATGCCAAAAGGAATGGAGCATTTTCAGAGAATTAAATCGAAGCTGATGGAGACATGCTCTAACCAATATGTTATAAGGATATATTGTAAGGATATATATTGATTTGTTAAAGCCCTCTGAAATTGGAAAGAGACAAAGCCTGGTTCTAGCTGTGGGTACTAAGCACCTGAAAAATTGTTCTTCAGTTCCCTTTTACTGCTTGATGTAATTCTATAAATGTCACAAACAAAAATATTTGCAGGATCAGAATGACTATTCAGTAGAAATACGAGTCTCTTTTTATTGGGTTTGTTTTCTCCTATAGCTGTCTTCTGGTAAACAGGTTTGCAACATTTTCCCAGAAAGTGTAAATATCCGATATGTTCATTTCTTTCTCAGAGGATTTCTAGCATTTAATATTTATAATGAAAAGTTATGATGAGATTTTTCTAGCTTAGTGGCAGATATTTCTGCAACTGGCATCCATTCAGTTGCAGAAAAATACTTCTGAAAATGAAATTCCTACACAAGGAACAGAAAATTTATTTAGCTTGCTATGCCTTCCTTTGATAAAACATTTTTTAAATGCAGTTATATAAATGGTATGCATGATTTGATGAATTTGCTTTCTGTTTAATAGACAGCTGAGCTGCTGTTTCATGATCTAGTTATATAAAGAGGAATCCTAACTAGTGTTAGAAGGAATGATTCTCTGAGGGGAAAGGAAAGAGGTGAGTCATGTCAGTGCTGTTTTTCTCAAGTCAGCAGAATATTGAGCAACCTCATTTTCATTAATCTGAAGCCCACATGTGATCTCTGAGCATAACTCTGTTCTTTTTGTGCCCTTATTTAGAAAAATGAGTTTAGGATACATTTGGATTGACAGTCTCAGCTTACATGTTAAAATTGTTTTGATGACCAGAGGATGAACAGCCTTGCTCAGTGCAATTTTCTTAGATGGGGCAGCAGAAAGCATTTGTTCTGTTGCTTCCAAATCTTAACCTATTTTTTGAGATTTTATGACAGCTTGTTGTAGTTCATTGTGCTTACAAGAACATGAAAATGAGCATTCCCATGCTCAAAAGGCCCTTTTTTCTATTTATTTTGTGTTTGTGGGGTTTTTTCCCCCACAGGTGCTCACTTAGTGAAGACAACATAGGGCTTGTATTGGAACTTTATTTGTTGAGATGATAAATGCCTGTCACTGAGATATAAATATCATCCAGCAGTCACAACTGTGTGAGTACAAAGAGCTGAAAGATGTCTTCTCCAAAGCTTGATGATGTAGATGCTAACAAGGAAGGCAAATAAAAAATGAATAAGCATCAGGGATGTTTATTGGTGGCTTTGTGTGCACATTCACATTTAACACCTCTGATACTCAAGGGCTATTCTAGGAATCACCCATCTGATTTTCATGTTTGCTTCCTCACAGCTCTGTCATTTGATAAGTGAAGGAGCAGAAAAAGAAGAAGCAGGGAAAATGTTAAGGAAGACAGTTGGCTCAGCTGCCTGCCTTTTTGACAAACAGCTCTACTCACGTAACGCCTTCTAGGTAGCAATGTAATGACAATGAGAAGGGGAACATGTACTCCTATGTCAGTTACTCCAAATTATGCAGCTTATAATAGTAACAGTAACATATCAGTTTATGCATAGGGAACTTGTATCTGTAACATGCTGAGGCCAACAGGGATGTGATTGCTGTGCATAATGATTGTGTGCAAGAAGCAAGGAGAAGGCAGCTGTGTGGAACGGTGGAGGACTCCTGCAGTGATGTCAAAGCCAGTGAGCCTAGAGGTGGTGTGCTGTGTAAGTACTGTTTGAGCTCTGAAGGCATCAAACTGATTTTATTCCTGTTTTTTTTTCCCTTAGACTTCAATATGTCCAAGGAAAAGGGGAGTATGTGCAACTTTTATAGCACATCCAAATCTTTCTTCTTCCTGCATTGCCTTTTGGGGAATGAATATTTTTGTAAACAGATCTTTCTCTTTTTTAGAGGCACAGTGTTCTTAAGAAGGTGTATGGCTGGAAGTTCCTAATTTTTCTCTCTTTCATCCTCTTTAAGTCTTCCATGGTCTCTGTCAGATTTCCAAAATGAGATGTGGGAGGTCCAAAAGCTGTGGCCAGTATAACTAAGACCCTGCATGGTCTACTAATGACATGGGGAAAACCCAGTGGAGTATTTCTTGTTACATTTGTAATGTAAGGGGCACAGGTCTGAGACTTCAGGATACAAAAAATAGCCCAGAGGAATTGATGTTTATTGTGAATATACAAAATGCAATGGAGACCTCATAGCAGCTTTCCAGTATCTGAAGGGGGACTATAAGGATGCTGGGGAGGGACTCTTCATTAGCAACTGTAGTGATAGGACAAGTGGGTATTGGGTTCAAACTTGAACAGGGGAAGTTTAGATGGGATATAAGGAAGAAGTTCTTTACTGTGTGGGTGCTGAGGCACTGGAATGGGTTGCCCAAGGAAGTTGTGAATGCTCCATCCCTGGCAGTGTTCAAGGCCAGGTTGGACAGAGTCTTGGGTGACATGGTTTAGTGTGAGGTGTCCCTGCCCATGGCAAGGGGGTTGGGACTGGATGATCTTAAGGTCCTTTCCAACCCAAATCACTCTGTGATTCTATGATCCCAGAAAAAGTTTACCACTGGAGTTAGGAAACCACTTTGAATCACTGCTTTGTCCTTCGGCATGCTCAATGGCGAGAGAACGCCTGAGCGGCACCTTAGCGGGTGTCTGAGCCCCCAGGCCCAGCGGCGCCCCCTCAGGGGAGCTCCGGGCTCACCGCCCGTGGGACGGGCCCGCCGCGGACCCCGCCCCGCCTGTGCTTCGACGCGGCCGGCAGGGGGCGCCGCGCCGCCGGGGTCGTCACCGGTTGTAACGGCCGCCGCGCGAGCAGCAGCCGGTGTCCCCTCAGCGCTGCGCGAGGCTTCCGCCTTGCCGCGTGCCTCAACCGCCGGGCTTCACCTCAGCGCGGCGGGTCCCAGCTCCGGTAACGGGAGGACCGAGAGCCTCGCCTGGCCTCGCCTCATGGGGCGCTGCAGGCACGTGTAACACTGTAGGTATTGTTAGTGAATAGTTTGATCATAGCGACTTTGTTTTCCCCTTTGGTTTCTTTTAATGAGGGGAGGAGGGAAGGCTGCTTCCTCAACGATTTCCGAGCACCTGAAATTGTAATGTTTAGCCCTTTGGTTTCTAACAATGCACAGGGGAATAGATTATTTCTGTCTTAACTGAATTTTGTGAAAATCTAGGGCTTTTTTTCAGAGCTAGCGAGGGGCTTGTAACAGTCCGGGTGCTCAAGTGCAGGTTCAGCAGCACCAGTGAAACAAGCACCAGGGAGCTGTGGACAGCTGCAGGTCACCCTCCTCCCTCCCTTGTGTGCCCAGCAAAGCAGAGGTGTGGGAGGAAGGGTTTGCGTCCATTGACACTGTCAGGCAAACGGCTGTCCTCCATCCCATGCTTCTCAGGTTGTCATCCTGAAGCTGTTACAGGCGTTAACAGCTGCTGTGGCAGATTTGGTGCTGTTGGGTGTGACTCCTTTCCTCATGCTGCCAGTTGCAGTATGTCCAGAAGCCTTTTTTTTCATCACCACTTCTCTTCTTGTGTGCCATGCCTGAAGTACCTGAGGTCTTCACTAACACATCCCTTTCACTGATCACTTGTGTCTGTCAGCTTTTCATAGATATTACTTCCTTTCCATTTTATTTTATGTTTTGAAATCACTTGAATGTATTGAAGAAGAGGAAGAAATGCTGGAAGCTATTTAACTTGGTATAGTAAGTGGGGGAAGTCCATAAGTGGCTAAAACTTAGCATCTGCTACTAATTTATTTTTTTTATTATTAAAAGGAAAAACAAAAGCCTGTTTGCCACTTGCTTATGAAGGTCTGATCTCAGTAATTGTGATCACTTTGTCCCAAGCACAGGAGGGCACATGCTTGGGAAGGAACTGTGGTGTGGAAGGCTTCCTTCTAAAGTTGCGATGTGATCCCTTACACTACTGAAGAAAGCATGAAACAATGTTTGTATAGGTGCTGGAAATGAATGCATACATTGCTCAGGTTTAGCCATAGCTGCAGTCTAGTCCTTTTTTTACATACTCTGTATTTTCTCTATTATGGACCACTCATTAGGATGTATGGAGCAATGAGCAGCTGGGTAAATCATATTTGTACATGCTTTGAGTATTACTAATCACCAGAACACCCCTACATTTAGTACCTTATGTAAGTTTCTGTTTATATCGGCATGTTTCAATAAGACCAACATAAGCAGTGTTACCAGAAAACATACCATGTGCAGGTTGGCGCAGCTCCTGTGATTTGCATATATCTCATGTCACTGGATCTCGGCTTCCATCTCTTAGAGGGTGACTGATAAGGGACCACAGTGCAAGGGAGACAAATACATTGTAATTGTGGTAGCGATGCCTGCTTTCTCCTTGCAAGTGGTAAATTGCTTAGAAAATAAGTGGACATTTATTAATAACTATTTTGAGTGCTTACATTCCATTAGGAAACAAAACATATATGAAAAAGAAAAACCTTTTTTTTGCCTATACTTTGCTGTTGAAGGTGTTTGTATTTTAGAAGCAACACAACTCAGTTTTTCAGGGGTAAGTTTGGATAACTTGTACCCTTACCAGAGGTGCCCTTTCTTTTTATTATGTATTGTATTCAAACAGTGCATTCTGATTCAGATCTCATCTTGCTGCTACCAAATCTGGGATAATTTCAGTGTATAACTTTTTAAAATTAATTCAAATAGGGAAGATTATTCAGTTGTCAGCAGAAGCAGAAAAGAGAAAATTGGTGTTCTGTGCTAATTGAGTGAGAGGTGAGGAATTTTTGATGTAGAATTGCAGGAAAAAATTCTGATTCCACTCATGTTAGTATAA
Organism: Psittacula echo; assembly: GCF_963264785.1. Lineage (NCBI taxonomy): Eukaryota > Metazoa > Chordata > Aves > Psittaciformes > Psittacidae > Psittacula > Psittacula echo. The sequence goes on along the minus strand of NC_137747.1, from coordinate 10,806,643 downwards.
GTTTCAATACTTCAATGACATTTTGATATCATCTGTATAATCAGTTTCATTTCTTGTGTAACACAGGACTTTGGCTGGTTCTGTGTTTTCACAATTTTCACACAATTAGTTAAAATACTTTGGGGGATAGTGTTACATGAAACTAGTGACAGAGCTTTCTTCAGTAGATTACAGTTTGCTTGGGGATCTGAAATCTAGTGAAGACCATAATAATAACAGGGATTTATGAGCATCGCATGGAAGACACGACCTCATAATTGGTAGCTAACTTGGGCTGGTCTTCATGGGAGGAAATATCAGAAGTCTAGAGTTGCTCAGCAGCTGAAGACAAGAGAATGAAAGTCGAGTTGGTTAGAACTCATAATAAGCAAGGTCCAGGTTAGCAGAACAGTATCAGTTCTGAGACTGCAGTTGTGTATTGCATGACTCCCCAGCAATTGTAGTCACTGGTTCCAGTTCTCATACTCAGCTACTACACAGTCTAACAGAAGAGTCAACTGAGCTGCAGTGTGCAGAACTGATTTAAGAGAATTAAGCTTGCTGTTTGAGCTACTCCAGCGAGGAGTGTGGTGGTCACTCCATGGTACGCATTTTTTCTTCTCTGAGTTCTTCTGTGTGTTACCTAGTTTTATGTGTGTCTGGGATAGAGTAAACCTTTGGATTGTTCCATCCATTCAGTTTCCTGCTCACAAATAACTGAATCAAGAGTTGAGAGGGGAAGGAGAATAGCTACAAACAAATTCCAGGAATTCTTATTTTAAGGAAAACTAGGACTGAATGCCATTCCTACATAGTAGTTACTGCTTTCTAAGAGATGAGGTCAGGTTTTATGTGGTGGTTTGCATCCTCATTTAGCCAAAATAAGGATGCTCAGTAAGATCGTTGCTGCGAAGGTTGTGCTTCTGCTCTTTTGCAGCTGTAGTAAGTCTTTTGAGAAACCATTCTTCAGCAAAATCTGAGCTAACTTTTTTTACTTTTTAAGTATAATTTTGACAGTTGTGTATGTTGCCATGACAGCAAGCAATCTGAAACCCATCTGCTCATCCACTGTATTGCAGTTCAGTATGCTGTTTCCTAATGGTGCAGATGCCATCTTGCTGCAAATTTGGGAAAGGCAGCTTCTTAGCAATTTAAACATAACTTATTTGAGGGACAGAGGTAGTGGGGTTTTTTCTAGGATCAGTTCTAATAGTAAACTTTTAATCTGGAAAATTAGACCAAGATGGAATTAGATGGATATTCTGTTCCATGACTTCAAAGCTGAAGACTATGACATTATCATAAACAAAGTCAGAACAATTTAGTCGTGGAAATTTCTGTACTGCAGTTCTATTGTAAAACACACCCTTTGCCAGCCTTGCTTCCAAACAGCAGTAGACTAATCGGGTGAACATCTTCAGCTTATGCAGCTTTGATTTCAGGTATTTTGGAAACAAATCCTTTACCATCTTTATTCAACAAGTGAAACACAGATCTTGCCTGTCATACTCTTCCCGTGAGGTCAAAATTCAGATGGTTGTTACAAAGCCCCTTTCTGGGCCAAGTGCCACACTGGAATAAAAATGCAAGTAGGATTTTACAGACGCTATTTCTGATAAACTTATTAAAGAGCCAAATTCTGGACCAGATTTTATGAGCATGTAAGAGTTAGTTAATTAGTATTTAAAAGGAAGGAGTCTTTCTTCACTAGGATTCCTGCATCTTTAAAACACAAGAATTTGAGAGTACATTTACATTACATGATGACTTCACAGTAATTTGGTTTGAGAAATTCTATTTTGACCTGCTTGTCCTGTGCATTGTAGTTTGCTGTCTCCTTCAGTTGTGCCAATATAGTTGTGCTATTGTAGCATAAACTGAATCAATGAAAAGATGAAAGTTAAAAACCAGTCCTTTCAGTGCTGGTTCTAACCTGGTTTATGTCAGTGATTAGCTTTTCTGTATGGTCAAATGAAGAGTTGCCTCAGCAAAACAGACAGGGTTGCATGTTACAAGCTCAGTAGGGTGTGTTGTGCAAGAATGATTTATGGCAAATTCCTCATACCCTGTAATTACATCAAAAGTGACATTCTAGCAAAGCAGTGTCATCACTCACCAGCAAATTCAGGAAACATTGAAATGCTGTTGAGTGGACTTAAGGAAGTATTATGTATTTGAAGGACATCATTGGCTGTGGCTCTGAACTTGTACACTGTGAGGCCAACAGCCCCAACTGCATCCAGTGTTTCCAAGCCCTTTGCATAACCTAATACAAAGCCAGAGCAACAAGGAAAATCCACGTACTATCAGACGCTGGTCTGACAGCCATGTGTTTGTAAACATTGGGAGGTTTTAGTCATTTGAGTACTGTGCAAGTGTACAGCAGTGTTATTTAATTAGGAAAGAATGCCAGTTTATACTGGAAACACCAGGAACTGTACTAAAAGCAGAGAGATAGTCAAGGTGGAATATGGAATGGGTTTTAGAGCTTGATCCAAACGCCTTTGTAGTCAACAGAAACAGTCCCATTGTTTTCACGTAGAGGTTGTCCCTACTGTGTACCTCTCACTATTATACAAACCTATACTGCTAGGGCTACATACAAAAAAAGGCATTGGAAAGGAGTTCCCAAGATCAGCTTGTTATCATCTGTGAACCATATAGATATTTTAGGCCTCTCTCCTACATATTACTTTTGCAAGGCCATGTCCTTCAAGTTTTAAGGTGCGGTTGCAGAAATAGATTTTCTATATTACATATAGTCTAAAACTGTTTTATTCTAACCCAGTGTGAACTACAGAGGCTTGGAATGCAAATTTTTGCTAAATATGCAAATAATTACGTGCATGAAGGGCTTCTTAGAAATCTTCCTTGCCGTTTGTAGGCATGTGTATTGGAGGTAGGTGCCCATACAGTAAAGGATTGTATGACTCAAGGTATTTACAATTAGGTAATTATACCCTGGGTTAGTGAACTAGCAAACAGGGGTTTTTTGCTTGGCAGTGTTCCCCTTCCACCCCCAAGAAGAATAAAGTGGAAATTAGTCTAATTAGATCAGTGAGGGAAGATGACAGTGGGTTTGCTGCTTCATCATTCAGAAGTCAGGAATTATTTTAAGATTTTGTCTCTTTTCTCCCTTGGCTTTGTGGCTGCTACAAAAGTTCTGTTTATTATTGAATTTTTTTATTATTTGAATTATATTTTTATTATATTTTTTATTATTTGAATATTTATTATGTTTATTATGAACTGAAGCTGTCAAAGTGAATCTTTCAGTTTGTAAAGATGTTATATATGTACATCTGAATGATACAGTGTGTACTTCTTAAATTTTCATGTGGACCTCCTACTGGATTTCCTGACTAGGAGACCAGCTGACAGCATCAGAACATCACAGCTTGTGTATTCTGCCCAATGGACATAATGCCATATAAATATTGTTTACAGCAATATTTCGAATTGTGTAAAACACAGTTACTAAGACCAGGTTTGGGTCCATTTTATATTACTCCTGGGTTTTAACCTGCCTTTTCGTATCCAGTGCAATGAGGAGTTCTGGTTAAGACCATAGGGAGCTCTGGTTAAGACCATAGAGAGCTCTTTAAAATTATAATTGGCAGCCTGCAATCCTTTGTGCTGTCAAGGAAATCATGGAGCTAATGGATGATACTACAAGCACTCAGTAGTGGTTTTAAGCTCAGCAATTTGTGCTTTATTTGGCTGAATAAATATCTGATGGAGCTGAGAGAATACACTGATGAAACATTATTGTACAGAGGAAATTATTGGTGTGCCTGCAAGGGAGGCATAGAATTACGTAATGATTTTAGAGGGCAATTTTGCCATTTGGTCTTTATTTATGCATCTGAAATAAAAAATACCAAAGTTTACTTTAGCTTTAGTAAGACATTTTACAACAGTAGTGTTAACATGCCAATGGTTATGAAAATGTGTCAGTTACTTTGAGCAGAGGGATAATAGTCTGTCAGACTGTTATATACCAGGACTTCAGAGGTCTGGAGAAAGTCATCTACGACACAATTAGAATCATAGAAGAGTTAGGGTTGGAAAGGACCTTAAGATCATCTAGTTCCAATCCCCCTACCATGGGCAGGGACACCTCACACTAAACCGTGTCACCCAAGGCTCTGTCCAGCCTGGCCTTGAACACCGCCAGGGATGGAGCATTCACAACTTCCCTGGGCGACCCATTGCAATGCTTCACCACCCTAACAGTAAAGAACTTCTTTCTTATATCCAATCTAAACTTCCTCTGTTTAAGTTTGAACACATCACCCCTTGTCTTATCACTACAGTCCCTAATGAAGAGTCCCTCCCCAGCATCCTTATAAGCCCCCTTCAGACACTGGAAGGCTGCTATGAGTCTCCAAACTGCCTTTGCTTCTCCAGGCTGAACAGCCCCAACTTTCTCAGCCTGTCTTCATAGGGGAGGTGCTCCAGTCCCCTGATCATCCTCGTGGCCCTCCTCTGGACTTGTTCCAACAGTTTCATGTCCTTTTTATGTTGAGGACACCAGAACTGCACACAATACTGCAAGTGAGGTATCACGAGAGCAGAGTAGAGGGGCAGGATCACCTCCTTCGACCTGCTGGTCACTCTTCTCTTGATGCAGCCCAGGATGTGGTTGGCTTTCTGGGCTGCGAGCGCACACTGAAGCTGGCTCATGTTCATTTCTCATCGACCAACACCCCCAAGTCCTTCTCTTCAGGGCTGCTCTGGATCTCTTCTCTGCCCAACCTGTAGCTGTTCCTGGGATTCCTCTGACCCAGGTGTAGGACCTTGCACACTGCTGGCTCATGTTCATTTTCTCATTGGCCAACACCCGAAGTCCTTCTCCACAGGGCGGCTCTGAGTCTCTTCTCTCTTGCCTTAGAATCCAGGAACTTCCCAAGCTATTATGTAGTTAAGTTATTGTGATGATGTAGTTTGAGAAGTACAGTCAGACTTAACCAAATTTTTACTTTATCTAGGATTCTAAAGACATAGATGTTTTCTCAACAGAATATTCCAAATCACCTAAATAGTTCTGGATTAGAATAGTAATTGCTAAAAGCTAGGTAGCAGTCTGTCTTCATGTGTAGGTATTCAAATGTGTTTAGAAGCCTTCTACTCCTGTCCGAGATTATGCATTGAAGAGCTGCAGAGCAAAGACATGACTGGCCTAGTTGTCCTCCCACTACCAAATCAAGCAGACACCAAGGGCAGGCATATATATGATGTTTCCACCCAGTGCTTCTCCAGCTGTTTTAAGTTTCCTGTGCTGGATGTATATGTACATCACAGCATAGATCTGTCCCGGATTCTTGGCTGGCCTCCCCATAAATCCTTGAAAATTTCCTGCATCCACAATATGCTTTGACAAGGAGTTCTGTAGCCTTGCCACATGTTTTGTGAAGGACCACCACCTTGTGTTTGTTTTGAAACTGGCTTTTGCTAGCTTTGTTTACTATCCTCTAACTTCATTTGTTTAAAGACATTTTGTTCTAGATCATCTTTGTTACTCTTTTGCATCTTTTTTTTTTTTGTCCATCTTTTTCCATTCTGTTTTGAAAGGAGGAGGTCTGGCTTCACACACAATATGAAGGATTATGGTGAATCATGCATATATGGAGTGGCAATATAATGTTGTCTGTTCCTTTCTGAGTAATTCCTTATTTGTTTGTTTTTTAATCACTTTTCACCACTGAGCTGTCATTTTCCTAGTTACTTAGCAGTCACAAGACATGTTTCTATAGCAGTAATGACTGCTCAGAGCTGTCAGTTAGAATTTGTTTTTTCCTAGATACATTGTCTGAAATCTCTCATTGAATTTCATCTGTCATGTTGTGGTGCAGTCACCTATTTAGTACAGTTTCTCTGAAACTTTTCACAACTGGTCCTTGGTTTTGTCATCCTGAATAATTCCGTATCTCATTAGTAAATTTTCTCACCTCTTTGTTCACTCCCTTTTCCAGGTTATTTATGAGCATATTGGGACAACACATCCCATTCCATCATTTTAAAATATTTGCATCCCCTTGTAGGAATGTGTACCCAGTTTGGCAATGTGAGAGGAGGGGATTGAGCCTCCTTTTCAGACTAATATTATAACCACCTCTCTGCCTTTTGAGAACTAGGTTTAAATGCAAATTTCTATGTTTATGCTCAATTAATGTTGAATTCAATAGGAATCAAATAGAAAGGCATTATAAGAAATGAGGGTTAGAATAAAATATTGTAGAAACAACCTTTCATTTTCTTTCAGGATTGTAGGATGATATTGGGTGAGTTTTGTGGGTTGCTTTTTCTTTTAAGATTACTCTTTCCTTGGGATCAGTCTTCAAAATTCTTCCCAGAGATGTACCCATCTTCCCACTGCCCATTGTGAAAGAGCTGTTATTTCTTGTGTTCAACAAAAGCACCTGCTTACCTTTCCATTAATAGAATTAATCTATTATCTCTTGATACCAGGCAGCTGCACAGCTGTTAGTAGATAAAATAATCATTTCACCAAATATTTCTGTTCTTAGGAGGATGTTGAAGGCTGGGGGTAGTAATCAGTAGACTTAGTAGTAAGTGAAAGGTGTTGAAGGTGACAGCAAGAAAGGAAGTAGTACTACCAGGAGAAAAGGTTTCTTTGCTGTTGTACAACGAGCTTTGTGGATATTGATAGGCTTTCTTTGTTGTGGGTTATTAGTTCAGCATTCTCTGCAGCCATCACACAGTGTTTTCCTTTCATTGATCAGTTACCTTAAAAATAAAGTCTAGGTCTGCAAGTAGTGTAAGGGAGCTTTCTGCTTTAAACTGCTCTCCAGATTCATAGTTGGTCCTTATCCAACTTACCAGATAAGACAAATAGTTGTACTTTTGGGCTCAGTCCTGTGCGATATTAAAGATCCCCAGTGTCATAGATTTTTTTGATACTCCAAGCACTGTAGATTCCATTTTTATCTTTAGCTTCCTGCTGTGAGGTTGGAAAAGTTTGAAACACTGGGCTCGGTACAGGTGGTTTGACTCTTGAAGGCCAGTGAACTGACCATTTCCACAAAAAGGGACTGAAATGAAAAAGGGTGGTAACCATTAAGTCCGAAAGGGTCAGGGGAGGTGTGGTGCACGCAGATTTACTGAAGTAGCAGGTACAAAAGTAAGAAAGTAAAGAAACTAAACTAAGTGGGCATCCTGAGACTCTTCATTCCAATTGCTGTCTCAGGTTTTTTCCAGACATAGAATCATAGAATCATTGAGTAGTTTGGGTTGGAAGGGACTTTCAAAGGACATCTAGTCCAACCCCCCTGCCATGGGCAGGGATATCTTCAACTAGATCAGATTGCCCAGACCCACATCCAGCCTGGCCTTGAATGTCTCCAGGGATGGCACATCTACCACCTCTCTGGGCAGCCTGTGCCAGTGTTTTACCACCCTCATTGTAAAGAATTTCTTAATCACATCCAGCCTGAATCTCCCTTTTTAGTTTAAAACTATTGCCCCTTGTCCTATTGTGACAGGCTCTACTAAAAAGTCTGTTCCCATCTTTCTTAGAGGCCCCTTTTAAGAAGCGAAAGGCCACAGATAAAGTGTGTCCACACAACATATTGCAGAAAATCATACCCGGAAGTTTCCATCACTGCCTGAACATGCTCAGGAGGAGGCTTCTGCCAAAGAGGCAGCCCTCACACAGAGGTGCTAGCTTCTGCCCTCTGTCTCTTGCTTCTGGGTCCTGGGTGCCCACTTGGCCTCCTAAGGCTCCTTCCTCCCACGCGAGGCTGCCAATACCTCTGCACAGCACCGCAGCGGCCATCCCGCACCTCTCCAAAACCAGCTACGGGAAACCTTTATTGATGAGCTGAGGAAAAGCTCCCAAGGTACGGGGTAGAGGAAGGAATACAAGGGGCTCCCGTGACCAAGTGCCTCCTCCTCCACACACACACCAGCCACCTTCCCGCTCACCTTTCAGCAGTGCCATGCTGAAATCCGTACTGCACTGATGACCTTGCTGTGCTTATGAGAGCTTGTGTGTCCTGTTTTTCAGGAATTTGTGCTCCCAGTGTGTAATTTCTGCTCCAAAGCTAAGTCTTTTACTAGGGTCAACTCATGCCACTCTGATCTCATTGAAACAAAGAAAGATAGAGATGAGCCAATTTTGCTTATTTTACTCTTTAAGGGAGCACAAAAGAACTCAGGTCTTTGGATTTTTGTTTTAATTCTGGATCACTAGCAGTGGTCATACTAAGTCTTTAGGCCTTGATCCTGCAGAAATACTTAATACTTAACATAATAGGATTAGTTCTTCCCTCTGCAGCTTCTGTTCTATATTGGAATTTGTATTTTTTCCTTCAGGTGCTGTTCCAGCCAAGGATGCTATTCTTCCTGACATATTACAGAACCTCTGTGGTTTGCAGTTTCACTTACAAGGTAGGTTTTCATGCATTTCTTTTTTATTCCCTCTCGTCTTCCTTAGCAACTTTGAAATATTTGTGTAGCTGTCCGCATCCTTTCCACTCATGGAATGTTACAGACCACAGGAAAAATTGCAGCTTTTAGTCCTATAGAACTCGTAAGTTCAGTGCTGGTTTAAACATATGTAATGATATGTAATCATTACAAGATAGCACACTCTGAAGCCATTTTCCTAAATAGCATCACCGTGAAAATAATATCAAAGCAAGTATCTTATCTGCATTTACTAATATTTTAATCACTGAAGTGGTTTCTTATGGGTTTTTTCCCTTTATCCTGTTTATATTTTTTAAAATAGGTAATTAATTTTAATTTGATCTCTTTCAGATTTGTTTTACTCCTCAGGTTCATGATGTGGGGCTATTCTAAAAGCTGCTTGTTGGATACATTTTTTGGTTTTATAGACACTTGTGCGGCAACAACTGGAACTAATTTTCAGTTCCGTCTTCAAATATTTAAGGAATATCTGTTAATACTGGCTTTTTCTTTTTTTAATTATGTTACAAATCCTACAGTGTGGGTAGAAAAGTAGAAATAAAGTATGTTTTAAAAAAAGCTGTAGGGAAAAGCTTTCTGAAAAGTTAAGAAAACAAAGTTCTATATCTTAGAAAGAAATCACAGTGGAGTACTCCTTGATTTTATTTTCTCCTTGGTCACACAGTCAAGTTGAACACTGGTAGCAGCAGAGGTCCTGTGTTATTATGTTTTAGTGTTGTGCTACTCTAAAAGTAATCCAGAGTATTTTGTTTCATTACCTTGAACTTCCACTCTGACTTGGCACTGTAATCAAATGTGGGTTAGTTGTTGTCTGGGGTGCTTCATATTTCGACAGTAAGGAAAAGCATGATTGACTTGGATGCTCCCAGAATTTCCCTTTCAGGTAGAGTATTCTAACTTGTACTTTTTGCACTCATAAATATACCGTGAAATTCTTAGAGACAAACATTTGGCCATTCAGTTTTGGAAACATACCTAAATGTACTTTTTTAAAAGAATCTCTACATAACATCCAAATTCAAGTAAGCACTTTTAACAGTTACTTTTTGTCTTGTTTTTGGCTGGGGTGTGGTATGTACAGGTTTCAGACAGCTGCATTTGCTGGCTGTATGTTGGGCTGAGCTTCCTAAAAAGGGTCAGCCCAGTGAACCAGAACTCTCCACACGCATAAAGCATGTTATCTCTGTCTTCAGCCTCCCAGGATTTTCGCAGGGCTCTGCATTGTCTTTACGTGAAGCTCCTATGTGGAAAGCTCAGGGAAAGGGAGAGGACTGCTGGTGCCAGGCCTGGTGTATGACTCGGGTTTTGAGCACAGTATGATAGTACAGTTTTAACAGCCCAGAATAAGCACACATTTTGTAATGTGGTCTTCTCAGCTGGGAAGTCTGGATGGAGTAGAAGGGAATGGTTTTCTCCTCGCACCACCATTTGTAGGATGAGGAAGAAACCTGGCACAACTGGAGTTTGTTAAAGAGTCAGAAGGTCCCCTGTGTTGATGCCATCCAGTGATACTCCTAGTATACTAAAGCATCACTAAATGTCTTAGATTTGTTCTGCATAATTCCAGTCACATCAATATTTGCATTTATGGAATTCATTCCTTAAGAAAGAACAAGATTTGAGTCAGTGCAGAAGGCTGAAGCAAACACATGTGCCTTTTCTTTCCTGAGACTTGGTAATTCCTTGGTAGCTAATTTTACAAACTCTGACCCCAACCTTCTTCATATCCGATGACCAGTTCATGGATCTGGAAAAGGTGACAGTTTGGTTTTGAAACAGCTTCACAACAATTTATTAAACATGGAGGAATGTGATCACACTCGGCAAGAGAAAAGGAATGTAACAGTTACTTGCCACCTTCTCTGCATCAGGAATTACCCAGGTCTGTGCCTTAACTCACCATCTACTCCTCAGTGAGTTGTTAAAGATGTAAGGTCAAAAATTCTGGAGACATAGTAAAATGCTGAGTTCATTCTCATTCAAACATTTTTTTACTTTCTGATTCATATTCAAAATGTCAGCTCTGACGAATTGTAACTAACAGCGTTTCAAGCTCATTTCTACAAGCTGCTGCAAACAGACCTGTGTATTAGGTGAGATCCTCTTTGTCAGAAGCACTTTTCTTTCTTTAAGTTGTCTCTGACTACAGGAGCAGCTGAACATTGTGATTATTCCAGCGGGAGTGCAACCTGCAGAAGTTTTTGGTCGGACAGCCACTAGGGAGCACTATGTGATTGTATCTTTTCCAAGGTAGGGCGTGGGAGCCCGTTAGAGACCTACAGTGTAAATTAAATACAAAAGGCTTTTTTCACGACATTTCTAAAGAATCCTCTTGTGTTTTGCACGTATATTTAATATACGTGTTAGCACCTCTGGCATTTCGTTTCACACAATTACTACTTTTGCTGAGGACTTCTTACATCTACATTTAATTCTTGCTTGAGTTTCACAGGGATCTGAAAAGTAGCAAGTCCATGATAGTAATCAATGTATGGGTTATTTTTACCTTAAGACTGAATGATGATGCTTTGATGAATGCCTTATAGATAACTTTTGGTGAATCTAGTTCTATTTTAGCTTAGTTCTTAGAAAAACTTTTCCCTCAAATCCTTATGATTCAGCAAACCATGAATGGAGTGGATCTATGTAAATACATAAACTCTTAGAAATGGTAATTTAAAGGAAAAATGCTGCATGAATTAATCTGCTTCTTTTTTCCTGGTCCTGGTATTTGATGTTTCCTTATCTGACCAACACTATTTTTGTAGCTCTCACCCAGCCCCTCTCCCAAACTCCCCCAGAAAACTCTGTTACTCATTTCTTTTGAAGTACCTGTGCCTTGAGGTGGTTTTTCTTTTTTCATACTGCCTTCTGAAATCAGCTGCCAGAGACCTTGCTATGTTCATGCATTATCCTTTTAAAGCTCTTCTGTCCTTTTTGGGAGGACTTTGTCAGTGAAGTCACTGGTATCTTTCTGCTAATTGTATGAGCAGAAGGTGGAAAGGCTGTAGCTTAAAACTTGGCAGTGCTTGTGGAAGAAAACATATTCCTAGAAGGTGAGGAGCAGCCCAGAAGTCCAGAGTTTCCATCGGGAGGGCTGCAGTTCCTTTTACAGCAAGTGATTAGTGCATCTGTGGTCAGCAAAAGGCTTGTTGCAGAATGGTGTTTCCTTACTTAACACGTTGGTGCTGAGAGGCAGAGCCAAATATTAGACTGAAGTGAATTTTACTTCTGTCAGTATTATCAATTCAGAGCAGCTGTAGGAGAATAAACTGGACTCTGAAGAGATTAAATATTAGGGCCAGATGTGTAAATTGTACACACAGTGATGTGAAAGATTCTACCCATGACAATGGTATTCATCACATAGGAACCTAAATAGATCAGACAAAAAAAAACACCCTACCTTGGGCTGCAGATCCCCAGCTGAGTTTGCCAGCCTGTTTATGCCAGTGTCAAACTTGAAAACTTCATTAGCAGGTTTGGTTTGAAGTACTCAGTGATAAAGCCCACATTGAACCAAACAATTAAAAAAATCTAATCACAGGTGTCCCTGTATATTTGTTTGTTCTTTTTTGTAGTTGTTCTTCCCCAGTTCTGAAGAAACTTCATGAGAGAGACCATATGTTTATTTACTTTTACAGGATCTAAATGCTGAGCTGGGAGGTCATATGGAAAGTGTTACTGGCTTTAAATCCCATGATGAAATGTAAAAATTACTCAAACGATTTGTTTAAACAACTTACAATAAACAACATTCACATTATGGTCTAACTGAATGAAGAAGCGTGAACAGTTTATTAAAATCCATGACCTCTCATAGTAGTTAATAAATCTGCAAAGGTTTGTGGGTCATGCCCTTGGAATAGTGCTTTTATATATCCCCTAGTGATTATAGTGTATACTTAGGTGATTGATTTGGATATTTGCATTGATTTGTGTGCAAATTAGCTGAAGTTTGCATTTAACTCTTCATTCTTTATCTTCTGCCTCTAGCTTTGGTCATGCATCATGCCATATAGCGGCTTCTATTTTATTCTTTTTATAAACCTCATACTTCTAAGGTTTTCTGGCTCCAGCCAGAAGTAAGAAAGAATATATATATATGGTTTGTATTATGCTAGTGCATCTTATAATGATGGGAAAAAATCAGTGCCTACACACTTCACATTACTGCTTTTTCATTGAGCCACTTTTATGTTAAGAAGTAGCTGCAAATACTGAAATTGGGATCTGTTTCAGGATTTATCGTTAATGAATCTTTGTGACTTAAAATACATGGAGCTGTTTATGGTTGAAGGTGTGCAGGCAAGTATGTGAAAATCCATTAATACAGAAGATGTTTAAAAAAACCAATTAAAATTGGGCCTTAATTTCCCCAGGAAGTAGATATCCAGACATATTGGATAGGTCTTGTAGGTGATGCTCCAGCACTCACAGGGCCAGGAAAGAAACATTTCCCCATCCTCTGCAAATTGCTGAGGACTCTGGTGCTTTCTTTTGTCAGCCCCAATTATGTCCAAACCTTTAACATGCTTGAGGCTTAGGGGAAGAAATGATGCTCAATTGAAATACTTGTAATTGCATTTAGATTATTCTGTATGAATTCTCTCACCTGTTTTCTAGGGCTCAGCACAGATATTTTCTAGGAATTTTATTGAAAGCTTTCTGAGAATTTTCCATGATGCTTTCTGGGAATTTCTTCAATGTGTTTTAGAAATGCCCCCAAGTGCCTTCTAGGAATTTCCCCAAGGAAGTTTCCAGGAATTTCCCCAAAGCTTTCAAGGATTTTTGAGATGCTTTTTTGGGACTACTCCAGTACTGGGGTTTGTTTCCGGTGTGGTAGCCAGGGATTAAATTCTGCAGCGGAAGTTTTTGTCTTGTGAGGAGAAATATATTACAGTTCACACTTTCCTCATAACCTAAGACAACTTACCATGTCTTAGGGCCAAAATAGTCTATAGTACTTAGCCATATGATAAGTACTAGTATAGACAAATACTCACTTGGCCTTTTTTAAGATTTGATATTGAAACAATTTCATTTAAACCTACTTTTCATAAAGCTGAATTGTTTACTTTAACACTCATCACCCTCATTTTCTGTATTTCCTTGTTCTTTTCTCCAACTGATGAAGCTACTGGAAAAGAGATCAAATACCTCAAAAGCACAAGTTTTTATATCATTCGTGTTATTTCCTTTTTGTAAGAACCCTACTTAAAAATCTTTTTTGGCAGGAAGTAAGTAATAGAGATAGGAGTCGTCTGATAGCAACCAAACTGAAGGCCTACAAAAATTTTGTATCCATAACAAATATTAAGTAAGGCAGTTGCTACATTCACTACACATCTGTGCTGCTAGTCTGTTCCATAAAGTATCTTTAACACTTCAGTTTGTAGGTCTATGTGCAAAATATAATTTAAAATATTATGTATTAATTAGGAATTTCCATCAAGGATAATCAGGCTTCTTCTAAAAATTATTTCTGATTGCATCAAGATTCAGATCACAAAAATTCTCAGTTATATGTCTGTGAACTATATTGACTAAGACTAAAGTGATGGTGTTTTTACAGGCTCTTGGCAACATTTCAGTGTGCACAGAGATACATCTGTTAGTGAACCTGTAAAAGTGCCCCCTAGATGATGCCATAGCAAAATGGTCTCCAGTGTGATGATAATTCTTGAAATGTCCTGAACTGAGTTTGTAAAACTCCTTTAAAGCAAATTGAAAATAACTGATGCCTATTACTTTCTGGTAAAGCTGTTAAGAAATCGTCATGTAATACTGATGAACTGTGTAAAGTGCTTTCAAAACTGCAAGATTTGGCCCAGTGTAGTGAAGACTTATCAAGCTAGCTGCAGGGCATGTGCACCTTTCTGTCTTGACTTTGTCACTGAGCTTGGATGAGTCTCTTTTATTAGGGACATGCAAAGAAGTTACTTCAGGGCAAACTGCTGTGTGAACTTGAAACCACCAGATTCTCGGCAGCATTGCCAAACAGACATTCTTGCTCGAGGACTAGAAGGTAATCCACCTCACTTTTACATCTTGAAGTAAGACAAAAGTTTATCCCCTCCTGAAATAATTCCTTTTTAGAATAAGGATGTGCACATGTCTGTTTCTCATGGAATAACTGGAGCTCTTCAAGTTTATACCCTTGCTTGGCCTGCAGAAATTTCTTTATGTATTCCTATCTTCTACATCTTTCTTTGTCTGCACAAAGAAGAAATAGTGGTTTTAATAGTTTTGTCAGATTCGTGTAAGATCTCCAGATAAAAGTGGAATAAGTAATAATTCTGTTTCACAGACAAGATACAAATGACATGAAAAGGATTGGGAATCAGAACAGCATACTATGTTGGCTTGTTTCCAGCCTTTGTTGTAACTAAAGCTGTGGGAATAACTTTTGCTTTTCCTGGTTCACCAATTGGATTGGAAGGTTAGGAACTAAAAGTACTTTGTTTCCAGTTTGGTCAAATTAAAGGCTCTGATATTTTTTCCCATAAATTGCTAATTCACATCTGAGGACAATTTAAAAAAATCAATAGCACTTAAAAAAATATTTTTCCCTTGCATCATTTCCTCAAGTGAAGCAGATTCTTCAACAACTCAGTGAATCTAACTTGATTTTTTTTCATTCTCTTCTACTTAATTTAATTTGTGAGCATGTCCCCTGCCTGAGAAAAAATGTCTTGGATGAGAAATTCTACCCCCAAAAATGGCTGAATTTCAGCTTTTGTGATAAAGTTAAGCAATTTCAGTAGCCAGCAACCACTTGAAGGAATCATAGAATCATAGAATAGTTAGGGTTGGAAAGGACCTTAAGATCATCTAGTTCCACCCCCCTGCCATGGGCAGGGACACCTCACAGTAAATCATGTCACCCAAGGCTCTGTCCAACCTGGCCTTGAACACCGCCGGGGATGGAGCATTCACAGCTTCCCTGGGTAACCCATTCCAGTGCCTCACCACCCTGACAGTAAAGAACTTCTTTCTTATATCCAAACTTCCTCTGTTTAAGTTTGAACACATCACCCCTTGTCTTATCACTACAGTCCCTAATGAAGAGTCCCTCCCCAGCATCCTTATAAGCCCCCTTCAGACACTGGAAGGCTGCTATGAGTCTCCAAACTGCCTTTGCTTCTCCAGGCTGAACAGCCCCAACTTTCTCAGCCTGTCTTCATAGGGGAGGTGCTCCAGTCCCCTGATCATCCTCGTGGCCCTCCTCTGGACTTGTTCCAACAGTTTCATGTCCTTTTTATGTTGAGGACACCAGAACTGCACACAATACTGCAAGTGAGGTCTCACGAGAGCAGAGTAGAGGGGCAGGACCACCTCCTTCGACCTGCTGGTCACTCTTCTCTTGATGCAGCCCAGGATGTGGTTGGCTTTCTGGGCTGCGAGCGCACACTGAAGCTGGCTCATGTTCATTTTCTCATCGACCAACACCCCCAAGTCCTTCTCTTCAGGGCTGCTCTGAATCTCTTCTCTGCCCAACCTGTAGCTGTTCCTGGGATTGCTCCAACCCAGGTGTAGGACATTGCACTTGGCATGGTTAAACTTCATAAGGTTGGCATCAGCCCACCTCACAAGTGTGTCGAGGTCCCTCTGGATGGCATCCCTTCCCTCCGGCGTATCAACCGAACCACACAGCTTGGGGTCATCAGCAAACTTGCTGAGGGCGCACTCAATCCCACTGTCCATGTCACCGACAAAGATGTTGAACAAGACCAGTCCCAACACCAGTCCCTGAGGGACACCGCTCGTTACCGGTCTCCAGCCGGACATCAAGCCATTGACCACAACTCTTTGCTTGTAGCCATCCAGCCAGTTCTTTATCCACGGAGTGGTCCACCATCGAATTGATGTCTCTCCAATTTAGAGACAAGGATGTCATGTGGGACAGTGTCAAAGGCTTTGCACAAGTCCAGGTAGATGATGTCAACTGCTCTACCCCTGTCCCATAGTAGAACCCATAGTAGAGAAATGGCCAGAATGCATCTGGCATGAAGGGGAAGAGAAGTTCTTTTCACAGTATCACAGTATCACAGTATGTTAGAGATTGGAAGGGACCTCAAAAGATCATCTAGTCCAATCCCCCTGCCAGAGCAGGAACACCTAGATAAGGTTACACAGGAATGTGTCCAGGCGGGTTTTGAATGTCTCCAGAGAAGGGGACTCCACAACCTCCCTGGGCAGCCTGTTCCAGTGTTCTGTCACCCTCACTGAGAAGAAGTTTCTTCTCAAGTTTAAGTGGAACCTCTTGTGTTCCAGTTTATACCCATTACCCCTTGTCTTATCATTGTTAGCCATTGAGAAGAGCCTGGCTCCATCCTCATGACACTCCCCCTTTATATATTTATATACACTAATAAGGTCCCCCCGCAGTCTCCTCTTCTCCAAACTATAGAGACCCAGCTCCCTCAGCCTTTCCTCATAAGGGAGATGCTCCACTCCCTTAATCATCTTTGTCGCCCTGCGCTGGACTCTCTCCAGCAGGTCCCTGTCCTTCTTGAACTGAGGGGCCCAGAACTGGACACAATATTCCAGATGCGGTCTCACCGGGGCAGAGTAGAGGGGAAGGAGGACCTCTCTCGACCTACTGACCACCCCCCTTCTAATACACCCCAGGATGCCATTGGCCTTCTTGGCCACAAGGGCACAGTGTTGGCTCATGGTCATCCTGCCATCCACTAGGACCCCCAGGTCCCTCTCCCCTACACTGCTCTCTAACAGGTCGTTCCCCAACCTATACTGGAACCTGGGGTTGTTCCTGCCCAGATGCAGGACTCTACACTTTCCCTTGTTATATTTCATCAAGTTTCTCCCTGCCCAACTCTCCAGCCTGTCCAGGTCCCGCTGGATGGCAGCACAGCCTTCTGGCGTGTCAGCCACTCCTCCCAGCTTAGTGTCATCAGCAAACTTGCTGACAGTACACTCAATTCCCTCATCTAAATCATTGATGAATATATTAAATAATACTGGTCCCAATACTGACCCTTGAGGCACTCCACTAGATACAGGCCTCCAACTGGACTCCGCCCCATAGACTACAACTCTCTGGCTTCTGTCCTTCAGCCAGTTCGCAGTCCATCTCACTACCTGATCATCCAGGCCACACTTCCTCAATTTAGCTATGAGGATGCTGTGGGAGACTGTGTCAAATGCTTTGCTGAAGTCAAGGTAGACCACATCCACCGCTCTGCCATCATCCATCCACAATGTTATTTCCTCATAAAAGGCTAGGAGGTTGGTCAAGCACGACTTCCCCTTGGTAAAGCCATGTTGACTGCCCCTCATAACCCTCTTATCCTTGACATGCCTTAAGATGGCATCAAGGATAAGGTGTTCCATCACTTTTCCAGGGATGGAGGTGAGGCTGACCGGTCTATAGTTACCCGGGTCCTCCTTCTTGCCCTTTTTGAAGACTGGAATGACATTTGCTTTCCTCCAGTCCTCAGGCACCTCTCCCGTTTCCCAAGACTTGGTAAAGATGATGGAGAGTGGTCTAGCAATGACTTCCGCCAGTTCCCTCAGCACCCGCGGGTGCATCCCATCTGGACCCATGGATTTATGGATGTCCAGATTGCTCAACTGGTCCCTAACCCATTCCTCATGGACTAAGGCAAACCGCTCCAGTGACCTGACTTCATCTGAGGTCTCAGGAGTACAGTGCTCTTCAGGACTGCCTCCGGCAGAGTAGACTGAGACAAAGAAGGCATTCAATAACTCTGCCATCTCAGTATCTTCTGTCACCAGGGCACCCATCCCATTCACCAGTGGGCCAACCTTGCCTCTGGTGTTAGTTTTATCAGCTATGTATTTGAAAAAGCTCTTTCTGTTGTCCTTGACCCCTCTGGCCAGATTTAATTCTAAGGAGGCCTTAGCCATCCTAGCTGCCTTCCTACATCCTCTAGCAGCAGCCTTATATTCCTCCCGAGTGGCCAGCCCCTCCTTCCATGACCTATAAACTCTTCTCTTCCACTTGAGCATACCCAGCAGTTCCTTATTCAGCCACGCAGGTCTCCTGGCCCTCTTCCTTGACTTCCTACGTGTCGGGATGCTCAGCTCTTGAGCTTGGAATAAGCAATCCTTGAATGCCAACCAACTATCTTGGGCCCCTTTACCTTCAAGCAGCCTTGCCCATGGGATTTCCCCTAGCAATTGCTTGAAAAGGCCAAAGTTTGCCCTGCTAAAGTCCAGGGTTGCAATTCTACTTGCTATTGTACTGGTCCTACCACACAAGATCCTGAATTCCACCATCTCGTGGTCGCTGCAACCAAGGCAGCCCTCAACCTTTACTGCTTCGACCAGACCCTCCTTGTTAGTGAGGATGAGATCCAGCAGTGCTCCTCTCCTGGTTGGCTGATCCACCATTTGGATGAGGAAGTTATCATCCATACACTGGAGGAACCTCCTGGACTGTGGCTGGGTTGCTGAGTAGTCCTTCCAGCAAACATCAGGGAAGTTAAAATCCCCCACGACGACCACGGCCTGTGGCTGTGAGGCCGCTCTCAGCTGCCTGTAGAAGGCCTCGTCAACTTCCTCACCCTGATCTGGTGGCCTGTAACAGACACCCACAACAGTATCAGCCCTGCCAGCCTGCCCCTTAATTCTCACCCACAGACTCTCAACTCGCTCGTCCCCTGTCCCTGGACAGAGCTCAGTACATTGCAGCTGCTCTCGCACATAAAGAGCAACCCCCCCACCCCGCCTGGCTGGCCTGTCTTTCCTGAAAAGGACATAGCCCTCCATGACTATATTCCAGTCATGCGAGCTGTCCCACCACGTCTCTGTAATTGCCACCAGATCATAATCTCCTGACTTAACACAGGTCTCCAACTCCTCCTGCTTATTTCCCATGCTGCACGCATTGGTGTACAGGCATTTCAAGGAGGGAGCTGAGCTCACCAATTTCACCCTAGGATTATAGGAGGCCTCCCAGTCTTCATCAATCCTAGAGTGCTGCCCCACTGGGGCAAGCCCAGTTACAACCCCATCCCCCTTCGAATCTAGTTTAAAGCTCTCCAAATGAGCCCTGCTAATTCATGCCCCAGCATCCTTTTGCCTCTGTGAGTTAAACCTTTCCCACGTGCCATCATCCGGACTGGAGCCTTATAAAACCAGCTGCTATCAAAGAACCCAAAGCCCTGCCTAAAGCACCAGTCTCGTAGCCAATTGTTTACGGACTGAATTTTCCCATTCAATCCCACATCATCACCGGAAGATGGAAGAACTGAGGAGAAGATCACTTGAGCCCCAGACTCTTTCACCATCCGCCCCAAGGCCCTGTAGTCTTTCTTCATCCCCCTCAGACTGCGGGAAGCAGCTTCCCCCCCACCTGTCTGGAAGACCAGCAGCGGGTAGTAGTCTGTCGGGTGCACCAGGCTGGGGAGCGCCCTGGTGATATCCCTGATCCGGGCTTCAGGCAAACTACACACTTCCCTATGATGAGGGTCAACTCTGCATATCGGGCCCTCTGTTCCTCTCAGAAGGGAATCGCCTACGACAATGATTTTTCTTTCTTTCTTGTCAGAGGCAGTCTTGAGGTGCGAAGTCGACCGCCTTTTCCTATGTGACCTTGTAGTCTGGCCTTGCACCACATCCTCACTTACCTCTCCATCAAG
Organism: Psittacula echo; assembly: GCF_963264785.1. NCBI lineage: Eukaryota > Metazoa > Chordata > Aves > Psittaciformes > Psittacidae > Psittacula > Psittacula echo. The sequence goes on along the minus strand of NC_137747.1, from coordinate 10,786,580 downwards.
ATCCAGGGCCTCAAACCTATTACTGAGGGGCACCTGGGGAAGCAGGGCAGGAAGGGAGGAAGGTTGCCCACGGTTCCGAACTGGAACTCGCTTCCAGCCCTCATCGTCTTTTTGGTCCCTTACCTCTGCGCGACAGCTACAGAGCAGGGGCTGTCTCGGGTCATCCCCCTCTGTCTGAGAGGACAGGGGGTCCATCCCCTTGTGGGGGGTATCTCCCTGGAACGGTTCCTGCTGACATGCTAGGGAGTTACTCCACCAGTCGATCTCCCTTTCACAGTCCCTGATGGTCCTCAGCGTCTCGACCTCCTCCTTAAGTTCTGCCACCAATCTAAGCAGATCTTCTACCTGCTCACACCTCACACAGGTGGAATGCTGGCCTCCCTCCCTCGGCAGCAGCAGGCTCTGGCACTCCCTGCAGCCAGAGACCTGAACAGCCACGGTTTGGGGCAGGGTCTCTGTCTGAGTTGCTACAGTCTCCTTACTGCAAGCTCTCCTTCTGGAGGCGACCATATTGGTCAGCAGTCTGGGACACCAGCAACAGAGTCCACAACACAACCTGCTTGGTCCTCCCTGCGCCCGGTGGGCAGTGACCGGTCGCTGCCCTCCCAAAGGCTCTTTCAAGGCAAGGGGCAGGGGTGCGGTCGCCGTTACCGCGGGAACGCCCCCTGCCACGTCAGCCGCTCTCTCGCAAGGGCTGCTGGGGCTTCGGGGATCGGGAGATGTCGGGAATCGCGATGTCTCTGCGCTGTCCCCTCTGATTTTCCTAATCTCTTCTGACCCTCGTGGTCTCTGCAGCGTGCCCGCTCCGGCTCTAGCTGTGCTAGCTCCGATCAGCTGACTGACTGTAGTTGTCTGTAACCAGATGTTTAGTTCACATAGCAGTGTCATGGAACTGCATCTGCAGCTTCTCCACTTGAGAGAAAAAGAATACATTATTTAAAACCTTTTATGAAGCATATTTGGAGACTAAAGAACGTTTAGAACTGATTGCTCTTCAACATCGCTACCCTTGAACCTGCCATAACTCTACAGCCTTCAGGTCTGAGTGATAGTAAGAGTAGGTCCAGTCACAACCATAGAAAGGTGTATGTCTTTTGAGCACAAATTCCATGCCTGGCACTTTCAAATTTTGCTGCTACATTAAAACAAACTTCTGCAGTGAGCACACATTTTACATATATATAAATGTAAGATAAAATGCAGAAGTAAAATAACTTGGTAATGTTTGGATGCCACTGAAATTTTTGGGCTGCGTAGTCTCTCCAGAAGCACATTACCTTTTCCATCCCTGGGTGAAATAATGCATTCAAGCTTCTAACTCCTTTCATAGTCTGCATTGTAGGGAAGGAAAACATGTTTTCAGTGGGGTGGACCTGTAAACCATCTCAGATTTCATGTTACACCTGACCACTGATTGCTTGGCAAAAGGCGCGTGTGTAACATGTCTTAGCCTGCTAGGCCTCTTTAGCTTTCTCCCTCTTCCCTGCATTTTCCAGGGAGAAGAAGGTCATATTCCTGAGGAGATCAGTGAAAGAGCCTGGTCAGTGATCTTAACTGGTTATTTTTAGCCAAAGAGAGAAGGTACAAAGCAGAAAATTGGTCAATGGAAACGGAACCAAGACAGTGCTAAAAGCATAAACCTTCCTTGATTGCCTGTCTCACTTTTAAAGAAATGCAAATTTTCACTGATGTAGCTCACCCAGGGCTCTTACAGAATACCCACCTGAAGTTTCTTTTCTCTCCCATTTTTTTTCATCCACATCCTATATATGAAGTAGATTTAGCAATATCCTTCAAGAGCATTATGGACAAACAGTGGCTTTGTTGTTTGTGCTCATTTTGGTGGGGTAGCAAGAAAATAATTTTCAGCTGTGCAGGCAAAATGGACTGTAGCAATCCAAAGCCTGAAGGCATAGCTAAATACCCCTGGAGTGTGGGACTTGCTTGGGTACCATGTGCAAACTGAGCTGCTGAAAGAAAATACAACTGAAAAAAGGGGATACTTCTCTTCCTCCCTCCCATCCACAGTCACTACCAGCCAGTATGATCTGACCCCTTCCTCAGTGACAAAAGGTGCTCTCTAGGTTCTGCAGGAATCTAGTACAAATGAAGCAATCCAGTACAAGTGGGACAACGGTTTCTTCCACGGCCTGTTTTGTTGTCTTATGCTGCAGTCTTAGGAAGGAGACACTGTTCCTGTATTGACAGCCATTCCTCACAACAGGATTTATACGTATGTTGCAAATGGTGAGGAGCTCGCAAATCTATGGCAGAAAAACAAGTTGGCAGGGAGACGTTTTCCTTGACCCTACAATGGCTTCAAATTCTCAAGGCAGGGAGTGGAAGAACAAGCAGGTTTTTAACACTACAGTTTTACAGCCATGATTCCACACCAAGCTGAAAACTGTTTTCACAGTGCAAAGAGTTTGGGGTGTTTTTTGTGAAAACAGAAGTCTGAGTGCTTTCATTTCATCTAAAGGCTTCACCAAATGCTAAAAATTTTGAAATTTTAAATTTAAGGCAGGGTTGGGATTATTTGTCACTGTGACTTTAAATGAGGATCCCACTGGTTTTCAACAGCTGTATTTCATCCTGTAATCAGCTCTCTGATTTGGTAGAGTGCCATCTGGATCAAGCAATTAAGTCTTCATACCATGCCTCTGGGCATATGACACATGTGTAAAGAAAAAGCCAAAGGAGGAAATGAAGAGACTGTCCTGCAAAGCAAACTTGACAATGTATTGCAAAGGAATTCTGAAAAGGGCTAGTGAAAAGCAGAGGTATGTTAACTGAGAAAGTTCAGTGTCCCTGCAGACAGAAGAGCCTGCGTAGAGTAGGCTTCTTCCTGTTATGGCCTACTGTATGCCATAAAGGATTCTTTCTTAGAGCTAAAAGTCAGAGTGAGTTTATGTGAGAGGCCAACTGAGCTGTGCACGAAGCTGGTGAAGACTTAGAGGTATAGAATTTTTTTAATATTTTTTACTTCATTGTGGTTGATGTTTTTGCTCTCGTCTTTTGATTAGGTACATGATTAACCATCTAAATGCTTGCTGTCTTTTGGGGGGGGGGAAGTGTTCCATTTGAAGTTTATTGTGTTTGTTTGGGTATGGTTTCTATTTGGAACAAATGAAAATTTATAACTATATGCTTGTAAATAAGTTGGTTAAGATTTAAAACCAAAGAAGGAGGGAATTTCTTTTTGGTTTTATATATCTGGCTCTTCTAGGAAACCTTATTTTTGTATAACAAATTCCCAGCACTTGCAGTCTGGAAACTGTAATACAGTGAAGTTGACTGCCAAGAAATGAGCCTACAGGCGGAAGCACAATTTGGCAGAATCAGTCTTTTCTGGTTGTTGTTTAAAAAGTGTATCTTTGTAGCAGTGTGAAACTGTGGTTATTTATGTTAAATTTAGAGGAAAACTGGGGTGAACTGTGTAGTTTGTTTTAATTCAGTCTTATATTTTTCTTGTCCACATTTTAAAGTCTTCATTTCCATGACTAAAAGAATAAAGGCAGCAGAAATCATGTCTGAATCAGATTGTCTTTCTAGGGTAACTGAAATTAAATCTACTGGGTCTTCTTAAAGTAACTGGTTACAACTAAACCCTGTTGTCAGTTTAGAATTGTTCAGTGTTCTTGACTTATCAGGTATCCATCTTCACAGAAATAAAGGTCATTATGTTTATCTGAGCTTTCATAGGAGTAAGATGAAAGGCTATTTGAAATTTGTAGGGCAATGTTTATATTTTTCAAGGGATACTTTTAATACCTACTAAGTATTAAAAAAGATGAATGATATCTTTTAGTTATAATCAAATATTAAAGTTTAAATTTTTTACATGTATATGGTGCCTCTGAAGAAAAGTCTTATGGAAATGACTGGTTTGGAACTATTAATGTTTTGGGGGCAGACACAAAAGATTGTCATTTACATGGTTCATGCACATCAGGATTACTTGCTTTCACAAGGTGAACCTGCTCCTTGCTGTCATGAAAGGGACAGTATCTGGGAGTAAGTTGATCATAGAATAATATCATAGAATGGTTTGGGTTGGAAGGAACTTTAAAGCTCATCCGGTTCCAACCCCCTGCCACAGGCAGGGACACCTGCCACTAGACCAGGTTGCTCCAAGCCCTGTCCAGCCTGGCCTTGAACACTGCTAGGGATGGGGCAGCCACAGCTTCTCTGGGCAACCTGTGCCAGGGCCTCAGCACCTTCATAGTAAAGAATTTCTTTATTGTATCTAATCTAAGTCTCCCCTCTGTCGGTTTAAAGCCATTGTCCTTGTCCTGTCCCTACAGGCCCTTGTCCAAAGCCCCTCTCCAGGTTTCTTGTAGCCCCTTTAGGCACTGGAGCTTCTCTAAGGTCTCCCCTTAAGGAGCCTTCTCTTCTCCAGGCTGAACCAGCCCAGCTCTCTCAGCCTGGCTCCAGAGCAGAGCTGCTCCAGCCCTCACGATATCTCTGTGCCCTTCTCTGAACTCGTGCCAGCAGCTCCATGTCCCTCCTGTGCTGTTGCCTCAGAGCTGGATGCAGGAGTTCGAGGGGCTGTCTCTCCAGAGCACAGTAGAGGGGGAGTTTCCCATCTCTCAACCTGCTGCTCATGCTCTGGTGATGCAGCACAAGATATGGTTGGGTTTCTGGGCTGCAAGCACATATTGGGCTGATGATTCAGTGATACTGGAAGACAGGTTATATACTAGAGTCTTAGGTCTAAAATAAGGAAAACCCGAGAGTTTAACTTGGAAGATGGAGGACAAATTTTAGCAGTAGTTGTGCTTTCTTCTACCTAGAGATGTAGGATAAGCCCCTGACAGCACCACATTGCAGAATTCATTCTTCAGATGTATTTGCATGTTTTGTCTTGAAAAGTGCAAGCTTTTCTCCTGGAAAGATTGTGCAGTTAGTTATCTTCTGACCATTAGTCTTTCTTATTAGATTTTTCAGACCAGAAATCTTAAAAGCATAAATTTGTTGCTCTTTTGTAGTTTTCCTATTTATAAATATTTTCAAAGTAGGCTGTAGCATCTAAAGTTAAGCTGGTTTAGTTTGATTTGTTTTTTCTTATACCTGTAGAGTGTCTTCAACTGCTCGTTGTGAGAGAGACGCACCTTGAAATACAGAATTTGAATGCTTACTTGTTGGTAGTAAATATTGAATTTACTTCAACTGCCTTAAATAATTGCTTATATTCTCCTTAGCTGCTTGTTCACTAGGGAAGGTTTATGAAATCCAGTGATGGTTTTTTTAAGAGGTTTTTTATTTGGAGGCTTTTATATGAAGATGACCCAATAATACCATGTAATTTATATTTTAAAACCTCCCTAGGGACTTTTTCTTTTGGGGAAGACACAGTTCTTAGCAAATAGCTAGCAGAAGCAAACCATTAAAAATACATGTTATAACTCAATATTTCAGAATAATTCTGTAGAGACCAGCTTTAGGCAACTGGATAAGTGGCCTGGTTTTCAAATATTCTGAATCCTGTGGAAGGCATAGAGAAACATTGTATTGTAAAAGTCATTCCTGGGAATATATATATATATACTTAATTTTTTTATTTTTATTTTATTTTTTTAATTTACACAGAATCTTAGAGCTATTTAGGTTGGAAGAGACCTCTGGAGGTCATCTGGTCCAAGCCTCTGCTTCAAAAAAGAGCTTTTTTGAAGTTAGATGCAACTTCAGATTTAGCTTAGATACCTCAGGACCTTGTCCTGTCACACAGTCTGAGCAAAACTGTTCTTATTTTGACTTATCCTGACATTTATGTGAGCTTCCTGAGCACATGTTTTGTAGGCAGCTGCACATAGCAATTGCTGATCTTAATAAGAGATTTAAAAGATTTCCATAATACTCTGGAAATTGGATATTGTTTAGGGATCCATTGGCTTAAGGAATGTTACAAGATAATTATTATAGGCTGACCTCTAATAGTTGAAGTTTTCTTCAGAATAGAAATCAAATGCTTTCTTATTGCAAAACAATTCGGAGCATCTTAGGAAGAGTCGATGGCCACATGTTAATTTTATTTAATTTTGTGCTGATTGTTTTTTCAGGACTTGCTTCCCTGCTTGCTGCACATTCAGTGCTGCTGGGATATTCTCAGCATTTAAAGCTAATGTTTCCTTCTCCTTTACAATCAAGAAATTTGGATTGGTAAGACTGTCAACCTGACTGCAAAGGAAAGGATTTCAGTCAGGAATCTATAGAGAAATCCTGAAACAGCAATAGAACTTACTTTTTAATGTACAATTTAATATTTGGGGGGTGGAGAGGAGCACTCTTACATTCTGTCAGAGAATTAAACTGCAGCCTGTGCTGTTCATAATCATCAGACATAATTATTAGGTTTGAAAGAAATATGGCAATTTGTTAATTGTTTGACTCTGTCTCAAATATACTGGGGATGTAAACCAGCAAGAGAGGAATGTTGTAGTCGGCAGAGCCATGGCATTTAATCTTATTTCACAGATTGTCTAGATTACAGTCTGAGGAAGGCTTCTGTTCATCGGGGATTTAATTTGATTTTTCCATCAAACAAAACTGGCATTATCAATTGCACTGTGTAAATTGCTGTTGGTGAGGTTATGGACTTAGTTACCACTCTTCTCTTCAGTGGAAATACTTTCAGAAGAAATGTTTCTCAGTACTCTTTCTTCCCTCAGTGTATGTGACCCTTCGGTTCTGTCATCTGAAACATGGAGAAATTTTCCTTCTCTGTACTTTTTCCTTGAGTCATGCCTTCTGGCTTGTTTTGTAAGGTTTGCTTACTCAACTGGTGGTCTAGTTGTTCACAGTTCTCATCTGTCTCTATCTGTTCTTTCTAAACCAAAATTCTCCCTGTGAAAACTTTCCTATTTGAAGTGGGATGGCAGCATTCCTTTTTAACATCTCTTCTCTCTGTCCCAACATGGTTTGCCTCTGGCTGGAGTTCTTGCATGTCTCTAAGGATATTACTAATCCACCTTGGAAGAGAATGGAAGATCTGTTTTGCAAAGGTTTTAAGTCTTTTAAACTGATTTTGTTCCAAAATAAACCCACTCTTTCCAAATTTAAATTCTTCAAACAAAATATTTTTATTTTTCATTCTTTTGTGGGAAAAACCTACAAATAACAATCCCTATCAAGGTTAAGCAACATCCTGAATTTCTTCTGAATGAAACTAGATATTTTTTGTGTGTGTGTAGTACTGGAATTAGTAATAGGATTATTATTTTTTCCCCACTTGGAAAAGAGACATGAGAAGAGTCAGTAACATTTTGTCTAGTACTTTAAATTTAGCAAAATTACAACATGTACTAAAGAATTAATCCACATGGGTTATTTAACCTCGGTCTGGTTACCTAACACCTTTTTTTCATTTATTCTCCATTTTTTTTATATAGTTGCAATGTTATTCTACTTCTTTCCAACCCAGTCTAAGCCTACTTTAATGCATCTCTTCTCAAAGCTTACAGATTTTCATATGTGTTCCAGTATAATTAAACTTTCTAGCCTTTTTCTATTTGCTTGAGAAACACTCCTTTTTGTTGTTTGGTTTTCTGGGTTTGCTTTTTTTTTCTGGCTGTAAAAGCCTTATAGATTGGATCTTAACCCTGAAGGAAAATATTCCAGATGTTTCCTCCCAGGTATACCTGTCACCGGTTTATCTGCTTTATCTTAGAAATAAATGCCTTGGAGTATAATTCTTCAGTTGCAAAACTACAATAATCTGTATTGTCCAAGGATCCATTTCCAAAGGTGTTGTATGACTCTTCCCTTTCCCTTTCATTTTTGGAATATTAAACTCTCTTTACTTTGTGGCAATTAATGCATATTCTTATTATTCTTATATACATTATTTAAATGTATATATGTGTCAGTGTGCTGACAAGTATTTCTTTTTCATAGTATCAGTACTTAATTTTCCAAAAGCATGTTCCCTCTTCACCTTTAAGCAGAGATTGATATGTCTCTTTACAGTTGATTTGCCTTCCTATTAATTATTTCCATGCATTACTGAGTCTGAGATTATTGCAAAGAGTACACCAACAGGCTCTGCACAGAGGGCACAAGTTCTCAGACTCTTTGTGCTTTCTTATTCCTTCCCCTGAACAGGCAAGTCAGGGGAGAGGGATTATTATATGCACAAGTTCTTGGGTTTTCTTCCCTATAATAACTATATAGGAATTCCTGTAATTTGGTATGATGCTGGACTGAATCATACTTCCATTATCTCCTTTATACGAATGAGAAGGAAGTAGAAATTGAGTTGCTGAAAACAGAGCACTAAAATCCTGACCTTGTCGGAGTCAATTCCTGAAGTTCATCCTGATTTCAGTATGACAAGAATTTCTCCGTGTCTGAAAGGAATACCTTGCACATTACATACTGGTACATGTTCTGCGATGTTCGTTCTTTGTAGCTGAGCCTGGACCTGTTGACTGTCCCTAATTAAAGTAATCTAGGAAATGTAGGCAGCTGAGCTTAAAAGCTAGCTTTGAATGAGCATACTGTGCACACATAATATCTTGTGATATTTAAATAGTTAGGTATTTGTCAGGAGTGGTGCTGTCTGATATTGTTTGAGGAATATATTCTCCTCTTAAGACCATGGACTTTCTTCTCTTTCTTTTAATTTTTTGGACCAAATGGCAACTATTGCACAAACTCTTCCAGGAAGTAAACATTTCTCTCTTATCATTTAATTATCAGCTCTCAGGGGGAGTGACATAAGATAGCAATCGCTCTAAAGAGAATGACCAGTATGTGGGATTAAGCATGGAGGGATGTGATAAATAGTAATACTTCTGTCCTTTTGATTTGAGTAGCAGAAGGTGATGGTGAAAATGGGGTATGGGTCTTATAATAATAATTCTTTTTAGCCAAAGAATAAAGAGGGCCTTAAGTAACATGTATGTGTTTTTCAGGAGAAACATACAGAATTATTTTCACAAATCTTTCTTCTTCCTTACCTTCATTATTATGCGTATTCCAGAGAAAGTCTAGGAAAATGTCACATGTGTAGCTGGAAAGAATTAAAGTGGTATTTTAATTTCTCAAATTATATAATTTACCATCTTATTTCAGTGTCATCGGTTTAGGTGTTGGTCATTTGTAAGTGGACTGTAAATATTTAAGATTTCACTTTCCCTGGGATGAAAACAGTGCATTTGCCAGGTAAAGCCAGCCCAAGAACACAATGAAAATTTCATATTTAGGAAGTGTCTTGCTGAGCTGTTGGCGAGCCCTGTGCTTTCATTCACTTGTTCCTCCAGTTACCATCCAAGAAATATTGCTTGATGGATGTTGACATTACTCCTCATAACCTTGGTATGTGAGGAAGAAACAAATTTCTTGTGGAACTGCCCACAAACAATTTTAATGTTATTTATAATTTATTTAAACCCATCCTCCAAATTATTGTCTTTAGTAAGGTCAGTATCTCCTGCGTAATATTAACTTATTGAAACAAGCTATAATACACATATAGCAGTAATAGTGCTATTAGAGTCCTTAATATTGTTTGTATTCTATTTGAAAATAAAACACGGTATTCATGGTAAACATGAATACCATGCAATATGTAATGTTCATGCTCTGGACTGGGGGTCAGGAGGTTTGGGTCCTATTCTGGACTGTACCACCACACTTGTGTAAATCTTTTGTCTCCCTCAATTTTTGCATTGTTTGGCTTTACTGTTTGCTGTTTGAACCATGGTTCAGAACCTTAACTAATTCCTTGCTTCCCTGGGGCTACTTGCTGAGATGTGGTGAGAAGCTGAAGCAACTGCAGTAGGAGAAGAGCTGTAGAAGACAAGATAGGAGGGCTAACACTGATGCAGTGGGAATTCCTCTGTGAAATATCAAAGCTGCCCATTTTTACTGCTGCACCTCAGTAAGACACAGCTCTTTAGGAAACCAAGCAGCAGTATTTATACTGATCACAGGAATCCATTATTTAACATGTGGTTTTGCAATGTATGTGCATAGACTTCATTTTTTTGAGGAGGAGATTAACTCCCATTTATTTGGAAAAACAGCTTAATGTATTTTATCGTGTTAGTATAGTTTCCAAGCAAGGCATACTCGAGGTACTTGCCAGTTTGACAACTGAGGTGATGTGTTCATTTGTTCTAAGAAGACCAAGACTTGTCCTCCATTCAGTCCTTCCAACCAAATCAAGAACTTTCAGTAGAAGACAAAGGTTTGGCCACCAGATATCTGAAGGTTATCTAGATGGCTGAAGCTTATGTTAGAAAATTTCAGCCCAAGACAGTGTAGAAAATGTGGCAAAAAACTGTGGCAAAGAACTTTGTTTTGCTAGCTTAGTGGTAGTGGGGGAAATCTTTTGGGGGAAAAAAAAGAAAAAAGGCATTATAAAGCTGTTGGGTTTTTTCCACTCTTGAATATAAGTTCTATTCTATAAAACAGAAAGCAATTAGTATTTCATAACAGCATGAAATAGCATCATGCAGGTGTCATCAAATGCAATAATTAGACCTCAGCAAAGTAGTTTAAACATGCTGTTACCTGTGTGACTAGTTAGTTCTGTGAATGATGGGGAAGAGAGTCTAATTAGGGAGGCCGTAGGCAACTGGGAATAAAAGACCAATGTCAGCAGCATCCTAACTAGCTGGGAAAAGTCTTTGTGCCCAACATGCTGCTGCTTGTGCTTTAATAACTAGTCATCACCTGATCCTGTTGTCTGTTTGACAACCAAGTGTGTATACAGGTGATAAAAATGTGAACTGTAACCAGCACTTCAGCCACAATTTGAGAGATTTCTTACTCATGTTTTAGGAGACTGTTTATACAATGACAGCTAGATCACATGAGTTACACAGGAATGGCATGGACCCTTCTTCAAGTATGTTGGTTTTATAAGAAGTAATTTGACACATTCTCTTCTTGTAGGGAGTGTCCAAAAACAGTTATTCCAGAAAGGCAGGCACCCAACTCTAACGATCGAAAATTCAAAGAGAACAGAACCCAGCTTTATCAAAATGTGTTGCCACCAATTTTAAGATAAGACACAAGTCTGTATGAAGAGAGGATCTGTGAGTGCTGGGGCATGATTGTGGACTTTTGATACAGGGGACAGGCAGAGGTAATGGACTTGAACACTTGAATGTTCAAAGTGATACTAGATATTAGGGACTCGACCATAATCCCTAGGTATGAAGGACTGAACTCTACTCTTGAAAGACTATGTAAGTCTTCCAGAATGACCTTTTAAATGAAATTTTTAATTATTGTTAATTTAGAGAGTGGGAGAATGAAAACAAACACCCTCAAACCAAAATCTCAGAATTAAGCAGCTGCTGGGTAGAAGATGGTAAACTGAAAAATTATTGTTTCTAAATTGGCAAGGGAATTTATATGTTATGCCAGGTATTTGTATCTTCTCTCATGAGATGAGTTAAGATTAGAAGATGAGAGAGCCCTTAGGATGGACTGGAATATGGAGAGCAAAGCAGCTGTGAATTTCAGAGGATTTCTGTTCCAGGTAGAAGGTGTTGGCTCTAAATTGCAAGCACAGGCTCACTTGTGAGAGAGGCAGCAAACATTTGGAAGAGCACAGCACTCTTAATGTGCAAAATTGGAAAACAGATTCAAGGTGACCACTGGGAAACTCTTCTAAGCCTCTGCAGAATTGTTTTTTCTTTTGTGAGAAGGTGCCACCATCTGTTCTGTGAGACTAGGAGAAAACACTTTCTTCATGTAAGTAACATTTGGATTTAGATTTGTAATGTGTGAATATATTGGCACTGTTTGTTTGTTAACTACCTTGGTCAATATAGTTCCTACTAGAAAGGTAGTTTAGAGACAGCTGATGTGAAACTGCAAAAATTGTATCTCTGGAAGAGTTGGAAATGAAGATACTTGTGATACAGCAAAAGTGTGATTCCGATATTCTGAGTAGGTGGCTTGGAAAATTTAAAATCAAATAGTGGGGGTTTATTTGAAAAATACTGACTTAGTGAAGCAAAAATGTATCTATTTTAACACACTTCCACTAATGACCTGTCATGTATCTGTCAGAAGCTTGCCTGCTTGACTTGCAGGGTGCTAAAAATCATAGATTTTCAGTATTTGTAGCTTCTTCACCAGAATACTGTAAGTCTTCCATAATCCTGTTTTGAGAACTGAAATGGAAGTGCAAATAACCCCATCTTAAGTGAAGGCTCATGGGACCTGCTGGTTCTTTGCCATGCATTTTGAAGGCTGATAAGGTTGATAGGCCTGATGCCTTTGAGTTGAAGTGGGGATGTTTGGGATTTTATGTTCACTGATAGCACTTGCCCTGACTTCAAGAAGTCTTTGTAGAATGTCCTTATCTTTTCTGAAGCAGCTGAGGCTCTTCTTAGAATGAGGACCAGTATATACCTGCTTGGAGCTTGGGCTGCCTAGTTTTATTTTGACAAAAAACTATTTAAAATATTTGGATTTTTGGAAACTGTATTTGTCATACTGGATTTAATTTTTTTTTACTTGAAAATATGAGTGTACACCCAATTCTTTTACAGAGAAAGATTATGCTGCTGATTCAGTTTTCCTTCGTAATGAAAGTTACAAATTTAACCAGCATTCCTGACTGCTTAGATGGTACTGCTTAAATGGTACTTAGATGCTACATTTAAAGCTGGTAGGATTTCTGCAAGACACCAAACAACAAATGCCACCTTCTAGTGCTACTTATTCTCAAGACAAGATAGAGGCAAAACATTGATATTCTGTAGTAATGTAAGGACAATGCAAAAATACTGCTAAATATATCTTAGCAGAACTTGGGGGGCTGTTATTGTAGTAACCTAGTATGCTATTTGTTGTGATTACTAATGCTTCACAAGAACAGTGTGTGCTCTTACCTATTTTTAAGTGTGGGGTTTTTTCCATCTACTGTGTTTGACTTGTTTAAAATACCTGTTCTATCATCTGAACGCTGCTTCTTTCTGTAAATTCAGAAAACACTACGAGCTGTTCTTTTGATTAAATTTAGTCATGTTATATGCAATAGCTGACAGGCTAGTATCTCATGATACTTAAATAAACATCTTTTCCTCCCGTTAGTGTCTCATAAATCCTATACTTATTTTGTGTATCCACAGGAGTCCTTTTGAACTTTCCACTTGTTATCTTAAAATGTAAGTGCATGTTTTATTAGGGACAATGATATCTTGGTAAATAATGTTGGGTTAATTGATTTCATGAAACAGTCACGGGATCTAAATAAGCAAACAGACAAGTTTGCTGGGTCCAAGTCCCATAGAACTGAAATACAGGAGGGCAGACTTTTAGATCATAAAAGTGAGTGACTGTTTTCCATTCATGGTGGTATATACAAGTGAATCATAGGTTGATGATTCAATGACCTCTAGAAAAATCACAGTACAAAAGGCTTGTAAATTGCTATGCAAATATAATTATGTAGGTGTAAGGTGTTGTGGGGTGGTTTTTTCCTAGTTCTTTAAATGAACATTAGTATGTGTTATACTTTAGGCGTAGTCCATGCTTCTTTTGTGGTGGTTGTTAAGGATAAAATATAAATGTATAATAAACTGCTTGTAATTTGATACAGAAATGCTGCTAGGGAAAAAAAATGCAAACGTCTACTGACCCCTTCAATCTCTTGTCTTCTAAGACTAAGACAGGAGGAAATCAAAAAGCCAAATTGTTCTCATGCCAGTTGCAGTATACGTTGACAAAATATTTAGACAGCTTTTTCCTAAGCAAAGACATATGCTAGAAAATTAGGTGAACATTCTGATGGCTCTGATAATGAATACAAATTATGACCACAAATTGCTGAAAGTGGCCAAATAACTGAAGCACAATTGGAAACAGTGGCTTGAAATTGCCTGGCATCTCTCCACACACCTCTCAACAAGCTGGGCTGGCTGGGGCCACTTGTCCACTCCCTGTAAATCCAAGTTTTTTGTGTGTATTTCCTGCTGTTATCACTCATGGCTTTACCTTTTAGAGCTTTTATAGTTTTCTTAGAAGCTGTAAGTAAAGGATGGCAAATGCACTCATTGTCTAATGCTACCTAGTCTGAAAGCAAGCTGCTCTGTGGAGTATTTCCAGGCCTGATTTGTACAGTTTAAGTGTTTTGGTTTTGCAGTGCACTTAAGTGCATTGATGGCAGAGCTACTTCTAATTTGTCTCAGTCCAATGAATCCAGAGAATCTATTCTATGGCTGCTTTGCTGCAGCAGAATTGCACAATCCCTTCTGGAATGCCAGTAGTATGCAGGGCTATGGATGAAACGGAAAGCATCCTTCTGGCTTTGGCTCTTTGTATTTTTTTCAATGCAGCCACTGTTTTATTACCCTGTCAGTAAAGTTTTAAATTATGACTCTTTCATGAAAACATTTCTTGTTTTAGTTGAAAACCCGTAATGCTTCAGTAAAAAAAACTTGGGGAACTAGAAACTGCTAATGTTTAGTAACTTCTGTATTAATAGGCACAATATAATATATAACAGGCACAATACAGCTTGTGACTTTTGCTGTGAAAATCTTCCTATCTGTTCTCTTGTCTGATGTAGAGGGCAACTTGCTTGCTTCACTGCTAGGTCTCTCCTAGATGTTCCTTTTTCTGTGTCTGTTCATTAGTAGGACACTCCAGACGAGTTCAGTGGAGCTCAGCTGTTTTTTGTCACTTTAATTAACATTAAATCAAATGGCTGAACTCCGTGTGTGTTTGAGAAGAGAACTTTTAATATCCTGCTTAACCTTTCACTGGTTTTAATATTTCCATGAATGGAAGTTAAGTGAAGGCATCTGGCATATTCAGTCTCAGTAAATAATGAAACATTGACATATTATACTGAAATCATGACTACTATAAAACTTCAGAGGTGATCTTGGGAACTCGGGTGTGCACAAGTAACATTGCACCCCTTTAGAAATAAACTAAAATTCACAAGTGAAGTTTTATCTATTGAGCCAAAAAAAAAAAAAAAAAGGAGAAATACAAGCAACAGGAGGGTTGGTTTTTTTTCTCCTACAAATAGCAGTTAGCATCCAAGCTACACGCGGCATATAAATCCAGTAAGGTGAGTATATCAAAGAGTTTACAATCATTCTTCCAAGGTCCTGAAATCAAAACCTGGTGGCTTTCTTTGTGACTGACGTACTACAGAAACAGAGTGTGCATTGCCCTGGGCAGTGCAGTGCTGTGGTTAGCACTATGGTAGCTCCTCTAGGCAAGTTGCTTAGTGTGCATACCACATTGTTAATGTGTCTGCACTAGCTATTGAACTACTTTTCCTCGCCTAGCTCAAGAATCTCTGAATGTATTGCTGTTGAGTGCTCTCCGGGCATAGTTGTCCTTGTAATCTGTATTTCCCTTTTCAATCCAGCAGTCTTCCAGAAGTCTGTGTTCGCTGTCTTAACAGAAGTTTTGACCATATATTAGTGAATGGGCTGAAGCAGGACTATAGAGTGGGCATGAAAAACAATCAGTCTCCCAAGCAAATATCCTGAGCTCAGGTTTTGCTATGACTGACATAAGCCAAGCTTACAAACAGTAATGTATTCTAAAAGCATGTAACATCAAGGAGATTGGGTTGCATAAATCTGCTTCTGAGTTTGCACTTTCTATTACAGTAAAGTCTGTGTCTTAGTCCATTATCTGCAGAATTTATGCAGTAATAAATTTATCCCAAGCTGATCAGAGGCTAAATATCTTGACAGCTACAAGAGATGAATACTCAGGGAATACAGTTATGAAGATCACATGAGAAAAGAGATCCTGGGAAGCTAAGGGGGATTGCATCTACTCGTTAGCACCATGAACTCTGAGATGTACTTGCCATAAATCCATTGGGGGGGGGGGAAAGAATTACATCCTTTACCTATCTAAAGCTGCTGCTTTCCAGCAATCCTTATTTTTGCTGCTTCTGCTTCAGCATTGGAAGATTTCTTGGAAAGTCACCTTAATTTGCTAAACTTTCCAAACTTGATAGCAACAGCAGTATCCTTCTGGGACTTGCTATATTCTAGACACTTCATAGAATCATAGAATAGTTAGGGTTGGAAAGGACCTGAAGATCATCCAGTTCCAACCCCCTTGCCATGGGCAGGGACACCACACACTAAACCATGGCACCTGAGACTCCGTCCAACCTGGCTTTGAACACTGCCAGGGATGAAGCATTCACAGTTTCCTTGGGCAACCCATTCCAGTGCCTCACCACCCTCACAGTAAGGAACTTCTTTCTTATATCCAATCTAAACTTCCCCTGGTTAAATTTTAACCCATTACCCCTTGTCCTGTCACTACAGTCCCTAATGAAGAGTCCCTCTCCAGCATCCTTATAGGCCCCTTCAGCTTGAGATAGTTTTGATTTTTATTCTTATATTTTAGATTGATTTTATATAATACATTCTTATTAGAAAAGTGGTATGTTTCATTTATAACCTAAGAGTTTATGTACCTGAGCTATTAATAGGACAGTCAATGACAGCAGATGAGGTGTAAGTTTATCATGTACTTGCCAGCCACTAGACATTTACTGCACTGTAAAAGAGAATGATTACGTGACAGCTTCTACCTTCATTATCTAACTTCAGTATCAGGGTGTTGTCAAATTTAAAATTATGCTAAAATCAACAGAAAGTTTCTACATAAAAGGTTTCAATGAACAAATCGACAAATACAGAGCAGTCCTTCTAGGCTCAGTGTACTGATTTGTTTATTTGCACATTTGTAATGACGCTGAATCAGTTGGCATGATGGTTAGCCCCAATTTATCTTTGTCACATCACTTGAATTCTCTTGAGAATATCTAATTCAAACAATCCTGTCACTAACATCTCCTAAAGTAGAGTGGAGAACTAACTACATCAAGCCAGACATGTTTTTTTAGTTCAAAGGGTACAGTCCTGTGAACACTAATGTTCATTCCTCCTTCTGAGAGCTGATGCTTGCATATGCAAGTGTATGTAGGTTATGTCCCCAAAGGGAGTGAGGATATTAGAAGCAAAATGTAAGAGAGTTGATGTTAACACTGTCGTAACCTCCATCTTTCCTTCAGTTTAAATCTTGCTGTTCAAAGTTTTCCAGAATGCTGCTGAGCTGAGAGACAAATCTTGATTTGCTAGGTACTTTTCCCTGCACTTGTAAGTAGATTAAAATATTAAGGACTTATAAATATTTACAGTTTTGCAGCACTGACCAAGAACAGTTACCTCTTCTGTCTGTAATAAACAGAAACAGGAAATATCTGAAGGGGCTTTTGCTGCTGTAAATCGATATGAAATCAGAAGGAGGTCCAGTGTTAGCAACTGTAATCTCTTTATGTGTGTTACAGATTTAATCCAACAGAATTCCAGAGAATTCTCTAATTTAGATTAAACAGTATTTTGCTGAAGAAATATAGTGCTTGCTGGGGCATACCTGTCAAACAGAAGTGAACTGTGCATGTACAGTTGGAATATCTATTATGTATCTAAAATTATGTATGGTCATTCTTCCCCAATATTGACTTATAAAATGGAAGATAAGGAAGCTAAGGAAGATGTTGGTGTAAGCAGTTCTGGGGCCACTAGATAAGAACTTGGAAAAAGAATATCGGGGATTTAGATGTGCATAAATAGCATCTGGATCAGTCCCTAAGCTGCAAGTGCTGGAGAGCTGAACTTAGGAGAGGAAGTAGCAGTGTTCTTATTCTTCCAGGCATGTCCATATCTGGTCGCTGCTGGAAATTTCCAATTTACAAAAGGCAGATGTGAGTGAGTTATAGGAAGCCTGAAATTCCTGAAGGAAAGGGTTTTGAAAATAATAAACTTGGTGTGATACCTGAAATTGCTGTACTATTTGAACAAGGTGCACATAGTAAATATTTGAAGAACATGCATAGTAATTGTCAAGGCAGACATTTGAGTGAACTGTCAAAGATATTTGTCTGAGATCATGCTTCACATAGAATCATAGAATAGTTTGGGTTGGAAGGGACCTTCAAAGATCATCTAGTCCAACCCCTGCAATAAGCAGGGACATCTTCAACTAGATCACATGCTTTATTTCCCAAATTTGAGGTAAACAGTTAAGTCATTGTCTTAGGGATTGCATTACAATTCCCATAGGTTTGGCTTTATTTACACAAAAAAAATGTTGGAATCTCAAAGAAATGGTTACAACATACTGTATGTGGCCAAAAGGCAGTAAATAATGTTTCTTACCTGCAAACTGCCAATTCAGGTTTTGCTGACAGCTGCAAATGAGGAAGAGAGGAAGCTCTCTCATGCCAGCTCTGTTCTCTCATCTCCTTTGTGAGGTAGTTTTCCACATATGCACTGAGAAATGAAGCAATTTGTAGAAAGGAAGTTTGTCTATGTTGAATCTTACTCCCGTGTTCTCATTACCATCAATGTAAGGATTTTGAAGTCCGTTTTTTTTCAATGGTAAAATGCAATTCAGTTTCCTTTGAGGAGATAAAGATGAATGATAGAAGTGAATCAGAGGAGGCGGAGATGAGAAATAGGATTAAAAACAATAATGGAAGGAGAAATATGTGTTAGAATTATTTTGGACTTAATGCTCTAAGTCATAAAATATGAGTTGGCTATTGCCCTCCATCTAGAGCAGAGACACAGATCAAAGACGACCCCCTACATCTGCACAGAAAAGCCCAGAGGGGTTGCAGAGTATTACCAAGGTGAATCCTCTGGGGGGTAATGAAATTGGAAATGCTTTAGCCACAGTTTAAAGGTTAATGTTCTTGTGATGAATGATATGACAGCATATAAATTACACCCTGGTCAGTTCTCATTTTTATTGTCTGAATTGGCCAACTGGCACTTTTAATTTGTTTACTGCCATGGTGAAATGCAGAACTGTCTGGGTTTAACACACATTGTGTTCTCAATGTGTATTAAAAAATAGTCATAAAATCCAACCAAAACAAAGCCCAAACCCCTTACAAAACACAGCTTACAAAACACAACTTACAAAACAGTAATGAATATCTGGGAAATACTGATGTCTTGTATAAATTTGCAAGGGTAAGTCTAGTTTACTGCGCAGTACACAGTAAACTGTGTATTAAAGGGAAAACAGTTAAAGGTAATAAGCTTGCTTTGTAAAGCTCAGAAGCTTTTTGCATTCTAAGGAGATCTGGAAGGCCTTCTTACCAGTGATGTTTATTTCTCTAGCAGATCCCAATTCTGTGTAGCAGACCTCCTGCATGTAGAATTAGTTTTCCTTGTTCTGCTGATACTTCCCCTGTTTGGAGTCCACAGCAGGGTGAACACAAGCAGCAAATTGCTCTGAAAACAGCAGAATTGCTACAATCTATTTTCTTCTAAGTTTGACTCCATTCTTTTCCATACTGACTGTATTAATAGCATTCCCCAGCTCTCTGGCCTCTCATTATCAAATGCTTTTCACTGCACTGACTAAAACCCCTCCTGGTTTCTTTGCTTACCCACAAAATATCCCCACTCTATCCACAGCTCTGTCCTGAGTTCCCAAACTAGCAGATGGGCAATAAACACTTACTGCTCTGGTTCACTCCACACTGCCCATCTTCTGACCTACCTACAGATACTTAAGTGTTCCCCTTCACACACAGCACTAATTCTGGCACCTATGACCAGAAACTAGTTTCCACAAATCTTTAGAACTAACTACATTTAAAAATAAATTTCTACAGCTTTTAGTTAATTGCCCAGAAAAATCCAGGTTGGTTGTTTTTTAGGTGTTATATAAGTATGACTTGATCAAGTACAATTTCCCCACCCTTTTAAATTGGAAATATATTGATGTAAAGATACCTTACAAAACACAATCACACAATCTCGTATTTAAGACTTAGAAAAAAAAGTATTCTGTCAATACCGCACTGTTAAACCCCCCAATTTTCTATTACTTTAATTTTTTTTCATCTTAATCAACTGAGCCTATTGAGGAGTAGCCTCAAGTTTGTTTTGTTCTGTTTATATTTACACTTTACAACAGTGGCTGGCAATGAGTTCCTTTTTAATAAAGAATCTTAGTCTGGGGGTTGATTTAGCAATATGGTTCATCTTCTCACTCTGATATTCCCTGCTATGTTCTCTTCTAGTATGTGTTTATCCCCTTCTTGACTCACATAATGCAATATCCCAAATTTATTTTGCCTGCCAGGAGGCTTATGCAAACTGATGAGACATCTGAGAGATGACAGTGGCTTGGTGAATGCATTTCACTGTTACTTTACATGCTGTTCATTGTTTCCATCTGTGAAGAAGAGTCCCAGGAATAAACTGATACAAATACTAGCTTTTAGCATAAATAACGCTCTCATAGCATAGGACATTTAGCCATAAGTGTTTATACATCCTGTAGAACAGTAATCTGGAATAGTTTCTCTACAAAGCTAAGATAAAAGATTTTTTTATAGGAGGCGTTGCTTTGCTTTAGTCTTTTGGTTATTACAAATGATTCACATAGTTCCCAATAATATATATGTACTGCACTACATTGTTACATTGCTGTGTTACTTTCATGCCCCGGAATGAAGAAACATTATTATTAGCAGTGGCTTTGGGCACAGTAACCATACAAATCTTACTAATTTCCTGTGTTACATACCAGCAATAACCCTTTTAGTTCTGATTATTTAACTGCAGCGACTTACTTCATGCTGAGAAAACACCCCTAGTTTAGGAATCAAAGTGTAATAAAAATAAACCTGTTAAACTAATGAATTTTCTGCAGATCACTCTCAGCAAGTCATTGGTCTGATGAATGTAAAGGTTTTAAATTAACTGATGATAAAGATGTTGGCTTTTAGTCAAAGTGAAAATTGATGTAGAAAACAGGAGCACATTGTCATGTTAATAAAAAAAATATTAAATATTTCCTCTAAATCTGCTATCAGAAAGTGAACTTGGCTAGTTTTTAATTATGAAGAAACCGAACACACTGATGGTTTCTGCTTTCATATAGCTCTACTCTCAAACATTGTGCCCTTTTGCCCTAAAAACTCATATGGAAGGGTAAGGAACAGACATAAATGCTCTGCAGGTTTTATATATATAACTTAAATCATTTTTTTTTTTCTTCATTAGTGCAAAAGAAAAGTGGGAAAGTGGACCCACAATACAATTTGCAGCCCTGGTATGTGCAAGAGCCCTACCATCCTGGTTATAGGAAATGGGATGTACTATGCCCAGATTATAAAATAACTTGTATATGGCCAAGAACCTGTGTTTGTCCATTCTGGCAGAATCTGTTGTGCTGAAACAATGTTCTTGCCTGGATCTGGAACATCTGCCTCCTCTAAAAAGATATTAAGCCAATCTTTTAAAAAATAGTTAGCATTGCATATGTAAAGGAAAAGTGAAGAGGACAGTAGTTCCCATCCCTTGGAGCTGTAAGTGGGGTGCATTCACTCCCTTTTAGCAGAAGGGGAGTTCTCAGTCAGCATTCCCCCCATCTGACATTTACTTTTCATCCTGGTGTAATGCTACTGAGGACCCACTGAACTCCCATCTATTCTAGGGAGCTAGGCAGCCAGGTTTCCAAACAAGTTCTTAACGAAATGTCATGGTAGTTCCATACATTGAGTGTGTTCTGTTCCAGTTTTATCTTGTTTAGTTCTCAGAAGTTTTCTTCCTTTGTAAATTTTAGGCTATGAACAGGGTCTACTGGGATGTTCCATCAGGAGATGAAAAGGAGGCTTAAAAGAAAGGTGCTCTAGTATTTCTGATTCTTAGAATAGCTGGATACACTGTATTCTGAAAGAATTCCAGTGATTATTTACTTATAAAGAAGTATGCTTGGTCATTCTAAGTTCACATACAGTGAAGGGCTGTATGTTTTAATTGCCTCTTATTATTTCTCAGACAGCTAAAGCAGCAATGTTATGATTGCATTTCAAGGATCTCTTGTATATGTATTTTTATTTAAATCTAATCCCTCTTTAGAAATCACCAAACCCTAAAAACATTTAGGCTGGAAGTGATTTGTGGAGGTTTTCCAGACCTTGAGCTCCCTGCTCAAAGCAGGGCCATTTTTTAAATTAAAGCAGGTTTCTCAGGACTATGTCCTGTTTTGAAAATCTCTGAGAATGGAGACTCCAGTTTCTCTGTGCAACATGTTCCAGCACTTAATCAGTTTCATTCTGAATTATTTTTTTCATATATCCACTAAGAATTTCCCTTACTGCCACCTGTGATCATTGTGTCTTGTCCTTTCACTATGCCCCTCTAAAAGACAGTTTATCTCCAGCTTTGCTATAGGCCACCCACTTTAGGTAGTCACAACTGCAGATGGCTCCGTAGCCCTTAGTTTACCAAGCTGACTGCAGCTACTTCATCAGCTTTTGCATGTCACGTGCTCCAATCCCAAAACTTCCTGGCCTCTGCTAGGCTGTCTGATTTGTTCCTCTGTCTTGTAACGAGGTGTTCCAGAACTGGACACAATATTCCAGGACCAGATGCAGCTCCACATGTGCCAGGTAGAATTATCATCATCATGTAGGGGGGAACAGTCATTTCCTGCTGCTTGCTGGCTATGGCTTTATTTACATGGTTAGACTTTGCCATGGCAAAGGCTCACTGCTAGCTCCCCTTCTGCTTGTCTTAATCCAGGACCCCAAAATTCTTCTCTGCAGAGCTGCTACTTACCCGAGCAGTTCCTAAACTGTTCTTAACACTTTTTTTGTAGTTGAGGGCTTGTTCCAAAATCCCCTCTCAGTTCCTTCTCAACACTGTTGCCTCTTAAATCAGTTTTGTGGTAGTGCTGGTCAACTCTTCAAAAAAGGCTGCTCAAAAAATTGAGCCTGTATATTAATTGTGGTCAAATATTTAGTAAGTGTATGTTGTCATTGGTGGCAAAGTAGCTAAATCAGCACAGATCATGTGCAGATTTAGTCTGGTTTGTTCCCTGTATAGCTACTGGATTTGGGTTTATGGTCTGTCTCAGCACTTGCATGTTTTCTTGGCATAGATGTTTTCAATTGCAAGTGTGATTAATCAAAAGTCATCCTTAAAGAGTTTTGGCTTTTCTCAAACATGTGCAAAGAGTCTGTTTCTGATTTGATGTGGGGTTTGTGAGGGTTTTTCAGCACAAAGGTCACATGGATTAGTATGAGTTTAGTTTTCTTATATTTATGTGCTATACTATAAGAGCACTGGTAATAATAGTAAAATAAAAGCAAATGTTAGTAATATCCTATTAGCTTTAACAAATGAAAACATGGTATTTTTACGAACAGATGGAGTCAGACTCTATGCGTTAAGTATTTTAGAAATGGTTTGACATTTGAACAGCAAATGGATCAATTAGGATGCTTAAAAAACCTCAAAACCACAAAAGAAATAAGCCCTTCAAGAATAATGATCTTTTCTGTGATAATGTCTTTCAGTCTGATGCACAACTAGTGTATCTTTATCCTTTGTGTATACCCACCAATCAGGAGATACCTGTCCTGTGTAGGTCCCAAGCATTTCATCATGTTCTCCTATCAACATCCCCGTTTTTGCTGGAATAGCTGTGGTCCAGCGATGTGCAGTAACCTTCCCAAGGCTGCCCAGCAGGCTGTGGCAGAACAGTTTATTGCTATGGAGCTAGACAACGGAGAGTTTGGGCTTCTTAAGTACAATTAAGTAATCATTCTGAAATGTATAGTATCAAGAAGTATTGTAACATAGCTGATGCTAACTAGGTAGATCTGCTAATTGCATTCACTAAGCATCTATTTAGAAATGAACATAAGCGAATGCATCTGAAGCAGTTAGTATTGTAATGTGTGAACTCTCAAAATACCATGAAAAAGTACTGGCTTTAAATATAAGGTAGAAGAATATTTATAGGAGCTGAAAAAGAGGATTAAACCCTCTTTCCATGTTTTTCATTATTTAAAAAAACCCCTAAAAACCAAACCAGCAACTACAAAACCCCTCATGTTTTACTTCCGAATGTAAATCTAGTTCTCTCTCTGGTGAGAAGGTCTGTCTTCAGTAAAAATCCTTTGCTGATTTTGGACTGAGTTTGTTTATATTTATTTTATGCATGTTTATCCTTGGGGCGAGCCTGTTAATGATGAGAATTCCAGACTCTGGGACAAAATGCAAAGGAAGCACTTCATAACTGGAGAAAGCAAAGCCAGGAAGAGAAAGCGTTACTCACTTGCAATTTTAAGTGCCTCAGGCTTGCAAAGCCCTCCTGATCTTTAATGTATCTATCATCTCCAATGTTAAGCCCTCTATTCTGAGCCCATAAAGATGTGTATAACTGAAATGGGTATGTTGAGCTATTTGGGAGACTTTATCAATATGGGCTTATAGACTAAAAGGAGAAATCAGTTTGTGTATTTGTTAGTGTGAAATCCTGTCACCAGCATTACAGGTGCAAAGGATGTTGTATTGCACAATTCCTACACTCAGTATTGCTATTGAGCACATAAGCCATTCAGTTACTATGTTTAGCAAAGTAGCAATCTATTTGAACAAAAGGGGATGGTATTAAGTTTTGGCTTGGCTTTTAAGGAGATTAAACATTTGAAATCATGCAGATGAATATGTAATAACTCCATATGTATCCTGCATAGTATGTTTGTGGTTTGAAGTATTCTGAAAAGTCAATAGCCAATTTTTTTGTTTAAATTGTGAGCAGGCTCTGCTTTTGCAGCCTGTAGGCATGTGCAGTGTTAACAATTCAGTTCTGTTTTCAGTCTTCATTGTAGACAAACTGTCCACTGACCATTGCACACAGAATGATTGAGAGTTAGGATGTTGTTTTTTCAGCGCCACTTGTGTAATTAGGACCTTCAATCGTAGGACTGAAAAAAAATCAGTCCTAGGATTGAATGGGGTTAGCAACACTGTCAGAATGAAGAGAACACCTGATTTGTGAATTACTGCTGAGAGTAAATTGTTGGAGATTGGAGAGGCTAGCAGAGTTTCTGAGTTTTCTTTCCAATCATTTCCAGTCCCTATAGCAGAGTTAAGGTGAGTCTAGAGCCGTTTGGCAAAGCTCAAACATTTGTAGGTTTTATGTATTTAATTTTCTTTATGTTTTCTGTTTGCTGATGAAATGGCTGAATTATTACTGTTCCTACTGGCCAAGTCTTGCTGTCTGAAGGTTTTTCCTGCTGCTGCTGTTCATGTTAGCAGTGGTGGGGGTAAGAGTGGAAGGGGCAGCAGTTCTCAGTAGTGGCAGAAGCAGTTGGTTTTACAGGAGGGGTGGGGGATGCCCACACCCGTCTGCTCCTGGGGTTTCTAACAAAGCACTGTGCCAGCAATGGCAACTTCAGAATTGGTGTCTACAACCTTTGTGCATTAATGAGTCATGGAATGGTAAATAATTAGGAAAATCAGGATAGTTATGCCAGCCTACTAGGTTCACTAATAATCATGTATCTAAACACGTCGTAATGCCTTCTACAACTGGAGGAAAAAGAATTGTATTCAGAGAAGCACTGTGGAGAAAAAAGACTAAAAAAGTCTTGATTAAATGTCTTAAGTACCTTTTGGAATTAAAGACTGTGAGTAAATGGAAATTCATTGGCAGACTTGCCTGGAACACTGAGCTTTGCCTCAAGCTTTTAGACCTCTTTAGTGTGTTAATGCATATTTCCAGGAATGATGAAAAATAAGGATCAGTGGTGGCCTCGTGGTGAAAAAGTCAGCAATTACAGTCTGTAAGGCAGACAGGGTAGCCAGAATGTCTAAGCCAAAGAAGATCTATCATTACCTGTTATTATTGGCTTTCAGTTGTTGCCAGCTTAACTGAGAATGCTCAAAGTATTTCTTGGTCCAACATATTTCCAAATTAATCCAAACCTTAGTAATCGAGGTAAGACTGGGGAATTATTTATTATGGGGATTTTTACTTCTTTCTTCCCCTTCCCCCCTTCTTTTTTTTTTTTTCAATCTGAAGACTTTCATATATAAATTTTTATGTACAGCTAACAATCTTTCAATATCAAGCAACGTTTTCTGCTGCTTTTTAAAGTTTGGAATTGAAAATGAGTGTTGAGGGAGAGCTGAGAATTCAAAAGGGGCTTAGATTTCCAAAGTATAAATGTATATATGTTACACTGTTGCCGGATTTCATAATTTTCTGTTTCTCTTTCATTTTATATTGATTAATTCCAGGAGGCTCAGAAAGTTCCCTTTTCTCCATTCTGCCTGGCTGCAGTAACAAAAAACTAACTAGGGCCAAATGATACAACTGAAAATCTCCTGCATTCATTAGGAGAACCCAACAAGAACAGGCATGCCCTTAGTGATAAAGCAATGAGCTTTGTCTCAAGAGGCCTTGGTTTTATTTCCAGTTCAGGCTCCCAGAGAGTAGATGGCTTAATCTCTCTGTGCCGCAGTTTTGTCTATGTAGCAATGAATGTGTGCTATTATTGCCTGTCTCTAGACTGTAAAAGGCAGAGCAGGTATCACAGTATCACAGTATGTTAGAGATTGGAAGGGACCTCAAAAGATCATCTAGTCCAATCCCCCTGCCAGAGCAGGAACACCTAGATAAGGTCACACAGGAATGTGTCCAGGCAGGTTTTGAATGTCTCCAGAGAAGGAGACTCCACAACCCCCCTGGGCAGCCTGTTCCAGTGTTCTGTCACCCTCACTGAGAAGAAGTTTCTTCTCAAGTTTAAGTGGAACCTCTTGTGTTCCAGTTTGTACCCATTACCCCTTGTCCTATCATTGTTTACCACTGAGAAGAGCCTGGCTCCATCCTCATGACACTCCCCCTTTATATATTTATATACACTAATAAGGTCCCCCCGCAGTCTCCTCTTCTCCAAACTATAGAGACCCAGCTCCCTCAGCCTTTCCTCATAAGGGAGATGCTCCACTCTCTTAATCATCTTTGTCGCCCTGCGCTGGACTCTCTCCAGCAGGTCCCTGTCCTTCTTGAACTGAGGGGCCCAGAACTGGACACAATATTCCAGATGCGGTCTCACCGGGGCAGAGTAGAGGGGAAGGAGGACCTCTCTCGACCTACTGACCATCCCCCTTCTAATGCACCCCAGGATGCCATTGGCCTTCTTGGCCACAAGGGCACAGTGTTGGCTCATGGTCGTCCTGCCATCCACTAGGACCCCAGGTCCCTCTCCCCTACACTGCTCTCTAACAGGTCGTTCCCCAACCTATATTGGAACCTGGGGTTGTTCCTGCCCAGATGCAGGTCTTTTATATATTTATATTACTTCCTGAAAGGTAGCTCCAATCTCTCTAATAGCTGAGCAATGATGGCATAAGATGATGATCATGTGAATGGTTAGTTATGCTGGCCCACATACCATAGATTTGCAGGGAAAAAATATGGGCTTTCAGTATTTTATGCAGAGTTTAATATTGCTTCTTGTCTGTGTGCCCACTGGGGGTACGGGGTATGCTAAAGCTGCCATTGCTTGACCTTTGTGCAACTAAACACAAACCCTATGAGAAGCAGCCTTCCTTTCACTTTACTGTTAGCTTGGCTGGCTGCTAACACAGCCTAACTCAAACTGCTTACCAGATTTAATTATCCCAGAAAAGCAAAGGCCGGCAGGCCAGTGACAGTTAAAGCTGGAGAATGGTTATATTTTCCACTCAGATCTGGATCATCCATGGCTCGTTATGGCTGTATCCTTCTGAAATGGAGGTTAGAATACTGAAAATACATAGTACATGTTTGAACCATCACACCTGCATGGCATTAGTATAGCACAGTGCCTTCAGAAAATAAAATTATGTGTGAATAGGGTGCAGGAAACAGATCTTTACAAACAAGTTCTGGGGTATAATGGTCTCTGTTTTATAATTTCCCAACCACAAACAGTATCATGATAAAAATGGGACTTGAAGTAGCTTATTTCTTGGGGAAGAGTAAGTGACCTTGTGTTACTGCAGAGCTGCTGAAAGACAATGGTATTCTTTTTGTCTTAAACTGCATGGTAAATTTGTCATTTTGTATTGGAATTTTATTATGCAAAAAATACAGCCTTATGCAAAAAAAACCTGCTTGTTTTAAATCTGCCATTCTAAACTTATTTACATTAACTGGTGCTCATGAGTGTTCTCCCTGAAGTCAGTGGTATGAATCCAGTCTTAATGAAATTATTTGTTGTTTGTTTTTACTCAGTCTGTAATTATACTTTGCTATGTGATTTTTGCTTGAAGGGTCACAAAAGAGACTAAAGAACAGAAATAAAACCTTCTTAGCTTCTGCACTGGAGGCATTTCTAAGGAAATGCAAAGTTCTTGTATTCTATTTTTAAAAGCGTCATACAATCTGGCAAGGAATATTCTTATGCTATTATGAAGGTTCCTTATATATTTCAGATTTCTAGATATAGATGGGCATGTGCATTAAAGCTATTTTGATGAAAGACAATGATCTAATATTGTAACTAGTTGCATCTGCCAGTAAGCCTGAACGTGTGTTCATACAGATGTATAATTAAAGAGTTAATGGAGATATTTTATCAACCCTTTTAAGATCTTTTGTGTAATCAGCTGTGAATTAATTGTCTCAAAGGCACTTGTTTGACAGTGACTATGTGCAAAATAGTTTCTGTGAGGAATTTAGTACAAACTATTGCCATAAGTATTGTTGGCTCAAGAAAAGCTGTGGAGGAGTATAAAGGAAATACACTTCTGGGAGAAAGTTCTGGTTTCTGTTCCCTTTCCAGATCATTTCACCCTTCAATGTATGCAGGGTTCCCCGTGATGTAATTGTTCCCTCCTCTGGAAGCATCCAGACGGGATCTTTTCCTGTTAGATGACTTCCCTTCTGACAGGATTCAGTATTTTTCTCTCATTTTTATTTCTGAATCTGAAACGAAGTTATGGTGTCACTTATGGGAACAAGTTGAGTAAAATAGGTGTATGTACACACTGAAGAGGCTCTAGGGGAAATCAGTAAAAAATATAGATGTATCAGTAGTTTTGGTGACTACAGCCATCTCTAAGTACAGCCTGATTTTTAAGGACTTCCCTGATCTTTAAGATTTTTCACTTCTTGTGCAGTGATTCCTGTGCAACACAGATAACATGCAATTTATTCCCACTTTTACACAACAAAATGAGAACGATTACTGATATCTTTCTGTCCTACCAATAGTTTTTTGTCCCAAAGCCTATCCTCCTGGTCATGTACGCTGCTGGTAGTGATTCATTTTTCTTGCACAGAAGGCTTAAATTCTTTTCCTTCCCTTGCTGTTAGATTTGTAGGACTTCTTTTAGGTAAAGCGTGCAGTGAATATCGAAGTAATTAATCTTTACCTTATACTGGGATAACCTCCTTACTCCAGCTATATTTGAGAGATCTTGGCTTTTTTTACAGAAAACTTTTTCATTTAGCCTTTATTTTTCCTGTCCTTCACCTAAGGATTGGCTTGTGTTAAGCAAAGGATGGTGCAGTCTTAACGTGCTTCTGAAGATGTGTGCATGTGTTCGAGAAGAGTTCAAGCATTTAATGGAAAGTTCCATGTAAGAATGAAGTACAGCTCAAGTAAAACCTCAGTCTAAATGTACTAGTAGTGATCTATCTTCAGTGTTACTGGTTCCTTATCTACCTGTAATTGTACAAGAAATTCTTTGGGCTGGTAACCATATGTTTCCGAAAGTGCAAGGTTAATAACACCTTTCATTTTAATTGTGTTTCTATTAATAATGTATTATTAGACTGAGAAATTTAGGTAGTTTTAATCCGTAGTGACTTCTCAGACTGCTTTGCAAATACAACTGGTTTGTATTTTAGAAAGTGAATTAATTTTGGAAGGTTAAGATCTTCTATCTTATTAGCTCTCAGTAAGTCCTGTTTCAAGGACAGCACGCGTAACTTGAGGGTTTTATACTAACCTGTGCTGTAGTCGCTATCATCCCAAACGTACGCATAGAAGGAGGTAAGAATTCACCAATGGCAATGTGCAGAGCTTTCCGCTCTGGTGTAACGTGGTTCTCAGACTTGGTCATAGAGCTCCAAACGGCTTCTGTGGCAAGAGCATGCTCGTGTACTGCTGAACCCAGGGTCTTTATTCAGCGCAACGACTTCATGGGAATCTCCCGTGGCCGTTTCCTGACGTTGTAGCCGCTAAAACTGACCTGTCCGTTCCGCTGGTGCTGGGCGGTGTGCGCGTTCGCGGCCGGTAGGTGGCGGTGTTGGGCAGGCTGTGACCGCAGGGCGGGCTGTCTGCTGAGTCCAGCTCTGTAAGGAGAGGGGTTTTCCGCTCCCTTACTGACCGCTTCCCGTCTTCTCTTGAGGGTCTGCCGAATTGCGCTATGTACTTTGATACCTTAGGTCCAGGAAAGCCGCCCTACTGAGCTTACACAGCGTCAAGGACTCTTCTGCTCACCCCACCAGCGAGGAGGCTGGGGGGACACAAGGAATTAGGAGGGGACACAGCCAAGACAGCTGACCCCAGCTGACCCAAGGGGTATCCTGTACCATAAGGCGTGATGCTCAGTGTATAAAGCTGGGAGAAGTAGGAAAGGGGACAAAGTTGGGAGAGATAGCATTTGTCTTCCCAAATTATCATTACACGTGATGGAGCCCTGTTTCCCTGGGGATGGCTGAACACCTGCCTGACTACGGGAAGTGGTGAGCTAATCCCTTGGTTTGCTTTGCTTGCGTGCACAACTTCTGTTTTACTTATTAAACTGTCTTTATCTCAACCCAGGAGTTTCTCACTTGTAGCCTTCCAATTAGTGAGTGAGTGGCTGTGCAGTGCATAGGTGCTGGCTGGGGTTAAACCACCACGGTCTTGGGTTTTACAAAAAAATGAGTTACATGGAAGTGTGTGAATGGCTTCCTGAGCTTCTGCCTGCCCTGTCCATGATTCAGCCTGCTGGATGGTCTGTCAGCTGTAGAAGTTGATCATGAAGAATTAGCCAATGCAGTGCAAGAGTTCACATTACATAATGGCTGCAGAGCTCTTTAGCATGTAGCTGTTACACATGTACAAGCTGCTTGCATATCTTTTCATTCCTTTTGTCCTGGGTTCAGCTGTAGCAGTCATTTTTCTCCTTCTTAGTAGCTGGTGCAGTGCTGTGGTTTTGACTTTAGCCTGAGAACAACTCTGATAACACACCAGTGTTTTTAGTTGTTGCTAAGTAATGCTTACTCCGATCAAGAACTCTTTCAGTCTCTCATGCTCTGCCAGTGAAGAGGGGCACAGGAAGCCAGGAGGAAGCAGAGACAGGACACCTGACCCAAACTAGCCAAAGGGGTATTCATACCACAGCACATCATTCCTAGTATAGAAACTGTGGGGAGTCACCCGGAAGGCCCAGATCACTGCTTGGGTCGGGCTGGGTGTTGGTTGGTGGATGGTGATCAATTGTATTGTGCATTACTCGTGATTGTTTTCTTTTCCCCTTTTAGTTTTCTATTCTCTCCCCTTGTTATTTCCCTTTTTATTACTGGTGGTAGCAGTAGTAGTTTTGTGTTATACCTTAGTTACTGGACTGTTCTTATCTCAACCCATGGGAGGTACATTCTGTCAGTTCTCTCCATCCATCCAGGAGCAGGGATTGAAAAAGGGGAGGAGTGAATGAGCAGCTGTGTGGTTCTGAGTTACTGACTGAGCTTAAACCATGACACTTTCTAGCATATAGCTTAGCATCACTTCCAGTTCAGCAAGATCACCTTAAGTGTTTGCTACAAATGATGAAACTTCTCCTGTAAAAGCTAAACTTACACTTTAAAAGCTGTACTGAATTAAGATGTAAATCCTGGTCCAAATTGAAAAATTTCAATTGTGGAGTCATCCATCGATTTTAAGTGGGTTTGGGCCAGTTCTTAATCTTCTGGCAGGTACTAAGGTGCATGCTTAAAAGCAAACAACCCTCCCAAAACAAATACAACCCCTAAAATCTCTTGAAAACTTGGCTTTCTGTCAGTTCACCAGTGTTGGACATTTCCAGGGCTTGCCTCCCACAAATTTTTGCAACAACTCTGTATTTTAGCATGCAATGTGATCTCCCAGAAAGCTTGATTTCCATTTTGCATGTCTTAAGAGTTTTCCCTTTCTCAATATTTGACAAACAATTTTGACAAACTTTGGCAATATTGATGATGATGATGATAAAACTGAGAGAACCATTGCTGCATTTATATTTTCAATCACACTTGATTTTTGCCTCTGTACACCTACTTGGCAAGTAGTAGCACATTTTCAAGAGACACTGATGGCTTACTGTACAGTTCTTCCCATGGCCACAGAGCAGCGGTTTAAGACTGTTTTGTTTCAGAGCACTGGATGTCATTACTTGGTGACAGACAGAGCTTAACATGTTTGAACTGTTTAATAGGATGATCTAACTCGAAAGAACTGCAAAAATTACAGAACTTGTTAAGCCAACAGGGCCCCAAGTCTACATTTCAAAGAGGTAGTATGACCTGTCAGCTAGAGCTAGGATGCAGCATGGGAATTCCTATATTATACAAAGGGGCAAAATTAGTAAGGCACTTTCTCATCCAGTGTGAATACCCAGAGGGCACATATATATTGCAGAAAGTATATGTAACATGTCATGAATGTATGGGGAAATTCCTCTAATGAGTAATGTATTCTGGGTGTGTTAGAAGTACTACATACACATGATACGTTTGGCCAATGCCTCTGTGCATTGCTTGAATGCAGTACCTGTCCAGACCAACACCGTGCATGTGAGGGTGACGCAAAGTCACTCGCCACTTGCAGGTTTTGTTTGCTGGGTGCCCCAGAGGCTGCTACATGTGACTCTGAACAGGGCATCCAGGCTTGGGGGAATGACCACAATCATTCATTGTAGAAATCCATCAAAGTGAGAAAAATAGGGTTTGGGAAGGAACTGGGACTGAAGAAAGTAAGCAGGAGGGGTTGCCATTAAAATTAATGGGAGAGGATTTAAAAATAAATATGGGAATGCTTTGGAGATACATTTTGCAGAGCTACAGGCTTTGTAGCTCCTGCCCCCAGCTACTGTTTCTGTGGTGCATGCCCAGTCTTCTGTAAGCGGATTTCTTACAGCCATGGATTGCCAAAGGTATAATAGCAAGAATACTGCAAGCACTGGCAGAATTTGGAGTATTCACTTCCAAGGAAAGTATTTTATTCAGGTGTCAGAAATCTGATCTTAGGAGAAGAAAAGAAAAGAAAAAAAAAAAGAAAAGCAGGGATCAGGCTCATAAGCTGTGTATATTTCATTAGGGATGAAGCATTTTTCTTGAGAGGACATTTTAAAGAAAAAAGTGAGGAAAAATCAAAATCTAAATTAAAAAAAAAAAAAATATGCAATTACGAGGTTTGGCCAAAAGAAGCTGAATTCGAGGTCTGGGGCCTGTAGAAAATCCCTTTTGCAGACCTGCCCCACTGCAAAAAAAAAAAAAAAAAAGGAGAATTTGTCTCTGAAAGCCAGGTATGAGACCCAAGAACAGAAAAGCAGCCAGGCCTGGTTGGAATGCTGGCTCATGAGTTGCATTTTTATAATTGCTATCCTTACAAAAGATTGAAAGAAGGATTAAAAAAAAAAAAAAAACTGATTTAAGCTAAACACAATTAAAGCCAACTTATTATTCCCCTCCTGTCTAACGAAGAATTTTGTGCATTCTCCAAATTTTTGGATTGTGTTCCAGATGTTGGAGAAAAATCTGAATATTGTGTAGCCATTCCTACCTTTCTAGTGAAGGTGAGGTGAGTCTGTGTCTGGGCTCCTCAGAGATATTAACAAACTGAATTATCTAGCACTGATTCTGACTCTTTGCAGTTTGATTCAAATTTCTCTGGTCAATTTTTTCTCCTTGAATTGGAATGCCAAGTATTGGCCCACATTGTGTTCATCATTCATAAGTATTCTCACAGCATAAAACAAACTTGTTTTGTTTAAATGCAAAGAAGTCATGGGATTTCATTACATAACGAATATCGCCTTAGGTTATGTGTGAAAGTGACTGTAATGTATTCCAAACTTTTAATATTCCTGTCTAGTGTTTCTTATTATACTCTTTTTTGTTTGTTTGAAGTGAAAGAGATTATCTGTACTCAAAAGTAAGATGTCAGAATATCCCCCTATACAAAGGTTATGGGACTGAGCCATACTTTTTCCACAGAATAAATAACTTTTGAACAAAAGCCTTCACTGTGTTGTTAGTTCATATTCTCTTACTTGCCTTGCACTGCTGTTAAGCTGAAATGGATAATATTACCTTCAGTAGTCAGAGAGAATGTGGCAGATTGAGATGTAAACAAAAATACCAGAATTGGAAAAATATGATGTCTGCAGTTAGCCAAGGAAATTATTTTCTTGTAGCAGTGAGAACAGCAGCTCTTGCAGAGAAACTAGTCCCAAACCTTTGGCAAAATTAGGATTCTGAAAGAAGTTGCGGAGTAGTTTCCAACAGCAGTGTGACTCGTGATTCGTGTGAGGTTGGAAGTTCTGTTTAAGTGTGGCAGCCTAACAAAAGGTCTTTTTGGTTTTGATCTCTCAGTAAATTTAGTGATGAAGTCCTTGAATGTTTGTTTATGTCCATGCAAAAATAACTTAATTGGGTTGGAGTCTACATTACAGCGTCTTCTGCCTTGTTCTGTTCTAGTTTTCTGACCCTAATTTCCTACTTCCTCATTTGGTTTTAATTGGACCTGTTCATGAAAAAAGCCTTCCCCATAAGGCATAAATGTTGTGTGTGGGAGAATTACGTGTAGATGTTTGTTCTGTGAATTGGAATAACAAACTATTCTAAGACTGCTTTGGATTTGAAAGCTCCTTTGGCCAATAGCAGCAAGTCTGAACCTTTTATTTCATTATTATTAATTTTTCAGTTAATCCCACTGTGCAATTTGAGATAATCTATTTGCTGTGGGGTTTTGGTTTTTGGTTGTTTGGGGTTTTTTTTCCTTTTGGCAAAAATGCAAGAACCTTCTTGTCCACCAAATGCATGTGCCTGCTATGGACTTGTGTTACTGACACGTCTGTACATTAATTGAAGCTCTGAATGAATGCTTTTGAATAACGTGCTCTGTGAAAACATCTATGGTATTTCATAAATGTGTTTAGAAATTATAATGCAGATTATCCCCAGTCTTGAATCAGAGATGTGAAGTGTGTTATGTTCTTCATGTGGGAGACTCAGTGGTACTGAGTTCTATATGGCTGTTCTTTGGTTGCATCTGTGCAGGCTGTTGCTGATACTTTTGGCTGTAGATGCTAATATTCAGTAGCATTTTATTCTAGGGGGTTGTATTTACTTTTAATTCTTATTAGGAGTTTGTCATTTCTAGCACAAGAGCATGTTCTTTCCAAATCCAACAGTTTACTTTTGTTCAATTTATGATTAAACTTTTAGGAATCCTTCACAGGATTAAAAAACTGTTTCTCAGTTTGCTTTGTCAGCAAACTGAGTTTCGGCTTTGCTAAGGTTGTGACTAAATAACGGAATTTAATCACCTTATATTGTCTTTAAATGGTGATTTGAATCTCTTGTACGCAAACCGGTAGTTGGTGTTGGGTGATGTATGTCTATGTTATTGACATTCCCAGATACATAAGCTGTGTTCATCAGTGAACAGATTGTATATTCCAAAAAATATCTGATAGAGCTGCTTTTGTGATACAGCAGGTTTTTAAGGCTCCCTTCAAAGGTGATGCTGTGGAACTTCTAGCCATTGCCTTATTTATGATATTAATGTTGTGGTAATGTTGGCTTCAGAGGAGGGACTTTTCAAATCCTCTGGCTGCTGAACAGCACAAGGAATCGGTGCTCTTAAGTCCCTTAGCTACTTCTGAAAATCAAGTTTCGTGTATGAACTGAACTGTAAGGATAGATACTTCCTTGGACCATCATTTCAATTAAATGGACACCTTTAGTACAGAAGAGCACAAAAAATAATACAGGAAATTTCTGGGATTATATTAAGAGACAGATACCTGCAAAATACGTGGGTACCTCCACAGGAAAATGTTTGTGGATCTGGGTGAAGATCACCTATTGAAATAACTAAAAATAGTTACAAAACTATGAATTTTCTAGAAGAGAATAGTTTGGTTTTCAGATTCTGATCTGAAACCCATTGCAATAAAAGGAACTTTGACTCCGTAGACTATCATGCTTGAGATAATTTTTGGGAGCTTTCTTTTCATTGACTAGTCCAAGGAGTCTCAATAAAGTCCACAGAATTAAGTCATCTAGTGCCTTTAGGGATGAAGTAGTGAAAAACATCCTGATAAAGTAAGCTAAATGGAATAATAATTGTATTTTGAGTGGGTAGCAGAGTTTATGTTTGGGTATAATCTTCTGCAGGGAATTTTTTAAAACACTGAGTGCCTGTGCCTGCAAAATTAGTCATACCCAGTGAAAACATTTCAATACCAAGGACCAGAAAATATAGTTTCTTTTGCCTTCATCCTCACAAAGCTCTCTTCGCATGTGATCATGCTTGCTAGTGATTCTTGGTGAAATCAGATGATGAGTATGAAAGAGCAAGACTTTGCATTTTACATATTCTACAACATCAGGCATTGGAAAGCTAACAAAGCTCTTTTCAACAGAGTTATTAGATTGTTACATAAATTGTTGCTTTTCCTTCTTCACACTATATTACATCTAGTCTTCTGTAAATCTTCTTGCTTATTGCTTTTTTAATCACTGCATTTCTCAGCTCTGAGTTATGCTAGCCTGATGGTTTTAGGAGGGGCATGCATGGTTACAAACACAGGTGGTTTGGGTTCGTTTCCAAAGTAAAAATTAGTAACTAAGTGCTGGCAGCTGCATCTACCACTTTATATATATTTAAATCTATTTTATGATAAGAGTTTCTTGTTCCAGATATAAGGGTGGGAAGTGCATCTATATCATGTAATCTAGTCAGCCTTTCAGAGTTCACAGTAGCAATCAAGTCCTGGAAAGAATGTTTTGATGAGAACAAAGCTGCTGAGGAATTCTCCTGAGTTTTGTTAGAATGATGGCTTGGAATTGATATGCCAAAATCTGTGACAAGTCTGTAAAACTCAAAAGAAGACTTAGTGATATGGTTATAGTGCTCTGTGGATTTTCTGTAACACTGCTTTTCATGGACCATACAGGCAGATCATGCAGGGCAGTCTCCTGTAGTGCTTTTGCACTAACAGCGTGCTGATCACAAGGGAGTGTTTACGAGTGTTGCTGGCCTTCAGAGAGTTTGAATTGCCAAACTAGTGGCAAGTCTACTCTACCCCCTAATGAATGTTGGTCTTATAGTGTGATAATTCCCAAATAAATTGCTTCATTGACCCTGCTCATCGTCTTCTTCAGGGCGCCCCATTTAAGCCTCCAGCTATCACCTTTCTCAGTACAGAGTTCCATAGCACACTTATTCCAATCTGAGGCCTTAGGCTCTGAATCGCTGTTGTTCATTGCAATATCCTTCAACAGGTCAGGTCAACACCTGCAGTTCCAGTTCCTGCAGCATTATAGTGCACAGTTTGTTCCTGAAAAACAATACATTATTTAAACTGAAACACTTCAGAGAAAGCATTTTTCAAAAGAGCAATCAGTCTGGCATGTCTCTACACCCACCTTGCTCAAGTTAGTTGACATCGACAGTCCTGTGCTATGTCAGGTGTTTTGAACAAAGTGGAATCACTCCTTCAACTCCCCTAATTAGGGATAAAATATGGGAAGACTTATCTCCTCTTTTACTGTTATCACCATGTTTTAATATCTTAAATATTCTCATTTCCTGAAGGATACAAATACAATACGTGTTGCAGTAATGTTCTGAGAAACTTCTTGTCCCTGAGGGGAGCGGTGTGGCCTTAAGGTTGTCTTATGCCCTCAAATTTAATTTAATTTTATGCAGCTATCAGGCAGATACTTCTTTATTCAAGATTCTAATACACTTGTATGTTTAAAAAATTTTAAAGACAGAGATGATTTAATAGCAAGAAATCAGTAGACTCCATATCACTGATTTCTTTTAAATTGTATGGGGTTTATTGGTATTTATCACAGATTTTGAATCAGCAGACCCATTAATGGGTTCTGAAATTGTCTTGAGAAATTGCAGTCTCGGAAATATTTTCTTTTGTTTGTTCTTGAAGCTTTTTCTGAATAAGCTATCCATTTTTAAAAGCTTGCACTTACTGTTTCAAGGGATTCTTTGCTTTGTAATTGTCATGTTACAGGGCTGGTTGTAACTGGCCTTTGATATGCCCTTAAAAATTGACAGGAATGCTGTTATGCAGTGACATATTTGAGAACTCCTCCTAATTAAAAAAAGGGAAACCAAGCCCCTATCTGACATGAAAGTGTGTAATGTCTGCAGTGTTCTGTGTTGTCATGATGTAGAATGCTAGGGGAAAAAACGTAAAGAAAGTGCAATTGCAAGGCAGAATTGGAGACTCTTTCTTCGGGAGTCAGGGAAAGTTCCCCCCATGTGAAGAGATTCAGCTTTTGAACAGCTTAACTCCACTTTTCTCCTGTCCAACTCTTAGCAGTTGGTTTTGCAGACGTAGTCTTAGATGAATGATCACGTAACCATAAAATATAGTGTAGAGATGAGGAAATTAGTTTTAGACACAGTAGGGTATAACATCATGGAATTTAATTAACTGTTCAAAAAAGTAGTTTTATCTGCCTCTATATCCTCTGTGCAAGGGAGACTGGCTAACATGGCATTGCTGTGGCTGAATCACTTTCAGTACTTGAGCTAGTTGACTTTATTTTTTTAAGTTAATTCATCCATCCTTAGGCTGAAAAGCAGACAGCACTGAAAGCAAACTGTAAGAACAGAACTTAAGCAAAACCAGTGGAAAATACTGAGTAATTAAATGTATCTCCCAAGTAAAGAGAGTCTGCCCCACTGCTGGGTACTGAAAGTGATCATTCACATGCATCAACCATGGAGGCTGGGAGCATCTCTGGATTTTCTTTGTGTGTTTGCTTCTCTTGTTTTAGCTTCTGAAACACTTAGTGTATTTTATTTCTGTAAAATTACTTGTGATCTATTGCCTTGCTGATAACTACGCTGTGGCAGCACTTAGCCACACTTGAGCCGTCTGTGGGTGTTCAGTAGATGCTGTGATGTTCTCTTGGGCAGGAGGCTTTTGTAAGTCCTTCCCTCAGTTCCAGCTGTCTCTACTGTGGAATCACAGTATCACAGTATGCTAGAGATTGGAAGGGACCTCAAAAGATCATCTAGTCCAATCCCCCTGCCAGAGCAGGAACACCTAGATAAGGTTACACAGGAATGTGTCCAGGCGGGCCTTGAATGTCTCCAGAGAAGGAGACTCCACAACCCCCCTGGGCAGCCTGTTCCAGTGTTCTGTCACCCTCACTGAGAAGAAGTTTCTTCTCAAGTTTAAGTGGAACCTCTTGTGTTCCTCAGTGGAATGTTCTGCAGAGCTGGAGTTAAGTCCTTCCAGATGGATGACTGACTTGGGTTCCAGTGCAGGTAATATGTTTAAATTTCAACAAAACTTTGCACCAGAAAAAGAGAGGGCATGGTAAAAGGGCAAATTGCCATCACTGTAACTGGAGGGGTTTTCTTTAAGCAACTTTGGAAGTGCCTGTCATGTTAAGTTCTTCATGTACAGTTTCTTTTTTTCCTCAAAAGATACATGATGACGCTTCTGAAAGTAAGCAACCTTCCAGTGGCTTTAGAGCAAAATAAGTTTCACAAATATCTCCTTCAGTGGGTTACATTTATCAGCTTTCCAATCTCTTTTCAACATGAAAGGTGAAACAGTCTTACTTGAAATAAAGAAATAAATTCTACCTTGTCTTTGAACTGTCTGCCAAGGAAGTAATAGGCTCATGAGGTTTACCTGTGCAACGCTGAATTGTGCTGAGAACAGCAGCTTTTAATGAAACATACAAAAATATTTGAAATTTAGATATATTTTGGGATGGAGAAAGGGAAAGGATTTTTTGTTTGAACAAACTAATTCTGAAATGCTTCTAAGTATTCACCTAGTAATGCCATTAATATCCCAGAGCTATTTCTGTGTGTCTGTGTCCTTTGTTATTCTAGAAATCATTGCTTCTAATTCGAAAAATA
This sequence comes from Psittacula echo, assembly GCF_963264785.1. Taxonomy (NCBI): domain Eukaryota; kingdom Metazoa; phylum Chordata; class Aves; order Psittaciformes; family Psittacidae; genus Psittacula; species Psittacula echo. The sequence continues at coordinate 10,746,646 of NC_137747.1, read as the reverse complement.
ATTTTAATAACCCTAAAATTTAGCTTTAACTTCTTCAAAGAGGCCATATGTGGTTTTTAACTGCTTGCTCCTGGGCAACATCAGTCTTTCCACATTCATTTTCCAAATGCACAGACTGGTATGTAACTTCATATGTGAAACCATTCCTATTGATTTTGGAAAGAATATTCATAGGAACAAAGTATGTATATGGATGTTTGTACGATCGAAGCACCATGAAAAACAAAACAGGAAGGTAAATGTCATTATAATCAAGGTCATCCACTAGTTCTGCGCTGATGTATTCTATGCATTAATATCATTAATATCAGTATATTAGTATCATTAATTAATATCATTAAGTAATATCATAATTAATTAATTATATTAATATCATAAATATCAATATTAATATCATTAATGCATAGAAAGACTTACTAAAATTATGTATTTGGAAAAGATTTCTGTCTCAGAATATTTGAAAGCATCATATATGAAAGCATCATATAATGGGAACTCATAATAAGAAATCTAGAATATTTTTTATAGAGCTTTCAGCTGTACAGTAGGGTAATTCCAACCTGTACTAAATACATATAATAAACAGCCATAGAGGAACAAAATATCCAATTTGATAGGTAAATCAGGAGCACAAGTAGATCATAAAGATTGAGAAGCACAGAAGTCAAAGTTCTCATCAAGGAAACTTCCTAAGCAGTGAAAAATTCTGCTATGTCTTGTACTAAAGAAGCAGCACAGGGAAGTGTTTGAGGTGGATTACTAATATTGGGATTGGCATTCATATATCCAGGATCCATAAGGTGAAGTTACTTAATAATTATGAAAAAGAGCTTCCTTTTCCCACTCCTTCCTTCTCTTTTCCTATCTCTATTCCAAAAGTAGCAGTTTAAAACACACTACTTTTAAGAAAACATCTATATGTGTTATAGCAAACTGCACATGTCCATCACACAGAAAGCCCTAAATAGTTACTACTTGGGTTCTGCTGTGCTTAATCAGATGACCAAAGGGCATGCAGAATTAGCATAATGCCAGAAACCTATGTGTGCTCTACCAAACAAGGCTCTTTTATGGTAGAAAAATGAGCCTACACACATGGCATTTAGGATACTTAAACCATACTGAAAGCTGATCTCTCCTGCTCTTCAATGAGGTGCTGTTCTTTATTCTTGCATCACATTGTTATAACACATAGCAGATACCAACCCGTTATTTCAGGTGTTCCATTAAACACCCTGTTTCTCCATTTCAGTCCCCTACAGTCACACTTGGGTCATCCTGCAGCTGATGTGAACCAGAAGTCTGACAAAGGCTTTTTTAATCATGGCAGTTCTAATTAGTTCTTCAGTTTACAATCAAATCTGCTTACAATAGGTAATTTTAGTACTGTATGACTTATTCCTAAGCCATCTTGCTTTCTTTTTATGGAAGACTACTGAGATTTCTCAAAAACTCTAGTATTATAAATGTTCCTAGACTAAGCTGCTTTGTGATTAACAAACCTACTCCAATTAGCAAAAGTCTGAAGTCTTTTTTCCCTTTCCATTTATGAACTCACCGGCTTCATGCAAGAGGGACACACAGCAATATGGATCTCTTGAGTTTCCCTAACACATTTCAGAAATCTTGCGAATGAAAAACTGTAATCTCACAAGGTGTGACAAGCATTGTAACATATGGGGGGAACATTACTTTGTCAGACCCAGAAGCATCACAGCGCAGAGTGAAGCTGTGCCAAAAAGAGTATTTCTTAAAGGATCATCATGATTCTGTTGTCTCCATCCTTCTAAGACTCATCTTTCTTCTCGCTTGCTTACTGGCATCCAGATCCATGAGAAGAAAGAAGCTTTGAAATAATATTCAGCATGAATGACATCTGTTGCAATCTAAGACCATTCTAGTATGCAATTTGGAAAACAATTACTGCCTATCTTTTTGCAGGAGCTTAAACATAGCTGAGGACTCTCTCCATGCATGTCCTTCGCCCTATCTACTCTTCACCCTAAACCAGTTTTTCTATGCCTGCGGACAGTTGATGAAATAATTGTGTAGACAATATCTTTTTAAACCAGGTATGCACATATTCAGATATATGCCAGCAAAGCAGAGAGGAACAAACAGTATTGATTAAACTTGAATCAATTAAAGGTTAGTCTAATTTTATTTAGTTGACAGTGGAAACTTATATGGGAACATGCACAATAAATCTAAGAAATTCTGCATTAGGATTAGCTGATTCTTGGACTGGAACCTGCGGAAAAGCCAGAACGCCTCAAACTTCTCACTCTGTCTCACAAGCAGTTGTTTTATTTTTTGCTTTGATGCATTTTGTTCTGACTTAAATGTATTCATGCAGAATAGCCCTAGGGCATGCAGGATTTGGACCTAGTGAGGATCTGAATGAAGAGTCGGGGGAAGTCAGAAAAAATTCTGTTATTTTTCAATAAGTTTTGAATTAAGTCTCAGTGGAAACTTCTATTCTGGGCATCCCTACACATCTGAATTTTACTGCTCCTTCATTTCTGTCAGTGCAGCTGAAGACTATCTTCCTTCAAGGGTTGAGGAAGTGGTTATAGTCTGTATTCACCACCTCCATGTTTGGAGGCTTGTGTGGGATCCAAGCTCAAGAAAGATACTGGTGAACTTCTACAGAGACCCAGCTATTGCTTGGCATCCTCAAGTATTTAACATACAGACAGAGCCTGAGAGCTGTGTTTGTTCAGCCTGGAGAAGAGGCTGTCTGAGCTGTCTTAGTGACCTCATGGGTGGTTATGCAGAAAACAGACTGGTTCTTCTTGAAGGCAACAGATGGCCAGCAACAGGCACAGATTACAGCAGGGAAAACTGACTAGATAGAAGGAGAAAATTCTTCCAAGTTAGTGTTCAGTCACTGGAATAGAGCCTGAGTAATGGAAAATTGGGGATTTTCAAAATTCAACTGGACAAGGTCCTGAAGAACATGATCTAAACTTGAAGCTTTCTCTAATTTTGAAGTTAGCCATGAAACTGGACCAGATGATCTTCAGATGTCCTCTAGAATATATACTGTTGTATAATTCTAACTTGAGCAATGCGTAATAAAGCATCCTTCTACCAGTCTGATTCTGCATGTAATCCTACAGATGGCTACATAAGCACAGCTGTAGGGACAGTAAACTGAGAGATGAAAAACAGGTCAGGATGGAAGGCAAGAAAAGTAGTAGTCTAAGGAAGCCTCCTACCTAGGCTTTGATGCTGGTCATGTCAGAAGCAGGAGTGTATCATCAGGATTTCCTCTCCTTGCATTTGTCCTGGACTTCTGCTTTATGCCAAGAGCACCACCACACCATTAACAGTTTGTGGATCACCTTCTTATTAGACACCATATGGGAACAAGATATCAGACAAAGATCACCCTTTGCAGTACTAATTCCTTAAATCTGGCTAGCAGTAGAGGGACTGAAAGCTCTACATAGAAAACCAAGAATGGAGTGATTATCAGTGTACAGAGGCCAGGTTGATCAGCATCAAAAGTCCATGTCCCAGCTTCAGTACAAAAAAAAAAAAAAAAAAAAAAATCAAAATCTTAATCTTTGCTTCTGATAAATGCTTCCTTGTCATGATTCCATCTATCACATCAGGACTTATATCTTAATTAAAAGTGCAGCAATGTGTAATCCTATAGGTCTGCATTTGAAAGACAGAAAGAGAAGAAATACTGCAGTAATCACATTTCAGAAGGGAAGAAAGCACATATGGAATGCACATGTAGGTAAGTATGTGGGAGGCTGACTGAGAGTCTTGAATAAGAAAATAACTGAAAAAAACCCTTTGTAACCTCTAAAACCTAAAACCCATTCCCAATATGAATTTTAATTTACCTTTTTTTTTTAAAAGGTAGTAAAGAGTGTCTGTTCAGCCTTTAGGTCAGAATTGGACTTTAAGCTAGGGTTTAATGCAGGACACGTGGAGTCTTCTTGTAAGTAGAATCATAGAATAATTAGGGTTGGAAAGTACCTTAAGATCATTCAGTTCCAACCTCCCTGCCAAGGGCAGGGACACCTCACACTAAACCACGTCACCCAAGGCTCTGTCCAACCTGGCCTTCAAAAAGTAGTAACAGGGCTCACTGAAAAGCCTATAATGTGACTCAAAAATCCTAATTTCTAAGCTATTCTACTCCATACATCTTTACTGGAATGCCCGAGTCTACAATAAAATAGTGCTGGGATGCTGTCTGCCTGTGCATTTGTCTGCTTTGGTAACAAATGTTTGCACATGGACAGGAGTCTGCTGTACCATATGGAGGAAAGCACCATTCTCCTGTTTTGTGTCCTCGCTTGGGCAAATTTACTTGAGACGAACAAAAAAAGTAGTCACATTGATGTCAGATCCTCATGAAGGTTAAATGCTAGAAGGGATGAATGTTGTTGTAACTCAGTGCAATGGAGTGAAAGCCACTTTCAGGGGTCCATTTTGTGACTCTCTTTTCTGAGTATAGACGTGCGTTCATTTTAGCAGTTTGATTTTGAGCTTGCAGTTCTGCAAAGTTTTGATCAGAAGTTTATTTTTTAATAAAATAATTATAGAAAAGAGAGATTCTCAGTGACTTTTCAATGCAGTCCTATTAAAATCTGTGGATTTACTTTAATTTTACAGCAAAATAAATTAAAAGCAGAATACCATCCCCAGCATCATGCTGTGACTTTCTTTTGGTACCAGGCTGAATTGCAGTGGTAACTAAAAGCTCTGTTGCAAAGTTTCTATGCTTGATCAGAAAAGAAAATTTTGAGAAATTGTTAGCTTTATTATTTAACAAAATACTTTTCCCTTAATTGAAGCAGTTTATAATAGTGTATGATCAATGCTGTTTGTCTTCCTTTCCCCATTATTTTTATCCCTCTCTCTTCTTCACAGTTAATAAAAAGCCAAAAAGAGAGAGTGTCTCAGAAGAGCAGATGAAATAGCTGTTTTCTGAGGCTTTTTTTAATTATTATTATTATTTTCCAGAAAGCCCCCCAGAATGCCAGCAATGGCAGGCTTGGGAGCATTGCACTTCAGGGTGGAATAGCTACTTTATTGTTCTAGAATAGTGAAAAACATTTGCAGACAGAATGTTCTGCTCTGGAAGCTAATGAAGCTGTTCAGGACAGCTCCTTCCTTTTGTCTTTGTCCACTTCTTTTGCAGAGAATAATATGCTCATTTATCTTCTTCTGAAAGCGCCTTTTTTTGAGAACAGCAGTTTTCCCATGCTTTGGTAGTATTTGTGGACTCTGCCCTCTTTAAACTGCATTCAAAAGAGGCTGTATAAATACAGAAATATTTCCAAAGTGGACTTGAATTCTACAAGATACTACATAATAAAACAATAGAAAGATGGATCTGATCCTCAGAACACTGGGATGGCCTCACAGAGTAAGAGGTGAATGGAGTTTTATGCGGAAAGGATTTTATTTCCAGTTGGTGAATTTAGGAAAGATATTACCCATTTTACAGCCTCAGTTTATTGTTGGTGAAACAGAAATGATGACCCTGACTTCTGTGAGTAGCTTTGAGAGCTGTGGATAAATTACAGTATGTAAAAATCATAGAATCATAGAATAGTTAGGGTTGGAAAGGACCTGAAGATCATTTAGTTCCAACCCCCCTGCCATGGGCAGGGACACCTCACACTAAACCATGTCACCCAAGGCCCTGTCCAACCTGGCCTTGGACACTGCCAGGGATGGAGCATTCACAACTTCTTTGGGCAACCCATTCCAGTGCCTCAGCACCCTCACAGTAAAGAACTTCTTCCTTATATCTAACATGAACTTCCCCTGTTTAAGTTTGAACTCGTTATCCCATGTCCTCTCACTCCAGTCCCTAACAAAGAGTCACTCCCCAGCATCCTTACAGGCCCCCTTCAGAAACTGGAAGGCTGCTATAAGATCTCCACGCAGCCTTCTTTTCTCCAGGCTGAATAGCCCCAGCTTTCTCAGCCTGTCTTCATACAAATGAGATAGTATTGTTCTAGCCTGTACAGTAGAATTTCTGCAGTCCTTGAGGAAGCTGAATAGGTTCACATCTGGCAGTGTTTCAAAAGTAAACAGCTATTTCTACTATCCTCTGAGTGTCTTTGTCTGCTAGAAAAGATATTTAACACATTAAATAGAGTAATGCCATTGTTTCCAATGGATGTTCCAATTAGCACTGAGGATTTTGAGGGTTAGGTATACTACAAAAGCTAATTAGCAAAGACTAACAGGTTGGACAGACCTTGCAAATGTAACTGAAGGTAACTGCCCTGAATAGAAGAATGGAGCACAGTTGTCATCTCTGTCCTGTTCTAGAGACTAATGTCAAAGGGACTGAAAACAATATTGACAAAATTCTAATTAAATATTGATAAAAATCTGACTAAATATTGATCATAAAAGTAATTTTATTATTTAAACTGAAATTATAACATAGAATCATAGAATCATAGAATAGTTAGGGTTGGAAAGGACCTGAAGATCATCTAGTTCCAACCCCCCTGCCATGGGCAAGGACACCTCACAGTAAACCATGCCACCCAAGGACTCATCCAACCTGTCCTTGAACACCGCCAAGGATGGAGCACTCACAACCTCCCTGGGCAACCCATTCCAGTGCCTCACCACCCTCACAGTAAAGAATTTCTTCTTTATATCCAATCTAAACTTCCCCTGTTTAAGTTTGAACCCGTTACCCCTTGTCCTGTCACTACAGTCCCTGATGAATAGTCCATCCCCAGCATCCTTGTAGGCCCCCTTCAGATACTGGAAGGCTGCTATGAGGTCTCCACACAGCCTTCTCTTCTTCAGGCTGAACAGCCCCAACTTTCTCAGCCTATCTTCATACGGGAGGTGCTCCAGTCTCCTGATCATCCTCGTGGCCCTCCTCTGGACTTGTTCCAACAGTTCCATGTCCTTTTTATGTTGAGGACACCAGAACTGCACACAATACTGCAAGTGAGGTCTCACGAGAGCAGAGTAGAGGGGCAGGATCACCTCCTTGGACCTGCTGGTCACGCTCCTCTTGATGCAGCCCAGGATGTGGTTGGCTTTCTGGGCTGCGAGCGCACACTGCCAGCTCATGTTCATTTTCTCATCCACTGAGTGATCCACCCATCAAATTGCTGTCTCTCCAATTTAGAGACAAGGATGTCATGTGGGACAGTGTTGAACGCTTTGCACAAGTCCAGGTAGATGTCAGCTGCTCTACCCCTGTCCCTCAGTTCCGTAGCCCCATCATAGAAGGCCACCAAATTGGTCAGGCAGAATTTCCTCTTAGTGAAGCCATGCTGGCTGTCACCAACCACGTCCTTGTTTTTCATCCCCTTCCTACTCTTCAAGTCTGTGTTGAAAACTTCAAGGCTTTCTGCAAAAGTTGTGACTTTTTTTTTTTTTTTAAATCTGATTTCTAAATACATTTCCTTAGATGCAGAAGATGACTGCATCTGGTGTCTTTGGTGTACCAAACCTTTGCTGTGTAAAATCAAGGCTTAAAAGTACTGAGATACAATTATTACCAGACAGCTACAGAGTATGAGCTTACTACGTCAGGTGTTAGTTTTTAATGTAACCAAATTTTTATTATCTTACGTGCTTCTTTTATCCATGCAAAAAATGTGACAGAAGGTGTGAAGTGCTATATAACAATGTGTGAAAGTAACTCACACAAACACTTGGATAGTTGTGCAGATGCTTTTATACTAACCTGTCAGTTAATTAGGTCCAGATCATTCATGACTATACATCATTCCCATATGGGCACTTCTCTATGAGTATGACAAATACATCTCTATAATCAAACCCAGAAATTTTTGTTGTCAATGAGGCATTTCTCACAGGAGCTTGGTTTAACCATTGTGGGGGACTTTGCCTGTCTTGCAATAAGGAAAATGCCAGAGTGTAGTTGCTTTACCTGTTGGAAGATGTAGAGTGAGAATGACAAGATGTAGATGGTCAAACAGATGCAGTGAAAGCAGCATATCATGTTTATGGTAACTGCTGCTTCAGTAGCGTTACAGAAAAAACACCTCTCTGGGATTTTTGTTGAATAGTGTCTGTCAACCATAAACTTCCTCCTTTATGTTGACTGAGCTGCCATTTTTCCATGAAATTGTAACTGAAATACAAAATTATTTTATTACAGTTTTGAGGTGAACTTACTATTTGTAGGAGGGAGGGACTGTGTAAAAAGCTATCGAGTTAGGTAATATGTTAAGTTTTTTAATTTGGCACAAATCTGAAATTCCAAGCACTTTTGTTTACTTCCTACAGAAAGCAAACTCTTGCATTTTAGGTAAGTGCTGTGAGCGTTCCAACCCTTCAAACCTTCTGCTGCTTTACAACCACTTTTGATAGATGGCTGGATGAGTTATAATCTTAGCTATACTTATACGCCTAGGAGTTCGGTATAAGCAGGTCATCAGGCAACGGCGACTTCATTCACAAGTTTGGCCTTAATGCTCCATCAGCCAGTATCTGTAATCATTCAAGGCAGCCTGCCTGTTTCTGCCAAAATCCTCTGTTGAACTAGGATTTTTTTTAGGCGGGAAAAGACAGAATTGTATCTATGTGTAAGGAATTAACAGAAAAAAAAAGTGTACAATTCAATTTAAAAGGTCATTTTTAAAAAAAAAAATGCAAATCCATAAGATGTCAGGTTTCTTTTAATCTGTTTTCATAAATGGTTTTGTGTTCGTATTGCTGATATAGATACTTTGAGAGATGTCACTTAGGATTTCCACCCCACCTTAATATGTAAGGCTTTTTTTTTTCTGGTGATATTTAGCCTTGAACAAGGTCTCTCTTTGCTTGATAGAAGCAGGCTTGATAAAGCAGTGGACAGCAGAATTGGTTTTATCTGCATAGTTTAGAAAAGAATGCTTTGGTGGATGCACACAGATTAGGAAATATGGGTGTTTGACAGAGAAATTAAAAATTTCCAGAGGAATTTTTCAAGAAAAGGATGTTCTGATGTTTTGTACAACACAAGACGTTCCTATGGCTTTTAAGTGAAAACCGAGCTTGATAAACATCTTACAGCTGTTTTCCATAAATGAGATCTGCAAACAGTAGAATCTTCAGAAGGTGAAACAGATGAAGCATGAAACGTGGCGTGAGAACAATTTTGTACAAACAGAAGAACACTTGAAAAATCCAAGTTGACTAACTTCCGAATGTTCTGGGCAGCTGATGTCCCACTCTGTACTTTTGGATAACCCTGTGGTAAAAGCACTATTGAAGAGACTGCTTAAGAAAAAAAAAAGTCACACCTTATTTGGACCAGATAGGAAAAAACACACTTAATGTTGGCAGTTGTGCAAAAAAAGTTGTTGAAAGATTGGACTGAATTTATGCTGTAGCAAAGACAACAGATGCTGTAGCTGTGCCATGTTCTTTCTTTACCAGCATTGTTTGAAGATAAGGAAAGGGCTGTTTGGAAGTAGTGTTTCTTCCAATAGACAGTGTTTGGTTTGCAATTTATATTTTTTGCACAGTGAGACGGGCAAGGTAGAAGCAGTTTGGAAACAGGCACTGCCTTTTGGAAAAAAAATTACTTGATAGTCTTGCTTATGTGTGAAAATAAAGGCCTTGAGAAGTATTTATGAAGACAGTGCATGTGGCTGGCAAAAAAAAAAGTTTACTCAGCTTGCTCTGTGATATTTAGGAGAACACATCTGCAACATCAATGAAACAATCATTACAGTAAAATGTCCTCCTCTGGAATCCTTTGCTTGGGTGGCATAGTACCGTGTCTTAAGCCAGAAAGGTCCAGTGCCCACATTGTCATCTTCTGTGCTAGACACATGGTGAAACAGCTTGTCTGAATCGCATGCTGGCCTTAAGAATATGCGAGATTATACAACAAAGTTGTATTTCAGGGGTTGGATGTGGACAACTAGGATGTGCATTTTGATATTAATACCAGATGTTGCAGTATCAACGTGTCAGCATAGTGAATGCTATGTACATTATTTTACTTTCTGGGACTGTCTTTTCCCAAGATTCTTGCCTGGAATGTCCATTGACAATCAAATTGCTAATCAAATACCTGGTGCCCCTTGATTAGTTTTCCTTAGGTTTCCACCTAATGCTTCGGTTCCGCAATTCAGATAATGGTAGTAATATGGCAGCTTTTCTTTAAATCCAGTTGAAAGCATAGAGAGGGACCAGAACCAACCATCCAAAGTGAGACCAACATTGTTTCAGGACAACCAATATGTGCCTGAATGCACAGGTAGCCATAATGAAAGGAAACAGCTATTCAAATCTATATGCCTTAGTTCTGCTCTAAATCACCACCAGAACCAACTTAGTTTCATGTGGGCATGCTACTCTCTGTATAGTATGGTGGTGTTTTGTACACTCCTGTTTTGTTCTGGTAGGCCACAGGTGACCAATTCCTTGAAAATGCTCAAGAGGTACAGTGACAGTTCCACTGAAAGACACTGATTTTCATATGTTCTCTAGGTTGACCAGAGCACTTATAATTTAAATTGTTCCTTGGAGAGAAACACGGCTTAGGGCTGGTCCTGTAGGGATCTTAACATGGACCTTGCCTTTGGTTTGTTCTTGAGTTAGCATATGCAGTAAAAGCCTTAATAATGTGCCCAAGAATCTATAATGAGAAAGTAGCAGAATCAGAACTATGATTCAGAGGTTACTGAACTCTGATGCAGGATTTCCTGTCCTTGAGCTTTCTTTTTTCTTCTGTGCTCCTCCAAATACAGATTTAAATTATCCAATCTGCTTAAGCTCTGCTTAAATGTTAATTAAATTAATGTTAATTAAAGACAAACCTCAGGATCTGGCACAGGTGTTCTGAATGCTTTAATTCATCATCAGATTTGTATAAAGAAAGTTTTTACATTTAAGAATTGAAATGCTTAGGTTCAATCTGGTTCTTAATTGTAGTGTCTTAAAAACACTGAAAACATGACCCTTAGCTGACCCATGACTATCCAAATTGACACCAGAAGAAGATGCAAGCTGGCTTTATTTTGAAATTCATTGTGGAATTTTCTTCTGTGATAGATATAAGGAAAGAAAGTGCAGGTTTAAAAACCATCTATTTTGGGAACTGCATCTTAATGATATCAGAATTTCATAAACACATGCATAGTTCCAGGAACCTTCTAAAAGAGCCTCTGAGCTTTGAATTTTACATCTGCTTTACTCTAGTTCTGTAGTTCACCTAACCCACTAGTCATTCAGTATGCTTTATATTGCTACAATAGTTTGTACAGTTATTTTTTAATGACAGAAGGTTCCTACTCTTTTTACATATACATTGAAAGTATTTGCATAGCAAATGGTAAGTGGAGGCAGCTCTTGAGCAATATAAATAGCTAGGCCTGGGATGCCAAAGAGAAGCACAGTGAGATACTGAAGCTTTTCCAAATTGTTTAGTCAATTCTTTAAGGGGTTGAAGGTACTCAGTGGAAAAATAAGATGGCTAAATCAAAATTAACTATGAAAATAAAAATGAAGATCATTTAACTGATTCCAATAAACAGTTCCTGGACAAGTACAGCAAAATTACCATTCATGAAGCCCCTAAGCACTAACTTAAAGGAGAGCTGGTTCACATTCTGAGAAACAGCTCTAACAGAAATGAGTACTTAATAAGTGCGATTTGCTGTCTAATGGAATATCCATTATAACCACTGAAAACTCATCTTCTCTAAGATTACGACATTGTTTAACATACTGACCCTTTAGTGTCTAAATGATCCTGTCTGTACAGAATATTAAAATATTCATAGGAAAAATGGAGTTTGAATGTGAAAGACTTTGAATCAATTTATTGTTAAGGGGCTAAAACTTCAGCACTTGCAAGTTGATACAATCCTGTTTATGTTGATAGAGAAATCTGCAGGAAGTTTTGATAGAGATATCTGTTTACTGGTAACATGAATGATAGCACATGGTAACGATGCTTAGATGCTTGAAGAAACTCAGAGGGGCAGGAGTTTTTAGATGGGCTTATGTATCTGCCTAATTTCTAAAAGTGGGTGTATATAGGAAATGGCAAGCAACCTACTCTGTTATAAAATGGATAAGGCTCATATTGAAATAAATGGGAACACTAAGCTAGATGATCTAGATACGGAGAGGGGTGTTCAGTGTGCATACTGGTGGGACTCCAGGCTAAAAGGCAGCAAGAGCCCAAGGATCCAGTGAGGTGATTCCCCATGGCAGAACAGGAGCTGAGACTTGAACCTCATCTCAAATCTCTGCTGAAGCTCGACTGTGCTACTGACTGTCAGCATGGGTCACTCAACTACAGAGATACCTTTGGGTTTCACATCAATGCATGCCTGCCTGGTAAAGCACTTCTGAAAATCTTGTAAGTCAAAATGCTTTATGAAGTATGCTTTTAAACTAAATTTGCCAAGATACTAGTTCAAGGTAAACAGAAAATTCAGTATGTTTTGTTTAACTTGCTTAATGTATTTCAAGTCTCTCAATTCTGACATTTCTTTGTAGCATAAAGCTCTCCAGATCAGGTTATATGTTCCCCTTTTTAAATCCCTACAATAGTGAAAACAGACGTTTCCAAACTCATCTGTTTACACTATTGCTTGATTACTATTCCAGTAGATTGCAAGCTAGGAGGTTAAAGATTTAATGTTCATACGGCTAAATTTGTTCCTTTTCTAGCAATAACTTTCAGCTATTTTATTGAGTCATACTCATCTTTAACCTGCATTTTACTCTTACAAAGACACACAACTTTGTCATCTTAAATCACCTGGAAACAAATTGTCATGGTTGTCCTCAGTTATCTTTCACAGCCAAGTTATTTTTGCATAGCTATTCTGAAAATCAGCTCCTAAAAGCAACATCTGATGTATGTGTGAAAGATGGTACCACTGGGAACATCTTTCAGGCTGGAGAGCTGGGTATCCAAAAGTATTCAGGATGGACCTAGTAAGAATATATCCCAGAATTGTGGCCACGATTGATTTTATTTTGGTCCTAAAAAGAGTATTATAATGTAACACTCATTCTTTTCGTGTAGCAAGAGAAATTCTTACAACCATTTTCTGTTGAGTTGTGGTTTGTGAGAGGCTTAGATGTCAAACATTGGGGATTTTAAAAACACCAGAAGCATTTCATTCAGTTGCTACGGGCATAATGTGCTGGCACATTATCCCAGCAGCTTCACAGAATCATAGAATAGTGGGGGTTGGAAAGGACCTTAAAATCATCTAGTTCCAACCCTCTGCCATGAGCAGGGATGCCTCACACTAGACCATGTTGCCCAAGGCTCTATCCAGCTTAGCCTTGAACAATGCCAGGGATGGGGCATTCACAACTTCTTTGGGCAAGCCATTCCAGTGCCTCACCACCCTCACAGTAAGGAACTTCTTGTTAAGTTTCTCATCGACCAACATCCTCAAGTTCTTCTCCGCAGGGCTGCTCTGAACCTCTTCTCTGCCCAACCTGTAGCTGTGCCTGAGATTGCCCTGAGTCAGGTGTAGGACCTTCCACTTGGCATGGTTAAACTTCATGAGGTTGGCATTGGCCAGCTCACAAGCGTGTCAAGGTTCCCCTGGATGGCATCCCTTCCAGATGCTCTATGCTTCTTAGGCAGGAAAAAACAATTCAGTATTTAATAAATAGTTGAAGATATGGTAAATACCATTTAGCACATTTTAAAGCCTGTGAAGAATGATGTAAGTCATCACAGTTTAGCCAAGAGAAACTTCTGCCTGTATGATAAAATAACCTCCCACTCATATATCTGGTAGACTCTAGTGTGTTACAGCCCCCCCCCCCCGCCCCCTCCCCCCTTTAGTAAGGGTAAAGATAACTGAATGAATAAATCAAGAGTCTATTTTAATTTGTGTAGAATTCTTTATAAAAGTGAAACATCTTTCCTGGTGAAAGTCAATTAAAAATCAGTTTCCTTTCCTCCTCCATGCCTCATTTTGCTATCCCTTTACTGACATAACAGGAGAAGGGTCTACAGAACATCGGGTAAGGAGCCATTTGTTCCCATGTACAGGAAACGAAACAGGAGCTCTGCTCAGGAAATAGTCACCCAAGTCTGCAGGAAGATGTAGCCCCTTCTTGTTCTCATCTTTGACAGCCCTCTGGATCTCTGACATGAAAGCCTTTTACCAGGCCCAGCCAAGAAGTCAGACATGGAATTGGTGATGGAGACTGGTGTCTTCACAGCACTTAACCCTGCACATGGGTACCTGTGCTGCAATCTAAGAATCTTTGTGTTGTTTGGGAAAACAGGGAACAAAAAATGGCTTTCTGTCCAAGCCCTTTGCATTTGACAACTGCAATCAGGTCTCCTTCCTCTCCTTCATAGGCTAAGACCCTGAAATTCTTCCAAACCTCCCTTCTACATTGCTTTCTAGACTTCTGATCATTTATTGTTCTTATTGCTAACAATTTCAGTTAACAATTGAAAAATGAACTTTTATTAATGAGAACTAGAATGAGAGCTATGCAACTCTTGACAGAATTAGAGCAGAGTTATATATGAATGGTTTTACATGAAATAGAGTAAGAATGGGAACCTGTTTGTTGGTCCAGAAGTAAACACAAGTGTCCTCAAAATAATATCCCAGATGAGCAGTGCTGAGTACAGCTAACTATGCTAGTGTTACATGTTGAAAGAACATTATTTCTAACTTCTGCAAGTAATCTCTTTTTTTTTTTCCTCTATGGTTTATCATAATTTAAGAGTAGTTTCTTAGAAAAAAGCAGGCTACGAAAAAGAAATGGGGCTACGGAACTGATGGACAGGGGTAGAGCAGTTGACATCATCTACCTGGACTTGTGCAAAGCCTTTGACACTGTCCTACATGACATCCTTGTCCCTAAATTGGAGAGACATCAATTTGATGGGTGGACCACTCGGTGGATAAAGAACTGGCTGGATGGCCGCACGCAAAGAGTTGTGGTCAATGGCTCGATGTCCGGCTGGAGACTGGTAACGAGCGGTGTCCCTCAGGGACTGGTGTTGGGACTGGTCTTGTTCAACATCTTTGTCGGTGACATGGACAGTGGGATTGAGTGCGCTCTCAGCAAGTTTGCCGATGACACCAAGCTGTGTGGTTCGGTTGATACGCCGGAGGGAAGGGATGCCATCCAGAGGGACCTCGACACGCTTGTGAGGTGGGCTGATGCCAACCTTATGAAACTTAACCATGCCAAGTGCAATGTCCTACACCTGGGTTGGAGCAATCCCAGGAACAGGTACAGGTTGGGCAGAGAAGAGATTCAGAGCAGCCCTGCGGAGGACTTGGGGGTGTTGGTCAATGAGAAAGTGAACGTGAGCCGGCTTCAGTGTGCGCTCGCAGCCCAGAAAGCCAACCACATCCTGGGCTGCATCAAGAGAAGAGTGACCAGCAGGTCCAAGGAGGTGATCCTGCCCCTCTACTCTGCTCTCGTGAGACCTCACTTGCAGTATTGTGTGCAGTTCTGGTGTCCTCAACATAAAAAGAACATGAAACTGTTGGAACAAGTCCAGAGGAGGGCCACGAGGATGATCAGGAGACTGGAGCACCTCCCCTATGAAGATAGGCTGAGAAAGTTGGGGCTGTTCAGCCTGAAGAAGAGAAGGCTGCATGGAGACCTCATAGCAGCCTTCCAGTATCTGAAGGGGGCTTATAAGGATGCTGGGGAGGGACTGTTCATCAGGGACTGTAGTGACAGGACAAGGGGTAATGGGTTCAAACTTAAACAGGGGAAGTTTAGATTGGATATGAGGAAGAAATTCTTTACTGTAAGGGTGGTGAGGCACTGGAATGGGTTACCCAGGGAAGTTGTGAATGCGCCATCCCTGGTGGTGTTCAAGGCCAGGTTGGACAGAGCCTTGGGTGACATGGTTTAGTGTGAGGTGTCCCTGCCCATGGCAGGGGGGTTGGACCTAGATGATCTTAATGTCCTTTCCAACCCTAACTATTCTATGATTCTATGAAAAGTGTTCATTAGTTGTATATGAAGTTAATTTTGTATATCATTTTTGAAAAACTGGATTTCAAATTAGCTTAACATCTTCTAGTTACAAATTAAAAATAGGTGAAGTGAGTCCCTAAGAGTGAAGGAATGTTAATAGTGACAAACATATGAAATTAGGTAATCTTGTGGCCACTAATTATTCCCAGACAGAACAATGGTAGTTTGACTCCAGAACCCATCGCATGCAACTTTCAGGTATATGGTTTATAGATTTATTTGGAGATATCTACAATGAACTTTAGATTTCTTTTTTTTCCTCTTCTGGGTTTGATATAACAATTATTTCCCATTTTCTTTCTACTGCTGTATTCCTGATGGGCTGATTTTTTTGTATAAACTGCTTGTGGTACATTGGCACAATGTTTTCAGCTACTGTGCAGAGTCCCTAACCCAAACTATTTGAAAGTGGAATTCACATAGAAAAATGTTGGATTTTTTTTTTTCTTGAGGAAAGAGCACAACAATAAGACCCATAGCCTACCTCTCAAGGGATAAACCTACCTGCATGCCAAAGAAAGAACCCAGTTTGAGGGGTTTTGTTGGGCTGTTTTTCTGTGAACATTTAAAATAGAGTGGAAACGGCACGGGAGACTGGGGAAGGTGTGAATCCATCTTCAAATTAAACATTTAAATTGAATTAATGTGGGAGAAGACAGCAGAAATGGAACCACAGACCTGAGCAGTTCATCTAAAAGCTGAACTGTGTCGGATGAGGAAGCACTGACAGTCCTGTCAGCACTGGAATGTGTCTGCAGTTCCAGGGAGAAAAATAATACAATGACTGAAGCTGAAGTCAATGAACACTGTTCACAAACAGAATTTGCAGTGCAAATGACCATTACCTCCTCCTTTGTCTCAGGATACAAATCAGGCCAGATGAGGGTGATGTTTATAGCAAATGGGACACAAAATTGTGATGGAACTTCTTATGCATAATTATTATCAAAGTATTTTTATTGTGTTTTCATACTCAATTCTCAAACTCTCAGGAGAACTCTCAATCTCCTGAAGAAAGCAAGTTTTTGTATGTTCTTGGCATATGCATTGGAGGGGGGGAATCCAGTTGATGGTTATAAAGGAACATTATAAGCATTCTTCATAACAAAGCTTGATTATTTTTTAAAACCCAAAACTATACACTGTCTTTTAAAAATTATGGGAAAATAGTATGTGAAGTGTTTTTATACAATAAATAATCTATTCTCCATTAATGTACAAAATCAGCTGTATACCAAGAAACTGATACAAATGCAATAACTGAAAGATATATTTAATTTTATAACTATAATAATTTATGAAATATATCCACATATATATATAATATATATATTTTGGCAAAGAGCTCCCTTTCTTGTTTCAGACAAAGTCTATTACCACTGTTTTAAGCTTACATACAACCACTTCTGCTGTTAATGTATTTTCATTTTATTGTTGGTCTCCATCATTCTTATGTTATAATTTAATGTCATTGGGTTATTTAACCTTTGTGCTCTGGGGAAAGTCTGTGTGAAGGTCAGTCAAACAAAAGCATCTGTAACGTCACAAGTAAGAGATTTCCTCTCTTTTTTTTTTTTTAAATAATACAGAACAGGGTTTGCAAAAGTTACTTTTTTTTTTTTCCAGCTTACTCTTGCATCCTCCTGTCAAAGTCCATAATTTCTAAAGAAGTCATTCACAAACATTAAGGGCTGGATATAATCCTTATTGCCAAGTTTCTGAGTTAATCAGTGATGATGTTTCACTGAAGAGATAAAAATGTGATTTATAGTACTAGCAAAGAGGAATGTGGATGACAACATATGTAGGGGCTTAGAACAGCAAATGATGTAGCACAGTGAGTTAGTCTGATTGTATGACGTTTCATCTGAAGTTCCACAGTCCTACCCTTTCATCTTCAGGAAATTCTTTGGGATGAGTAGTTGGAGTTTTGTTCATGAACTACAGTGCATCTACTGTAGAAGTTTTTGCATGGAACTTTGAAGTGCAGGAATAATTTGTGCCTAAATTAGGTTATCTATTGAATACTGAATGTATACTTTTAACTTGCTATAGTTTATAATAATATTTATAATAGCCATCCATCTTTATTCTGCATAGATGCTGTCATTTAAACATCTGCCACAAAGTTAAAATAGATGATTCAGGCTTGCATACATTAACAAGAGCAAGATTTTGTATCAGTTTATTCTTAATGAGAACTCATGTATAGGCAATCTCTCTCTAACTCATCACATTCTCCAGTTACAGTTGTCTGCATGAAGCTGGGGATGGATTCTTCAGACACAGAGTGAGCAGTAAGTGGAACAGTAAGTTTCTGTTGTTCTTTTTTAAATTGCATAGAAAATTGTTTCTGAAGCTTTGTATTGATGAAGTTCTGATCTGCCTTTGAATTCTTCAATAGTGATACATTCCCTGCCAGGTTATATGATAAATATTACGCTTTACTGAGACTCTTGAGAGGGGAGCATGGGAGAAAGCTTCTTCATATATGTTCACATGCCCTCAAAGTGGCATTGTTGAAATGAAAGTGTTGCACTCTGCTGAATTCTCCACTGGCATCAGACTGAAGCATCAAGTTTGTCCATCTCAAGGGAGAGCTGTAGTTTAAGTTCTTGCTTCTGAGCTTCAGCAAATAAACATTAAAGCTCTAAAAACAAAACAAAAAACTGCCTAATTATTCAGACTAACTGCCTATTATCTGATAGAACTATGGTTCATCTTCTTGACTGTGCACAGTGAATACTACCCAGTTGTCTAATTGCCTCTGATCACATAATCATAGCAATAAATTCAGCCTGGGGACTTCTAATCCAAGTGCTTCCCTTCATAGCAAAAATTTTTGAATAATGGTGTGATTAATTACTTAAAGAAAACCAAACAATTTTTCTAGTTCAAATAGCTGCTTCATTTTACCGACAAGTAGTTGCTTATCCTGACATCATATTGCATTTTGTATGTAGCAATAGCATTAAGGGTAGATTTGGAACTTGGAACTTTTTGAAACTAGCTATTAGGTCACAGTAGCCTCTTTATACCTAATATCTAAACTAGGTTTATTTTTCCCTCCAAATACTTTATCCACAAAGTTTGTTCTGTTTCTTTACCTTGACAGTTTAAGTTTTACTGAAGCACTGCATGGGGACATGTAGCTGAGGCTGCTGCAGTGCTAAATAAATGAGACAGGAACAGCCCTCGCCCTAAAAAAAATAGAAAACGGGGGACTGTTGCCAAAATATGTATCAGCTTATAGCCAAAGAATCCAACTTTTAAAGGAGCTACATCAGCGTGAGGAAAGCTAGAGTAGTTCTGTGTATACTAAAGGTTAAAAGAAACAGTAATTGAAAAAAACCACTAAAAAAATAAAACCCCAAACAAGTCCTGAGCCAGACTGTGTCCTTATGTAGCAAGCACTGATAGTACTCAGTTAAAAAAATTTAGTTTTGCAAATACAAGGAAAGTTTATGCAGTGTTTAATGTTGAAAAGAAATACTAATATCTGTAGCATACCTGACTGTTCAGAATCCTCCGAATTCTGTGTGCTACTGAATCAAAGTGTGTTCTTCTTCCCTGCACTGGTCTTTCTCCTCTGTCTCTTTCATTGATCCATGATTTCTGGAGAAGAGAGATTGTCACTGTGTTCTCATCAATTATCCTCACAGAGCCATTCATAAAATGACAATGTCATTTCACTCATTATTAGATTAGATAAAACTTAAACCACTCTAAAACAGTGCATGCCTCTCACTGGACAGTAGATCTGCTGTTTCAAAAATACCACATCATAAAAAGAAACAGCAAATAGCAGTACTGCAGCAGGCTTGGCCTCTTTCCTTCACCTATTAAACTCCCCTGTTTGTGACACGAGTTTTCTCGCTGTACTTCCTGTTCACTCCCCCATCCCTCTTAAGTGGGAAGTGAGCAAGCAGCTGTGTAAGTGCTTGGCTGCTGGCCAGGGTTAACTCACCACAACTGGAGAGGAGAATGTTTATTTAAAAATCAATCTATTTGTTAATCGGTTTCATATGATACATGCAACTTGACTAATTCACCTCCATGAAACAGACAAATCATGTTTGACTGTTTGAAGTTTGCAATATTAAGAAAAGCTACTCACCTTCTGTCTTGCATTCTTCTGCAAAACTGCATACACTGTTCGTCATGAGCATTCATACAAGAACACCTAATTGAAGACTGGAAAGTATTTTGAATCTGCCCTGTAGATCTTTTGCCTCTAAAATTGCCTTTGTAGTTAGACAGCCCATACGGCACAGTCCTCCTGTTGTGAGAATCATAAATAATGGTACATTTTAGGAGCCAATTAAAATTATATTCCATATATTTTCTGGTTTGAAAATAGATCTCTTGATGCAAAGCAATAAATAGCAGCACAAAAATCAAACCATATGCTTATGTAAGAAGTTCCCCCAGTAAGAGATCACAACTTCTGCTCTTCAACTCAGGCTTTCACACAGTTATAAAGTAGCAGACAACCAGCTCAACTGGTAGAATTAATTGGCAACTACACTGGCTACCTAAAACAATTATTACCCAACAGCTGATACAAATACATCCCCAGGTTATTGCTTCTTCTACTGCTTATTCTTTACCTTGTTGGCTCCCTAGCACCCCCTCCCCCCAAAAAAAAAAAAGAAATTGCACAAAATGCATTCTGTTCAGCGCTGCAGCTGGTATGACGTGAAAAAGGAGCTGTGCTGATTTCCCCCAGATAAATAACATCATATCATTGTTGTCATCCTCATGATTCAGAGCCTGATCTGCCGTTAATTTTATCACTTGAGAAAAGCAGAAAACTGTAAGCATGATTTATTGAACCATGGCTGGACCATGACCTATGGAGTTACAAACATGAAAAACAGCTAGATTATCTTCCTTTTACGTATTGACTACTGCTTTTCTATAAGGAATCATATTCTATGCTGCAGCACACCAAGAAATAGTAAGAGGCAGTTCTCTTTATTTCCCTGCAATCTGGCATGCTCTGTTCTTTAATGGGTTAGGGTCAATGTTATTATCGGAAAAGGACATGGTTCTAACATCTGCCTGCAAACATCCCCAAAAAGCATTGGATAGTTTAGACTGATGGCATAAATTATTCTCCTACAAGTTGTTAAAGAATCTCAACTGATAGCAGGCGTACACCACATGGAACTTCTGGAGATCTGTAAACATTCCTGTGTACTTGAGGGATGGGCTAAGCAAGCCACAAAGCCACAAACACTAAAAATCTGACAAGTATTTCATATTTCAAAGGTGAGAAAGAGGAGGGGGTGGGATAAATAAAAAAACCTCCAAAAACACAAGAGGCAGGGAAGAGGAAATAAGGATAAGTAAGGCTAGATCTGGGAAGGTTACAGAACAAAGCCTGAATAATCAGTCTGGAACCACGAATCACATAGTTGTAATTCTTTCATTTGCTTTCACAAAAACATCATTAGGCTATTAATGGGAAAGCTGCAAATCTGCTATTTTCCTACACTCGTGGTGGGCTGAAAGGTTCAGAAACACTGTTTTCTTCATTTCTGCTATAATTTTTGATGTAACATCAGTGCAGTTGATGTAAAGCATTTCTTCAAATCTCTGCATTTATAGTATGTGTGAGTTTGTACTAGTGCAGTGCATCTTTCACAGCCTGAACCAAAGCATACCTACCGTATAGAAATTTATCATAAAATCATACTGGAGCACAGAAAATCCTGTGTGTCAGAGACCATGTGATGGTGCTTCTCCAGCAGGTGCTGGTCTGCTGCCCCTATATGCACACACTGTTGTGTATTTTCACTACTTTATTCTGCGGCTGTGCCTACACACTGGGAGAGACCTTAAAAGACTTTAGAACTCTTGGCTGCCCCTTCTCAAACAGTCATTTAAAACACTCTTCATTGTCTTCAGGATTAGGGATGAGTCCCATGTTGTAAGCGAAGAGTATTAATAATTCTGTACTTCCATCTACTTTAGAATAATGAATGCCAAACGGCTAATGTAGGTAACTTCTGACAGAAATAACTGCTGTGTGGTCATATTTTTTTTATACATTCCTTGTTTTTATGAAGTAATGCCTGTAATTCTCCCAATATGCCTGGTTTTGATTTCTAATCAAAAATTTAAGCCTAAAACTTGAATAGCAACCCAGAGGCTTTCAACAGTATTCATAATAAGGAGCTAAAATATCATAGATGTTTTCTTGCTTGTCAGCTACTCTGATGCAACTGATAAATCACAACATTTAAGCAAATGTTAGTGTGTGTATGACTCTCATTCCAGAAGCTGAAAACATTAGTATTTCAAGTTAGTTCATGCCTCTTTCTCAGAAGTTCAGAAGTGAGATACCAAAGAGATTCAGCTGAACAAGTATCGGAAGCATTTGCTTAGCAGCATGCTTAATCTTAGGTTGCTACATGTGTTACCTGTTGCTTTTTATACTCTTTTTTTATGAGGCTGCAATGCTCAGGTTCAAATTGAAGCAATTTCAACATGCTGAATGGGAATTATTGTCAAAATGTAGTTGTCACCAGGCATCTGTGACAGTACCCTGTTTCCCATTCCAGCTGAGGCATCTCTTTTCTTTAGCCAAAGCTTGCTGACTTCAGTATGCACAGGACAGTTTGTGTCTCTGCAGTGAAGATGAGAAACAGCTGAACTAGGCAGAGTTAGCCATCTGCAAAGCTTTTGGGGATCCTGAACAACCAGTTCCTTTACGCTGTGTTCCTTGTGGTTGCAACCAGATCCCTGGACAAAGTACCAGCTAAGAGCCATTTACAAACTTCTTGGATATTTCTGCCCCAATTCCACAGATTAAAAAAATGAACAAACAAAAAATGAAAAACATCTCACAAGAAATTTTGAATTTCTGACCTTTAACTCTGTAAGCATCACTTTTTCCTTTAGGAGAACAAAATTCTCCTGAAGCCATGCAATGGGTTTCTACATATTTAAAAGCTAAGGTGCACTGTGTATCCTTCATGCCTTTGTTCTCTACAAAGTGGAGAATAAGCAAATCTTTGCAACTCTGGATCAGCCTTCCCATGGTGCTACTTTGAACTGGTATCTGTGTGGCACCTCTGAGGAAGCAGCCCTCTGTTGTAGACTTCAGTTACCACTACGATTATTGCGGCCAGTGAGTAGGTGCACAGAAGTCTGCATCTTCAGTTTTAAAGCACTTTTCAAATTACAGAAGGTCTGATTTTAAGGAAATAGCTGCTTCTTCAGTATAAGATACTTTTTCTTTATTCCAAATGCAAAGAAAGAAGATGCTAATGCAACTCTCCACTACCTGGAATTATTCCAAATGATAAAATTAGTGCAACAGATCTGTTAATTGAAGATAATTCCATGTATAATATAGACAGCACAAAGCTAATCAAAGCACTGTGTACTCTTGTCCCTTGCAACATACTTTGGATTTCTGCAGTAAAAGGAACACACAGCAGTCTTTAGGTCAGACAATGTTTCTCCTAGAATTTTAAAAGAGAAAAGTATAGATCTGCAGATTAGATATTCAGATGCTGAAATAACCTATATTATTTCTGTACTTTGTGTCCACAAAATATAGTCATCAAAGCTCTCCCCCTAAAAGTCACCTAGCTTTTGAAGCAAGTTTTTGCCCTTAAATTATTAGGAGTAGGCATCTGTTGAAAAAAGACAAGAAATACCAAGGAATAGTGAAACAGCCATCCTGAACCAGTGATCTGGGTGGAAATTTCCCACAGAAAACAAACTGCCCCTTGAATAACTACTACCTTCAGGTTTGATTGGGAAATGTGATTTGCCTAAGTCCAGCTATCCCTCATTTATAGTCAGTGTTCAGATACAATTCAGACAATGTTCACACATTTTCAGTGAATGTTCAGACAAAACCAATTATGTTAATTTTTATTACGTGTGGCTGAGTTTCTCATGCTATGTTATAATTGACCTATGAGCTGCTATTATTTTCTACTTTCCCAGCCACTTAAACACAGTAGATACCTCTAGGGCACTTGAGAGTTTCAGCCAAAACAAAGGGATGAGGGGGTTGCAGCAATCATCTTAGATGCTGTGATTTCAGTATTCAGCAATATATTTTCTGGCATGCATCCAGGCCAGCAAGGCTCCCAACAGTCTCCAGTGTTTCCAGATAATCTTAAAAGGTATGAGATCCCTGTAAGGACCACTGAAAACAAAGAACATGGAAAGGAAGCAAAATTTATCATCCTCCAAGTGAAACAAAATGTCCCCAGAATGAAAAAGGCTTGGGGAAATAAAACGTATTTCTGTATATACTGTCACATATAGCTACTGCAGTAATATTGTATAGCTCTGTAGATGAAGAGATCACTGGCTGTTCTGAAAGTTTTGGCTCCAACTCTTTCTGTAACAGGCATACTTTTTAAGAGTAGTTCACAGTAGGTGTACCTGCCATATTATTCCTTCCTTCTCATCGTCATTGTTTAAGAAGTAAAAACATCTTCAAAGAAGTGCCTGTCTTCTGTCATCCTAACCATGTGCTCCATTCACAGAAGCTGTACTTTTTCCAAGTAGCTTTTTGCCACAAAACTATTTTCAGAAGAAACAAACTTTTATCCTTCATAGCCACGCCTGTATTTTCCACATCCTCAATTTAGTAGTAGTCAGCGTTTCTGAGGACCTAGGTTAGTTATAGTTCATTATTTATAACTAACTCAGGTAACTAGCCAAGGATTGCACATATCTACTTCACTGTCCAGTCTCACTGATTACATGAGTTCTTTGATTTCCCTCCCACTGGGATTTCATGGTACTCAAGTTATGTACTGTGAGAGACTCTGAAAGCTTTTTATCACTGGTCACCCTCCTCCTGTAGGTGTCAAAAGGATATTACATGTTTTCTTCAGATATGATCAGAAAAATATCTGAGTTGTTGAGTGACAAGCTGGGCTACATTTCTTGAGGTAAGCAGTATGAAGCAGGCATGGGAGGGAGGGGTTATTCCATGAACACCCCAAATAGCCAGAGAGGCTCGGTAGAGCTCATCTGATCTAATAAACTGAGCCACTGTTTCACAGAAATACTTCTCTCAAAACAACACTGCCTATATTCTCATTCCAGTCCTAATTTGCTCCCAGTTTTGTGGCAAGATACATGGTTGTTTAAATAAATAAGGGAAATCCGGTGCAGAATTTTCTGTCTATGAGGCCCAAGTTCCCATTATTCCTCTTCCTCTGGCTGTCAGGGAATATTAAGTGGGATGGTTATAATGCAAATACACTGAGGTAAATCCCAAAAGGCAGAGCAGCTGGAAAATATGGATGAAAGGAATCAAATGAAGTGTCAAATGGTAGCTTTTTCAAACTAAACTTCAGAGTGCTTACTGCCAGCTTCTGAAGCCACCACACTAGCGCACGCACACAGAATACATGCCCTAATGCATGTTTCTACCACTTTCTGCATTGTGTATAGCTCACTGCTGGTTTAAAAACAAGTAAACCAAAAATCTGGGGGGATACGTTAAAATTTCAGACGGATGAAAGTGACTGTGGTTTGGCAGCCCTTGAGACTGTTTACTCTTAGAATTAGACCAGCATGAATACCAGTGGTGAATTTGCAAGGCTCTGGCTATTTGTCTGTCTCGCCCCTGACCCCATCCTCTGCAGGGCTAGCTCCTACAGTGCCATGGGGTTTTAATCTGCAGAGCCAAATCATTTCAAGTCTTTCTGAGGGTGCTGCTGTTAAAACATTAATACTGTGAGTACTGTAAAAAAAGCTCTGCAGGAAGACTAAGAGGATATATTCTACTTTTAGACTGTGGAGGGCATGCAAGCTGTGCACATTTCAAGTAAGACACTGAAAGTGTGAAGTCAGGACATGATTTAAACATGATTAGGACATACAGTCCCTATACACAGTCTAATCTTGGTAGCATTCACATATGTAAGACAAATAGATTTCAGTGAACATGTGGACAGTAAAGTCTGCAAAATGCAGGGCAAACTTAATTCAGAAAAGTAAAATAAACTCAACAGAAGATTCAGCACTTCTCTTTTGGTACTCAGTTCTGATGGTTAACTATGCGCACTGTTTAAACGACAGACCAGCTTCCTTATTTGAATGGCCTGGCGTGCAGCCACTTTCTTATCATTATGCCTTTGGCTAGCAGGTTTTTTCAGTCTGATCTATTAAGATTATAAGCACATGCTTAATTGTTTTGCTGAACAACAGATCTTTAGCTGTGTACTTTTATGTCTAGTAATAAACAGGATATCATCCAGCCTTATCCAATGATGAATTCTCAAAAAATGGGGTAACTGTGATAATACTACTTAATATCCATAAGGATGAAAAGCATTTTCAATTACATTATGGTGACCTCATAGCAGCCTTCCAATATCCGATGGGGGCCTACATGGATGCTGGAGAGAGACTTCATCAGGGACTGTAGCAATAGGATAAGGAGAAATGGGTTTAAACTTGAACAGGGGAACTTCAGGTTAGATATAAGGAAGAAGTTCTTTACTGTGAGGGTGGTGAGGCACTGGAACAGGTTGCCCAAAGAAGTCGTAAATGCTTCATCCCTGGCAGTGTTCAGGGCTGGGCTGGACAGAGCCTTGGTCTTGTATGAGGCATCCCTGCCCATGGCAGGGGATTGGAACCACATGATCTTAAGGTCCTTTCCAATCCAAACCATTCCATGATTCTGTGTGGGCTTCCATTCAACAAAATGCAATCACCAGTGAGATGCAGGTAGCAAAAAGATGTTATGAAGGAGAAGTTAGCCAGCAGACCATACAGTCAGAACAAGCATCCAACTGGTTGTCTTAAGTCACCTCTTTTGTAACAAGACATCACTTCCTTTCTATATATGAGCAAAACTATGAGTGAAGCAATCATAGGGCACATATTGTTTTCATTCTAAGATGACTTTCTGATGGTGACCTAAGCCAATAATGAGCAAAGATAACTATTAGAGAACTGACTGTATGTGGAATCAGCTGCTGTTGTCTGTTCAGCTTCTGACAAGTCCTGAACCCCTAATGGACCCTTCTGTCATCACTTTCAGGAAAGACCAAAAGAATGAAAGTGCATGAAAAGCCTTTCTCACCCCAACATACGGTCATATGAGGTCAGGAAAACAGATTCTGCAGAGGAAACTATCTGGAGCCAACCTACTGCTAAGGAATGTCTGATTTGCATATGTTACAGAAACAAATTTCTTCTTTATTGAAGTGACAAACACCACATCCTTGCAGTGGCACCAGGTGACCACAAACTCACCGTATCCTCTACCAATATATTCCCACAGAGCAAAGCAACAGATTGCAAGCGTGTGCATGCCCTTGTCCTTCCACAGAGGAAACAGAACGTGTAACTACAGGGGATCACAGCTGCAAACACAATGTTAGATCAAATTCTTCCTTTCACTCTATCCATCCAATTCTCCTCATTCAGAAATTCATGTAATTGGCAGACTCTTTAGATCATCATGTAAGCTGGTCTTTATAACATAATTTCGTTCATTCGTTACTCCTTTTTTGAGCATACAGGCAAATACTGAAATAAGACGTCATATAGAAAATAAACTCCTTTGATTTAACACTTCAAGAAATTATTATTTTTGGTGCCTAGTTTGAGCCAGGAAGTAACTTTACCATTGTGGATCTATGCTAATATTCCTTTGAAACTGTCCAGATTATTGCCATAAATTCTCACTGTACTATTTCAGAATTGAAGACTGCTTGAGTATCCAATATTGTATTCTCATGATAGTATCATTTTCTAATAGTTGTCACTTTTTAATCTCTTATTAATCATTCTGAGCATCTCTGAAGCTTCTGGCGTTGCTTCAGCAACACTAATGTTATTGATTGAACTACATTATATTGTCAGATGCACATGTTCATACTGAAATATAAAACCCCTTTGGAGAACTGCAGATCTAAAAGAAATCTTGCCTGTACTTTCTTCTTTAACTTAGAGAATTAAGCATCAAGTTTTGGCAGTATTACATCAGTAGGTACTGTTTAAAAGACTATTCATTTCTTCTTTAAAACGTATCTAGCTGTAGATCGAGATAAGCATGTTTAATCACTTGACAAAAAAAAAAACATTGCAAACTAATTCCTGAATAATCCATCTTATCAGTGAGAACAACTTGCCAGCTTTTAATTAGCTTTGTTACACAACCATTGTCTACACCACATAATTGCATTATTCTACTCTGATTTACCTGACTTTCTTAAGGTCATTGTCTTTTCCACTTAGGGCTGTCACTGTTCCCAGCAAAAAAGACTTGCTATGTCAGAATAACACTGGTGCACTTACTGGTCTGAACTAACAGCAGTGGTTCATGGACAAGTATAAAGCAGTACTCAAACTTGCGTAGAGATGATTTCTCATTTAACTGGCAATAACTACAGAGAGTCAAAAACTGCATATTCTGCAATTTCGTGCTTTCCTACAACTGTCACCCTGCTGATCTAAGTGGTTTCTCCACAAGGATAGGAACAGATCCTCTGTCATCACTCTGCCTCCAACAGTTTCAATAAAAACATTAACCAGTTTCCCAGAACACGAGCAGAGAGAGGCTATGACCAAGATTTGTTACGAATGTATCACAACAATGCTTCACAGTATCTCCTGTTGGGAAAAGCAGGGGGAAAAATGCAAGGAAGTAAAGTTTGTCTTTGAAGTATGGAAGAGAGAGTAACCTGGAAACAGAAAATAACACGGAATTTGTAACAGGAATAAGAAATGATAAAGTGAATGATATTAGTCAGGGGAAATAAAAAGTAATAAAAGGCAATTGTAGAGTTTAATGTAGAAAATAAACCTGAAATAGATGTGGTAGTTAAATAAGCAGGGAGAAGACAAGAATTAACAGATGTGTGGAAAACTTCCCCAGTCTTTAACACCCTCTGTCTGGCCTCCCATTATGTGTATGGTTCTCAAAATTGCATTTGAGCCAAATTTTTAGTAAATATAAAAACCTTCAATAGTCATGTAAAAACCCCATTTACAAACTGCCAGTCTGTACAGATCCAGTGGTTACTTCCATTTAAAAGAAGTAGCATAACTTGCTTGGGATATTGAATTGCACAAGCAGGCCCGATTTCTCTCATCCACATCCAGAAGTACCTTCTTGCTTACGGAAACATTGTTCCAAGTAGGACACCAGGCCGGAATTAGTGCCAGATCATTCAGACGTGTGACATGAATTCTTAATCCTTCCTCTGTTGCACTGAACACAGTCCAAAATATCTAATATCTGTACTTATTTCAATGACTACCTCTGCTGTCATATATAGAAGCATTCCTAGGAAGAAAATCCTAGATTCCTTGAAAATCAAGACAGCGCTCTTTCAGCTTAGAGAGAGACCTGTATATCTCCCTCAGCCCTGCACAGAGCCTGCTCACCTTGCTGGCTCAGAGCAGCCAAGTCTCGTGAATCAGTGAGAGGAGCAGGACAGCAAAGCAGCCCAGTTCTAATGAGTACTGTCACATCCAAGAGAATTCAGTTCCTACTGGACTAATTCCCTTACTTTCCACCATCATCCACCCACTACTTACCAACCCCACTGGATCCCCAGCATCCTCATCAATCTAGTTCCAACAGTGTTGCTAAGTTATACAGGTTCACATCTTTGGAGCACAGTAGCCAAAACCTATTGTTCTATGTGAATACTTAATATTGAAATTGAATATTGAAATTGAATATATTCTATAGCTTACATAAAAATGTTTAGTAACATGGCACAAAATGTAAGTGGGATAATCATAATTTCCTAGACCTCACGTCAAGTCATTACAGGCTAACCTATACACTAGACAGCAGGGGTAGATTTTACATATCTGAGAGATCTGCTGTTATGTACAACTGAGCAGTTAAGAAAGCAGAGACTTACAGCTCCAACTGTTTAATATTTGGATTATTGTACGTACTTCATTGCTAATGCTGTAGATATCACAAAAATGTTATCTGTTTTTACTCTTTAATTTTGTTCTTTCTTTGGTGATGTTTGCACCAAACTTTCAGGTAGGAAAAAATCCTCCACTTTTAATGCGCACTAAATACTTTTCCCACTGCAATGAAAATTATCATTTCTGTAGACTTCAAACAGGATATCCTAAAAAGAAAGGGGGGTGGGTGGGTGGGTGTGTTTAAAATTAGCAGAATTCTATTTATTCAGTGTGTAGGGGGAAAAGGAATGTCATTCCCCTGTTTTCACTGGTGAGCTCTGACTTAAATATACTGAGTCATAAATATTTGGCTAAAATAATTCCAAGTAATCCTGAGTGGATTAGCGCAGGTATGGAACTCCAAGAATTGAATGACTTGTGTGAACACATGATACTTACTAGTTGGTAGGAGTTCAAAAGACCTGTCGTCAGACATGGCCTCTAGCCAGGACACACAGGTGAAGTTACAAATTAAGTGCCCTAAACCCCATTTGACTTAACCTATTTCACTGCTACTTTCTATTTTTAATATTCATTTTGTTATTTTAATTAAAAGCTTTGCAATAGATTCAAAGGCAGATCTGAGTCAGTACAACTGTTCCCAAGCTGTAGTGAGTGGTGTACTTGATGACATGTATAGAAGTTTACAGTCACACAGCAAAACGATCTTTAATTCTTGAAGATTCATCTGCTTCACTGATTATTTTTTTGATGAACAGACTGCTGTGGTTGCTGCAGGACTGTGACCTATCAGCCTATGAGAACCTTTACAAATCCTTAGGACTGTTTTAGTTACTCAGGGAGACAGGATAGATAACCCCGGGGGTGCAGGAAAAGGAGGCCTCTATCCTTCAGGCTGTAGGCACAGTGTGGGCATAGAAAAGAAATTATTTCTTTTCATGATACTAGTGCCAGGGCCCGCTTCTCTGCACCCACCAACCCGTGGGAAACTCAGAATTTCCATCTCCTGGGGAGTGTTATGTTTTCAACACTGTTTTTATTATGAGTTGAAACAAAAACTTGCTTGCCATTGCCATAAAACGTTATTGTAAAAGGGGGCCTTTTGCAACATCTTAGATCTGGTAGACTGAGGTTTTCGACAATTGTTTTAATCATAAAGTGTACTTCCAGATTATTTTCTTTATTTCGAACGGCACAAACTATTCTTCCTTTCTCAGCAAATGATTTATTGGAAGCAGATTTCTTCTGCACAGTAAGTCCTTTTCCCCCCTTGGCTGATCTCACGCGGCTGCACACGCAGCGCACGCTGAGGCACCCGCGCACCGCCGCGTACCCTGCAGGTACCGCGAACGGGCCCGGAGGCGCTTACCCGCGGCCCGTTCCGCTCGCCTGCCCCCCCCTCGGCGGGCCCAGCAGGTGTCGGGGTGGAGAGGCGCGGGAAGCCCCGCGGGCAGAGCCGCCCCGGTCCCTCTCCGCTCCGGCGGCTCGGCCTGGGCTACCTGGGGTGCGGTGGCTCCGCCTCACACGGGGGTCCCCTGGGGCAGGCGGGGAACCTCCCGCCGCCGCGAGGGTCGCGCCTTCGGCAGCCCGGCCCGCCATTTCGCGTCCCGCCGCACTCACTCACTCGGGAGTGTTGATCCAGATGATGTCGAGGTGGCAGTAGTAGACGCACTCCTTGTCCTTGTAGGTGTAGCAAGTGCAGCGCCGGGCTCGGGTCCGCAGTCCCCCACCGTCCACGCGGGCCCTGCCGCCGGCCGGCAGCGCCGCCGATTCGCTCTGCTCCCGCTCCTTCTGCCCCAGCGCCGCGGGGCGCGGCTCCGCGCCCACCGGCAGCGAGCGGGGCCGGGGCAGCGCGGACCCTGCACCGCGGGAAAGAATAGCTCAGCTCGGCTCAGCTCCCGCGCCCCCGTCAAGAGCTAACACACACACACACACACACACACACCCCCGCCAGGCCCCACGCCAGGCGCCTTGTAGCCCCTCCGTAACGGGACCCGAGCCGCCAGCTACACCCGGAGGGGGTTCAGGGCTGTGAAAAGCACCGTTATGTCTGTATTAACCCCGGCCCCGCGGGCTCGGGGTGCATCGCTAGCCAGTGGTTTGGGTTTCAACCTACATACGGACGAGCGATGTCTTTGGCGTCTAGTTATTACTTACCACGCATGGGAGTGAGCTGTTGCCCACAGCCTTTTGGAAGAAGTGAAAAAAAAAAAAAAAAAACCCAGCCTTTGTGTGCATGCGTGGAAGTGGCAAAGAAAGAAAGAAATTCACGTTACCTGCAGTCGACGTAATTGTAAGGCCAAAGAGGAACAATAAACTGAGCTCCATTAAACCCAAATTGCACGCGTGTGAAGTGCAGGCAAAGGTGAACTGCAGGGGCGAGCGAGCCCGTCCCGGAGCAACCGCTGCAGGTTGGACGCAGAGCTGGCGGCACACGCTGCTACCGGAGGTAGTTCCCACACGGAGGTGTGATTAGTGGTTCTCCTCGCAGTTATTTCCCTCCAGTGCAGGATTAGGCCTGAAGGGGAGAGTGTTGTCAAAAGCAGGGAAATCCATCGCTGGGCTTTTCCCACACACACCTCCCACCCCACCCCCAAACCGATCAGAAACCGGAGCTGCTGTTTTCCAGCTGCAGACGCCTCCCACCCGCCGAGAGCCGCCTGCCCCCTCCCGCGGGCAGCACGGCCCCCCCCCCCCCCGCCCGGGCCCCGCTCCCTACCCGGCAGGTAAAAGGCCGGGGAGCAGCACATTCCCCTCCCCGGAGCGGCTGCTGCTAATGCTGATTTTGGCTCGTCACGTTTAAATAAGCTGGTCCTGTTGTTCCCCGTGTAATTCCAGCAGGACAGAGGATTGCTTGTGTGATAAAACCGCGAAGTTTTGACTCAAATGTGGGCTATGGGTTTGGGAATTGTTTGAGGCTTTTTTCCCTGGAGTCTGCCAGTGATTTACTAGGTGAAATTAAGTCACCAGTTTATTAACTTTGTTTTGCCCCAGTTTAACTCTGACCACCTTTTTGCGGGGAAATCTGACTACAGCGCAAAATTTAAGATAAAAAAAGATTTCATATTGTGTGAAATATCTGACACTTGTGCTAGGAAAACACTCCTGCGCGTGACCCCTTTTGGTATTATCATATCAGCTATTGAGTGATAATAGGTTCAAGGGTTCAAGGGTTAAGGGAATTGGCTATACCTTTTCTTACAGTAGTATGTATAGTATATCCTGTTCTAGGAAATGAATGTCATAGAGAGCACGTGGAGAAAGATTAGCAAATTTAATTGTGGATATTTTAAATCAAAGCACAGTGTTTTATTTAAGAATGTTTCAATACTAACAGAAAGAGCTGCAGCCAAAATTGTTTTTATATATCATGTGCCAACTTGACATGTTCACTGAAATCTGTTTTGTGAGTAGAAAACCGGTTGCAGGATCATTTGGGTTATGTTATCTGAAGGAGGAGCACTGTTCTCTACTGCACCACATTCTTCTCCAGCCCTGCCCCCAATTCCAGCTTCTGGTGTGTAGACTATTCAGTAACAACACTGACAAAAAAAACCAACCTCATTAAGATGTCATGTTTTGTCAGGTTGTCAAACCTTGCCCTTTGTCTGCTTCTAAAGATGGAGAATTTCGTGGGAGAACTTTAGGTGACCATACTCCCAGCTAATAAGAAATGCATAATGGATACTACAGGCAGGGTAAGAACTTAAAAGTTCTTTTCCCCAAGTTTTACAGAGATCACAGCTCTCTGTGGAGACTTAAATTGCTTTTGTTTTGCACAGTTTGTGCAGATGACAAGTTTTTGTAATATAAAGTTGAAACGTCAGAAACATTAATCGTGCTCTATCTCCAAAACCCAGTTAGAAGAGCCAAGATTTCAGTAGATTTCTAAGGTTTGTACCTGGTGCTATTCATCTGGATGTAGCTGCAAGCAGTTTGCTCAGGTGTTGTCAATATTCGAGTACTGAAACAGAACTGTGAAAGTACCTTGTGGATTTTAGTTCTGCAAATTTTAGTTTCACTGCAGTTGCCAGTTGCAGTTGCCATTATTCTCATAACTAATACACTGAGTTGGAAATAGATCCTGTGGGAATTCCTGAACTTAACATCATATTGAAGTTCACACCTGACCAAGGAAAGTCAGCACTTGGGTATCTGTGAGGATGACTAGCTGCCAACGACCTGAGTATTTCTATCATTCACTTTGCTGGACTGGGAGGTTGTTACCCAAGCCTCAGCAGAGTCACAGGCTTCATAGGTCTATAGCTGCTGCTGTCTTGAGAAAGAATAGAATCATAGAATCAACTAGGTTTGAAAAGACTTTTAAGATCATCATGACAAAACATCTCTGAAAAGAAGAATGGCTTTGAAGTTATTTCCGTATCTTACATAAGTAGATTTTTTTTTTCAAATCAGTATGTTCTATATACTGCACTCTGATTTGGTTGGATACAGGATTAATTTTGATAAAGGCTTATGATTTCATTTTAACTTACCTGAAAAGGAAAAAAAATAGAGATTTATTGTGCAGTTACTGTTGAACAGAACCCTTCACAGCAGTGGGTAGGAAGTACTGGTTATATGTTGTTGGTGTGATAAGTAACAAATGCTGTTAAGTCTGAATTGTTATTATGAATTTCATTTTCTTCATTACACTTTTTTTCTTTTTTTGTTGACAGTGATGTAAAACAATCATAGTAACAAAAAGTTTAAAATGAGAAATATGTAACTGTTGTATATTTTGTACCATACATTTGTTATGGTACAAAAGGTCATGTGTTGTGATTGAACAACATTTCCCTATAAAATATTGGTTTACTTTTTAAAATGCTATTTTGGAGGTCTCTTCTCCAGTGTATTAGCTTTTCTTTCATGGGCTGTTTAATCTCTGTAAAGCCAGGGAGACCATATCAGCACTGATACTGAGTGCTGTGCAAACAAATGGAGTAATAAAATATATTCTGAAATTAGCTATCAGGGTTCAGAAATTAAGAAGGGTAAGGGTTTGGTCAAATGACTTCATGTAAGCTTCAAAAGAAGGTAAGACATAGGCTCTACAGGAAGAAAGAGACTCTCACTAAAAGGAATTAATACTTCTGGGCCTGATTCTTATTTACATTGATTATCAAGTTGTTTGTGTCACATATTCCCTAATGTCATAGCTATTTATTTAATAAATAGGGCACTCAGAAGAATGCTGGTTAAGCAAACAACAACAAATAGATTTTAAAACTCTAGGGCCTGTAATGTCTGGATATCAATCAGTGTCGGTGATACCAACGTGATGCAAAATGGTTGTGTAAATCTATTTAATGATTACACTTTAATTTGGTTGAAACATGAAATAAAAGTAGCAGCTATTAAAGTAGCTGGCATAGATTGGAAGCCAGGAGATCCAATTCCTATTATTTTACAGCTTTTCCTTTAAAATTATTTCAACTTTGTAGGTTCCGTTTTCTGTTTCAGTTTCAGTACCTCTAGGGTAGATGGGTACTTTGCAAAAATCTTGAGAGTCCTGGACAAAATGTGTGGAGTGAATCCTTCTCTTTATACCTCCTAATTGTCCCACCTCCAGCACACTCCTTCCTGCCCTCACATAGGAGCAGCCCCAGAGTTCTGCAGGAGCCAGCTACACTCTCTACACAATCAGAATTCCCCTGTGCCAGGACACTTCCTGGTTCTTAGGGCCACCCAAGCAGCTTAAGGAAGACAATCAGCAGATCTACCCTGTTGCTAGGTGTAAATATTGTATATTTGAGACCTTGTAATTGACTGAAGGGAGAATGTATCTTAGAGATTAGGTCAAGGCTGAAGGAGTCCTGGAATGCAGAGCAGCTGAAACAGATGATGTTAAGAAAAGTCAGCTCAGATTCCATATTTTATGTTTGAAACCCCTGGACTGCTATTTCAATTAGGAACATAATCTTGGTTTTGTTTAGTGCTTCTCTGCCCCTTGTATCCTTACTTTATAAATACACTCATGATTGTGTAGCAGTCAGACTCTAGCAGTAATTCCACGGCATTAAAACTTCATCATACAGGTGACTACACAAAATAGTTATGAGTTACAAAGAAGTTCCAGATGTGTTTAAATAAGGTTGGTTACTGAGAGAAACCACTTTAAAAGCTAAACCTTCTAGGCTGTATTTACTCTAGTAATAAAGCCTGTATTTAAAAGGTACGATAGGATTTCAGCAGCAGTGGAGAATGTTTTGGTATTGATACCTTCACAGCAGGCCAAGAGGAAAGCCTGATCAATACACATATGGTAATAAGTAAAAGCAACTAATCTATTTATTACATTTATAAACCATTCCTATCTCTTTTCCCACTCTCTTGCTTCCTTCTTAATCACAATGTTCTTTAGTGTTCCTGAAAGAACATCATATTAAGCTGCAAACACTAATAGCGCACTGCATCATTCTCACAAAGCAAGCAGCTTAATAGATGGTAGTTGATTGAAAAAATGTGCTGAAAGCAAGAAAACCTTATCTTCTGATTATTATTTGTTACTTTTTGCTTGGGATCTATAGCCAGAAAGCTGAAGTTAATCTTGTCTCCCTTTCTGTCACAGACAGCCCCATTTGAAGCCCTTTGATGTCAGGGCTAAGAATCCCATTTTTAATGGCCTCTGAACCAGACATACTAAAAAACAGCAACTGAGCATTTTGTAGGGGTTGCAGTTGGGTAGTTTGCTTAAAGGAGGAGAGTTCTGTTACCTATTTCTGTTTTCCCATTCTTTTTATGATTTTTAATATTTGTACACCATTAAAAGTAATGTAGGTACTAGGCAAACAGTGAAGAGGTTCGGTGCTTCTGCCCTGACCACATTATAGTTTGGTTAGATAAAAGCAAAGTAAAGAAGGAACTGTATGGCTGTTTTTCAGCCTTCATAGCACTAGAGCACACAAATTTAATGATTCCTGCTTGTTTCAGCTATTGTGAAATTTAGGAAGGAGTTTGCATAAGATAACATATCCTGCTGTTGTAATATACTGGAGACAGGGCTCAGATCTGTGGATAAGGAATGCTGCAAAAATCCTAAATGTTATTATCACTATACACCACTCTCCCCAGGGTCTGAACCTGACCTCGCTTCCTGGATCCAAACAATCTCTGTCTTTGTGACAGGATTTTACAGGAAGAGAATTTTCTGTAATTATTACTTGAAACAGTTCTTTTCCTCGACATTTATTCAGGTTTGGGCATGTTACTGAACAAAGAGATTTTCATATCAAAATATGATCAATCTCAACTCTTCTTGTGTTTGCAAAGAATGGAGAGAGCTGCCAGCAAATGAGAAGCTAGAGGTGAAAAACTGGGGTGGTTGTCTTGCCGGAAGAACAGCATGTTTAAAACTGAGTAAGACAGAGATACAGACCACTTGGGACGGACAGCTTGTTTCTGGAGGTGCACTTGCAGGAGGAAGGAAACATGAGCACCAGAGCAAAGCAGTTTGGGCAGAAGCCAGTGTGGAGGGTGATGAGAAGAGGTAGAGAGTGGTGTGCACATAAGAGGGTTTGGGCTCTGGCTTGGTTTTCCTTCCTCAGCGGCCTAGTAGAGAGCTTGTGGTCAGTTGTTTCTAGCATGAGTGATAGGGGAAGTCTATAGTCCTGGGAGGAAAGGAAGGTGTAAAGATAAGATGAGGAGGGTGGCTAGAGATAGGTTGTGTTCTGAAGACTATGGCTGGCCCTCAGGCTATTGTACAAAAAGTTAAATTCATGTGCTTCTCTGACAGCACTTCCTTGAGAGCTGCCCTTCTTGGAATGTGCCGAGCTGAAGCCTGCCTGGATGCCTTTGAAGAGTGCATTGTTTGCATTTTGTTGGAAAGCCAAAGGGCCAGAAACCTTGAATTAGGTGTCTTGTTTGGAGCAGAATCTGCAGGGAGGGATCCACTGGACTACTGGAGAGGTGAGTGTCTGCTATTGCCACTGCTGTGGTCTGTGGAGCTGGATGGAGCAACAACACGAAGTGTACTGAGGCACTGCAGTGATACTGCTTTTTACAGCTCATGTCGGTCAGAGATGTAGCAGCTTGGGTGAAATAGAAGCCTAAATCTTGTGTTGCAAATCGTATGTTGTTTCGTAGCCCTTCTGGCTCTGAAGGGGGCTTTACAACATCTGGATTTTAATTACGAGCATAGGTTTTGCAGAAATGGCTGGCCTCTTTTTGTGGTGACAATTCCTGTTTTCCTAGTTAAGCAATTTTGGGGGCTTTGTGATGTGTGACTTTGTGATGTGACATACAGGTGATTGCAGGAGTTTAAAACCCCTCTGTCGGACCATGGATATGCAGGAACATCTTTTACACATCTGTAGATAAGTGTCTTCTACCAGCCCATTGTATTACATGAGAAGGGTGGCCCAGAACAAAGCTTAATGAAATGTGCACATTTTTTGTTAGTGCACATTGAGTAACAAAAATCTAGTTTATCTTGTATGATGTGCCCAGATTGACAAAACTGTTAAAGTTCATGCAGCAGTCAGTATACTGTGTGCTAATAATTTATTCAGCTAAATGAAAACCAAACAGGCTGGTCATAATTACATATATTCTGTGGCAAATGTCCTCTTAAAATTTGTACTTAACTCAGTAAGAGCTTAATGTTTCTGGTGCTGCCTTGTAGCATACTATAAATTAAAGTTCTGCTGCAGTTACTAACTACTAATAAATTTAGTATCTTCTCATTGCAGCTTCTTGGTAAATCCAAATTTAAAGACAAGTACAGGTCTGACCATTTCTTTTTCTGGAGGATCCACAGCTGAGACTCATCAGTCTAGCAACAAGCGTGACACCGTGTTTGAATATATAACCTTTCCTCTCCCCAAGTAACTTATCTCTCACTAAGAAAAGACTTTCAGAGAGAAATAAACAAGTGTCTGCCCTTGTGAACTAGTAAAGGGAAAATAAAATGAAAAATGAACCCTTATTATTTAAACAGTGCGACATGACAAACTGCAAGTGCTGCTCACACCTAGCCCTCTGAGAGCAGCTTGCTTTGTTGATAAGCTTTGCCTGAACCTGAACCTTTACTTATTAAACCTAGCTTTGTGAATACATTACATATTGCAGTGGTGTGATATTGTAGTCCTCCAGATTTTCTTCAGACCATTTGTTGGGATGAAATCATCAAACACAAGGCCAAGTTAGGCATCAGTGTTGTGAGTGATCTGATTCTTCGGTCCTCTGGGAGTATTTAAGTTTGGTGTAGAAGCTGAGTAATTTAAATCATTCTAATACCTAGAAAGACTGTGTGTATGGGCATCAGGAGGCTGTGTCATGAATCTGGGGTAATAACTGCAGACCATCTGTGAGGGTTGTGTGGTCAAGAGCTGGTGCAGTTTTAACTAAGTGAGGCTAAGGAAGCTCTTGCATTGCTGAAGTGTATGTGCTGTGCTATAACCTTTTCTACAGTGCATATAGGGCGCACTGCTAATTTTGTGCATTCTAAAAATCCATGTAGGTGTGAGTTACGGGCCTAGAACATTTTATGGCAAAGGGATAATTGCCATTCAGATCCAGATTACCAGGTTGTTTTCATCTTGAGATGCTGTTGGTACAACAGATAGCACAGATATCCCATGTGTTCATCATTACGAAATCCATGTCTGTGGCTATGTCATGTCTATCTAATTTGTTGGAAGAACAAGAGTTGGCAGTATCCTTCTTGATGGTTCAAAAGGAACAGTTATTTCCAGAAAAGGCTTAAGTCTGCAAAGCAAACATACTGAGTTACAAGATGAGCATAAGACTAATGTAACCTGGAAATTCTTAATCTATTTAGCCATTCTTATTAATATGATTGTACTTATTATGGAGGGTCTTGACCTCACATGCAGTTTAGTAACTCAAGTCTGGGAATTGCAGTACTTCAGACATGGCAGGAGTTCTATATATTTTATACATTTAAGCACATATATTACTTTCTCTGTGGTTGAAACATCAGGATAGGAAGAGAGGGAGAAGAAGAGGAAGTGCACCATAAAACTTGCATGTAAGTTCTGAATACAGCTGATGTACCTTCTCCCTTTCTCACATTTTCCACAATGTATTTCACCCTACCTTATTAGGGCTGTGAAGCAAGTGCTTGTAAATAAGATTATAAGAAAAGAGTGGGTACCAAAAGAATGTTATCCACTAGTTTCAAGGGAAAAATACTGCGGCATTAACCAAAATAGGACAGGGAAGGTAACAGTGTTTTGTGGAAAAATAGGAAAGATAATGGGGAAAAACAATATGCAAAAGAAGGGGAAAGGAGAAAGTAAATTAATTTGGTTTTCACAGAGGTGTCTTTTCTATAGAAAGACAGCAAAAGGAAAAAGCAGGGAAATAAAGAAAAAGTTTAAAAATACAATAGGAGGCTTAATGGGGAAGTGGAGAAAAGGTATAAAGGAACAGGGTAGAGGAAGAACACACGATGCTAATCTTTTTCCAAGGGTCAAGTATATCCCTCTAACAGCATGGCTAGGATTTTGCTTCTGCTTTTTGCCTCCAAGTGCTTCTTTAAAGCAAATAGCTCACCAGGCACCAGGCTGTTTAGATTACTTGATGTCATTTGAGCTTCCTAGCTATTACGCTGTTTCCTTGACGAAAATTCTTCAGCTGCAAACATTTTCAGGCCCCAGTTGTGTTGTTAAGAGCATGGAAAAAAGAGATAATCTCAGATGATTTCTTAGTACAGCGTTACTTTTCATATACATTGTGGTGAGCATTCAAAAGATTATTAAGGCAAACTAGAACAGATGGCAAGTTCAAAAAGCTGTTTTATTGACTGAAGGACTTGATGAGGGAGGGAATGAAGAAGGACTGGAATTTGTACAACTCTGTTAACAGTCTGGCTGCATTCCTTTGTCAGTATTTTTACTGAGTTTCACTTCCAAAGAAACAATGATGCTTCAAGCTGTTCTGTGAAATCTTGATATACCTTGCTGAGCTAATGAGCCAGAATGCATCACAGCTGCTAGCAAGGCTTGCGTGTGTGTACACACATTTGTACACACATTTGTGTTTGTACTTCTCTCACTCTGAAGTTAAATTCTTTCCATGCCTTTTGAGTTTGGAATAAAAGCCCTTTGCACATTAGAAGGGCCATAATGAAATCTGTTATCCCTGGCTCTGAAATAATTTATTGTTGTTTTAACATTACCCTTCCCCTCTCTTCCTTTTTTCCCCTCCCTATTTCTCTCTTGCTTGCCACCTTTCTCTCTTCCTCCAGGATATTTTATCTTTTCTCAGGCTAGGAATAGAGAACTAGGAGTCAGACTTTTTGCTTTTGATATCTGTAATTTTTCAAGCAAAGACTGTCTATACCAGTTAAAGTTAAACTGGTAGTGACTGTCTGTCCTAACAAGGTACAGTGGAAGAGGACACAGGACTCTCATTCATTTTGTGATAAGTCAGAATCTAGGGGCAAGGATTTTATATGTCCATCATTGTTATAATACTGATGGGCAGAAATTCACTGTCTTACTATAAGGTAGCTGCCAAAAGGATAATGTGGATTGTTATAGGCTCCAGGTAAATAGCATAAAATGCGAACTGAGTAATCACTGTCAAGTTTTCACTGCATAGTTCTTCACTGAATCTAATAGGTATCCGATCAGATAGAGATTTGTTCAGATAGCTCCATTTGCTTTCAGCTATTCAATGAAAAGATGCATGAGTTACTAACAGATTGTAACTATTGCTGTAATATATTTGCTTCAAATAGTTTATATTTGGAGTTATCAAAATGCACTGGGATCTTAAAATTTGCAGAATATATTAAAAATACTGAAAAGGGTTGTCATTGAGAGTAAGGAGATGTGAGCAAGTAAAGGTAGTTATACTGCTGGAAAGTGGCCACCCAAGAAGGTCTGGCAGAGAAAGTAAAGTACTAATAGCATTATTAATCTACTGAGTTTTACTGCAAGTAAAATAAGTAGGGAAAGCAAGATGAAAGAGAAGTAATGAGGCAGCAAGACAATGTAGTGAATTTACAGTTATCAGAGGTATTATGTTTGTGGTTCCTGTTACCAACCTGTAGTATATCCAGGGTCAGCAGCTATGCCAGATGTCCAGATATTGCAGTTCACAGCAGGATAAAGAGCATAACACTGTTCAAGCTCAGTAGGCTTCTCATATGTAGCAAATCCCCCATGATTATTCATTACAACAATCAGAAGCCATTTTTCATGGGTCTGGCAGCAAGGAGGTTGGATGCTGAGTTAACTGAATGTGTTTCTTCTGCTCTGCAGAGTGCTGGTACTGTGGCACTGTGCCCTTGCTACTTCTTGTGTATTTTTCAAAAAATTAAATAATTTTCCTGATAATCTGGGTATAAAAGGATAGATTTTTTTTTATATATTTTTCCCCCAGACAACTGTTCCTGTAATTTCAGAGTGTCTCAACCAAATTGTAATTCATGACAGTTTTGGGTCACACTTCAATTGTTATAAAACCCCACTTCTTTTCCACCACTCGAGGCAATGCCACATCAGGCAGTGGAAATCTCCATTGTACTTTCTGCATGTGTTCACATCAATGCTTTGGCAGAACATGTTAAGCTTTAATTAAGGGGTATGCTTTATGCATAAAAAAAAAATCTCCTCTAAGTCTGTGGTTCAGATTTAGTTGCCAGTTTTCAGTAAACACTTTTATTCACTGTTTTATTTTGTTGCTCTTGCCTTCCTGACACTCACCCTGACTTCACAGCTAAATAGTGAGAAGTATAAATTTTTCAATATATGCTTTTCAGAGTTTTTATTTTTTATTTTATTTCGATGTTTGGTTTGTAGCAGCAACTTAAAGGGCTAAACCAGAAGAAGGACGTTATTGCACATTCTGATGTGCATCAGAAGTGGTTCCTATCTCCTCCACTGATTGTCCCTGATTATAACAGTAGGTTTGCACATTTGGAAAACTGAAGGCAGTGATACGTCAGATGATTAGGAAAGATTGACTAGAAAAGGAAAATGCTGTGAAACACTTTTGCCTGGCATAAGATAGAATAAATAACTGACAGTAACTTTTTTTATACAGATTATGTTCAATATGAGCCATCTCCAGCAGTCCCTCTTTATTGCACAAAGCATGATGGAGCCAAGTGCAATTAAATCCAGAAACTGATCTGTCCACTAGAAAATATAGTCCTTCCAGGACATGGCCCAGGCTATTCTACGTTACGTGATATGGGAGAGTATGGAGAGCAAAACTAACACACTAGTGGTTTCAGATCCTGCTATAGATATATTAGGGCTCCTATAGATAGGTTAAGAAAGGATGCAGATTCCATGCAAAAAGCACAAGTAAATACAGTATCTGGGGCAATAGCTTCAACACAGAAGACTAATAAAAAATGTATTTGTGGGAAAAAAATCCCATATATTTTTAAATAAACAGGTGAGACCTATCAACAAAGTCATATGTAGATAAAATTTCCTAGAAACATGAAAAGTAGAATAGGAAAAATTTGTTGGGAAAAAGAATGAAACCAGATCAGCAGGAAA
The DNA here is from genome assembly GCF_963264785.1 of Psittacula echo. NCBI lineage: Eukaryota > Metazoa > Chordata > Aves > Psittaciformes > Psittacidae > Psittacula > Psittacula echo. The sequence goes on along the minus strand of NC_137747.1, from coordinate 10,703,288 downwards.
ATTGAAACTTAAGTCCATTAGCTGTCAGAGAACAATCATTCACTGATTGCTCAGAAGCAGAGGAGGACACTCTGCTTTCCTTTGGTGCTTCAACTTCTTTCCTCTTAGTAAAAATCTGTCGTTTAGTTTGAAAATTCACATCTGTTTTATACTGCATGAGTATTTTAAGCTTCAGCTCTAAGTGCTGTTAAGACATCGTTCGCTGCTCAGAGTATGGTTTATAATGGGGATCACGTACTCTCTTCTTGAACTGGGAACTGAAGCCAGGATTCCCTATCTTGAGAAGCAGCTCAGAAGTCAGTGACAAACTGAGTCTCATCGTCTGCAAGCTGTGCTGTCAAGGGTAACAGGCTCTGGGTCACTACTGGCTATTGCGCTAGCTCAGGAGGACAAGCAGTGTGCTGGGAATCCAAAGGTACCAAGCACTAGAGATTTGCTTTCGCATAACAGATTTTTATATTTTAATTTGTTTTTTTAACTTGTCTCTTCAGAATTCGTTTGTTTTCAAAATCTTCTTTCCCTTTCCCCAAAGTAAATTAAACTCGAGCAAGCATCCTGTTTAAAAGTAAATAAATAAACTAACTATGCTATGTAATCAAATCTCAAGTGTGTTGCTTATGCAAGTGATCTGAACTGTACAAGGAGAATCCAGAGTTCTGGGATTTTGTCTCCGTAAGAACTAGGTTTTGTTTTTTAAAAGATCCTTTGTTTGCTTGTTTGTTTGAGACACCTCTGAAAAAAATTGCTTTACAGATACGGTGTCTTTTGGGGTTTGTTTTCTGAACTTCCCCCAACACCGCAGTCTCCTCCTGTCTCTGGGGTGTCGAACTCGCCACTGTTTTTTTCTCCTTTCTTTCTGTTTCTCAGGATTACTGAGAACCTCCTGGGTCTGTAAAGCATGTCCAAGTTGCTTTAGCATTCAGAAACTGAAGATACAGCAATACATGAAGCTGAACCAAACAGTTTAGATTTAATTCTGATAGACGTCTTCTGTTATGATTTAGGAAGTCACTATCTCTTTCTGTTGGTATTTTATAAGATGGGCAAGCAGTGTTCCTCAGGCCTGTCTACTTAAGTTATATGCCATTTGGGGCAAATTCGCTTCATCTTTTGTGTGAATACTGCCTCAGTGTTGCATTTTGACTCTTAAGTACAACTGAAATGTAAAATAAGTAGTGGTAAGTCCCTTTAGTAAGCTTCAGCTTTGATTCACAACTGCCACTGAAGATACACTGATTGTTCCCCATATTAAAGAACTGTATCTTAAGGAAGCTGCAAAGTTGAAATAAGCTGCATCTTGGATAAGCTTTAGTACTCTGTTTCAGTGATGTTTTGAAAGCTGAATGTTTTGTCTGAGATGGATGTTTGGAGTTAAAATTCAGTGGTCTTACAGAATAAAGGCTCTGTATTTGGGGCATTTGTAATGTGCAGTTGTTTTATTTTCTTCTTAATTTTTGTGTGCTGGCTGTGTTTACATTTTATGCCCAGATGGTTTTCTTTAAGGTTTTAGTATATCTTAGCTGTAACATTTTGCACCAGTGTTGTTTTCTTGATTTATGCCTCTGTGTTTGAATAGTTTGAAAACTTTGTGAGGGTACCAAATGGAGAAACTGCTTTTTTAGTACTGTGGATGGCTGTTCTCTGTCAACAGAAAACTGGAAACTTGTAGTTCATGTGGGTATTGTTGACAGTATCATAGTCGTGTCATGCAGGGGTTTTTTAATTTATCCTTTAAAGAAGCCTAAAACCTTTACTCCCAATTGAAAGAGCATTCTTTCTTAGCACTTTGATAGCTCTGGAATTAAGGATTAAGTCAGTAATTTATATTTTTCATAAGGGATCATATTCTTCCCATGTAATAAAATGCCATAGAAGATGCTAAGGCCTGTATGACTAAGATAAAGATGAAAATTATGAGCTGATACTTGTGACATAACTACTCATGGAAGAAAAATCCATTGTTAGAACTAGGTAAAACTAGAAATGCTCATTGAGTAGATAAAAAGCCTACAAATACTGCTGGCTATAACCATTCTGTATTATCTGAAAGAAAAGGTTGTATATTAAAGAAATATTCATAGACAATTTTGCAATTACTTGGCAACCAGATGTGCAAGTCAAGTGTCCTGCATTGTAGCAGATAATTTTATTCTATGAGTAAAAGTACCTGCTTTGCAATGGCAACCTAAAAAAAAATTATGTCTAGAAGTCCATAATAATGTTAAATTGAACAAGCAATTGAGGGTATTCTCAAAACAAAGTAATACAGGCTTCCTTCTGTCTGCACCTAGGGAGGGCTGCAGGGTTTTTGAGATTACTTGAAAGTTGAAGTGTAATTGTGGATGAAATTATGCAGCTGGCACAAGGAACTGATTTCTTACCAATTTTGACTAGGCCACTTGTAAAATGGCTTAGCTGCAATGACTAACAAGTATTTCTGTTCCACTGTTGAACAGAATGGGTCAGTAATATTCACAAGCGGAGTTTACATTTTCTCTTGAAATGTGCTATTGCCAGAGTTACACTTCATCCCTGTTTAGGGGAAAAAAGAGTAGAAAAGCATCTCATATTTGTATAAGGGGAGTGTAATAGAAATTAGGCAGAATACATGACATTTGCTCTAAATGTGCCACCTAAACTGGTGAAGCCAAAGTTACATCGATAAAGTCAAGATACTCGCTAGTTACACCTCACCAGCACACAGATATCTTTCCAGGGAGGCAGGACTCCGCAGTCCCAGAGATGAGAGCTATTAAAGTAATTATTAGTTACAGAGAAAAACACCTACTTCTGTCTGCAAATCTTTTCATATACATTTGTTTGCATCTCATACCCCTTCAGAGGGTGCTTAGAGGAAAATATTGTGCTAAATTCACTATGTTGGCAAAACATAGTTAGAAAATTTGAAAACAGCCGTTTTCCCTACATTCACAAGAAATGTTCAGTGTTGTAAGCCTGTACTCTACATTCAGACTCACCTTCATCTAAAACATACCAGAACATATCAACTCTACAAACAACCTGAGGCATGATCAGATCTGCAGCTTTGAGTGGAAGAACAAGTCTTAGTTTCATTGACTACAACATTTATATTTGCCAGGGTCATACAATCCTGTAGACTTGGTGAAGTATATTTTTTTTCTGAATTAATATTATGTCTTGATTAATTTAGTGGAAGAATTTAAATCCTTTTAGTCTGATAAAGAACTATTAGGATTTCACTGCTTTTAGGATGACTTGATGTTTCTGCTTTCTTGCAGAACAGCCAGTGTTCTCCCACTAAAGAAAAAAAAGGAAAAGGCAAGGAAAAAAAAAAAAGATAAAGACTTGTATGCTTTAGAACCCTTGGAGCAATTTACTGCTTTCTGTAATTTTTTTTGGAGTTGAGTGTGTTTAGTGCAGACTTGTGGTCTGTTTTAAGTTGTGCTATTTTATGAAGCCTTTCTCTCCCAAATGATGTTAATACTGCCCACATTGCATAATTTTGATTTCTCACTTGGTGGAGGAAGGGAAAACACCTGTGAATATGTTTCAGTTCTGTGAGGCTTCTCTGAGGTGCTGCTAATGGCTTCTAATTCTGCCACTCAGTTCTCCAGGAAACAGAGGAAGGGCTCTTCTTGGTCTGAGATTGCTGTGATGCTCCCAGCCTCCTCCTGGCACTGCTTGTACTGCACAGAGGAAGAGGCTTCACAAACCTACACTTTTAAAAGTATATGGGCAATGTTCTTCCTAATTCATGTTCACAGCTTTCCTTTATCCGCTGCTGATCTTGCTCCCATGCCCATTTTTCAGGCTATTATCTCTGCTGGTTTCAGCACTTGCTCATCAGCTAATCCCCTGAGCCTCTTCAATCTTTCATAGCAAGGGAAAGCTCCAGAGCTCTCTTTGAGGCTCTCTGCCCTAAAAATGGAACTTTTCAGCGTTAACTCCCTAAATTATGGGAGTTTTTCTATCTGAACTTTGCTCTGCAGCTACATCTAGTTTCTCCTCAGACTCCTGTTGCTGTTGCATTCTTGTGCTTCATTTCCTGCCCTGAATTCCTGTACTCCAGAATGACTCTTCCTCTCTTTGGTTGCTTGAGTAAGAGTTGTCTTCTGGCAGACAGCTATTGCTATCCTTACTCTAGTATTTTTTCCACAATGCCCCACAGCATAGCCACTTCCCTCATCACTCATTCAGATTTGGAAATAAAGAACCAACAAATAAATTAAAACACTACCTGGCTGGGTCCCCCTGCTGCTTTTGCTTCAGTTCTCCTAAATATGTTAACTTGGCAAGTGAAGATGGACTTGGTGAAGTAGAGATTTTGTGAGTGCAGTAGCAACATTCTTAGACCTGAAATGTAGTTTTCAAGGATATGTTGGCAGCAGTCTGTTAATACAGCTATTCATTAAATGCTTTGAAATCAGGGTTTTTTTATTACCTGTGGAATTTCCAAAGCTTCTAAACAGGACTTGTTGGCTTAGGTGCATCTCCCTATAGGCATGACTAGACTGAATTGATTTACTTTAAGCCAACTTGATGTGTCTGTTCTGATCTTCCATGTTTCCAGTATTAAGCTGAGTTAAGAGAGTTTGGACAGAACCAGCTTAGTTCTTCCTGAACCCAAAAGCGTGTAGGAATGTCCACCTGGCGTGTAAATGCAGAAAACCATCATGTAAATGGTGCCAGGGGAAGTGAGAAACGAACATATTGCTGAAGAGCTCAGCTGGCAGCCACTGTACTTGCTGTGAGCAGACTAGTTCAAAACAACTTGCTAAGGTTTATGTTTGGTTTTAGTAAATGTTTTGGCTATCTCCTGTGAAACTACTTCATTAAAACACTAAGTTGTAGATTTTAGAGTAGTAGAATGTGTATAGTGAGACAAAAGAAGAGCAAGCTGTAAACATGTTCTGCCACTGGTGTTCGTATATTAAAAAGACTTTTTTTAAGCAGAAGTCAGGCACTAGTTAAATACCTATTGCGCGTAACTGCCTTTTTGGGCTTTCTTTTCAGAAGACATTTGAAACAAGGCTTGTAGCTTGCTACCGTATTATCATTTATGTAGATTATGGGAAATAACTGAAAGATCCATTCATGGATAATTTAAACATATTCTTTTTTTTAACAAAACTATCTGACACTCTTAAAAGATGGAATTCAACATCCAAGTTAACTGCCTGTTGGAATGCTAGCCCTGAGTCTTCCCAGAAGAATGTAGAATGAATTTAACTTTTCAGAGGGCAAAGATATTTAAAGCAATACAAGCTATATAAAGAGCTTAGGGATAGCCAACTAAATAGTTTTCTGTTGACTCAAGCACTCTTTCTCTTGTTGTCATGCATCATGGAATCAAGGGTGGTGGAAATATGCATGTGAGGAAGCATGAAGAAATGGCATGCGCTCTTTGTGTATCTTAGTGGCTTTTTTAGACTCGGCCTTACTGCAACATAGTTACTGTTGCTACAGTCCAATCTGGAATCTTTCCATCAGAAATGCTGTTTTGTGTACTGACTCCTAAATGTTTCATATCTCGTTGTTCTGAAATTTGTCACATCTACAGCTTGGGAGGCAAATTAAATCCCATTTAATTTTAGACAGAGTTGTTGCTATTCTAAAGACCAGATTTGGCTTTTGCTACTTTTTTGGCTTAAGATTTCTGCTGATTTCTGAAGCCAGAAACACTGTAGAGTTGCAGACGTGGGTAGCCCAGTCATCCAAATGGCTCAAGTGACTGGTATGGGATGTCTGTAGGCTAAGATAGGTATTTGTTCAAAATGTTTGATATCAATCTAATTTTGTTTCAGCTGAGCTTAATTAAAAGTTCAATGAACACAGTGCTTCTGGAATTTCTATTCATGCAATATAGATGCTCATATATAGGTAGCATCAAGCTGACTTGATACCTTTCTTCTTTATTCTACTTACACAATAGCAGATCTTCATCTTTCAGCATGTGAACCTCAGCCATATCCTGTAGAAATTCCTGGACATGCAAAGAGGGTCATGATTGGAAATAGTCAGGATGGATTCATTTCTGTCTCTGATGAAATTACTACATCTATGGATGAGGGGATTGCAGTGGATATTGTCTGCCTTAACTTTATAACTTAACCCTGGAGAAATGGACCAACCCCAACATCATGAAATTCAGCAAGGCTTTCTGGGCTGCGAGCGCACACTGCTGGCTCGTGTTCATTTTCTCATTGACCAACACCCCCAAGTCCTTCTCTGCAGGGCTGCTCTGAATCTCTTCTCTGCCCAACCTGTAGCTGTTCCTGGGATTGCTCCAACCCAGGTGTAGGACCTTGCACTTGGCATGGTTATCCAGGAGGCAAGGATAAGTGATAAGATTGCTCTCCTCACCCTACTTCTTTTTTGCAGTGTCATTGTAATTAAACCAAAATGGTGATTTTTGTTCTTTTTTTCCTAAAGAGCTGTTCTTACACAGTGTACAGAGTGGAGCATCTGGTAGACATTGTACATAAAGTACATAAAGTACATTTTAGTAATTGATGCAGCTTGGTTGTAAATTTTCATAATTGATTAGTCACCACTATTTTTCTCCGAAGGTGGAGAGAAATAATGGATGTAGGGGTAGAAACAATTAAAGTAGACATTGTGTGTGATTCCATGAATGACAGGGACATCTAAGAGAAGAACTGCTTGGTCTCATTCTCTGGCAACTTCCTCTGTGTAATTATTTTGTACAGTGACTGGCTGAGTTCTAGCTTTATGTTAGATATCCCAGAGGAGGTATTTAGTAGATGTAACTGCAGTGGGACATCCCCTGGCTGTATTTTCCTTCTTTTCAATTTAAATACCAATTTCTTTCTGTCCTAAAGGGAATTATTTCCCTGAGCATGTCCAAGCAAATTCTTCTTGTCATTCGTCTCAGTCAAGCTTTTCTCCTGCTTATATTGGTACATTGTCACTAAATGTAGTTGGACGACATTGGCATAGTTGAGAGCAGCAGACTGGTTCCTTTAATCTTTCTTTATGAGTAATCTATTTCCCCAATCAGTGTTTTTTCCCTGCTTGGATTTTCTTCGAATTTGTCAACATCTTCAGGGTAAGGAGGTTCTCCTGGCACCTGAATTCTTTTTGAAGCACAGAGCATGTTTCCGCAGGCATGTTATTAATTATGGATATTTCTCTAATTCCACTTCTCTGACTATTGTCCAACAGTTCACATCTGCATATCTGCATCTGGTACAAATAAAAAAAGGGTTTGTTTTTCATATCAAACATGGGATAATGACCATTTTGCTTTTGGTTTTATTTCTAAATCAAAGTTTGTAAACCCTTTTTATATAATCTCTTAACTTTTATAATATTGCACAGGATTAGGCAGCTTTTTTATGCTTTACTTAGTTATAATTACTTTCTTGCTTCTGGACAACTAGTGATTGGGGGTCTGAGACCTTTGTATGATTTCCTTTTGAACGTTTGCTCTGTTTGGAGCTAGCATAACCCACAACTAGAATCAATAAAGTTATGCAAAACTTCATAAGAGGACTGAGTTGAAGTAAAAACCACTCGTGGGCTGCAGGAGTTGTGATGACATGGTTTATGCCATTATTGCCTTCCATTTGAGGAGCTCAATGCAAATCATTCTCTGTAAAGGGAATATTAAGAGGCATTGCAGAGTTAAGGGTCAAATTACTTTTTAAGAGGTGTAATTTTCCCTGTTCCTCCTTCCAGCCAACACACATAACGTGTATGTGCATATAGCTATCTACATTGCTAGCTGTGCCAATCTTGTAATTGCATTTGTACGTACAGGTGTTGAGATCCAAGCTATTATAGCCCTGGCTTAGCTTCCCAGCAAAGTATTCCTCTTCCCAGACTGTGGTTTCCTAACACAGGCAGGAAAAATGGTGGCTCCCTTTCTCCTGTTCAGTTGCTAACATGAATTGCTGCCAAAGTGTGCTATGGAAATAAATTCTGTTCTGTTCTTTTTGCATTAACCATTTTGATGGAGAGCAGGAACCTTCTTTAAGGGCTCCTTTTCACAGAGGAGGGAGGACAGCAGCAGCTCATCTGCACCCTGTCGTAGTCCCAGCTGTGTCAGAATGCTTTATCTGGGAATGTACAATGAAATGAGAAGGGTGTTTTCAAGAAAAATCCAAATATGCTGTGTGTAATAAAGAATGATAAATCACAGAAAGGTTTTTAGATATAAACACTGACTATATCTCTATCAGCGTAAGAAGAGTGGGGAAAGCAGTTGATGTGACCTTAACTTTGCCCTGTGAATGCCTCTGTAATGTGTACTTATATTATAAAAAATAATTACATAAAACATTATGTAAGAATATATTTTTATATTTATAGAAATATAATTATAGAAAAATATATTTTTAATGAGGCTTTGCTTTGCAGAGGTTAAGTGTAGTTCAGACAGTTACATTGAAGCTTGACTCCATAAAAACTGAGCTGCCTACATTTGTCTAGAGTGATTGACATCAGCAGTACTATTGAACCTAAGTAGCATTTAAAGACATCTGGAAAACAAGAGCAGGGTAGGTTATGAAACAGCTCCCACGGCTTTCATCCAATTGCTTGTTTTCTTAATGGTGTAAGAATCCTTGAAGAGTCAGAGTCTAATAGAGCTGAACTAGCTCACTGAAACACTTCCACTCATTGCTGGATTAAGTAGTTACTCCTGCTATCATATCCAACGTTGTACATAGAATTGCTTGGTTTGTCAGTCGAGACATGCTACAAATGCATATACACAAAACTTGTGATGCTTAAAAACTGAGTAATTGATTATATTAGAATCACTCTATTTTGTTTTTTTTATAAACCCTAACCATCCTTAGGGACTGATAGTGAAACTTACACAACAGGGTTTTTAAAGCCAAAATAGCCTATACACTCATGGCACACGAATCACAGAATGAACTAAGTTTGAAAAGGCCTTCAAGATCATCCAGGCCAACCATTCCCCAGCACTGCCAAGACCACCACTAACCCATGGCACTGAGGGCCTTATCTACACAGTCTGTGAACACTTCCTGGGACAGTGATTTCACCACTGCCCTGGGCAGCCTGTTCCAGTGCCTGAGCACCCTTTGGGGAAGAAATTGTTCCTAACATCCAATCTAAACCTCCCCTGGCACACCTTGGAGCCGTTACCTCAATCCATCTTGACCACTTTGCAAAGCATCCACAGATATGTTCAAGTAAGTCCATCCCTTGTTTAACTGGTTCCTGTAGCTCTTCTAAACTCAAGCATTGCATAAATACATAACATACTTAAGCAGTTGTCACAAGTAGCCAATGGGTGCACTGACTTTGACTGGGAGAAAGAAACCTACTTTTTTATTTTCAAGTACTGCTTCAATGTAAGAGAATGGTTTATAACAAACTGTGGTGACATTACAGTTCCCTGGAAGACAGCTTTTCAGTATGTGCTTCTACGTGACATTTATCTGGTTCCACTGGGACACTTTAAATGTGCTGTTAAAATCTCACAGGATTTTAAAGCCTAAAAAAAATAATATTAACCTCTTCACCCATTGGGCTTTTGTGGAATGCTGATGGTAAATGAAAAAATACAGGCCAGGAGTCTCAATCTGGGGCCATAACTCCACGCAAATCCTTAAGGTGGATTTAATGGTTTAACAGAGCTACTTAACTACATGAAAATTATTCTAACTTAAGCACTGATGAATAGGAACACATTTGGTTGTGTCAATAAAACACAGGCAACATACAAAACCAGACATACATTGTGAGTAATACAAAGCAATGTGTTTAGGTACCACTCTCACTGTGTATCCGTGGTGCATGGACAGCCACAGGAATACTGAATGGTTTAAGCGTTGTATTTTGGGGAAGCTATTGACAAACAAGAATTTATGAATAAAAAGTGGCCTGGAAAGAAGATCTCTTCTGGCCCAAAATAATGTTATACTGTATTGGGTTTATGTGGCAAGGTTCTGGTAGCAGAGGGGCTGCAGGGGTGGCTTCTGTGAGAAGCTGCTAGAAGCTTTCCCCATGCACGATGGAGCCAACACTAGCCGGCTCCAAGACAGACTCACTGCCCCTCAGTTCAAGAAGGACAGGGACCTGCTGGAGAGAGTCCAGTGCAGGGCAACTAAGATGGTTAAGGAAGTGGAGCATCTCCCTTATGAGGAAAGGCTGAGGGAGCTGGGTCTCTATAGTTTGGAGAAGAGGAGACTGCGGGGGGACCTTATTAGTGTATATAAATATATAAAGGGGGAGTGTCACGAGGATGGAGCCAGGCTCTTCTCAGTGGCAAACAATGATAGGACAAGGGGTAATGGGTACAAACTGGAACACAAGAGGTTCCACTTAAACTTGAGAAGAAACTTCTTCTCAGTGAGGGTGACGGAACACTGGAACAGGCTGCCCAGGGGGGTTGTGGAGTCTCCTTCTCTGGAGACATTCAAAACCCGCCTGGACACATTCCTGTGTAACCTTATCTAGGTGTTCCTGCTCCGGCAGGGGGATTGGACTAGATGATCTTTTGAGGTCCCTTCTAGTCTCTAACATACTGTGATACTGTGTGATACCACTGGCCAAGGCTGAGCCCATCAGCGATGGTGATAGTGCCTCTGGGATAATGTATTTAAAAAGGGGGGAAAAAACCTGCACAACTGCAGCCAGGAAAGAGGAGTTGAGATTGTGTGAGAGAAACTGCCCTGCAGACCCAAGGTCAGTGCAGAAGGAGGGGAGGAGGTCCTCCATGTGTCAGGGCAGAGATTCCACTGCAGCCTGTAGTGCAGACAGTGATGAGGCAGGCTGTGCCTTTGCAGCCCATGGAGGTCCATGGTGGAGCAGATATCCACCTGTAGCTTGGGGAGGACCCCACGATGAGCAGGAGGATGCCCAAAGGAGGCAGTGACCCCATGGGAAGCCTGCACTGGAGCAGGGTCCTGACAGGACCTGTGCCCCATGGAAAGAGGAGCCCACATGAAGCTGGTGTGCTGGCAGGAGCTGTGACACTGCAGAGGACCTGCACTGGAGCAGGGGACAAGTGTAGGGAATACTCCCTTGAGGAGGAAAGAGTGGCAGAGAAAATGTGTGATGATCTGACCACAACTCCTATTCCTCATCCTCCTGCACTGCTGTGAGGGACCAGGTAGAGAATTCAGGATTGAAGTTGAGCCAAGAAAGAAGAGAGAGGTGGGGAGGAGGTGTTTAGGTTTAGTTTTATGTCTCATTATCCTACTCTGATTTGACTGGTAATAAATTAAACTGATTTCCTAAGTTATGTCCTTTCTACCCCTGACAGCAATCGGTGAGTGATCTCCCTGCCCCCATCTTTACTCACAGGCCTTCCATTACATTTTCTCTCCTATGTCCTGCTGAGGCAGGCAGTGCTGGAGCAGCTTTGATGGGCACTTGGCTCCCAGCCAAGGTGAACCATATACACCTGTAGTCAGAAACACTTGCCTTAACTGTTACTTAAGTTCCCAAGTGATGCAGGGTCTATAATCTCCCTGGGTTACTTGTAACATGTGTAGTTGCTTCCTTAAATAGGAAGCAATCTAGTTTATATGCTGCAAATTAAGCCCATCATTTCATGTTCTCCCAGAATAGATGTGGAAGACAGATGATTGTGCTAGCTTTCCCATGTTCTCCTGCTGAACTTTTTTGTGCATATTCCCTTTTCTCTTCTGATAGCTAGCCAGCTCTTGCTATCTCTTCTCATAAATTATGTATTCGAGGTATATTTTTATATTTGTTGGTGATCTCTGGGCTTGCCCTGGTTGGTTCTCACCCCTCGCAGCCCTTGTGGAGGAGTTGGGGTTGCCAGGCAGATCAGTGAAGTGTCAGTAATTCATAAGATCCAACATAAAAGTTTGAAATAGTAAGAAATAGTTTGTTCACATCTAAAGAGGGCAAATCTGAAACACCCACTTGCTTACAGTCTGATTGAGTAGACGTAGGTGTTGAATGTAGATCTTATCGGTGATCAGCATTCCTTATTAATTTGCTTCCTTCAACACAAGGCAGAACAAGTTAATGAGATACATTCATGTGCAAAGAATTTCAAATCTACTTATAGCAAAGCAATGGTACATCAGGATGCTGCTGACTTTGAAAGATAAAGAAACAGAGTCTTTACTCTGTGCCTGGTGCCCTCATGTGGCTTTGATGTTCAGGTTCTTGTGAATTAATTGAATACATCACTGCATGGCTGACACTTTGGCAGCGTAAAAGGTAGCAAATGATTTCCCTGTATAGCCTTGCATGGTCCTCTGTGAGCACAGCATCTGCTGGAAAGCCAAAATACACTGTCTGTCATGTGGCCAGTGTGATCTGGATATGCAAACGCCAGGAGTTCCCTAACTTAAACCAAGAGACCTGCTAAGGTTTGATGTAGACTAACAAATTTAGCATAATTGCTACTAAAAATCATTAAACATTAATATGCTTCAACTGTAGTACTAGTGTAAAATAGTTTAACAGTATAAAGATAAAAATCTAATATAAAACCAGTCTACAGTTGTATCATTCTTTCAGCTGTACCTCAGCCAACAAAATACATGCTGTGCAGTGCCCAGAGCCCTCCAAGCCACCCCTCCTGATGCCATTCAAGCTCCAGCTCAATGCCCATGCTGGCTGAGCTCTGAACACCAACCTTCCCAGGTCGGGGGGCTCTTGCTTCACCATGGCGTCCACACTATGGTATGTGAGATAAACGGAGATTTACAGAAGTCTGCCAGGAAGTGAAGCACAAGAACAGCCCGAGTCACTGTACAGCTGAACTACAACTACTGATCACAACCCAAAATATTGGTAGTAGCACTATCGTTATAAATCCCCAGCACTTGGCAAATGAGAAGTAAAGCAGAGGAATAAAAATGCAAAATCCCTTAAACTTATATTCCTAGGAATTTTCTGTAGTTTTGCCACCAGTATACTTCAGTGTGATTGGTGTAATATTGTAATATTTTTAGAAAGGGAAAAATAGCTTTCATGGTTCATCGTCTATTCTGTATGAGTCGTTTTTTCCTAACTTTTTTAATATCTATATACACATTAGAATTAGGAATTGCTGTAGTATTTTGAGCATGATTTTTTTGTATCAATAATAAATTAATGAACAGAATTTGAGGCTAACAGTGAAGCTCTGTATGGATGACCTCAAGTCTTGTCTTGTTTGTAAGATATGAAAAGCCAGGAACTGCGTGGGGCTCAGCACTTGTTTCATATCTGTGAGCTGTTCTTTGTGCACAAAGGCATTTATTTTTCTCTTGTAGCATATACTAGATTTCTTTGTGAGTATGACCTATATCAGCTTACCTGTGTGTGACTAAAGCGAAAGCAATTCCAAACATCCCACCTAGGTTAATCCATTAAACCCTTTGTATGATTCACTGTGTAAGAATAGTAGAAGTTTAAATACAGAATTTGACTATAATGTACAAGTAGAAAGGTTTTCATGTTTATCAGTCTCATCAAGCAAGTGAATACACTTGGTCAAATTAAAATATCTAATTATTTATTCACATAGAAACCAGTAAATTTTAGGGTTGGTAGCACAAAACTTTTTGTTAAAAAAAAGAAAATGAGCTATGGCATATAGCTTCTTCACTCTCAATAAAGTAACATGATCGCAGTTAAGAGTACATAGAAATGAAACATTCATGTTATATCAGTTGGAGCACAACGTGATGAATATAATGAGAACATCCTTGTTAGAAGTGTTACCACAAGGAACTATCAATAGCCAACAGCTATGTTCTCCAACTAGAAATCAAGAGTATTTGAGTAGATCTTAGCATAAAAGGCACAAAACACAAAGCCAAGCATGCTTGTGTCATTTGTCACAAAGAAGCATTGACATTTGTGCAACATGGAAAAGGATCGGCGTTTTTCCAGACTCTTCCAGTATCACGGATCTGTAGGGAACACTAATGCCAGTGTGTCAGTCCCAGTACAGATGCCAGCAACTACAAGGAAAGAGGAGTACATAGAAGAGGATACACCTGTCCCTTCCAGGAGATTTTAGCTTGTGTACTGAGAAAGCCGCTGCTATTGTACTGTTAGTAGTAAGTAAATTACTGCAGCCTCTCAGAAATGCAGCCTCTCAGAAACACAACCTCTGGCAGTGAGCACCTGTGGGATTGTGTAAGACTGCTAAGACTGTAACAATGTTGGAAACCTCTCATAAACACAGGTTTACCACTTGCATTTAAATGTGTCGTGCCAGCTCCCTTTTTGCTTTAAATAAACCTTTTTAAAAGGTTTGAGTCCTTGAAAGAAAGGACTCTTCAGAAGAGAATGCTGCCTATGCAGGGGAATGGCTTTTCTGATTTTAAGGTGCTTCAGAAATACACATTAAACATCCATGGTATTTCCTTCTGTAATGGGCTAACATCCTGCTAACATCATCTTGTTGGCAGTCTATCTGCTATATCTCTATAACAAGCCTATCCTCATCATCACTGCTAGTGTCATCATACTCAATTCTGGTTTGCTTCCTCATCATCTCTAAACCTCTCTTTTTGTATGTCTTGGGAGGTGTTGCAGTGTAAGTCTTGAACTCAGGGGACCTGAGAGTAACTGGGGGCTTTTGAAAGGCAATAGCAGCAGTGTCGTGTGGCCTTTCATCGCTGTCTGGCTGCAGGTGGGTTCTGTTCTTGTCTGCAGTCCTGGGAAGGTCAAGGATTCTTTGAGAAAAGTTTGCCTGCTCTGGGTGTTCTGTACTGGGTAGTTCAGCCCTTGAGACTGCCTCAGGAAGGGACTCTGCTTTTGATCTGAAGAAACATGAACATCCAGGCTTGGAGCTGGGAGTTGAGTTTTCTTTTGGAGATGAACATGTGTTCTCTTCAACTGGAGGTTTCTTCCTTCCGGAGGCCTGCATCACTGGGTCTAATGTACCAAATCTTTGACTCTCTGACTCTCCACATAGTATGTTTTCCTGGCTGGCTGCTAGGTGTAAGGAAAGAGGACCAGTAGTCTCTGAGTTTTTGCTGTCACCTGTGCCTGTATTTGTAAAATCGGAAGTGCAAGACCAAAAAGAAGGTGCCATTGAGTCACCCTGAATGTTTGGCTGTGACTCCCCTGGGACTGGTCGCTGAAGCACAAGTGGTTTTGTCACTACACAGCAGATTTCCACATCACTGCTGACCTGCTGCATGGCTGTAGTAACTGTGGATGAAAAGGAATGATCTGTCACAGATATTTCCAGAGGAGCTGTAATGTTCTGAAAAGAGAGGTTTGTTCTTGTGTGTTCCCTGATTTGCCCAGAAATGTCCTGTAGAAACTGGGGGGTGGGAAAGGAGGAGGAGAGAGAAAATACCTTTTAAATTTTCAGACCAAAGCAATTGCATCCTTCATGAAAGTGCCACAATAACTAAGCTGACTTTGTCACTG
This sequence comes from Psittacula echo, assembly GCF_963264785.1. NCBI lineage: Eukaryota > Metazoa > Chordata > Aves > Psittaciformes > Psittacidae > Psittacula > Psittacula echo. Next base: position 10,687,946 of record NC_137747.1, on the reverse strand, counting down.
GAACCTCTTCTCTCCCAGTGTGTGTGGGAGGTGTAGTAAAGGATATAGTTTTTCTTTTTTCATGGGTAGGTGACAGATCATGCTAATTTAGGGCTCATCACAGATCATCATAATTTAGGACTGATGGGGGTCAGGGCTTTCACCCCTCATTCTTATGTACTCTCCAGGGAGACATTCTTTTCATTAAGGTGTTTTAATATGCATATTGCAATGATGTTTGTGCAACATAGAGGGAAAGGTTTGTGATGAATCTGTCAGAAATATTACAGTGTCTGAGGTGGCAAGATACGTGTAGGAAATAAAATTACTTAGTAAAAAACATTTTAAGGATTAGGTTCCTAAGTATGATACTGCTTACGCTATGTGAGGAACCAGTGCTCATGGTGTATAACAGCAGTGTGGCTCACGAGCTTTTGTCTTCAAGTGGGGCCAGTGAATGCCCGGGGAGGAGTGTAATGAGGGCAAGCACAGAATACTCCAGGAGCTGTGCTGACACTGCACACTGCAGCATCCTTGCAACACAGCAGATGTGTCTCAGGCCTTCTCTAGCTAATGCAGCTGTTGGTAGCATTGAAACCACAGCAGCACTGGCTTCCACACTGGCCTAAAGATATTCAGTTGGGCACACATTCTTCCATTACTGCCCTCCCCACTTCTCCAGTTCCAAGCTCACTGTCTCTGCCTCAGGATACTCCGTGCTACTTCTGCTGGCACCTCCAATATCAGTGCTAACCAAGTCTGTGACAGCAAGCACGAGAAATATCCTATTCAATTGATGCAAAGATTTTTTTTAAAGAATCTGTGATACGAAGTATTCTCAACCTGAACTTTAAAGCAGCTGAACGTGATTCAGGTTTTAATTACCAATATCCTTTTTTTTTCTTTTAATAAAAAGTAATATATGAAATAAGGCACAAATACCTACTTTTTTATCCATTTTGTCTTTTTGTCTAACATGGTTTAGATTTTCAGTATGGGCAGATATTCCTGAGTTAACCTTTCCTTCTTTTTTCTTTCTGCAAAGTGGCTTGTCTGAGGTGGAACAAGATGTTTCTTTTTGCTGGTGTAGGTAATCTGCTATTAAAAAGAGGTTGAAGAAACTTTTACTTTGATTTTTATTCCCCCACATGCTAGAACTTGCTAAATTTTTCATCATATCACAGAATTAAATTATATATTCTGACTATTTTTCATAAATTTTTCTTCTAAGTCTAATGCGTTTTCTCATTTCCTTTATACATGTTTGGTTGGTTTTTTGTTTTTTTCATTTGCCATTACTGTCCTGCAAAATAATAGCTGTTTATATCTGCTATGAATGAACACAAGGAATTGTGTCTGCTTCCAGATGGTTGTGGCATAAACATCATTTTCATTAATACTTCTAATTAAATGGGGGGTGGTCACTGAAATGCACAAAGCAAGTCAACACCAAACTCAATTCACGCTGCAAACACACAGTCTTGTTTCAGAAAATGGTAAAGATGCATCTTAAAACTTTTTAGACTTCTAGCAGAAGGTTATTTTGAGTTACTTCCCTTTAAAATGCCCTCCTAATTGTCAAATAAACATATATAAGAAAGTGCATGAAAATCGTTGTGTGTTCAGTTCCCAAAATGTGCAGGATGTTCGTGTTTTTACTCACAGAACATACTGAAGGGCAAAAAGTGTTTTTGTAGTTCCATGTGGTGCACATCAGAGACAGTGCGAACATTCATGCTCTTAAAAATATATTCAGTATATTAAAAAATATTCAAAATACTGACCTTGTACCTTTGACTGAGGAGAATGGTACTTCTTATACTTAAATTTACAGGGTTGGGATGAATAGCCCTTCCTAAAACCATCCAGTGTTCTGTTTGGGAAACAATGCTGCTTGCTTTGTCGATTCATTTTCAGTTGAGCAGATCTGCGTATGTGCCTTCCTCTGTACCTGCATTGCCAATGGCATTGAAAGGGTCAACAATACATGTGATTTTAAAAGCAGCCAGAGTAGAATAATGCCACATCATCAAGTAAATTTAAGTCTAACAACAATTTACTACTGTGGAGAAGATGCTTGTTTATGTCAACTCAAAAAAAAAAAAAAATAAATCCAGGATTTTAGGCAAGAGACCCACAATTATTTTATTAATTTTTTTCTCAGTAGGGTTCAGTAAATCCCAGGTTTGATAAGAGAAAAGGATTCAGGAATAACAGATCCTTTTTCCTGTATGTGGGATTTTGAAACAACAAACTTCATACAGACTTGAATCACACAGGAATCACCTGAGACTGCACAGTTGTTGGCTTTTTTACCTTTCACTTACATGCTACCTATTCATCATCACTAATGAACAACATCAACATTTCACTTCCTTAGAAAGCTCACTGAATAATCCAACTCTTCTTTGTTTTCTACTCTAGCTAGATCTTTCAGTAACTTAATGGCTGAGGCTAAAGTACATTGCAAGATCCCATTCCTGTATCAGTAGAATCAGTCACTATACACTGAGTAGTAAGTAAATCTAAAATGGGGTATTTATTCTAGTGTTTGGTGTATTAGAAAAATACATTGCATTTTCTGATTAAGAGTCTGGCCAGCTAGCTACTGATCGGCATGACCTGATCTTTCAGAGCCCTGTACTTAATTGAGTCTCCGAAGCTATTTGGGAAAGCCAAATAAATAAGTCCTGAGACCAGCAGAGGAAAAAAAATATAAAACAAACCAAAAAAAGCCAGGACAAAAACCCCACCCAAAAAACAGACCAGAAGAAAGCCCCAGAAGAATGCCACTAGACTGGATAATACAGCCCTGAGTCTCCTGTTTTTATTCTTATGATCGTTCAAAATTGCGGTGCTGTTTGCCAAACTAGACCCAGTGATTAAGTTACTGACATTGATTTGTCCTCAGGGGAGTCACTCTGTCTGATTTTGGTCATGCAATAAAATAAGGGGGATGTATGCACACAATACCTGTTTCTTATTGAAGCAATTCATCAGACGTGCTGCTACCCCACACTCTTGAAAGATTAGAGGCTAAATCTTCCACTGATAGGAACTCCCATTAAATACGGAGCTGCTGTGCTGATTGATACAATGTGCCTTTGATAGTTTTATGCTCAAATTCTTCCTGCTTTTTATTTAAACCGAATGATCCTTTAAACTACAGATAGTTTTGTTAGTTTGTGTTAGAACTTGATATTTATTTCTCTGCATTCTCTTGTGACTACAAGTTCAGGATACAGATCTCATGAGGACAAAAGGGTCTCACCCACTGCTTTTAGCTGTAACAGGATTAAAACCTGAAGTATTTTGGTTCCCTTCACACAAAAGTAAATGCTGACACTTTTGGCAGATAAGAATAATTTCTAAAGCACAGTGAGAGTCAACTGACCACTCGTCATCTTTCTTTGGTATATGTCTGTTTTGCTTAGAAAAGTCTGTTCCTGATAGTAAACAACATACTGACATTTTTTATAGCTTACCTCTGTGGAACTGCTGCAGTGTGGGAAAATCTCCTTCCGAGAGATTTCCCCAGCACCTCACCCCCCACCCCTCTACCTCCTTCCCCCTGATTTTGACAAGGTTGAATTTTGGGAACTTTTTATTTTCTGTGGACGTTTTACACCCGTTCTAGCAAACTTAAATCTAGGGAAGCAGAAAACCCCATTACTCACCATTTTGGGGTGACTTTAATCTTCTTCTGTTTGTGGCTCCTCTTGAGTTTATTTGTTGAGAGTTTTTCCTTTTTGCAAACTACTGTTTTCTTCTTCTGCTCTGAAATATTTTTGAAAGCACCACCAGGAGCTGCTGAGCTCAACTGTTGAGAGTATTGGAAAAGAAATTAAGTACATGAAACTTCTGAATTCATCAACCAAGAGATTGGAAATCTGCACTCTTTTTAAACAGCACTGAGTAACATACTAGTTAAATAGCCCAACTCTGAGTTTCTCCTGGAATTTGTGTGTTAGCTTTTTCTAATCACTTTGTCCATCTATTTTTATAAAATAAAATTAAAACAACACACTACTTTTGTGGATCTACATAGAATTACTGCATGTTCTTTCATATTCTTCTTCCTGTATAAAAAGTCAGCTTCATCTTACAGAGCTGTTCTAGGATCTGTTCAGATAAGCTAGTCTACCTTCACTTACCTAAAATAGGAAAGCTTTCAAGCCTTAAACATTTCACAGGGTATTAATGTGATTTGGTTTTGTTGACGTTTCAGTGTATCTGAAGAGAGAGGTGTAATCCACAGCCTGTCTTTGACTCCACACATATCCAAGTATAACAAAGTCTTGACATTAATGGCTACTGAAGTCCTACTCTAATTCAGATATTCATTTAAAATGAAAACAGTGAAACACATAGGCTCTTGCAGAAGAACATAAAATACACTCATAAGGGGGAAAAACAAGAAAAGACAGCATTCCTACTGAAATTCTCGAGTGAAAGTTAAATACACGGAAGTATGGATTTTTTTCATGCATCAAATGATTATGTAACTTTTCTTATAAATACATAACTTGTAAATCCTGTATCAACAAATGCCTGTCAATGTCGACTTTTGATAATGCTTTTATTTTTCTAATGGGGGGGGTAAGCCAATTACACCCTCTTGAGAAATGAAATAGCATTCTTACCATTACCTCCTGCATCTGTTGTCCTTCAGCAAAGGATGACACCAATGTTTTTAAACTCCTGTTTGTTAAGCCATATGCCACAGTCTTGCTAATATTTTTCATTTGGAAAATAGAAATATCATATTGTGACAGTGCACATTCGTTGCTAGACTCCTTGTCACAGCTGTGCATGGAGGAGTAAGCAGAGTCTGTACTCCCCTTCTGCTCCGCAGGCAGAGGGAGGCTTCTTGTTAAACAACACCAAGTTAATCGAGGTTCAGCATTTAGTGATGGGAAGGTGCTCTTCGCACTTGACACTGTCAAACTTCCAGAGTAGCAAGTCAGATTATTGTGGGGTAGTGCTGGGAATTCTTTACAGTGAGTGGTGAGAGTGTGGCAATAAAAAGTGCCAAAAGAATGGCAAAAATAAGAGGGATTGTCTGCTGAGCTGTGAGCATGCTGTGTAACCTGCAGTGCTGGTGAAATGTCCTTAAGAACACATGGAGTTCCACTCCTGTCCCACCCCATGACTGTTGGCTCTGCACCCTTGCCAGAGGCTGATGGTATTATCAAAGAGTCACTTCTTGAGCAAAGATGATGTAACATCTTTCTGTCTTCTTTGATGTCAGCTGATATGAAAAACCCACTTGTATACATAGAAGTAAAGCATATTTTCTTCTTTGGGGTTTGGGTAGAGGAAGTAGTTATGCTCACCCACTTCTCTTCTGTTTGCTTTTGGTAATTTAATTTATTTTTGGTTTGTTTGTTTTTCCAAGCATCTTTTACAGCACCTTGCTGCCTCAAGTTTTGGTTATAAAAGGTGTTATCTGTTGTGGTTAAGATATTTGTTGTTTCTGAATTGACTGGTGAACAAAACACTGGAGTTTTCCAGTTTGCATGTACGTTCCATCGCAGCTCTCCTCTGCTGGCTTTTTGTCTCACTTCAAATTTTAAAGGGGACCAGAAGACGTCATTAGAATGAGAACTGAGTGATGGGCTGTTGGGAGAGTAGTGGGGGTAGGTTAAGGTGTCTGTCATACATGTGCAAGGTGTAATCTTCTGTTCTGATCTAAGCAAAAGTGACAAATCTGAGGCTCTCTTCTCTTGTGGTAGTTTAAGGATATATTTTGGAGAAAAGGCATTTTGCTGTGGAGCTGGAGTTAAATGACCAGATTGCGGATGATGATTTTTAGAAGACACATCAACAGCATTGTCATTGCAAAGTGGCACTTTTACTCCTGTTTTCACAAGACCTGTTTTGACATCTTTATCTGTTGCACTGTGCAAGGCGAGGGAGTTGCAATCACTTCCCCTTGATTCAGGCACTAAAAAACCCACAAATGAACTCTTTGAAATACCTGCTGAATGTGAAAGGTTAGCATCACTATAATTAACAGCTTTTGTGGGGACTTTGACTGTTTTAATATACTCCACATTCTCAGTATCTCCAGTAGATTCATTAATTCCTGTGCTTAATTTTTGCTCCTCTTCTTTACTGGAGAATGTCATTGGTGCTGTGGAAAGGCACTGAGTGCTACTGCAGGAGACCCTCTCTCCTTCATTTTCTGCATTCTTTTCACTACTGGGACTAGGGCAGGACTTTGAAATAATGTTTTGTGTCTTCTCCACTTCAAATTTCAGCTTTTTTCTTTCTGGTAAATTCTGGGATTTCCCTGTGGCTTCTTCTCTGTTGTTGGAGAGGACCCACTGGGGCATCAGGGCATGCTGGCCAGTTTCCTTATTCCTGATATAGTTTCCATAATTGCTTGAAGTGGTTTTACAATCTGATTCAGATGGACTGGATTCTTTCCCAGGGCTTGATTTTTCCCATTTGCTCCTCTGTATTGGCAAGCAGTCATCATTTCTTCTGCTGGTGTCCAGCTGACACTGAGTGTTTTGAAGCTCACATCTGCTTGGAGCTAGTAATGTGCTGCTGCCCGCTGTTTGTCTGTCTGTGTCACTGCCCCTGAGATCTTGGGAAGGTTTGCTCATTACAGCCGGGGCACCAGCACTTACTGCATGTGATGTCTCCATTAGGTAGGTTACACTGTCTGCAGGTTCCTCAGAGGACACATTCTGTAGAATATGGTTACCATTAGCAGAGGTTTCAGACTTATCACTGCTTAAACACGTCACAAGGGAGGAAAGACTGTCACGTACAGAGCTCCTGCCATTGCTTTCCTCAGTAATTTCAGAACTGCTGACTGATTCCTTTGAATCAGGAATGAAGCCTGCAATACCTGTAATCTTATTTCCCCTTTGTTTAGTTTTCTTGGTATTTTGACTGCTTTTCATTTTTTGGTAGATTTTCTTAAATGTTTCATCACCATACATTTGCCATTTTTCTTGAGAGAACATCTTTGACTTCCTTTGATTGTGTTTCTTATTTTTAGCACTGATTACTTCTCCAGCCCCAACCTTTTTACTCCCTTGCAACTCCTCTGATGGAGGAGAATGATCAACCACATTACTTAATGGCAAATCATCCACTGCTATTTGTCTGACTAGAGCTCGGGGATGGCTATTAGGAAAATCCACTGAATTTGCAGCAAGACTGTTGCTAGGCAGCAGACTCACAGGGCCTGTGTTTGCAGACTGCTTAGTAAGAGAAAGCGGTTTTGAGCAACCTGCTTTGTCATGTCCCATTCTTGTGCCCTCCAGAAATGGCAAAGAGTTGCTTCGTGTAACAGGCACAGTTTCTATGGTTGTGGAGAACTGGGTGGGAACCGAATGAAAAAACACTGGCTTGCATTTTTCTAAGGGTGCAAAGGTAGATTGTGCTGAACAAAGGGAAAGATTCTTCTTCCTATTTGCATCACAAGTTCTGATGTCAAAATGGAAGGAGTCTTTATATGTATAAGGCATTGGCAGATCAATGCTTCCCTGTTTAGAAAGGACAGTTTTTCTAGGCCTAACGTTGTCTAACTGGGTATCATCCACCACACTTTTGTTATGAGAAATAAGTTTTGAAATGTGTTCTTCCAGCCTCTTTTTCTCTAGCATCACAGCCATAGCTTTCTCAGCTGCATCCAGCTTTGCACTGCTTCGGGAGGTGCAGCTCAAGCTGCTGAAGGCAGTTTCATTTTCCTGTTCTGTGCTGTGTTCATAGAGACTGTGCAATGGGCTGGGTGATGCCATCTGTTGTTCTGTGCTGTCAGAGCGTGACAGATACCCTGAGTCAGTGCTCTCACACTTCTTTAGCTTGCAGTCGAATGGCTTGTAATCCCACTGTTTTTCTGAAGAGGTTGCTTGCTGCCTTTGCAACTGAATATGCTTATTGGCAGTTGGAGTTCTTTGCTCCTGTATCTTCTTTCTCTGGCACTGACCGTTTGGCAAAGCTCCTGGAGATGGCAAACTCTGAGGTTCTCTTTCAGAATCTTTCAGATTACCTTTGGAACTAAAGGACTGATTCATGGTTTCTTTATTTTCTGAAATGAATGATGTATCACTTGTTGCCAGCAGTGGAAGGTCATTAAGGAGTTTCTTAGTGCTTGTTACAGCACTGGGCTCTGTACTCAGTTGTTTCATCTGTATCCCTTTGTCTTCACAGGTGTTACTAAGTAGTTTGCTGCCTTGGTGTGAGGTGCTGCTTTCTGTGGATTTGTCATTCTGCTCCAATGGGCCGCTGTTGTCAGAGTCTGAGGGCAGTCTGGTATTGTTGACATGTGTTTGAGTTCTTCTGTGTTTGTACAAATTGCTTTGAGTTTTAAATGCAATACCACACGTGGTGCATGGAAAGGGTCTCTCTCCAGTGTGAGAGCGAATATGTTTCTCAAGGACACTTGGCTTCAAACAATCTCGGCCACAGTGTTTGCAGATGTATTTCCCAGCTTTTTTTGGCTTTCCTGGGCTTCCAATAGATGCATTTACACAAGGAGTTGGTGATGACAAAACTGGTAAAGTGCTCACTATGTTCAGCGTTAGAGTTTGCCCAAACTGTTTCTGAAAAACTGACTGAGGCTGATCTGTGCCTTCTGAAGGAAGAAGTGGATTCAGGATTAGAGGTATGTTGCTGCTGTCTAGATTTACACAGCTCCTGCCAGTCACTAACTGACTGCTTGGCTGAAAGCATCCTGCCTGGACAGGCTGGTAGAGTGGTATGGTGAGGGCTTTGAGATACACAGGTTGGGGCAGCGCTTGTTCCCGTTGAGGAATCACACTGCTTTGGCTGTGACCTGAAGAGTTCTGTACAGGCTGGAGAGATGAGGTTGAAACTTGTTGATCCGCAAGAGCAGCTGTCAAACCCGGCTGGGTCTGTGCCTCCATCTCAAAGGTTATCTGCCATGTGGTCATGTATCTATGAGGGAGGGGAAACAAAACAAGTAGGAATCTTCAGATAGCAAAATAAACACTTTCAACTGCTGGACTGGGAAAGTCAGCCATTAAGAATGTCACAGATCTTACACACCAGTGTTATACAGACAAAATTACATAATTTTCCAATTAACTTGATTCATCTTTCATTTCTTGGCTAGGAATTAAAGTTTGGTATGTAAAGAACATTGAATATTGCACTTAAAACCTACAGTAAGAACCCAAAGTACTAGAAATAAATCCAAGTATCAGATTTGCAAATGGAGGCCCTCAGGCCCCCCAAATAATCCAGTGTTAATTTTCTGGAACAGTATTCCCATTACATATTTATACCATGTTCTTTAATTTAAGAATTTACATTAATATATGTTAATATAGAAACACAGAACAATAAGGTTAGAAGGAACTTCAGAAGGTATCAAGTCCAGACACCTGCTCAAAGCAGAGTTAGCGCTGGGGCCAGATGAGGTCATACAGGGTATTACCCAATCTGGTTTTGAAATCCTCTGAGGATAAAACCTGCACAGCTTCTGTGAGCAACCTGTTCCAAACACAGGACATGAAACATATTAAGTGTGCTTACCCAAAGTAAGTGAGGCTTTACACGCTGCACAGGTGATGCAAAAAGGAAATATATGAACAGAATGAAACTTGTGTCTTGTACAAGGAAGATGCACATAAATATATATAACATAGAAAAGATGGTATCAGAGGCAAATAATGGGATAAATTAAAGCTCTCTTTTGTGTAGCCCAAATTAATTTTCTCTAATCAAAGGCAATAAATACTATGATATACTGTTTGGGTTTAGATGCTTCCAATTCCAGATTAAAATATTTTGCAGACACAGTTTTTGGAAAAAGTTCTTCTGAACTCTGTCCAGATCTAAGCAGGGTGCTGTTGGTCCAGACTACTTCATATTTTAACAAACATGTATCTTGTCTGTTTTCTTTGTTAGAAACAAACTAGGAAACTGTCAAAATAAGCTAGTTGAAAATTATCTCAGGAAGAGCTGGTAGAGGTATCAGCATAACCTCTTGTAATTACAGTTTGGGTGAGAAATAGAAGGTGATCTGGGAATGTTTGTTCAAGTTCTCATTCAGCTGTACTCACAGCTCTGTATCCACTGGCTGTTAGCAGTAATAGGCTATTCTTGTGCAAACAGTCATAAAAAACCCATTTGAAATAACATAATCAGTGGCGAAATGTGAAATCTGCAATTTGTTGTCTTACTGCATAATCTGTAGTGGTGTTTCTGTGCCTTCCTCGGATCATTTTATTAGCTAATCATTACAGAGAAACAGTATTGCTCAAAATTGTTTGAAATTGGGACTGATTCCATATGACACCTACACACGATGTCACGCCTAGTTAAAGCAGTATCTCTGTTGCACACAGATATTGAGAATTTTGCAAATAATTCACATAAAGGACAAATGGCAAACTCAATGTAATCATTTTCAAGTATTCCTTGGTTATTATTAGAGAGGTTAATAAAGCTGGTAAGTTGATATAAAGTTGGATGGAGATCCAAGAGAAGTTCTATTACTTCACAACTGAAAATGATAATATCTCACTCGTGTCACAACTGAAAAAATAGGAAAATAACTTTCTATTAATGATCAAATTAGGTCAGTACAGGTTAAGGTCAGTAAGTTATATGCTCAGTACTAAATGTAATTAGCATCTCATTAAATCAAGTAGGAATTCAGGTAGTTTTCATATGAAACGTACACACCGTTGACACTGAAAAAGAAAGCAACCCTCCTGGTTATCTTCTGCAAAGGAAAAGGTTTTCCATATTAGGATATTGCCTTTAATACAAATTATTATTTCATCCCTATGTGTGGCTCACAATGCAATTGTAAATATTTCCCTCCTTGAGCAAACACAACACTAAGGTACCAAGAAACTGGCAGCTATTGCTTTGTGCTTCCCATTCTGCATCACTTCTGGAAGTTCTGTTGCTGCCTGGCAACTTATGTTTCACAGCCAAGGCTTCTTCCACTTTCTTTCTGAAACTTGCTTATTGCAAGAACTGGGAAAATGGAGGAAAAAACCAGCAAACTCAGTCCCTGGGATGTGTCCTCTGACTTTCCTTCTAGTCACAAGCAAGGCCGTTAGTGCCTCTGCATCCAATACATGCATCAACAAAACTGACAATGAGCCAATGTGTGCAAAATGAACTGATCTGCACAGAGCAACGTGTTAGATTTTGCCTCTTCTCCAAAGTCTCCATGGACTTTTCTTGTCCACTTCAGAGATTTCTGGAGCAATCACTTAAGTGGCTTTGTAATGTAGCTATTAACTATATTGATGAACAAATGTTGAAAGAAAATGGCTTGTTCAAGGAATTAAGTTGTTACCCATTTTCTACAGTGTGGTTAACACTATGGGTTAAAAGTGGATTTCTCTAATTTGCAAAGTGAGGTTATAGACATTTCAAGTCCATTTAAGATGGTTCTTAAGCTATACAATCACCTTTATTTGTAGCAATTTAAACATAGCACACAATAAAACCAGCAGTAAGTGATTAGGCATAAGCCAATGACAGTCATAAACTAAGCAGGCAGTAGTTTTCCCAAAGATGTGAAAATAAAGAAAAGTTGAGGGGAAAAAGTACACCGCAGAGACAAGACTCTCAGAAGAAAAGTGAATTCTGAATACCATGTAGCTAGAACATGTAACAAGTACCATAGAGACGAAACAAACCGTAGTATTCATGCTCCCCTTCTTCCCCTGGACAGAAGTGTGGAAATGTGGAATTTACATTTCCATCCCAATAAGCACAAAGTATGTTCTGTCTTTGAATATCCTCATGCACATGGGTAGTTGAGGGGCCCTTCAAGGCCAGCCTGTACGTTAGTAGGACTGGCAGTGGATGAATCCTGCAGTTCCAAGGTACCAGATTCTCTGTGTGATTTTGCTTATTCTGGTAAATTTCTGGGACCCAAAATACAGTGTAATTCTGAGAATCATTTCAGTGCTCTGTAATGTTCCACAAAGACAATACCTAACTGATTACAGAAAATTTAAAGGGAGGTTTTAACTAATGCTAAACAATTAAACTAAATGGTGACACACACTCTCATTACTTTCAAGAGTTTAATAATACATTTCTACCAGCTGTGGCGGTTTGCTGCTTTTCACAGCAAACAAAACATACTTTCTTCCTAAGTGAAGCTTCTGTAGCTTGCATTCTACTGAGGCAAATATGATCGTACTTTTCACAACTGTCTTTTATATACAAAAAAAGCCACTCTATTTCTTTGTACATTCACAAAAATAGCTTATCTCAAATTAATGGTACCCCAAGGCTAATTCTCAGTAGTCCTTCCCTAAAGTAGAAGAACTTCCATTGTTGATTGTCAGGCTCTGTTACTGAGCATGTACCTGATGTTCTGAGCTCAATTTGTAACTCGTGGCATTGAACTGCTCGTATAAAACCTTGATCCTGATTAGATAAGGAAAAATTAAAAGTTAAAAGTAGGATTTGGCCAGTCCAAAATTTTCTAGATTAGTTTCTTAAGCTATCAAAACTGTTCAGTAAAATTCCACTTACATACAATTACTTTGTTCCTAGTTTGAATTATATCTTCAGGTACACAGCACAGGTAGGTCTGTGGAACACTGAAAAATCAGAAAGTGGAGTAGTTTTAGATGACAAACCTTATTCTGTATATAAGAATAAGTATAAAGTAATCTAATAAGAGGGGAGGGTAGTACAAAAAACTCATTTAAAATCCAATGTGTTCCTCTTTTCTATATATTTTTTTCTAAATTACAAATATATTTTACAAAGCTTGCTTCATTTTATCAGCACTGTTATAATAATCTTGGATTATACAACCAAAAGATTTTTGTCTTCTACATGGCACACATAAATGCATGGTCGACTGCCCATCACTGTTACTAAAATCATTAAATAAACATATAACTACTTATTTCCTGCACTTACATATAACTTTGGGACACACCATTGAAAGGAGTGTCATAGTCTTGAAGCAGATGCAGCAATCAATCCCCTGGCTTGGTTGACAGGTATAATCTCTAGACATGATAGAATTAATTTTGTAACCACAGAGAAGCAGCTTTTCAATATTCTAAACATACATAATCTACTATATTGGAAGTCTGCCTTTTTTAAAAGCTTTTGGTGCTCCCTACCTTAAAAATAACACCAGAGAGCATACAGAAGTGGAATCCCCATTAGTCTCTAAATAATCTCAGCTCACATACCTTTTATTGAGCCAGGCATCAGCAAAAGAAGTCTCATGTCTGTCAATACTTGATGCAAGCAGAGAGAAACGAGGACAAAGACTTGAAACAGATTAGAAGTAGGAAGTTGGGTTTTTCTTTTTTTTTTTTTTCACATTGCTGTCACTGTAACAACCTTCAGAAAACAGGAAGAGATGAAACAGAAGAAAATGAAGTAGCATTTCACTCTCTTCATATCCTTTATCATTGTTCATGTAGGAACCTATGAACAGAATCAACTGTCTTCAAAACACAGGCATTTTATACACCATACACAATCATATCATTCAGTGACACACACTGACACAATGGTAGATTGTTTTTCTTTATGCCATTAAATATAATCTGCTGATAACTTTACAGTAAAGATCTCTCTTAAAATGTATTGGAAAAGAGGAAAATGGTAGAGAAAAGACACTTGCTACATTTGAAATGATAAGCTTATCCAGCATGGGTATTACCCACCAGCTTCTTTGAATGGTGCTCTGCATTAGGGTAGAAAAGCAGTAGCCAGGAGGGAAAGTACTTCAAGAATGTTAAAAGTGTTTAGGTCATGTTCAACAAACTTCCCTAAAATTTGTGAAAAGCTATAGGGTAAACAGGATAGGGGACAATCAAAAGAAGTGAAAAGAGGTTTAGATATTTTTGTGGGTTTACTTCCTAACGAGCGCTCGGGTAAAGCGGGCAGCAGAGCCAGGGTGTCCTGGTAGGGGGCAGCTGTTCTTTAGGCAAACACCGTTTAAAATAGGTACTGCAAATGACTACTTCCTCCTGCTATTAGGCTGAATCCCAAACTGGAACATGCATTCCCTATTATGTTACAAGATCAGCATATCTGGCCTGTAAAAATTCCTCAGGAACACTGTATTATGGAAGATGTAGCTTTTAACCTTACTCTGATGAGCTCCTGTCCAGTTCAGATGGCTGCAGCCTGTAGTTTGTGAATTGGATAGTGGTGAAACTGTAAAGTTAAGATTGTCCAATATCCACCGTAGTGGAAGCTCTTTCTCTTAGTAATTCAGATGACAGTCTAATGCCAGATGTATCACTGGAGCCTCACTCTATGCAGCTTTTTTGATCTTGGAGAGTTTTGCCTGCTGTTTGGATTGCTCTTAGTTTGTTTGTGGACTCTATTTTAGTAGGCTTCTAATTTGGGAGGTGGAGAAATGTTTTTGTCTTATTCTTCCTATCTTTCTTGCCTGTCATCTAGTTATTCAGGAGACACAAAAAAAATATAAAAGCTCTTTCACAGGGCCTAGTATTGTAGCTTAAAATCCTTCTAGTTTCTATTACACCCTTAAGTGCTCCCAGTAATTGGTAATAGCACTGCAAATGCTCAAAATCAGTGAATCTAGAAAACTACTTGACACTCTGAACTACTTTACAATTACTCATGCTGCTTATCCACAGACTCATTCTGTCCATATGGATAAAACTACTTGCAGCAGCTAGTTTCAGCTCTCCTGGGAGATACTTCCCTAAAGGAATGGATTATCACATATAAGTGAGATCTTCTGGAGGAGTAGTGCATGCTACAGTCAACAAACTAACAGAGAAAAAAAGATGCACATCTTAGAATAGAATCCTGGCAGGAATCAAATCATACAAACAGATGATTATAGGCATTTTACATAACCAGTCACAACTAGTTTCTCTTCAGTTTTACCATGTATCTGAAGTCCATTATATTTTATTCCCCTTTGAGACTATTACTATTTTAAGTTAAGGTGAACTTAATTAAAAGAAACACTTTAAACAGCCCTAATAATTACAGCAGTATGCTGGAACTAGTGACAACTCTAAAACATATATAATCTTTTTAAATTCATTACTTAGAAGACTCAGTAGCATATCAAATTCTAAATGCTAAAACTGAAAACTTCTTATCCTGAGAGGCTTAAAGAAGCAATAATTGAATAAAGCAAGTTACAACTAAAGCAAGTGACTGCATGGATGTTTACCACTGTCACACAAGTTTCAGGGCTTAGCAGAGTCTTTTGAAGCTTGATCTAAAATCTCTAAATCTTGAATAAGTGACTGGAATCCCCTGGACTTCACAGCATCCTATGATTCTTACCATTTACATGGATGCTGTAATGGCTAAAAGTATTTGAACTGTACACTTAGTACAGAGGACTAGTATTACACTGCATTAGTTCTATTTGAAATTAAGTGATTTTTGTTTTCTCTGACTAACCAATCTATTTTTGGGTGTCACTTCTTAAGCTGGAATCTCTATGTAAGACTACTTATATTCATTTAAGTTCAAAACATTATCTTCTTCTCAGAGAAACCTGATTAACTTCAGTTGGCTCAATATACAGCAAAATATCTGGCTTAACTATCTATGAAGATGAGCCTACTGCCAGGTACTACACAATAGGGAGTATGTGGTGCTATACTGTACTTCACTCTCAATTCAGATCTTAAACCCACACACCATTGGTGTGCATTTCTAGGGTCCAAGAACCTGTGGAAAGGGCTCCTTCAGGTGTCTAAAGCCCTGCATCCTTCTAAGATACCTAGAGGGTGTTAGTCAAAGATGTGATCGAGCGAAAGTAGCAATAAATATCCTATACTAATAAGGAAATAGATTTTAAAGATCCCACCAACTACATGATTTAAAGTACCTTACAAACTTAAATTAAAAGACAGCATCTTACAGGATTGTACACTATTAATTTTTCTTATGAGGACAATGATGCTAAGGACAGCACACAACACCTTACCGTCAGCAGAAGATACAGATACTGGAATCATCGCTTCCAGTTGCTAGCCTACCACTGACGGCTAGCACAAGGTGCCAGTGTTCCTGAACAACCTTGACTGACTGAACAAAATTTCTGCTTAAATATTAGTATAAAAAAGTAATAGTGACCCACAGGGTGCTTTAAACACTACCAGCTTAATGAAAAAGAAAAGTTTGGGAGTGCACCCTACCCTAATTCTGGCACTTTCTAGTCCTCAACTCAAAATAGCAAAATGGAACTGATACATTTCCGGATCAGCCCAGAAATGACAGTTAATCTTGCTTTACTTCAAAGCTATTTCTGCCTTTGCCCTTTTCTCAGTTTGACTTCATACCTTGAGATGTCTCATAACAGAAGTAGTGACTTCACCTTTTCACTTGCTCTTAAGGGATGTATCGGATCTTACAAGGCTGCAAGTTCCACCAGCAGTGTGCACACTGCTATAATCATAGTAGCAAAGTTGACAGCCTCTGTCCCCTGCAGAATGAGGCTGAAAATGTGTGACTGTCTAATTTCCTGAAACTATCACAGGCTTTCAGTGACAACATTTCTTGCTCAAACTGTGACTTTCAGAAATCTTGCTACTTGTTAAGAAGTCATTGTTCCTGAAGTTTTGCCCTGCTTCATGTTAGAATAGTATAAAACAACTAGGAATCATCTTGATTTAACTTAGAATTTCTTGTACCATATACTGAGGAGAAATATTTTTGACATTGCACTTCCACAATTGTGTGGTCAGCAAAATTGGTTTATTTATTTTTTTAAACACTGTACCAGAATACAGTATTAAAACCTGTGAAGAAGAGTGTGATCTGTAATACCTTTCCTTCACTTCAGAATAGCACCGCTTTGATCATTAGTATAGTTTTCTTTCTTTTTGGTTCTCTTTTTTCTTGAATATCCATAAATGAAAACATTTAAAAGTCTTAAATCAATAAGAACATTTTTAGCTAAAATACATTTTAGAGTATAAGTGAACATTGTATTGGCCCTTTGATCTCTTCATGCAATTTGCATGAGAGAATTATTTCCTATTCTACTTCTCATGCTGGTACTTTTCTCAGGTCCAGCCATAAGAAATGCTTTCTAGTTTATTTTATGTCTTTATTTAAAATTGACACCACTTCTTTCTAAAAAGAAACCGATCGAACACATCTGTTGGTTTTGTAACACCTTTGTTGGCTTCACAATGGACAAAAAAAGGATTGTTAGTGCTTACAAAATCGAAAAACCTCAAAGGATTTCCAGGGTTTTGTCCTTTGATCAAATTCACTCCTGTGCATTTCCCTTGCTAGGAAAGGGTTAACAGCCGCCAGCCAGCAGTCTATAATCAACAGGTTGCTCTAACAGAAAATAATAACCCTAATCCATCTTTTAAAGTTTAGGAGGTTGGACTAAATGATGAAGGAATAGTGATTAAAGCTCTCTTAAAAACAGAAGTAGGGACAGGAAAATGCTGTGTGTTACAGGAAAAAATCTTTCTCATTGCTAAGTGAAAGAACCATCACATTAAGAAAATGATAACTTTTAAATTTCTGTCTCACCATCTAGAATTTAATTCTCTCTCTGTCTGTATAGAATGATAACAAAACACTTGCTAACCTTTTGGTGGCCAATTCAGAGGCAGCTGGAGAGGTTCAGGTCTCTGGAATAGCGTTGGAAGAAAAGCAGCATCCTGTTTTCTTTTTTCAGTGTCTTTCTCTTCTCTTTTTTTTTTGAGCAAGTGAAAATTGACAGGTGGGTGGTGGGGTGTGTGCGGAGAGAGGAGGGGGTGAAGCCAGCCCACGCCTGGTGTAGGAAGAGTTTTAATGGCCGATGCTGGTAATATGGTTTGCTGCTACAGTGTCTGCACTACTGCAGCTCTGTGTGTGGGCGTAAAGAAACGACACGACTGGGTTTGAAACCATTACACTGAAGATTTGCAAACAGTTAAAAACATAAAAACAACACAACCCCATCAGGCACAAATGAAAAATTATTGTTGTCTTTTTTGTCATCTTTTCCCAAGGTTGCTTTGGTGGGGTTTATGTGTGGCGTTTTTTTCATTTAGCAGATAAAATCCAGTCAAGTTTTTTTCTCAGCCTCTAAATTAAAAAAAAAAAAAAAAAAAAAAAAGGTGAATTAATTATTTAGGCAGGTTTTGATTTCACACAATGACCACTTTGGATGGGGTTTGCTGCTGGGTTTTTTTAATTAACCTAAAGACCTTGTATTCAAAAAGGCATCCAGATTTCCACAGTAAAAGTATTCAGAGGACACTTATATTTCTGCCTTTTATATGCTAAATAGGTACCCAAATCTTGATAGCACCAAGTATTATGGTACAATAGACAGAGCAGCCACTCCACAACCAACCAGATAGGAAATCTTAGACCATGACAATTCCCTTGAATATTCTACAAGACACAGCCAAGGAGAAATGGGACATCCTGGCAGCCCATTTGTGTTCAGCAGTCCAGCAATGTGCCAGGCTTCCTCATCCAAATCAAGCAGAAAACAGGCTTCAGCGTTTGTTGTAACTACTGGCTATGATGGATACCAACAGGAGTGAGACAAAGGGGCTGTTCTCTACAGTATCATGGGAGTGAGAGGAAAATGCTATTCAAGCTAAAATACAATTGCTATTGCAAGAGAATGTGAATATAAATGGTTATGAATACACTGGTTTTGGGAGAGACAGGTGGAAGTCTTTTGTCAAACAAGAACACTTCTCAAACATATTTTTGACCACAAAGACTTAAATGGAGACAAAACAGTTTTAGGAAGAAGCTTAAAAACTTCAAGAAATCTTTATGACTTGGCTGCTCCATGACAGTAAGGGATGAGCCCTTCTTAAATGCCTGTATTAATGTATATATGAGAGAAGACATCCAGCTTGAAAACCGTGTGCTTGGACACAAGGCGTATGCATTCTTGAACGTAATGGTTTAGGTGTGCATTTTCTTAAATATTCAAATGAGCCCCAAATCAACCAGGATTTCTATTGTATTTGGTATTCTGCTGACAGAGAACAAAAAAGCAGGGCATCTGGATACATAGGCAAAGGGGAATGGGGAAAGAGAAGAGACACTTTGCGATGCTCACATTGCTGTTTAGTGCTATATAGTATCACTGGCAGTTCTTCACCCCATATCCTGGCCATGGTGTGAAGGAATCAGCTGAGAGATCCCAGTGTCAAGGACCCAGAGCTGAATGCCAAATCATCAGAATTCAGTGTGTGAGTAAAAACAGCAAGACTGGACTTGAGACTACTAATCCCAAACTTTAACAAAGAATCTGATAAAGGCAGTTATCTCACTACATATGAATCTCACTACAGTGAATTAAGAACCATCTTCAGTTCTATATCTATCTGGTACAACTGCCAAAGAGATATCACTACTAATACACAGAAGCACAGCCTGACTTGCAGTAGAAGCTTCAATTCTTCTTTCATGTATAAACTAGCTGAGGTCAGCTCCAGGAAAAATTTGCCAGAGAAACATCTGTGGCCTCAGCTGATACAGAAAAGTGAGTGTTTAGAGAGAGAAAAGAAATATGGCTCCCATCAGGGTTATATTCATGCAGACTGAGGGCAACTGTATAACATGTTGTAGATTGCAAACTGAAATTGCTTAAATCAATTAAGTAAAACTGGTAATTTCTCTAGCACTGTAAATTTTTGGTGTGTATGGCAGTGCAAAAGATAGGTTTTACCTTTCGTGTTACTTTGTCTTTCTCTAAATTCTAAATTAATCTTTGTATACTCTC
Organism: Psittacula echo; assembly: GCF_963264785.1. NCBI lineage: Eukaryota > Metazoa > Chordata > Aves > Psittaciformes > Psittacidae > Psittacula > Psittacula echo. The sequence continues at coordinate 10,668,274 of NC_137747.1, read as the reverse complement.
TGCTTAGTGAAGACACTTTCTGCCCAGTTAACACTGTGCATTGTTAGTGAGTAGTGTCATTTAAATCCTTTACTATAAGTCATATTAAAAAAAAAAACCAACTAATTACAATTTTCTTGACCCAGTTTGAAAACCGTAGTAGCAAAATACACAGCTCAAGGCAGTAACTCTAAAAGGTGTGTGTTGCTTAGTTTTGTTTCGGTATGTCATGAACAACTACATATAGTGACTCTAGTAGTTGTATTTCCAAGGCACTGCAGCATTCATCATTTCTGCCACAGTACTGGCCACTTTGCTGCAGATAAAGTAACATCGGGAATGTCTGAATGTATCTAATCCTCCTCTGAGGACTAGTCCCATGAAGAATCATTACATGATATTGCTATCAGTCATCACACAGATGTAGTGACTTTTATAGATGTGAACTCCTAAGTTTGAATGTACAGAAGTTGTGGTTAACTGCAAAACTTCCATTTGACCAAAGGCACATTTCCACCATGGTACTTAACATGTTTTTTTTCCCCCAAAGATCAAGCTCTGTAAACTGACAGAATCTTTTAAAGAATTATTAAAAATCTGAGAAAAAATGAAAACAAATAATATTTAAAGCAGGAGGAATGAAAAGCATTCTAGTAAATTGACATCCAACTATTGACTTCATTTCAATACTGCATAACAACTATTAAGATTCATATGGCACTTTGGTCTGTTTGTTGAGACAGCAAGAACCACCACTCTAAAGAGAAACGTAACCCCTCATGTATTGGTCAGACCTTACTGAAAAAAGAAGTCCAAGAGAAAAGAACTTTTAAGGCAAAAATGTGCTTGAACAGCAAAAGGGAGAGAGACAGCTTCATGAGAAGCAAATGTGGGTCTACTTGCCAAAGAAAAGCCAGTACAAGGAGAAAAAATAAAACACAAGGCAAAAGTAATAGATCCCATAGGGAATTAGACTCAAGGGCTGCTGAGAAAATGCTAAGGCAATCACAAAAATGAAAAGATTCAGCTGGTTGTGCGCACAACTTGAATGTTTCCTAAGAATTGAATTTCTTCTTTAAAGTGCTTGCATTATTTTCACATCCATGCAGACATGGGACGGAAGGCTAGCCTCCAACCATCTCCCATTAAAATCCCACAGAGCTTTTTTGCAAATTGAGATTTAATATGTTTTAGGTAAGACTCTAAATGCTGAATCATCATCATCATACAGGCTTGATTTAGGGTTTTATTTGGCTTGGGGTTTTAGTATTAATTCAGCATAAGCAGGTCTGGTGAAGGGCTGTTTTATGGATTAATTCACAAGGATAGGCTACAACCCAAGAAAAGACTTACACATCTTAGACAAAAAGCAGATGTGTGAGTCTAGCTTTGCTTCTAGAGTACCAGGTGACAGGGTAGATATGAGGAGAGCTCCTATTACTCCTCCTTGCTTCAGCCATTCGTTTGCTGACAGTTAGAAGGTTAAAAAGTGAAATATGCTATTGTGCCTTCTCTACAAAATAGATGTTTTGCAGAAGGAATATGAAAGGTCTTCCCAGGTCTTTTAGACTGCTGGAACTATAATATTTTCAGGCTTATCACTCACAAAAATGAGTAATTACAATTAGGATGCACTTAAAACAATGTAGCTTTCAGAGTAACAGTTGCTGCAACTCAAAAAGTCACCAAGGCTAGCTGCTTTTTACACATGCACAAACTAGAGAACAGTCATCTTAATTTTTCCATCTGTTTCTTATTTGTCATAGAAAAACAGATAACTTAAGGGTTTCTGACAGTATTCAGAAATGCTCTAAAAGCCACCAGCTACACCAGCTTAAATGTACTTTACGGAAAATGGGACTAGAATTTGACAAGGTCATTGATCATTCGAACCAACTTTCAGATCAATGGCAAAACTCATTAAAGCATCAACTAGGACTGTAGAAACAGCAGTCCTGTCACCATGACCCCAGGCCAGTACCAGTCACCGAGGTAAGCCCATGTTCCACACCACGCAGCCAACTCAACTATTCTTTTGTTGTTGTTGTTTTCCCCATAGGTTTTTATGTAGGTTTATGTAGTTTATGTAGTTCTGTCTATTTGTGGTTTTTTCTCAACATGTTGTCAAGGAAACCTTACTTTCTTGTAGCTTAGTATCTAGCTCTTGATTGCTACAGACACAAAACAATTTAGGATTTTGAACTGATTGATATACTTTCCCACCCACTGTGAATGCTCTTAATGCTATAGGCTGGATAGAGTGGAAGGAAGACCTTGTTCTTGAAGATTCAGTCCTTCCAAAATGCCTGTGGGAAGTCTGCCAATTAACACTTCTACGTATTAATTTTATTAAGTTATTTTACATTTTATATTTTATATTTTATATATATACAAACATTTTACAGTCTATTATGCTTTATGCTATCCACTGAAAAACAGCCCTATTAATCTTACTGGTGTCCTCTTAATTTACCTCTGTCATAATTCCGCTCATTTTATTGTCTTTGAACAATGTTGAGTTCCTCTTCTTTTGGATTATGTGAGAGCTGCCTGCTAAATTTTAGTAACTAAGTGAAAGTTGCACATTCCTTGTATCCCTTTCTTTCTTGACCTTACCTAATATTTACACAGTTCTTCACTGGGAAAAAAGGTACTCTATGTATAATGTACACAGAATTTATGATGCACTCCAGGGAACAGCTGCTCTTCAGTGCCCAGGTGTGCAATAGCCCACTCTGCCCATGGTTAGCTTCCTGTGTAGCACACTACTCACACCCCCATGGCAAAGCACTAGGTCAGCCTCAGGGTTGGCACCTATTGATTATGTCTCGTGCCTGCTAAGTTCTTTCAGTATGCTGTATAAAACACTCACCTGCTCCATGCATGCCACACAGGTGTCCCAGTTCTTATCACAGGCTTGAGCATGCCATTTGAATTTTCACCCGCATGAAGATGATCAGTGAAACATACCGAATGCTTCACACTACTGAATAACTTCAATATAAAGATGGGAAGTGGTCGTGTGAAAAGAGTACTTGTAGCTGCCTGTCTGAGTGAAGCATATTATTACACTGGACTTGTATTTCAGTTGTATATCATGGTAAAAGGTATTTCTGTCATTCTCTCCTTTGGGTTTCATGGAGCTATGCTTCTATCTGTTGTCAAGGAAACACCAATTTCCCCCCCCCCTTGCTCATTAATGTCTGCATTTTTGTTTCCATAGCTACAAAGCAACCTGTGTTTTAAAATAGCAGTAATTGGATTACCGTGACTTTTTGTATTTTATTGACACCACTAATGGCTCCCATTTTCAAAAGCAGACACCAAAACTGTATCAGCAGTTTTTCAGCTATTAACATTTGTTATCTCCTTGTCCTGAAACACTGGGTACATGCTAAGAAAAGTCTTCAGCATCCAAACACTCACTGCACCCAGACTCAGACTCTGTAAATGGGACTCTAACTTAAAGCTATTTAGTTCTTGACAGGAATGGGCAAGCTGCTGTTGTATTTAAATGCAATTTGCTGTCCATGCTAATAAGTTATATGCAAAACTGTGGAGATTTCACCTGTTTGTTCTTCTGTTGCAAGTTACTAAAGATTCCTTAAATAACCACAATGAAATGTGACAGTTAACTTTTAATTGTAGGTTTCCCTGACCATGCTTTGCTTCTGAAGTACCAGGTGATAGGGTGGTAATGAAGAGAGCTCCAATTACTCTGTACTGAATGAGCATTTCATTGGCACAAGCTGAATTTCCAAGCACCTGTTCCATAATGCCTTCACTTGGCACAAAATATGAGCTGAAATTACTGAAAATAGTCTGCTTTTCAGTTGTATTAGTTTTAATTTTTGATGGGCACCTGCAAATAAATGCAGAGGTTCTGTTGTGGTTCTGGGAGGTGTTAACCCCAACATCTAACATGTTATTGATCCATTATGAATAATCTGGGCAAATCTTTCCAGCCACATATCTAGCCAACTCAGGATACAGACACATGGAAAAAGCACAAAGAATTGAGAGCACCAGTGTTGCTAAAAACTGGTATTACTTAGCAGGGGCATAACTCATGTTTTCTTAAGACAAAAACTGAAACTCCTAGACAGGCTGTTCCACGTGTCTGTCTGTATGCACACTCCTACCATGCTGAAATTGTTACTATGCTGTCTTTTAACACTTCTAATTTATTTGTTACAATGTACTTGCCTATTTGAAGTATCTACAAAGCACCATAAATCCATATTCTGTACCCTTAGCCTTCCGTTTTGGTATCTCCCTTTCCTCCTGTCCCCAGCACGGCTTGTCCCACACCCCCTAATTAGGAGTCACCCCTGTTGTGTCTGCCTGGCCAATCAGCAGGGTTTCTGCACTCTTGTCTACTGAGCCCCAGTCAGCAGACACATACTAGTCTCACAGTCTAACTTGATTAAAATTAACCCACAGTTTAAAAAGTTGTAAGAGGACAGAAAGAATGACTGGATATCACCTATTTCTTTAGAAATACAAGCTAAAGAGAGTCACCAGCCTAAAAGGTTTCCAATCTAGGTATAAGAAAATAGTGACAAGTGGTTAGACACAGATAAGTATAAACACAGAAATCCCTTTAATTTAAATATTAGTTCCTACTTTTCCTAAGGACTTTCTGTGCATCCTTGAGGCTTAAACATTATATTACCATAGAAACAGTATCCTGTGTCATTGTGGACCTTACTGTAGCTTGTGCTGTTATGGAAACAGTCATCTGAACAGCTGTTCTCATGTTATACATTTCAGTTATTGTGTTTGTAAAGATCCACTTCTAGACTATCCTTTCAGGATTCACTTTAATAAAAACTAAGTCTCTAAAGTATTTAACAATTCTATAAACACTTCAAGGCTGCTCTAAATTAAAAATACAACATTAGAGCAGAATTTATATTAAGATTACAGTGTCCCTTCAATAAATACTGACCTTTCCAAATCTCTGGTATCTGCAGAGGTTTGGGGGAAAAGATGGTCTGTCCTCCCCAACAGTCATTACTAAAACTACTTCAGGGAAACAAATTTTTAAGCCACGTGTTCTGTGCAAGGACTCCTTTGCATGCCTGAGTGGAAATAAGAAGGCACAGTGAGGAATTGGGGCTTAGCTGACTGAACTGGGAATTGGGAATTCTGAAATTTTAATTCAAAGTGAACCATTCTTTTGTCTTGCAAAAACCATCTAATATATTGAAAAAGATACATGTGAGTTGGAAGCTCTACTCCCACTATCTTTTTGCCAGGAATTGAGTCCTTAGCTGATCCTAGAGCCTTGAGAAAATCTCCTCAACATTTTCATATTTGTAACATCTGAGATACTACAACTTACTTGTTTCACAAGAGTTCTGTGGGCATAAGTATTTCTTTATTTTCTTGAGTAAAGCCATTGCAGAATCTGTGACAGAATAACAAGGTTTTGAGTTAGTGGTCATTTATCACTTAACTTGTCAGATGTAAATAGCTTCCTGGTTAATTATATTGATTATACCACATAGTTACTACAATTTAAGACTGTAAATCCACACTTTCTATCTCTCTTTTTTTTTTTTCTTCTGATCAAAATCTTCTATACCAAGGAGGTTATATCCCACCTCTATATTCCTATACAAAATACTGCTTATTATGGCTTGTAATGGGAGCATTTCCTAACATTGAAAAGATAACTAGAGAGAGCATTTTAACATGTATAAAGAAAACATCCAAATGTCACAAATTCATTGATAAAATTCAAATACCTCCACTGAGCTTCAGGGAAGCAGGAAAACAAAAACTACTTGGAAACATGTCAGCTTTGACACACAGCTAATTTCCCCTCATAAGGCCAGTGATGCAGTGATACCTCAGCTCTTACCGTCATTTAGATGGAGTATGTCATGTCATGTCCTCCTAATTTAGCCTTGAGTTTGACTCCTTAGGCACTTTCTCTTTCCTGAACCAAACTACTGTGTTCTTGAAGTTAGCTTAAAAAACATTAAAATTAGCCCATCGAATCTCCACCCCCAAAAAGGGGGGCCACAAACATGACTGTGTGCAGTCTGACAGCACAGCCACCGGAATGAGGAGCTGTTGGGCCTGTAGGCCAGCACTAAACTCTCATGCAAACTGTCCATGCAAAACTCGTTGGCATTCCACTATCAGGATATGTAACAGGACAATTAAGAAGTCAACACAGAATTATTTATCTTTTTGCCTTCAAAATATTTAGAGGGTGTGTATATTATGTGTCATAATTGCTATTGTTGTTCTATTCACTACTGCCACAGAGCAGAGTTTGTTATCTAGATGGTTACCTGTGAAAGATTCCATCTTCGCAGCAGTGGTATTCCCCCTTGGCTTAGTCAGTAATCTCCATGAACTGTCAGAGCTCTTGGTGCTTTCTCATATTATTTCTGAAAAGACAGACTAAATTGATTTGCTCAATTTAACTACCAAAGCTGACAGGTATAATTCCATTTTGTTCATCTCCCTAAATTGTGATTGTTCTAGTGAGGCTAATATTGTTCTCCTTCTCTCCATTTATAGCCATGTTTTTCAGAAAACAGATTTTCTGATCTTTATTTTTTAGTATTTCAAGGTTTTTGAAATGCACACCCATTTCCTAGATTCCCTAACAGGCTCCAGCAAAATACAGTAATTAAAAAGCAGGCGACATACCATAATGTCAATATAGGCCTTAAAAAAACCCAAGACTATAAGCAGATGAGGTAGTAATTACTTTTTGAAGGAAGTCTTTTCTAAGTGAACACAGAAAAGATTCAACATCTGAAGTTTGCCTAATTCTGCAGACATTTTTTTTCATGCTTTTGATCCTCACAGTTATTGAAATAATCAGATGAATACTGAACTAAAAAGAATATTCACCATCACTTTTCTAAAGAAGCGTCTTTCTTACGGGTAGATGTAGTTAACTTTTGTTTAAATCCATGCAAATTCCTTGTATGAGTGTCCAGATGGTTTTGAAAGTAATCCTCTGATTTTAAGTGTATCAGCAAGAATTAAGATCTATATGACACACTGAAATACAGATTTATAAAAGGAAGACTGATTTTGGAGTAACTAAATTAAATTTAATTAGTTTTAGTTGCTTCTGCTCCTGGGTTGTCTCCCAGTTCTGTGTTTAATGAAGCTTAATGCAGGGTTTTATTAATATCATATTTTTACTTAGAACTTGCCTTGCCTGCTGCTTTCATTACTAATGTATCTGGCAGCGTCAGTCCCTGTTGGAGTCCATATGCTCAGGGGAGTAGTCAGCTGTTCAGACAGTATTTGTTTTTTCTGTTCCTATGATACTGTACGTTTGGGAGCCCTTTACTTGCAAGACACATAGTATGTATATCTTGTTGAAAAAGAAAAGTTGCTGTAGCTCCCATACTCTTTATCTTACTTTTTTATAGAGCTTGATTTCTAATAATTACTGGTTTACAGTATTTTATGTATTTCAGAGAGCCGCTGTATGCTCAGAGGTTGTCACCTGTAGAAAGTGTATATAAAACCAATTCTTACGTCTGAGCTTGGAAGCCATACATCGACACAAGCCAAGAAGGTCAAACTCCAGTTTTGCCATCTTATTAATCACTAACTTGCTGAAAAAAAATGCATATCCTATTGAATTAGTGCAGCAGAACTGATAGAAATATTATTTAATTGTGCAGCAACTTGAAATAGTTCTTAATTTACTCAAGTTTAGAGAAAAAAAGAGAGGCAGCTACTAAGAAAGTGCTGTAATGTACACTGTGCAAGAACTAGATATGAAAAATTACATTTTAGATGGTTGTTTTGTGAGAAGACAAGTAATTTTTAAAATTACTTTATGCAAATATTTATTCCTTTTTTAAATATTTCAAACTTCAGCTTGTGGCTGTTAACGTTTTAGACTCTATACACACAGAACAAAGAATATATCCGTGGATGCAACAGTGTGTATATCCTGAAGAGATGGATGGCATTAATCCAATATGGCTTAATCATCCTATGGAAAGTGCTTTGAATTTAACATTTTGTTCATTTATACATATTGTTTATTCCTTTAATTATTGCTTTTGCTGAAACACTAAGCTGCAGACAGCTTAGTATATACAGCTTAGTTTCAGCACTGCAGTAAGTGCAGGTATCATGATGATGAAAAAGATTTTGTCTCCCAAAGTGCTAACTAATCATTACTAATTAATTAGCAATGCATAAATTAATAACAACAATGGGGATGGGGAAGGCCTAGAAGAGTCCAAGTTTCTGTGCCTAAATTCTGTACCTAAGAATCATCATGTGCACTGAACACTTTCCATCCTTGGTACAGAGTAACAGCAACAGCATGGAGAAAACCAAGTGTACGATTTTACAGGTATACTGCATGCACAGGTAGGAGTTAGAGCTGTGCTGAGATTAACTTGGTATTCCTGATGAAGTGCAACACTTCCAAATACTGTTCTGAGAATGTATTTTCAATAGCTTATATGTTCTTGTAAGACTTTAAATTATTAGAACTTCTTTAAGTTGTTGCATAATTTTCACTTAAATTTTCGTATTCTGTGTGTACCAGACTTGTACAAGCCTGTTGAATGTGTTTGACTTTGGATCAGGACAGTTCTAGAGAATGTAGTAGACTTCTTTTTCAAGACTCCCAAGATTAGAGTTTCCCCATATATTCCTTTTGTTTTGTTTAAGTGCTATATAATATTTCACAGTTAAGTATTTTACAAAAATCCATAGCCTGCCGTAACTGTCAGACAGCAATTACAGTACACAGCAGATTCACACATTTTATCTAGTTGGACTCTGCCCTTTGACTTTGAGCACACCATCTCAACGTCTTTGATTTTATGGAATCTGTTTATTAGTTTAAAATGTTTATTAGAGATTACCATGAAACAAAATACTTTTGTCCCAATTGTGCATGAAGAGTATTCCATTACTTTATTTATGTAGAAGATATTTGCATTATGCTTCCTTCTTAAACTCTCCTATTAAATTAGTATTTTTTTAATTTGTTTTTCTTCTATAGTTTATCCCTTAGGTTGCATGAAATACTCTTGAAAACCTTCAGAAGACTACTTGGAAAAGATATCTATTTTCAATGAAGCTACAAGCAGGAAACTACTACCGGCCTGGTAAGATAACAAAACTTTTAAACCCTTGGAGTGCCTCACGCGTCATCCCTGTAAGGGAAAGGGCCACTCTCTCGTGTGATTTTTCACTTCTGAGCTAGCTGTTTCTGTCTGGATTGTCATTTCTACCCAAACACCAGAATATCTTCTCAGCTTGGAGTTGGGAATTCCTGCTGTCAAGCCCAGCTGAGAAGGTCAGGACTGAGCCTTAATTGCTGCTATTATTAAAGATCCAAGGCCTGTAGTCCCCGAGATTAAAGGTCTTGTGCTCTTGATTGCTGAGACTGGGTCCTCCCACTTCAAAAGAGGTGTTAAATCCAATCCCAGTACTAAAGACAGAATAAGTAGACTTAAATCCAGGATCTAAGTTTTCTGTGGCCCACAAAATTTTGAACAAAACTGATTTAATGGCTTGCTTTCATCATAGCTGTGTAGTCAGCCATTGACAGAGGTAAACTAAAGGTGTCTCAAGAGTATTTGCTTATAATTGATCTGATAATTGTCTCTGTGATAGTTAAGATGTCAGCACTGATGACTAAGTAGCCACTTTCATGCAGTAGTCTGTGCATGAAGAATTCTCAACTTTCGTTTCCAGGTTGCAATTTCTCTAAACAATGTCAAAAGATAGCTGATGGGATCCAAGATTTCTGAAACAGAGAGTTTTATATAAATTTTGAATAAAAGAGCAGTATTCGAAGAGCGTGAGTTATGTGTGTGACTTAACATGTAATATGTTACAACCATGACCTATCATCACTGGTTCTTCAAGAACTGCATTATAAATTTGCATTCAATGAATGTTTGACAGCATTTGTGTTTTATAAGAAATGTTGTCATCTTTCGAATTAAACAAGAATCAGATGTAGTGAAGAAGCATGATTATTTCCAAACAACACAAATACATTAGCAATTTCAATGTACTTTAAAATATATGGTTTTGTCTTTAATTGTGCTGTTACTGTGCTTGCTCATGAGTTGTGGGTGATAACATGTGATTATCATCTGCCTACTTGATCACATGCACATTTGTGATGCTTGCAAGAGAAAACATTATCTGGCTGGTAACTGTCATATTATGCAGAGTTTAGGAGACTGTTTCCCAGACAACAGAATAGTCATATTGCATCCATGAACTGTACACCATTGTGTATCTGCACTGAACTCAAACACCCAGTGGCAGCTGCTGCTCCCACTAATGACACAGACAAGATGGAACTGTTTGTATAGTCATAATCAAATCAAACTCCCTGAGCTATGGAAGTCAAGGAAATTGCACAATTTAATAAAAAATTGTTAAAAAAATTAAAATTCATGGTTCTAATGAGTCATACAGCACATATATTGTTACAAATTTTGAGTCAGTTTTTAAATTGAAATCAAATCATTCGCTCACCAAAAGCCATTTAAGGACTCTGTACCTGCCTGCTTAAGAGTTCTGCTGCAAACCATAAATAAAGCACACTCATGTAATGTGGTATGAATATGTTAAACAAACCACCACAGACAGCAGGAGGAAGACCTAACCTTAGAGTAGCCAGTATGCTAATGATGAGGCAATGAGAGAGCCAGCTGGGTGTGATTGTGTGCACACTGAGTTTTTACATTTTGTATGGTGTCAGGTGGGAGAGAAAGCTGATAAGAAAAACAATTATTTGCATTCATCTTATATAAACAATATTAGAGACTGGTTAGTGTAGACGGTGTTAGACAGTATGTTTCACAACTGCAGTAGGTGTATCACATGCTTGATAAGGAAGGTACTTGGCCAGTTTTGCATATGAGGCAACAGTACTCTGAAAGTGTGCAGCTTTAGGTCGCCTAGGACATTTTCTGGCAGCAGAATAAAATAAAAGGGATCTGAAAATCAAATGTTGGCTCCAGGGCTAGTTCCAGATCATTCTATTAAATGCAGTTTTTTTAATATACCCTAACTTAAACTAAATCTTCTAAAGCAAAGATAATGTCTGGGTTTGAATTTTCTTCTTTTTTTTTAGGAGGGGGGTTGGGGAGAGGAGATGTTGGTGGGGTGGTTTGGTTTGGTTTGTTTTTCCAGGGTGTGGTGGGTATTTAGGGAAGGGAGAGACATTAAATGCTAGGTAACAAAAACTCAATCTCTCTGATGTTCTCAGCTTCAACTAGCTCTAATTTTTACCGCTGCTAGGTTTCCTGATGCAAATTTACAGGCATAGACAGCAAAGTCCTGTGATTTGTGTATGCAACTCTTTGTGTAGATGGTGAGCAAAGCAAATGTGTTAGTGTGTAAAAATTGACAAAGGAAGTGTGTGTGACTTACTTCTAAGCTTGGCCTTTTCTGTAGGGCAGGCACCTATCCAAAGTTCAACCAGTTGTTGTAGGCAATAAAAAGTTGACAGAGAGATCTGCAGCCTTGAGAGAAAGACATGCTGTTGTTCTGTCCATTTGCTGTCACTGCCATGGAGAGATCCATTGACTTTCAGCAAAACATGACCAAACCACAGTCACTAAAACTGTCCAGTGTTGAAGTAATTTATGCAACCTGGTGAGTCAAGGTGATGAGTTAGTAATTTGACTGCTTTTATTGAGTTAAGTGAAAGCACCAGTATGGAGAGACCTCCTCCCCACAAAAAAAAATCTCAGGTGGCTTTCAAAAGATCATGTATTACTTTAAAACTTAGAAATTACTTGAGGAGCCGGACTGTTTTAAATGTGCCTGAGAAGGAAATGAGCAGCATTTTGAAACAGGAAATAGATTTGCAATAGTATTGTTAAGAAATTACATCCTTTTTTTTTTCAGCTCCCTGTATCACCATACTAGAGAACATCAGCACTTTTTGACTATGGCCTTTGTACAACTGCTCTGCATGCATACATATATATGAAAGATTTAAGTGGTAGAAAAATAATATATATTAAGAAATTGCAGGAAGAATCCTTTTATGCAATCAATATTGGAAAACAAATTCTGGATCTGCATGTAAGTCTGTGGGAAAGAGTTAGTACCTTAATGTTTTTAGTCGTAAGAAGGAAGTATATGTCCCCTTTTTATGATACAGGAAATAGAATATGGCATCTGAGGATGAATAATTCTGACTACACTCTGCCTTTTGTGTCATCTTTTTTCCCTCAAAAGACAAGAAAAGCTGCCTGAGATAAACTTCTATGTTATGGTTTGCACTCACTGCATTTCATTGCTGCAATAAGACTTGTACATGAGCAATAGCACATACATCAAATTGTACAAGTCTGGGTTCAGTATTGCCTCATGATCAATTGACTTCTCCATCCTTTATTTCCATTCCATATGTTATTTAATAACATAAATACATATCTATAAATACATATATATACATATATATACATACATATAAATACATAAATAATAACATTCCACGTTATTTAATTTTCTGGCATAAAAAAAACCTTCTGGCCAGGCAAACAGATGTTCTGAATTGGAGTGTCATAGGATTCCTGCTGCTTATTTCACTTGTTCTTGTAATGAAGACAAACGTGGAAGGTGATCATACAACAGTTCTGCAAGATTGTTGTTTATATACAGGTTATCTGAAAACTCCTGGGTTTTTTCAGTCCTTTGGGAAGGTGCTGGCAGAAGCAGTATGTTTTTGGATGCATGTGTTTATTATTCATTGCAGGCTACCTATGTCAGAGATCACATTGCCAATGACAGTTCTTTTTATCCTTTCACTAGCAGGGGATCAAGTACAGATCAAGTAGATGCTGGATGGGTAGCATGCAGTGTAAAATACTATGGTGAGTATGTGCAGAGCCACTTAGGTGATACTTTAAGAAATGATTTAAACTACTCTAAGATCATACTGTTGTCAAACTATATATGGCCATACGTTCCTGTCTCACTATTTTGCTGCTGCTGCAGTCGTGCAGCTGAGCAGCCAGTAACAGCAGTAAACTGGCCCAGGAGTAAGTCAGATTTTTTGTAGGCTTATGTTTTTGCCAAACTAACCAGGCTTAACTAGAGGACGTAGAAGGGACCTTTTTATTATTATTTGGGGATGTTTCATTGCTTTTATGTTGATTTTTCATTAATATTTTTGAAATAATGAAAAAAGGTACTGATTGTATCTTTCAGATTTGTTCCCAGCAGGGAATTTCTGTCTGGAGCACATTTTAGGTTGGAAGCAGTGGAATGATTTATTTCTGCAGAAAAATACGCTCTGGATTTAGGGCTGGGCAGCCCTTTGAGAGTAGTTGCTGCTGGGACGCAGAATCAGAGTAGAGATCTTGGCCCTTCTCACATGGCAAAGCTCAGAGGTGTGGAAACCTTGCGGTGGGTTTGCTTATGAGACTGTAAATCCGAGTCCTTTCTCGCTGATGGAATAATTTTCTTGGTTTTGCGTAGAGAACCTCATGGAAATCTAGCCCCCTCTTGTGGTTTTTACAAACTGAAGGTATGAATCGATTCGAACTTTGTTCTGAATAAAAAGATACACCTGCATCTTTTCTCTGAAAGTTGATATGGTTACTGGTATTAGTCCCAGGATATAAAATTATAATCTTTAAAATTTTTTATTTGCTTTTCACATGCAACTTCACAGCCATTTTCACAAGAACACAGGGGAAAGGGATTTGTTGGCTATTTCTATAATCTGACTTTTCTTCAAATTGAGAGAGGAAGAGTCCTAAATACTGAAGGACAGAGAAAAAGACTCTCCTGATTGATTGAGAAAGTACAGAAACAAATACAGGCATTTGGTTGTCTTACACTGATCTGTGGTTTATTTGGGGTTGAACCAAAATGGATGATACTAACAAACACCAAGTCAGTGTTTGTTAGTGGATGAAGAGCAAATGCACTGACCTTCTAACACTGTTGAATGTGTGAACCCAAGCTGTGATTCCAGTAGGCTTTCCAGGGGGTCCACAGCATTGGCTTACCCAGCCCTGACCACTTGTTCTTCACCTCAGGCCTCGTCTGCAATACCAGCATGGTCACTGGATGATTCTTCAGTTCCATTTATGGTTCACTGTGCAGAAAACAGAAATTCAGCTGCACTGTTCCCTTATAGCACTTCTCCTGGCCATATGAATTGTCACTCCAGAGCAACATGAGCAGCAGCTCGAGAATAGAAGTCACTGACCTCAGATGGCACCTGCTCCAGCCAGCTTAACCAGCTTTGGCAGAAGTTGAGAAATCAGCTGGATAGAGCCTAGTCTGACACTGCAGATACCTTGACTGAGGCAGGTAGCTTTAAGATAGTATAGAGCTCACTGTCCCTTCTCTCTGCCCTGGGTCAAATGATGAGTCCAGACCTCAGCTGCAGCAAGGAATGTGAGACTATATCAGTTATGAAGAAGGAAGGTGAAAGGTTGTGGAGTGGGAGACCAGCTTGCGGAAGCAGTGAGAAGCTGAGAAGCATGTAAGGACTCAACATCAGCAGTGGAACTGCTAATGCCATGCAGAGGGAAAAACTGGTAAAGAATGCTGGTTATTTAGATAAAACCACATTTTCAGTACAGAAGAGGAAATATTTTTATTCCATCTATGTTTCTCTGAAGAGAGAATGCTCCATCCCTGGCAGACTGCGTTCAACATGTGACATGTGACATGGTCCCATGGACAGGGCCGCCTCACAATAGACCATGCTGCCCAAGGCTCTGTCCAACCTGGCCTTGAACACTGCCAGCAGTGGAGCATTCAGCACTTTTTTGGGCAACCCGTTCCAGTGCCTCACCACCTTCACAGTAAAGAACTTCTTCCTTATATCTGACCTCCTCCGGACTTGCTCAAATAGCTCCATGTCCTTCTTGTGCTGAGGATATTAGAACTTCACACAGTGCTCCAAGTGGGGTCTCACGAGAGCGGAGTAGAGGGGAAAAGATAATAGAATCTTCTACTATTTAATTCTTGGTCATAAAAATGGACACAGTATTCTCTAGCTGCAACATGACCAACATAAAGAATTCTAATATTTAAGATGTACAACTTTTTCCTCTGCAGTTACAAATGAGAATTTTATTTTCCTAAAGTCAGGTTTATTTTAAAAGTCAGGTTTATAAGTAGTTTGGCCCTTGGCATCACTCAAATACAGAAACTCACTTAAATAAAACTTCTGTTAAAATGAACTGAATTTTATCTAAGCGAGAACTTTTGAGATCTAGCTCCTAATCTGCACCATATGTTGGCATGTTTCCTTCTTGGAGATACCATTTTGCTTTGCTTCCAGCAGTTAACATTTCTTTTACAGATTAAAAAAAAAAAAAAAAAGCCCTGATGAGAGACTACAGATAGCCTAAGGGATAGGGGATGGGTATCTGCTGAATTGCCAATGTCTGTTTGAGGGTCACCATCTTCCACAACTATGTATTGCATTCTGAGACCTTGCAAAATGCTTAGCATTTTTAACATCCTTTGCAAAATTCTCCAGTTGCAAAGATCACTCAGTGGGTATTAAGACTAAAATGGATTTAGAACTGTCTTGCAGTCTTCCAGAAATCACTGTGTACAAGATGATGTATGTTCACAATGTTTAGGGATAGTGCCGTGAGGTGGAAGAGTCAGAAAAATAAGATCAAGATAGGTCTCTCCAGCAAACACTCTGTTTAGTCTTCGCTTAAGTATCTGCTGCTGACTGCATCTGGTAGTTTATCATTAAATAGTATCTTCTCTGTATAATGGCTTCTGTATTTGATGTTCAGTGCAAACAGGAATGCACAGGAATATTCACTGAATATGAGCTTTCCCACAGACTGGGCAGGATTTCTGGCATGGCAGAAAGATGATAGAAATTTCACTGTGTGAAGTAACCTGTTTTTGGGAAATTTCCATTTCTACCTTTTCCAGTGAGGCCATTGCTGTGTAGTTATAAGTACGTATCAGTCACTCACTGTTTGAGAGTGGTGAGCATGCAATGTTGTCCTGCTGTCTCCCTGTTTGAAAAACCTACAATTCCTACACTATTCAAGGCACTTTCAATATTGTTATCTTGAGAATTTTAAAAGAAAATGCTTGACGATGAGCCACAAAATGCATATGGGTTGGTTTGTAGATGCAGCTGGTTTCCTACTGCTTTATTGATCTTGTAAATCACTTCTGTTTTATTCCAAGAATGATTAAAATGACTCACAACAGTTAGTTGAAACCCTTCCATTCTGGAATAGCCTGCACGTTACAGAACATGCTTCTTAACATCCAAAAGAGCAAAGAGGCTGTTTTATAAGTGTTGGTTATAAAATAACTTCCAGGCAGCGCACTTACAAAACAATTTGGCTAAGGACACCAGTAAGCTGCCCCGGCGGGGCACTGCTGACTGCTCTCGGTCCGTGCCTTCCTCTTCGTCCAGCACAGCCCCGTTATACCATCGATGCTCGCCATGATCCCCTCGCCCTCTCGTAACCGGACCCCGCATAACGGCTCATCCCGAAAACAGCCCGCGGTACCCGCGGCTCCTGACAGTCCGAGTTAACATAAAACGTGCCTTAATTCCAACATTAACCGACTAAACCTTGCAAGAGCTAACGGGCTGTGTTTATGAAACGTGCGTCTTGTAAAGCACTTGCGTAATTTGAGCGCTTTCAGTTGTGACTAAAGCTCGGTTAGCGGAAGCCACGCAACTGCACTCTATCCCCACCAGCTCAGGGCAGGGAGAGCTCCAGAAACCCGGCACCACCCCGAGCTTCGCCCCCGACCTCCCGTACCCTGACACATTAGGAACGCCGAGAAGACAGCACCTTCCGGCGCAGCCCCACGCAGGCGCAGTCAAGCGGCCGGGCTTCCCGATAGGCGCCTAACACCCGCGACCGAGAGCCCTCTGCGTGACTTTCACTCGCTACGTCACTCCTGACGTCCAGGCGGCGCCGCGCGCCGATTGGATGCCAGCGTTCCGCGCCCACAGGCGGTGCTGTGTCTCGTTCCTGACTGCGCAGGCGCAGCCGCTGCTGGTGGAAGTGCCGGGCTCCGTGGGTACCGGGGCGGTGGAGTGTGAGGAGAGTGCGGTAGCGGTCCCTCTGGTCCTTGCCCCCATCGCCGCCCGGTACCCGCCGCCGCCGCCGCCGCCATGAAGATCTGGACCTCGGAGCATGTTTTCGAGTGAGTGTGGCTCGGGAGAAGGCATGAGGGGAGTAATAGGGCTGGTCTCAGGGATGGCGGCTGCTCCTCCTGGGGGCCAGGGGCTGAGGGGGCTTCCCGGCCTGCAGACCGTCTGCCCCGGCCCGGTGCAGCGGCCCTGCTCCGGCGGTCGTGCTCGCTCGCCTCCCTTGACCTTCCCCCTGCGCGTCCTTGCGCCCCGGGGTCACTCTCCGCGGGGAGCCGCTCGCCGGTGGCGGGGCACAACTCTGAGGCATGCGGCCGCGGTGGGCAGAGCACCAAGCCTACTGCCAGCTCGGGGGGCGCCCTCCGGGCGGCTGGGGCGCAGTTAAACTACCAGAACGCGGGCATCGCTGCCGACTTGGCGGGGGCCTGCCATTAGCCGGTGGCTTCTGGGGAGGCGTAGCCGGTGAGGCTGTGGAAGCCGCTTCCCACTGAACCGGGAGGCATACCTACAGTGTCGGCCGTGGTGAAGATCGGCTTTGTGCTGCACTTGCTTTCCGGGTGTATGACTGACCGAAGTGTTAGGAGTCCGTTAATGTTGTTGGGGCTCCACTGCCCCAAAACACCTCTGCCGAAAAATAATCCGAAGAAATTACTTGTTGGAGGAAAGTAACAGCTTAATAAATTGCTCCATTGTTCCTGAAGCCTCATAAAAGCTGCACTCTTTCAGCATTATGTCACAGGGAAAACATTCATATCGAATTAGAAGCTACAAGGTAGTTGAGCTCAGGAGTCCTGATGAATCAGGTGTGTTGTATGTGACCTTCTGTGTACCTCTGCCCAACCTGCAAAATGGGTGTTTTCCTTTAGGGAAGGGTATTTGTGGGGTTGAGAACTGGAAAATGAACTGCTTTAAAAATACCATTTGATTGATGTGCTCATTTTTACTACAAATCACATTAAAAAAAGGTGTACAACTCTGTCTTGGTTCTGGTTTGGCAGCCACCCCTGGGAAACTGTGACAACGGCCGCCATGCAGAAATACCCAAATCCCATGAACCCCAGTGTGGTTGGTGTCGACGTGCTGGACAGACACGTTGATCCTAGCGGGAAGCTGCACAGCCACCGGCTCCTTAGTACAGAATGGGGAATACCTTCCATTGTGAAATCGGTATGTGTCTTGTCGCAGAGCTTGCAAAGGATGCCGGAGGGTGAGGGAAGCTTGTGAGTCAGGTGTTGTAATAGATGCGTATCATTTCATAACTGTAATGGTTTGAAAAGATAAGCATTTATGTACCTGCTGAGGAAAACTCAGCAGCAGTACATGTAGGGACTTCCTCATAGCAAAAACTTGCCAGAGCTTTAGATTGTTTCCATCTTGAAAATGGTATCTACCTCAACTGAATAATTTTTTTAAGTGAAACTCTAATTCTGATGTCTCAGTGTCTGTGCGATACTTCTGTCTTTAAAGGCACTAAAAAATAGCTGGCTTGCATGATTAATGTTGTATATGTTTGCCTGCCTTCTAGCTTATCGGCACGTGCAGAACAAAGACCTATGTTCAGGAGCACTCTGTTGTTGATCCGGTGAAAAAAACAATGGAGCTTAAATCCAGCAATGTAAGTAGCTGTGTTTGTGCAACTGAAAGAGACTGCAGATTATAATACCTTGTAAATTGGAAAAGGAAATTAATCTTGAAAATTACCTGAAAATTGCACTGGAACAATACAAGTTAAAGGTTTATGTAGCGTGTTCATAGTGGACCAGTTCTGCTTTGCAGGAAGGTGCTACTGGCTTTTTGGAACTTGTCAGGATGGAAGCAGGTGAACATGCTGATGAGCAGGACAGGAGTAGTTTTGGGTGAAGCATCAAGAAAAGGAACTTCTAAAAGCCATTTGGTGTACACAGTCACTGTTTCCTGATTTTGCTCTTTGTACTGCTCAATTTTCCCAATCCCACTGTTGAAATGTTGTTATAAATGGGGTAATTATAATGGTAAATGTCACAGAAACTTATGGAAAGGGAACCATATCAGCAACTGATTTTTCAACATAGAGAAATCTCAACCCTAATATTTGCAGGGAAAGTACAATGTTTAATCTGACATAGAAGCGTAGTTTTGAATCTGCAGGTTTATTTACTACATTTGTTTAATATTTTTATCAAGGGGTAATCTTGTTTTGTATTCTGCAGATTTCATTTACAAATCTAGTGTCAGTAGATGAGAGGCTTGTCTATAAACCACACCCTCATGACCCATACAAGTAAGTACCTCTGTGTTCTGACGTTGCCTAGAAGTAGTACAGAGTCTGACTTTGAAAATTTCCATGGTTTCTCTTGAACAGGAGATGAGGTTTACACCTTGTCTCAAAAAGAATTAAATGGACTGCCATTCTCTCTGGTGACACTGTTTCTGCAGAGCACTGGTGGGACACGCAATGTCACACTATGACAGAGCCCAGTTCAGATCAGCTTTTCAGGTGTTGTCTTGTGTCCTGTCAGTAACTTGAGTTTTCTGCTTCAGTTATGGTGCCCTATTCTTGATCACCTTATCTACTTGAGCACAAAACCTGCACTAGAAGGCACATCTATCTCCCTGTAGTGTATAACTTTTGAGGTTTGGGTTTTGGTGTTTAGTTTGTTGGTTGGTTTGGGGATTTTTCTGAAGCAGAATTAGAGCTTTCTGAGGCTGTATTGCTGGAATTATTTATAATTCTGAAGGATCTTTCCAGAGATTCCAACATAAGAGGTTTGTTTCTTGGTCAGAAGTGTTAAATCCCTGTTGTTGAAGGGGATGTTTTAATGCTGTTTTCCCAATATACCTTCACTCCAGATCTGCTGTTTTCACTCTTCCAGCTGCTAAAGATGCATAAAGGGACACTTCCACTTAATGGAGACTCATGGATTTTATTTTATGAATAGAAGCATAAATCATAAAATGGGTTGGAAGGGACCTTAAAGCTCATCTAGTTCCAACCTCCTGCCATGGTCAGGGACACTTTCCATTAGATCAGGTTGCTCCAAGCCCCATCCAGCCTGGCCTTGAACACTGCCACAGATGGGGCAGCCGCAGCTTCTGTGGGCAACCTGTGCCAAGGCCTCAGCACCCTCACAGGGAAAAACTTCTTTCTAGTATCTAATCTAAATCTACCCTCTAATAAAGCATTTGTACACTGTGGAAATGGGTTATGTTTCTGGGGAAGTTCTGTGTTACACAGCAAAGCCTATAAGAGAATGTTTGTTGGGAAGGAATGACTTTCTTTCAGCAATGCATTATTTTTTTAAGCTACTTAGAATAATTCTGTTTCTTGCTCTGTTTCAGAACCATGTTGACACAAGAAGCAATAATATCAGTAAAAGGTGTAAGTCTCAGCAGTTACTTAGAAGGGCTAATGGCAAACACAATTTCTTCCAATGCTAATAAAGTAAGTATGATCCTTGTGTATAATGTGTGACCACTGGCTAAAGGACAAAGGGGAAAAAAATTTCTATTTTACTTTTTGGCTTTGACAGCAGCCTTGGGAAGGGACAAACACAGTTCTGTTGTCTTTACTGTAGAGACTGAATGCTCAGCTTGCTGAACTTCCTTATTTTTATTTTTTTTACTCTTGTGAATGGAGATAATAAATTATTATTGGCAAAGCTCCCTGACTCTTCACTGGAAAAAACCATCTCCACTCAACAAGTCTGGCACTGTCATGCTTTTGCTGCCCTCCTGATGGCATCCATTAGTTTTTTGTTATTGAAAAAGACAGATCTGAAGTAGTTGTGCGGGAGTAACAAAGTGGTGTTTTAGTTGAGGGTTCTCTAGGAATCCAAAGATGTCTTGAGTTCAGCCTCAAGAATGATAAAGCAATCTGGATAAAAACTTTTGTTGCTCATAATGTGAGCAGTGCTCACATAAGGCATTTTTTTCATGGAATGTAAGGCAGGATGTGTTCCTGCAGTACTCCAGTTATTGAAGTAAGAAGTACCACAGAAGCCTGTATTTCTGTACCTTTCCTTTGGTTTTCAACTATTGTGTCTAGTCATTTTCAGCTAGACAGGGTGTAACCCTCTTTATTTACTAAGATTTATACACTGATAAATTTTTCTTTAACTGTAGGGCCGTGAAGCATTGGAATGGGTAATTAATAGGCTGAATGCAGAGATTGAAGAGTTTGCAGCTTCAGCAAGAGGAACCATGAGGAATTCAATGGCAGCAGCAGCGTTTGTAGAGAAATGACAGTAAATATACCTGTATTACTAAGGAGGCTTAATAATCTGAAGCTTCTCTCCAAGTCTAAATACATGTATCCTTTGTTATTTAAAGGCATACCTGTGTATTAGGCAGGTTTTAAATTTAATTTGGAGAAAAGCTGCATTCTTAATAAGGAGGTTGATGGCAAAGCCCAGTTAATATATTGGTTCAGCTGAACCAGGTTACAGATGAAGAAATAATTTCAAGTGTAGTTCCTTACATGAACACTAACTTGTAATGTTTTCAGATATGAAATAGCCTCGTTTAGTGATGAGGCTGCGTATGGTGGGAGATTGCATGTTAGGTTAACTTCCGTGGAATTTTTATGAGTGTGTATAACTTATGGACTACCTCTTTTGGGACCAAGCCCAAAATTAAGCAGAATGGTTTGTTCCATCATTGTTCTCTTTGTTAATTCTCCATAGTTGTGTGATACAACTTTGTTTAATAGAAAGTTTATTACTTGATGCTTGAAATATGGAAGAATGTACAAAATATCTTTTGAGAAGCTTTTTAACTTGACTGGTTGAGCTAACATGGTACTCAAATGGTTTTGCAGTCAATATGGGTAAAACATACAAATTGTCTCTTATCTGTTAAGATCTAAATTCTATTCTGAAGTGCGACATTAGTGAGCTGGGTGTGCCGTAACTGAAAATAAAATCCAGTTTGAAACTCCTGTAGTAAGTATCTCCATTTCTAAAAGCCCACTAACTACAGAGGTACAATATGCATGAAATCTTGCAAGCTGCTAGGATGTTTAAGAATAGTAGGTGTTCATTTCAGAATTTCAAAGAAACACTTAAAGATCTAAAAAATCTTTGTATATTTGGCTAAAAAGATACCTAAACATAAAAGTAATATTAATGAATTTTAACAGTATACTCGTTAATTTGGTCATGCACCAAAAATAACCTTACATCAACTGAATATTGTATTGTCCTTTAAATTGGCTTAAGTTCCAGAAGTTCCTTTACCTTCTGAAATAATCTGCTCACGATACAAGGCTGTTTAAATGAAAACTTTGAGAATATAGTGTTCTACAGTTCTCGGTACTCGTCATAGATTCTTGGTACTGTCACCAGTCATGAGCTGTGGGAACGTAAAGGTCAGACCCTGCCATCCTCACATAGTATGCCAGCCTGCTGGTAGTCCTGTTGACTCCAGCAGGGGCCATCTGTCCCAGGAGGATTCTTCAGTGTGAGGGGGAAAATGGAGGGACACAGCCCTGAACGAGTTGATGCTTGTAGTTTGGTGCCAGAGGCTCTTGCTGGAATTTTGATTCTAAGCTTTCAAGTGATTTCAAGACTCTCTTAAGTCTTTGAAAACTGTAATGTCACCTGTCCAGTATATTTTATGTTGCATGCCATTTCTGTTATCAGAATTCTCTATTGAATAGTGTCTGCTATATAGACAACCAGAGATTATTTTAAGTTGTAAACACACAAGAACATTCTTCTGTAAGACTTGGGTAGGGGGAAGAAAACAGGTGTGGGGGTTGTGTGTAGAAATATAACTTTTTAAAATATAACTATTCTAAATATTTTTCTAAAAAGAAATGGTTTGAGACTTACTGAATTGAAATCACTAAGCTTTGCCATGCTTTTATAGGAGATTATTACAACTGAACTAGCATTTCAATTTAAAAGGTATACATGAAACTTCTGCAAAACTGTACCATCATTTCTGATAAAAATACAATGCTTGAAACTCATCTGAAATATTTGTTTAGCCATTAGTACTACTTGGTAGTTTTCTTTTCCTGATTTTTCCACACAAGGACTCACAGTTTGCCTTTGCACTGAACAAAAAACCAACTTACTGTTTAATCTTTGCAAGCATTCAACAGCTTGAAAGATCCTTGTTTTATGCTATTTTATTTATTTGCCTGCATTCTCACTCTGCCAGAGTATGTGGCAGTTTTTAAATAAAACTTTATCTGAATTCTGGCTACTCTGAAACTTTGTTTTTTATAACTACTAGGTGAGTAAGATGAGGGGGGTGAAGGTGAATAAATATTCTGGAGTTAGTATCTGCTTTTTGAAATTCATATCCTAAAATGCACATTTATAGCTGCTGTGCTCTTTTTTACTTCTGAGTAACTCTGCTTTTCTGCAAATCTGACACACCAGACTGCAGTTTGTTAGATCCTGTGGAATGACTGTCAGTGTACTTGGACTGAGATTGATAATGCTCTCTATTGTTAAGAGCAGAAGAGAACAAAATGTTTTGGTCTGTATAGTCACTTAACAGCTCCATGTGTTGACCTCAAAGTCTCACAGGAAGAGATTTCACCTAAAGTAGCTTTGCTTGATAGGGAGTGGACAGCTGTCCACAGCAGTTACAATGTATATGGAAAGGGATGTAGATGCCTGCCCTGGGCTCAGCACCCATACATACGTATGCACATAGATATGCGGGTGGTTTCTTTGCTGGCCACTTCAGCAAGTCATATGTTACCTGTGGATCAGTGTCACAGTGCTCTGCAGGGCTGTGTCATGGCTGACAGTGCTCTGATGAATGTAGGATGCTACACATGAATGCACTGGCATTGCAAAAAGTGCAGCCTGAGGTAGTGTGGAGAAACTGTGGGTTCTGGTGGTTAGAAGGAATGGAGGAGGTGGGTAAGAGGAGCTATGGCTGGAGGGACAAAGCTTAAAAGGGCTAGGGAGAAAGAAAACGGGAGGGAGGGGAGAGGTGGAACAATGTAAACAGATTGGTGGTGGGGCCTCTGGATTTGCTACCTGCTGCAGCTTGACTAAATGGATTAGTGTTTCAACTTACCCGTTTTTAAATCACTTAAATTTTGAACTTGTGCAAATAACTTTGCTGAGAAATAGAACAGAAGTGAGAAAGTGAGAAGTCTTAAATATTCTCCAGGCCATTTAGCTTTTAGAGCCAAAGCTAAATGACTTGGAGAATATTTAAGATGGCACCATTAAATCTTTTGTTCTCACTGATCACCTGAAGTTTTCAGTAATCATTTGGGTAACTTTCTCATGTTCCTGCCAGGAGGAGGAACATAGTACAAGTTTCCAAAGAACTGTTCTAAAGCAAGTTGTATCTAGAAATGCTATTACAATTGATCTAAAATCAGAATTTTAGATTGCAGTAGTTGGAAGTTTGAAGTCTTGGCAAGCTTAGTGCCCTCTTTTTTTGTGACTGAACACTGGCATCACCCGCTGGTTCTGCTGGAAACACTGTGCTCTCCAATTGTTAAATGCTTATATGGACGTTGCCACATGCCTATAGAAAGGTTCTTAAATCTTTATCTAAAAGTTGAAAAAAGAAATGCAAAAATGACTTTTCCTCAGGTAATATAAGAATTGGCCATACCAGTGCTGGGATTTTGGTGTTAACTTAGTAAATTACACTTCTTGATTTAAACAGGTTCAAGATGGCTCAAGCAGCAATATAATGTTTAACTTGTTTTATAGTAACTGCAAGGCATTCTAGGAACATGTCTATTGGGTTTAAAATTTTTTTGATCTGTGTAGGTGTCTAGTTTCCATGTATCCATCTGCACTAAAAAGTGTTGAAGACTTGTATTTGTGCACCTAGTAAGGTTTGCTTACTACTTGTGTTCTGCAAGGTACTGCTTTTGACAGTCTGAAATGATGAAAGCTGCTATCGTGGAAGAAAAAAATCGTGAATTTTCTGTGACACTGAAACAACTTGTGTCTGTATGAACACTAAAATAATACCACTGTCTTCAGTCAGCAACAAAAACTAAGTACTTTTAAAAAGGGTTAATTTACCTGAGAAATCTTTCTTCTTGCTGACAATGGCTGTCGGCACCTACCCAGTGACAGCAGTTAACTATAAATGTAAACCAGGTTTTTGGTTTGGAAAACAGAGAAAATACTTTAACCACATTTCCTACAACTGCTGATCTTTCTGTTGTGGTCTGTACTTGAAGTTAAACTGTACACTCTAGTGTATTTCCAATAAATGTTATGTACGGTGAACTTCATCACCCATTGTCTGTTAAAGCCCTGTGGCACAGACAGTTCAGAGGAAAGATCAGCATCTGGCTGAGGTTCATGTTTATAGAAGAACTGAAGAGTTCTGATAAAGAGAGCTTGTGTGAAAGCACCGAGTGGTTTTAGCATCCTTCTGTTTCTCAAAGTGAAACATGTTCTTTCACTTGCACTAAACATGGTAGTTTCTCAAGTAATTTGATGGCTTTGCTTTGTATGTTGCCATAGGATTGAGTTATTCTAAAAGTGAGGGTACATGTTACAGGTAACCTTAACTAATTGCTTACCTTAAAGGAAACAGTCCTATGTGTGTCTGCCTGCCTCCTTCTTCCTGGCTGTGCCGTTCTACTTCTTCCCCTGCACTGAAGGTAGTAGTCTTCCCACCCCTTGTTGAACCAGAAAAAGAATAGAAGAATCAGTATCATCTTTAGGCAGCCAGAAGCAAGGTGAGAGGCACTGTAGGAATAGAAATGGAGGATTTCCTTATCTGTAGGAAGCTATCAGGTGGGCTGAAATTATGTTTTCTCTGCAATGTGTATTACAATAATTTCATATTGCATCTACTAGAAAGTGTTTGCAGCATCAAATAATGTAATTAAGCAGTAAAAATTACAGTTCTGTAAAACGGTAACATTGGTAAGTTAAAGTCTTTCTTCTCAGACGCATATAAAGTTCAGCACAAGGTCGCCTTTTTACATTTTTTTTGTTCTCTAGAAAAGTTTGGCAGTACTTCAACCAAAAAGTTTAAAAACTGAACTAGTTTATATATTATCAAACTGAATATATCAGCTACAATATAATAACATGAACAACATATGTAGAAAATATTTTCCTAAATCACGTACCCAATCCTTTTTACATCAAATCAAACAATTGCTCCTGCTGTGAACTTTAATATTCCTAGAGCCTGTTCAACGTTGTGGGTGCCCTGGTAAGGAATCTGTTTTACATTATGACATGTAGCATCCTTTGGATGAGTTCTTCTTGTTTTTTGGGGACTAAGTAGATATTATTTACCTATGAGATAACTGTGCCGGTTTATCTATATTTAAACTCATTTACATATAGCAGCTGCAGCACAATTTAGTAGGCAAGTTGTGAAGCTGGGAGTAAGGAAGTGTGTATCAGAACCCACACGTGAAATTTCTTTATATTTTACAGTTGTGTCATGCTCCAAATGATCTAACTGAAGTACTAGGAGCACACAGCCTGATGCTCTGTGCAGTTTTATTTTCTCTATAATTGCCAGGTTTGAGAGACATTTCAGAAAGCTATGCCATTTCCTTGCTTTTCCTGCGAAAGAACAGAAAGGACAAAGCAGGCTGCTACTGCACAGGTGA
This sequence comes from Psittacula echo, assembly GCF_963264785.1. Classification (NCBI taxonomy): domain Eukaryota; kingdom Metazoa; phylum Chordata; class Aves; order Psittaciformes; family Psittacidae; genus Psittacula; species Psittacula echo. Next base: position 10,641,635 of record NC_137747.1, on the reverse strand, counting down.
TATTTTTCCCTATCTGCAGAGTGAGATGCACTAATGGCCCTTATTTACCAAGGTTCCTAAGTCTCCCTTGTATTTCAAAGAAGCATAAGCACCTGAGACCTACAAATTTCTGGAAACAGGCTCCAGCTGTTGGTGTCACCTTGGGGGGGGTTAAAACCTTTACTCAACATTATCATCAGCTGTGGACAAAGTTTTACATTATTATGCTATTTTGTCAGAACAACATTCATAAAGCTAACAAAAGTTATTAAACACATTAAAATAGGCCATAATGCACAAGGTTCTTGAAACACGAGCCTACCTGAGTTCTGCTCTGCAGATCCTGGGTCCCTCCAGGGCCTATTTTATGCCAGATTTTGTAGAATGGACAGCTGGGAACTTGGATGACTCTGCAAAATTATTTTTACTTTTAATCCAGATGTCCAAAAGTTAGAAATTAATGTCTTCATCTGCTTCATCAATGAACCTTGAAAATGTTGTCCTGTAATAAGAAACATCACAGAACTGCAACTTTATCTTAAGATTAGAGCTAATTTCAGCATATTTTCTGCTGGTGCTCTGTGCAGTGTTGTACTTAGATGAGAGGAGATTTAATAGGAGACGACCCATATTGTCATCAGCATGGCATGATTTCCAGTAGCTGTGGAACAGATTAGGGTCATCAGCAGAGAGAACAGCAGAGCTTTACCAGCACAACCCAATATGGCTTACACAGGCAGAGAAAGGAGATAAATCCACAGCTATCAAAGGTAGGAAGCATTACTACTGACCTGTACATTTTATATAATAGTGACTGTAATTCCATGTTTCTTGACAGTGTTGTTTCATAGGAAAATGGGCAATAACTTTGTACACTTTAAATTAAGGCAGAAGAAATACAGGGAAGAGATGATGGAATTTATAGTCTGTTGGAAATCATGTTGATGCTTTTTCTTCTGTTGTCATATGCCGTTTGTATAGTTTGTTATTCTCCTTACAATGCACTTGAGAAACTTGAGATTGAAGTCAGTCACAAAATGATAGTGTTAGACAGCAAGGGGTATTTTTTAAGGGGTTACTTATTTTCATTGTTTTAAGAATATAGGGCAGTAAGCAGACTTGTTTCATCACAAATTATACATGTTAAGAAAAATTAGCTTTTGCCTTTTGACCTACAAACATTGTACTCTTGACAGAATTACAGTCATGTTGCATGAGCTCTAAAATTACAGATGCATTACGAATAAATATTAACTGTATTCAGGAATTGGGGTTTCATCATTGGTACATAAGCAGCTTTTTTTTCAGCCTGGTAGATTTTGTGTTATGCTAAATCCCCATAGTTTTAGTATGTGCATAGGAAGACACTATTTCTGTCAGACAGGCAGACACCTGCTTCAGTTAAGAGGTGACCTCAGTGGGAGTTCCACCCATGGTGATTATGTTAAATCCATTATATATGCATCTGGACATCAGTTGTGTAATAACACGGGCAAAGCTTGGGTGCATTCACCTAAGAAGCTGCAGCCTCCTGTATCTTTCAAGTGTATCTTTAACTTTCTTGGTCCATAAAATACTGTTGTAATGACTTTCTGAAGAATTTCTATGTGTATTGCTGTGCCTACGTCTGGAAGGGCAACAGCAGGTTTCAACTACTGTGCTCCATAGCACAGTCTTGAGACGAAAGAAGGCAGCTGTAGGATCAGCCTCTTGATCTACTCATACTATAATTAGATGCACCTTTATGAACTGCAATATAAGCTGTTCTGTTCCCTTTTTACTAAGATGTCTGCCTTCTATCAGAACCTCTCTTGAGGATATTTTCATTAAATCATTCAAACCACAAATAAAAAAAATCTGTTAGTACAGGTTTTATGTCCAGAAGTACAAAATAAAAGTATTAAGACCTCTTCTTCTCTGAAAAACAAGTAGAATTGATGTTGCTAAAATGTGTATTTTGTAGTCACAGAATCAGTTTAGCATACTGCTAGCTACCCAAAGACATTTTGCACACGCTGCAGAGAAAAATACTGATTTGCCATTTTTGTTAGAATCATCAGGAAGAGTCACTGTACTTGTATTTCTGTACTTGTAGTTCTGTACTGAAGTCTGTGAGCTCTTATTACTAAGGTGTTTCTCTACCAAAAGAGAAACTGCTAAGAGACATAAAGATGAAGACTGTATGCTTAGTTATTTTCAAAAGTAGTATTATTTAGCTTCATTATGTCTTTCTGGCTTGTTTTAGCATGTTATTAGAGCTCTTTAGTTTAAAATACTTCTGATTTAACACCAGTGATGTTGTGGGTTTATTTGGCTTTTCAGTGTCATCTCTTCAATCTACCTGGACCTATTTGGTCTCAATTTTTTGGCCTCCCTGGACCCCTCCAGTGTCAAGACTTCAGCCTCCTTGGAACTCTTTAAAATCCCCTTTTCAGATTCTTTGGATTTATCCAGTCTGAGTTCTTCGTCCTCTGTGGACTTCTCCAGCCTCACTTCATCTTCTCTGGACCTTTCAAGTCTCACATCTTCAGCCTCTTCAGACTTCTCTAGTACCTCCTCTTCAGTCTCCTTAGAGATCTCCAGTCTCACCTCTTCAGATTCCTGGGAGCACTCTAGTTTCACCTCTTCAATTTCATTGGACTTATCAAGTCTCACTTCATCAGGATCTCTGGATCACTCTGGTGACAGTTCTTTAGCCTCCTTAGACCTCTCAAGTCTCACCTCTTTATCCTCCCCAGATTTCTCCAGTCCTACTTCTTCACCGTCTCTAGACCTCTCCAGTGTCAGTTCTTCATCCTCCCCAGGTATTTCCAGTCACAACTCCTCAGCTTCCTTGGACTCCTATACAATCCCTCCACCCTCACTAGGTGTCTCAGAACACACCTCTTCAAGCTCTTCAGACTCACTAGATCTCACCAATTTTAACTATTTCATGTTTCAAGGCTCCTCTGGATTATCTTCGTCAACCTCTGAGGATGTTTCTCATCTCATTCCTACACCCTTTCTGGATGTCTCCAATCTCACCTTTCACGATGCTTCTTCCCTCACTTCGTCAGTTTCTTTGGACATTTCTAATCTCACGTGTTTAGTTCCCCCAGACCTATCCACTCCCACATTTCTGGATGTTGCTAACTGCACCGCTTCAGCTTCTCTTGATCTCTGCATCTAACCCTCTTGACATGTCCCTTCTCACTGCAACCTCCCTGTATCTTTCCAAACTTACCTCCGTTATGTGCTCTTTCCTAAATTCTGTCTCAAAGTTCTTATCTGAGGAAAGTTTAGGGCTTTACAAAGATATCCTAGCATCTAAACAGAAATGGGCATGAAAACAGGTCATACAGATCTATAATGGTGCCTTGTTCACAGCTGCCTAAACAACAAAATGTATTCTGGAATTTTTGTAGAGCACAGTTTCTGTCACTAATTTCATTTCCATTCTGTCTCAGCATGGTACCTCTCCCAGAGGTTTAACGTTTTTAATTCATGCTGAATTTATATCTGTCAAGACCAAGAAATAGTGAATAGAGCTACATGCGCAAACAGTTACATCCAAGTTGTATGTCTCCCATTACGGATTTAAACCTGAGAGCACTGCAGAATTGCAGGCAGAGGCATTTCACGTGGAGGTAGAGAGAGAGATGTGGTGGGAAAAGAAAACGGGGGGAAAAGAGCAGGTAAGACAAGGAGTAGGGAGAGGAACCAGAGGTGTGGGGCAGGAACAGAGGGACACATAGGTAGAAGAAAGGTGTCCAACTCAGCTAGCATAACTTTTTTCTGTCAAGGTATATTTGTGGCATGAGGCTTAAAATAATCTTATTGATAACTATTTTACCTATCAAAACATTGGACATTAGAATTAAAATAGCGTATGTCTCTAACATGCACTTCATCAATAAATGGAAGTATTGCGGTTATTTGTGTTGTATGCAATGTGGAGCACTGTGATGAGTGGTGTTCCTCAGGAGTTGGTATTGCAACTGGTGCTCTGTGACCCACAAGGACCTTGACAGATTTGTGAGGTGGGAACCTCATGAAGTTCAGCAAGGTTGAGTGCAAGGTCCTGCACCTGGGTTGGGGCAATCCCAAACACAAAGACAGGCTGGGTGGAGAACGGAATGAGAGCAGGAGGACTTGGGGGTACTGGTTGATAAGAAGCTCCCCATGACCCGTCAGTGTGCACTTGCAGCCCAGAACCCCTCTGTGTGCTGCACTGCACCCCCAGAGGGAGAGCAGCCAGTCAAGAGCCACTGTGCTCTGCAGAGAGCCCCCCTGCAGTCCCGATCCAGCTCTGGGGTAACAGCACAGGAGGGACATGGAGCTGCTGGAGTGAGCCCGGAGGAGGCCACAGAGATGCTGCGAGGGCTGGAGCATTTCAGATGTATGCACAAAAAATCCCATGCGAAGGCATCACGTCTGACAGGAAAAACCTCTGAACATGGCAGTTTGGCCACACACGGACCAGAACTCCCAACTGAAGAGTCTGTTTATAACTCGCTGTCTCCACATGTTTGCAAAACATTTTCTTCTTTAGTCTTATCTAGAAAAAGCTAAGACCTTATGGCACAGAGGGGTAATAACTTTTTTAGATGGAAAAATACACACTTTTAACTACTTGCTTGGATTCTTGTATTAGAACAGGACTACTCAAGAATGAGTTAATACATAAGTGCTATGTAACTAGCCGTTAGCCTCAACGAGGAGCCAGGTTCTAATTTCTGCTCTCTAGCTAACTAACGTGTGCTGTGTTCCTGGCGAATTACCTGCTCTGAATCACGAAGACCTCACACACCCACACGGTTTTGGACGGCACGTCCCAGCTGACCACGTTTGAAAGCGAAGCTGAGACCCTCCCCAACCGGGAAGGGCCCAAACCTTTCCCAAACGGTTTCTACCAGAGCAAAACACGCCACTGCAGCGGGAGAACACTCCCGGCGGGAGGTGGCGCGGGCGGGGCGCCTCAGGAGGAAGTGCGAGGAGTCATTGTTCAGCCTTCTGATTGGTCGCTGCCGGAGGAGAGAGCTTCTGACTGGAGAAACGACCGAATAGATGCTGTTGGTCAGATTCTCTGAGGTAACTCGGATTCCCATTGGCGGAACAACAACTCCTGGTTGTTGATTGGCTAGAGAGTAGCGCTGCGGCCTTTCCCCTTCCGGCGGGCGCTGACCTTGCCCGGGAGCAGAGTGGGTGGGTTGCGGTGTGTGTGAGCCGCAGCCTGCAGCAATGGTGGCGTACTGGCGGCAGGCCGGGCTCAGGTACCCGCCCCACGGCCGCCGGGCTTCTCTGATGACTTCCGTCCTCGCGGGGTCGGGGGGGGAGAGATTCGGGGAGGGGTTTGGTTCTCATCATCGTTTTCTGCCCCCTTTTCTCCCCTGTTTTAGTTACATCCGGTTTTCCCAGATCTGCGCCCAAGTTGTGAGAGCGGCGATGAAGCCTCAGTACAAAGCGGAGGCAGAGAGGGCGGCAGTGGCCACGGTGAAAACCGTGAAGCCCAAGAAGGAGTAAGCTGTAAGTCAGGTGAGCAGGCTGGGTGCTGCACTGCAGCTCCTGTGCAGCTGTCACAGCGTGGGCTGCGTTCATGGGGTAACTGCGTGGTTCACCTCATGCTGTGTGCGGAAGATCAGCTCTGATCTCCGTGCATGAAACCCGGGCAGGCTGCTGTCTGGCTTAGCACTAACGTGTGCGGGTGTCTGCAGCCAGACTGTGTATTGGAGAGGAAACTGCTTCATCTCATTAGTTCAGTAAAGTGAGATGTTCTGTTCACCAGCACCTGGCTTTGAACGACTTTGGTTTGGTCAAAGTTGTTAGAGAATTAGCACAGAACTGCTGGGTTTCTACAGTAACACTCAGAGGTTTCCTGTCTTTTCACTAAGCCAACAGCCAGCCTCCCTGAACTGCTGCTTCTTCTAACCAGCAGATTTATTTGTATAAAGGTTATCCGCTACATGTGAAAGATAGATGCTTTACCTTTATTTGTGACACTGCATACATCATGAGCAGCTGAAATCTCTTAACTACAACAGCTGTTATTCTTGGTCTGAGATTAAACGTTGCTGCCTTTTGTCCAAAGCATACTTTGTGCATCTTCTTGAATGTAATAATTTGTATTTTAAATCTCTCATAGGAACTGATGTGTGGTGAATACTCCAGCACCAAATGGCAAAGCTGTGGACAAGCTCAAGACTTCGCAGTATAATGTCATCATATTAATTGTAAAACTTGCCTCTATGTACACATCAACATGCTAATAAATGTCTGTTAAACACATGCATGTGTGGGAAGTGGTGTTCCTCTTAAAACAAAGTGGTCCGTTTTGCAGAGACATTCATCTTTCACTTGTGTTAAAATAGAATAATGTTCTTATCACAGCCTGCTATTTAGTAGCAACATGTTTAAGGCACATCTCGTTGGATTTCAGGGTAACAGTTCAAGTACATAAATAAGAGATTTAATCCTTGTTTAAAACGTTTCTGCCTACTTCAATGATTGTAACTTCAGAAAAAAGTGTTCTTTGCTAAAACCTATGTCAACAGGGAATATAGGCATATAACTTCAATAATTAAAAATACCTCTGCTGGTTTCCTGCTGGAAGTGGTTGGCTTTAAAATTCTCTGTCATCATAGTGTTCAAAATCCACTTGTGCTTAGAACAAAACAAACTTGGTGAAAATCAGTTTGATGCAGCTAAAGGTTATGGTTAAACCCTCAGCATAAGAAGGATGTGGAACTGCTGGAGGAAGTCCAGAGGAAGCCATGGAGATGCTGTGAGGGCTGGAGCAGCTCTGCTCTCTGGAGTCAGACTGAGAGAGCTGGGCTGGTTCAGCCTGGAGAAGAGAAGGCTCTTTATGGGGATACCTTAGAGCAGCTCCAGTGCCTAAACAGGCTCCAAGAAACGTGGAGAGGGGCTTTGGACAAGGGCCTGTAGGGACAGGGCAAGGGGGAATTAAACTGACAGAGGAGAGACTTGGATTAGACATAAGGCAGAAGCTCTTCCCTGTGAGGGTGCTGAGGCGCTGGCACAGGGTGCCCAGAGAAGCTGTGGCTGCCCCATCCCTGGCAGTGTTCAAGGCCAGGTTGGACAGGGCTTGGACCAACCTGCTGTAGGGGAAGGTGTCCCTGCCCATGGGACTGCTGTTGTCTCAAACATGAGGAATTATGTTCTTAACAGTATAATAAACTCTTCTAAGAGTATAAAAACCACTCAATTTCCTCATGTTACAAGAATAAACTGATTTTTGTCTATCAAATGTTTCAAGTATTAACATATTTTATGGAATAATATATAATTTTTATTTTAAAGAATATTATAAATACATTGTAAAGTAGATGGCTGTGAATGGCAAGAAACTTTTTCTCTGAAGTTAAGATATGCATTTGATTCAGTGATTGCTGTTGAACTTAGACCTAACTAGCTGCAAACCATTCTTTCCACTTTGTAGTACTGATAGGAAGAAAATTTACAGTAGTTTAGTTAATATACGAGAAAAAAAACCAAAGCAGATCAAGACATTTACACAGTGTCTATAACACTGTACGCTAATAATAAGTCAATCTATAGTCTGAAATAGAAACAAACCACACAATGATAATGAATACAAGCTCTGCAATAATATAAGCCAGCAATGTGATAGAACTATTAAAGTACTTTTAAAAAGGTAAGAATATGCATATTCAGTCTTTTGCCCTGTGTTGTTTCCTCTCTTCTCCTGCAACTTAAGGAACTGCACTTGTCTGCAGAGCTACATCAGTCTGTGGAGTGTGTAATAACAGAGACAATGCTGTCTTTGGAGCCCTTACAGGTGTGTGCATGGTCCTGAAACAGTAAGAAGGTCACAAACAAAACAGGGACTGTTTACCTGAGAATAAATACATTTGATGAGTTGGTAGCATATTTTGCTGTTGCTTATGATCCTGGTATATATTTATACACAGCCACAGAGGCTGTACATTAGATTCAGTATCAGGCAATAATCTTCAAAAGGTGAATACGTTTACAAGAAAGGCTGTTAGGAGACAACTTGTATTCACAGTGGATCTTTTTTGAAAGCAAGTCAGTGTCAACAGTTGTTTAGGAAGTGAAGCACAGCTGCCCTTAATTTCAAAAGCACTGTATTGTAATATTGGATATATTTTGGCCAGACGCAGAGAATTCTTCTGAAAGGTGTTATTTTCGGTCTGCAGGTGATAGTTATTGCTTTTTTTTTTTTAGTGAGTGTCAACAGGCTTATTTGGAGACTGTTTTGATATTGCCATTGTTTTTACTGTGCTTCCTTTTCGGGGCTGGCTTCTGCTTCTACCTCTTCATATTCCTCAACATCTGCAGTGGCATCCTGGTACTGTTGGTACTCGGACACAAGGTCATTGGTATTACCTTCTGCTTCTGAAAACTCCATCTCATCCATGCCTTCACCTGTGTACCAATGGAGAAATGCTTTTCTTCTGAACATAGCTGAGAACTGTTCTGAAACTCTGATGAAGAGCTCCTGAATGGCTGTGTTATTGCCAATAAAGGTAGCCGCCATCTTCAGGCCTCGTGGTGGTATGTCGCACACAGCCACTTTGACATTATTAGGGATCCACTCCACAAAGTAGGAACTGTTCTTGGTCTGGACAGCCAACAACTGCTCATCCACTTCCTTTGTAGACATTCGGCCTCTGAAGATGCATGCCACCGTCAAGTAACGTCCACGACGAGGGTCACAGGCTGCCATCATATTGCGTGCATCAAACATTTGTTGGGTAAGCTCTGGCACCGAGAGGGCTCGGTACTGTTGGCTGCCTCGAGCTGTCAGTGGAGCAAAGCCCGGCATAAAGAAATGCAGGCGAGGAAAGGGCACCATGTTAACAGCCAGCTTCCTCAGATCTGCATTCAGCTGACCGGGAAAACGGAGTGAAGTTGTGACACCACTCATCGTTAGGGACACTAAGTGGTTGAGGTCACCGTAGGTGGGATTGGTGAGCTTTAAAGTTCTAAAACATATATCATATAGAGCTTCATTGTCAATGCAAAAGGTTTCATCTGTATTCTCTATTAGTTGGTGGATGGAGAGGATGGCATTATAAGGCTCTACGACTGTGTCGGATACTTTGGGTGAAGGAACAACACTGAAAGTGTTCATAATCCTGTCAGGATATTCTTCTCTGATTTTGTTGATGAGGAGTGTGCCCATACCTGAGCCTGTGCCACCACCAAGCGAATGGATGAGTTGGAAGCCCTGAAGGCAATCACAGCTCTCACACTCATTCCTGACCACATCCATGACATTTTCAATCAGTTCAGCACCTTCTGTGTAGTGGCCCTTAGCCCAGTTGTTCCCAGCACCTGAATTTCCTGTAAACAGAAAGAACAGCCACAAAGTTGGGAGTTAAAAGGCCATTCTGTGACAGCTGACACCAGTTACTTTGCTGACAGCAGGCTGTACATACCATGAATAAAATTGTCAGGTCGAAAGAGTGGGCCTATTTTGCTAGACCGTACGCTGTCCATCGTACCAGGTTCCAGGTCCACCAAGATAGAACGGGGCACATATTTATGGGCTAGGACAAAAGAAAATGAATGTGAACAATTACTGTTAAAAGCCAAAGAGACAAGTTTATAACCTGCTTTGAAAACTCTAATCCCCCTACAGTGATTTGGGGATGTATCTTTTAATTACTTATTTTAACCTCCATGTTGGCTCTCCAAATTGCTCTGCCAGCACCCAAATGGTGCCAAGCACTTACAGTAAGCCTCATTGAAGTAGACGTTAATTCGCTCAAGCTGCAGTGATGCGCCCCCATAGTAGTTTCCAGCGATGTCAATCCCATGTTCATCACTTATCACCTCCCAGAACTGAAAATGGAAACAGGTTCAACACATTTACAAAGATTTACTCTTTCTTCAGGACAATGTGCTCAGCACCAAATCTGCTGTGCTCATGCCTGACTGCACAGTGAGAATTTTGCCTGAAATGGGGGATGTTTTGCCATTTACTCATTAGATCAGAGTGGGGATCCTCTTCTCCCCCCTCCCCAAATAAATTCAAGGCAACAGTTTCGTATGTGGCTTAGCTATTACCCATGTACTAATAGGTGGAGGCCCTCAATTTTGTCCCTTTATGGTAAAGGATTGATATTAGTTTAAATAACACAGGTACTAGTTGGTATAAGCTTAACATAAAAGCTGGGACGGTGGACTGTGGAGATGCACAAGTGTCATGGCAAAGCCGGCTCGGCCATATTTGTATGCTAGCAATGCTTTCCACAAACAGATGTTGGTCCTAAGTGTCCTATCTTGACATTCACATGGATGTCCTGTACTTGGGCTCTTATCTAGGCAGCAGCCGCAGCAGTGTTAATGTGACACACCCACCCACTTATAATGACCAGGCTGGTTTAATGTTAAAGGTCTCCTGGGTTAGCATCCAGTCTTGTTTTGAGTGTACAAATACACTCCTGCCAGCACATGCATGCTGTAGTGGTGTGTCCATGTGTGCTTTTCTTACAGGTGTTATTACACGTAAGTGATTTCCAGGTCAAAGCCAACACTACCACACTGCCTGCATTCTGTCTTAGTCTAACATGACGTTCTCTGGCCATCCACAGCTTCATGCTCCAATAAAGGGAATTAAGTGGGAGATTTGTGGGAGAAAGAAATGGAGGAAGAGTACAAGGGAGCAATCCTTCAGCTAACATGTGTCTTCAAACACCTCCTGGCCCCAAATTAACCCAGATACCCTTTGGTTCTGGACAACTTGTCAATTAGAAAGAGGGATATCATGCAGCAAAAAGTAGTGAGGTTTGGTTGGGTTTTTTCTCTGAGCACACAAACTCAGCCATGAGTGACTTCTCCTAAGTACCAAGCACGCCAGTGAACTACACAAAAGTACTCCAAATGACATCACAAAAAGAGCCTCCCACAGGTGGCCAGTTAGACAGGAATCCTTCACTGCACTTTCTGCCACTCTCAGAAAAACCTAGTTGGTCACTGATAGCACAGATCATTCTGCTGGTTACTGCAGTCCCATGTTAATGATCACAGTGTGGCAGAGTTACTGCTTTATGGCTGAACTCAAGTGCTGTCATCACAACTTCGCAGGCCTGGAATCATTTGTTCCCTCACTTGTCCCAGTATTTCACAGACTAGATTAGTGCCCCTGGAAATACGAGTCTCAGCAGGAATTCACTTAGAATCACCGTGACATAGTTACTGCAGATGTTTCACTCTTTGACAGTCTTAGCCTTTGCATGAGGAGCAAACCCATCTTAAGACTTTCACATCAAAATATTCGCATTCATTGCTAATGTGCCATACATCTTACCACTGAGGCAGCAAATAGTTCCCCCTGAAAATCCCCATCCAGTAACAACATTTGACCTGCTACCACTGGGAGCCCTTACTACTAATGACCAATACTGAAAAGAGACCTTACCTTAGATCCAATTTGGTTCCCACACTGGCCAATCTGAAGATGCACGATTTCACGCATTTTGTGTAGCTTAGACCCTTGGTGGCTACAACCCAACAGGTTTTGTGGTTGCAGTCCCCAGCGCAAGCCCTCTCTGCTGCTCTATCAGCTACACCCAGCGCAGTCCGCCCCAAGGGGCCTTTTTATACTAGTGGGACTGTCACGCAGCCAGCAAGGGGAGTAGCCAGAACCTCAGGCTGCTACCAGTAGGCAAGGTGCCTATTTACTGCCTGTGTACAGGGTACAAGAGCACAGGTACATGACTGCGTGGCTTGGAAAACTGTCACACGCACACCCCCCTTACAGTTCATTCTAGTTCTCTGAGCAGCAAACAGTGTGGTTCATTAATATCTGTGTTCACTGTATTTGTGGTTCATTATTTTATATGTAATATATATACAAATACATACACATATATAGAGGTTGTGGCCAAAAATGAGTGACCTTAATTTACTAAGTACATGTGCTTCTGCCACATAATTGAAGTTTTAACATCATATGAGTCATACAGGACAAGATCCATAATAAAACCAATAACAACTTTTGAGCAGTAGCCCCCTATAATCACCACATTCAACACATTGCCAGGCAAGCTTATAGTTCATTAATGAAGCATTATTCCCAGTGCCTAACTGCATAAAGGATGAGAGCAGGATCGGTAACGAAAAAAAGAAAACCCCTTGTAAAACTGCACTCTCAATGATGTACTTTCCTTAAACATTTAATGAGAATCCAGCAACTTCAGACAATCTAAAATCTGAATCAACTTCTAATTAACTTGCATAGATGGTCTCTCCCTCCACTCCCCCTTTTCCTCTCTTCCTTTCCTGCCATTAAGAAATACAGCATTTCTTATCTTTCTTATTTTCTTATATCTGAGATCTAGTATTTCAGAACTTGCCAGGAAAATGCAAGAGGTGAAAATGCAGTTCTACTGAGGTTAACTATTATGTTCACTGCATTAAAGGGAATTATGTGAGGCTGAACAAAACACAACAGTCATGTTGCCTGCTGATAAACAGGACTAATATCACTGAGCAACAGAAACCCAGAATGGACTGTCCTCTGGAAGCTTATAGCAGTTTTATTACATGTTAGACAGCTGTCAGTGCTTTCCTTTTAAGGACAGGAAAAGGAACTATAATTAGGAAAGCACCTTAAGTTATTTTGCATTAAAAGATGACAGTGGAAGGACTTGACTCATTGACAATATGCGTTGCTAGAGATAAGGAATCTCTGAGCTTCCATATTGTTCCAAAAGAAACATCAGCCTATTCCAGACTTCCCCACCACAGCTGACTTCCACTTCCTTCACCAGGCAACAGAGGAACAGGCAACTGCTCCTAAGACAATGTTCAGCACCAGAAGTGCACTGCACAAAAGTAGCTAGCAAACATTCTGCCATCCTCTGCCAATAGCTTGGGAGCCATCTTCAGCAGGGAGCAAGAAAAGCAAGACCTTAAATTCAGGTCAAATTAGTTGGTTTCCTTAAAACACAACAGTGTTCTTATTTATAAAACCCAGAATTCCCTAAACAGTTTAGTTTACTCAGGAAAACAAGCAGTGATGTTCCATTGCCACTCTGTAGATATTTTCTACAATGGCAACAGATATCTTCTAGAGTTTCGTAAGACAAAATTCTGGAAAGGTTATTTGGACGTTTACTTTGAAAGCCAATTTTATCTTACTCATGCACATTCATTTTTGTTTTCACCACCTATGCTTAGCTAAAAGTGCAATTCTGAGTTGTACATTCAATTGCTGCATTCTGACACTAAATAAATACCACATAAAATATGCAATGCATCAATTTACAGTAGCCACAACTTATGAAGAAGATGCTAATTCGCTGTCCAAAAACAACTGGCAATTTCAGCAATAACTATTCTCACTGAAAGCATGTCACAAGCAAAACAAACAAAAAAAAAAAAGGAAGTAAAAGAAATGTGCAATCACATAACACTGGTTTTTCTCTTGCTAAAAATAGCTCCTTGGAATCATGTGCCTCCTCTGCAGCACTTCCTTACAGAGCCTTAAAAATGATGGCACATGACAAAGCACCTGAGGGGCTTTGAAGCCGAAGTGGGTTTGTGCCTCTCCCCTCTCCTCCCCAGCTGTGTCTCTGTGAACCCCCTGTCGCTCTTTACACCAAACCTGGCACACGAGATGCCTGGTTCTCAGTAGATTTGGTTTCAGGCCTGTTCTCAGCTCCAAGAAACCTCAAGCCTGTTAACTGCCCAGTGTGGTCCCCAGGCACGGCCACGGGACATGTGCTGGTGCAGATTAGCTGTGTGAGTGTCACCAGAGAGAGGGGACGGTGCGGCAGGCCTGGCGTCGGGGGACTTTTGGCATTGGGGTGATTAGGAGCAGCCTGACACTGAGCACAGCTATTACCAGCCTGGCCTGCAGGGTCTGTTATCAGCTGCCCACTGCTTCCATTGCCTTCAGAGAGAGCTCTAGATACTAAAGCCCTGACTATGGGAGTAAGCCAAGACCACAAAAGGCCAGTTGGGTTTTTTTTTTGTTACTGGGTTTTTTGTTTCTCTTGTTCTTGTTTTTTTTTTTTTTTCTTAATGCCACCACAGTACCCACTAGCAACAAATACACACGTGCAGGGAGGATTCTGTGATGCTTTGTTTTCAATATGGCTTGCTTGGGAGGATCTGGCTTTTCACAGTAGTGGAGAAGACTGTTGAGAAGAAAGCCTATTCAATTTGAAATTAGCCTAGCTCCAGGCCACCAGATAATTTGATGTATGGATGGCTACCAGATGAGCTGATGCTAGTCTCAACTAATCTGGACTAGCTATATCATCCTTAAAGATGTTACAAAAACCACTGCATTCAACGGGCAAGAAAGACTATCATCTGCTTCACCTTTTCATTTCAGTTAGTAAGAAAAACTATTTAAAGACTACCTTCTGGTGGCAGATGGTCCAAAGGAACTAAGGCAGGACTGCCCATGTAAGTTATCATCAGTGTAATGAGCCCATATAGTTAAACAAATAGGTTTTGGTACAGTTGGAGTAGACAACAAAGGAGTTCATTACCTTCCTCATACTGCAGATCTATGACCCAGCAAAAACCTGGGGCTTGTGGCATGTGAATTCATCTGCCAGGTGACAAATACTCTTACTTGGGCCCTACTGCCCCAGCAGCAGTTACCGGTGAGTTTGGATCATTTGATGAATTGCCAAAAGGGTCAACTGCACAGCAGCAGGCTCTGCTCTTGCTCTGCTGTTCCTTTTGCTGTGTTGGTTCCCAGTTTCTCTATTCATAATGTGGAGCTAATAAGCCTCATGCCTTTTACAAAAAGTGCTAAGAGTTAAGGCAGAAAAGCTACGAGGGAAGAAGTGGCTGTGGTTCACTAAACCTGTTTTACCGAACATGAAAGCTCTAGCTCATAGATGGGAAAGAAGAAACTGGTAGTCCACTCACACTAATTAAACATTCTGCAGGAAAATTACAGAACTATTTCTACTCCTGACTAAACCTTGAGGTAGATAATAAGGAATCTTCAAATGTCCTGAAGTCTAAATGACAGTCAAAGAATTGGACACAATTCCTTTGTAAACTGCACCATAAAAGGGCTTGAGAAATTCAAACTTAGGACTAGCAAAAAACCCACCCCTATCCAAACAAGAAAGCAGCCCTCCTGCTCCCTGCACTCATAGTCACTGGGTGCAGCCTTACACAATGCTGATGTGTGAGGCCAAAGGTAAAGAAAGAAACCCATAACCAGTCACACTGGATCTGCAGCTGTTCCCATAAACAGGGCTCCTTGTCACAACCCCTGTGCTTACAGCAGCACAATGGTTTAATAGCTCCCCCGCCTTTCCTTCCTTCTTGGGGGGGCGGAGGAGGGAGGGACTGGGGGCTGTGTGATCAAAATTGTTTTTTCTGAGCGAACACAGTGATCTCATGTGTGTGTTCATTCCCTGTCCACTAAGAAACTGATTATATACCACTAGGAAGGACTTGTCCAGCTTTCCCCAGACATAAGCTGACATTGGAACAGGCTGCCCAGGGCAGTGCTGGAGTCACCGTCCCTGCAAGTGCTCACACACCGCGTAGACGGTGCCTTCAGTGCCATGGGTTAGTGGTGGCCTTGGCAGTGCTGGGAACGATTGGACTGGATGAGTTTAGAGGTCCTTTCCAACTCGGTTGAATCTACCGCAACCTCGAGGTACGGACCCGCGGCAGCCCCGCACGTGAGCGCAGCGCTCCCCGCCCCGCCCGCAGCCCCCGCCCCCCGGGACCTCCCCGCGCCCTTAAATCCCGGCTCCGGGCCGCGCCGCGAGGGAAGGCGCTACCAGACCCAGGATGGCTACGATATGTCGGTGCCCCGCGTCCCTCCTCCTCCTCGTGCTGCTCTGGGGCTGCCTCTGCTCCCTTGCCCGCGCCGGCCTCTACTTCAGGGAAGGGCAGCACTGCTACAAGCCGGCCCCGCGCAGGGCGCCTGGGCTGAGGTGAGGTTCGGCCCCGCCGCCCCATCCCGCAGGGGCTACGGACACCCCCAGCTCCCTCCGAGCGGCGCCGCGGTTTGGAGCTGGGGAAAGCGCTGGGCGGCCGCAGCGCCCGTCTGCTCGGCGGCTTTGCAAGCCCGGCACCGCCCGGTCCTCGCCGCCCGGGAGGGGTTCGGGGGGGTGGGCTCTGTCCGGTCGCCATCGCCCGAGGGGGCTCGGGAGGGTTCCAGGCGCAGCCGTTGACCCGCGGGGCTCTGGGAGGGGGGGTCCCAGGGGGAAGGGAACCCTACGGGGCGCAACGGTGGTCACGGGACCGGTCACGCTGCCCGCTGTCACGTGACAGCGCCGGCCACCGGCGGCCCTGTTACGAAACTCCCCCACATGTGCCCACTGGAATCCCGGTCACGGGAATCCCGCGCTCCAGCTCCTCTCCCCGCCCCAGGACCTACCCCCGGCCGCACGAGTACCTGGACATCTCCGCGCTCCCCAAGAGCTGGGACTGGAGGAACGTCAACGGCGTCAACTACGCCAGCACCACTCGGAACCAGCACATCCCGCAGTACTGCGGGTCCTGCTGGGCACACGGCAGCACCAGCGCTCTGGCAGGTAGGCAGCAAAGACCACGGCTGAGACCTGTGGATACACTGCAACAGCGGGAATTCCCAAGCAGAAGGTCAGGAGGTTTGGTTTAGATAGAGAAAAAAGGTTAAAACTCTGCACAAGGCATGCTGTTATGGCTCCTGCCATGCCACTGTTCAGGGCAAGGAGCAAGAAGTGGGTTTTCTGTCACCCAGTGATGGGAGTATCAGACGCAAAAGCATTTATCACATCTCCTTCCCTTTTTTGGTTCGTACACCCAGCGCAGCAAGGGGCTACCCCAGCCATGCCCGAGTATGAGGAAACAAATGAAGCTGCCTCTCCTGGGAAGGGCCCACAGGGCATTTGCTTCATGAGCTCCATGATTCAAATGAACTGATTCCCACAGTGTGCAGGAACATCTGTTTCAGTAGATTCTATCAGCCCTTTCTTGGGGAAAGGGAAGTAGAGGTTTGTTTCAGTTAAATATTTTCTCTAGACAGAACTCATAAGGATTTGCATGCAACAGTTGTGCTGCAGAAATACTCTCTACACAGGGCAGGTTCTAAAAGGATTAACTGTGAAGGAGAAATAGAAGGAATTGTGCAGAACTGGGAAGACAACATAGGTGTAAGCAAACAGCAGGAACCATAAAGGATCTGTTCTTAAGCACTACAAGAATAGACATGTATGAAACCTTGGAAGTACTAGGACAGATAAAATACGGCACCTTAATTATATAACTTAATTGTATAGGTAGGCATGCCAATTATGTGCATTTTTCTAAGTATAAAAGGTTGATTGAAAAGAAAAAAACAACCCGGGGTATTTTTTTTCTTAACTGCTGTGAACAGTTAAAGCATTCATTCCTATTCTTGTTGCTGGAAGACTAGGCTGCCATAACACCTCCCAGTCCTGTCAAATAGAGCTGAGTATTATTAGTACTAATAGGACTAAAAGTACTACAGTGCCATCAGTTAGGACTGCTAATGCACTGTGAGAAGCGGTTTATAAATACTCACGGGGAAGCTCCTCTGGCAAGTAAGCTAGTTGTATCTGCTAGTAAGCTAGCTGTTTCTGACAAAATAAGACAGCCAAGTGGCACTGCTTGTCTGGGATGGCAGGGTTGATGTAACAGTGAAGGTCTACTTATGAAAGTTCTCCTTGCCTTAAGTTTTTAAAGACCTGTCTCTCAGATTTAGAAACCTGAGCTGCATGGGCTCAGGTCTGCCTACATGAGTTCATGTACAAAAGACTAGTGAGATGATGTGCTTGTCAAAGCCAGGAAATGGATTTGGAAGGTTTCAGAAGCTGTGACTTGAATTTAAAGGTCTAGGGCACTTCAGGGCTTTAAACAGATCTAGCTCATCTGCATATTTTCTGCTGAGTTTTAATGGAAAATACTTCCCATGGAAACCCACAGTAACAGCTCAGCCTACTGGTGTGAGTTGGGTCATGCTGTGTGCCTCACTGTTGACAGTAGAGGCTTTTCCAACCACAAGTAAGGCTGCCTGCACACAGTTAACAGGTTCAGTCAAGTGGACCATTTTAACACTAGTTCCAATGTGTAGCCACTCACATATTTTGCTAACAAAATACAATTTCTTATCCTTACAGACCGAATCAACATAAAGAGAAAAGGAGCATGGCCTTCTGCCTATCTCTCTGTTCAGAATGTGATTGATTGTGCTGATGCAGGATCCTGTGAAGGTGGAGACCACTCAGGTGTTTGGAAGTACGCCCATGACCATGGCATTCCAGATGAGACCTGCAACAACTACCAAGCTAAGGATCAAAGTATGATGCTTATGTGCTCTGCTTTGTAAGGCTTCATCCCAGGCTTAGCAGAGTTTAACATTAAAAAAAACCCTATAGTTTCTTGGGTTTTCAGCATACTGGTTCCTGCCTTTTGGTGTAGTACTTGCTGTTTGACTGACAGAACAGGTTTTCCTTACAGGCCTCTGTGTGTCTCTTTAGCCAGACAGCATAGCATGAAATCATGCCCTGACAAGTCAGCACAGCTGAATTGTTTTAACCTAATCTCTCAAATCAGTGATATACAATCTCTAATGTATTGAAATACTTACAAGTGTCACCTCAAGCTAAACAAAGTCAAAAATGTAACCTGTCTGGTCATGTGTGACTGGAACAGTTTCTGCATCTAAAGAGATGGACATCTGAAACATTTCCTCCCCAAAGCACTTAGGCCTAAGAAGTAAAGCAATTGTAACTAGTAATTGTAGAGACTTTAAATGTGGTTTCCAGAAAGAAAATCTTTTCACCAGAGTATGTATTAGTAATTACTCTTATTAAGTTCTTAGTAAGTTCAGAAAGAAAAAGCTTAGTGTCATATCGTAATTAATTCACTTGAAGAAAAGCATACTCTTGCAGTGATGATCTTGCTTTTGTTTTGTAGAGTGTAAGAAGTTTAATCAATGTGGCACTTGTGTCACTTTTGGAGAGTGCCATGTCATAAAGAACTATACTCTCTGGAAAGTTGCTGACTATGGGTCTGTCAATGGAAGAGAAAAGATGAAGGCAGAAATCTATGCTAATGGACCAATTAGGTAAAAATAAATCTTGAATGTTAAAAGTATTTATCTACTAGTAATACTGTGATTGAAATACTTGAAACTCAATCCAATGACTGAAGCGTACTTCTCCACTCTGGCTTATGTTAGCAGCTCTGCATTAACATGCAGGGCTTCAGC
Source organism: Psittacula echo (assembly GCF_963264785.1). Taxonomy (NCBI): domain Eukaryota; kingdom Metazoa; phylum Chordata; class Aves; order Psittaciformes; family Psittacidae; genus Psittacula; species Psittacula echo. Next base: position 10,622,461 of record NC_137747.1, on the reverse strand, counting down.
TTGTTTGTAGATAAATTGAGTCCTAAAGTGAAAATGTAAGAAAACCAATTGGCTTTAGCCAGGCCCCTGTCCTGATCACCTTGTATAAAAAAAATTGCTTCCTCTGTTTCATTACAGCTGTGGCATAATGGCTACTGAGAAGCTGGATGCTTACAGTGGAGGACTTTATACAGAGTACAACCCCTCACCTGTGGTGAATCACATTGTATCTGTGGCTGGCTGGGGTGTAGAAAATGGAACAGAATACTGGATTGTTCGTAACTCCTGGGGTGAACCCTGGGTAAGGAAACATGGGAACAAACATCCTTACAAATTACTTTAGGGGAAAGGTGGGGTTGCAAACAGGAAGCTGCAAAGCTAGCCTGTGGATAGGAAAAGTAGAAGTTTCTTTGAACTAATATGAAGTGTTACTAATCTGAAGACAAGGCTATTCAGAAAAGCTACTTGAGTAATGTCAACTCAATCCCAAATGCTACCTTCCATGGACCTGCAGCTCCAATTATGGGCAACTCTAAGTTACTGTTAGTTGTAGGCAAAAATTAATAGATGGAATAGATGGGGAGGGGGGGAGGGTGTAAGGTGTTGCCTCTGTGAACCCAGTGTTATACTTCATCTTAATTCCTAGATTCACTTATAAATCATTCATATCTAGAAGACAGAACAGACATTGTCTAATTAACAATACGAATTAATTCTTTACAGGGTGAAAGAGGGTGGCTGAGAATTGTGACAAGCGCATATAAAGGTGGAAGAGGAACAGAATACAATCTTGCTATTGAAGAGGACTGTGCATATGGAGATGCTGTACTTCCTTGATTCTATAGTGTACATCTTTCTGTTTAGAAACTACTTTGGAAGCTTCCCAGCACAACCTTTTTCGGTTTAAAGGATATTAGTCTAAAATTCCTTCACAATTCAAGACCATCAGGCAGTTCTGCAAAATTAGCCCTGACAGCAACACAAAATGTCTTCAAAGTAAAATATGTACAGAGCTGCCTTCAGGTATTTCCAACTTAAAAGCATTTTACCCAGGAGAAAGTGGTCTGTATTGACGCACAGTATTGAAATCATACTGACTTCAGTGCAGAAACTGTAAATATCTATTTTTTTACTTACAAATTATGTAGGCATACTGGGAAGGAAAAAGTATACTCAATATTTGGGTCTAGAGCTTATATTAAATTCTTTGACAGTACTGAGCAAATATCTCGCAAATGATGCTGCTCAAAAGGCTAAGTCTGGTCATGACATATTAAAAACCTAAATCCCCTATTGTTTTCCTTGGTCTCCTGGTGAAACAGTGGTGTTGGAAGTCTTATGTAATGCAGTTACTTTTATGCAACCAGAATGATTTATCAGCAATTACTTTGATCAAAAACCAATTACTTACTTATTTGCTTTAATATGTGATTGGCTATGCCCTTTTTCTCCTAAAGAGGCAAAGTTTAAATTGCCACAGCACAGAACTCTCTTAATTTGAAGGTTTCCAATTCTCTTCCTTAACACTCAGCCAGTTACCAAGTGGCAAATCAATGTAATATCGAATGTTACTAAGTGGCATTAAATGCATTTAATAAATGGACTTTTTCTTACATGACTATAGCTGTATTGTAAGACCTTACTAATACATAGATTTGGTTGCACCTAAGAAGTAGTCCCATGTGGTAGCTTACTGAGGGTGGCACTGCTTTTACTGGACTTTGTCTTGTGAAAAGGTTGGTTGACAGCACAGTCTATACGGCAACTATAATGGTTCAAACAATTCAACTTGATCTCCAGTGTGCATAAATGTAGTGTAAGGTAAGATACAAGTTTCAGGGAAGCATCCAACTTCAACAAGACAGAAAGATACATTCAGATGTAGAATACCACTCCTAAATGTCAATCTTCAAAACCTAACATGAATGAAAACAAGCTGTGAATTATGTCTCACTTGAACCTGTAAGTAAGTTAAAGCTTTGCAGTGCTGCAGAGGAGGGGGAAAAAAAATGTCTTCCCCAAAACTGTATCTATCTGCTGCCTCCCAATTAGTAGTTTCTGCAACTTACCTTTCTTTCACAGATAAAGCAAAGAAGTCTGCTCCTAGTAAGAAAGTAAGTTTGGTAGAGTGGTAAAGACCCATAAAAGAGTAAGACTGCTAGTATCTAGGAGGGAATTGAGGTGATTGTGCTATTCTGATCATTTAGGTTTCAAACAGCACAGCTTTTAGTATTGTGACAAGGAGCATGTTTTAGACCAGATGCTTTAGACCATATTCCAGTAGGCTGATGTTTCTGGTTGGAAAACTGGAAGATGCACTCCTTTTTTGTAAGAAAGAAGTTAATCTATACAACTGGCTGCTGTCTCAAGAAGTACTGTGGTAGCTTAAGTGTTCCCATTCACGAATCACAACACATAACAAGGTGATTTCCTCCTGACATTTATGTGCCGCTGGACTTAAAGTCTCCATGTCTTTTTAGAAAGCAGGTTCTTCAGAAAATAGATGTGCTTGGAAAAAAGCACAATGAGCTTGTCTACACCCCTCACTTTTAAACAAACGAACAGCATTTACCTGTAGAAGGAAAATCCAGCCCAATGAACAGAAAGAGTGGCCTTAATAAAACTTTGAAAGAAAGCTCTGGAAAAGAAAAAACCCTTTATTTAAAGGTAAATTATAATCTTGGGTGTATCCCTGCACTGCCTGGCATCTACCAGGAGAGAGTAGAGATAAGTACAAAAAACAAGCCACAGGAAGCAGTTATGACATTTCTGCACACGTTCACATTGCTGGACAGCAGTGGAATGGTAATGAAACTTACCAGTAACATCTGAAGCATCTATTTAACAAAAAATAGATTCCGAAAGATAACATACTCACATATACAGTTCATCTGTTTGTTAATACAAAACTAACCTGGACTGTTACAAACCCATAGCAGAAAATATGTAGGGTTTTTTTAGAATTCTAAATAATGCAAAGGTGAGAAAGAGCTAATCACACTAATTCCTTCTATACAACTTACAGCATCAAAGCCTAGAGCATTCAAGATCCAGTCTTCAGGGAACTACCTGCAAAGTGTTTCCCCATTCTTCAGGTTTTGTATATTACACAAAGAATCAGTGACAAATTCTCCAAGCAACCAAAATAACATTCTTTGAAATAAATGTTTTTCTCCTGCTATTCCCTTTGGAATATCCAGATTTCTACTGATTTGTGTAATAACAGAAAAACCTTCAGTATTACTCCATTTTCCAAAGTACATTAACAGATCTCTGATATGAAGCTCAAGGTCACCATGCAAGTCAATCAATCAAATGCCCTTCAGCCCTTTCTTCCTCAGTTTGGGTTTGTTGGTTTGTCGGGTTTTTTGTTTGTTTTGAGGGGTTTTTTGCTGCTTTGTTGCCCAGTTATAGAGCCTTTCTGGTGGAGAGTACAGCAAAGCAGTGATCGTGTGCTCTGTGTTCTTCATCTTTTCCACTGCTTAGTTTATCATAATAAAGTTAGATTTGCAGTGAGCTTAAAAGAGAAAAAGAAAAGAAAAAAAAAGCATTCAGTACACTAATTTGAGTTATTTGTTTGCATGCAGACTTCTGCATTATGTAAATAATTACGATTTTAGGGTCTGGCCAGATGTTTTTGTTTTAGGATTGGAATGTATCATATGTCAGACTACTTCCCTTCCCATCCTTTAGTTAGTACAGTTCTAGTTCTCAAAAAAGCAGTATTTATCTCGAAGTTCCTCACTACTACCCAGAGATTCTTGATTAAAGGAAAATTGCTAAACACAGGCCCCTAAAAGGGAAGTTATCAGTGAAAATATCTCGCAGGCATTCCTATTTTTAGCAATCCTCCTCCTAAACATTATTTGCAAGTTATAATGAACACAAAAGGAAACAAGTATGCAAGGAATAAATATTACCTATAAATTCAGTCACGGGGTCATGTTCACCTTCTGTTTTAATAGTGCCTGCAATACTTTCATTCTCCAAGATTGGAAGAAAAAGCTGTACAAAGTCTGAGGTATATGGAGGAGCAATCACATCAAGTACCTGAAGCAGCAGACAAAAATGGATTATCCTTACAGTTAGAGGGGTAGTAAGGGCAATATTTAATTCACAATACTAGCCTTGGAAGCATACAAGTAGCTCCACGTAAAACTTCCTGTTCCCCATACAAGGAATTAATAATGTATTCTTGTGGTATTCTATCCACTGTCTTTCAGAAGTCAGCAGTCAGTAGGCCTCAGTCACATCCCAGTGAATACTGATACTACATATATCACTCAGAATCCAATCTTGTATCTTGCTGATACTGAAATTTATATATGTAATTTATATATAATTATATATAATTTATATATATTTTATATTATATATAATATATATAATTTATATATATTTTATATTATATATAATATATATATATAATTTCTATATAATACAGAGCAATTTTTGCTACTGACCTCTGTAACAAAGTATCTGATGAGAGAGATATCTGTATCTAGCTTCTCCAGGCATTTGCGGATATAGCTCACAACAGGTAGGACATATCCTCGGCTGAGTAAGTGCACCATTCTATCCAAGAGAGTCTTCTTCAATTCCAGCTGATGGTACGCGGAGGGAAGAACCAACAGATTAGAACTTCCTCTCAAAAGCGTGCAATTTTTATTGCTCATTCTTACTGATTCCCTATCTATCTGCTATGTTACATTTAAACCATGACCATATTCCTAAATTACTCTTAAAACTGCTGTGACAGCAAAAGCTATTATCTTGAATAAGCATAACTAATATGATAATCACCTGCTCCATTACATCAAGCTGCGAATGCTCTGTTTCAAAGAGTTTGACAAGAAGTTGTAGAACTTGGGGATGAAGTAGCTGATGGCATGTACTGATCTGCAAACAAGACAAGAGAGTTAAATCCTCAGAACTTCAATTTTAAAACCAATGCAGCAGTCTTTATTAGAAAGGTTTACACTGATGTTCAGTGCAGATGTAAACCCTTTTAGGAAAGTGCTCTATCATTTCTTTCTTTGATGCCCAAGTTTTCCTGTCATAAATAATGCTCAGCTAACAAAACCAAGTAATTGACTCTGAACAGAGATTAATCTCTATGTTTAATGACTTACTGCAAATGTTATGCAGTGAACTGGACATACTTCCCAGTTACAAAAGTCAGAACTGTTCTTACTCTCCAACAAGGTTTTATATACACTTTTACCTCATCCAATAATGCCAGATGAACTGGAGTGTGATCAGTCTGCAGCTGGAAGTATCGTGGTTCTGACACTGTCCAATCCACCCACTTTAATACACCCATTGCCACGACTGGGAACCTGCAAAGAAAAGAGATTGATTTAGCACAGGAGCATAAACCAAAACAAATAATCCAACTACAGAAAGATCCCAAACCAAACCAAACCAAAACTCCCTGTAAATTAAAAATTATAGTATCATCTTTCAGTATATTCTAATGGTTGCTAGAATTTCAGTTTAACTTACAGAAGAACTTGCAGAACTCAAAAAGATTTGCTTGAAAAATTGCCAGCAAATCAAGTAGTTTTTCCACAAAGAAAGCGGGGGGGGGGGGCAGAATTATATAGCCTGGAGGAAAATTCTTGCTACAAAGACACTCCCTACTAAGCACAAAATGCAAAACATAGGCAACAAAATTGATGAACACTCCTAGTTTGTTCCAGTTTATTCAGTAGCTATTTCATACTTTGAATAGGAGAAAAAGAACACCTCAAAGACATCTATTGCTAGGAAAGCTTTACTGGGAAGACAAAGTAATCTGTCATCTTTTTCCAGTGGCAGAGAAAAGCATGTTCTGTGACGCAAGGATGACAAGCTGTTAGTGAAAGCCAGAACTTGTGTCCTCATGAGACTCGTAAGTCTCGGATGCACAATTTTGAAAGCTGCTTTCAGACCACATTTTCACATATTCTGCAACGAGGATGTTCTCAGAGTAGCCTACAAAGGCACTTCCCTTCAGCAGTACCCTAACCTTGCCTAAGAATACTTTCCTTCCAACAACTAAAACTTGGGACAGTATTTCTGCTCACCTGATGCACTGATAGAGAGTGCTCAGTTCTGCAACCAATTCTGACGCTCCTTTGTTCTCATTGCAACACAGATTGTGAACAGTTTCAATGGCTTTTGAAGTTGACTTGAGCTCATCCTTGTTTATACTGACTCTCTTATTCTGAAAAATTGCAAAGTTTGAATGCAAGAGTTGTGAATATCCCAGATAACTCTGGTTATTTAAGGAAAGGAACTGTGATTAGCCTGAAATTACATCATGTTTCTCAAAATTAAGATTCAAATCCAAGTTTCAGAAGAACTAATTTTCAGTGAGCTGAAGCACAAGGATGGTTGCGTTATTTAATTCCCTATGGATTACCTTATCCACTTCATAGAATTGGATTCCACTTCCTCTGAAAAACCACATACAGTCCAGTAATACAAAACTGCTATTGATTGATAAACTTTGGGAGGAGATGAGGGAAAAGAACACAAATACTCAGTGCACTCAGACTTTTATAGTACTATTTGGTCATCAGGATCTACATTTTATAGTCATTTCAGTTGAAGCCAGAAACATTTCCTATTAAAGTAAGTAAATCAAGCTTAATACATTATCTTAAATTGAGCAACTTCACAACCATGCATGTTCTTCAGCACAGCCTGCCCACTGCAAGTAGAAATAGTATTATTCACAGAACTGAATATTACCTTCTTCCACATCTCTACTACGCTAGCTGCATATGCCAGTATGTGAATATATTTATGTTTGTGATCCTGGTTGATCTTGGCACCTGGCTTAAACAATGACTGCATGAAGAGATCCAGAAAGGCAGGTACTCGAATCTGTGAAGGAAATGAATGGTTTCTTAGAGCCTGAGAATTACAAGAGGTGACTAAAAATACAGTTTTTGCATCTGATATACCTTGCACAGAAAGAGATATGATGCATTCCCCCAGAGAGTTTTATGAAGAGACCCAAACTTTTGACAGAAAGGAGGGGGGGAAGTGGGGAAAAAAGGAAAAAAGCAGGGTAGGGATAGAAAGAAAAACCAGAGTTACAAACTATATTGCTAAAGTTCGCTACCAAAACCCACATCAGAAGGAGCCAGTGAGAAGTGTGAAATGTCCACTTAAATCTGCTTACAACAAATTGCAAACTGGGTGGGTTTTTTCATTATTTTTTATTAGTAGTATCTAATTTATTCCTTGCCATCTTTATCTCCTAATTGAAAAGCTCTTCAATTAATTTATGAAAAAAGACAAATAGGAACGATTAAAAAAAAAAAAAAAAAAAAAAAAAAGCCAAAACCCAAGCTATCAAGAAGCTAATGCAAAATAGAATATCGCATTTAGACATCACAGTTATAGAGGGATGAGCCTGAGTACTAACTTTTATTTTGTGTTGCTACAACACTTAGCACAAACAAACCTCATCTTTCTGACTACTACTGTACTAAAAGAAAATAGTCCAGAGGTTGTAAGAAGATAGCTACTGACCAGTTCCACTGGAGGTGGGTCCATGCTTGTAAACATTTTGAACAGGACAGTGATGTCTGCTGGATTCAGAGCTCCTTTGGACAACATAGCACCAAGAGCCTGACATGCTCGAGGATAGGAGGCTGCAGTACCCAATGCTAAAGTGATCTGACTGGCATCATGGCCTCTAGATGAAGAGCAAACATACACAGCAACTTATATTCATACTTCAGACATTTTCATTCTAGCCTCACTGAGTCAACAGGGCACATCTTACAGAATGTAATGACTTAAGGCAGAACCCCTTATCCTGGGTAATCACAGAATAAAGATACATATTTTTTGATAGACAGAATCTTCAATTCTTTGCTCTTCTGATTTCAGGTCTCCCAGTACAGAACACTGAACTTTTCTGTTGTTTCAGACATTAAAGCTTGGTACAGAAACTGTTACGTTACAGCTAAGAATTCTCCTTTTGCTGGTAAAAGATGCCCTGGGTTCAGCTGTTTCGTACCAGTTTCATTTCTCCTTCTCAGTAGCGGGTGCAGTGCTGCATTTCAGATATAGTCTCACAGTAATGCTGATAGCAACAACTAAAACATTGGTGTGTTAAGTAATGCCTACCCTGATCAAGGACTTTTCAGTCTCTCATATGCTCTGCCAGGGGCACAAGCCTGGACAGAGCAGAGGCAGCACACCTGACCCAAACTGCCAAAGGGGTATTCCATACCACAGCACATCATGCCCAGTATATAAACTGAGGGGAGTTACCTGGAAGGCCCAGATCACTGCTGGGGTCGGGCTGGGTATCAGTCAGTGGGTGGTGAGCAATTGTGTTGTGCATTATTTGTGTTTATTTTGTTTTGGGTTTTTTTCCCCTTCCCTTTTTAATTTTGTATTCTCTCCCCTTGTTATTTCTCTTATCATTATTGGTGGTAGTAGTAGTGGTTTTGTATTATACTTTAGTTACTGGACTGTTCTTATGTTAACCAATGGGATTTACATTCTTTTGATTCTCCTCCCCATCCTTCCAGGAGTTGGGGGGAAAAGGTGGAGGGGTGAACGAGCAGCTGCATGGTTCTGAGTTACTGGCTGGGCTTAAACCACAACAAAAGGTAATCAAGAATGAGCAAAACACAATTTACAAATCCTGGTGACTTACATTTCACTTATATATGTAACTCCCACTTACTTCTCATGAGCATATCGCTGAACCTCCTGAGCAATACGCCTGACAGCTGACCCTCCTTGTTCTTCTTGAGCCAATATGGACATCATAGATTGAGCAAAAAGGTAAGTGTGTTCTCCATGGCACACCATCTTCTGTTAAAGCACACGTTAAAAATCTTATCACACAACAGGGAACACACAAGTATGCTGCTGGGATTACACTGCCATAATAGCAAAGATTTCAATGAAAACTACTAATCTAAAGAAAAGAAAAGAAAAAAAAAAAAACACAACAAAAAAACCCAAAGCAACCGAAACCCACCTACACAAAAAACTAAACAGGAAACCCCAAAACCCAACAGCCAAGAAAACTACAGAACAGCACAGTATCACTATGCACTGATGCAATGCAAGAAGAAATGGCTAAATTAAGAACTTTGTTTCTTAAATACCAAGATTGAGAGGAACTTCTCTCCTAATTACACTCAGTACTTCCTCTACAGTATTTAAAAAGTACAAAGCCATCCAAAAGTCATTATGCAATTTCACTACACAGAACATAAGCTGGATTGATTCACATGGCAACTTTCACAGTGATGTGGATCATAGAAGAATTATTTTTGTTTGCCAGAGGACTGACTAGACCGATCTTTAGATCTTGTGTTAAATGTGGAAGACAATACTCTATCTTCACGTCTTACAAACCATTTAATAAATATGAGAAATGTTACATAAGCTACCCAAGTAATTCTCGGTCACAAAATTATCAAAAAAGCATAGATTTCCTTGGGGTTTTTTTAAACTCAGATATAACTTCCCTTCATAAGATTTTTGAAGACTTGATGTTAAGATTCTCTACAATCCTACAATGATCTGTATATCCTAACCAGAAAACACTATTTTCTTCCCACATAAAAGGGGAAAAAAACCCCAAACCACCAAAAAAAAAAACCCCAGCCAAGTCGCAGAACACTTACAGCAAACTCAGGGAGGTTTTTTTCAAGGTTTTCTTCTCCTCCATCTAAAATTGTTGCCAGAGATGTACGCAGGACTCTGGAAAATACCTCCAGTTGCTGACATGCTGTTGAAACACTGGTTATTTCCCCTTGATATCCAGCATCAGATATAAGCTATAAAACCAAAAACATCACAGAAAACTTGTATTATCTGCATTTATGTTTCAGATATCCTAACAAGTCTAGAAGAACACAGAGAATTGTAAGATTTGCCTCTGCATACACTTCGTGGAATTCATGTTTGTCTTTCACACTACAGAAAAAGGAATCAATAAAGATGTAGCAAAAAATGTAAATCATAATGACACAAAAATATATTTCAGAACACAGCAAGATAGAACATTCTTTCCCTGTCACAGGAACATACCAAGCTGACTGAAATGTCATACTGCACCAGAAAGCCAGAATTCTCAGATACAGATCACAATTTAAAAACAAACAACAAACTGGGAAACTACATTTACTATTTGCAATCTGTAACACAATTCCTCCTACCAATGTGTACTTGCACTGTTCTGACATTTGAATAAGTAGTATTAGCAGGAATACATAAAACATAAAGGTAGGATCACAGATGATATTTGATGCCAGAGCAATCAGCCATTTATGGATATTCTCATTTACCAGACTTGAGTATAGTACCTTCACAGTAAAATTAAGCATTAAACAGTCAGGATGGGCTTCTGCCAACTTGTAGAAGAGATCTCTCCATGTAGTATGTGCTATCATTTGCTCAAGCCAAGCTGGAGTCTGAAAGGTTAGAGCAATAAACAGAAATGTAAGAATTTCTAGTTGTCAAGGTCATTAAAAGTAAACCTTCTACCTTTCAGGAGTCCTGCAAGTTGTTGTATGGAACTTTATTGCAAAGGAGGATGCCTTTGACGTTTTTAAGTTCTCTAGGCCTCTAAAGACCCCAGTGAGACACAGTTGGTTTTCTGAAACCAGCTGTTTCTTAATCAAAGAGCTTTGAATATATGATTTCCCTTTCCCCACCATCCACTACTCCATCAGACGAAGGCAAATGTGTAGGGTTCACTCATGAAGAGACAGCAACATGGATTCCATGCATACCTCTCCTTCCTCTGTAAAGATGGAATCTGCTTTCCGAGGGTCAAAATGCTTAATAAGTAAGCTCTTTAAATGGTTTTCTACAGTCTCCTGAACTTGCAGTGGCTCAACACCTGTATAGAAGGAAGAATAAACCTTAGCACATGCAATCCAATCAAACATGGCAGCAACACCTTAAGTATTTCAATGAGAACAGAAATTACTCAGAAATTTATCAACACAGAGAGGAGAGCCATCAGTTCTACTGTCAAGCCACACTGATACAGACAGGTTCAGGTCCTTAATCTTTTTTCCTAAATGCAGATTGCTTAGGATCTCAGGCAGGTCACACTAGTCCTTTTCTTCTGCTCTCTTCATCAGTCATGCAAACAGCTATGTCAGTCATTTCACAAGATTGTTACTGGGCACAACACCAAAATGCACATATCTTAAACACAAAACGGATTGCAAGGATGGTGCGTAACCCACCTTATACAGACTAAAGTCCACCCTTTTACTATGTTTGCTACCAGTATCTTTGATAGTATAGGATAAAAGAATACACAAAGTTGTAGTAAGTAGTTCTACAATTCCAAGATCAGGGCATAATAATTCTGCTAATTTGTAAATGAAAGTTTATACTAACTGAGGGACAAACATAACTGAAGATAATGCTAAGCTTTCAAGAGGCTGCTGAAGAATTCAAAAGCAGACTGGTAATACAGAATTCTTAAGAAAATACAGGCATCTGTATGACAGCTTTCCATCTAACCATTCATCTACTGAAAGGTAGAGTAAATAGCAATAGAGTAGTTGGTCAGTTATTTATATTGTACTCTTAGAAACAATGAAATATTGATAAGACCATCTATATAACAGTACCCTTGATTATAAAAACAAAATACAGTTTATGCAGGTGCTTCAACTGTATTTCCCTTTATCATACAGTTTGTGAGCATTTCAAAGTGTTCCTTAACAGATTATTTATTCTCTGCGCAGAATAAACATATTATAAAGAATTTAGTCATACACATATACAGGATGTCAACTTCACAATAATCCACTTCTTGAGTATGATCAAATTTGCCAGTGACAGAATAAAGACCCAAACTATAGTGTATCAATCACTTATCAATCATACCTGTCTGAATGAGCCACTCTGCCAGCAAGTTTACAGTCTGTGCCACTGCAGTGTAGTTTTCAGAGAGGAGCTGGATAACGTTCTCTGGAGAACCTCCTGCTTGGAAATACCTGATGAAAGGATTACAAAATAACTAGTTGAGTGTCATATTAAAAATCAAAACCAATTGACCTCTAAATAGAGGAAAAACAATAGCATCATTTATGAGCTTTCACACAAACTTCCATAAAAAGTGACCATACCACACCTATAACACACATAACGTGCATTTTAACACATATAAGGCTACACTCACCTCTTTAACGTGTTAAATATAGACGGCTCCATTATATAGTCAGGGGTTGAAAATTTCTTCAGGCATTCTTGCTGGACTTCGGCATCATCTTCACCTTCCCCATCCTCATCGTCTTGCTGTTTGCAAGCACAGGCAAGTCAGCCACCTCTCTTACCCTGTTTTCCTCCTATAATCCCATATTTAGACTACTTTTGCCCACAGAAACTCACACACCTCGGCTCACCCCGGGAAGCGATCTCCTCCACACAAAACCACGACTTTTTAACAGAGAAGGCGCAAAACCAACCAGTTGCTTTTCTCATTTAAAACGCCCTCAAGCCCCAGGCCCCGACACAGAGGAGGCTTCCCCACCAGCCTCTACACCCAGCGCTTATCGCCTCAGGTCTGATCCCCACACGCGGACTCCTGCCACTCCCAGAGCGACAAGGCCCGGGAGCTCCTCCGGAACCCACTCGACGCCCCCAAAAGTCTCCGCTCTCCAGAGCGGCCCCGGAGGGGAGCGCTCCCACTCACAGGCCGCTCCAGACCCGACAGCGAGCTGCCGGCTCCCGCAGCGCGGGCAACCCCGCGCCGCCGCAAAAACGCCCGCAAGCGCTCACCGTCCCTCCGTCTGCCTCGTTCCCCCACTCCGCCGCGCTGCCTTCGAAGTAATCGGTGTCCTCCATAGCCCCTCCCGCCCCGCGCCCAGAAAGCCGCGGCAGCTGCCGGAACCAGGCCGCGACCGCCCCCCAAGGAGGAGCGTCGCGGAATGGCGGGCGCCGGGAGGGCGGAGCCGCCGCTACCGCCTGGCGGGGCGGGGCGAGCCGGACCGGGCGGGGCCGAGGAGGAGGGTGGGATTCGCCGCAGTAGCGGCGCTCGGGGGAGGGCGGTTGGTGTTTGGAGCCTGGTTCGGGAGGGCGGGTATTATCCTGCCGCAGAGCGTGCCGCGGCCCGGCAGGGCTGACAGGAGCCGGCGGCACGGCCGTTACCTCACGCCTCAGCGCTGCCGGCGGTGAGGCCGTTGGTTGCAGAATGAGGGCTGAAACCGCCGTGAAGGGTGGCAGGTAAACACGAAAAACGGAACGTGAAAGCCGGCCTGGTGGCGGTGGTTCTGGATGCAGTTGGGTAACGGTGGTTTCCTTGCGCTTTCTGAAGCATAAAGAGGATATTGAACAACAGCAGCAAGTTGATGGTAATGATCAAATGTTATGGTGGAATTAAAAAAAACCTATCAAGTAGGAAAACAAGAATAGGAAAGATAACTTTGGTAGAATGGGAGTGGGAAGATTATTAGGGCTAGATTCTAGTGGTAAAGTTTTATGACCAAGCACTGGTGTAACTCTGTGTACCCAAAACTTGCTGGAGAATAGCATTAAATAACATTAGTGCCTTTTCGCATTGCAAACAATTTGGGGGAGGTCGGGGTCATTACTTTTAGCCTAAGACAAAATCCTGAAGGCTTTGATGTGAAAAAAACATCTTAATAAACCAACTGTACTCCCTATAAATAACACTACTGGCATTAGTTACCCATTTCATTTCTGGGCAGGAGAGTGTGCTGTGTGAGCCCACCTCCCTGTTCCTGAGGCTCTTAAGAAGTCTATAACCACACAGGGCAGACTATTTCTGTTCCCCTATGCATGAAGGTAGATCCCCAGAGCAGTGATTGTGCTAACCTCAAGACTAGTACAGATGGTCTTGGGGGTGCTGAGGAGTCCCAGAGGAGAAGGGTTCAGCTCTGGTGCTGACTGAAGGCAACAGGCCAAGAGGGCACCCAGCAACACAAGGACCTAGGAAGTTAGAGATGGATGAAGAAGGGATAAGTCTAAAATGAAAACTGATCATACAGTCTGACCCTAGGCAAGGAGACAGGCGTTATTGAAATGGAGACCATGTGAGAGAAACAGAGTCCCTTTGTCCTCTCTTCAGATTGACTCCTGTTCCCCAGTTGCATGAATGTAACTGTAAGAAAGGGGAGGGTGAGGGTTGTTCTGAGAGTTGGAGGACAGCCAACAGCATTGCTGATTAATTAAGAAGTCCTTTATTCTCATCCAGTTTCTAACTGAAAAATAGTAAAAATAAATTACATATTCTTCCATGTAGTCCATGAAATTGCATTGTAGGAAAAGCCCTGTTCAGAAATAAGTTGTCGTAGGTGTGGTCATTGTCCTAGTTAAAGGGCTTACTGCATTTAAGATTTCAGCATAGAAAATAGAGACCATCACCTGAACTGCAGCACAGTGCAAGTTGTGCTGTCGTGTGCTGCCCTACAGTGGTGAAGCAACCCTTTCTGAAACATTTCTTCAGCATTTTTGTGAGTCCAGGGTAATTGTTCTTTTTGCTCTGTCAACAGAAAAGTTTCAGAACAGAAGGCAAGCTTGAAACAGAGGCACAACAGACGCATTCTCTACCTGTGCTAGATGATTGCTCAATTGCCTGCAGTCCGGGAAGACAGTCAGGTAACATTTCAACACTTATAGCACTGGCCATTTTTTAAGAGGAAAGAACTGGAGTGGAGTGACAGGCTGAGGCTGGAGGCCAATGGAAATATCCTTGACAAAAAGGTTTTGGGCAATTTCCATCTCCTAGATGTGAGAAAACAATAGTGTACTTGGAACAGACACTGAGATTAACCAGTCAGATTATTTTACTAAGAAAATATTTTTAAACTTAAATCAGAACATATTTTTAAAATATTTTAAAATATTAGAAGGTATTTTCCCAAGGAAATACTGGACCTAGATTTAATGTATCCCAAACCAAGAAAGAAAAAGTATTTTCTGAGATGAGTAAACAGCATCTATAAACCACTGGTGCTTCATCAGCTCTAGTAATTTCTTCATACTACTTCAGTGTTTGAATCTTAAAACAGTAAGATCTTTTGTCTTTACATATGTGTATCTCTTATTTTGATTGCAGTAACAGATTTTGGTGGGTTTTTTGTTTGTCTGTTGGTTTTTTTTTTAAATTAAAGAACAACACTGAAAGCATTTACTTTTAACTTTCCTTGAGGAGAAAACTAGGGACCTGTAACAGAGCCAGACATTTGATGAATAACCCTTTGCAGAAGAATTGTAATATCCAAGCTCTCCCCACTTCAGGTCAAAAAGCAAAACGCAATGTCAGATCAAACCCAGCAGTTTCAAGGTATCATTTAAACTCTGATGAAACAGTAAATGTACCAGAAATTGATTTTGCAAACTAAACTTCTACAACTTTGAATGGAAACAATGTTGGTATCTTCTTGGGTTTATCTGTCTTCTCCAATATGGATTTTTTTTTTTTTTTTTTTTTTTACGAAGTTTCAGTAAAACCTTTGTAAATAAAAGCACTTAGATTTGCCTGAATGTCTCTGAAATGTCTCATTACCCAGCAAATGACTGCAACAAATTTTCCCTACATGCATATTTGACTACATTTTGTATGTAAAATATTCTTGAGTCACAATTCTCATTGAAGGAGACTTTTGATGAACATATTAAAGATAAAACTTAAAACAGGGGTTAAAACTTAAACAGGGGAAGTTTAGATTGGATATAAGGAAGAAGTTCTTTACTGTTAGGGTGGTGAGGCACTGGAATGGGTTGCCCAGGGAAGCTGTGGATGCTCCATCCCTGGTGGTGTTCAAGGCTAGGTTGGACAGAGCCTTGGGTGGCATGGTTTAGTGGGAGGTGTCCCTGCCTATGGCAGGGGGCTGGAACTAGATGATCTTAAGGTCCTTTCCAACCCTAACTATTATTCTATGATTCTATAAAATTTTAAGGCAAATAAATATACCATGAAGGCCAGCCCGAGTCTCTGCTGCATGCTTTGGAGGAGCAGTAAAGGTATCCTGGAAAGTAGACGTGTGAAGAAGAGCCAGATCTACAGAAATGTGGAACAGAAGTTAAGGTTGGTTTCATAACGGAGTAAAGAATAAGCCAAGTATCAAATGCTCAAGTTTCAATTCCGCCCAACTACCAAAATTTGTTGCTTCATTTTTGAGAACATTTCTTAACAACTCTGCTTCACGTTTTCCTACCTAATGAAGGGCTCAGTATAATACAGCTGGTGACCCAACTTCACGTGGTTCCTTCTGGGAATTAAAGAAAAATTCCAAACAGAAGAGCCAACTTCAACAAAACTGTTTGCCTTTTATTTCATACCTTTTTTTAGTAATACCCACTCTGGCATTCTCTGTATGCTATCTCTGCTCCTTGCCCTCTACAAATTCTTTTAGCATCAATTTGTATTTTGTAATCATTAGCCCTTTACAAATCAGCCAATACATTCAACTAGAGAGAAGTTTACTAACTTTTGAGTAGGAGATTACAGCAGCATCAAGTTAGGCTAATGAGTTTTGGCTGAAGAATTCTTCCTTCTCAAGCAGAACCTCAAGAGTAAGCATTTTTGTTTGAGATTCACAGCTACTGGTAACAGTTATTCCAGACATTGAACACCACGATACTTTGCTAGGTAACTTAGAAGCATTCTGAGACAAAACAAGGAGGGTTTTAGGCTGCCAACATAATGCCATTCTAGACTCCTTGAAACACCAGCTTCAAAGTTGGAATTGTATTTATATACTGTGGATTGCTTGAAAGCACAGCCTCACAATGCCACAAGTACTTTTCAAGATAAACAAGTGGAAACTTTTCTTGCTTCAAAGCAAGTTCCCATTGATTTGCATATTGATCATTGAACTTAGGCTTCACTGAAGTGTCTCCCAGTTCTATAATGTATGTGGTAAGTGCACTTTTTGTGGTTCCATAGTTGGGAGATATCTTGGACTTTTAGGTAAATAATTTTTCTGTCCTTGAAAATTTATATAAGGATCCCAAACTTGGTCACTTACCTGGGGAATGAAGAATTTCCCCTGTAAATATATTTCTCAGTGTCCAAGGTGATGGATTTAGGACTTTTGTTTACCTAGCTTTCCCTAATTCCTTTGAACTTTCAGTGAGGCTGTCTCGTAACATTCTTTCACAGCTGCTCTATTCTCTCTTATCAACCATGTATGTTTTCAGAGTAGGTGGACTGGTGGATGAGGACATGACAAAGCTGAAGCCAAAGGCAGCAGGTTTTGGGCCATAATGTTGGAAAGAACAATTGCTTGTAAATAAGGTAAAACAAGTGCTGTTGCTCATGGCAGCACTGGGCTTCCAGACTGTCTTACGTAGATGGACCTTTATAGCCCAGCAGAGTTTTGTCCTGTGGGAAACAGAACTCAATGTTAGCACCAAAACATTCATGAAATCTGTTACTTCATTTTGGGTGTTGTGCCTTCAAGCAAAAAGAGAGCAGAGATTAAAAATGTTGAGATACATATGAATCATCATACACTTCAGGAAGGACATGCTGTCTCTTATGGCTCTAGCTTAAAATAAGTTTGAAATACCTTTCATTAACGTTTTCAGGTCTTAACACAGACAGTTTGGTTCTACCACCCAGCCTCTTCATTTCCCTTTTTTATGGAAGCTCTTCTGATCCAAACTGATATTGAAGTGAAAAAAGACTAGAACAGGCTCCCTTTCCAAGCAGCTTTAGTCACAAGCTTGCCGTGGCAATTCATAACCCTTACAGAGCAGCTCCTTTCTCTTCCCAGTCTCTGCTGGATCACTAGCATTTTCATTGCAAGAATGATACAATTCCAAAGTCATATCAAATACCAGAAAACTACAAATAGAAACACTGTACTTCACTATTAATAATTCACATAAAATTCACAGCATAAAAACATGAGCCTGCGTAACAGAAGAGCAGAACTGAGAGATTTCCCAACATTACTACCTCTGTCCTAAGCTTGTTCTTCCCCCAAACTTTCGTATATTAAAAAAATAAAAAGGAAAGCATTAGCCAACTCATTTAATAAAACAACTGGGTAAATTAAAGAGATACATTCACATTTTAATTTTGAATTTGCTTACATTTGTCTACTGGCACCCCAGCCTTAGAAAGCATGTTATGTTACATAAAAAACACTAATGTCAGCATCTTCTCCCTCAAAAATGTACCATTCTCTGTAATTGGGACAATGTCTAAGGGCTTTATTTTGTCCTGTCATAAAAATTAAGGTTTTTCAGGCAGACTTCCTAAGTGGAAAGAATTAGGAAAACTTGTAAATACTGGTTTGGTGGTGTGGGGTTGTTTTTGTTGTTTTTCTTCAAAAGAAAATTATCTAGCGCATATTTTGTCAGTTACCCCTTGTTGCAGAGGTATCAGTGAGCACTTGCTGTTGTTAACCTAAAGAACTCCCTATTTTTTTCCACAGAACCAGGCTACACTTATAGGCCCCAAAAGTTACACAAAACTCCTACCTTATTGTTTAATGCAGAAAGAAGTTAAGTTTGCCTCCCCACCTCCTCCCAAGCTGCTTTTCCAAGTAGACCTGTGCTTTAAACTGCACCCATTTTTGCTCAGCTCAGTCCATTAAAAGTAGACAGGGTAAAAAGACATTTTAACTTTTAATAAGATGAGAATTGGGGTTGAAAACAATTAATTACAAAGCCAGTACTTGTGGCTGAAGTTTTGGCAATCTCTGTAATACAGTAGAAATACTCTATAAAGTTTACTACCTAGTAACTGAAACACACCCACTCACAGTATTTAAGCAAACTGGTTACAACCAGGATTAAAATAGGTTCGCTCTTGCAATTTCTGTCTCGTCAGTCACCCGAGAGGTTTTTCAGTGTAACGGCTTTCATCCGCAGAGGTTCAGAAATCCCTCTTGTAGCTTATTTTCGTTTGCAAAGACACTTCAAAGGTTGTCGTAGAACAGACTTTTTCCCAATGGATGGATTTTCACGAATATGAAGCTGAGGAAGAAGGGTACAGTTTTGGGATTGGATTGCAAACAGATGTTTGCTTGTAAATAATTTTACTGCTATACAAACTCAATATGTATTTTAGGGATGATGACCTGTTCTTGTGTGAGATTTCCTCTGATAGTAATCTATGGCCCATATGCTGCTTCTTACAGTTAGCAGGAATTTTATCATCTTCTTCCATGGAAGAGGTCTTTTGAGTGCCAGCATTGATAGAAATACACACAGCATACTAGATACAGGTGGGTAAAGAAGAGAACTTACTCTCTTCCAGAATAAGTTACTAATTTTATGACTTAAAACAACTTTATCAATCCTAGACATTTGTATAGCACCAACCACCAACAGTATTATCACTAAGGCACTGGACTGGTACTCAGCTGTCATGTGTCCACCTCCATATCTGTGGTCAGTTTCCTGTGTAATCACATTTATATCTTTTGTTTTTCCTGGTACATGATTTTTGACATTGGAAACTAGGATATAAAGACAAAACATTCCACATCATTTACAGGAATATCGCGCCATGACTAATCACAAGGTGCTCAGATTATAAAGTGATGAACATTAATATTTCTGTGCATAGATTTACTGCTGTAAGAAAATTATCCTGCAGGTATCAATTATGTGCAACACACTGAAACAGAATGAGCTTCAGTTCATCTGGAGTTACTGACATACTCCAAGTTAAATCCTCTCCTCGATGCCACAATTCAAAATAGTTTTTAGATAAACGAAGATAAGCCCTCAGGGCTCTTGTCTCTGACACCTGACCCAGCATGCTTTCATAAGCATACGGCATATAGCATCAAAGTCTGCTCCAGACAACTTAACAGAGCTCCAGCTTCAGCCTCTATGACAGCAGGTTTTGATGCTTTCAGAGGCAGCTAAATCTTTTTTTTAGTCTGTAGTGGCTTTACTTCTCCACAAGGTTAAAACCCCACAACCCTTCAGGAGCTATCACTGTTCTGCTGCATCACACTGGCTGCTGAGTATGTTTACTAATGTAAAAGGTGCTACAAGTTCTTGGGTTGAAATAAGTTACTGCAAATGCACAGTAGCTGATTTTTAAACCACAACATCTCTACAATTTATTATTATTTTTACAAAATACCCAAAGTGATCAGACCATATCGTAGGTTACTGGCTTGCCAAAGGTTATGTTTTAGAATCAAAACCATTTCTGAGTTACAGAAGTGCCAAAAACAATCTTGAACCAGGTTTGTTTGTTGGTTTTGTTGTTAGGTTTTGTTTTTTTAAACCAACCCCCATCCAACAAAACAGTTGTGTAACTTAAAACAGAAACAAGAGTTTGTGTTGGAAACGGTTTAAAAACCAACCCACCAAATTCATGCTTGAGCAGGAGCCTTGTACGGCAAAGATTTAGCTTAGGGCAATTTAGTGCCAAGATATAGACCCTCTATGGGTTTACAATGGAAATACTGACACAACCTCAACTATAGTGATGCAAATGTGCCCTAAAACACTGTATTTGCTTTTATTAATAAAAGTGGTAGTGTTTACATTTGCAGGTATCTTACACTTCAGCATCATGATGAATACTGAGTAGAATGAGTTAAGTTTTGGCTGTAAGGTCAGAAGTTTCCAAACAGATGAATGAGACAGAAGTGAAAGTCCTCAATCATGAAAACAAGAACTTCAAATAAATAAATAAAACAAAACTAGGAAATATGGGTAAGCATTAGGTTGGAATGGTTCAATTAACTGCAAATTATGGCCACTAAATTAGAGACAGAAGAAAACACAGTTACTTATTAAACAGCAAGCTTTAAAGCTTTATGGTTTTGTATTAAAAAAAAAAGAAGGCTGTTAAAAATAAGACTTGCATTTACCAGGCCACCAAACTGCATGGACTAATAAACAGACTAACAAAGGCAATACTGAGACATTAAGACACACACACTCCGTACTTGTGCAACTCAACCATATTCAAAACAATTGCCTTTTCCCTCATTTAAGGAAAAAAATAAAAGCATCCCCTAAACATTTCTGTTCATATAAAGCTGTAGGTTTCTTACACTGCTGCTGGCTCACACAGCTCACTGCAGTATAGATTCTTCTCACCATCAGAGGAAGAAGCTTATGTTTTCATTCCTGTTTTTTAAATGGAGGTGCTTTGTTTCTCTCAGCTGAGAGAGGACATTCCTCACAGCACTGCAGGCCTTCCCACTTACAAATGTGGTGTTTACACCAACTCCTCTGAGGCTTAAAAAGATAAGGGTTGGCACTAAATTAAAGATTTTGGCTCCCATAACTAAAATTAAGGCTCACAATTTTCTTTCCCCTACCCGTGTCCCATTTTTACCCAGTGGAAACACCAGCCCTTACCCTACAGGCACTGGATACATTCTTAAATTGTAAGGGGCTATTTTCTGTCATGTTCTCCTGCGGGTCTGCGAAGTTCAGGTGACAACTGCCTAAACCTGTGAACAGGAAAGATCCTTTTTGAAAGATGAGTAGCAACCGCAGCTAGATTTTTTTACATGATTTAGTATCATTACCACCAGTAATTTGAATTGAGAGAGGTGGGACAGGAACTCCATCATGTCCCTGCTCTTTAGTGACAAGGGACCAGGTGATTCATTTTAATTCAAAGCACAAAAGCAACAAAACCTCACAATTCCGAACAGTTGCAGTTCTTAGTATTAAAAAGGCATCTGATACTGAAGCAAATCTAGCTGCACAGACATCACTGACCACAACCTCACTTTAATTTAAACTGGACCTCTTCCCAAAAAAGGAAGTTCACAGAGTCTCTTGGGCGGAGGGAAGCTAGTGCGAAAGGCAGAGAGGCAAGTATTTTGGTGTTTTTGTTTTGCTTCTTTTGTTTTCCTTTTAAAGTCACTGCAGTAAGATCCAGAAAAGTTTAGGGGTGAAAATGAAGGAGGAACAGGGGTGTTTGAGTAATATAGGCTAACACTGTTCTAGATGTGTTATTACAGCTGTAATTTCTGACTGTACAAATTGTACACGTAGGTTTAGACACATGAAAAAGTAACACACTCACAGAGACATAAAACACCTAGGTATAAAATATAAAGCAGTGTAGTAGTTACTAAAATTACATGCTCTCTTATTGCTACAGTGATTTTTGCTCTTTTTCTTTTTACTGTACCACATGTTGTTCTAAGCATATAATTTGCATAAATTATTCAAGTTTAAGAAAAATCCACACATCTTCACTTTAAGCTACTTATATAGTTAATATAAAACAAAAAGGTTCTAAAGTATCTCTTTATTAAAAGAGAAATAAAAATGTCACTTGAAACTGGAATTCAGTGGCCAAATCCAAGGGCAGTGCACGCCTTGTCATGCCGGTAGCAGTCAGCTCACACAGTGTGAGCAGAGGTTGCTGGGGTACTTGGCCCAGCCTAGAGATGGTCACCAGACCTGCATGATGCCCTATGTGTCTGTTATTGTTCTGGTTTTGTCTTCAGAAAAAAAAAAAAAAAAAAAAAAAAAAAGGACTATGAATGACCAAAGACTAACATTTATAATTTGTAGCAAAATTTGGTTTATGTAGAAACAAGCCATGGTTTGCATTTGGATAGAGATTTAAATGAATTAAAGCTAAAAATTAAAAAGCATGATGCTGCAACATCTGGTCACTTGTTGAAGACCTCACTTTTAAAGTGGTTAAGTTTGCACAATTTGTACTTTTTTCTTTTTTTTTTTTTCCTTTTTTTCTTTTTTTTTTCTTTTTTTTTTTTAACTAAACGGTATTTTTCCTTCTTTTATAAACCAGAAAAACTAAACTACAGATAAATTTTCCCTACCTTGAGCTAATGCTGCAGATAGGGTTGACAAAGCTGTACAGCGCAATCAAACATACTTACATCTTAGCTCATTGTACAGGTACAGCCATAATCAAGGCACAAAGATCTTCTACAAGTTATTTTCAATAAAGTTGTACAAAATAATACATTTTACAGTCTGTACAAGAATAATAATCCAGCAGTAAAATAAAAAATGAGGGGAGGGAAGAAGAAAAAGAAGGGAAAGACTGTGAGGACTACAGTCCAGATAATGATTTTTATAGCAGATGGGATCATCAGTGGACAAACTGAAAACAGTGTGTGGTTAACTCTTTCTGCAATCACAGGCCATACGCAGTTCAATTCATAAGTGTCCATGGTTGTCTTTAGACCACCAAGACTGGTTTTAAAAATACCCTTGTGAAAGGTAGCAGTTGGTTTTTGCACTGTCTAGGTCTGTTGTAGAATTGTCAGTATTTCCGTTCAAAGCCACATTACAGTCAGAGAACCAAACTCAAGTGTCTGTCTTCAAACTTGGTCTGTGACTTGGCACCTTCTTTAGTCTGATGCAGTGAATGATACAAAGTGGAGATCAAGGGTTACGTGATTATGCCCACAACAGTGCTAAATTACCTATTTTTCTCTCCCCAATTTTTGTTTTACGTTTCAATTTTTTATCACCAATTCTCTCAGGTGCTCCACATTCAGGGCTTTTCATTAATTAGTTTTTATTTCTTTTTTTAATTACTTTTTTTTTCTTTTTTGTTAATAACAGTGTTAGGGAATCCTCATGGAAATGGCCTTTTAAGTGTTAGGGGCCATCTCAAACTGTCCGAGGGGTACAGAAGCAAGCTTAGAAGTGCTGCTATTGTCCAGCAAGGAGAAAAAGTTGAGGGGTGCAAATCAATGGGAGATTCAAACAGTTCTCTTCCACCCCATGTGGGCAAGGGTGGGGTTTTTCTTTCTTTTTTTTTTTTTTTTTTTTTTTTTTAATAAGGAATAAGGAGTCCAAAACACAGAAAAAAGTGCTCTCCATCACAACAACTCGTATTGGCGAAGGTGCATGCGCTGAATAATGTCCCGACAGTCATTGAAAACCCTCCGGATGTTCTCTGTATCCACTGCACATGTGAAGTGAGGATAGCAATAGTGCCTTCCATCTCCACTTGCTGTGCTGATTCTCTGTTAAAAGAAGAGAGAGATACTGGGGTTAAAATAGAACTGAGTGGGGAAAATCCCCATCTTCTCAAAACTCAGGTGAATTCCTTCAGGTGAATATATGCAATATGTATGCGAATTGTGTTTTCAAAGGGTGCAACTAAGGGGCAAAACATCCACAATTTTTCACTCTCTCACCTAAAACATCAAATTTAAAATTATCAGAATTATACGTTGAGAAGGTCACTGCACACCAGGGAATTTCAGAACTGACCGAGAACTTGAATTGGCCCCGTTTATAACTCATCATTGTATTCAAGGTTTATTAATTCTCACCAATTCTTTTGCTATTTAATTATTATGTACTGTGTCAACAAATATCCAAAGAGCAGCTAACAAAGAGCACTAAAGCTCTTAAATGTGTTTTATGCAGTGTGGATGTTAAATCTAAACACCAAAAGTGGCAGCATTTTGCAATAGTAGAAGGTAAGAGCTTATATTTGAGAAGAATCACATAAAGAATACTGAAAGAAAGGAAATACTTACAAGAAACTCATCTCTAATAAAATACTTGGCCCTTGTAACTCTGGGATCCTCACCAGGCTCTGGTGTTGCTGATTAATAATAAAATAAGTATCTCATTAAAACAGATGTTTTTTGGTGATAGCACCTAAAAATCATAACTTGTTCTGTTTCCTGCTCACATACAATAGAAACATCATTTGCAAAACTGACTATAAGACAATACATAAAATGTTACTCAAAACAGCAAGATTTCAGGAGAACAAAGGCATATTATGGTGGCCATAGGACAAGGCATTCAACAGGTTAGAGAAATGACCACAGATATGAGCAGGGGGAATCCAGAGGATGTATTAGTGACAAGCTGTACTGTGGTCTACGCCAGCCAAGTAACAAGATTTTGGCATGATGATTAATATATTAAATGTATAAAAATCAGGATTCTCTCAGTATTAATACCTAAAATTTAACATTAGTTTGGCTGAAAGACAATGACGATTACATCTATTTCAGAGTTTTCAAAGTCTTAGCTGAAAAACATTACAAATACAGTGAACAAGGAAACTGCCAATAAAACTTAAAAATCTTACCATCATCTGGTGTAGTGTAGCGAGCAAATTCTGGAAAGTAGTCTTCAATTTTAGATTTCCCTGCCAAAACTTTCTCTGCTAGCAAATCTTGTTTATTCAGGAAAAGAATTACTGAAATGGTCCGTAGCCACCTGCAGAAAATGGAAACAAAACACTCTTGAGAAGGCATAGGTAGGATCACATTGCAAAAAGAAACTTAACCCAGCTCTGGAGACAACAGTTGTATGACACACTATAATAGTTCTCAAAGGTTCCTTTTATACCTGAATCCCTGTGGTGTTAATTCCAGGTGTACACACCCTCTAATGTGGGCAATGGAAGTTGCCCCCTTTCTGCTGCTGATCCAAACTCATGGAATTTTCAGTGTGCTACTCTCTCAGTGCTTTAATTACAGCCTCAATATGGCAATTACCAATTTGTAACTCTCCAGAGTTTTCTTCAATCAGGTGAGTGTATCAGCCATTAATGTAACAGGGAGGCAGTTGTGACTGAGCTCGAGTTCTGACTGTGCCATGAGAAGCACATAACAGAGGCTGCGCTGCAGCTGTGGGCTAACCCCGGTGAGCAGCAAAGCACCACACAGCAGCTCGCTCACCTTCCCCCTCAGCAGGACAGAGGAGAGGAAGAATAAAGCAAGAAAATTTGGGGGTCAAGATAAAAAATGTAAATAATAATTGTTTAATAAGTGAAGGATAAGTGGAAGAGAGAACAAAGGAAACCAAACCAAACCAAGGATGCAAAGGCAATCGCTCACCACCTCCTGGGGGTAGATCAATGCCCAGCAAGGTGGTAACCCTCCTGAACCTCTTGTTACCCTTTGATTGCCAAGCACGATGTTATATGGTACAGAATACCTCTTTGATTTGCTTGGGTCATCTGCCTGTTCCCAACCTATTGCACACCCCCAGTCTATCACTGGGCGGGGAGCAGAGTGAGAAACTGAGGCGGCCTTGAAGCCCTGCAAACACTGTTCAGCAACAGCTACAACATTAGTGTGCTACCAGTACTGTTTCAGTCCAAATCTAAACCACAGCACCCTATGCACTGCCACAAAGAGTATTAACTCTATCCTAACCAGTACACAAGTCTTCACTATTGTATACAACAGGATTACTAATTTATTTGATACAAACAATGGAACTTCAATTCACAGACCTGTTGTTCCAGATACTCTTGAAGAGGTTTAGTGCTTCTTGAAGCCGATTGGTCTGATTGTCCTCTCGTATAACCATGTTGTAGCTACTGCTCGCCACCACAAATATGATAGCAGTCACATCTAAATTGAGAAATACCCATCAGTTATTTTTTCAGAAGAAATATCCAGGAATCCCAAAGTTCAATAAAAAGCAGCCAGACTTTCAGCTTCATGAGAAGAACAGGCTGAAATGCTATTACTGACAGCATTATAAGCACCAGGAATAAAAAAAGAAACTGCAGAAACCATTAAAGACAGGAGAAGCAGGCCACAGAACAGGAGCTGACAGGATGGCAGGAATGTAGAAAATAAAGGAACAGAAGCAAGAGAGAGAAACTAAGAAAGCTAAGAGAGAAATTTTAAAAGTTGTAAAATCTAGAAAGCAACTCAAAGCTATCGAGAAAGGACAGGGAGGCCCTTGGGGGAAGACATCAGAACAGCACATTTGATCTGTATGAATAGTAATAATAATAGATTACTATGTATTCATGGTTTATCCCTCTAGTTCTCCTACACTGTACTATTCTGGCTTAGAGACCCTATCTCTTTCCTGGGAAATATTCCCAGATCACAGAATCCAGATCTCTGGTTCTGTGTGGCTGTGCTGCTCCAGACCCCTTACGGTGACTTCCAGGCTCATCTCCTCAGACAGCAGCAGCAGCAGAGATGAGTCAGATCATGAGGTAACAGGAAGAGGAAGGAGCAGAGGTAAACCCCAAACAAATCTGTTATTAACAGCACAGAAGAAAATACTGCACAGCAGTTCCACGCATATGTAAAGTATTCAGGTGATATTCTATGACAATGACCGTAGCAAAAGACAATGAATTCTAAATTGCATTCTACTCTATTTTGTAAGATCTCATTTCTACAAAAAAGACAGACTTTTATAGCATAGCTTCAGAGTTTGTCCAGACAACAAAGACAAAAATATTTTCACCAGCTTTCACTGTCACACAGTGAGAAAATGAAGATTGGGCATTCAAATGTTGCAGAGAATTACTGTATAAAACAAACATAAATTCTGATCATACCATTAAAACACTGGATCCATTTTCGGCGTTCATCTCGTTGCCCTCCAACATCAAACATACTAAGAAAGAAAAACAAACTGAGTCAGAACACATTGTGTGTTTGCATCTTCTTCCCCCCCCATGCAAACAGAAAACCAAAGAAATTTTAGGACTTCCATGTCATAGAAGCTAAAAGGAACCGAGGATGATGAGATGCTGAACAGGTTAACAGTCCTGCAGCATGTACACCCAGAGCGTTCATCACAAAACATACTTATGTTTACTTTCACCAACACGTACACTGAAGTAAGAAACTCTTGTGCATGTACATTGCAGATTCGTTTCCACCCTTAAAAACTAAGACATGAAATCAGGTCCTACAAAAAATTCATTTTCTGGAACAAGTATCACAGATCTACAGTCAATGAGACCAGACTAAAACTTGTCAGTTTTTACTCAGGTCAAGCAATCCTTCTAAGCTGGGACAGTAAAGAGAACATGCATTTTCTGTTACTTGGATATGTACAAAGATTTCGGTCAGATATGTAACTCTATACACCAGCAATGAATCAAATACTCGTGCATTAGTAAAAACAGATTTAAAACATTTTGTTCTTTGAGATTTGAAATAAAAGCAGAAGATTGCACATCATTTTGCATTTCTTTTGAAAGCCAAACAACTAAATTAAAAAAACCCCATAAATTACTTGCTTTCTATTAAACATCCACTTGAGAAATACAGAAATCTCAATGACTATATGGGAGACTGTCCCCTCATTTACCCTGGCACTGTGTGCATTGTATTAAAAGGAAAAAAAAGGAATACTTACTGAAAATTTACTTTATCCACCTGAAACTTGGTTTCAAAAATTCCTGATGTCAGAACTCTGCATCTGAGAAGATCCTAGGGAAGAAAGGGAAAGTCACTGATTCAACACAGATACTTCACAATTCTTTGTATTTCCAGCAACAGAAATACAAACTTTTTACCCAGTGCTGCCAGTGTATGCTGTACTGCAGAAACAGGGAACAGGGCACTGAAGGTTTTGATCTTGCAGCAGATCCTTTGCCTCCAGTATAAAACTGACGCTTGTTCTGAAGTTTCGTATCTGAAGATTAGTTGCTCCAAATTTCAAATATAATAACCTGTATTTCTGATATCTTGTTTTTTGAAAATAGTGGAATTATCTCCACAACAAGAAAGCCTCATTTATGAGAACCCTCTGCTTTTTAAAAGGGTGAGTGATTTATTCTTGAACAACTTCGAAGGATACAAACTGCTCTCTCCTCACCAATACTGCCTGTGAAAGTTTTGGGACATGAATATTGTTTTTTGGTTATTTATCCTATGAAAATGCACTACATGCTTAATTGCATTATTTATGGGCAGAAAGTTAGGAATATACATGTGGGTTTGGATTAGGGATTTGGTCCTAAAAAGATCCTCAGATTACCTGCAACCAAATGAAAACTACAACTTCTACTCTGATAAAAATTGTTTTTCTAACAAGGTTATTTATACAAAATCTGGTGTCCGTGGGAGCCAGTGGGGCTGAGAAGATACCAACCAACTTTGCATCATACAAAGTTCGTGATGGTTATTCAGCAAGGAGAGCAAAACATAAATTACTCCTGCAAATGGATATTTGAGTTTCAGTCACAGAAGCATGATGGAAGTCATGAATCTAGGCACATTTTCATTTAATAAATATGATCTCAATCCAAATGATAACGTAATTTTTACTGGAATACTAAATAGGTACAATACATGGTAGTACCTGTACTAGTGCCACAAATGGCAATTAGAAAATCAGTATGATCCTCAAAGACAGAGGGGACAGATAAATTGTGTAATTTCTTAGCGGAACTTTTCTTACCTGGTCAGACGGTGTATACTCATTTTGTTTGACTATGTCAATCTTGTCTAGGAAACTAGGGAAAGGAAAGAAAGCGTCACTTTTAATTCTCAAAATAGACAAACTATCTAACACTTTAGTAGCTGACCGCTTCCCAGATAAGATCTGTTGTATTTTAATGCATCAGATGCACAAAATGCGGAATATACTGAAATTGCTCAACATTCAAGCACTGGTATTTAAACCATGCACTTCCCAGCACCACCCAGCAGAGGGCCAAGTCCACAGCTTTATTAATCAGGTCTGGAAATCTCATTCCAACCCCTCCTGCTCAGCTCCCTCCATTAACAAACGTACAAGTAGTTTAATTTTTGTAATACATAAATTGTACAACATAATCTGCTCCTGCTAACAGTAAAGCAATGACTCACCTTGCCTACATGCTATTTTCCTGAAAGTTAGATGAGTATTTAAAAAAATTATTGTCCATATAATTCTTTCAGTAAATGAAATTCCCAAACCCATTTCATGACAAGCTCAGTTAAGTGAGAGGGAATACTGATCTCTTCTGTTCATAGTTGGTACCAGTTTTCACTAGCAGTAGTTGGCAAAATGGGTATAAAAAGATCTATTTTATTCAAATTCATTAGGCATTAGCGAAAGAGAATACCCTGGAGTCTTTAAAAGGTTCTTACCAATTAATTGTAACCTCCTAATTATCCTTGACTTCAAATCAAAGAGTAAAAATCTCAAGAAACCAGTCTGTTAACTCTGTTCTATGGTGGTGTTATTGTGAGACTAAAGACAGAGCCTAAACCCAGCAGCTCCAGGATGCAGACTTAATGCTGTCCACCCCCCAAGCACACTGCCCAACACTGAGTATGCTCAGACACCTTCCTCTGCAGTACTTTTAGGAGACCTAGAAATGCTCCTACAGGTAACTTCACCCCTAACACTATGATCAATTACAGTCTTAAACCCAGTAACCTTGCTTTTAAGAGTTTCCTTTTAAATTCCTTTGCATGAATTCTTTTTCCTTATGAAGCAGAAATCACGAAGCTGGGTTTTCCCTTCTGATCCCTACACACAGCTAGATATGCTGAAGAGCATTACCTACAGCTGCAGGCAACAATTTGAAGGGGGGGGGGAGGGATAGGTAGCCATGTCCCAGATTCACAAATCAGAAAGCAAACTCTCATTAAAATCAGGAAGGGTCTTAGCCCTCAGCTTCAGCCCCTACTCTTCAACTGACTTCCTAAAACACCTAACGAAGAGCAGAGGAAGGAGGAAAAACAGTTGTATACCTCAGTGTAATGCCCTTCTCACCAGGACCTAGATGACCTTGTTTCAGAGACAAATGAAAAATAATTGTTGTTTAAACTGAACTACAGAATTTTCAACACATGAAAACGTATCATAGTAAATGTGCTGCTAAAAACATGATACAAAGTGTAAAGACCAATTTCCATCATGACAAGCGACCAGAAGACAGCAAAGGATAAACCTGGTGACAAATTGTGTTTGCAATGTTTCCTCATCTCTCCCAGGCTGTGAAGGAATTTTACTTTTCTTTTTTTTTCAATCCAAAGGTGAAGAAGTAAAGCTCTGTTTGGTCCACAGAGGATGTTAAACGCGTGTAACAATCATGGATTCCAACTACTATGAATGTTTCCGTCTCATATTCTCCCCTAAGACCATGGTTTCAGAATCATGTGGGACTTTCACAAGTTGGAGGATGCTTAAAAAATGTCCCGAACATAACATGTTCATAAAGATCTAAAGGTGATACTACAGTGAGCCAGCATTTCCGTACTTGACTGATCTAAGGAGAACATTTTATGCAGAGATTTCCACAGAAGGTGGATTGTTTAAAAGTATTATTTTGAAAATTTGGGTTTGTTTTTCAACACTCTGCTAATCAGCTTAATGGATTTTGGAAACTGACAATTAGAAACTAACAACAAGATATTGCTAAAACCTGGAACTGAAAGTACAAAACCTCTTACTGTTGTTTATGCAGACTATTTTTAGGCCTATGATTTCCTTGAAAAACATCAGCCACATAGGAGCAGCAGTACTGTACTTGAGATGAATTCCAATAGCAATGTTCATGCCAGGTAAAACAAGTTCGAATGGAATAAACATTTCTTCTTCCCCCCAAAACAAGCTCCAACATTCAGGAACATCTGATACTCGCAACAATACTCTCTCAAGAACGAAGTCTTTCACTGTGTGATAGTTCACAGAAAACCTGCCCTGCTTCCAGTGGCATTTTAGGGAAAATGGAGCAAAGCAATACGCTGAATGCAGATCTCCTCTGCATGTGCCTTTTCATGAAGGTCTGCTCTAGCAGCTTTAGAGAGGGCTAACAACATTAAAAACCAGTTTGATTTTTTTTGCTCAAACATAGAAAAGGGATTATTTCAGTTGGTCAACTGTAAAATACATGTGCTGTAAGGAGAAAAGAGTAGCAGAAATTTGATCTAGTCTGATACACCTAAAATAAGGAGCAACAGTGGGAGCGTGAGAGTTCAGCAAAGACCAATGCACTATGTTCAGAGACTTCCAAGTCAGTGTTAATCAAGATCAAATCATTTCTCCAGTAAATTAAACTAACAATCAAGTCAGATGAGAACAAAGCCTAATTCAAAATAAAAACAAATTTACCATCATTAATTTCTATTTTTAATTCTTGTTCTGCTCTACCCAAAACACAAGTGAGGCCACTTCAGAACTGCTTTCTGTGCTGAATTCTCTGCTGTTATAGATTGTTCTAAGTCTCCTGGAGATATGCCCACTTACAATGTCAGCTCCCTTTCTTTTGCAGGGAGAAAGAAAAGTGACCTTGGTGAAATAACTCAAACAAAACTGTCAAACCATGAAACTGAATTTTATTCTGTGAGCAAGTCCCGCACCAAGCCACAAAGTCAGGGATTTCTCCTGTAATTTTCTCCCAGAGATTAGATGGGAAAGCTATTTTCCAGAAAGCAAATCATTCATTCAGCATCGCTGCCAATTCTCACTTCGGGCCAGATTCTGGACATGACTAAATAACGGATCAGTTATCGCTCTGCAGAATACTGTCACTTAAAGGCACTTCTGCCTGTGTTATAATAAAACATTGATACTGCTATGAGACATTAAAACCCCCGCGAAAAATAAAGACTTTACGGCTTTAAGTCATTTGCAGTCAGCAACACTGGGGAAGGAGTATCTCTAGGACAGCAGCAGACACGTCACCAAGATAACGAAATGAAAGGTATTAATGAAAATTAAATAGGAATTAATAAAGCAATCTGAAATCAAAAAATGCACTTTATTTTGGGGTCCCTTCCTTCGGCTTGGGGAAGGAAAAAACCGCGTGTGAAATATTTTAAACAGATTCTTGTAAACAGTGAAGTTTCTTTAAGGGGTGCACGTAGGAGGCTGACTTCATACAGTGAGATACACAGAAGCTTTCCTTAGCTCCTGCAGGTCAAAGTAATTAAGTCATACACATATTCCCAATTCTTTCCAAATTTTTAATAAGCCTATTATGTCAAAACTATGCTCCAATTTTCAGATCAAGATATATGCCAGCTACTGATTCATTCTGAAGTTCCTTCGTACAGGGAAAGCTGTTAATCCCTGTGTGGGGGGAACTTCCTGAATGAACAATGCTGCTGCCCGACTAAGAGCTGCAGCCTGCACTCATTTTTCCCCACTGGAAAGGTATAGAACACTTGAAGTCTTTCTCCTCAAGAAACAACACAACTTCACTGATTTGGAAAGAACAGGGAGGGGGAAATCACACTGCCTCTCCTTGACAGTCTCTTCAATAAACACTAACTGGAAGGTTTACTCTCTGTGATCTGACGAAATGGTTGGCAGAATTATTACTTCTTTTTTGCTTTGTGAAGAAGAGCATTTGTTTTCAGACCAGAACAACCCTGGAAAGGTCTCTTCAGACTGACAACACCTATATCTGAAGAGCTTCATTTGCACCACATTTTTTTTTGTCAAGTCATGACCTGTATTTGTATACAAAACGTTTCTCTTAGAAGACAAACTAAGATCCCATTTTTCATGTCAGTAAAATCAGGAATTCAAAATTTCAATCCCAACCAAATACAAAGTTTGTTCATAACTTTATAACCCCCAGCAGTAGCACTGGAGCTCCGTATTAGTGAAGTTTCTTGCCTTTGAGAGCCTCACGGTATTCTACACAGTAAATCACACTCACAACTCCTGCCTGCCTTCACATTCATGCTGTATTTCCTGCCTCTACCCTACCATCCTGAACTGCACACCTTACATTAACCCTGTTTTAAAGGTAGGCACACAGGGAGTAAGTTAATTGCCCAGCGTCCCCTGAGTCAGTGGAAATGGAATTTTCATTTCCTGAGTCATGTGTTTTTATCAAGATATTACTAAGAATCGACAAGAATATTACCAAGAATTTTCAAGCTTTTACTAAGAATTAAAGCTGTATTTACGCCGATCACTGAGAAGACAGTCTTTACAGTTCAAGTTTCTATGTTCAAAAAAAAATTAGTATTTGTTTATTGATCTGCCTAAGGACTGAACTGTGCAAATGCCCAGGAGATTTTTATGAAGTTATCTATACCCTATCAGGACTAAAAACTAACTCAAAGCTCTATAAAGTAGTTTTAAGCTGAAATTTAACTCAACATTAATAGTGTTTATGAACAAGAGTGTATTTTCTGTTTCTCAGAACAGACCAGGCTTTACCTCTACTTTACTCCTGTTGCCACAATCCATTATGTTAATCAGCAACAGCTTTCTAAAAGCTAAATGGTTAACTATTTGATAAATTCTGTCTTTAGCTATATTGCCTGTGCTGAAGCCAGAGTCACAGGGGTAGTACAAAGATATAATATTCCCTTTAAAAGGGAATATTAATACATCATGGTAAGAAATACATCACGTATATACTGTAACTTCAACACAGTTTGAAAACATGTTAACACATAAGAACTTTCAAGACCCTGAAAGGCCAGGTCTGTTACAGCGTCTAACCCATGGCTTCCCACACAGCGTTCACACACCGACACTGACTTGGGGCACAGGGGTTATTTCCAGTTGGAAGCACATATGGATACACTGCCCATCCCTCAGGTCTACCCACTTCTGCTCTTCTTGGGAGCAAGTGGGATATTCAGGGGGTGGGGGAAATCCTATTCCTTAAACTGGTGATAAAGATTTCTTTTACATTTCAGCCAGTTTATTTTGCAAGAGAAACAGAAAAGCAGGCAAAGTTAGAGGAACGATACAAATAAAATAAGCAAACATTCAATCTGCTAGTATTTATCGTACCCTGCAAGCACGGGCAGTATATGAAGCCAAAGCTGTCATGTTTTTCCCTAAAAACTAAAATTGAGACATCAATACTTTTTTGTTTGTTTCTTTTTCAAGATATACTGATATTTCCTATGACTTGCAAAGGTGGGGTTTTTACTGTTAAGGTGGCCACAGAAGAAATGCTGCAAACAAGTTACCAGATGATGAAAAGATTGAGAAAGACACAGTTCTTTTTTCCCTCTAAACAAAATTCGATAAAGAGAGAGGGGAAAGAGGGGAAAAAAAAATCCATCAAAATCTTTGCAATTACTTTAACTACTTCACAAGGAAAATTAAGGAAAAAAATCCCAAGTCTTTAGGGACAGTACTGTATGTAACAAACAGCATTGGTATAATTACGAGAGCACTATATTGCATGTAAAAACAGCTTACATACGGTGTTCCTGTAATGAAGTTTTGCACGTCAGTCCTCAGGCGTAAGGACCCCATTCAAAACCAGATTTGTATTGGAAATGAAGTTCAAAATGTAGTATAGGACTTGAACAGAAGTAAACTAAACGACTTTAGAAAGCTTTCCCAAGAAGCTGCAAAGCATTTCTTTATTCCCAACCTCAAGGTTATGATGATTTCCTTATCGAAGCAGCAAGTCACACAAAGACTTAAAACCAGTCTAAAGCTCAGAATTCAATTATAGCTTGCATTAATGCATACATCTCGCAGAAAAGTAATTTTGAGAGCGGCCCCAGCTGTAATTACAGAAGAACCTCGCGGCATTCCAGCCACTTGGAGGCGGAGGGGCACCATGGGTCTAATTTTGAAGCAAATAATGAGAAAGCTGAAAAGTATGACTCCATATATTTGGAATCATCTTGTGGTAATCAAGGTTACAGTTCCTTATATGGCGTGGAGAGCATGAAGCACACACGAAAAATAGAATATTAAAACTATGGGTTCTGAAGAACTGCAACCATTGTGAAAGCCCCCCTAACCATACCCCAGCGAGCAGGCAGCAAAGACTCTGTGTTGCCTTGAAATACAAACCTTGCCCTAAAAACAGGGCTGGTTACACACCCGGCTTCCTACACTGACTAATTAAAAAAGTGCACTCCGCCGGGAGGCATGAATGAATTTGAGACAAACCCAGCAGAAGGCAAACCCTCCCTTCCAAAACTGCTACTGAGCGAGAGCAGAAATGGGGAAAAGGTAGGAGAAAAAGAAAAATCTATTTAAAGACGTTGTAGTTGTCTCTCTCGTTTTTTTTTCCCCTCTGCCTGTCTAAAGTTAGTCTGGCTTAGAGGATGCACTAACTTTCCCAATCAGTTTTACATTACAGCACAAGTCCAGAAATAGCTCCCAGCCGCCTTGGCCTCTAGCACGGTTGCCATGACAATGGAACCACAGTGCTATAAATAGCTCATCGGCACCAAATCTTGTGAGACACATCTGGAATGGGGCCAGCCCAGCCCTGGCCTGACAAATAAAAATAGGCACAGGCTGTTTCAAAGGCTGGAAAGGTACAATGAGGCTCGGCCTGCGGGGAGCGGCGGGTGGGGGACAGCCTGCACGGCTTGTTAGCACGAGATTTATTTGATAGGAGATCGGGAGAAGTAGAAAAGTTACTTTACTGCGCACTCAACAGCCTTTCTCTAAAGCCCCTTTATTCTTTCTTTCTTTCCCGGTAGTCTGCAGCAAAACCATGCCCCTTTTGAAACTGCAACAATGCAGTCTTTTGCCCAGGAGACCAGTAAAATAAGGAAAAACAGAAGAAGAGAGGTCTTCAGAACTTCCCCCTCTAACTATTTCTGTGCGCTTTTGGCTCAAGCGTGTTTACACGCTCCAGCGAGTCTGACGGGCATCCTGGATGGGATCCTGGATGGGATCCTGCATGGGCTGGAGTGCTTTGCTCCAGTTAAAGTCATTCACAGGCTGCTCAGTGCCTGATACAGACATGGTTGCCCAAAGCCTCTGCCAGGCTGCAGCAAGCTGCTCTCCTCCTCAGCCTCACCCGCATCCCTTTGGACCCTCACCAGGGACAAAACCTCAGCCGTGGACTATGCTGAGGTTCCAAACAGGCTTTGCCTGCAGCTCAGGCCAGACCCGAGCCATGCTTTCAGAGGTGGAAGGCAGCATCAGTAGTCACGGCATAACCCAGCCCACTTTCCAACAGCTCTGCCTGACAAAACTGCCTTTTGAGCAAGCATTTTCTTGCACTTAGTGGGTGAGAAAATGTATTTTTAGCACAGACTCTTGATCAACCCATTCAATTACATCCAAATTATCTGTGTGGGAACAGAATGTTATGTCAAAAATGTTATTCAGTGTATTTGTCAATATTACCCAACAGAAGACATTTGTATAATCAGGAGATTCAATATTTTCTACAGCGTATGAAAGCAACAGCTCAGGAATCAGACTGAAGTTGTAAGACTTTGCTGTTTCACAGACACTGGAAATAGTCAGCGTGATACAACACAGCGGACACCACTCTATCAGAAACCAATAGAGACTACAGATGGTAATCAAAAAACTGCAACTATAACAAGCATTAAGCCACAGCAAAATATCTTCTGTATGCCGTAAAGGCATCAAGCACACGCTCCACACAAACTGCACCATCAGCCCACAGGAATCCTTTAGGTCCCTACACAGATATTTCAATTTCTAAAAATCGTAGAGTAACTTCCACCCAGCCTTAACACTGTGTGGAAGCTCCCCTCCCCTTCCCCCTTCCTTTCACCACCTCCAGTCTGCTCAGCTCCATCCTGAACAGTGGACGTTTCAGGAAACAGCAGTCTTCACTCAAGTATTTTGGAAGATGTACTTTATAGCGTGTACTGCAGCCCAATTCAGGATTTGTTGTTTTGTATAAAGATGCTCCAAGTTAATGTAAGAGCCTACAATCTACTGCAAGCTTTGATTTAAATTATATTAAAACAATCCTATATATGTGGGTTTTTCTCCCTTAAGAAAGCAATTAATAAATTTTTATGGGGTAGCCCTTTCTGGCTCACAGAATGCACAAATTTTATGGTTTTGTCTGGGAGAAAGATAAGGGGGAGAGGGCTGCAGAGCAGAAGACACTGCAGAGTCACTCAAATCTGGCCAAATACTCCAGTCCTTCACTGGAAGAGCCGCCCTCTCCCAAGCTGCAGAGCTCCTGCCAGTTCCCCACTGCCATTAGCTCTTCACCCTGACTAGATGCTCCTCCTCCAGTGATGGCTTTGGAGGGATGCCTCCCCCAGGCACAACATCTGCGCTCCTTTATGCTTCCCGCTGACCAGGGGCACATGTTATCCCACAGCCATCGGCCTGTGACTGTACTCAATCACCCGTCTTCAAATGAAACCCACATACCGCACAGCTCCCCCACCAATAACTGACCCAAACCCTTGAGGCTGCTCCAGCTGCCTTCACTCCTCCTTTGCGAACTTGTACAAAGGTATTTTCACACTCACAAGTACCAAAACAGACTGGTTAAAAACAACTCGCTACCACATGCCTCTGAGGCTCGCCCCGCCACACAAACCTGCATATGTCAAATAACTTTGGAACAGCCCCTCACCCCACCCCAGAAAATTACTTCCCCATGCCAGGAGGAAACATAAAGCTGATCCAAATCCAGGGTTGGGTACAGCAATGAAAGGTAACGGTATGGATGAGATCACTACGTCGTGATCCTATTCCCGGGCAAGCCCAGGGCGTGAGGTGGTGTGAGTGAGTGGGGAGAATTTGGCACAATCCCTATTAACTTCTTTTGTCTTAAAAGTGGGCTGCAAAGGAAGACAAAAAACAGGAAAAAATGAAGCAATTAAATGCTAATGTAAGAAGATTTCTTACCTTGTTTTGCTTTCTGCCTTACTTCTCCAACTTTCCTTCCTATTAGTGGGCCAAACACACTGGAGTCTCAGATCTAACTAATGATCCTGTCTCTTGCAACACACTATCAACTATTTGCTATGGGATGTTCTCTTTTCTCTACATTTAAAAAAGATGTTTGCCTGCATTGATTTTTATTTATCCCTCTGAACAAATCAGTATTTAAAATAAAACAAGAAGTGAACTGATCAGAAATCCAAATGGTTTTAACCTCCTGTGACGCTCAAAGGCTGTCATCCTGAAGAACCAAACTTCCAGGTACTCCACAGTTTGGTATCTTTTGCAGTTACTTCAGCAAGAGCTCTGCACACTGAAGACTACAATTTTTAATTTTACACAAGGAATGAAAAGTTCCATTCTAATAACTTGATTGTAAGAAAAATAACAAATTGTTTCGATGGTCTTTACTACCTATAAAGCCATCAAGCTGGACTAGTGAGAATTCAAGTATGACTGATGATGAACTCTCCCACCCTGCCCACCCATATTCTTAATGCATTTTTTTCAGTTCCTGTTTTCTGGAAGGTAGAAAAAGGTCTGTATCTACGAACAAGGTCAGGTATTTTTATGTTGTAAGCTGTTTTTAATTGTAACCTGAAGTCACAGACTTCAGACAGCAGAAGAAACCAACATAACCACATCACTGACCGCATCACTCCCATGCCTGAGTGAGGCCTGAACTTGGAGGGGAAACTTTAGATTTAATAGTTTTCAAAGTCTATGTAAATCAACGAGGTGCAACTGGGATCTTCTCAGACAGGTTTTAGCTTAGTTGCTGCTAACTTGGTCTAAGGAGACTGTTTAAGCAGTTAGGCAAAAATCCATATAAGTAATTTTTAATGGAGTTTTAGAGTGTCTCTATAGAATATAAATTTGTTTGAATCCCCCCAACATCTCTGAACGCAAATCACCAAATGAATGCTTGCTTCAGTTTCAGATGTCATCTAATATGGCAACACCCTATGCGCTTAATAACTGTATGTCCCTGACCGTAGGCTGCTCTGAGCAATTAAAACAGGTGAACCTAATGGGATATCCTTTCATTGTGTTTCAACAAAGTATTTATCTGAACCTTGTCCTCATGGTCTTTAGCTCCCTCCAGTGCCATCAAATCAGTAGAATTGCTTTTGGTTGATAAAGACCATCATGCCCATGTAATTTTCAAATAGCATTATTCTGACAAAATTAGGGACATCACTAATAAAGAAAATAAAGATTAGGTTAATCATTTGAAATGTCAATAAAAGCAATGTCGTTCTGTCAATGCCTGGGAGCAAAAACCACAGCCAGGAAGTAGAAAAGGAAGAAAAAAACCAAACCAAGAAAAACCCCAAGAAAATAAAGGAGAGACAACCAAAGAGCTACATCTGAAGTAGGAATAAAACTGTACTGTTTGACAGCCACAAAATGCTTTGTAAGCATTTTTACTGGTCTTTGCACTATGCCTTCCAGATGATAATAAGAATTTATAAACTAATACTTTGTGTGCTTGTTTCCATGATTTGAAGAAACATCTATCTGCAAAATTGGGCAAATAAAGGCTCAGAGAGTTCCCACATTTTGCAGCTCGTGTGTGTCTTATATAACCTAAACCCCAAACATGGAGAATGCAGAACCAGGCACTTCCCCAACTGCGATCAGAAAAACAGGCAAGATCATTTTTAAGAGGAATTTTAGGGATGGAGGTAGTTGGAGCTGACGTGACCTCACGTGACACAAAAGGAATTCTGATCCCAGGACTGAGTTTCCGCAGGAACTAGGGAAGCTCAGCGAAGAAACCAGGCCCCAGATGAGCCCAAAACAATGGGAGGACAAACAGCTGCTAAGTTTTGAGCAGGGTGGTTGGGTGGACTTCGCTGCCGTATCTAAATACACTTGCACAGACAAACAGCTCGCATGTCTTCAGCACGTAAGAATGCAAATCGAATGCTGGAATTTCACCTAGTAAGGCACCATCCCAACTGAGATTTTTGTTCTTCATTTTAGGAAACTGGACTTTTTTTTGCAAAAAGGCAGGAATTTTGACTGTTATCCTGCTCACAGGAGGCTCAAATGTTCCATTTCTCCTACACTGGCATCACACATGGTGCTTGCTGCAGGCACACAGGGCCAGAACAGCAGTCAGTGCCTTCCCAGGACGACCTGTCAATACCTGTCTGCAGCTTAAACAACTCATAGCAGCAGCTCATGTTTCAGGCTTTGCTTTTCTCAGAGGCTGCTGCTTCTCCCCCCTCCACCTTTGTTTTTTATAATGTTTTTTTTCCAACTTGGGAAAAACAACTCCAGGCCTCTGTAAAAGGAGGCACAGAACCTGGCACCAGTATTACAACCATCTGTAAAGAGCCCACCTCTTGTTCTGGAGTGAGTTACAATATAAAGTTATTCTTCTTTTTCTTGAAAACATTTGCTTATCATTAGTGCCAGACTTAAAAATAATTATTTTAACACAAGCAAATGGTAGGGAGCTACAGTAGCAATTTTATACTATTAATTTTGACATTCATCGTTGGTTACTGTGAAAAGCATCATCTGCAAATATCTGTTTCTGTGTTCTTCTGCCACACAGTAAAATGAAGAAGTCAAATTTAAGTGCTTGTCCCTCCCTGGTACCCATTATATTCAGGCAGATAAAAGGAGAAAGAAATCAAGCTTGAAGCCAAATTCAAAGGCAAACAATAAAGGTCAACATACTACTTCTGCGGGAAAGCCATTCACAGGGAGTGACCATGTTCCTGAAAAAGTGCAGCCCTCTCTTACTCTCACAGAAGTTTAACACAGGGAACAAAAAGAACTGTCAGTCATCCGGATGCTTGACTTTGTCTTTGCTTAGATTTTCACTGTTCTCCTTTAAAGGAAAATCTAATATGGACTCTCCACCTTCACTTATCCCCATGCTGTTTGTTATAACATCAATACATGCTCATTGACTACGGAATAGTTCCCAAGCCTGCATTTGGGTATTTAGTGCTTTTAAGCACTAAATTAAATTGACACAATTAAAACGAACTCCTCACAGAATACAGTGGCTTTACAAAGGCTCACAAACAGCACTAACTGAACAAGGGACAAACTATGCCGTTTCAGAATCTTTGACTAACTTGACTCAACTTATCCTAACGCAGAATTTTAATCATTATAAAAATATGAACTCCTTTAATCTCATCTTTCAAAAGAGAAGACTGGCTGTAAAAGATCTTAAAAATAGTATTTAAAGCTCTAATCATTCAGATGTCTATAAACAAGGATATACTTCATATTCCCAAAACATATTTTAGCATTTGCAAAAGTGTATTTTTCAACGTAGATTTTCCTAAGCTGCATGCTTTTAAGATTAAAGTAACAGAGAATTTAGAGTGAAGCATGTACAGGAAAAGTAAAATCCCTGACAAGGCACAACCTCAGCCCGTTTCCTCTTTCAGCCAAGAGTCACGTCTGCTGGTTTCAGCACGGAGAGGTTTTCCATGGCAGTTCCCTGACTCACAGGCGAGCAGTCAGGTGCTGCAAGACATGGAACCTAGGCAGGGCTGGAGTAAGCGTGCGTGGAGTAAGATGTGTGTGGGTGATGGACGTGCACGTGTGAGGAAGAGCTGCTGGGTGAGTGCACAGGAAAAAGGAAGCAAGGTTAAAATTTGAAAGGACTTTTAAAATCCCTTATTCTCTAACTAGCTTAAGACAATGTTACAATGGGGAAGTGATGATGCAGCTTCTTCAGGTGAAATTAGTTCTTTTAAACTAGCTTTACAGCCACTACTTATT
Source organism: Psittacula echo (assembly GCF_963264785.1). Taxonomy (NCBI): domain Eukaryota; kingdom Metazoa; phylum Chordata; class Aves; order Psittaciformes; family Psittacidae; genus Psittacula; species Psittacula echo. The sequence continues at coordinate 10,580,482 of NC_137747.1, read as the reverse complement.
ACAGTCATATGAATTGTTGTAATTGCCTAAACAATTACAAATATATTATTCACAGAACATAATTATTTCAGCTTTGTAACTTTAAAACCCCTCAACAGTAGAATGGATAGCTCTAGCTTGAAATAGAAGCTTATACTTACGAGACTAGAAGGATTCAGGAGGCAGGAAAGGCGACACGCGCACCGCCCTTGCAGTCTTAGCATCTTCACTGCTCTCCTTATCGGTGGACTTTAAAGAGAGGCCAAGGACTGAGAAAGCCTGCGCAGGGAGTCTTCTCCCCCAGCCCCATCCTTCTTTTCTGACATGAGTCTCTGTGCTCCCAAGCAGTGCCAGAGCCTTGACCAAAAACTACCCCTCCACCGAGGTCGAAGAGAACCTCTGTGCTAAGGTATAACTGCACACAACTCTGCTGAAGTTAAATTGCTGCCACATTCTCTGGGAAACTTGACTTCAGACCTCCTTTCCTCAGGGATGGGGGGAAGGAGAAAGGAGAAACACCTAATCTAGCCATTATGGTTGTGAAGCAAGTACAAAATGGTGCGATGAGCTCTATCTATGCAGGTAGCAAAACAAACACAGAGGTGAAAAAGAATCTCCTCTCTGCAGGCATTAACTGTGAGGCCCCAGTGATAATGGTTTACACTTTTCTATTTTGTAACACTGAAAAGAAAATATCACAGAGCTATGAATAACAACGCATTTCTGCACCACAAGTGGGTGGACTCCCTGCCCCCACACACTCAATCACAGCTGGGCACCAAGAATCTGAGGGAAAGCAAAGCCAAGCTGAAAAGCCCAAGGTGTGCATTCAAGTTCCAGAAAATTCCCAGATTTCACTGGATGACCAAAAGCCCTAAGATTCCCGTAGAAGACACACACATCTTGACCATCTCTTTGTCTGCAGAGGGCAGTGTCTCATGGTAGCATTTTAAATGGCTGAAACACTAAACCTGAATTATTTATTAACAGATGAAAAATTTCCTCTTCTACACGAGAGGAACATTTAAACAGTCTCAGGAAGAGAACTGAACTAAACCAGACACTAAAACTCAGGGGTAGAATTGGTGCACTGGGAAAGGTTAGAAGGGGTCTGAGAAGGTATTTATCTTCCCCAAATGCAGTGCATAGTCCCACATCAACATATGTTAAGGGAGTTATGAACCCAGATGGTGCTTTGGCTGCCCTTAAAAGCTGTGCTTAATATCCAAGTCTATTATTTTGCACAAAGACATACATACCAGCAACCCTCTTACAAAGTCTTACTGCAAAGGAGCATCAAAGGATGTACAGCATCCTTCAGTGTTGCAGTCTTGGTTTAAGTATGTGCTTGACACTTTGTGGGCATCTGACACTCGCAGCCACAGATCTGATAATAAATGTGCAATTCCAAGCTGTGCTAGGTAGCAGAGGTATGCAGCAGCCTCAGCAGAACAATCATGACCCAGCCGTAGCCTGAACTCGTTCACCTATTGCTCTGATACCTGTAACTAGCAACTATGCCATTCAAGAGTGCTGAAGACAATTCCAGGATTTCCATTTATTCTGCATTACTATAATTAGAGCTTCCAGATCTTGGTTTACACTAAGAACAGCAGCAAAGACTGCAAGGTGGAAGAGCCTCAGATCAGATGGATCAGACAGGGAGAAAGCCTGGAGAGAAAACTCCGTGGTTCTGGTGAAATGGAGGTGTGTTCTTACATTACTTACACCATATCAGGTGCTTATACATACACAGTCTATAAACATTACGACCATATGTGAAACACAGCTTTTATCACACTGCAGTATTTTAACCTCACTTCCTCTTCTCAGCAGCAAATTATTAGATTCACCACAAAAAAGAGTGCTTAAGCACAGTACTGATGCATTACACAGAAGTTAATACTATGCAACCACTAAATATAGCCATCCTCTGTTTTCTTCCACATTTCCCAGCCCAAGACATTTCTGCAGCATCTTGAATGCACTCACTGCCCTGTATTGATTGCGATGCTCAAAGCCAGTGACAGGTGCAGAGCTCTCAGTATGGCACTTTTCCCTCACCCCATCCCACCCATGTTTAGATCATATAGTTTCAGCTTGTAAAACTACAGTTATCGTCTTTGTGTAAATGCACACGCACAGGAAGTCCAAGGAACAGACTGCCAACAAGCAGATGAGAGAATGAAAAAGGATCCAAGTTGCTAATAAACTGTGCCAGAATTATACACTGCATCTAACTACTGGTTTTAAGGAAGCATCACTGGAGTGCTTCTACAGGTAAGTAGAGCCTTAATGTTAATCAGAAAAGAAAAATGCCCTCCTTCGAATGAACCCACTTCCATTTCAGAGACCTATGCTTTATTAACACATCTTACGATTTTCTGTTTCCTTTCTTAAAGACAATAGCATGGGGAAGAGGGGAAAAGAAAAAGGCTGATCTAGTTTGCATTCGGGCACTAACCTTCCTGACTGTGGCTCCAAACACCAAGCTTTTAAAAAATCACCAAACAAAACACCTGGCCATCCCAGCCTCACGTTGCTCTGCAGCAGGACCTCCTCCTTTTACCTACATTCATTTGTATCAGTGTCAGCAGCAGATATTTACTGGAGTTATGGTCAAAAGGTATCCTAATGGAGAAAAAAAACCCCTTCAAATAATACCACAACTGAAAAATGCAGCTTTTCTAACGTATTACTGATTTCTAAGTAAGCATGCAGGGAAACTGCCATACATTTATGTAGCCATAGTTGTGTCTAACTCTGTAGAGTAAAAATTTGTCTCAGTTTTCTGCATAGCCAGCATTAATCCATTATAATGCCTTGTGGTACAGACGTTAAGAATAAATATGAAGCAGTTTAGAATTTAAAAGATACACTATTTAAATGTGGATACAATAACCTGGTTCACCCTGTAACCCATGTATGTATAAAAGCAGCATATGCTTGTACAGATTCTGGTAATTACAGAGTTTTGTTTCAAAAAACCATCATGTTCATACAATAAAAACATGGTAATTGTCACTATCTCACAATCTACACTGTGATTTCAATTACGCACAACAAAGGGACTGCTCATGAGAACTGAACGGAGAGGGTAAATTGCATCCCTCATAATAATAGTAACAAACCTGCATTCATTAGTGTTTGTTTATTTGTTTTTCAAAAGGTATTTGTTGAATTCTTACAAACACCTCTTAGAGACTGGTGGAAAAAGAAAACTGCACTGGGTGCGGCATTCATCTTTCATTTGTGAGACTTGTCTTGAGGGAAATCAGTTTCATATTCTTTAGAGCCACGTGACTTTATCAGAAAACCACAGCGCACAATTCTGGCATAATTAGCAGGACCTTCTTAAACACAGCCCAGAAGAAAGCTCTGAGGGAAACAAACACATTTCACATCATTAGGGAAAGTCAGAACCGAAATGGAGGTGCCAGCCTCTGTACAGAACAGCAGAAATCCTATCTATTTTTAGTTCACAATTCCAATAAGAAAACAGCTGGGAGTCTAATGAAATTATCTTGGTGACAAATTTAATGGACTGAACACTGAAGTTACTATTTTTAAATAAAGTTCCTAATTATCTTTCAAAACAAGAAGCAATTAAGCAGCAGTGGAGCTACAGCTTCCCAAGCGTCTGCTAAGGCTTGGCTCCAATCAGATTGAAACTGGGAAATGGCTCAACACCTTTCTGATCCTAAAAACTGGTTGAGGGCCAGGCTTGGGGTTTGGTTGGGTTTCTTTTTTTCCTTCTTAGTTTAATGAAAGCAGCTCTGCTTTGACCTGTCCAGTCCTGCCTTGTCCTGTTTTTCCCTGCCTGTTCCCAATCACCCTCCTTATGAGCTGGGAATGCCTTTGTGCAGCTGCACAATTCACAACCCGCCTTGAGCGAAGAGAAGGTGGAGAGGAAATCAGAGCTCGGAATGTCTGAAGAGAGCTGGAGAAAACGATAAATGGTAATAAACTGCTTGGATCTTGGAGTATTTCAGCTCTGGGGAGAAGAGGTGGACAGTGAAGTACTCCAGAGGCAATGGTGAAGGGTCAAGGATCTCACCTAGCAATGAGCACTGGAAGAGCACAGAGGAACTCACAACATAGAGCATTAACGACACCTGCGAATTTACTGAACAAATCACAGAAATCACAATACAGTGAGGTATAAACTGACATGTTCTTCTCCAAATAGCTCTTTAAACCGACACATTTTAATCACTGGTTCCCTTGATAACACACTGTGACAACAGCATATTATACTTGTAACCTCATCTAAGACTATTCTACACTTCATATATACTATATGCCTTGGTTTTGAAACAAGCTTTTAACAACAGGGGTACAGAATTAGCATTGAAAACACACAGATAACATACTAGTATCTACATTTTAATGTGACATATCAGGATCCTAGAGTCTGGAATACCTATTTGGGCAATATTACATCTATGCTGGTGAGACAAGAGATCTTAATCCCATCTTCTCACCCCTTCTACAAAAAACACTTACTTGTATCAAGAGTCTCGATGACTTTGCAATAATTCCTTACATTTTTACCATGACACACTGAACAACAACAACACCCTTCACTCATCTGATTTCATTTAAAATCTCACACTATCCAAAATAGTCCAAGTGTTTGTGCAGATGTGAGCTTTTATATTCCTCTTGAAGAAGAGCCATACCACAACACCAATTTACAAATGGGAAAACTAAGTTTTCACCCAAATCTGGCCTTTGGTAACAAAGTATTTGGATCCTAAAGCAGCTCAGTGCTGTGAAACAGAGAGTTCTCCAGTAAAACGGGGGAGAGAAGCCATGCAGGCTGAACCAAGAGAAGAACTGAAACTGTACACCTTAACTGCAAAATCTGTTCTTTGTGGCACACTGATAGGCAGAGCTAATGAAAAGACCAAAATAAAATACCTATCAATAGACTTGAGCACGATTGCTTCACTCTTGACATTCAATCTGACGGAAGAACATCCAGAGAGCAGCCCCACTCTCTATGAGGCTATGTCAGAAGATTGCTTTGCCAGATACAAAGCTCCAAGATGCCTAACCTTTTCACACTGTCCCTAATTTTATAACATCATAAACAAGCAAGTAAAATCCAACTGAGATGGATTATGTCCAAAGTGGTGGACAGTGTGTTCCGGACATGGTCTGCAGCAACTTTGCAAGTATTACCAACATTGGCAATATATGAACAAAAATGCCAAAATAACACAATTTGCGAGGATTTCGTGTGTACACTGCTATTTTAATTTATTTCTAAAAATAACTTGGGCTTCAGAAGGGTTTGTTTGGTTTTAACTGTAAAAACACCAATCTCACAGCAAAGATCAGGCAGCATTACCCAGCTGCCTGAACCGGGCTGGACGCGGCTCCCATCATCACCGGGCTCCATCGGCATTCCCTCCTCCAGGACCCAGCTCCTTCCCTCCCCCAGCTACAACAGCCTTCCTAAAAATAGCCCTCTGCTCTGTTTTACTCCAGCTGCAGTTTACATAAGCCCTTTGGGGGAAGGGGAACCTTGCAGAGTACCCAAGGCACTTTACAGCCTTCACAAAACATTTACTGGGCAGCCAACACGTTTTAAGTGTAAATTACTATCCAGGCACTGAAAACCCTGACTTGCATAATGAACACACTATAGTTTAGCTTTATGGGTGGATATCCTTCTCTAAGACTTCATTAGTGTACCACAATACAAATACAGTTAACACAGAATTATACCTAACTATAACAACTGATTTTAACACATTTCAGCTACAAAATCAGTATATAATGTTCTACAAGAGTAATCAGCTGAAAAACGGTATTTCAATCACAAAACCTATCAATGACATCCTGCCTGCAAAATTACTCTTACTCACATGTAAAATTAGCCAACAACTTCTTTCAGTTTATTTAGGACTTCAGTCACATACTATAGAAAGTACTTAAAGAGCTTCAGCTTGATAAACTTGTTCACCTAATATAAGCTTAATCTATTCCTTCATTTTCAGCCTGCCTCTCCTGAAGTATGGATTTTATGACCATGTTCTCTGCATGCAAGCACATGGTCTCAATAAACTTTCAAGCCTGCTGGTAAATTTATACCAAATGTACAGCAGACATCTTTGTCATAGGGGTCTCTCAAAACGAGTAACTTCAGCAATACCTGTGACTGCAGGCAAGCACCCAGACAAAAGTAATTTAAATGTAAAGTCCCCAGTGAAGGAAAGGATTCCGTGCCTCATTAAACAGTGGAGTTCATGCAGGAGGAAAAGGAGGGAGAGAATGTGCATCGAGTACTCCCTTTCCCTGAGACCAGCAGTGATGTATTTGCAGTGTTTTCAGCCCAGGGAGTAATCAGGAATCGAACCTGACACTTTCACATTGTACCAGCAAATGTACTGGCCTCATTTCATCCTTGTAGCAGAAATTTTCTGTTGCCTCCTATCTTTTGGAACCCTATTGCTTTTAATTCCCTTTTTAAAGCAAGTCTTTAATGAAGTTTTACAGTATCTGTACAGGTCTTAGTTTGATAAAGCATTCTCCTAATTGTCGTCTTCTAATCTTGAAATGTTCCTTTTCTGCAGCAATACGGCATGAGTGATAAGAGTTCTCATAAAAAAAACACTAAACAACAAAAGACCAACCCATGCTCCAAACGCTGTTGTGCTTGCTGACAGTGAACATCAGAAACAGCAGATCCTAAGGTCAGGACAACAACTTCCAGCAGCTGCTCACCCACCAAGGTGAGGAATCGGCAAAATCCTAAAAGAAATCCTAAAAATACCAGTCCCACCAGCTCCACATCTGTCTGGGCAGCCATTCCAACAAGCCTTTTCCTGCAGGAGCAGCATCTACTGGGGCTTCCCGGCAGAAGCCAGACCCGAGGGGTCCCCTCTCACAAACACCCCGAAGCCACCCCAGCAATGCCCCCACATCGGCTGCCTCCTACCTCCAGTTCCAGCCAGGGAACATCAGCCCAGCTGTTACACAGGTAATGCAATAGTGATTCAGCTAGAGCTGTACTCTTTCTCCTTTCTTCAAGCATTTATTTATAGTGTGCCCTGTATTTTGCACCTGCAGGTCTTCCTCCTGCAGGAGGGATTCCTAGCAGAGGCTGCTCCAATCTGTCTGGAAATATTTTTTTCCACCTGTTTCTGTATCATATTGAAATGTTGCTTCGAATCACAGCTCAGAACAAACCTCATTGAGGGCTTTTTCCGTTTGCATAAAGGGAGGCTGCAGAAGCATGGCAGGAAAGGGTGAGTGAAAAATCAATGCTCAGGAACTAATACAAGTTTTAACAGTCGCTTTGACTGATTCGCAACGCTTGGCACCTATAGATTTTACACCACTATACTAATCCAAGTGCAGTATACCATTAACCCTGACACTAACAATACAAGATGTTGTTTGCTCTGTTTTTTAATAAAGTTAAGGGAATTTTACAGTAAAACTGAGCACATTCTTAAAATGAAGGTCTAGTACAGCCTATGTACATGACAACCTCACAGTGTACATGAACATAACTCTTACTTTAACTTCTCATCCTAATTCATTGTAATACACAGACTGCTATCTGTCTTCACAAAACCCAGAGGATTTAAGGATTACTGTGCACACAATAATCTACTATTTTACTGGTCCAAATTTACTCAAAGTATGGGGTTTTTTGGGTTTTTTTTGAGAACTGAGATTACAGGACAAGTTTCATCTGCAGCAAAGAGAGTTATTTTTAGAGTGAATTTGTTGCAGTTTCCCTACCACAAAAAAGTATAGTCTCTGTCTAGTGAAAGGGCAATACTACCAGCAAGATCCATACACATGAAGATAAACCAAAGTATCTTGAACTTTCAGGAGTTACATAGTTCTATCATTCTGACTTTCTGGACGTGTCAAACCTCGCCAAATGTTGGGTCTGTCTTGCAGTAAATGCACCAAGTGTGTGTTTAGCAGCTTTGCACCAGTAGCCTGACAGGGTGTTTACTATAACAGTGAGGTTCCCTCATTCCAGGAATGTGTGGCATCACTTGAAGGATGAAGGCTGCTTGGCAGAACACCAAGGAAACTATGCAATCAGCGATATTTGTGAAACCTGTTGTTAATGAATTAACTCACAGTAGGAGAAACTCCATCTACTTTAAGAGAGTTCCTACAGGAATGAATCCAGGCTGCTGATTTTTTCTTAATCTTTACAATCATGAAAGAAAAATACAATAGTGTAGTAAGCAGCTGCATTTAATGATCTTGTGTAACAATGATACATACTGATTTCTTGAATAAATTATTTTGTGTCAGGTCTGTAACAACACTTATTAGTCACTCCAAAATGGATTATGCATTGAGTCAGGGCTTTGAATGCATGCATGAAATCTTGTATACTAATATATTAGTTGTTTGAAAAATATTGGTCATTTAATTATATGGAGAACTATTTATGAAGTCTCAAAAGTTAACAAATAATCAGCTAGAATAATCAACCAAAAGCATCAACCCTACACATCTCCTCGATTAAAAGTTGGAAACACTGCATTGCAAAGTGGCAACTCTTCAACTGTTTTGCACAGCTAATCCCAGGTAAATTTAGCTTAGGTATACAAAAAATCACAGAGTTACATGCAGAACAAGCACCCTGCCAGTGTAGCTCACTACTTCTCATCCTATTACAAACTTATACCTATCCATAGAGCAAGAGACCAATATGACATTCACAGCATTTGCTCCAAAAGCCTCAGCAGACAAAAGATACTTTTTCATGTATTTCTAGCACATTCTTTCACATTATTGGTTAATGCCACAACAAAGCCTTTGAGAATGGGAAAAGGAAACAGTGGGAAGGAATGGGAAATGTGTTGCCACTAAAATGCAGAATCAGTAAAAGTTTAATTAACAGAAGATTTTGGCTTATATTTCATCTCCTGCTGTATTGCATTTCAAATCTTCCCCTTCACCCACAAAGAAATTCCACTGCATTTGAATGTGAAGTTTGCAGAGAAGAGTGCCACAAAAAAAGAAGCAGAAGCATGGACAGGTATCAGAAATACATTAACTGAGAAGTCCAGATATTCCTGAAGCAAACAGACTTGAAAGCAATTACAAAAATACACATCTGGCATTTGCTTCACAAAAAGCTCAAGCTTATTTTATTTACTCTTTTTGACACAGAAATCTGCGCATTTGACATAGGGCTCCTGCACATCTTGTCATTAATCTGCATTACTCGTTTATAAAAATGTTCAAAATCCTTTGGTGATGCAAGCATAATATTCTGCATCAAGCAACACAGTTTGCCATTTTTACCTCTAGTAACAAGAAATCTGTTTTCCTCTTCAGTGAATTATTTTTAACTTTGTTTTAATTAACAGTGTGGGTATAGGCAAGCCATCGAGAAATTGGGCTACAGAACAACTCAGCAGAATTCTGAACTGCAGCCAAATACTTTTAGTACAGAATTATCTTATGAAGCTGTTTCATTCTTTGGTTTATACAGCAGTCGTTACTCATACGTTCACATTCTTCGATAACATCAACTTTGGTTTTAAGGCTGCCTATTAAAGTAAAATATTAGCTAAAAGCTACATCCTGAGCAAACTACCGAGCTCAACACCACAGTAACTCTTCACCAGCTAATTAAAATGTCAATATGCACGTTATTCAGCCCGGCCTTCATGACACTGTCATGATGTGCTTTTGCCAATTCAAAATGAAACTTCTCTGCAGAGGAAAACAGCAATCTACTGAACAAATCATGTGGTTGTCTACTTAAGATCACAGACGAAATTTACCATTTTATGGACGTTATTTAAATAAAATGTTAACACTCACGCCAAAGTTTCAGAAATACTCCTGAGCACGCCCCTGCCCGACCTGTGCAAATTTTGTGCCGTGAATTTGTTACTAAAACAAAGAAATAGCTGTTGGATGAGCAAATGTAACAATGAGCATCCATTACCACCAAATCAGGCACCCACAAACACTTGCACTAGGGTTTATCCTTAATTCTTGCAGGCATTAACAAGTGACAGACTTAAACTAAAAGGTAAAGTGTGACTATCTGGATGCAGGACTGGGTCAAGAAACTGGGGAAGAAGTTCCAACCCAGCTTCTTCATGCTGTTCAGATCAGGTTAGCCCTGCCTCCAGCTAAAGCCAAATCCCTAATACTTACATCTAGACACAGAAAGGAAGTTGCATCTGCATTCAAAGGCCAGAAAGGAACTGACACATTAACAGATGTGTGGAACAAAGGAGAAATAAAAGCAGCAAATGAATGAAGGCAATGGGTGCAGGGAGGTTACAAGTGGCAGAGTGAGCGAAAGTGGAGGCAGAAATCGGATTCCTGGAGCAAACAGTTAAACCCTTTCACAATAATTCAGACTGACGTGATGGGCATTGCACAGGCCTCAAAAACCTGCGGTATGACTTCTTAAATTATTCACATTTTAGACTTGTAAAGGTCCTTCTGCCATTATGGCTCATCACCTTCAGTATTTTCACTTATCGGGGCTCCTAATTCATAAGACTCAAGCAAGCAACTCCAGGACACCTTTTGTTTTATCTTGCTTCATACTGGGATGTAATTTATTTTGAAGACAGAGAAGTTTATCTGGGGTTAAGTATAGCTTGAAATTAGGAATTTATGATTAGCTGTGACAACAGTGGGAACATGTGTTGGATTCATAATCCATTTATTGGCTAAATTTAGGTAATCTGGTTTTCACAGCACTTGCCAGCAGGCACATCCCTGCTATTCACAGTCAGCAAGAAAGGGCAGACATATGGAGTAGTTAGGTATAATACAGCTACTTAGATATTTGGGCTCATTTTATTGGTAGTGACTTCCCTAAAGTCATGCAAAGACAGGAGTTAGTGTGCTTCCCATTATCTCCAGCAACCTACTTCTGCACCCAATACACCACTGGATTGCAGAGAAAATATAACCTGGGCTGTATTTTTATTTTTTATTTTTTTAATTAAAATTTAACCTTGTTTGAAACATGATGTCTGTTTCCTCAGGCTGAAGAAGAGTAGTGAGAAGACCCTAAGTGCTCTGGAATAAAGTAAGGTGGGCTTTTTTATAATCAAGATCAAAGATTAGAAGTTGGATGTTCTGTTCCTTGGCTTGCAGCAAGGAATGCAGCAGTATTCCTATTGCCACATAGCAGTAGGCAAGCCCAACAGTTTTAGATCAGCAAAAGGGGGCATGAATATTATTCTTCCTCATGGGAATATTTAACAATATAATTGTTAATGTCTGTAAGAAGCTCATGTATGCCAGGGAAATTCCTGTCCTGTTGAATGTGAGTATGCAGACATAGCTTGCAGAGCTGGAGGAGAGAAGAGTAACTGCTCCGCCAAAATTACATCCAGTGGAAAGTAAAAAGAAAAAAAGTCATAAATAATATGAATAAGAAACGAGACTAACAGTAATACCACTGATAAATCAGCCACTATTTAAAAAGGTGAGACTTTCAGCAAACACACACTTTACTGCATGTTCCATGAAGGGAACTTTGTCATGAAGTGAAATCAACATGGAAGAAAATCATTGAGTGCTCAGATCGGGGCTCCTGATTGCTCTCTACAAGTCAGCAAACCCAGAAATAAAACACACCATAAACCTTAATAAAAATATAAAGAATTTACAAGCCATAACAAATTAGAAATTAAGAAAACAGTGTGTCCACATCTGCTGATCCTTTAGCAGCCCTGCACAGCAGTCAGCTAATAGCTGCACTCCCCCCTTTTCTTTGATAAGTGTTTTAAAAACAAACATCTTAAAAATACTTCTCGTAAAACTCCTCTGGAGCAGCCTGGCACAGTTTTAAGCTATCAGAGTGGCTCTGCTAGGGCTGAAGGATGAGAAACACGACTCTGCACCTACACCAGCCACCTCCCCATGCCTTCTCCTTCCCCGAAATGGCAGGCGGCAGAAGAGCCGTCGCGGCCAGCGGCAGGAAATAGCGTGAGAATGGACTCCCTCATGCTACTTCCAGCCCTTCCTGATATCGGAGGGTGTGAAATGGGTTGCAAAGGCTGTCTCTCACACTATTTCCTTTTCCACCCCAGCTGAAACCAGGAAGCGCCAGCTAGGAGGTACACACAGCAAGCACAGCGTAACATGAAGCACAGAATCAGACTGATGGCCAGGGCTGTAACTAAAGCAAGAATTCAGGGATTGCGGACACAGCCCAACATTAGCAAGTCTAGAGAAAGCACTAGGATGCTCGTGTAACCCAGGCTTTGCTTTTCATTTACTACATAGCTAATCCAAAGGCTATTAACATCAAAGCAGTTTTCTTCAGGACATTCACAGAATTTGGGTCAGACTTTACAGGATGGTGCAGGCATCCCCCCTGCCCCTGTGCCGCAAACAGCACATCTGCATGGGAGAGATCCTGCTTACTCTAACTACTCTGCTGTGTATTTTGTGAGCCTTCAAGAACAGAGCTGCTCAAATGAAAACTGAGGTAGAAGTATTAGCAACAACAGCACTTCAAAGAGATTATGTTTGTTTACATTTGACAGAAGGATATATTTGACAAACAGGTCTTGGCACATTACAGTGGAAATGGCTCCTATGTTTTTAAGTAATATATTCTAAAAAAAATACAATCCTGTGCCTTCAGAGAAGACATACAAAGGATGGCAAATAATTTATCACTGTTCAGAGTATTCTATATTCTAGACCTTTCTGCGTTGTTCTGTTTATTGTTAGCCAAGAGCAGTATCACAAGGCAGCTTCAGTACATTCGTTCTCTTCTGCATACATCCCCACGAGATACAAGAGCAATGAAATCTGGTCTCCTCATAGACAATGCTCCTTCCTTACAGCTAAAATACATTCTTCTCAGAAAGAACCTGGTAACAACCCTGCAGACCATGTAGTTCTAAAAGACGAATTGAAACTAACTACTTAGTAAGTCCAGTGAAGAAAAGGGAAACAGTCTCCTCTCTCCTCTCTCTGCCTCTCAAGACTGTAAAATATGCCTAGGCAGGAAGTACAGTAAAGCTCATGATGAGCAGAGGCAGCTACTCTTTCAAAATTAACAGGGTTCTTTCGAAGTGACATTTTCATTTAGCCAGTGAGCATGAGGGGAAAGGGCAGGATACCAGAAAGGCTATCCAGCAGCTGAGGTTACTGGGCGGGCCTCCCAGCTTCACACCTCTGAAGATCACCACTGCAATTCCATGGAAAGCCAGGACTGTACCTGTCGCTTTGGTCTTTTCTGAGCCAATGCAACCAGGAACTTGGCGGAGCAGCGGCAGTAGTACTTATTAATGTCAACTTTTTACAGGGAGGCACTGAAAAACTGTAGTGAGTCAGCAGGAAGTATTGCAGTATTTAAAGTTACTGCTCAGGAGGAGGTGAAAAATGCCATTTCCAGACATTAAACAGCTACACTCAAGTTAGCTAGATACAAGACATTAGGTTGAGAATTATACTGGTTCCTACTTTCCAGGGAAAGGACACGCAGCAAGAAGCAGCCTTCTCCTCGCCCCGAGCTCAACTAGGAGAGCTCCTGACTCATCAATTAGCTCCCTTCTTTCCTCAATACAAATCTGCAAGAGTTTATGTCTTCGCCTCCCCAACATCTTTCTTTCCAAGGTGATCCACCATCCTGCAGCTTATGCCATGCAGTCTGTAACCTCAAGAGAACTTCTGTCAGAGTACAGCTAAGCTGCCTTACACAGAGAACCAGTTTTTATCCATGAAAAGCAGAACTGTAAAAGTAGTGGTGTCCAACAGAAGGGAACCAGGTGAGTCCTCAAGACCTCCTCTCACTGCCACCATCACGCCATTAACAAGAGATGGAAATAAGAGGAGGGAAGGGACTTGTGCCAGTTCCCAGAAGCCAGCAGGCAGGATGCCGGGTGCTGCTGCCGGGAACAGCTGCCACACAAGCAGACCATGAGCTCTGCAACGTGCCCGCTCGCTGAGGACAGGAGACACAGGCCAGCCCCTGAACCCACACTGATCCCTGAAGAAGCTCTGCACACATTTCATGCTGGTTTGGCAGAAACAGAAATGAATTTTAGCTTGACATTAACTTTTCTGAAAGCCAAAAAGAGCCCTGTAAGATACACACACACTGTTCTCTGCCCAAAGACAGGCAAAACTCATTATTAAACATTCAGCACAATTGCCTTGAAAAGCTTCCTACATAAAACTGTGCCACTTCCAGTAGTGGGAAAACCTTCCTCTTTAAAAATGCTGAAAGAGCCCACACCAAGACAAACTTCAAGTATTCACACTTTGAAAAATGACATTAAAAAAAAACCTGAAAATTTACAAACAACTACAGAAAGTTAACTTTTGTTAACAGGAAACATTATTTAGGATTTTAAGGGAATCCACTGAACAAAGTATCAATATGTAACAATTCATTCAACTTTAAAGGAGGGATTTTTGGAAGCTGGTTTGATCATGAAAGCAAAAAGCCACTTTTCCACCTTCCATTTTAAGTATTCCTTTCTTGTTTTAAAGAGAGACTTCAAAAGGGGAAGGTGTTTAGAATCCAAGACTGTTCTCTGCAAAAACTGACAACTCCAACACAGTTTGCTCAGCTTTCTCTTTTAACCTCTATTAGCCCTATTGACAGTAGCTTGCACATTCAAATTGAAAGCACTCACTTGATAAATCTCAGCTACATTTTGTATTTTGCCTTTGCTACATTCTTTTCTTCAGAGTGTGCTCACCAGTTTTATTTCAAGGTATCAATCATGTCAGATTTCATCGAGTCCAGGGAAAATAGAATACCACAGAAACAAGTTCAGAATTTCAAAGTGATGTTAACCTCCAAGCAAGTATTTTGCCATTAGAAACCTCTTACTTTGCATATTGTGTTATTAAACACAATGTCACTGCATGATCAAAGATGGTAGAAAGGACAAGAACCACCAAAGCTAACAACTAGAAAGCTCCTTCTGCAAGAAAATAATGTCACATACTTTACAATCAAATTGAATAAATATTAGAATGATGAAATAGTTTTAGAAGGAGACAGCAATGGTACCTTAGTTAAAATATCTAATTTGTCAGCAACGTACAAGGTTTAATTTTGGCTCAGCAGCTCATGATGTAGAATTACATGTTCCACTAGATGGAGCAGGACAGTAAAACCATCCTGAAGGCCACCCCTGGCCGCTGACCCATGAAAAAGTCAATGTCCAGCCATCAGGGATGGTAAGAATTTTAGCTTTCTTCTGTGCATTCAGGGCAGAACAAAATTTGCTTCTCTTCCAAAAAAGGCTAACACAAAACCCCCTTTGTGCTTAACAATTTACTTCTTCCCATCAGAGAAGTTGACCATTAACAAATGCTAACCAGAAACAAACAGATAACCAAACCCTATGAGAAACAAAGCTAGGTTTTCCCCATTTCTATCAGCTTTACACTTGAAAGAAAAAATGTTCTGGATAGTTGAAGGGAATGAAAATCTTGTAGGGTTTTTTTTTTGTAACAACCGAAGTTGCAAAACGATCCATGCCAAATGATCAAACATTAGTCACCCAATGCAAAAGACATCGCTACACATCAAACAAATTCACAGTAGAAACAATGGCTAAACTTCAAAGAGGCTCCTAAAGACCTGGAGCTGTGCAAGTCATAGTAAAATTATCTCCCTGGTCTCTTTTCAAACAGAGCTAATTGTGGATTTAGCTTTCAGCCTACCTAAACAAACAACACAAAAAGAACCTTACAAATTTTATCAGATGTTCTTTAAGAGATGCAGTAGTAAACAAACTGCCCTTGTCCATCAGCACGTGAAATAAGAAATCTGCATTTCCTTGACCATTAAATCTTATTTCAGCTTCTCCAAAAGAAGTAGAGTATAAACAAATACTGAACATTGAAGTCCTGCAATTCTTGAGTATATACAACAAAAATACCAGGAATGGTCACAATTATCACAAACATGTTCCCATAAAAAAAAATCTGAACCGTAATATATGGCTGTATGTGGTAAATAACTGCAAACATGCAGAAGCCTCTTATGTTAATACAAATTATCACAGTGGTCCAAACAGCAGAAGAGAATTAATCTTTCTCAGATATGTGCACCAAGGCACGCAAGCAGAAGTCTTGGTGACTGATCACAGGCTGCTGCCTATGATTCTTACCGCCATCTCTTAGTTTGCAGATAAATAAACTGCACTAAAACAAAAGCTACAAACACGGGCATGTTTCACATCAACGTACTTTCCATCGCATTAAAACTTGCTGCAGTATCTGAAGCTGTCATCTGAAAGGAACTGGTCTAAATGGGAGGAGGAGGAAATCTGGTCTTTGAGACAGTACTATTGCCCACTGCATTAAGGTGCCAGCCTATATTAAGACCATTTGAAAGCATCTGCAAGGTTTTCAATGGAGCTGCTATTGTGTAACTGAACACCAGTTTTCCCTATCTCTTTGAATAGTTGATTATCAAGAATTCACTATGTAGCATACACTCCTTTTCCAAGGTAAGGAAAAGTTAGCAAAGGGACCATCTAAATCACTGTCACTGAATGTTTTCAATAAAAGAATTTGGATATAGCAGTCAATATAGAGCAGAATACAAACAATACTTACTACTGTGCACAATCAATCAGTTGATATTCATTAGATCTCTCATAGCAGGCTCTCACACCTTCATCTTGCCAAAGGGTTTTTGTATGTTCGTAAAACTCCTGAAAGAGTAAAAAGAGTATTAGCAAAACAGATTATATATTAAGAGAACTGGCAAATGGTACCATATCATTTCCACTGTAATGACTGATAAATGGTAGCATTAATTAACGAAAAACATTTTTTAGAACCTGACTACAAGTTCAGTTGGCTTTCTCAGTTGTTTTGACTTGAATGTTTCGTAACACAAAAACCTGCTTCTCAATCATTTTGATTGAGACCAACTGGATATTGAGGGAAGGTTAATTTTTCATTAGTTGACAATTCTGTTGGCATTTTTAATAACCAACACTATTTGGTAACTTTTGCCCTTTAACTCTTGATTCCACTGAATGTTATATTTATTTAGCCATCAAGATTTTTTTCCTTCAACAAAACACTACTTCTCAGTAATTCTTACATAATGGTAGTAAATGATGATTAGGTTTACTTGACTTAGCAAGTTAGTGAGGACCTTCAGGGACTAGACAGACATCTGCATCCTACTTAACTCTCTATGACTTAACTCTATTTGCAGAATTTATTCTATAGTGTAAAAGGATATTGAACTACTGAAGAAATACAGTGACACACAGCTAGATCATGTATTAACTATATCAACCTTAAAAATTGCAAGCCAGTGTACAAAAGCAGACAACCAAAAATGCAATGCTTCCGTTTTCTTGAACTGAAACACAAGTATAAAACACAACCAGAAGCCTGTCCTTTTCTTGCACATAAAAAAAAAAAAATGCAAAGTTCCAACTTGCTTGTAGCTTTGGTTCCAACAGAGGCAAGTGCCATCTCTAATCGTATTTCTGGATATTGGTCTAAGAACTTCGAATAGACTCAGAGAGAAAAGCAGCAGCCTAGTGACTTCAATACACACACCACTGTGGGGGCATTACTTCTATCAATGACCATGGACTTTTTCTGGCTACCTCTCAGAGCTTTTAAAGTGTTTTGGACTAAATACTTTCATTCTGAATTTAAGTGGCTCAGGTAGCTTACTCCATATCAGCATTTTGCATTGAGGACAGCACAAGACCTTTGAAATAGTTGCTGTACATATCCTAATTCCCCCCCACACCTTTTCTTTACAGTAGAAATATCTTAAAAGAAAAAAAATAATGTATTATTTTAAATAGTTATTTTACTGCTTCAAGGTTCCTCCATTAACTTAGCTTTGGAATCTCTCCCTCTTTTGGGGTATCAGTCCCTTGCATTCTTTTATTATCAGCTTAGTCCAAAGAAAGGGGTCACATCCAATGTGACTCCCAACGTTTCACTTGAAATTATATTTTTAAAAGATTCACCTTCCTAACAGAATGCTAACACCTGAACAGTACCAGAACAGCAGATGCTTTAAACAGCATCTTAAAGATGCATAATGGCAGCTTGAAGTAAATTTAGTGATGCAGATCTTCAAACCATCCTTTTTTTGGCAGGTATAAGATGCATATGGGATTGCATGATCACACAGTTGTGAACAGCCATGATGGAAAGAGCCTATCAAATGTAAATTTGATCTTGCTTTTATTGGTGTTGGCTATTCACTAGCTGAACTTAACATAAAAATGATAGTAAATGCACACTACTACACGTCTAAAAAAAACATGGTAAAATTTTGTTCTGATTTCTTTTAAAGAGATTATAAATTTTATGTATAGTAGTAGATGTATCTTTTCCGTTTGTTCCCTGGTTTTATGAACTGCTCAGGAACAAAAAGACAAGTTAAAATTCTTGCGTAACTAGATAAGAAGATTTTACTTGATTTTTTAGTACTTACAGATTGTACAACTATTTGCTGTTAAAGGAAGTAAAAGATGGCTCAAAATCTGAATTCCAGTCCTCAGTTTTCTTTCTCCCACTGCTGGAATTGTGTTCATTGGATCCTTTAATTTTGAATGTTTCCTGGTTTTTGGCAGTTGGGGGACTGTCAATTACTGACAATCTTCAACTACATCACAGCACAGTGAGGAAAGTATCTCACCAAAGCAAAAAGGAGTAACAAGAGAAAGTAAAGGAGAGAAGTGGAATTATCTGGGTCTCCTTGTATTTAAACCGAACTCATTTTGGGGTAGGCTTAGGTATTTGGTTTTGAAAGTAACAGTAGTCTAGTACAGAACATCTTATGACTCACTCAACTTATCACTACCAACTGGGAAATTGAAAACCTGAATCATCAATTGTAAGAGATTTTTTTTTGCTGAAACAGCAGCTGATTCACATGGACACACACCATTTACATTTTCCATCTAATGAAGGAAGATAACTTACAGCAGACTTCAGATAGTTAATTGAACTATTTGACAAAGATATGGCTCTAAAATAGACATCTGCTTCAAACTGAGGTCAGCATTTGCCAAGCCAATTATCTCCAAATACACCCCCCAATACTGGCTTCATCCTGCATTACAGTAAGGAAACAAACAACTAAGCACAGGCAAGTTTGCAGACGATGCAATAAGCCCGACCGACTCTTCATCACCTACGAATGTACATTTGAAGTGAAAAGAGGCAGTGTCTTGCTGAAAAAAGACAAAAATCACAGCATAGTAAAACTGCCACATAAATGTGACACGAAAGTTCTTCCTTACCATTGTTTCTCACTACAGCTATGACATTCTGATAGAAAACTGATAGAAAACAATTATTTCAACCAACTTATGAGCTCCATCATACCTTGTGGAGAAACATTTGCAATAGTTTTTGCAATCAAGACTCTTAAAATGGTATGAGAAGAAAATCAAGTTCCTGGTCCTACCATAAACACATTGGAAATAAAAAGCCTAGGATTTAGTTTAATAGAACAGTTACAAATTGTTCTGAAGAGTCCTCCTTGTGTTTTAAGGGCAGTTTTTAACTTCTAAGAAAACACAACATGGATTACAATAATGGAATAACAATCAGTGTTTGTGCCTTGTTAGGCCAAAACAGCAATAAAATACTTAATACTGCCTTTATGTCTATCATGATAATCTGAACTATAACCAGCAATACTTATGCAATCTTTTCAATAGGGTTATTAACCATCCATGTGGGCTGGAAAAAGAATTTAAGTCCACATTCTTTGAACTTTCTATTGCCATTTCAAAATCAGTATCTAAGACAAGTAATGAGTAATTATTATATTAAGACACAGTGAGGGGTTTTTTTGGGGTGGAGATTTTTGTGTTTCATTTGAGGTTTTTTGTTGTTTGTTTTTGTTTTTCTTTTAAAATTGAACTACACAACTTGTGACAGCCAAATACAAAGGTCTTTTATTAATAAACAACCTTTTGTCTTTAGGCCACACCAAATATGCCTTCACACATTTTGGGACTAAACGCTGACCCAGCCTAAACAACTGCAAACCACAACTAGAAAAGTTGGAATCAGGCCTACAGATTTCTACTCCTGCTTTACGAGAAGCCTACTTGTACTAGTCACTGATTTTCGCATTAAGACTTAGAAGTCAGTTGCAAAAAACCCCAGATTCTCCCTCCTCCCCAGTACACCTACACTAACCACAATTCTGAAATAATATTTAGGAAAAAGAGTAACACAAGAAATCCTCAGCATCCCATCCGAGTCATGGAATGACTGGGGCTACTGACAGAGAAGGCAAGGAAAACCACAAGATTTGTTACGCATTTAGGTAAAACAGGGGCTTCAGAGAGGCCACTAAGAAAAATCAAGTTAGCAACAGGGTGCCTTTTGGCTTGGTTCTTTTTTCAGTTAAACAGGTCTAATTTGTATGAGTTCTCTAAAAATAATGAGCTAGGAAACAAATTAACCAAAAGTAGCAGGCAAATTTCCTGAAAAGAAATAGCCAGAAAACTAGTCCTTACATGTCTGGTTCTTGTTTCCATAACACCGACTGATTTGCTGGCACATTCTAAAATAACAGACTCTACAGCAGCATCAACACAGGTTTCTCCTGCCCTGTAAAATGGAACTCCTAACAAAAGAGCTAAAATAAACAAATAATACTAAATAACAATTTGGTTTGGGATGACATTCCACAATAAACAGGATTTAAACATTAGGTTCCAAACAATCCACAGCATTTGCAAACTATCCATTCTTGCCCTTATGCATACTTAAAACAAAAAAAAATTCAAGTTTTGTCATTTTCCACTATAAAAGTGCTGCCATTATACAATACACACCCAGATGAAACTGGGTAAAGCAACAAAAGTCAATGTAAGTGATGACAGCACAGCATCACCGAAGGTGTGAAGTGAACTCTTCCTACAAATTATTTCAAGACTGCAGCACTTATTTACCACCAGACCAGACTTTACACTTTTCAAAGCGTTAACATAACCCTGAAAAGGGAGAAAAATCCTTGCGTAGGGAAAACAATGCCAACAGAACACAAACCTGAACAGGACTTGACTCTGAATCTGTTTAGGCTGGGCAGGGGCATAGTTTGAATTCCAGGCCATCCCCAACTAACAGGCTACGCTTCTGTGAAACTATAAAAACAACCCCCTGAGAAGATCCACTGTCTGGGTAGACTTTCTCTGGCCTTACTTAGGTAACGGAAGTATCAAGGACCATGACTTGCTAATAACGAGGAAGCCTAACCTCTCAGCATATCATAACATCACGATACTTAAAAAGTAATATTTGTGTGAAATGCATTTTGGCAAGAATGTTTTATTTACGAGACAACACTTTCTCCACCTGCTGAAAGTTCTCCCAACACAATGAGTCAATAGCCAACATTTATAAATGGCTTGTATTCACTTACAGGAATCTATGCAGACCTCTAGAGAAAAAACCCATCAGCGGAAATCATCATATAGAAGGGATGCTCGGGAAGCAGTACTTTGCTCCATAAAGATCTTACTGACACAATTCTGGATTAGAACATGGGCAATGCAGAGTCTAATCAAACTAAAACCCAACTCATATTAGAAAATTTCAGCAAACAGAATAAATGGCAGCAGGCAAACCATGGTCTATTGAAAGTCAAACCAGAGAAAGTGTTAAAGAACCCTGAGGTTGAGCATTGTGGTTGTTAAAAAAAAAATAATCCTCAAGAGACAAACTCCAGGCCTGGGAAAAAATAAAGGAACCAAATCAGCTTTTGAGAGTCATTCTAAAGGATGAAATATAAGCAGAAAATGAAAGAGAAAAACTGGACACACTGTCTACAAGGTTTTGTTCCCTCCAGATATATAAATACTCAAGAGACTTTTAAAAAATGTTTATGAAGCAATGTTTTATAGGCATTAGGATGTTGGCAGGGAAAATCATTGGCACAGTTCTTGCCACTATGACACCATATTCACAGGAACCTTAGTGTGGATATGCAAAATTATCTTTTCTTTGTAACATATAATATAGGGTAGATCTGTCATTAGAAAAACTTATTTACTAATTCCAGGAAAAGTCAATGCCATTGAAAAAAACCTTACCCACTAAAAAGTGTATACAACCATTACACAATATTGTGGTTAAAACTGGGATTCAGTTCCTGGGCAAAGTTCACTGTCCCATAGCTGCACATTTCATAATAAGAGTTTTAAATAGGTCATCAACTTACAAACCTAATGATTAAAGGTCAGACCAAACCAGCTCGTAACTAAAACTGTATCCTGGAGGGTATTTGCTTCCTGACATGTTCAGCTTTTAAAAACAACACTGACTGTTGATTTCAAACCCCTTTACAACCTTACTTTGCAAAGTAGGGGCACATGAACTTTACTTTCATGACAGCTGGGCAGTTCTGCTGCATTCCACTAACGAACCACATCAGAACAAGATAGGGTCAGAGGACAAGGCAGCATGGTGCACTCCAAGACAAACTGCACAGGTTGATTTTTCTCCTTCCAGGATAGGCAAATACACAACAAATTGATTTATTTCATTACTCATATCTGAAATCAAGTGATTATTATTGACTGTAAGGCCACTCAGAGAAGGAAACTGATGGCATCTTGTAATTCTCCCCATGTTTGGGCAGGGATACTAGAATATGTTAAATCTGTCAAATCAGACAGTTTAATAAGCCACTTAGTTGAATAGGGAAACATCTGCATTCCTAATGGTGTGAACAAGTGTTAATTATTGCTTGCTATTTCAGGGAAAATATGCTGATGATATCACAAAGGAAACGCATACCTACAAATAGTTGAAGATACTCTCCAGTTACTGGCATGTGTCCAGAGCTGAATAGAAAACTCTTTGGGAGAGGCCAGAGTACTCAGTACTTCCCATAACTGGAAATACCTCAGCAAGGATTCAGTCGCACTATCAATAGTTTTTCATGCTTAAAAAAGAAGAATGATGCTGAAATATTTTGTGTTTCTGCTATGGTATCTTCACATTTCTAGTAGCCTAAATTAAACTGGATGTGGCTGCAAGGAATGGACAATAGCAAGGGAATTGTATTTAAGAAACTCCTGTGAAGTTTAAACTTTTTTCCCCTTTGTTAAGGCTTTCAAAATACCACAGTATTTGAGAAATTTGCCAACACACAATTCAATATCCATAATCTACAAAGTGCCTTTGGTTAAAAGGCCTCACTAGCATAGTATCATACCATTTCTCTTTTATTTCTGCTTTCACAAGAAGTTTCATTGCCACAGAAGCTTGATCTGTTCATCCTAGAATACTGCTCAGATTTAATCCTTTCACACAACTTCTATTTAAAGCACATCATGCTCATTAGGGAGGAAGAACTCCCTCTTGGTGAGAGCACTGAGATGGAAGTTGGCAGACGCGGACCCTAGTCCCCATTTCATCAAGATTCCTCTGCAATTTTACACCAAGTAGTCAGTGTTCCTCTGCTTCTTCACAGTATACTCATACATGGAAAGAAGGCAATTCATTAAAGGATTAATCGCACTGATAGCACGAAAGGCTCACAAAGAAGTCTTCTGTACCATTCCAGCTCTCTCATGGGGCAGTAGACAGCAGTAATAGAGGCATTTCAACCATCAGCTATTCTCTTAAACCTCTGGCTAAGAAGGTTTAATAAAACACTGAGAAATTTCCCTTGAGCCTTAAATTAGGGTTTGGAAAATGTCTTTCATACTACATCATTTAGTCGCTTTTTGGGTAATGAATATATAATATATTTAAAACAAATATTAAAATCAAATGACCTTATTACCTCAAGTAGCACTAAGCAAACTCCATTTCAGGTAATGGGTTGAACCAGGGACCATACAGCAACTTTGTTGCCCCTTTCAGGCTGGAAACAAAAAGAGTATTTTTGCCAAAAACTTCCACCAACAGAAAAGGGTGAAAGATAAAGTAGTTCCTCCTCATTCTAAATTCAGACAATCACAAACACAGATCGCTAATCACCTTACAATCTTCCCAAAGAAGCAGAATCCGAATTCATACAAGTAGTCAGACTCAATACAGTCTACATGAAGACATCAAGCTCACATACCCTTACAACAGATTAATTAAAAGTTCTGTTTATTTGCTGGGACTATTTTTTAGAGTAAAAAGCCACCCAGTTCCCTGGGAGCTTAAGAGATCCTGAACTTGATTGGGACAGTGAAGAAATGTCATGTAGTATCCAACAACAAGGGGAACACCCTGAGAACCTGATGGCTCGCTGAACAGCAGGTCTCCACCAGAAGAGAGGCTTGCATTTACAAAACACTATGCCTTTAACAACTCCAGTCAGCTACGGGCACAACAAGGTCTGCAGCAGGATCAAAACTTGGAGTAAGCAAACACACAAGCAAATACCTGTTCATCCACACACCTTCATTTCCACATGAGCTCTCGCCAACTTCCATTCAAGTTTGACAAGGGAAAAAGCCCATGCTTGCGGATGTCTCTCAAGATTGGGGCCTGACATGTTTTTTAAATTTCATCATAACTTCATAACCTAAATGCACGCTCCCTGTTGCTCTGTTCCATATACAGGTCTCCCTGCTGAGAAGTCACAGAGGCTTCATGCATAAAGGCAACTCTGTACAACTCAGACATATTACAAGACATTGTATTTGGTACTGGAAAAATGAAAACCAACTTCAAATTTAGCACTGAGCAAAAGAGCAAAGAGTACTCCACAGAATAAGAATGTACAAGAGATCACGATACTTTTCGTTTTAGCTACCTCCATGCTCATCCAAGTTCATCCTTTACTCATCTGATGTGATGTAAATTAAATTCAAATACCAAAGTAATGATTTTTTTTTAGAAGCATATTTACCATCACATTTCCAAGTCTTTGTACACTGCAGAATTTTCATGCCCAAAGGCACTTTTTGTGGTACACCCAAAAAGCACATCCACAGGGCAACTAGCACATTTACAGGTTGCTTAGTCTTCACCGAGTCTCTCAAAGAAACTCTTCTCAAGCCATTGCAATACAAAGCAAGCTCACAGGTATAATTTTATTTCATCTATGCATACACTAGTATTTTGCGGTAGTCTCTCACAGTGATTAAAAACAGAAAATGCTTAAGAATTTCTATATTAAATTTATGCCTATTTCCTGTTTAATTCAGCTGACAGCTCTTCTATTTCACATAAATTGAATTAATCTGTTCTTGTTCTTTAAGACTGCTCTGAGGATAACAAAGAAGATGCATAAAGAGAAACTGAGTCGCCATTTCTTCAAACGAATTTTGAAATGCAAACTTACGAATCTATAAATATGGTATGGTGAGAATTTGCTGGATAAAAATGCCAGTGCAGAATAAAGCATTAGTATTTGCTTCAAATGCTAATCAAATTGATAATAAAGGAAAATATAGGGTGGCTTTATTTACTACAAAAATGACTGCTCTACAGAAAAGATGTGCAGATAATGTCTGCTGTCTAAAGTTCTGCATTGTAGATTCTCCAACTTAAGGAAATACTTTATAGGATTTCCACAGAACTATGTGAACACCTTGGTGAGAGCACTGCAGAATTCAAAGGCCACATTCCTTTAATTTTCTAGCAAAAAATATCTCCATGTACAGAATGTTTTATTTTATTGCATTTAATAAACAGAAGCATAAGAAGAAGCAGCATCCCCCTTTTCACAGCACTCTGAAATTGCTGTTACTGGCAGTAAAATCTGGATTACCAGACGGTGGGAAAAGAGCCATTCCTGCACGTGCTGCCACATTTAAGAACAGAATCAGGTGTAGCTGGAAATACTGCAGCAAACAGATCAAGAGACTAATCACTATATAGAAAAGCAACGCTAATTAGCAAAGCTGCTTAGCTCTCACATTTCATCTCACTTCTGTTCACTGAAGACAGTAAGGAGACTGGCTCTTTTTAAGTCCACATGTACTCATTATTTAGGCTATATTTAAAGTTAAGGCACTGTAATATTACTGATCTGATGGGCTAGCCTAAATATGCACGTAATTTTACAGAATACAGGCCTAAAAACTCAAGCTTTTTCTTATAAATTAAAACACAAGAAACTCTAAACCAAGATGAAAACTAGGGGGCTTAATCTGTATTTGAGGACAAGAGGGACAAAAAGACAAATCAACAAAAAAATGCGATCTTCATTATTGGGTATCAAGATTAACCAAATTTTATATTGAAGGAAAAATTAGAAATACTGCTTTAAATTACCAAAATCAAACCGCCTATGCAAATCATTTAAATTGCTATTTCTCACAGCTTCATGCTCATTAGCTGGCATCCATTAAATATGTTGAATTCCTGATATATACAGTCTATGAGTTACTTTTGCTAAACACATGAATGTTGTATAAACAGACATAAGCAACTGTATATTTTAATAGTTTTTCAAATTACTTTTACTTTCTTTACTTCATCACCAGTCAGGCAGCGTCACTTTCTTATTTATGATGTTCTCCTTTTGTCCATGACCTTTGTTTTAGGTGGAGACCAAAGTTCCATTTAAACGAAGGAAACCAGCATATTAACTTAATTTAATATGGAATTCTAGCTGGATGCATGAATTACAGCAAAATTAAAGGCTTATCAAAATACATGACAAGTTTTTAAAAAGAAGCTTTTTTAAAGAAGCAACTGGTGAATTAAGTAATTGTTTCCAGTCACCAGAGCACTCTGCTTTGTGGAAGCAATGAGTTTGCACCTTTTAAGGGTATTTTTTTCTTTTTTCCAGTTTTAATAGGAAACTAACCTATTTTTAATGTCTAATGTCACATTACTGAACAGTACAGCAAGCTAAATGGACTACAGGGTTTAATTTTCTGGTATAAATGGTTTCTTCACTTCAAAGAAGCCCAGGCTCCTAGACAGTGCTTTCATTTCTGGAAAACTTTAGCAGTCAAACCATACAGCACAAATATTTTTTACTTATTTAAATAGCTTTATTCTTAGGTGTAAAAAGAAAGAACTTCCCACATTAAATATTTTCTCTATATATGTGCACAGTTTCTAATTAGATATCTTACTAAAGAATGACTTTAAAAAAAAAATAATCAAGTTCTCTGTAAATAAAAAATGCTTTGCATAAATTATGCATGATCCTACAGAAATCCCAGAGACTTTATTGTTTCCTGGACCAGAAGACCCAGGACCAGTAAAAGATCTGGTTTTTAAAGTGATTCACACTGAATTCACTCACCAGCAGCTGACAGACCTAGACACCCCCGTCACAGCGCACACATCCTGGCATGCCAGAACCTCTCCATGCACAAAGGCAGCTGCTCCCAGCATGGCTACAGCAGCCATGTGGGACCACTGGGAATTCCTGCACATTCAAAAACTTGCCATTCCAGGTAACAACTCCTATGACAACTGCTGTCAAAGAAAGATGGCCACCAGGAATTTGCTTGGGAACCTAAAACCTGAGTTTTGTACTAGTGTTTGCTTTTACTTATTAAAGTAATGTCTAGTTAGCAAAAAAGTCAGGTATTACTTTATGCTTACACTCAATGTATTTTAATTATTAATGGAAAAGGTTTCACGTCAACATAGTATTTCTTAGTACAATGCAATGGGCTAGTTCACAAGCTAAGTAAAGCCTGGGGTACTGCAGACTAAAGCTGAAATTAAAACAATCACACAATAAATAGGTTAGCAATGTCCAGATTTGCTATTCACTTATAATAAGTTTATTTATAAGAAGTTACAAGATATCTGATATTGCTATTCACTTACAAGAATACAAAATTCCTATCAGGCATCTATCCAATGTGGACAAAAATCAAAGATTTCAGGAGATTCATTACTAGCTATACACATTTTAATTATGAGAAAGAGAAATGAAGTCCCGTGGCTGCCTACCCCAGAGCCCCTATACTAAAAGGTGGCTTCAAAACAAATCTTTTAATTAATCTGTATTAAAGAACTGGTGGCTGCTAGTCCTGTTAAACTCCAATCAGGTAAGCTCAATTGGATTAACTAGAAGTCCACTTAGAAGGACCTGCTCTTTGTAGATAAGATAACAGAGACGTAAAAACCAGTAAGTAAAGATTATTTGAGAGGATCTGGTACTACATCACTCTGCTGATACTGTCTGTAATACTCCCCATTCCTTTTTGTTAACAACATTAACATTCTTGAGTTAAAAATACTTCACATACCCACATGGTCTACCACTTATGCACCTCAAGATGCAACTCCAGATCATCACTATTTTACAGATAACAAGATTTAAAAAAGGCACTAGAACAGAAGTGTATAGGACATTGAGGTGACCTGCTCAAAATTATAGAGAGAGTCTGGACAAGAAAAAGCAAGAGCACAAAACTTTCTTGCCATAATACCTATCCATGTAATATTATCCAAATACTCAAGAAACCAGGCTCTATTTCCCACCTTTCCCAGCATCTGATAGGTTTGCCCACCAGAGAAAATTTTTGGCCCATTCCACCCCCCAAAAATCTGTAAAATTTGAGGTACCCTCATGGGAAATGGGCTTCTTCAGAGTGGATATGTTTGTTATTACATTACAAAGGTAGCAATGCTGTCAAACCGGAACAGCTCTCCTCTTCTTCCACTATGTATTTAGACAGAGGTAATAACATATCTATCATTATACACATCAGGGTGATTATCTACAGGGACAGATAATTTTGTTCTCTTGCCTACATAATTAAGGAACATTTCTGGCAGCAAGGAGATCCCAGTTCACAGCTTTTCTTACTGAGACTGTATTCTCTTGTTACTTTCTTGAAGATTTTGGTGTCAAAAGCACCTTAAGGACTCCCAACCCTATCCCTGACCCTACTGCGCAGTAACATATTACAGTTTGTACCATCTCATTTGCACCACACTGCCCACAGGCCATGTCATAAACCAGCCCTCAGAACTGATCCCTGTTAAAAATATCCCCCCAAAAATAGAAGAGAGAAGGAGCAAGGGTTACCAGGGTTATTTTTAACCTGCATGGGTTCAATGGTCTGACTGACACTGGGGACCCAATGGAGGTTTTCTTGGTGCGAGTGAGGGTGGCACATCATGGTGTGGAGGAGAGGGAAAGGATGGCTGTGGGCAGAGGAGATGCTAAGCCAGCTTTGAGGCTGAAGTCAGCATGTGGTAAAGTTCAGGCTCAAGGACACCACTCAGAAACCATAATAAAACTATTCAGCAGCATTGGTAGTGGGAGATTCAAAATAACTACGATGGAGCAGTGTAATAAAAAATAAACTGGGACCAAAAGACCTGCAGACAATTTCACCAACACTCTCAAAATGATGCTTCTCTTCTAAACATGTATTTTCCTAGCTCTAGAGAGCCTTAGGCTGGAGTGATTCTGCAGTTATTTTTCATTTCAATAGTGAATATTCTATTCGGGTTCCACTACTTTTTGAATACCATCTTGCTGAAGTTATCACAGTATTTTCAAGAGACATCTTCCTTAGCTGAGTCCAGATCAATTAAAAATAGGCAGTTGTAAATACTGTTCTGCTATTTTGAATATTTCATTAAAACCGGAGAATTATAAAGGGACTGCAACCCAAAATAAGTAAGTTTTATTTGGCAGCTTGCTTGAAACTGGTTGATCATGGAAAGAGAAATGTTCATAGAACGACAGCATTTCCTTTCCTCTTCTAAAAGTAAAAGCAAAAAGAAAGGGATGAGAAAAAGGACACTATTAGAGCTGGTAGTAGGGATGGAGAAAATATCCTAACCACTGTCTGGTATGCAGAACAGGAATAAAAATATCATCTCTATGACCCAGCTAACCCAACAACACACTATATTTGAAACAGATATACAGCTAGTCAGAAGTATTAAAAATACTTACGAGATTGAATTTTGACACTGAAAACATACACATACAATTTTGTTGAGCCAAATGCATCCAAGAACAATTGCAACCGAAAAGCCGTTTGGAAGTTCAGTTACAAGCATCGTTTGTTTTTATTTTCTATTTTAACTGATGGAATAGTTTTAGAAAAAGCCTGAAATTTTGCTTCATGAAATCTTTGTTCTTACACACCACATTGACCCTGTAAAGCATGTATTCATCTGGTCACACAGAAAATTAAAGAGCAGAATTTACTCCTACAAAGTTCAGCTGGTGTGAGATAATTAAAAAAGCAGTTCTAGCACAAATTCGGGCAAGCTCTCAAATTTCCTGCTCAAGCAGACCAACTATGGTACTTATTTCATTAGAGAGCCTCAATGATGAACATAGTTAATTTTATAATTTCTAAATCACTTATTAATTTCTCCCTATTTAAAAATACTATTTCTCATGGTATCATCTTAAAACAGAAGCCCAGCAGCAATTACATGTATGTCTTCAGATCTGTACCTCTGTTCCAATATATCAACACAGAGATTATGACCTCATTTCTAAGGCTCAGAGTAATGCGCATTCACAATCAGCTCGATTATTAAAATTAAATGCTTCCACTATCTCAAACGAGTTCAGTTTGATCAACTTCCGAGGTTTTCTTACTTGAACTTTCTTTTCCTTTGATTAATGTCATCATATCGGCCAGTGACAATTTAATCACATGATAAAAAAACCAACCCGAATAAGGGAAATGATAGTGGTCCTTCTTAAATGATAATCTTTTGTAAAAAATTGGTAGTGTAGTATTTTCAAGAAGTACTGAAAGCAGAACTCTATTTTTATCATAGAAAGCATGATCTCTATTATTCTCAATGGTCATCCAAACTAGCAGGGCTAGTACTTTTTTGCAAGACTTAGTCTAAACTCTCTATGTCTGTGCATTGCCTTCTGGAGAGCTCGCTAAATCAATGTTTAAGAAAAGGTGAATGAGCACTTAAAATACAAGGCCATTCTGCTTCCCTTTAAGAGTACAGCACTAAGTATTCACAGCCCTCAAAGAGAATCTCTTTGGTACATGCATGTTCTTTCTCCCTACTCTCATCAAATATTATACTGAAGAAAGTATGTCTTCATAACAGGTGAAATATGATTCTCCAAAAAGAAACTGGAAGAGATAAAAAGTTCTGCAACTCAAAACAAAGAGCACTGCATATGACTAACATCACTAAAAATTCCCCTCCCTTCTTCGGCATTAATATGCAATATAGGAAAAAGTTTAGCTGCCAGTTGGTTAAATTCTCCCTCCAGAGTACTGGAGAAGAAAGTAGATAATCAAGACTCTCCTGGACAGAAAGCAAAACTAGCATAAGACTATCCTTTACACTTACAGAAAATTATTTCTTTTTCTTCAGAGTACTTTCAATTAATCAGTAACAAAGTCAGAATCTTTTTTATAGAGGTACCCAAGCATCACCTATTTCTAATATCATGCACTGAGAGTTGGCATCTAGGGACATTCTAGACCTTAATTTAAAATACACAAAACGTACGCTCAGTTTTTGAGGTACAAAAGGACTATAAGCTACGTTCAGACAAGCTCAGAAATCAGACACATAATAGCCTCTATAATGACCACGGGCAGAGGGAGCCACAATAATCCTTCAAAATTTGTGGATAATGTATATCCAGTTTAAAACCACAGCCCTGCATTTACACATGAAGTAGTTAATCACACCAATGAAGCTAGCCACTAGTCACTTTTATGCACACACCTAAACCTCTGTAGATTCAGGGCTTAAAAATTTCAGACAATACCTGTGCTCAGAGAAGAAAGACTAGTTTGACTGGAGCACCGTTATTCCTGAAGTCGTGTGTCATTCAACTCATCAAAGATTTTCACTGAACTTGAAATTATTTATGGACCTGGTAAATATATTTCTATTGCTTTAGACATCAAGTGCTTGTTACCATTTGTGCTACCAGAGATAATGCATATTGATATTAACTTTTATATAAAAACAGTTAATGTAACGTATACACACTGGACTGACTCACTCAGCACTGCATAATTAGTCCTTGCTGCAAAGAAAAAAGTAATTACTGGGTTTTTTTTAAATCACTGCATTTCAATTGAATGGAAGAAAAAAAACCCAAAACTCTGAGGTAGAAGAGACAGGGAAAATCAAGTATTTCAGTACGAGTTAGGTCACAGGAACTTGTTACAGCGTTGTTACAGATCACAACCTGAACTACCACAAAACAATGGGCAGTAGGGTAGCTGTGGGCACACAGCCAGCTCAAGAGCACACTGGCTGGAGTGAGGAGCCTTTTCTCTCAAATATTCTCCTAACACTATCTTCCAAGCATGAACCTTTGTCCCTCTAGTAGGGGAGATCATCCATTAAGTGACTATGAATAACACTGACAAGTGTCAAAACCAAAGAGGAGTCAAAGCTAAACATCACAAAATCTCTTTAATTTATTTAAGATTCTTTAAGATAAAATGACTGATGTTACATTTTCTGTGCTAGAAAAGAACCATACACCTTTCTTCTCCATCCACCTGTCTATGCCTGCTAAACTTAGAAAATGACTGGATTTGAAGACTACAATGCCAGTATTTCCACTTACTTGCTGATAACACAGGACTGCTGCCTTGTACACAAATTATGTGGGTTTGGTTGGTTGCTCTTCTCTTATATATAAAGGCTTATCAAAGCAGAGAATTTCCCAGAAGTGGCAACAGTTGCAAAAGGTAACTATCATTGGTTTCACAGACCTCAACAATGTTTACAAATCAGAGTTACGAAAACCTTGCAAACTATCCTGCTTCTTACTACTATTTGTACTTGCACTTTCCAGCATCCGGGACTGACTACTGCTGGATACAGAATTCTGGTATAAATGGATCACGATTTTGATACACCACCATAATTCTTACCTGCTGCCCTCTGGAACAATGCACAGAGAAAGAATACAAACTTTGAAATACTCCTGTATGACTTCAAGTATAAGACACTTCAGGGTAATTAATAAAAATATCCTCTCGGTGTTTAAGAGCTCAGTGTTTACAAGCTGTATTTTCACAGGGTTCTGCTACCAGCCTGGTTGAGGTACAGTAGAAATTAATCACAGAGAGTGGGCACAAAGTTATACCATCCACCAAGTAATTACACTTTCTGCATTTACTCTGGGACTGCTGGCATTTTGAATGATTAACTAGGACTGGGAGGGTTGGGGCAAGGACATAACATGTGGAGCCTTTGCAGAAAGCCTGGCTGACACAGCTCTCTGAGAACATGTCTGAATCAGCAGAAACTCTAGTATTCTTCCAAAACAGAAATACAGTACCACTGAATGCCAGCTAATCATCAACAGACTGTTGTGTGTATTTTCACTCCCTTTGGGCCAGGCAATTCCCAACAATATCCAAATTTAACTGCCAGCACTGCTGATTATTTCAGTAGAGCACAAAAAGTAGACAAGCATCTCTGTGTTCATAAAGGACCAGCTTGAATATCCTGTATGAATGTTGCAATATGCTTGATTTGGTTAGCACTGATCAAAGACACTTAGTGTGGTAATTCCCAGAGAGACCTCACTGAGTTTTGTAAATATTTAGTACAGTGCAGTGAAATAAAACCATCCACAAAAAAGCATGACTGCAGCCCATGTGAATTACTTACTTACCGGTGGGAAATCAAAGTCTATCTGGTTAGCTAAATTTAAGATGTAGTCGATTCGAAACTGGTTCTCTGGATGGGCTAGTTCAACTGGAGGTGCCAAATTGCCCATTGCTGTCACTATTGTCTGCAGAGAAACAGAAATAAATAATAATAATAATGAAAAAAATAAATAAATATTGCAGAGTGTCTAAATAGCTCTGAATAATTGAAAGCAACAGCTTGTAAGCTTACCTCTATAGCTTCTTTAATATTGTTTTTAATATCCTGAATTTTCATTTTCTTCTCCCTGTAATAAAAAATCACATTATTAAATTCAAAAGCCATAAAAGCAGAGTATCTTCTAGAAACAGAACATGAACTTGAAAACTATTCTATCAAAACTGTGTTGTCACTATCGACTAAAGTGCTTTCAGTCAATGAATACTTTTGTAGATGCACTTGATTAAATACCTCATAACTTTTCTACTTAAACACTAAACACCTATTTGTACTAAAACCCTCAGTATCTAATTATGCTTAAATAAAAAATTATTGTAGTCTTAGACTGGGACTAAGACATCCTGCAAAATCAAACATTTTGATTCATCTGAATGCAAACTACTAGACATACATGGAACTTATTTAGAAAAGCACAAACTGGAAACAAATGGGGAGGAGATAAGTTACTAAAAGTGGAAACAAATGAAAGTACAAAAAAAAAATTACAGCAGAAAAGTGACGTCATACCAGAAAAAGCTAGAGCAGAGAAACTCAACCTGACAGAGACATTCAAACTAGCACTTTAGATATAAAATCTAAAATAAATAATAAAGGGCTAAAGCAAATAGCTAAAATTCCCTTTTAACAACAAGCAGAAGAGCACGCTAGAAAACCACCCGGAATGCTCTGTATGAGCACTGTCATTTGGGATTAACTGCAGCCAAATTAAAAAGCATCACAAGCTCAAGCAAGCCAGAGTAAACCACTGCCTCTACTGTGTGTGCACTGTTTTATGTGTCAAATCTGACAACAGTTACTTTCAATGTTAAATAGTGCAATAAAATTAAATGCATGATCAAATATATGGTATTGACCAGCAACTAGCATCCTAAAAGTATTACACTAGTACTGAGACAGTAAGTTGTAACTTAACTGTGATGTACTATCACACAATTTTTACATTACTTTCTTACTATACACAACATAAAATGACTACTTTGAGATAAACCAAGTTAGCCATGTAATTACTACAAGAACCCCAGCTAGATTATCTAAGTGACCTTTTAATCTTATTAAACTGTTTCTACTGAATGTTTTATCTGAATATTTATACCAACTATTTTTATGTTTTTCATTCTGAAAAGTAACATTATCCAGCACAATATCCCAGAGACTTTACGCTTGCAACAGCATGTTTGCTTTTCTTACCCCTTCAAAGGTAGTGCTCACTCTTTCAGCTTACAGACCACAGCTTGAAAACCTCATTTTACTGAGTTAATTAAGCATGTAGATTGCAAGTGCTTTTTATCACTTTTTCCTTTCTATAATCATTCACAACCAACAACCAAAATGAAACTGAAAGCATATTCACCAATCAAGAATGCAGAACAGCAGGGAAAAAAAAATAACCAAGAAACCAGTACTGCTTAAACAATTAGGCAGACGCAGACAACCAAGAGTGGTGAGAATTTTGATTATCAAATCAAAGATTAATGCAACTTTTGTAAAAGACAGGGTTAAGGAAAACACCACTGTGCCTGCCACGTGGTACACTGCCTTTTAGATACAGACGTGGAGGACCTTACTATACATTCTACAGTTGTGACAGCATGACTGCAATGCAAGGGCTGCTCTTAGAGATGGAAAGCAAGTGGCAGCATCAAATCATCTCACTCAGTGACTGCTGTGTAGAGAGAACATGTCTGAATCAGCACCCAAACAGAAACACAATTATCCCTGAACTTCAGCTCCTCCCCGCTGACCATTGCATGTATTCTCAAAACTGTGGGACTGGGTGAGGAAGGTCAGTGAAGCTTGTTGAGGAAAGAAAATTAAATGCTCAGTAATCTGATGTAAATTCTTTGTTTCCCTAGACTTCCTGATCTGCCTACAGACCACCTTATTCCTGGAGACTACCAGGTTTTTGCTTTAGAGATTTGGCACTGCTGATGGGAACAAGGCAGTGAGCCAACAAAGACCAAAAGCACTGAACTAAGGAAAATAAGTAACACAGGAAAAGAGAGGAAAAATGAGGCCTTTTCACCCTCTTCCTTCCCATCTTCAATGCTTTCCATTGCCTTGTATCTTGAGAAACTGTCCATTCCATAAACTAAGGCATACAGTAGGTGTACCAACACTGTGTTTTCCAGTTAGTGCATGTATGGTGGCAGAAACATCAGGCACCTTCTGGTTTTTAAAACTTATGTTCCTTTATTTAATAATATGTAAATAATGGCATTTTACCCATGACAATGTAAGCAATTCGCCTGGCTTGATTTTGCCTCTAATTTTCAGCTGGGTTTTGAACTTAATGTACACGTATCCAGATTCCACCCCACTGAGATCAAAAGGGCAACTGATACGCTGAAAGTTTAAGCAAGATATCAGTATTTTTAAAGCATTAAATAAAGAAATACTATTCAGTCATTTTGCTTTGTTTTGGAACATCAATAGAAAGACAGAAGTTTAAAAAGCCGTCTGATTTTTTTTCCCGTCCCATGTATTCGTTTTTTTAAAGCAAACTCTAGTTATATTCTCTCCCCTGGAACACTTGCAGGTAACTGCTTCGAAGCGTCACTCAAATACACATTTACCTGACTCTTCCATACCATATAAAAAAACCACATTTTTTTTATTACAGGTTTCGGTCCAACTTTCACCTTTACACCTCTCTACTGATCCTCATGCATACTAGCAGCGTTGCAGAATGGGGAGTGACGTAAATCTCTGGCAATTAACAAACTGTTTGATAACCATCATCATCTTTACAACAAGAATACTCATAGTTCCTATTTCTGGTTTTGTTGCCATGGCCCTATAGCATGCCCAGTAAACAAGGAATCTTATTACACAGCAATGAATGTTTTGTAATGTTTACTAAGCATAAATTTTCCATGACAATGAGATACTTCATTCTTCTGGAACTCAACAAGTTCATCAATCACCCATCCAACAGCTTACATACACTGTAGCTTCCCTTCAAAAAGAAAGGTGAAACTCATTTTATCCAGGGACTAAGGAAATGCAGCAAACAACAGCTAAACCCCACTTCTGCCAGCATTCTTTTTGAGAGATCCCAGCCAGGTTGCACCACGAACTTCCAAAAGTAATTGAATTTCATTATCCCCAACCACACAGACTAAATACTGAACTTAGAAACAAATTCTTGCTTTTCTCTTTCCTACTCCCAGGTGCTGGCACAATGACCAAAACTACAAAAGGAAAAAGTTGGGCTCCCAAAACGCTTTCCTCTGGAGCAGACGGAGTAGATTGGGAATGGCACCATGCTATCCTGGCTAATGAACGGCTGTTGTCTCTGCAGGCCTGTTCTGTATCTTTAGATGCCATGGGTTAATAAGGTCATATTTTTAATCTTGTTTAAAACTTTTGCTTAGGCTGCGTAGAGTAGGCCAAACAAAGCATTAAACTCTATTAGTTAAGGATTAGAAGAAAAATCTCAAATCCTGCTGGTTTCAATATTTAAATGGGCCAAAGCAAAGCTGCACATAGCTTTCAGGAAAACTAATAAAGTCTATTTTAGGCACTATAAAAAAAGATGGCATTTTAACTCAAATAACATGAAATTAGAATGACTGAGGAGGTCAGAAAAATCAAATATTCCTTGAAAACAAACCTTATCATTATTTAGTAAAGAACTTCTCCACCTGTGGCTGAGCTTTGCTATTAAAATGGCAACATTTTTACTCAGACTTCATCAAATCCTATGCAATAAACACATTACCAAACAGATTACCAGAAAATGAACTATTTTAATGTTAATGTTAATTTCTGGTTTACCTTCCAGATAATATGAATAACCATTGCTTGGAACTTGGAATAAATATTTAAAGCTTAAAAAGAAGGTTCTGGAGGACCAATGATTCAGCTCACCCAGAATAAACATCTCACAGGTAGAAAAGTTAACCCCTCAGTGCTGAAATAAATGGTCAAAACAAAACATGTTGAAGAGCTGAAATAATACAAAAAACCCAAAAACAAACCAACAAACCAACAAAGCCAAAACCCATAAAAACCAAAAACACACAAAGAGAGAAAGAAAACAAACCTGTGACCCCTTTATGCCATTGATCTAAATGCCCGAAAGCAAAGTTTGAATTTCTTGGTTAAGGAGCCGTGCTCCTTGTTGCAAAGTTTTGTTCACCAGGCAGAGTTTGGACAAGATTGAAGAGAAAACTCCGAAGAACTACCTAGTTTTAAATCAGAATGTAGTATATTACTACCTTTGTTTCCAGCAAAAAATTGGTAAGGTTTTATGAACACAAATGAAGTGCCATGTCTTCAAACACCACAAACTAGAAGAAAAAAATCCAAAACACGCAGAGTGTAAAGCAACAATAAGATTGATTTTTCCTTTAGAAGGAAAGATAGCCATGCTAATAAAGCACTATCATTTTAACATACATCAATTACCTAAGTTAGTGGGGAAACTCACCCCATATCTCCCCCCAAAACCTCTGATTATACAGGAAACTGTATACTTTAAATGTAGGAATATTTTAGGAACCAAACATCAGACATGTCATGAAGAATACTGTGAAGAGGTGAATTTAATGCTGTGGGATGCATCATTTGAGTGAAAGTGAAAAGATTATGATCAGATAATATGCAACAGAAAAAGGCTTTTAATGAGGGTAAATGATGATTGCCAATTAATCCCACTATGAACATGGCCTAAAAAAGGAACATACTCTGGAATATGAATACTTACAATGTGAATACAAAATACTGGAACATTCTTTGTATATTGCAGATATAAATGCTAGCTTTCATTTTTGAAAAATGTCATTTTCTCAGTTTGTCTTTTAACACGTGATTTCCTATGTGCAGTCTTAGCATAATAAATGATGCCACATAATGGTTTGTGATTTAATAGTATGCCTACATTATTTCACCACAAGTGAGCCTGTCTAGAATCCTGAGGGGTATGTAACTGCATGGGCAGAGTACACCTACTTAAATACTACTGGGTTTGTATTCTATAATAATCCCCCCAAAACCATGTTAAAATGTTATTTATTATGTTCCAAATTCTTTTTAGTTCTCAGGATGCTTTTTGCAAACAATAAAAAGCAGACAGTTTCTCTTTAAACTTGCATTGCAAAATGTACATGCCTGGAGAGTATATACAGACGATTTTAATAGGGCATATTACAATATAATCGTACGATGTTAACACAGGGCATTAGCTTTTCTCTTCTTTACAAGGTTGTAAACAGCTTGGCTTTAACACCTTCAGTGACTGGTATAATGCATAAATTACATTTATTTCTGAAGCCTGTCAGACTTTACTCACTCTTGAACTTGCTGACAGAGCAACTCTTATCTAGTGAAAAGCTTCCCTTGCCTGTGCAAAGCACTGCCAGCGAAGTGAATCAATCTGCAAGAATAACAGCCAGAATAAAAATCTTACAAAACAATTCATTTGCCTCTGGTTTTTCACAGGAAAAAAACCACGTTGCTCTGTTTCGGCACAGGCACCCCTTGGTTTGCTTTACAGGTATCACTAACAAAGGTGCAGACAGCCATGGGCTGTCCCTATTCTGCTCACCTTTACCCATCACAATCACACATTGAAAGCAAATGAAAAGTTAATATATCAATTTAATTTTAAAACACAATGCATTTCTTTGATAGGCACTCATGCACTTCACAGGCACGTTGGCCTTAAACGTAGCTATTCATCTAAAAATGGTGTCTTTGATGCAGTGAAACACACCTGTGGATTTCATAAATGTCCCATAAAATGTGCACTAAAATTTGTTTACTACACCTTATGGAAGAGAAATGCAAACAGCACTACCTGCCAATCCACCTCGTAAAAACAGAGCAGTGCAGTCAAAGTCTTCAGACACAAGACCACAAGCAAGGAAATTCAATTAAGATTTTGCTACCAATCCACAATACAAAAATTCTGTGGTACTTTGGATTCAACAATAAGGTAAATTTGGTTTAGCAGCCTGGGTTATTTCTAACAGAACAACACGGCAATTATCTCAAAATATAACAGCTAGAATGGCAAACAGGGCAGAGGCCAAGTTAGAGGCACTTGAAAATGGGGGAAAATAGTTGCCTAGAGTATTCAGAGTGAAGCTGAAATAATTCACCTCAGGCCTATAACAAAGTACCAATTTTGCAGACAAAACTGCTAAAGCAAAACAGCAAAAACCACTGAATCTCTTCTGCAAAATGAACTCTTCATTTATATCACAGCACAGAGAACTCAGTAATTCTGCCAACTTCAAAGAGATTTTTCTATTCTGTACTGTTCGAGAACAAAAGGGACGAGCACATGCGGTACCATGGGGTAGGAGCTACCATGCATCAGCTGCACAGCAGTCACTGTGCAGCTTTCAACAGGAAATACAATTTACTTGGGTCCTCAACTGCAGCAGAATTGAAAGAGATTTTCTGATCACATTAATACTTTGTTCTTGACAATTCCGTCACTTTGTAAAATGAAATCAAGTTACCCAAAGGCACAGCTAGCTGACAAAATGTAATCTAAAGCACTCTTGCTTTAGTCAGTGCCATGCTGGTAACACTGACCAGGTACACTACCAAGCGCATCACTGAAAGCAGCAACCCTTGCTGCTGCTGGATGCAGAAATGAAGTTCTCCCTCCCTAATACTGTGTTCTTACTCCACCTTTTTCCCCCATCACCTACTTGACTTAGAAGATTCTTAGGTTTATTCCTCCAAGTTTCTGGGTAACAACAAACTTTACCATCCAACTACCAAAGATGATTTATTGGGAGAAAAAATACTAAGAACAGAAAAGAATAGCTATGAGAATAGACTATTTGCTTCCTTTGTAAGTAACAGCTTTCTGAAAAAGAAAAACCAAGAGGCTGTATAATTTTGTTATTATATACTTTGATTTAGAAGACACAGCTAAAAAATACTTTGCACAGATCTTATTGTGACCTAAATAATTTGGGAGAATTTAGTTCAGTTATCCTCAAAACACAATCACTTTCACACACACACACACACGTATGAAAAGTTCCCTTTTAAATATTGGAAAAGGCACTGTAAACTGCTTTACCACTGCTTGTTTTAATGTCCTTCCTGAGCTGCATACACATCTACTTCTGTGGCCATAAGTAGATGAACATATGATAAGAAATGTAAGCACAAAGACATACCTTCTGTTTAGAAAATGATTCTGTCATTCCATAAGTTAAAAGGCAAGAAATACAAATTACTTAAGCAGTAATAAAAAAAGAGGCATCACAGCTTTGTGAAAGCAAGATAATGTTATTTTCAATCATTATTTAAACTGTAATGTTAGGTGTTAGGGGGGTGACTTCTTATTTTAAGGAACAGTACTGTAATGATATTACTCTGAAACAGGCAACACTAAATATAAACCTAATTAACTCCATGTTTCGGTTCGTTTTCCCTCTGCTCATTGTGATAACCCAGGTGTAAAGGTTAAAGGGTAGCTTTATTCTGCCTCCATGGCTATCAGATGCAAAGACTGGTCATTGGCAGGCTTGGCTCCTGCTGAAGTTCAAAGGAGCTGGGAGAGTAGCAGGACACACGCTAAAGGCTCTGTTCCAGGGGCTGCTCCAGCAGGCAGGAACAGCCCAGGCACATGGCACCCTGCTCATACCATCTGCCCAGCTGGATGTGGCACAGAGATGCTATTCTGGCTCGAAGCCACCTTGGGGCTCTCCTTCGGCTTTGCAAATTCCTCCGTAAAACCAGTTTAACTGGTTTGCAGTCCCTTTATACCTGTAAGCGGTACAAAGAGACCACCACAGACCCAGTATTAAGAAGCATAATCCTGCTTATGCTGCTCCATTTACCTCAGCTAATTAACTAGGAATAGTTTAGGTAAGGAATGAAAACAGAAGCGTTCACAAAGAGCTCTGTGATATAGGAAGCTGACAAAGGCCCTTTAATTCATACTGTGCATTGAACACCTTTGTAAATTGAAAACTTGGTCTCTAGTGTCTCTAGTTCTTCAAGCATGCATACAGAAGATAGGAAGGATAGCACACCAGTCCCATTTTCTTGCTCTAAGTACAGGTAATTATGCATAGTACAATAAAAGATGTCCTCAAAAGTTTAGTATTCTCTCTAGATACTTGCTACAGTAATTAACAAGGCTGGAGTCCTCAGAGTACACTTTGTGATTCTTTTCTGGTACAGAAGGACACCTCTCCGAGCCAGAAGGAATAGGAAGACTCAAGTCAAACCTGCTGAATCATCTTGCCTTGTACAATTCACTACCTTCAGATAACTGTTTCA
Source organism: Psittacula echo (assembly GCF_963264785.1). Lineage (NCBI taxonomy): Eukaryota > Metazoa > Chordata > Aves > Psittaciformes > Psittacidae > Psittacula > Psittacula echo. Next base: position 10,538,542 of record NC_137747.1, on the reverse strand, counting down.
AACCGCTCTCAGGAAGCACAAAGATCTACTTTCTTGCTTATGGGGGACATAATCTTTGGCTGTTAAAAAAATTTTGTGCAATCAAGGTTTCTAACAGACCATCTGGGGAAGTTACTGCAACACCCAAATAAGCTTGTGCTTGTAAAGATTCAAATTTTAGTACAATTTGGTCACAGAAATCCTTACAGATACATCTGAACAAGACAAACACAAAGTGTCTCATCAGTAATTGTTAACAACAGGTACCTATGCAAAAAGATTTTTGCTACCAATTGATAGTTAAAAGAAAACATTTGTGAGTTAGGACAGATAATTTAGAACAGACATTCCACCACGAAATAGTCCCTCAACTCTTAATTTCAAACTCGCTTCCAAATGTTAATCAAGAAATGAAACAAAGCTTCTCCTTTCATATGAAATGACCTGCAACATGACTGCGTTCTCCTGAAAAATCTGCTTCACTCAAATAAAAAATAATAATCTAAATCTCTGCATTTTCTAAATGCTGCAGGATTCAGCACCGATAGCCCGTAATTCAGAATGACAGTCTGAAGAGAAAGGCAGTTAAAGCAGTGAATGCAGAATTTCAGCACCCAAATTACAGGGGGGGAAATTTGGAAAGGAACACACAAACTGTTTGTTAAACTGTGCAGCTGTTACTGAAAGCTGACCTTAGATTTCAGTGAAACACTAATGTTAAATGTTTTGTTCACCACACGTTTCTTATGGCAGTGTCATTGCTGTCACTGAATCGACTATCTTTACAGCTACAGATCTGGAGTTTTTACCACTGACAAAATCTGAATCAAGAAAGACTTCCACAGTTATCTCAAGAGATGAGGAGTTGTCAGGTACACACAACTTTACTTACAGGCCTTAAGAACACTTACAAAACTCAGCATTATCAGCAGAAGCTAGATCAGTCCCTACTGACCTTAGTGTTGGGGAAGTTCAAGTTCACAGTTGTTCTTAACAGTGTGCTGTCGTACCTAAGTGGTAATTTCCATTATACACTTTATTAATACCTAGATTTCAATAGAAAGGTAGTTTTGTGAAGAATATTAAGGATGTCATGTTTCTGTGAAAAACAATCAGCACATTCCCACTGAAATCCTCCGGAAAAATAAAATCCTGTGAATTTTGTCAAGTACTGCTAGATTTCAAGAGTTGTAGTTGTGTATTTCTACTTCCAGTATATGAATCGACTATGACTGTGCATGGACCCTGCATTTTCAGAACATAAAGTAACTAAATATCAGAACCACCAAATCTGAAAATCTGTCCCTTAAAGATCCAGGCTAGGCACTGAGAGGCAGGTGTAGCATAGCACTTAACAAAGCAAGGTGCTGACAACTTTGGCTTTAATCCACCAAAGCACTTAAGCACATGTTTAATTTTAAGCACATGAGTAATTCTATCAACTTTAATAGGGCTACTCATAGTTTAAGTACTGTGATGGATGGGGGCCAGAATGTGCAGAACCTTTAAGAACACTGCATGGCCTATGAATAAAAAACTGCATTCTTCCATTGAACAATTAAGTTATAAAAGTTCTGGAAGCAAAATCTACCAGAAGTTGAACACAGCTCTGCTTACGTAAACACAGAGATGCAAGTTATTCTGCAGTCTTTGAAGATAAAACATGATGCAAGTTCTCATGTCCGTGTACCTTCAGTTTGCCTTTTTATTCCCCGAGACCTCTGTGTTATGGTCATACGTCACCTATGCCCATCACACTTTGCTTTGAAACGGGGGGAATCACAATTAAGCAGTCTTACGCTCAAAAGACCCAAAACTTACCTACTAGTTACACTTCCTCAGTGAGATGCTACTAGACACAGTTTAAAAACACTAGTACTAAGCCTTTCAAAGGTACAGACACCAGTGTAACACTGCAACTGACTTAAAAGTTCAGTAACTTTTCTGTAACATCTATTATTTCAGACATTCAAAGCTGTACAAATGTCTCTTTCATACACATATACAACTCAAATGCTTTTAGGTAAAAATAGGATTTCTTTAAAATAGTTTATGCAGTCAAAGGCAATGATGTTAATAAACAAAATCCGCATCTGCTCCACAAACCTCACTGGGACAGCCTCTGTATATCAGAGGTGACTTACTTGATCTTTAAACCACTCACTAAAAAATCCTGGATCTTGTTTTACCTGAATGTTGCTCCAAAAATTGTTTAGAAAACAGTTTTCTAAAAAACACAGAGAATGAAGCGATTTGAAAAACCCTCTACAGACGTTTTCCAGGAGATCAAATTAGACTCACTGAATAGTAACACACAAGAGCCATCTACTATTCCTGCGCTCATAACATAAGTCAGAAAGGCTCCAGAAAAATTTCTGTTACATAGTCATACTGTCCCAAATGAACAGTGCATTTTAACAGCTTCTAATACAGTATTAGGTGTTATCTGCTCTGAAAAAAGCAATGGAGAAGGCAAAGTCAATTAAATGATCTCTGCAACCAGGGAGGGACCAACCCTCCCTCCACATGAAAGGTAACGTTACCATTTCTGTCTGCCTACTACCAAATCCTCAGCCAGTAACAAAGGCAAAGGGAAACATATGGCTAACAGGGAAACAAATCTCTTCTGCCAAACATTTCAAGAATTCCTTCCTCATTTTAGAGTGGAATAAAATTGAAGCTGATTATTACCCGTCTTTCCTTCCCCATCGTATCACATAAGCATACCACACAGTGCAAAGGCAGGGCAGCGAGGTGATCTGTTCTCTTTTCCCTTCAGTGTAAGTTAGGGGGAATAAGAGCTTCTTTTCAAGAGCAGGGAAAATGAAGGCCACACGAGACCACCACTTGTAAGTCTGTCTTGATTCTAATGCTGTCTCAGACCTTTCAACTAAAATTTACTCCCTCTGTGATTGCTGCCACTGAAAATCTGGTCCTGTATAGTTTTTACTCTGATTGTTCCTAATAGAACCTAAAATTAATACAGCCATTTCACTCCTTGATTTGTCAACAAGTACAATTGAGAACAAATGTGTGTTTAGGTTTGGGGTTTGCTATTTTTTGAACTTTTTTACTTGGTGGTGAACATGCAGCAAAGAGCACAAAAATAAACAGCTTTTGTGTGCTTTTGATTTCGTGTAAATAGCAAAAATAAACAGCTGAGGTATCTTCAGCATGGGAATTACATACCACTGCTTATTAAATGGAATTTATAGAAAATGATGTACACTACTAGGGGACTTTAAAAGTCCTTAAACACGATTCAAAAAGAGAATGCCTTGAATCTATGTCACTGCAGAGCCTCTAATTTTTGCTAGAATTCTCAGCTTGTTACAAGTGTCTAGTGTGATACATCGAACATCCTGTAGTACTACTACTGTTAACAGTGTCAATAATAATTCTGACAATTTCTAACCTAGAAAGCTTTTGAAGTTATCACAGTAAAGTTTTTATGGGTTTTTTTTGTGTAACAGATGAGTTTGTCTTTTAGTATTTCTACTTTGCTTTTCTACATCTATCACAGCAGCACTCGGTCAAAGCACAACCTTATCCCTGTAGATAAGGGAACAGAGGCAAAGTGACTGTGTCTCCAAAAGGCAAATCAGAGCAACTATGGCAGAAGTAAGCTTTTCTCCAAAAAAACATTCTGGAGGTCAAAGCACCGTATTAGGCTCCTATATACCAGAAACCAAAAAAGCAAAGCAAACAAAAAAAGCCATCACAAACCACACCTTCAAAAACCTACCCAGCATTACTCTTTCCTGAGTGAATTCCTCAGCATCACACACAAGTCTCAGCTAAGTTAATCTTTATTTCAGGTTAATATGCCCAATGCTTCTGCATTTTCCTGTCTTTAAAATACGTATGTGGGCTCATAGCTTCCAGCAACATATTGGTTAGTCAGTGCTCTGTTACTCTAGATTTAAACACAGACTCTGCTTGATTCTGTTCCAAACAGGAATTTAAAGCAGTTTCTTCTTTATTCATCATGGTTTTAGAATATTTTTTCTGACATGCCAGTCATTGGTAAATGATCCTGCCTTTACATCTAGCACAAGTGTCACTGAGCAGGTAATCCTCAACAGAGCAATTCCACCAGCATTCACCAGAAACAAACCCCCTAGCGCTGTTCCCCTTGAACACTGAAGTTCATACAGCTCACATGAAGCTGCACAGATTAACCCTCAACCTTCATAAAAGACCAGTTTGTTAATGCCACAGTCACACAACTTTTTGTCCACTTTTATGTAGTAAGAAGCAACTATATCATGACATGAGACAGTGAGAATTAAAGCAAAATTCAGTATGAGTTACTTCCATTAAAAGAGCAAATGCAGAGTTCCAAGTAACCTGACTGCATTGCTATCTATATCACATCTCCATATCACTAATGTGACTACTGCATTTTTACTGAGACGAGACTGTGCGAGAACTTGAGGCTGCATGAGATGTGGACTGTACTGCTGACCATAGCTGGGAAGTGCTGAGACCAGCCATGACAATGCAATGTGGGGACTGAAAGAGACTCACAGCAGGGAACCCAGGAGGAAAATCTTGCACGAGCCTTAGCATCCTTCTAAAAATAATTTCACCAGCAAAAATCTTGTCGGTCTAAACCAACACCTGCTTTTCTTCTGAAAGGTCCTCCCACTTCGCTGGGTGACATTCAGCCTCCTGCAGACAGTAAGTGCAACATCAAAGCTGTTCTAACACCTCCTGTAACCTCACTGGAGTGATGCTTTCACTCAGGAGAACAGAAGACTAACCCTAGGCTAGCATGTTCCAATCCTGAAGCTCTAAGGTAAAATAACATTGACTGAGTTACAGCAAAGGGTCATTCATACCAAGGCAAGCCTTTCCTCAACATAAAAGGAAAAGGTACAGCTTGTATCTGTTAAATGAGTTACCAAAGTATTTGCATTTCCTACACAGCTCACAGGGAAACTTTTGTGATTAGCCTTAAAGAAGTCGAGGCAGCACAGACTCCCCTGATACGAAAGGATTATTTCTGGTATTTTTAAATCTCTTACTGTTACAAACACCACCTATTTCTCCCAAAACGGTAAAACTGCAGGAGAAAAAGTTTCCATTTCACCTTACTTGTGCAACTGTCAGCATTTCAGTTTCACATTCTGGACAGGGTTTTTCTGTTGTAGTCCCTCACAAAGTAACAAGAATGAATAATCACTGACAGTAATTCTGACCCTAAGAAAAGCAGCCAAATTAAACTTTAAACTCATCAAAACTAAATTAAAATTTTAGCTGTTTGCACACTTTCCTCATATGTTCAGTGCAATTCCAATGTATTTACACACAGATACCTCGACACACTTATACAAGCAACAGCCCAAGAGCTAATACAGAAATTATAATCAAGTTTCCATGCAAAAGAGATCAACCATGCCGAATTCCAAAGCCAGTAGTGGGAAGAGTAAGAATAAGACAAAAGTGCAAAGAATCAAACTTGCACATAAAGAAATTCTCCAAAGCAACCTGACACAAAACTGAACTGAAATGTTTTGGGGTTTAATATTCATATTTTAAATGGGAAAGATTTTGATTTTGATGGTGTTTGTTTTTACCAACCTATTTGTTAACCTGAAAAGCTGTTCAAGCCTTCTCTTTTACACCTTGTATGTTCAGGCTTAGGTTTACACAAACAGGAACTAAGTAGGCATTGAATCAGGCTGTACAAGGTCTCTATCTGCTTTGCGCTCAGTCAGAATACAAACAGCTCCACAAGAAGTGAAGACTCAGGCTACAGCACACTGGTAATAAGCTCAGACTCTGAACTTTTAGTACTATTTAACTCTGATGGTCTGGGTTTTTTATTTCTGTAGAGTTTATGTAAGTACCTTTATGAACCATTACCTATGCCTGTGCTTTAAGAAATGAAAGAATAAAAAATTGCAATACTTATTCATGTATGTAACTGCAACCAAAACAGACAGGGACAGCAAACCCAAGCAGAACCACCACTTTGGCAATTCGGCAGAACAGGTATAGGAAAAATACAGCAGAACATACTGCTGGGTACATGAACAGTGCACTTAAACAGGGTAAAGCCACACTTTAACTCGTTTTAATTGTTACTCTGCACTCCTTCCTACCTTGGAGGAGATAGGAAAGGAGCCACCAATCACTGCTGGCAGAGACCCTCACACAGAGCTGTGAGACTGGACAAGAACTGTTTTGCTGATAGGAAGACAACTCACCCATGAGACCCCTCCCAACACGTAATCCATTAAAAAAGTCAAACAAAAGCTAGTTTGCAAGATTATAACATGTATCAGGCAACAGCTACCTTTAAAGTATCAGACCGATTTCAATAATATTTAATATGACAATCTTTTCTTTTCCATTTATTAAAAATTTTGCACTACCAGAAATGAAGATAGAAGAAAAATATTTGGAAATAAACATTAAGTTTATTAAGGCAATAACAACAAAAATACCCTCGCTTCGTTCCAAGCACAGATATAGCCATCATCACACTAAACCCAGTAGCAAAATTCAGCTGACCAGCATCAGGGAATATTGTTTCAGGCAACAGGTTCCACCTACCAGCTCTTCTTGCTGGCCTGACTTTAGAAGACACTGCCAACTGGAAGACATCAAAAACGTGTATTTTATTTCGAGCCATCTAGGGCTCTATTTACAGAAAAGTTGAAGTCAATTTATTGAAGGAAGTGCAGATTTCTGTACTGCTGCTTCCGAAATGGACTGTTCTGGTTAAGTCAATCTATGTAAAACTGTACTATATGTTACCTGATGAAATATTTTAGTAAACAAATCCCATACATTTAACAAAATAGGGGAAAAAAAAAATCTTCCTTCAGTACAAAGGAGCTGCAGAAATGAATCTGAAAACAATACACACTTCCCTTACCTAAATATTATATTTCCCCCTATGCCCATTCACATGAACGGCACCGTAAGAGAACAATACTTTTACAGTTCAATTTTGCAGTTCCTTAACTGTGTCACAGCAAGCTATTTTTAGTTACAAAAGCTTAAATGAATATAGTATGCAACTATGGTTTTTAGGCATACAGTTAGGACCAACTCCTGAACTACTCCTAAGTTAGCCCTAAACAGATGGGTAGATACAAAAAACCCTCTTCTCAGCTTCTAGCTTCATTGCCTTACAGAATCTGCTCTGTGCCAGGCAGCTGAATCTCACAAGACGGTACCTTCTACGCAGTTTTTTTTAAGTTGGCAGAGTAGTTTTTCCACATGAGTTTCCTCTCACACAGACTGCTTCCCAACAAACACCACAAGGCTGAGTCTTCACTCCTCGTGGAGTTGTTTATATTCCAACTGAGCACAAAGCAGATAGAGACCTTCTACAACCTGATTCAATGCCTACTTAGTTCCCGTTTATGTAAACCTAAGCCTGAACATACAAGGTATAAAAGAGAAGACTTGAACAGCTTCTCAGGTTAACAAATAGGCTGGTAAAAACAAACACCATCAAAACTAAAATCTTTCCCATTTAAAATATCAATATTAAACCCCAAAACATTTCAGTTCAAGTAAAACACAGGGGTTTTATATTTTAGATCTGCTTAGAAAATGCTCTTTCTGGTAGGGAAGAACTTTCCCCAGAGGTCACAACCTACCATGATCCCAGTCTTCCAGGGAACCTCACCTTTAGTACCAGGAGGGTACCTTGTTGGACCAGATAGGCTCACTGATGTTTTGGACAAATATTCTGGGTCTAAATTAGCACCTTCTCAACACAAATTAGCTGGAAAAATTCCAAACAGCTGTTACTGAAGTCTGGAAGTCAAAATGGATGCAGTGAAGAAACTTTCACTTTACTCAGCACCTACATATATTTGGACTCAACCAGTAAGAAGAGTGACCTTTTACTGAGCTTAAAATTGGAAATTAATTACACCTAAATAAGCACATTTATTATCATTTCCCCTGATAAAAGGGAAGTTATACTGCTGTAATTTAAGTCAAACTATGACAATGGCACAATTATCACGTCCTGGCCCTGACCTGACATTTCTAAATGGTAACAGAAAAGTAAAGGATACAGTTCATACTGACAGTATGTAATAAATGAGAATGCTAGGCCAAAAGTTATGTGATAAATAATTTGCTGATACCTAGCACAAGTTAGAATACACAGCACTTTGCTGTAACTGTCCAGTTACCTTCACAACATATGGTTCTTTGAATATTAATGGTATTGTTTAAATGACAGCCAGGTGAAGAAAATAATCTCAAGAGAGTGTGTATATTGCTGTAGCACTACAAATTACTTAAACAGGATTGCTTGGGCAAAATTATTGATCCAACCAGCTGCTACCTCAGCTGCAATAAAAGCATACTGAAAGCACTGAGAAGCTGGAGATACCTCAGCTCTATCTGAATCTGGCTGACCTCAGTGGCATTCCAGCTAACAAAGGTACAAACCAGGCAGCACAACTAACTTGCAAGAAATGCATTCTGTTCATGGACAATAAAATAGAAAAAGGAAAGCAAGAAAATTCAAAGGAAAAAACATGACTTTTTTGATTACTTAAGTGTTAGTCTTTCTAAAGAAAGAGAAAAACATACTGAATGTGACTTAACTTCAAAACTTGTTATGAATCTCGCTTCTCGGAGTTCCTAAAGTGCCAGTGGCAGAACCTGGCAAGAGACCTGAAAAGGAATCACTGCGAATCTTTCTCTTACCCTTTTCCCCTAATCCTCCACAAGTGCCATTTCTGACACATGATACTGGACTACACAGACCATTGGTGTAACCTTGCATGGCATGGATTCTTAGAAATTCTCTTCCTAGAAATTTCACCAGACCGAGATGCCACTAAGTTGCAGAAGATGTGTGATTGGTACCACATAAATTTGATTTAAATAAAATTAAAAAGAAGTTGGTGAATCACCAGTAAAACTCTAAAATATATTATTTATCAGATATAAAACAGACTACATGAAACATTTTGTAATTTAAACAAGAGAAGAGGCTTCTCAGACAAAGGGTTTGGAAAGGGAGAGGAAGAGAAAGAACAAGACACAAAGCATGTCTTCTCTCTCCTTCCCGCCTTAAAAACAGTAACAGTAATAAAAATCAAAAACCAGCAGAACAACCTGCAACAATAAAAAGCCAAAACATTTGTCTCTGGCTTGTACTTTTATACACCTGACCATTCAGAGCCATCCAATAGCAATTTACCAAATGTGTCAACCCTGTCAAGAGTTCTGCTCTAACAACACTGCTGCAGCAGCACAGCACAGCTCACCAGTACAGCTCCTTCACTCAGTCATCTGCAGCCACGCTTCTCAGCATTGTTGGCCAACTTTCTGAACCAGCAGTTCTCAAACATTTTTGTTCCTTCCTTGTTTCTGTGACAAGAATGGGCTAAACTGTACCTGGGGAAAGGTATGCTGTTAGAAAGCTGCTGAAATGCATTGGGGAGACACAGCTAAGGAGCGCCAGGCTGTGCTGGGCAAGCCGTGGCTCGGAGGGAAGGCCGGATGAGCAGGACCTGGCCCACCAGCAACCATTCGGCCTGTCCTGAGTTCCACAGAGAGGCACAGGGATGTGTGCTGTGGCTCCTGCTGCACCTCTGACCCTGGCAGACTGTGCTTCTTCCAGATACATTCCCAGCTACTGGTGGGAGAAAGGGAAGAATGTACCTCACGTTAGTAATCACTGATGTACAGCAAGACGGAAGACGCTTTCCTCCGAAATGTTTAACATGCTCAATTACCAAATCTCTTTCTCCATGAAAAGTTTAACAGGAAGAGAAACCAAGTTTATTGCCATCCACTACAAGAGCGTTTTCTCAACATATGCAAACAACATGCAGAAACGCTCTATGAATCTACTACCTGGAAATCAGATAACACAGATCTACAGACAGCATAATGCTATTCACTGGCATCTCTTTGTGTACTTTCATGCAGGATTTAAGCAAGATTTTTTCAGGAGCATAGACTTCCTATAGAACACAACACAACCAACTGCATATGCTGTGTGTACCAAATACATTTATGAAATGTTTAAGTCATGCAGTTTAGTAGGTTCCTAATAGTTGCTGTTGGCAGAGAAAAGCTACATTTCTCTAAAACTGGAAATCATGTAAACCTAGTCATAAACCTTTTAATGAGCATGTTTTTTATAAAGCACTGTACTAACATTAGCTAGTCAATGCTCAACCTATCCTAAGGGATAGATTAAGTATTGAAGTACAGGCAAGGTGTGGCATTGTATCAGTTTACCCTTAGTGGCAGTTACACAATTAGAGGAATTCTCTACCAGCTTCATTATTCAAAACCAGCAGCCTACGACAATGCTGAATTTCACTAAGTGATTCTGAGGGAAAAAGTCCCAGTGGACAACTGACAGTCTGAGTTGTGTAACGACTTCTCAAGTCACTACAGGGGGAAAAATCAAAACATGTTCATTATTCAATCTGCAAGGCACGAAGGTAGTGACTGCTCTGTCTCGAGCACTGTGCCTCAGAGAATACTTCAAACATGTCTGACCCAACTGCGCATTTATCACTTCTGCATTAGTAATTGATAAAAGAGGGGAGAGAGTAAGTAACTGGGTAATAATTTCACCTTGGGCAATCAACATTCATATCCAGTATTAATATTCAGGAAATGCCCCAAGTCTCAATCACTAATGATTAAGTATCACCACACCCTGGAATATTTTACTACATATCTGTATTGACATCATGAGATCCAGACTTCAAACGTAATTGTTTGCCATTTTAAAGATCTTCTCGGAATTAAGGGACGCTGCCTACAAACTCCACCTCCGTGCCAAGGCAACAGACAACTGAATTACAAAAACCTACAGTCTCAACTCCTCAACAGTTTGAGGATGTATTAGGACATTTTTAAATACAGTCACCTTCTGGCAGACTGAAATTAGAAAATTTAAATCTTAGACTAAGAGAGATTGCTTGTATTTAATGAGAGTCAATCCTGTATCGCCTCACCTCACTTAGCATCATGCATCCGCTACACAACTTTCCAGAATATTTACAGCTGCACTCCCAAGCTTACACAACCCAGCTTTTAGGGAACACTAAGCATGTGCAAATTGCTCTAAGAATCAAAACCACCCCTCAACACCCAGCATCGTGCAGGAGTCTCATGTTCCAATTCCATGACAGCTGCTTCAGCAGGCACCCGCACACACAATGAATAATCCACGGCAAGTATGTGATGGCAGATGATGTGCTACATCTGCCAAGCATCTTCAGCATACACACACTGCAAGGGGTCCTGCAAGTTGCTTTCTACCAAATCTTAATTCATTAGATTTCCTCAAGAGTTAACAAGAAAGAATCCAGAATCCAGCAACATTCAGATACAATTCCACTGTAGTCACTTCTGTAACACCTTCAAATGAAACTTTTTAAAAAATCTAATCCAAGAAGCAAGAATTTAATTTTTTAAATGTTTACCACCTTTTGCAGTATTATTAAGATATTGAAGAAAAATCTGAAGTCATGTGTTTACTTTCATTTTTCAAAACAGGACACTTATTTTTGTGTCAAAGATGCTCTCCACAAAGTAAATGGACATCCTTTCTTCGCTGAAAGCTGGACAAAAAGAGAAAAGCAACAAGCAAACCGAATACTATGAAATCAGATGACACACTTGCTTGAAAACCTAAAGTTTAAGGCACTGCAGTCATTTTGAGTACTAATTCCATACACAACTACTATACAAAGGGTTAATGTACAATACGTAGCAGTTAATTGCCATAGATAACAATAGTTGGAATTCAATAAATTGGTAGGATTACAGTACAATTTTACTACCTCCAACACTTTTACTGTTGTACTTTTTACTTTCTTTTTATAGCATACCGCTCTTGAGCAAGCAGTTTATAGTATTTACCCTTTTAAATCTAGGAATACAGAGAACACGTATATATAAAAAAGGGCAGCTAAGTTTATATGGCAATCCTACTGCAGCAGCTAACATCACATATATATATACAGTAATTACACACACCTCACACGGACAAACCTACTTAAAAGCCTAGAGGCAAAAGACAGCTGCCAAAATTCACACACTGTACGCATTACAAAAAAGCATGAACTAGGACCGGTCTTTTCTCTTAGGAGATGAGGATAAAAATACCATCACTACAAACAGTTTTTGTATACACATCACACAGACACATACACAGACTACTTTTCTATCTCTAAATTACCTCCATTAGCTGCAGTATGTCAAAAGAAAATATAGTCCAACACAAATATTTAACCTTAGATGATGAACATGGTAAAAATACTACATAACACTGGGATGTTCTTTCATTATGTTTTAACCATTTCAAAGTGTAGCTCTTTTGTATGCCTGCTTTAATTCAATTTATCCTTAAACCCAGAATTATCTAGTACTGTTTGTAGTCCTCATGTTAAAAGCAACAAGAAACCTACCACCAGCTGACTCAAAGTGACTGCATTGGTGAATAATGTACCACTCACACGCACAGCAAAAAACAACTCTTCTCAAGCATGCACTCCTTTGGCTCTGCGATGCACACCATGAACAGGCTGCAATTCAAGATGTGTATGTTCTCTTATTAACAGCTTAAAATATCACACTACCTTTAAAACACCTCACACTCCTGCGGAAGCAGGATAGCAGGAAGTCGCCTTGCAACGATAAGCTGTGAAGCTGCACACTGAGCGTCCATTTTTGCGTTTATCTGCATCACACAGAAAATGCCTGTGTTACACTGTTTCTTCTTGTTCATTTTACCCTGAACAACAGCAGAATGGAAGCTTCTTGACAAACACACCTATGTGGACATCCAGTGTGTAAACAATAGACTCAGCACAAAACAAGCTGCATATAAAAGCTTCACTGTGCCTGAAGCATGTCTGACATGTATGTCTTCCACAGATGCTGAATGTGTTAATTCAGAACACATCCACGGTTGTGTATGAACTGAAGCTGGGACTTGACATATCCCCATTTCTGACACATTTGTAGTACATCCCTTTCTTACTACTCTGACCCAGAAGTGGAATAAGCACATTTCTAAGACCACCATCTTGAGATAAAAATAAGGGGGAAAGAAAACATTAGATTATGAATGGGACAGTCCTCCAAACCAAAACCTGTAGGATAGCTTAATTCACGGACAGCTTAATGGCATACAACTTTATAATTCCAGATAGACTGTGACTGAAGGAAAGTGAGTACTCACGGTGTCAGAACCTGCTTTAGAAGAAACGCATTAGAATTACTTACTGGTTTTTAGGAGTTAGTTACAAAATTTAAAATTAACTTTCCATATAGCAGCCACTGGCATTGTGTCATAAATTAAAATGAACTCTAAGGCAATCTTCATTTAGATACTTTGTAATTTATGTGTCTTCAGTAATGTTGCTGTAGTAAGTCTATGTGAAATAAATCATTTTCTTTCTGAACTGAAATGAAGCTATCCCAGAAACTAAACAATCTAACACCAGAATCATTTTCTCCAATAAGATTTCATTTTCATTACAATATCCTTTGCTATGGCAGTTTCTTTGCTACTCAGATCACATCTCGCACAGGAGACAGAAAATGAAAATAAGTTCCATTTATTGCTTTATCAGCACTACAGCATTATCAAGTGGTAAAGGACCTACACGCAATCTATTGTACTTCTAGTTTGGAATGCCTTCCAGGTGATAAATATTTTAATGTAACTCAACACACTGCAGGTGCATCAGCATGAAATGAATAGACAGTAAGGGCTACGTATCAGCAACACACAAACAAAAATCTTCCAAAACCTTCCAGTTAATCTGTAGTCCAGCTAGAAACACGGGAACTCAATACAGGTCAGAGAAACAAATATATACACTAAACTAACTCCTGCCCTCCTGGGACTAGATCCTGCCCTCTGCTCTATGAAGCATAAACATAACTGTGTTTCACTCACTGAAAGGAAAAAAAAGAAATAGTCTTTATTTAATAATCTTACAATTGCTTGATTAGTGCTTGGAAAATAAAGAGCACTGCTTAAGTGCTAAATATTGTCAGCTTTTTCAGAACATCAGCTCCAAACTCTCCACTCCCCATTTCCTTCTCTCGTAGCTCTCTTCATTCATGTCATCAGAAGGCATTTTATTTTCAGCAACAACTACTTACTTTTCTATTTTTTTAAATGCTGCTGGATGTGCAGAACTACTGTTGAGGTTGCTTAGCAACTAGTGAGATGGATCAGAAAGAGAGATAAGGCCCAGAATGAATGGAATCGAAGAGAACTATATTTGGTTTCATTAAGAGATACTAATGCACTCAAACTATACCAATCTGAATTATCCACACTAAGGTGAAACTTTTCTATTTCTTTCAAAATACAGACATCCATAATCACGGAGTCCCACTAAATCCATTCAGCCACATCCTTAGGCACATACATGTCTGTCTGTACAGAAGAGACTTCAGAATCAGGGCTTTTATTTGGGTTAGTAGCTTGGTACAACAAGGAACAAGCAGGTAACACAGACATTTCATAAGTATTTTGAAGAATTTTAGGCCAGAGAGGATAGTTGAATACTTCAGCCTGCCTTTCAGTGTACCGTAAGCTGCTGTGCTGCTCCATATACTTTAGTATCAAATTGCTATTTCAAATGAAACAATTCTTACCTAAGGTCACAATTTGAAACAAAACAAGACTGAGCACCCAAGACTCCTGCAATAACAGAGAACTGATTGCAAGTCTGTCCTAATAATTCCAGGAGGTCAAAAAACCCTCATGCAGCAGAAAATGGAAACATGCTTAACAGTTCCCAGTGAAAGAGTTTCTTCTTATCTCAAGCTCTTCAGCTAATTTTATCTAGATTGTGTGAGTAAGAATCAAACAGTCTGGCACAAAAGAGGATCTTCTAACATCACCTCAGACCTTTAATGCTTCAAAAGGAAGTGAAAACAGTAACAGAACACAACCACCAAACTCTGTAAAGGGAAAAAAAGCAAACCCAGAAGTCAATCCCTATGCTTCCTCATATCTCTGATGCTAGCAGGCAAACACAGGACTCCCAAGGCTTCAGGGCTTCAAGTACCACATAGAATTGCATATATCATAATGATGTTCAGGGTAATAAAAGCAAGAATAAAAGCTCATAGTGCAAAAGAAGTGGGCAATTTGCAGCACACTGAAGCAGGCTTCATGCTTCCCAATGCCAGGGTGGGCACCACAAGCACACACATTTGCATCTGGAAAGCTGTATCTCCAGAAGCTGGATTGAAATACTGTTTAAAAATAAACCTGTCCTTCCCTGAGGCCGCTCAAATGAGCCTTCCTCATCCCCAACGAATTATTTCAGTTAAAGTCTCCCTAGTGCTAAGGAAGTGAATCTCACGCCTGCCTTCATTTTTAGGTATCTTTCTCACATACCTCTACACAGCAAGAAAATCGTGATTGGACACCCTGCTTCTGACCTTCGTATAACTCCTGTGGCCTTTCTTTTAAATTCTTCCCAGAAAATCCACATCCTTCACTAAGTGAAGACACCAGCATGAGATACACCATTTCAATAACACTCTTATCAGTGCTGGAGTCCACTTTATTACTTATGCTTCACTCTCCCCTTTAGCTCCCGAGAGGCCTTCCAAGAAGAGGTCCCACTCATTGTCTCTATTAACCACGGCACCAAGAGATCTATCAGTAAGCCAGCTTTTACATCCCTGTAATATATGCACTGTTAACTTCACACAAGACAATTTTTAAAGTAAAAAAAAAGTTATATTACATCAAAATCAAAACAGTTGGTTTTACAATGAGATATATAATCTCTCCAAAAAGGCACCAGTTCATTCAAGAAGATCTCAGTATATGTGAAACTAAGCTAAACTTTAATGATGTTGTTCCTATATACCATTGATACAAGAAACCATAGTAAGTAATAATAATAAATTAAAATGCCTGCATTTGATGCCAAGCATCTGGGCAATCTTTTTAAGCAATGGAATTGTTTCCCTTTTTCTAAGAATTACAAAGAAATTAATCCTTTGAGACTCTGGCCATTATTTATTGAAAATATCCATATTCTAACAGATGATCCTGATATTTGTCCTTCTCACAGATGCTAAACTTCCTTTTCTATTTGCAGTATTGTGCAGGATGAAGACATACTTTTTTTTGTAAGGAACAAAATATCTGCAGAATAGTTTTGCTTTCTCTACATAACTACGTATCATTTTACCTCCTGCATCCAGTCATAAATGTACACACAAATAATGCTATTAGAAATAAAGTGAAATAAAAAATCATTTTCATATTGTCCAAAATTATCAGAATGCAATCTATTAATTTTAATTAACAACATAGGGGTCTTGACTGATTACAGTTAGCCTAAGAGAAGTAAATTTTTAACATTTATTCTGGGACTGAATTAGGTTAACTTGCTATTTCTTTCTCAGGGCAATATATCTAACAGGCTTTTTTTCCGTCTGTTTTCCCTTCTCCCTCTGTACCTCTCTCCCTTTTCGGACAACTCTTTTTATGTTTCCAAAGCATGAATAAAATGGTGAGGAAAAAAGCCAGGCAGTATGTTGCCTACATCATTCCGAAGTTTTTTTTCTGACCCCCTGCAATTGTGCAAAATAAGGAGAAATACTTTACTCAGTCTTTTTTACTAACCCTATTTTCCAGTGGTGTCAAAAGGTACTAAGGTAACATAATGCCATTAAGTTCTTGGCTGATAAACATAAGGAAAGTAAACATACTTAAAACATCCTTGTAACATGCAATTACACAAAATAAAGACTGTCCAATTAAGTGAAGACAAAACACAGAGGTGGTACACAGCATCCCAAATTTCCAACGGCTTGGTGAAATCAGAGTCCAGGGACACAGTTCCCTCCTGTTTTCAACTCAAAGAACTAAAAGGCAGAACAGTTAAATTTGCAATTTTTAAGTGTCTTATGTGTAAGTTACAGAACGTATTTTTATCTACAATGTTCAGCATGAGCAGAACGTGTTCCTATGAGTAACTATTTTGAAACAACGTTAATCATTTTTACATACCAAAAACTAAAAGGTTGCATCTAATTTACAGGCATCTATTTCAGTACACTTCAAAACCCAGGACTGAAAATTCAGTAACTTCCTACACTGTAGAAATTTAACAACAAAAACCCCCAAACAACCCCACAAAGCAAATTTTCCAGAAAGTTGCATAACATGTTTGCTGCAAAATACACCAAGCAAAGTAGCAGAAACCTTAAAGTTCTTACTGACACTGCCCTCTGCCTCTGTTCTGTCACGTATTCAGAAGTGTAGAGGATGCCAGGCCAGGAGAACTGGAGCTGCTCTTGCTGACCTGCATGTAGACTTGCGATTTGTATAGGAGGTTGGGTCAGAGTATTATCAGCTTTCCTGAGAACCCCAAGTACGTAACTGAACCCTTCTCCTTCCAGTTTTCTCACTCGTTTAAAGGGGGGAAAAAATATAATAGAAAATAATAAGAAAAAAATCCTCAGCTTCACATTGTGCTTACCAGTTTGGTTTTTGGTTTTGGTGAATGATGCAGTGCTGTGATTATATTCTCATTTCAGGTAACCAAAAAGTTTAAAGGTATTTAATAAAACCTTTCCAGGAAATAGCTATGTCCTTATGATTACTATCCTTTGCCTACTTAAAAAAAAAAAAAAAAAAAAAAAAAAAGTGATTGCAACTGCAAGTTTTTATCTTTATCTTAAATGGTCTTTAACTGTTAAAGGCAACACAAAATAGATGAAGCTCTGCCAATCACTGGTATGCAATTCAATTAAAAGTCATGAAATCAATTTGTTTAATTTTTCCACAGTAATGTCATGTTAAATCAAATTTAGCTAGCATATCTGTAAGTCATTTAAATTATCTGGGTTAAAACAGGTATCAGAGTTTTCTGAACATAGTGTGCTAAGTACACATTTCTATCTATTTAAAAAAAAAAAAAAAAAAGAGCAAGACTTCCTTTCACATTACAAACTTAAGGAAGAATCCTACTTCACTGATACACATTTCCTTGCCACTTGTTCTATTTAATATGAACATTCATATTTCATACATAATTGTATTGGCAAAACAGAATAAAAATGTCTTGAAGGGAAGACAAGTGCATCTACGCATGTAGACCTACAGACAAGAGGAGAGTATTTAAATCACTATGATTAAGAAGGCAATATTAAATCCCACAGCTAGCAGTGAAGTTGCCATTCAAGGCTAAATATGATGTCTACTGGGACTACCCTAAACCTCAGAAGGAAATCCTGCACACCTCTGCCTGCTCCATTAGTTCACCCACGACTCTTGGGAGGCTACAAGGGTGCACTGGGAGAGACGATTATTTCCTGGTGCCTTAACTAAAAAGACAAGTGAACAAAATGATTTATTAAATAGCCCTTTGGAGAATACAGTCAGCAACAGGTAGCTAATGGAGAAGGTCACATGCTTTCTCATACTTTTGTAATAGCAAACACCTTAAAACAGCATCTCATCAAGACATTCCACTACCACACTCCTCAAAAAGCAGGTAATTTTGCCTCCTAGATGTCAAAACCATACCTCAATGCATTGCTGTTTCAAAGTAAGCAAAAGTAAGTTGCTTCAAAAGTAAGTGGCTTGTAAGTTGCAAAGTAAACCATGACAAGGTGTAAACAAGTAGTTCTACTGCATGTTTACATCAGATACAGCTGTCGAAATAACAATTAAAAGCTGGTGTAGCTACACATGCACCATATCCTAAATACTCTTGTGCTTACTAGGAACTCAAAATTCAACTGTCAAAGTAAAATGGAGGGTGTATTATTTTCAACACCAGGATTCAAGTCTCATTTAAAATAAAAACCACTCATCAGTGAAAATTCTTTCATTTCAGCTTAAGAGCTTTGAATGACCAAGACTAAGTTGTACAACTTCTTTATCTCAGTTCCTCATCAGAGATAGGACTTGGGCAACCCCAATATACAAACACATGATATATCTAAAAATAAAGATGAATTTGCCTGCTGGATTATACTTCAAAGCATGCCTGCCTTGATCTAGCAGAAACTGAAGACACTCAGGAAGGATGCTTACAAAACTGGAACAAGAATAGGGGTTTTCATTAAAAAAACCCAACCCCTCAGAACCCCATAAACCTGCTCCCCCAGCCCAAGAGGAAAGAAAGGACACATCCTCACTCATACTGAACCTATCCCACAGAGACTGTAACAACACAGGAAGCCCAGCAACCTAAGAAACAGGAACAAGAAACAGCACTTAGATCTAGATTGCTAGAAGGAGCTGAGAGAGGCACAGCATTTATTAATAATAAATTATATCTTATGGGACAAATGCACTAGGTTTTAACATTAAGAAACTGAAAAAACGCCCCAGCTGGAATGACTGACAACAGGTAAAATGTAATTAAGCAGAATCTTCAGGGATTGCAATCATGTGAAAGTATAGTTTTAATACCAAACAGGTAACCTTCCATGAGCTTAAGATGACAGAAAGTATTCTGTTCACATATAGAATAATTCAAGCATCCAGCAGGATAAATTAATAAACACTTTTCTTACTGGGAAAAAGAGAGTACTGCCCAGTCTGCCCATCCAAAATAAGAGAGACAAGGAAAAAACCAAGGAGATATTGTAGAAGCAAATTCTCCACATGGTACCAATTCTGTGACACTGGCTAGAGAAGAGGTAATCACTCTGCAGGTCTCATTCTTGAGGAGAGTCGGGGAAAGCCTCGTACACTCAATTTTTTTCAGAAAGGAAAGAAGTGTGGACTATAGACATATATTTAATATTCTCCATACAGAGTTACATTTTGGAAGTTTCTAAAGCTTTTTGGGGGTATTTAATACAGTTTATGATGTTAAATAGAATTATATATTTGCTTATACTAGTAGATGTTTGCTTGACATAAGAAAATGGAGAAAAACGTACCACTTCCACTTTTAACTCATGAACGTGAACAGTAAAAATATTTCAAACAGTATTTGGACTGAATTTAGGAAGAGTAGGGCTTTTTTTAGCTGTTTTCTCTCAGTCTAACTCTCAGAGCGTCATCCAACCAAACCTGATGGAGATTTGCTGTTGCAGAGATTAATTTCCAGAAATGAAAATCAGCGGCTGAGTAGAACACAGATCAAAATTAGCTCTCCAACGAGCAAAAGCAGGAACAGTTTCTGTAGATCCACAGCAGCCACAATGCATGCTAATGTTGCCCAGGTAACAGGATAAGCAGAAAAAAAGAAGATGAAGGACAGGAGTATCCAGGAGTATTCAGGGATCTGTATTGTGGGGGACATGAGGGTCATGGACTAGAATGAGGACTGCATTGGCTGGAGGAAACATGAGATGCTTGGAAAGCTACAAGTCTCACAGGGAGGAACTGCAGATGCTACATGGGACTGGGAGGGAATATGGTGGAAGAAAGTTGGAAGATGTAGAACAAGTTACAGAAATCAGCCTTCGTTAGCTCAGCTACGCACGTAAGAGTTTGTTTTCTGTTTTGAGAAAGTATAAGGAAACTTGCAAATTTTGTAAAATAGGGTTTATTTTCATTTGTTAGTTTTTAACAAAACTAATGGGTGAAACCCCACATCTACCATCAAAAGTCAAAATCCTCCCAGAACCATTTGCAATGTTTTCCATAGTTAAGTCTTAAGCTCTCTTCTGTCTTTTGCTTCTCAGGTTACATCACTCATGCTTATTCTACTATTCATAGTTATTGCCCTCCAAGCTCTCTGCAACTCTACTAGGTGGATAGCTGCCTATGCATACTTAAAAAGCTTTGGTGAAATTTAAACCTCAAAACAAATACAACTACTGCCATATTTTTCAGCAGTCCCTTTACATGCCAAATCATGTCTGCAACACGTGCAAATTTATCTTAAGGGACGAGTTTACTACTGGGGGTTTTGTTGTTGTTTTTTCAAATCAGAAAACTGAAATATTTAACTGACAGCAAAAATGTCAAGTTGCAAGGAACCGTAATTCAGAGGACAGAAGCTCTCAACATGCAACAACATCAAACTGGTAGTTTAAATACTGCTTTACTAGAATATTCCAGCATTTCCCACCAATCAGTATAAGATCAGATGCACGCTCTGTGATGAGCAACACCTTGTTTCCCATGCAGTTATGAAAATAAAGGAATTTTCCCATTCAATTCTCACTTTCCTTTTTTTACCTAAGTAAGAGTTCCTTGAAAAAGCAAGCACACAGAACAGGCAGCTGAAAATAAAGCATAAGTCAAACTGCAAGTCTGTGCTTTCTCTCAATACTGTGCTGTCATCTCTCCACTTATGGTCAGCTTGAGCCTACCATGAGCATCTAAACACAGATAGAACTAACCAGCTTTACAAACTTTTAGAGTTCTCCATGCATCACTTTTCTGTAATGCTTTCAAGAACCTAAATAACATCATTTTGCACCCTGGAAAAAAAAAAAACTCACTTCCCTTGCACATGGAAATATTTTAATGGCCTGATTTCAGAATGCCTCTGAGCAAGGTAAAGGAGTTATTCCACCAACCATTAGAATATTCAGCATCACAGTATGTTAACACTCTTCGCCAAGTAAGGACCAGTATAGGTACTACAAATTATTGGAATTTGCTGAAAATTCATCTTCTAGTATTTAAAACCACACCTGAGTGGTAGATTTAAGTGCAAAATATTTGCCCATGTTCCTAATGGATATTGTCTCATGTCTTCCGGCAAGATACCACAAGAAACTTGAAAAACCCCAAAACTGGAAACTTTCTTTTTTTCCCTTTATAACATACTGAAACATTAATGCTGCTCCATTGAGTTCAAGTTTACTTTTTCACAGAATGAAATTTTCCCCTTTGAAGAAATAAAAGTATTTCCAAAGAAAAAGATAATTCCAAGCACATAAATGCAACAGTAAACATCCTAACAATTAAGGAATTTCTTCTCTTTTTAATGCCAACAGATATTACCTCCCATTTCTTTCAAGCTGATGGAAGTTATATTTAACTTGCATAAACATTTTTGCATGAGCTTTTACAAGCTATATGCAGTATCCAGTTCTTAATCATAGTATTTATTGGCTGCTGGCATATTCTTGTCTTTTGACAAAACTCAATTACAGAACTGTGTCAGATCTTAGGACAAGACCTAAAATAGACTGAAATACATATCCTGCTCCCCTCTCCACCCACACCTTTGCTTTATGTTCTACGGCACCAATTTTGACCAAAACCCGTAATGAGTTCTTCAGCTGCAATGGAACTCTTCATAGTCTTGAACAGACACGTACACACAAATTTTCCAGCACAGTTAACACCTCGTCCATGTCCTGGCAGAGGAGCTGAGGAAAAAATAGTGCTCTCTGTGTCCAATCTGCAGAAGTCTCTTGATACACCTTGTGATGCAAAGAACAAACGAACGGGGCAGGGAAGTAAATCACCCCCCCCAGCTCCCTCCCCTGCAATTCTCAATGTTACTCAAACACCAGCAAAAAATTATTTTGTTACCAGTTGAGTAAAACTCAATAAAGTCAGTTTGTTTCTTAGCAAGGAACTGATGTGAGCATTCTGGAAACATGGTATTGGTACACAAATCTAAAGGAACTGTAAAAACAGAGTAATAACATTTCTTGGTCCAAACTAATATTAGCCATTAGGAGGGAATTAATTAGAAGACTGTGATAACTATTCTCCTTTTTTCTCATTTGTAACATTAACTTCCCTTCCTTAAAATCACATACATGAAAAGTGAGAAAATAAAACACAGTATCCAGGAGTAGAAAAGTGAAGTTACTGAGTCAGAATTCATTTCAGTGACAGAAGAGATTGACACTGACAATGTGACCAGATACCATCATTTCCTGGTTTCTGTGAAATAATGGTGGTACTTCAGTTCAACTTTTGGTGGATGAGACATACAGAAGGATTAGAAAGCATCAGTGACTACTTTTCCTTCCTCATAAATTACTAAATATAGGTAAGAGAGAAAGTTCCAAACCTTAAAGAGGGCAACTTGGCTTTAACTTCACCACAAAGAGAAAACATATTTTTTAAGTACAAGAGAAATGTGAATATATTTGTTATCTACATCTTGAAAACAAAGCTGTTAAGTTCTGCTTCACTCATTATCATTAATAAATTTGATAAATATACAAACTCCTATCCAACAACACACTAGTTTAGGAGTCATTGTTATACAATGTCATTTGGGAAACTGAGGCTGAAAAGCATTATCTACAATTCCCTATAAACTCAAGACTTCCTGAATCATAAATACTATCCAACTTAGTAATCACAAAGGCACATTCCCCTTATCTGTCAATCTTATAAATGGACTGCCCTGCGGAGAAGGACTCGGGGGTGTTGGTCGATGAGAAAATGAACATGAGCCAGCTTCAGTGTGCGCTTGCAGCCCAGAAAGCCAACCACATCCTGGGCTGCATCAAGAGGAGCGTGACCAGCAGGTCGAAGGAGGTGATCCTGCCCCTCTACTCTGCTCTCCTGAGACTTCACTTGCAGTATTGTGTGCAGTTCTGGTGTCCTCAACATAAAAAGGACATGGAACTGTTGGAACAAGTCCAGAGGAGGCCACGAGGATGATCAGGGGACTGGAGCAGCTCCCGTATGAAGATATGCTGAGAAAGTTGGGGCTGTTCAGCCTGGAGAAGAGAAGGCTGCGTGGAGACCTCATCGCAGCCTTCCAGTATCTGAAGGGGGCCTACAAGGATGCTGGGGAGGGACTCTTCATCAGGGACTGTAGTGATAGGACAAGGGGTGATGGCTTCAGACTTAAACAGGGGAAGTTTAGATTGGATATAAGGAATAAATTTTTTACTGTGAGGGTGGTGAGGCACTGGAATGGGTTGCCCAGGGAGGTTGTGAGTGCTCCATCCTTGGTGGTGTTCAAGGCCAGGCTGGATGAGACCTTGCGTGGCATGGTTTAGCGTGAGGTGTCCCTGCCTATGGCAGGGGCGTTGGAACTAGATGATCTTAAGGTCCTTTCCAACCCTAACTATTCTATGATTCTATGATTTCATAAGCACATTTCAACAATTTATTTCTATCTAAATATTTCTGCTTGTCCCAGTTTTCCCCATGACACTTACTGCCTCTTGCCCTTGCCAATGTCCCACTTTCTAAACTCGTGCATGACAACGACGCTCTCCTTAGGGCCTGTCAGCCAAACCCACAGTGATCACAGAGAGGAAAGATGACTTGAAAAAGTCAGTGAAAGGCCGTCACCTTAAAAGCAAAGGATTCCAGCCTCAGTACTTAACACAGAAGAGGGTTTTTTTTCCTTTTCAACTTGAACTGTACATTTACATTAATTCTTGCAATTATATTTCTTATTCCTCCTGTCCTTCCTTTCCCATTTTTAATCCTTTCATAAAGATTGGCATCTGAACTTCTGCAGTCAAAAAGAGAAGGTTTTAACTCCACTTTATCAGTGGATGCACACAAAATGCAATACGCAACAGCAGAGATCTACTTCTCTGGAATAGCCTCATGAAAAGACAGTGTTAAGGAGGGAGGGAAAGAAAGGAAGGGAAGTAACAGGCTTCCTGCTATTTAAACCCCCTGCCACATTTAAATCCCTTCTACATCACAAGGGGCTCTGTTGTTGGCAGTAACGCAGAGTAGAAAATTTGGTTGATACGGAGTCTTCATTATGCTTAAAAGGCAGCTCCTCCTTTTTAAGAGATGAGGAACAGTGGAAGAGCAGCACTGTGGGGAAGCCGCATTCCCATTACTTATGAAATTGCTGTAGGAAGATGTCAGTTGATAGCACAGCCAACCGAAGCCATCCTGTGAAGTGGGCTATGCCTTTCCAAAAACTCCATCCAGAAAAAACTGTGTTGTAGAACATGCCTTGCTTCTCCAGTACTCTACTCTGCTCACCAATGCCACAGTGCTGTTACTTCCTGCACACCACCTTCACAACAGGAACACAAAAACCCAACCATACATTTCTAACTCAACTACAGATCATAAAAGTAACACTGAAAAATGTTTAAACAGTCTTTATTGTAGTTAACTTGCCTAGAACTTTAAATACCTTCACATTCACCTTAGCATTGGTAACTATTAAGCACATTAATTACCTGGAACACTTGATTCCATACAGTTCCTCAAATAATTAATTAGCTAAAGTGATCAGGGATTGGAGTCCCGGAGGAAATTCTTCTAGTTTTGCAGAACTACATAGATTTTACCTTGTTAAATGCTACAACAATTCATTTACATATGACAACTCCCCCTTCATCTACTTAGGGGCAAAACCCTAAAACCAAAACAAATAAACCCCCCTCACACTGAGTGAAGGAAGCCAGTGCCCTTAGCCCTGGATATCCTGTTTAGTCCCTAGAAACTCAGAAGACTATCTGAGTAGCACTAAAAAATTTTTGATTCTCTTGTTCGTAGCACATTAGACGTATTTCATAACATGTGTCCTCCTCCTGCTTCAAACATCAATTATCACAGGGAAACCAAATCAAAGGTGAACAAGGTTTAGACAGGACTTTAAACTGGATTTTTTTCAAGCCACATGAATAAGCTGCAGCAACAGAGTAATTCAAAACTACCGTCATGTACGTGGACACTAATGGTAAAAACTGTCTTTTCATCTCCAGCATACTACAGTTTTCAAAACCTCTCTGCTGTTATTCATCACATCAGCTGTGGTGTTGTATGCAAACACGTTTATGTTATACAACAACTGATAAGAACATTAAGAAACATAATGCTTTACTTTTCCTACCCTTAAAAAAAAATCCTTTCCAAAACCCTTCCATGCTCTCTCTCTCATTAGCTGAATCCCACGTCATTTTTCCACAAGGTGAGTAAGGCAAAAGGGAATGAGGTGGGCAAAAAGGACAGCAGGAAAAACAGGCCAGTGTGGGGAAGCAGTTAGTTACATTGAAGAAAATACAAGTCACTTAAGTACTAACATGTAACTCTCAAGAATTTCAAAACACTGAAAAACAACCTTCTGTCCCTGTAAAGCATATGTTATGATCTACTGTTTATTTTTGGCAACGAAACCCTAAAACTAGACGCATTATAACTTACTTCTTGTACTTTTTATATATACCACTTTTTAATTTGATTTTTATGCACCTGAATGTTCCAATACATACTACCCACAAAAGGACAAGCACAGAAGACTGAACGCAAGACAAGATGCCATGGGGGGACAGACGATGTTTCCTGAGCTGCACACAGCTCCCCCATAACTCAGTCATGGCTCCCACACCAGGGTATGCTATGTGATTGGCAGCAGGGCTGCTAGGTAATCCAAATCCCTTGCTATGAGAAGGCAGAAGCCAGCAGAGGCTCCTGAGGCCACATTTGCCATGTGCCCTGGAATCCCACTGCACGCTCAGCTCAGCTCCAGCCTACAACACAGAAGTGAGATACTCGAGGAACAGATCCCAGAGCGTGTCCCAGGCCATCCTCAGCTCTGCAGGCTTTGTATAATGGGTCTCTGGGCTCCCAGTTCTGCACAAATTTGGGTATGCAGCTTGAAGGGTTGAGCAGCTTATCTAACCATGAAATACACCACTCATTACACAGCCGAAGCACCTATTTAAGAGTATTGGTGTGCTTAGAAAAATTAGAACTGCGTTGGTTAAAAGGACTGATACTTTTAAAGGTGCCAGGGATACCTGACTTTCACTTTCATTGATGAACTTTTTACTTAGCACCTGATGTTGAGAAATGCTACACCAAAGTCAACTCATGTAAATCTTTTAAGTCACACAAGTCTTGTAAGAGATCTTGAGTAACTAGAGCAGCCAAAATAACGGAGACAACTCAGCAGTAAGAAGACACAGGACTGGGCACTTATGAAAAAAAAGAGTTGTCTAGGATAAAGAACATATTCCTTATACTGAGGAGTTAAAACCATGTAGCACAGGATGTAATTTGTTAGGAATCAGTCTGAAGTTTCTTTCAGAAGACTGTGTAACTTATCCCAAACTAGCATTTGGGGATTAGGAAGAAGCATTGTCCAGGCTCCTCGGCTAAACTTTTAGCTCAGACATCCTGACAAAAGAATTAACTGCTGAAAGCCTAACTGCGAAAGCTTCATCTTCCCAAAAAGGCAGGATTCACAAAATAGATGATACTACTAGAAAGTAGAGGATGCCAATACAAAAATATTATGATTGAAAACAAGACAAAACCAGTAATATAATATTTAAAAAATAAACACAGAGAATAAGCTCTGAAATTCCAACACCTTCATTCAAGTAGAATTAATTAAGCAGGTTCTGGTATACACACACACATACAGACGCCTGCATGTGTAAACTTAATGTGCCAAAGAACCTCTTCCTGCTCCCTAGCAAGGTTAGCTGAAAAGTTAACAAACACAAATCTTTCTTGGACAAAAATAAAGAAAAAAATCCATTTTCCCTATCCTAATGTCGTTCCCCTCCTCACAACAACCAAATAATTAAACCGATTTTAAGTGTAACAAGAAACACTTTTAGAAACATAATTTAATACCAACATCTGGAAGAGTAAACACAACAGGAAAAAAAACCCTGACCTATTACCCCCAAAATTCATAGTACAGTCTCATTTTGTGAGGAGACAGAAATAAAAGTCTTACTTGCTCTAAATAAAGAAAAATGTGTTCATTTTGTACACTAACAGGAGGTATGTTCACAGCAGTATGAATCAATGTGCTATAGCAGAGGTAAATCAGTGTCAGCCATGTTGTGAAAGAAACTGCAGTTAAAAAAAACCCAACAAACCCACAAAACTTAAGCCTTCATCAAATCAGCTATGCCTTGATATATATCATTTTATAGCATTAGCTCTCACTTATTATTGGTGCATGACTTCAAGTTAATGCCTACTAATCTCATCTAAAAATACACATCCATACCATGAAACAATAGCAAGAATACAGCAAGATACAAAACAGCAGCAGTGACTACTGTGCAGCGTGCAGACATAACGTAAGTTGTAAAGTGAAAAAGCAAATGCACTTACTCAGCATTAAATCCATTCACGTGCAAGATCCTCATCTGTTTGACTATTGTGCTTTTACCGGATTCACCAGCACCTAGAAAATGAAAGTAAATCAATTTCAGAAGGAAGCATGAGTGATTAAGGGACACACTAGAATTTTTTCATCAGGGTAAAAACAAGAAAGTTGGCTTTTTCAGTGCAAAAGTGAAAAGTGAAAGAAAAAGAAATCATTGCCACTGGAAACTTCAGTTATAGCTGACACATGCCCGGCTCAAGTCATGTGTCAAATCTGAAGCTTGGATCATTTCACTGTCCATTTTTCCAGTGTCAACGTTACATGCAGACTGTGGGGTTTGGAAGGAGAAAGGACAACTTCAACATTTTATAGAGAACAAGATGGAATGTTAAAATCTGCTTGCCATGTCACTAGTATCTGATGAAAAGACTGATTGAAGTCCATATTAAACTAAAGCCTTTTTGTTAGAGCCTTAAAATATTTTAAGTTTGGCTGCAGTTATCTTCACCCAGTCAAAAGACTGCAAATTAAATCACAAGAAATAAAATATGCCGATACTCACATCTGAAAAAGGAAGACATCCCTTTAAGCCTCCACCCACAAAGCTACAGAAACCTCCTTCTCTAATTTGTGTCTTGTAAGCACCCTCCCACCCTCTGTACATGTTCCAAATCAATCACATACACAACAAGACGCAAAGACCACCTTTTGTGACTGCATGCTCCAAACAGCCCCCCCACAGCTCTCCTCTGATTCCGTTATATACCCTGCAGTACAAAAAGCCCCACTCCACTTTACTCCAGTTTCCATAAGTAGATGTATGCTATTTCTGCTGTGCTGCACGGATGCCAGTGCACAGGGCAACCCATCTGCCTATAGTACCCATTTTTTCCATGCACACTAAAAAGACTCAAACAGCAGCATTTAACTGAGCTGCTCCACACTGCCAGATCGGTAGCTTTCTATATAAAGCAAACATATTTTTTGTGAGAGTAGTATCATAACCTGGCAAAATTTAGAAAGATTCCCTTTCACATCGCCTGGCTACTCGTTTATTGTGCTCATGAGCCTATGCCTCAACAGAAACGTACGGCTGTGCCGGAACAGGCCCAGAGGTACAGTCTGTATTTATAGGATGTCAGGCCTCTGCTAGCACACACTGACAGCACAAGCCTCCATTTTGAGCCTCGTGTTCAAAACTGTATTTTAGCAGTTATATTTCAAAGTTCATTTTTTGACAAATCCTTTCCCCCCTGCTTTCTCCCTTCCTTTCCTTCTCCCTCATGAATTCCTGCTCTTCTCTCTTATAAAGCCTGCTTGTGTGTTTTGCCACCTTAGCACCGGAGCTTTTACTCCTTTTCCCTCTTCTCGCTCACTGATGTTTTGTAAGCACTGAGAGAGCAGCTTTTATCTACAACTCTTAATGCAAGCACCATTTCTCCCCTAAACTAGTATTTTGTGACATACACAGTCTCTCTCTTTAGGCATACTGCACTATGCAATAAAAACAGGTGGCAAAACTAATCAAGAATGAGTATCTCAGGTTAAGGTAAAGACTGGGTCCTCTTCACAACTAAGAATTATTCAGGAATAGCAATAATGCTATAGTCATATTTCCATTCAGACTAACAACTAAGAACATTTCAGCTGTAACTCTGAATCACATCTTACATTTATAAGCATTGGGAGCCAAAATCTTCACTTAGGCCAAGAATGGGGGTAGGTTCACACTAGTGAACCAAAATGAAGTACTACATCTGAATTTCTGAGTGAGCCTATTTCTATGTTGGGCTACTCGTTAAGGCCCAATTCTCACCAACACTTGTGTGTACATTTAACTTCACCACCAATGAGAGTGCCATTAACTTCAGTCAGACGGCTCGTGGCAGAAGGGGCAAGCACATGTACAGTGGTGGGGCCAGCAAAGAGCAGTATAAACCCACTAGAATATTTAGCGGCTCTCCTTTGCTGTTATGTGAATATGATGTGAAAATATTAAGAATACTTTCAAGGTACTTGTTTTTTTATTTCACGTATCTTTGAAAGTAAACAAATAATAATAATAGCGACGGGAGCATTCTTATTTTTTACCAGCGAGTTTGTGTTACAGACTGTCCCCAGCTCATGACAGCTACTGTTAGAAACTGCAACAGCTGAACTATCACTTTAAAACAGAGGCACACAGATGACCCTACAGCCTTCACTAAACACCCGGTAATTTTTATTTACAAGTGTCTAAAATGGTTCTCAGCCACCAAAAATAAAGAAAACTGAAAGAAAACCCAGGCAAACCCATCATGCTTCTGTTCTCTGAAATTCTGCCTCTCCTGGCAGCAACCCATCTGATGACAAACGGTTTCTACTGATCTATTAAAATATTCAGCCTGAAATCTGGAGCTCAACACGTTCCCCAAGAGCTGAAGGTCCAAATGATTCTGCTAAGAGGATAATCTGAACCCTGGCAGGCTCCTCAGTGCTGCAGGTGCTGCTGTAGTTCCCAATCACTCTCCATTTACATTAAGCCTTTTTCTTCAAATTAGTATTTAAAAGAGTTTACCATTAAGATCATAAATCCAAATTCATACCGCTCAAAACCTCCTTTTTTTTTTTTTTTTTAATTGTGCCCCCATTTACAGTTGCTTCACACCAGAACTGGGCTCACTGAGGCCTACTCTCCACTCCACGCTAAAACCCTGCACAACGTGCACAAGCGGTTCCTCGGCGTGACCAAAACAACCCGATCTCATAACTGCATCTTATTCTAAAACACGACTTTTAAATGAATCTGACAAACATTTTCTTGTTCTCTCCAATAACGCCTTTCGGACCTTCCCCTTCCTTGAAGCCGTAACCTGCATTTCTAAACCTATCTCCGAAAAACGTGACACATGCAGGTCACTTAAATTAACGCTGAAACACCTCAAAACAAGCTACAAACGACCCCCTCCCCCTAAACGTGCGACACCTTAATTAATGGTGCGATAAAGTAAGCCTAACGAGTCAGCCGGGGGACGCGCCCGCTCCCAGCCCTGCTCCCCCAGCCACAGGCGCGGAGCTCCCTCGTCCCCAGCGCCGCCGCGCTTCCCTTCGGGACCGACATCCTCCCTCCGTTTCCCCCAAAAGATTCCCCGACTTCCTCCCTTCCTCTTCCTCCTCTCCCCGGCCTGGCCACACGTTCCACGGCACCGTTGCCTCAGCCCCACGGCGAGGGGAGCGCCTCGGGCCGGACGAGCCCCGGCTCCCGCCAGGCCGCGGTAACCGGCCTTCCCCGCGGCCGCGGCTGCCCGCTCCGCACGCTCAGGGCAGGCCCGCGGCCCCTGTCAGCGCCCTGCCCTGTTTGATCTCCCAGGCTCCCCCTCGGGCCTGGCGATCCCGCGACCCTCGCAGGCGGCCGGCCCGGCACCCTCGGTGCCTTCTTTACACTCGGCCCCGAGGCCCGTTCCCTGCCCCGGCCTGCCTCTCCGCGTTGTGCCCGTGCGCGCGGGGCGCTGCCCCGCAGGCGGAGAGCGGCCCCGAGCCGCAGCTCCGTACCTGCAGGGCCTGCCCGCGGCACTCCGGGTGGTGTTCGAGAGGTCCCCGCCGCCGCCAGGCCGAGGAGCCCGCGGGCTCCTCTGGACCGCGCCGGTGCCTTCAGAACCCCCGGGCCCGCCTCCCCGGGCGCTAGCGGATCCCCACGACCCCGCCGTGAGCGGGCTCGCCGGCCGCTGCCCCGGTCCCGCGGAACGGGTGGGCCCTGCGGCTCCGCTCTCCCCGGGCCCCACCTCTCCCTTGGGTCTCCCCGTGCCTGGGCAGGGGGCCGGTGCGCGGCCCCGCCGCCCTCCCTCCAGCGATGAGGAGACGGCCCCCGGCCCGCTGCCCCGACGCCGCGCTCCCTGCGACCCCCTTACCCAGCAGGAGGAGCCGGTGCGTGGCCCTATAGACCTGCTTGTCCTTCTGCAGCTGCTTCTCGATCTTCTTGTTGGCCTCCCGCTGCGCCTTCTCCTCGTTGCGCTGATCCTCCGTTTTGCTGTTCCCTAAACAGCCCATCTTGGGGAGGGGGAGTCAGAGGACGCGGGGCGAGGGGACGGGAGGCGGCCGGGGCTGCCGGGGGGAGGGAGGGAGGCAGGCACTCTCCCGGGCTCCCTTCTTCTTCTTCCTCCTCCTCCTCCCCCCTACTCGCTGCTGTGGCGTCCGCTGCCCAGAGCCAGAGACATGGAGAGAGCCGAGCCCGGAGCCAGCCAAGGGGGGGGCCGATAGCGATGACTTTGCTGCCGCTCCGCCGGGTCTTCTCCCCGGCAGCTGCAGCTGCTTCTCCTCCCCGCCCCCCCGCTCAGCCCCGCGCCGATCCCCTCAGCGCACCTTTCCCGGGGGGGGTGGCGGCAGGGCCCGATGCGGAGCGATCCGCGGGGATCTCCGCGCCCCCGGCCGGGCCGCCGGCTCCTCTAGAGGGAACAGAAATGCCCCCCCCCGTGCGGCACGCACAGGAACAAATCCAGCTTCAGAGCCACCCCCAAAAAAATAAAAAAAAATAATCCTCTTAAATCCACAGGCACGGGCTCCAGGCGCGGAAACCTCCCCGGATCCTCGGCCCGGAGGATCGGGAAACGTCTCTTCCTCGCCTCTCCCCCCGCGCCGACGGACAGAAGCGCCGAGGGGGTCGCGGCAGCAGCGGCTCTCGGGTCCCCGTCCCTCGCCGGGCGCCGCCGCTTCTCACCCTCCGGCCGCGGGTTCTTCCTCCCTCACCGGGGCGGGGGTCTGAGCCGAGCCCCACTCCCCTTTTTTCTGTTTTTTTCTTTTTTTCTTTTTTGGGGTTTTTTTTTGGGTTTTGGTTTTTTTTTTTGGTTGGTTGGTTTTCCCTCTCCTTGCTGCTGCTTTTTCACATCAGGTTTCCAGGCGGCTGAATCCTCTCGGCTTCTCCAGCGAACGGGGAGGGGGGGAAATTAAAACCGAAAGCGGTCGGTCCGGCGTCTCCCCCGCGCGGAGCCCGTCCCTCACGGGAGGATCTCCGCCCGCCTCGCTGCTCCTGCTCGCTCCCGCATCCCGGTTATTATCGATCTCTCCCCGTTCTCCCCTCCCGTGTCGCGCTGCTCAGGGAGCGGGTGGGGCAACCAGGCCCGCGTGCACCCTGGGAGCGCGCCCGCTCACGTGACGCAGCGTCACCCCGCGACGCCGCCGGCGCCCGCTTCGAACCGACCCCGGGAGCCCGGCGGGATTTGGGCACCGGAACCAACCCCGGAGCCGGCCCGGGGCACCGGTGGTGGCCCCTGGGGAGGGCTCTGTGGGAGGAGAGCAGCCGGGAAGGAGGCTGCAGGACCTGGAGTCTAAATTAATCCATTTCTGAATAAACCTTAACAGAGCCGTGCCCCGGCCCGCTTCGTGATGCACTTGGAAGTGATCACTGCAGAAGTTACTGTACTAAATCCTTATGTATGCATATATTGATGCGTTTCATCAGTTGGCGGACCTTGCATACCCGCACAGTGACCTGCAGAAGGGTCCCGCAGCCGCTGATTGGCGTTACTTCACTTTGGACCAGTGCGGGAATTCTGGGCAGACGCGCATCCCCAGCGAAGGCAGCTCTATGACGCGGGAGCTGGGATGCTTCCCTGGGATCTGGGATAGGCATTGGGATGGGGCCCTGGGATCTGTGATGGAGCGCTGGGATGAGGTGCTGGGATTTGGGATGCAGTGCTAGGATAGGAGATGTGGTGCTCTGATGGCGCGAGCCTCTCTGGAGGGCTGCAGCCAGAGAGAGGGTGGGACAGAGGGAAACAACCTTAAACAAATTATTCTGGATGGACCAGGAGAGTACAACTTGATGCACGCAGTTGCCTCCACCTATGGTCGTACCAGCTATCTAGCTCCTTTCTGTTTTCTAAAATACCTTTTCTGGAAACCTCATGACATAAGTTACACAAGCTTATCAGCTACATCTGGAAAACAAAGATCGGCACTTTGCTCCTTGTATATCCTGGCTGCTTAAAGTATACAGGTAGGATTTCGCTACCCCCCTGAGATTAGTAAAATGTCCTTTACTATAGATAAATTATTTATCCTCATTTGCAAAATTCAATTATCTACAAGACTATTTGTATGAACATAACTCCTCACGTCATCCAGTCACTATATTTAGAACCACCTACAGTAAAATAATTATGTGAATAGAGCAAACAACTAGAAGGTCTTAGTGTCATCAGATACATCTGTTTAACTGGCCTTGCTGAAAGGGGGTGGACCTCCTGAGAAACATGCAATGCCACCTCCAAACCTTGGTCTTTGAGGATTTATTGGCACTCTGAGTCTATCTTAAAATGCCACAACTTTGGGATACACAGAGCTTAAGAGATTTGGAGTCAGCGGAGAAAATCTCACTGACTTCAGCTGTTGATTTAAGCCAAGGTAGTTTTAAATGGTCTTAGAAAGACTTGGCTCAGCAATGCCCAGACTCATCTGAAGCAAAGATTATAATAATTCCTCATATCTTTTGTACGTCTTTTTATTTATTTATTTGTTTACATGTAATATCCATTTTTCAAAAACATTTTAACTGTGCTGTTTGCAAGGCATAAAGGCCTCAATACAGCAGAATTCAGAGTGAAAATTGTTAATACCTCATAGCTTTTTTATGGTTGTAGGTATGAAGAGAATGCAGAAATGCCAGTATCTGCCACCTCATGTAGCAGGGAAAATCTGCCCCAGCCTCCAGGCTTTGCTTCCCTCAGGGTCCCAGCTAGGGAGGGAGGGAACCTATCTCAGCTCCAAACACGAAGGAATACACAAACAAGATAAAAATTATTGCTGGAGGTATAGAAAATGCTAAAATCTTGGTGAGTGGCGTGATCATAGGGAAAAGGGAGCGGCAAACACACCAAAGCACCCACCTACAAGGGAGTCATTGCTGGGTAAACACCGCTGTCCAGCAGCATGCACCCAGCCCTGTCCCAAATGCAACTGGGATGGGCTCTGCAAGGTTAAACTCTAAGAGCCGCTGTGACATGGGAATTGCTGCCCTCCTGGTGTATGTATACCCTGTGCCTCTGTCTCTTCAGGTTGAACCAAGCATGAGGTAGTTGAAAAGGGAAAACACACTCAGCTAATTCACAAAACTCCCAGTTACTTATGACAGAATTCAGAATTAGCTCCTTGTGTTACAAGTGTTATTAGGGTGTGAAAGTCTCAAAAGCTACAGAGAACAAAAAGAAAACTCCCAAATTGTTAAACCTAACAGCAGATACAGGCTTTTCTTGTCTTGTTGAATACGACACAAGACGTAAGGCACCAACCATCCTGCACAAACCCACCAAATTGTCATGATTCTTTTCTAGTGCTGTCCTGATTAGGAAAACGTTATTTGAAGAATGAGCATACCAACACATTAGCTGTTCTCATTCTTTCTAATTGTTTAAATAACATAATGCTGCTGATGTGTCTTTAGAGTAAATTGTGTTTCTTATTGGAACTAGTTGTATTAGCTTCCATCTTGTAAAAATCCATTAACTTCAGTTTCACGAGACACCAGAAGGGAAAGTGCAGGCATAATCTGACCCTAACTCACTGTAAAGTTGGAACTCACTTCTGAAGATCCTGCAGTCTTAGAACAAATAAATGCAAAGATGAAATAACTATATGTATGGACACAGTGCTTCAGTGATAAAAGTCTATTTGAGGCTTTAAAATACTCAAGAGGGTGTTAAAGGACACTGCTGCATGTTAAGCAGAAATATTTTCTGAAAGGTAACATAAACGTGGAAGTGGTTGTAGGAGACATAAGAAGATATGTTTATTGATTCAATCCTTAAATTAGAATCATAGAATCATAGAACAGTTAGGGTTGGAAAGGACCTTAAGATCATCTAGGTCCAACCCCCCTGCCATGGGCAGGGACACCTCACACTAAACCATGCCACCCAAGGCTCTGTCCAGCCTGGCCTTGAACACCACCAGGGATGAAGCATTCACAACCTCCCTGGGCGACCCATTCCAGTGCCTCACCACCCTTACAGTAAAGAATTTCTTCCTTATATCCAATCTAAACTTCCCCTGTTTCAGTTTGAACCCGTTACCCCTTGTCCTGTCACTACAGTCCCTAATGAAGAGTCCCTCCCCAGCATCCTTGTAGGCCCCCTTCAGATACTGGAAGGCTGCGATGAGGTCTCCACGCAGCCTTCTCTTCTCCAGGCTGAACAGCCCCAACTTTCTCAGCATATCTTCATACGGGAGCTGCTCCAGTCCCCTGATCATCCTCGTGGCCTCCTCTGGACTTGTTCCAACAGTTCCATGTCCTTTTTATGTTGAGGACACCAGAACTGCACACAATACTGCAAGTGAAGTCTCAGGAGAGCAGAGGGGCAGGATCACCTCCTTCGACCTGCTGGTCACGCTCCTTTTGATGCAGCCCAGGATATGGTTGGCTTTCTGGGCTGCGAGCGCACACTGTTGGCTCATATTCAAAATTAATAGAAGATAAAAGTTTACTCACAGAAGATTGTGAGCATTGCACACTTCCAGATGAAATTCAGATTCACTGATATTCTCACATATCTGAATGTAACAGCCAACAACCTCAGATTCTGTTGCTTTTGTTGTTTATTCTGAAGCAACGTAGATGCAAGAGTTAGTTTTGGAGTTACTGCTTTCTTAATGGAGTAGATTTTAAGCCTGCTGAAAAATGCATCTGAAACACGTACTTCTTGTCGTTCCATTTGTTTCTCTTTCTAACTGAAAGGGATAAAACCTTCTGCTTAGAATGCTGATGCTGCATCAGTTTTACTCTCAGTCCATCAGTTAGGCTCTGAATTTTTTGAGTGAATTCACCTTTGTTTTTACAGGTGATTACAAGACCCAGATCAGCATGTTCAATCACCACACATGCCTTCCAAAGCCTCGAGGCAACAAACACTTACTGCAAACAATTCACATATGTTAGTAAGTTGAAGGCACTGAGCACTTGGGATGCCTCAGCCTCCAGAAGAAAGAAACAGTTACCGAGTTTTCAGGCGGGACCATTGCAGAGCTCCTGATGTGCTCATGCTGCCCACAGTGAACATGACCTCAATAAACTTTTGGCTGTGAACCGTGGGGGTGGAGCTGTGACCAAACCAATGTGCTCTCTTGGAAAGGAGGATACAGACAACATCACGCTTGAGCATCCCTTAGCAACCGGAGTGAAATGGCACTGCGGCTTTTGAGGGGGTTGTCAGCCCTTGCCACTGGAATAGCCTGCACTTCAGTTCCTACCACGGCTGAGGGGACACAGCCAAGGAGACAAAATGTGCAGCTCAAAAAGTAAAAGCGATAGGGCTGATCTAACTGTACAGTTTCCTTTGTTTCTGTTTATAGGAAATAGCCTATTTTCAACAAGTTTTTTCATGGAAGGATACAGAGCTCAATCAATCTGGGGAACATATGAAACAAATGGTTCTTACAGCAACACCTTTATCTCAGATTTACTTTAGACTCTTTCCACTTGAAAACATAAGACTGTAAACTTTGTAACATACCTCTCTGTGATTATCAGGATGAACCAAAAGAGAGCTAAGCTTGCATGTGTGGGAAAAAAAGTCCACAACAAAAAACCCACAATAAAATACTCTCTGATTTAAAGCCGTCAAGGAGTGGATCAGTGAACATCAAAGTATGGCCACTTCACCACAGACTAGAAAAGGCAGTTACAGCCCCACATCTCAGTTATCCTCTTCCCAGTCCTCACACCTGTGAGACTGTTCCACTCCTAAGAGTTTGGAATGGAACTGCTGATCATGTCAGGGGAACTCTGAAGGGGAAGACAGTTTAATCTTTTATTCACTGTAAATCTGCAACCCAATAATCCCCCCACAGCTGAATACGTGCTACTGGAGGATAATGTCAGTACCCTGCTTTCTTTAATGATTTTCTTTAATAATTAAAAAAAAAAAAAAATCTATGCATGCCTCTCTACTTCGTGATTCACCTGAAATAATTTATATTTGTATATGTTTGTGTATCTTTGTAAGAAATGAAGATGTTAGAGGTGCTTCCCCCCCCTCCTCCAAGGTTTTCAAGGGATTTAAAGTACTGGGAGAAAATAAACAGTGAGTGAATTTTCATTAGAACGGTAAAGAAGAAGTTCCCCCTGTGCATATGTAGCACCTTTAAGGATTAAAATCCTAAGCAGAAATAAGAAGTAGCTGTGATTATTTGTTAAGGAGCTTACATTATCCAATGCTTTGTTTTGCTGTCCTCCAAACTCACAGTGCCAAGGCTGAGCAGTTAGAACAGACTTCCCTCTTTTAAAAGCAGGGATTACCTCTGGGACAGATTGACTCCTCCAGGTAAAGGATATTTTTTAACAGCACACACTGTATTTTTGTGCATTGATACCTCTCTGCTTTGACATCTGTTAAAAGTTTTAGCTTTAAGAATACAGAACTGGGGGCCTTCATCCTGAGCCATCAAAGTGACCAGTCGTTAGTATCAAATCTATCCATCTCGATGTATTTAATCCTCAGTAAACTTCACCTTTTAGTTAGTTATATATAAGGATTAATTAAGGTTCTGATTTAGACTTAGCCCAGGGTTGGTTTTTTTTATTTGCTTTGACACTAAAAGGCTCCCATGGCCTCTTGCAATGACTCAGGTCTGCTGCTCACGCTTTCCCTAGATGGAGGCATCCTCCATGAGCTGCAAAATCCTTTGGACTCTTGGAAGAATAAAACTTGATGATAAAGAGGGAAACGGTTTCAAAGTCTCCAAGTTACCCTTTGACCTGCTGAACAAGGAATACTTGAGTAATCTCAAACCCGCTTAAAGGAGAAACAAACAAATTAAAGGCAAACAATAATCTAAAAAGGAAAACCAAAGCAAACAGATTGGAATTGGAGTAAGAGTCCAATGTGGTCGGAGTTTTTTTCCCAGCTGAGTCCTTTGTGGCAGCCAGAACAAAAAAAAGCATTAAAAGGTAAACAAGGTAGGAAATGAAGCCATTATCAATCTAAACTTGGGAGAGTAAAGCAGGATCATCAAGTAAAAGGATGAGTTTGTCTGTCATGGGAAAGAGTGAGCCTACCCGACTGCAACGAAATGAGCATTGTCAGGAAGAAATTAATGCACCACTAATGTATTCAATAAAGAACAAACACAAAACACTTAAGTACAGATACTCCAAAACAAACAGAATGGAAAGGAGATACTTCCCTCTTTGGCAAAGAACAAGAATTTTTCCATACAGAAATTCTGAACTTGAGAGGGATTTTTGTTTTGTTTTTAAATAAAAACAAGCCCAAAGTCTACTAATAGAATTAACCAAGACCTTCCTTTAAACTAAAGGGGGGAAAACATCCCTTGCCTCTCTCCTTTCACTTCAAGGCTTTTCCTTAGAAACATTAAAAGAGACTTCTAAGGAACTCAAGGAATTATGGAAATAACAGACTGAGGAACAGCTTTTCACCCAGTAGCTTTCCTTATTTCCTTGCAGGTTTTTTCCCTGATAGTCCTTCTCACTACTCATGCATTCTGCACTGCACTTCATTAAAAAACAAAACCAACCCAAAACCAACCACCCCCCCCCAAGTCCCCTCTTATGTAACAGAAATAGCACATCCCAGCTCTCCGCGTAACACATATGGAATGCCGATTACAAAAAAAAACCCAATTGGAGCAAGTCTTTTCTCAGATTTAGTTTCAATATTTGTCAACATTCAGAGCAGACCTACCCCCAACTGCAAACTTCTCTATCAAGAATTCTTCTGCTTTAACCCTTGTTACGTTTCGGTCACAAAACCCACGGAGGCAGCAGCAGTAGAGACTGTGTTTTCCAACATCAGGTTATAGTTAGCTCCTGCAAAGCAGCACGGGACTCCCAAGCCTTCCTCTCGCCGAGAGGAGGAGGAGAAGTTCCTGCCTTCCCCTCCCCAGCAGCCTGGCACCCACTGCAGTCTGCACTGGAGCAGCGTGGCTGAGGCTCAGCCTGACCCAGCGTGCTCTCCAGCAGCACCCTGAGCTACCCCTCCACCTAAGTAGTATTTATCACTGACATTGGGCTCTCCTTTTACAGCTCCTAACAGGAAGGGGGAATAAGAGGATTGTTAAGTTGTTGCTAAGTTGTCACACAGGCTTTAATGTGCTGGTAAACATTCCTCTCCTTCTTTTACATTCTTTCTTTTAAATAGAACGATGTTCAGGCTTTCCTGCTCAAAATAACTTCACATTTTAGTGCTGGCTGACCACAATACTCTCAATACCAGGAGCCAGTATTAGAGATGATCTGCAAGGAAAACAGAACTGGGAGTTTGCTCTGCTAAAGACTTGAAAGTGTCCTGTTTCAGAAAGGATATTTTCTTCTATCTTTTTGTATACATCGAAAAACGTTTTGCCTAGATCTTAAAATTACATACAGACACAATTACAGAAGAGGGGTCTTCTGTACCCTATTCTTCCTGAAAGAATTTGTCTGACTTGCAAACTAACAGCACAATTACTTCTTAAGTGCCTTGATGTTAAATTAGAGTGGCCCACACACCCTAGGGCAGTTGCAGAATTTAGACCCTTTCCCAATGTTCTAAACGAATCCTTCTGGTGATTTGCAGGTTTTTTGTGTGTTCCTTATGTTTTAGAAACATATATAAACCAATTGATTATCTCCAAGTCTTTAGGTGTGCAATGAAAGGTTTCCCTTATTGTTCTAGCTCAGACAAAGCCAGGAAAGACATCCGATGCCAGAGCTGCAGGAACCAGGCAGGAGTTGGGGTCTGGACCCAGCTCCAGCTCAGGCTGAGTCAGAACTGGGGTTTTGCCTCTGCCACATCAAAACCAGCTGAGGGGAAGGTTATCCCTTCCTATCCCCAAAGCCCAGGAGGGTGCTTGGGCCTGTCTCACAAAATGTTAAAGGCAGAGAAGAGCACAGGGAGCAAACAGGGGAACAGGACTGAGACCTGATCTCACACAGATGGTTCGATCCAGCACAGCCACCGATCCGTGCGTGACCTTGGACAAGTCACTTCCCCTTTCCGTGCCTCTTTTTCCAACTATCTTTCATCTGTCTCTCTCATATAGATTGCAAGCTGCTTACTTCTGACATGTCTGCACAGTATTGAGAACCAAGGGCCCCATATCTCATTGGTGACCTTTAAGCCTTTCTGCTACATGTTTAATGATAAAATAATTATTTAAAATTAAGCAATTTCTTAATAGTCTGTCTTCCTTTTCTTAACACTTCTAACTCAGACATTCTCAGCAATATTAGATGAAAAAATAGGCTCTGTTCAAAACCTTAACACTTTTTCTTCAATGAAAACATTGAGAAAGCTGCTAGTACTCTGCTCAGTCCTCCCACAGGCCCTCCAGCCTGCCCAACCAGGGACAGCTAGAATCAGCATGCTTGCGACAGTCAAAGTACCAGATAAAGACACTTTTTATTTCGGAAATAGAAAAAAAGAGTAATAAAAAAAGCCTGCACACCTCTCAATCTTTCTTTGTACACCATAAAGCACCAAGCAGGGCAGAAACCCAGTGCTGTGCTCTTTTGCAGGTCACCTCCAGGTTTGCTTTATGCTCTCTGGTGTTACAATACTGAATTTGTTTTTCCATTGCCCTATGCATGCTAAGAGTGACCTATTCTCATCTGAAGCAATTGGCTCTTTACAGCTTAGTCTACGCTATGTAAACAGAGAGCAAGCAGTGTGGTTGAGACCCCAGTCTTCAGAGGTGAGGAGCATGCTGCTCCTGAAGGAAGCCTTGGAGGCTGCCACCCTCCCCCCGATGTCAGCCCCGCGCAACTGCGCTCCCCACGATCCCAGTATGAACAAAGGCTGCAACCACTGCATGTGGAGAGCTGCGCTCCCCTCTGCTCACTGGGGTCATGGCCATGTCAGCAGAAGGGCTTTAATAGCAAACCACAGATCCAGGGATGCTGCAATGGCTTTTACCCTGCTCTACCACCACTGCCTCCTTCAAGCTGCAGCTCATCTGCCAGCCCATAAGCAAGAAGAGCGAGCAGTTACCCTGCCCTCAGTCAGCAGCCCAGGGGTGATGGCACAGAGAAGCCTGTTCCCTCCTGCCTGCCCTGTGCTATGGGGCGCTGGGAGGATGCTGAGTCTCTCTTGGCACCGACAACCCCAGGCTGGAGGCAGGGCCCTCCTGCATGGCTGCATTTCACACCCTATATATAAAATACACAGCTGTACATTTATTCTGAAAAACTCTATGAATTGGTGTTACTGAGGGATATATATATATATATATATATATATACTAACTCCATACATGCAAGAGTTAAGGAAGATTTGTCCAAGGAACTACTGCCAGAGGAAGTGCTGGGCAGCCACATTATTTGTTTTGTTTAAAATGATTTCAGGCTCGATAATGCCTCTTTATCAATACTACACATGTGCTGAGCATGCACAGTGCCGCGTATTGTGAGGCATGAAGGAAGGGTGGATTTAACTTATTTCTTTATAATGAGTATCATGGTGCTGTAAAGAGAATCCTGGCTGAAAGCATGAAATAAAGCCAAACTTTCAGAGGACTTTTTGGAGCCTGAAGTTCCTGTGCTGCCCTTTCGAATTCAGTCTTAAATTCTATATTCCTAATCCTCTGCTATGTCTGGACCATCTCATGAATGGACATGTGTATTCTTACAGAGCTGAGCAAGTACCTCGTAACATTTGCCATTAATATTCATTTGAAAGAATAATGGAGTTTAAGCTTCCTGGTTTTGCTTTCCTTGAGTGAGGAAACCAGTGAGGGAGTTTATACATTCACAGTTCTGGCAGACAAAAGGGACCAAGGCAATTGTGACACACCAAAAACAGTTCTCCATAAAAATTATAACCCCATTTTATTTTGTGAACATCATCTTGGCTATAAGGTTTGTTTGTGTTTGTTTTGTATCATACCCTCCTCCATGGTGAATCATGCATTCATGCTGCAGGACAGACTCTGTACCCAGCTGAATAACGATGGCCACAAAGCAGAAACAGAGCCATCATGACCTACCAGCACAGATCCAACTTCCAGCCATAAGAATTCATTCTTTTCCACCCTAAAAGCTGGCTTGGAGGGGGAAAAAAGACAGAATGGGCTTCAGACCCTCTATGAAAAGGACCACATCAGCCCACACTGGCCAAGCTAAACAGAGGGAAGGCATAAAGAGCTGATGGGCATAGAGATAGTGATCCAATGTAAGATACGCAAGGTACAAGATCAAACTGTGCAGTAAAGACTTGCAAGAATGCTATTTTTCCATGATCTGTTTATGCTCAGTATTGTTTAAAGTTAAAAAGGCTAAGAAATTCCTTGCCTAAAGATGAATACAGGAATTCCCATTACCAGAGAGTTGAAACTACGATTATATTATGAAATTTAGAATGTGAAGTGCTGAAACTGTGTGTTCACTGGCTAAGAAAATGGATCTCACTGCCCTCAAGAGTGTCCTCCAGGAGATCTCTTTACAGAAGCATCAGTGTGAAACCTATAAGTAGGAGCAAACAACTCAGGTGAGGGGTGGTAGAAGCAAATGCATTGTCTTTATCCAAACAATCCAAAGTGGTCTGCAGAGAAGATGATGATAGTAATAATCTACTATGACTTGAGACCGCCTGAGCTAGTTAACAGTTATGTAATTGGTAGAGTCTCTAAATACTTGAGTAAGAAACCTTTCTGTTGCATCAAGTTCTCCTGTCTAGACAGATACACATCATGAATGAATCACCACTGGCTAGCTTTGAAGACCCGAGCTGAAGAGCACTCCATGGTGTAAGCCACTATCTGGACACATCAACACTTACGGAACAATTTTCTGGAGACAGTTCTTTCAGTACATTACCATATGCTACACTGGCTGTGAGAAACTTTTTCCAGTAGTATCCTTAAAAGACTATAAAAGAAAGCAATATAGGCTTAGCAAAAGAAC
This sequence comes from Psittacula echo, assembly GCF_963264785.1. NCBI lineage: Eukaryota > Metazoa > Chordata > Aves > Psittaciformes > Psittacidae > Psittacula > Psittacula echo. The sequence goes on along the minus strand of NC_137747.1, from coordinate 10,494,739 downwards.
CTCTAATCACAGAGATCCAAGTCTTAAAAAAAACCCAACACCAAAACACTCCCCCCATTCCCAAATAAAAAAAGAGCTAACAGAAACACATAAACAAGGAACAAATACATAGAAAAAACCAAACAGGCTCACTTCACCTCTTGGCCTGATTATGCCCTTTCTAGCAGCAACGAGTCTGCCTCTGCTCTCTAGAAAGTTTTGCTTCTCTGTGAAGAACATCTCTTCCCTAAATAATTTGAGCTGCTCTTCTGCTCCTTTGCTTTGGTTTCAAAGGTTCTTTGTTTTGTTCCTTTCCCAAATTGCTAATCAGCTTCTCTGCACAATGGTCACTGTCTTACAAAATCCTGTTCCTCAATTATTCTGAATGATTCCCAGCTTTTTCATTTGTCCTCTTGGAGGTGCTCCTCTCCTTGGCAAGGATGAAGGGAATCTCCAACATGGGCCTATGTTTTAATTCAGCCCAGACATTACACACAGGGTGAGGGATCTGGTGAAGGTTAGGGTGTTCTCAAACACGGTGTTCTCAAAACCACAGTTTGACTCACATATGCCCCCAAACAATCATACATTAGCAATTATAATGATCTTTAATTAAAAAAAGAAATATGTTGCTGTTCTTACAGATAAGAATCTATAGAAATACTTGTATAGGTGCCATGAATGTCTATTTTTCAAACTGCATTTCACTGAGGGAATATCTAACTACCTTACCTACATTACTTGAATCCTACTCTAAAATGAATCTCTTTGAAGTTTTCTTATTAAAAAGCTTTAAAAATTAAGCAGTTTGAATTATTTTTCTATGAACCATATAATCTTCTTAAGTAGTAAAAAGTTAACTTCAGCTCAAGTCATTTCACTTGAAAAAAGGCAATGAAAAAAAGCAACAGATTCATGCATCTCGCCCTACATTTTCTCTAAATGTAACATCTAACCCCTGATTGTTGTAATTTTTCATGGTAAAGCTTTCTGAGTCTCCCTAGCCAACACTATCTTTTATACTAGAAAGTCTGTTACAGAAATGTCACTCTCATTTATATCCTCAGTTATAACAAAGTCATTTATGCAGCTCATTCCTAAGAAACCACCTATTTCAGCAGCTTGTCCTAGCTCTGGTACTGTGCAATGTAAACAGGACAAACACAGAAAATTGTACCTTGGAGATGCTATGTTTTTGAAACTAGGGCTAGAAGCTAAACTCACGCACTACTCTTGATATGAACATCACCTGCCACAGTTCTACATTTTATTTCCAGACAGACCTACCTACATTTGCTAGCCACACACGAATTATTTTGTAGAGCACAGTTATCAAATGTTTGGTACAAATGGACTGAAGATATGATGCTGAGTTGTGGCTTGAATCCTAAGGTCCCACAGAATGAGAATTTGGGTTTGGATGCCACAGCATTGAAATTACTCCTCACAGATTCCATCGCTGTCAAAACCAGAACCACAAAAAACTCCCCTCCTGGTTTTTAATCCTGCTCAAACCCAAATATTGGAAGCAAGTTAAGATCTATGAACTAACAGATCTGGCCTCTTGCCATGTGCCGTATTAAGGTGCCATATTTAGCTCCTCACTCCCTAATACTCAGGCATTTAACCTGTTCCCTCCAGCCCTTTCATCCACTTCCAGTACACTACTAAGCAGCACAGCATTCACCCTATTTCTTTCTTTCATTTCTACTAGCTGTTTCACATACAGTTAGTGCTCCTATCCCATGGCACTGGGAAAAGTGACGGTTAACTTGTGCTCCCTCTACTGTCTGATGGGCTTTGCAGCAACATAGCAATATATTGCGAGGAAACTGCAATTTCTTGTTGGCAGAAAGGTCTATGACTTCCTATAAGGTGAAAAGTTACTGTATTACACTTATGAAAACGCATACTTAGAATATCAAGGTCCTAAACATATAGACCTTCAACTAGTATATCACTTACCAGAACTCCTTCAATTACAGACATTTTGTCTTGCTCTCCTGGGACTGCCCAGTGTAAAATGAGGGAGCCTCACGAAGAAACTATGGCAGCTAGGATAAAATACTTCAGAACAGCCAAGTAGCCACAACTCCCACCAAATCAGTGTAAGCCACAAACACTTAGGTTCCTCCCTCCCTTAAAAGGCCAGGCCCTTTCAGTTCTGACTGTTAGACCAGACAAGTCCTCGATAAGAGAACAGGAGGCTAAGCTCTAAGGTCTGACGCAGGGATTTGTGCTGGACTTAGACTCACACCTTTTGCCTCACATGGCCCCTCACTTCTTATTTTTCGTGGAAAAAGCATCTTTGAGTTTTACACTGGCAGTAAGCATCCATAAAGTTTGGAGAGGAGGAGGAACAGGAAAAGACCTAGTGATCCTTCTGTGATTCCTCTTCGTGAACATGAATGTTTCCCCCTGCATGAAAGCAGTAAAGACAACTTTAAATTACAATCAGAAGCTCCTATTGAGGATTATGAAGCATGAATCAAAGAATGAGCCTTAGAGTCAGCACTGTCTACAGATAAAATAATGAAGCACCAGAGCTACTTATTGCTGGAGAGCTAGGCTGTTGGAGTACTTCATCTGTGTTTTGATGTGGCTCACACAGATGGAGACCAACAAGTAGTATCCTCTCAGTACAGTGAGGAGCATCAACTGAACAAACAATGCCATCAATTGTCAGGGTTTTTTTCAGATATGATCTGACCAAAGGGCCACTGTGGACATGTAGAACAAATTACATGCACAAATATCATTGGTCTGCTTACCCAGAGTCCTAAATGAGAAGGCTATCTATGCCAAATGGATGCATTATGTTGAACAAGTCCTGAAGCTACCTGATTCGTCATGCATATGGTACATGACGACTGCCTTCATATTCACATGTGATGCCATAACAAGGTAACATCTGTGAAGAAAATTAAACGAACCCCCAAAATGCCAAGCAGCGAAACCTCTTCTCAGTCTTCTTCAAGGACCTCTTGTGTGACTTGCATGTAAAGCAGAGAGGTAAGGGATTGATTCCAGAGCCCGTGAAGAGGTGCAGGGAAGACCAAGGCAGTAAAGAACGCAAATAGACAGGACAGCTGAGCAACACTATCCAGCTTTGATTTCTGGCCATTCCTCATGGAAAGCGGGCCAGCCAATTTCTGAAGATCGGTTACAATTTGTCTGTTACATGGTCCTTGACACTGCTACAGAGCCTGCTGACTTTGGGGAGAAGCCTATAGCAGAACCCCCTGTACAAGAACATTAGTTTCCAGCTGATGACAGATGTTTAGGGATACTTTTCTTCACTTCTGTGGAGGATTATATGTTCAGAGCTAAGAGCATGGAAAAGGGCTACGCACAGCCAATTACCCGAACAATTCTCTTGAATCCTCAAGGGCATGGAGTACTTTGTCCCTCTACTTGCTGGAGCACTCAGTGCCCACAGTCCAGGTGCTATATTCACTGTTATTTAACAATACAGTGGTCTATAGACTTGACTTATGACTCAACAGAGAATATCCCGGGTGCAGAACTTCTAAAGAAATGATCAACAGATTTTGCCTTGCATTCCAAAAAAAAAAAAAAAAAAAAAAAAAAAAAAGTATTTTATTTCTTTTAAGAGACGAGCATGCAAGAATGCAATGGATGAAGCAGAAGACACCTTCGTGCTGGCTTTAGAAGCGACAAATTTGGTTGATTACTTTCAGGAATAATTAATATTTTGAATATTATGGATGAAGTGGAAGGTTCACACTGGATTCTGTCTGAAATGTCTTAAAAATAAGCCTTTAAGTCTTTGCTTATGTTGGCAAGTAACCTGGCTGAGTGCAAAAGCCAAAGGTATGATTGACTACCTCACATATTTTACAACTGCTGAACTAAATAGGTATTTCAGAATTTACATCCTTACAGAAGAATCCTTAAATAGACTTTCTCATGGGATTTCAACCAAATATACTTTAGGACATACTTCCTGTTTTGTTACTGTATTTAACCATACTTTAAGAATTAAATTTACTTTTCCTTAAACAAAGATCCAAAAATTTAAGCGTATGGAGACCACAGAAATCTATCTTTTTTGTTTTAATGCACTGAAATTGTTTAATGAACACCCACAAATCTTAAAAAATAATCAAAGCAGTGAACGCATACTAATGCATTAGTATTATGAGCATGCTTTGCCCTTAGACACAAAAGGCATGCCTGCATACTACTCAGAATAGAAAACTTCTGCAACTAAAACTCTAACAATTAAATTCCAGTTCACTAAGTAGTAATGTCTGTCACTTTCTTCTTCTTTTAGTTACTGAAAAAGATAATACAAATGTTAACTTTCCTCTACCTCCTTTAGCATTGTGGGGGGCAAATTCATAGTGCAAATTCATGCAAAAGAATGCAAACAGTTTACAGATGGAAGATAAAGCCTATTTCTACAGTAAAGGAAAAAAGGAGGATACAGTATTATAAGCCCTCAGCAGTGAAAGGAATCTCCCCCAGCATTTATTTTGAGAAGTGAGGCTCTGGTACAGCAAAACTGGTTAGAGCTAGAAAAGTCAGCGGCATCCTGCAGGAGTCCATTTCTGCAACGAACTGAAGAATTGTATCTTAATCAGAAGTCAGGCCCAGCTTCTGCTTTAATTTGCTACACTTGAAGGTTCTTAAAGTTCTGGGAACTAAATTCAGCTTGTTAAAAAAAACATTTTTCTGCACATTTTTTTTTCTGTAACGTGTGATACGACTTCTTCATACACAAGTATTGGGACTGAACCAGATAAAGTTGATACTCAGAACAGTTAGGTTGGTGAAATCAGTTGGGGAATAGTTGTCAAAAGCAATTGGAGACCAGATTTCAAATGGTATTTTTGTATCTAAAGGTGCAGGTTGATGTTCAGCTGGTTCTATTTGCCATAACTGAGTATTTGCAAAAATAATCCACTTAAGAACTTTGCTGTATTTTTAGGCAGCTAAATACCTCTCAGTACTCCGGGTTATAAACCTTAGAATCTACATGTTATTTTTAAATGATGGTGCTCATGATTCATAAGGCTACAGGTGCACCAGTCGTAGCAGGAGTATGTGTTCCCACTCCCTGTGCTGCTGTGACCACCAGCTTAGCGGGGCTGCCGACACCCCGGAATGCTTACTGGAGTTGTACTTCAGGCTTTCAAGCTCTTTGCCTGGATTAAAACAGAGGAGGCTGAGAGTTTATGACTGTTCCTCCTTCAGTTTGCGTATTTCAAACAAGCACCCACAAACGGACATTTGGGAAGGTATTTAATTGGGAAGCTTACATGTTACACATGCATAATATTAATGCACAGCAAATGCTACTGCTGTATATTTAATATATCTAAACAGAAAAGGACCTGCAGCAAGCACAGAAATCTCATTGTTATTTCAAAGTACTATTTCTGAACATGCACTGATTGCAGTTTGTGTTCTGTGTTTATTCAGCTTTTCACTTCCTTTTCTTGTATCTAGAACTCACATTTTAGCTCAAATCCCTCTGAGCAGTAAGCTGTACTTTCCTCTTCCCAAACAATCACTACAAATCTTCTAACTGATGTAGCGCAGAATACATCTTGTGATGCATGGATATTTTTGCATTTATCAGGGCATGACACTAATAAAAAGGACATATTTATGAATGTGTCTGAGCTTGAAATAAGGATTTACCTACAACTGCAAGTACACAAAGTCCATCTGGAGAGGTTTCAGTGTTTCCTCAACCATCCTTGGAGCATGCACCAACGTTCACACCCAGGCCAGACGTATGTACGTAATTCTACAGAATCTGCTTTATTCACAAGTATTCTTCTGTTGTAGTTATTATCTCATGTGAAAATGTTTTTTTTTCTGTGGCCCTCGTTTTCAGAAGAATCCAAAATCAGTTGCAAGACCTGTGAGAACTCATTGTAAATCAACAAACTGTATGTACAAATTTAGCTTCTATAGCACCCAGCCAAAATCCCACAAACTGCTCTGAACTTTCTGCTTTGTTTTTTGCCAGCTATCTTCTGCAAAGCTGCCATCTTCTGCTTTCTTGCAAATTCATGGTTTTCAGGGGGTTCTTGTTTCTGCTGCCTTCTCAGATTACAATTTCTTTTGTGTTAATTAAGCTGAAAAATTGAAAGAATGTCGCTGACTCCACAAAGAACACAAAACAGGCTTGCTTGAAAAGCTAAAAATAGATTGTTCTGTTCGGAAGACAGACGACTCAGTCTTCAAACTATTTGTACAATGCGAATTAATTGCAGATGGCCAATTCATTTATTTAGACCTCTGTGACAGAAATGAAAGTGCTACTGCAACTGGTTATGTGCATAAAGCTCCTTTCAGGTAGTTGGGTCTAATCAAAACCCAGGAGGTCGTATATTGATATTGTCAGTTTGTCAAAAGGGTTTTTGATATGATTCTCTCCCTCCACTCTCCGGTCCCCCTCCCAACTTGGACTTAAGAGTTGTGCATAAACTAATGATGTGTATAAACCAAAAGTTACAATGGGCTGCTCACATTTACTTCTAGCATTCACAGTATATGTTTTAAATCAGCTGCATTCCTGCAATTAAAACTGCACTGTATAATGATGTAAATGTTGTGACAAAACCCACCCAAATTATTTAACTTAGTTGAAATTATTGACATTTTTTTCTATGCCTCAGTATCTGTTTTAAATAGTATTTTAATTTCTCCTTTTTAGCCTTTCTCCTTACAAGCAAAAGAAAGTTTAATAATTTAAAAAAATAATGTTATTGACTTAATGGGAGAGAATTCAGGAAAATCTAAGCGGAAGCTGATACTCCATCCTGGCTTCTATTGTTAGATAAACGGGAGGTTTCCAAAAATACCATCTATTAGACTAGGGTCTATAAAACTGTAGCTGTGAAATAAAAATATCATTGAACTAGATAAATTGTTTGGGATACAGAATGATCTGTACTAGAACTTTACAGCAGATCCTGAACAGCATGAGGCCTTCTTTGTGCTAGAAAACTAGAAACGTTGTCATTTGGGAGTCTAATAATGCCAAGAAAAGGAAACTAAATATCAGAGTCCCTTTTCTCCAACTCCACTCTCTCCTTTGCAATTTTACTACTTTACAGTCTCTAAATCCTTGTTTGCAGTCCTGCTGACTTGAAAAATGTGCAAAAGTTGATCCACACAGAGTCTGAGCTAACAGGGCTGTAAGAAAACCTCCCAAGAAGTTTCAGGTGCTATGGTATCTGGCATGCTGATACTATCACAGATATTACATTTTGCTGTTACTTTTTTTAGGTAACTTAATGTTGGTGTCTGCATTTCAAAGTATTTATATTACACCTTAGAGCCTTTAAATCAAGACTGGTGTTTTTTAAATGCACTGAAGTCTTGTAAGCCAAAAATAAAGCCTGGTGCAGAAATGAATTAAATTTTCTGCATAGACAAATGATCATGATCTATTAAAATTAAAATACCAGTCCTCTTCAGTGTTCAAGCTCCTTAGGAAATACTTCTCAAAAAGCTACTTAAATTTATTTGTTGTCATAGATTTACAAACATCACCCTCTATATTTTAAGCCATATTCTTTTGCTGCAACTTCATCCAAACTCTCACCAAGGTCAAGGGGACAAAAATCGTTCTCAAGCACTACAAAGCAGGCTACGTAGCAAGGCTACATCATCTTCCTGCTGCTTGTATGGACTACAAAAAATAATAACAGCTTAAATAGAGCTACAAGCTTTCAAGGAAAGAAACTTTGCAAGGTACCTCTCAAAGGTGACCTCCGTCCTGCATGCTTCAAAATGTTTTCATGTATTTCATGGAAATACAGGTGATAACCACGGTGGATCAGAGGACAATAAAGCTCCTAAACTACAATGGTCTCCTGCCTTCAACTACATTTATTAAGAAAGGTTGAGATAGCCCATTGGTTCAATCTGGGCAGAGAGTTACCGATGCTAAAGTGATGGGGAAGGGGACACTCACAACACTGCTGTGTACAACCCACTCCTGCTCATGTAATGAAGCTGTACATGCCCCCACTTCATTTGGGTGGAAAACTGAAATTCTTTGGCCACATGTGTCGAGAAGGAATCTGCCCTTGTCCTTCAAGACACGTAGAAAAGAAAATGCTACTGGGGAAACACCATCAGGCAGCAGCTGGCATACACCAACTGCATCCTAATGACAAGATGCTTGAAAAGGAAAAGCAACAAAGCTCCTGACTTTTTTAATTTTCCACTGTTTTTTGGTTTTTGGGTTTTTTGTTTTTGTTTTTGTTTTTTTTTAATTTTCCCTGGTTTTAGTTGTTTTGGGGGGGTTGGGGGGGGGTTGGGTTTTTTTGGTTTTTTGTTGGGGGGAAGGGGATCATTATTATTTATACCCTGTGGCAGGGCAGACTCCATAGGGATCATGTCCTTACACAGGCACATCTACCTCCTCTCAGGAGAGAAACATCTTGTTTACTTGAACTATTTTTGTTAGACCTAGTTTTTGCTGGTTCTAAAGAGTTTTGCCTTGCTTGTAAAATAAACACCCACATCTTTGACAGAAGCTCCACCTTTGGAGTACACACAGAGTGTTTTGGTAGACTTTGTAAAGGTGACACACACACATATACACCTATATATATACACACATATATATACACACTCATATTCATTGCTTGCTGAGGTGAATCATGTCAGCTAAGGTCTTTCCAATAAACAAAATACTTTCACACCATTATCTATTAAAGATAGAGGACAGGAGGAGGGGGAAATGCTTGCAACAGAATGAAAGCAGGGTCCGGGGCTATGACATAAACCAGTACGTGTATCAGACTTTGGGGCTGTGAAAGAGGAGGGTTGGACCCAAATACTGCTGGGTTTCCTCTCAGTGCTTTCTAGCCCTGGTAGGATATGCAAAATCTCCAGCATAGCAGACACAGTACCTCATGCAGAGCTGGAAGAGCATTTTTTATGGACACTGATAGAGCCTGACATAACACAAATAACCAGATCAGTGGCTCATAGGGTGGTTTCACTTCAGGTGTTTTCTAAGGACCAGATTCAGAGGGTTGAAAATTCAAAACAACGCACAAAACACAAAGCACAGGAAAATGCATGTGGAATACCCCCACCTACACATAAACTACCTGCCCTGCAACTAAACACCCAAGAGATGAACTTCTCTGTCCCTGCTGTGGTAAGGTAAGAGTGAAAAAGCAAGGAAAATAAATTAATTGCTGGAATAATATTCTATAGGCTAAGTTACTATGTGAACACATTCTTCTGATTGCAAAGGCTGTTACATATTTGTAATGAGAAGAAGGGTGGTGAAGTGTCTGTAATTTATTAACTTCTTGCTAGGACACCACCAGAAGGTACAGCTTGCCTGTAAACTGCCAGTTCAAAAGACAGAACACCTACTCACTTTCAAGCAACTGCTGTAACTGCTAAAAAGCCTGAGAGAGACTTTCTTTTGTTGAAGTAGCCTTTAGTGGATAAAGATGAAAGTTCAGTGTTTGTGTTGTCATTCTGATGGCGAAGAAGGGATAGAAGAGAGAGCAAGACAGAGTACTTAAAGAGTGCTTTAGCTTTTTTTTTCCCAAATGTGTAAGATTTGGGGTTTGCAGAAATTGTAGTAAACCTTCTCTCTAGCCCTTCGACTGTATATTCTTAAATAACTTTTAAACCCAGAGGAGTGCTAGAACTTAGCATCTTCCCAGCTGACAGCAGACACACAAGTATCAGCCAAGTACTCCTCCTCTGCTCAGATTTGTCCCTTCTCCAGTGCCCCACATTGACTTTTTGGAGCCTCTTTACAACTCCTGAAGGAGAATTAAGTCAGAGAGTTTACACCAGTTCTTGCACATCTACAGCCCCTGTCCCAGCAGAAACTTGTCCCTCTGGATGTAATTAGGGCTCATGGAACAGCCTGGCTTTTAACAAAGATGACAGAAATTGGATTCAGCTATTACAAAAAAAAAAAAAAAAAAAAGGAGAAAAATGTTTTTACAGACTGCAAGATCTCTCAAGTACTGCGGACCAAGATATCCCACTGTAATTCAGGATGTCTGAGGAGCTGCAGCATTCGTGTTCTCAAAGGTTGCTCTCTTGTTTTTATTTCCCCATCAGGTTGCATGAAAGGAGCACTTTCTTTCATTTTGTTGAAAACTCAAACCATTACAAAAATATCAACATGGTTAAACTAAAATAAATCCATCATCCTCTAGATTTTTAAATAATTCAATATACTGTTATGTTTTGAAATGGTATAAGACAAATTTCTCCCCCTCTATAATTCAAAACCAGCCTTAACCAATTACTTCAAACTTTTCCCCAGACGAAACACATCTCCTTTGGCTCAACATTTCACATGAGAATTTTCAAGCCAAAGAGAGTTTCTTCCACAGATAAAATTGGAAATGAGAGATTAAAATCACCCTAATGATAGGTACTGGGCTATGCCTTTCAACTGTGGACCCATGCCCGTATCTCTATAATTGTGACAATATTTTTCCAAGCAGAGTATCATGTTGTATGTAACACTGAAACTTCCTGGTCTCTACTCCTTCTCTGCTGCATGCTTACCATCTTATTTTTATAAGCATTCCATTCTGGGGCTGGCCCTTCAGCTTTGGCAGAGCCAGGCAGCTTCTGCTTTAAAGCTGCTATTTTGCAACTAGCTGCTGCTTGCTGCATCTTTCTTTTCCAGCCAGCAAGTACCTGTAATGTTTTCCTCTCCGGCTACTGAGAAAATGGCACGTTCCCACAGGTGCTGCCCCTAAAACCAGGCACGTGGAGGGAATAACCAGCAGTGACCTGGGCCATGTAAGGAATTGCCAGGGTGGGTTTCATTTCTGGTTTCTCTTCGGAAGGGCTGCAAGAAGGCTGGTTTTAAACAAGCTCATTAAAAAAGAAAAAACAAATCTAGATTCACATCCTGTTCATGCTGGCAGCTCTGTTGCTGGCCCTGTCAGGCTTGCATCAAAGAACATTCTTCACTGCCACCCCAAATCAATGGATAAACATCAGGGGAGGCACCAACAGCACCATCAGGCACTTTTGAACACTTGCTGGCTCAAAAATAGTGGTCAGCAGGGCAATGGCAGCAAACTGTTCTTAATATTTTAAGCAAAGTAACTACTGTATAATTTAACTTCACTTGGGTTGTTCTGTAGTGAGAATCTAGCCCTTTACAAATAATAATTAATGTTCTATTTTTTTCCTTAAAAGCAAACAAACAAAACCCCCAAATGAGTAGATTTAGTGCACCCAAAATGCTAAGCAGTGCCTGGGGGGAGGTCTGCCTGTCCCAGGCTGCCAGGGCAGGAGCCTGGTTCGTATCTGCCCACAGGACAAAGCAGCTACCTTGTCCTAGAGGCAGACATGGCTGTTTCCTTCCCATTTCCCTCAGCCTTTTAATTGCTGAGGAACCACACACACAGGTGAACACCAACCAAGAGAAAAATTCCACCATGGTCACAGTCCCAGAGGCACCTCAGCTTCCTGATACTCTCAGGAGCCCTCAGGACATTTCTGGCCGACCCTTACTCCAGATCAGACATCTGCATCAAGGCAGTAAGCACATGATGAATTTTTAGCAGAAGTTACTTGCTGCTCTGGCAGGCAATAATTAGATTACAAGAATTACAGAGATGACAGGCTGGCTGTCTACGAGCTGTATGGGCAGCCTGCAAAGGCTTGGAGAAGAGTAAAGCATTCAGATTAGTACATGGATGAGCTCCGTGTAAATCCAAATAATACCACAATAATACGTATTACTAAGTAATGCCTCTGAACCAGCACATTTACTTCCACAATGCTCATCCTTATCCTTTACTGCCTATCTCACCAAACTAACAATGCAGAATGTCCTGTGTATGAGGCCCTCTGCTCATTTGCTTTTCTAGAGCATTCAGCATCAACCTTCCCCTGTGCAGTACTGCTGGTTCACTCTTATATTAGAAAATCCTAAATAGGTGGGAAACAGCTTGGAACCTGCCCACATAAAGGCTGCAAGTGTATACCTTACAGTGGCAACCGCAGTGACAGCGCTCCAGATGCTGGTATACAAATGAACATAACAAGCGCTCCACTTTGCTTAGAAAATTCCCATATCCAGCACTGCCACAACACAGAGCTTTAAAAATTAGAGCAGGGTTTTCCCATATATGGGAAAGCTGACCTGCTGCTGCTGCTGCACCAGTGGCCCGCTCCCGGGCAGCATGCACAAGAGAAGCCACAGCCTTACAAACCCTGCCTTCATCTGTGCTCGGCACAAAGCTTGGGTGCTCCCTTGGGTGGTGAGGGTTGACGCTGCTTTGCAAGAAGCCTGCAGCCACATTAATTCTGTGCTGGGTTCACTTGCCAGCTTGACTAAACCTATAACAATAAACCTAGCACGTTTTTCCAATCCTTCCAAGTTGCATTTGTACATCCATTACTTCTATGCCTAAAGCAGGGTTCTAAGCATGGGTATCCTCCTCTGAGCATGGGCTTTAATGCTCTTTGGAGGCTCCCCAGGGCCTCTTGGGCTCAGGACCTCCACTCAAAACCCCTGCGTTGGGTTGAGGGATCCCGTCAGGCCAAGTTTCAATGCTCATGCGTTATGCATGAAACCCTGAGAGTGGCTCTTTGTAGGATCAGCACCAACAGACATCTCCCTTGGACTGCGTGAAAGCATTTGAGCAAGCACATTGCTGCAGACCTTATGGCTGCAGAGCCCATGACGGATAGCAAAGGACCATGCAGGGGCTCCCTATAACCACTGGCAGCAGCTGTCAGTGCTTTTTGGAATCTTCCATTGTTTTCAATGTATAGAAAGCACAGAGAAACCAGCGCCAGTGACCGCGATGGAGCAGTCAGGGCCACTGCCAGCAGCTCAAGATCTCTCCCTGGGAACAGCTTCTTCCCCGGGTTTGGTAATGCACACTGCATGTAGTAGTTTTGACTCGATCAAACAGCCGATGTGCTCACAAAGTCCTAAGCCCAGGGAACTGCATGAGCAGCAGTGTGTATTTATAAACTCCTTACAAAAAAAAAAGCAGGATGAGCAGGGCTGGGACTATCCAGCTGCAGCTCTGGTTATGCCAGACAGCTGCTCTGTCAAAACTGCTGGGAGAAGCCTCGGTTCTTTGCAGGGGATGCCCTTTGATACCCGGCAGGAGTCTGTTTTGGCAGCTATGTGCTGCCTAAGGGAGAGATCTTGGAGAGATGATTTTTTGTAAGATACCAGTGGTATGCGCTGGATACCTGGCTACACACTCCTGACTGTGAGGGATTTGCAGGGGGGTGGAAATGAAATCTCCCGGGTAAGCACTATTAAACGCTACATAATCGTGACTACAGATTGAGTATTTTTTTTTTACACAGTTTTTAAAAATCAAGCTAATCAATCACATGCAACTTTTGAGCTTCCCAACACACATCTGATACTCTGCAGGTTTCAGACTGGCTCCAGGGAAGCCGGGGCTGCCCCATGGGAAGGAGACCCACATCAGCTATGCATCAGGAGTCAAGCTGCAGAGATGGTGAGCAGGAGTAGACTTCAACAATTAAAACTAGTATTTCAGTACAGGAACAGAACTGGCACAATCTGACAGAAGAAATTAAAACTGTAGGCTGGTAATCTCAGTTTTCTTATTAACATGGAAAGAAACTATTTACCTAAATAGTTACCTAACTGAAAGCATTGCATCACTTTAGGAAATTATAATTACATCAGTGGTTTTACTGTAATAAGTTTCTTTTTCCATTCCAGCTTTCTAAAGCCTTAGGAATATTTCAAAGGGAATCCTTCCCAAATATGCAAAGAGCAAGTCAATACTCCGAGGTCTTTGCCAAGCTTCCTTTTCCCTACATCTCTCACTCAAGAAAATACGATTAAAACTACATTCAAATAAATAGAAAAGGACTAGAGTTTAGCAGGTCTAGTATTGCCAAATAGTTACAGGCAATCAAACCATGGCTAAGCTAGTCATATATTTCCTCATGCAGTGTGGCCTCCTGATGTTAAGGCGCTCCCTTGTAGTAAGAAGTAATCTAAATGTCTGCCCTGGCTAGTGCATACAGGAAAGCATCGTGCACAAACTGGGAGAGTGCGAGCAGATCTCCAGCGAGCTCTGGCAGAGGCTGCTCAGCAAAGCTGCAGCTCTTCTGGTCTGAGACACGGTTTGGTGGGGTTTACTATTTGAATTGTGCCAAGCATAAGTTGTGTTCCTGTTCTCCCTCCAAAGAACCTCAGCATTTTACTTGCTTTAATTAACTAACTTTCCCTGGAGGAGAGGGGGGGAAGAAACAACCCTAGGGATCAATAACAAATGTCGTAATTAGTATCTCACTAGTTGCATTCCTTCTTTTATTTAGAAATGTGGTGCTACAGCTTCTCAGAATGTTAGTTTTCCCTGCGCTCATTTTTTAGTATCTAGAAAAATGCTAAGAATCTATTTTCATCAAGATCTAGGAATTTTATTTTTAGAGTTAAACCCCAAGTTATTTGGTATTACTTTCTCCCATCATTTAAGATTTCTAAATTTCTAATCATGATTGCTGCAATCAAATTCCCTACTTTTCCTTGAAATCCAGATGGTGCAATTGTATGTTTAATGCTACAGTTACAGTTCACATTTAGGACAAAGCTGACTTCTTAGCACTGAGCCAGTATAAATGTACAGAATAATCTTCAAATACTTGTAAAGCAGCTTCATGCCTCCCCCCGCCTTTTAGCACTGAGTTTGTAGTAATGCTGACAAAATTAAATATACTAATCTGACAATCATAAAATTAACTTTAAAAACTCTATCAAAATATGAAACATACTAATTTATCATCTTACTCATCTATGTATAAATTTGTAAACATAATACGAGGAAGAAACGTATTAGCCAGTAATTTAAATTAATAAATTTTATTTATGCCATCTTGAACTCAATGTATTCACTGGGGGGGGGAGGGAGGCAGGTTCCAAGCTAAAATGCAAGTATCAAAATGGTTGATTCAACACCCCTCTTTTATGTCCTTACCATGATAACAAACAATAGGAGAATTTTACCACGAAAAATGGTAATTATCTTCTTTTTAGATATTTTTGGCTTTGCAATTAATGTCTTATTTTTTTCTAACAAAATATAATTCTTCTGTCAAGTTTCTAGAGAACGGTATTGAATTCCCTCCCATGCATCCAAAAAATCTACTTCTGTAAAAATCATTCTGAACAAGGACTGCAAGTGCTCAGCTGTGACTTTCCAGAGATATTTTATCTCCACGTTGTTAAAAAACCTACTGATTTCTTATATGTTTTCAAAACTCCCCAACATATTCCCTATATAAAAGAAACACCGTTTATCTATCCCTTTCAAACAAAACAGTAAGTTATTAATGCCTTCTAGATTTGATAATTATATATATTTTTTATTATTTTAGAAGGTAGCTAAAATACCCATGAGTGTTTAAGTACTCACTGTGTATGTCTGTACTCTAAGATCAATATTCTCACCATCATACCACTGGCAGAAGGGAGGTTAAATTTTGTACAAGGAGCAACCACAGGATTCATGTCTTTAAAGCTCAGGCAAATGCAAAAATACAATGGTGGAATTTTGTTATCTAAACCAACATATTCCTAGAAGTTAATCTTAGCTAGCTGTTATCAATTACCAACATGAAGAGACATGTCACCTGCATTCTCAAAGTCGGGAAAACATAACAGATTGTTAAGCAGTTATGAAAAGGAGCAAAATAACTCAGAAGGCAATGCTAACAATTTAACAACTAACAATTTAGCAGAGCCATATGTAGAAATACAGGAATTTCATGTGCTACAGGTAGAAACATTTATACTACTACAGTAGTAAGAAAATTTGTTCACTTCTTTTTACTTTCATTCCTGTACCATCAATGCAATTTGGCATCAGACATCTATAATTCAACAATCCATTAGCACGATAAAAACAAATGCCTAACCAATGCATCACTATTTCTGAGAACTAAAATAATTTTTTACCTATGCTAGAGAGTAAAATAATAAACTTTAAAAATAACTCGACTTTTAATAACTTTAATAACTTTTTTTAATAACTATTAATATAACTCTTGTATATACTCATCTTAAACTCTTTCACAAGATCTATCATCGCAGTTTAATTTCTTTGCAGACTCCCAGGGGATTAATTTCAACTAGATTTGAGCTGTCTGCTCCTAGTTCTGACTTAATAAATTATAGAGGGAAACAAATATTAAGTATGTAAAAAGGTAACTATTTAAAAATGGCAGTTCCTGAAAAAAAACACTCTTTAAGTGTTAAATTCCCTAAAGAATAGAAATGGGCAAGATGTAGTTCAGACATCTGACTATTAGTCAACTATTGTTAAAGTGATCCAACACTAAATAGTCAAGAATTATTTATTTTACTTATATAAACTATCCCTCTTTGCTGGGTCTGGAATAAATTAACACATCCACGTTTCTTTGTTTACTATGCCAAGAAGAATGACTAATATTTTTCTATATTTTGATAAGAAAATGAATGCTCAGTTTAGATTCATAACAGGAGTTTCTGCATCAGTTTTATCTGCTGAATCAAATATGAAATGATCAAATTAGAAGGATTTGAACAACATAATTTAAAAACCAAACAGCTTTGCTCAAATACAAGAAGTATTTTTTGTTTTAGCTACTCTATCAAACGAAAGCATATTTGTGCTTTCAAAAATATAGTGGTTAAAGGATTTTGACAGGCTCCATACGCAATGTATTTAAACATCAGAAGTAATTTTAAATGATCTAGACAAACAACCTGTGGAATGTCCAATCCTTAAAAAATAAAACCCAGGAATTAAACGGTCAGGGCTGAGCTTGCTAAATACAATTAGGGACGCTGGCTTCCTGCCTCACTTTGCCAGGTAAAATGCCCTCCCCAACACCTCCAGCCATGGCACCAGCATCTGGGAGGCCAACACCAGGCCTGAAAAACAGGGACACGTCAACCTGCATTTAAACCCTATGAATTAGCACCATCAGACATGTAGCGATACAGGAACTCGTTTCTTCTAGGGGTTTGTGTTTTCATCAGTGGTGTCCAGCAGGCTGGGCAGAGGATGCTGGGCATGGCACAGGCCGCAGGAGCTGACAACAGCGGGCACCCTGCAATGCCCCGTGCCTTTACCTGGGCCATAGAGAACCATGGGGGAAGCTCCAGCTGCTTAGTTAAAAATAACGTGATTAAAACCGTGACTGGCACTGAACCGCTGGACCTCCTGCTTGTCCCTGTCCTGTGGCGGGGCTGCCTCAGGGTCTGTCACAGGGATTGTTTCTGCCTCAGTTACCCAGTCCAGTCAAAACAAGCGAGATTTACAGCCAGAGCTGCAACAAAACCTCTAAGGAGCTGCCTGCGAGCCCTCCTCAGCATCGCCCTGAGCACCCCGGCAGCCCCCGACGGCACCCTCACACCGCACCCCGCCGAGGGAAAACACTGGCCAACCCTCTGCTCCACCACGGGACGACCTGCTCAAGGTGCCCCCGTCCTCACTGCTCCCTCCCTCTCCCACCCGCCTGGGGGGGAAAGGTGCACCCCTCACTAGCGGGGAGCCGCCCGGTCCCGGCATCCGGCTGCCCGGAGCCCTGCTACTGCTGCCGCTGAGGAGCCGGGCAGGACCAGCGGCTCCTGGAAGCCACGAGAGGGTCTCAAAAAGCAGAGCAAGAACGCCAGCATCACAAAAATAACAATAAAAACAAGAAACAAACACACCCTCCTCCAAAAAACAACTCCAAGGACCTGCTAACTGGTCTGTTCCACGACTATGCACAGGCGCTGCATAAGAGGAATTTGTTGCCCCCCCACCCCCCGGCACAAAGTTTCATCAAATAATATATATATATAAAAAATAATCCATTGAACCGTCAAAAAGTAACCCAAGTTCATCCTCTGCAGGGTTCAGGGTGCTGCTTTAACGTTTTCAATCTGCTGAGGGGTTTGCTTTGGGATTTCTCGCTGGAGAAGCAACGGGGCGCAGGGCAGAAGCGGATCAGAAGGGAAAAGTTCCCAAGAGGACTCGCTGCACGTTTATTTCACCAGATGCTATTTTTAACCCCGCTGTTCCTATTTTTACCCGTGTCAGTGTTTTCCATTCGCTGAACTCTGTCCCCACGCAGTCAGGGCTCCGCTCCTCCCCGCTCCCCAAGGCACCCCCCACCCCGTCCCCACCGATCCCCCCGAGCCTCCTCCCGCTCTCCCCTTCTCCCTCCAGAGCTTGCATTTCATTCCAGGCTGCACTTTTGGCTCTCTTTAAGCACTATCAGAAGAGCCTGTACTCCCCTCCTCCTGCCCCTCCTTTGCATGGAGACACACACACACACACACATATATATATATTAAGAAAAGCTGCATGCAGTGCAAAGTCCAAAGGCAATCACCCAGCAAATCTCCTGCTCTAACTTCATTCCTCTCCCAACACATTCCTGCCAGCGGGGAGGGGAATTAAAAAAAAGAAAAAAGCAAAAGCAAACAAACGCCACTGTTGCTAAGTTTTGCACTTTATACCCTTTTATATTTACAATCCTCTCTTGGCTAAAAATAGCAACACATGATCCATTTATAACTAGCCGGACATGCCCCGAAGCCGCTGGCGGGGCCCTGGCTGATGAAAGGAGCTCTTTGCGTTCCTTCTACCTGAGCTCATCTCCCGCTTAAAGGGCTCAGACAGCTCTGCTTCCACAAAGCACACATTGAAAGGACTGCTGCTTCCAGGGAGATCAGGGAAAGGGACGGGAAAAAAAGCAACAAAAAGGAAAAGAAAGACAGTAACCCATGCATGCCCCGTGCCCTGCTTGGCAGGCCTGGAAAATGTACAACTGGGCTGGTGGCACGGAAAGCAGAGGAGGTGGGGGACTGGAGGCAGCTCCAGCCCAGGGCAGGACCTCGCCTGGCGCACAGCAAAGAGGGGCTTCAGAGGCAGTTCCAGATGTGATCAACATGTTAGTTCACTTCAGGGGGAGTGACCAACCGCAGACCTGGACCCAGGGGCAGGTCTGAAGGTTGCTCTGGAAATGACTTTAGAATTGCAGTAAGAGGTGGAGGCTGGAAACACCTCTGGAAACACTTGGGAAGTGCCTCTAGAAATGATGCAGGAAACAGCTCTGGACAACTCTGGATGCAGGTCTTGGGTTTGGGGGTAGAGAGGGGCTGGAGCCATCTCAAGGCTGATAAATAGAGTCAGCTCTAGAAGTTGGTCTAGACTGGCACAGACATAAACACACAGTGCAATAATTATACAGGAGATTTTAACAGTGTGGTATTTATCCCTTCACTGTTACTAACACCTTCTGAATTAGATGTTAAAAATTTCCATTAGCACCTGTGCAGGACACACAAACTGCATGTGCAGCAGAGAGCTGTGGGACTAAACTGAAGTCCCAAGGGCATGGCCCAGAACCAGTTCAGTGGAAGCCACTCCTTCCCATGCAGAGGAACCAGGTGCCACGGTAATGCCACTTCCCATCTAATACTCACATGTTTTAAAATCTCTCTTGTAAGCACAGGTTTTTTTGTTTTCTTGCTATTACCGAAACAAAGAATCCTGGTTCAGACAGAGGATAACTTACACATCATCAAGCAGCAACAACAACCACCACCATCAGCCAACAACAGTATTTTAGTGCAATTTATTTGCACAAATACACAAATCCCAGTCACTTAAAACTAAGGGGTCAAACCTTCCCAAAGTTATGAGACTTAAAAGGAAAATATACCTTCCAGTTACGAATCTTCTGGGGACACTTGAAACATTTCTCAATGCTCTGCCGTGCTAGAAAGTGTGGTTTGTTTGGACTGACAGTCAAAGTTCAGTGCCAGTACTTCGTGAATTGTAGCTGAGGAAAAAAGTAGTAACTGTGCTGGGACCCAGAGAAAAAATTATTGTAACAGTTGGCAACATCATTACGTACGCTTATTCCTCCTAATAGCCGTATTTCAGTTGCTTTTCTGCTAATCCTGCTCGATTTTGGCTTCTCACTGGGAAATCACATCACCTATGGTCTTGCCTACACTAGAGTTTTCAGGCTGTGTTTCCCTTCCATAGCTCTACCACGTACACACATCGTCTTGTTTATACAGGAACAAAAAGCGTCTATGTGTTCCACTGCCTTTCCAAAATTTCACGTATCACCAAAACAGACGTCCAGCAAGCTGGTCAGACTTGTCCTGGAGCTGTGCTCATTGTATGCATTATAAAACTGATTATAATACACACAGTTCTACCAATTCTACTTGCTTTTAGATGCCTGCTACAGGCAGGGGTTCACACCAGCCACCTCCTATGATGTGATGTTAGCAATCAAGTGCCATTTTCAGGCTGCTTTCAGAAATACTAGAAGCAAAATCACTAAAAACCATGATCCTGAAAGTCATTAATAGCAAAATGCAGCAGTGGTTCTGCAAATGCCTTTCTGGGAGGAGATGCTTGAAGCAGGGAAATGGAAACTTCACTACCACGTTGCTATCAGTGTTGTAACTGTCTCTGTGTTTGCAAAAAATCCAGATTATCCTTTCTTTCAATCTTGACAGAGTTGGTGCAGAATGAGAGTCAAGAACACATTCAGAACAGGTAACACTTACAGGAACGGGTAAGCATCTCCGGAGAAACCTGTTCTGAGCAAGAGAGAGTTCATCCCAAGGGCTGGGAGTACTTTCTAATTAGGCAGAGAGTGAAATCTCTGTAAAAGGCCTGAATTTGCCATGGGAGTGCTACATCCACAGGTTTCAAAAGCAGAAGCAAGACAGAGACAAAAAAAAGTACAACTTCACCCAAGCTATAAAGACAAGCTTGTGCACTGACGTCACAGAAATTGATATTAAGGCGAGGCATAGCTCGAGGAACTTATTTTTTCCCAACTGAGCTGCAAATAATAACCTATTGCAGATGTAAAAACTGCAGTAGGAGAACAGTGGCAGCCGTACCCCCGAGCTGGGCACTGAGCAGCCCCCAGTCTCACACACGCACCCCACTGTCCTGTGCACCCAGAGACCCAGGTTTTTTACCAAAAGGACCCAGCTGAGTTGGGCAGCTACAAAACGCAACAAGCTTTTCCAGTGCTGACATCATGCTTCTGACTGAGACTCTAAAGCGTTATTTTGCTGAACCTTATCCCTCCTGGTGTAGGCACCTGGATCACAGCCTCCCTGGCTCTCCTGCCCCAGGTACTTCATAAGGCCAGCTGCCTGCCTGGACCTCTCCAGCCAGGAGCTCCTCTCGCTCCCAGCCCACTCCTGGGGCTGAGCCCTGAGTTAGTCTCCATTTTCAGCTGCTTCCCAGTCACACAAGCGTGCAAACTTCCTCAACCCTTTGCTCTGCTCTTTCACTTCCCCAGCGCCTTCCTATTTGCACCCTTTTCCTTTCTTAACCTGAAACCCACCCTCAGTCCTTGCAGCTTTGGCCCCCTCTTCCGTTAGCAAAAAACAAACTCCCTGGTCATGTTCCTCTCAGAGGTCTGCCAAGTATTCATACTTCTTCCCCCCTTCCTCTGCTTTGTTTCTCCTCCCCTTTCTTTACCCCCTCCTTTTTGGAGGGTGATGGCAGAGCAGGTGCAAAGAGAACACAGAGAGAGTGCAAGCTGTCCCTGTGATACTGTAATACAGTGTGTGGTGTTTGTCAGTGTCCTCTGCAGATACTCAGCTCCAGCCCCCCAGAAGCAAGGGGGAGGAGAACAGGGAGCATGTGTACCACTTGTGAAAATACACAGTTCATAATAACATGCATCAACCCTGGAAGATGTTCTTGGAGACCGTTTCTGCCCTGAAGCACTTCCACGTTTCTGCCAAAGCTCCCGATTGGGGAGTGCTCCTTTAGATGTGCTGTTGCTGCTTCCAGATGTCACAGTATTCCCTCCTAAGACGTGCCTGGGCATTTCACCCTCAGAAAGACTAGATATCTAGTATCTCCAGCTGTGGTCATGTAGGATTATAGGTCAGGATCAGGGATTCAACATATGTGAAACTGTGAGTGCAGTGGTGCGTTAAACTGCATGCCAGTATTCAAGTGACTGGGGGACATCCAGGGAGAACAATCCCAGAGCTGTGCAGGGTACAGAGGCAGTCTGGTCCCATGAACCAAACAGGCTGTGATAGCACCAAAACCCCAGCTTTGCATGAGGCCATATTTATTCTGGGATAATTCCTTCTGGAACAGATTCATCTTGCTGCTTAAATAGACTACAATGTAATCAAACAGAAATAAAGGTGGTTATGTAGATAAAGATCTCTGTGCTAAAAAAAATAAATTATCCCCAGGAAAAAAGACAATTAAGAGACATCTTTCCTATGAATACAAAGCTCACCATCTTTTATGCCTGCCTACAAACATGTAACATGCAGTATTTCACACACTGCCCTTGTATTTTGGTCCAAAATACCTAAGTCTGCTGGGTGTCCGTAATAATTAGAAGCATCTTCCTCCAGCCCATACCAGGGAGCACTAAGGCGGCTGTAATAGGGGCTGCATCAAATAACCATCTCCTCCGGCACTGCTCCAGCATGGCGAAACTTCCAGTGAAGTGAAAGCAGTCATTTTTTTTTTTTTCTCATGCAAATCAAAACCAGCCCGAGGTCACCTAATGAAGGACTGTGTGAAACACCACATGTGTAGTGGAGAGCAGCACTTGGGCCAAAGGCTTTAAAACTTCCCTGGTTAAGTGGTCAAAGAAAGCCCTAGTGATCGTGGGCTACTGGATCTCCAGATGGCCATTGACCTTTGTATTTATTTGTTTTAAAGATGTGTCACTATTTTCTTTTTCTCATAAGTCAAACAATTGAATGATTTCTAAATTCTCTTCCCTCTGACCTCTTACTTTCTTCCTGTTTTATTCTGGAAATACTCATTCAAGACTCAAATATTCAGAGTGGGTATGGGCCAAATGTTGCAATTCTTCATTCCAGATTGCTATCACTATTACAACTGCTATTCCCTCTGGATACAGAGAAACCCACACAAAAGGACACCATAAAATATACATTTGGATAGCATATGCAAGGAATATAAAATAGAGACTTTGAAGTATCGTTACAAAAATGCTCTGTAACCAGTAGGAGGAAAGGGCATTATTTTTACATGGGGAGTGTTGCAAGTGACACCTTCTGCTCTCAGCAATGCCTCAAATGTTGATTCTGTGGATACAGGTAATTATTAGGTGCTATGATTGCATTACCCTAAGAAATCATCCTCTTGGGCTAAATTCACTGCTCCAGACACATCAGCATCACTCGGTGATTCTGCTTTTGAACTAAGATGGCTTGACCTGCTTTGATCAAATGTGCTGGGAGACTAGGAAGTGGAGAGCTTAACAGGAGAGAATTCTAGGGAATGGAGGAAATCACACAGCCAGCTTTGTCAGACAGCTAAAATAGATGCTGCAATTTTAGAAGCGACTGTGGCTTTATTGCTCACAAGTTGAAGAGTGGGCTCCCTCCAGCAGCTGCCCCAAGGAGAGCTGGAATTCTGCTGGCTAAACCACAGTTCAGCGAGTCCAGGGGCTATGGGCTCCTTGCACAACCAAAATAATGCGGGTGTGTTTAGGATATGTAACACCCCTAGCAGACCACAGTTGTTTTATATTGCCATAGTTATGTGCGTACGGTTTATACCATTACAAACAACGTACTGGTTAAAAGTCCACAGCCTACCAGACATGGTTATCCCAGTACCAAATTAGAGTGGATACTATGCCTAAATCCACACAAATTCAGTTCTGAGTCACACCACAGATTCTGCTGTATTATCACCACAGCTTAAACTAAGAAAGGGCCATGGGAGCTGAAGAACAGTTTACAAAGCTATGCACTGGGCTCTGTACATCCCAAGCTTCAGATTAGCATCCTGCAGGACCTGGCCCATCACTGCCCCAGCTGAAGAAAGCTTCTCTGAGGTCTCCTTCTATCATCTCAGGACCAAACCGGTCCAGAGAACACCTTCCTTACCACAAAGCAATGAAAAAAGAAACTCCCAAACCAGCAGACTTCCCTTCACACTGTAATTAATTTAAATAGTCTCATAGGTTTGTATGAGCACTCAAAATTACACCAAAATAATATATATACTCTTACTGAGATAAACCATTAAAGAATAATGTGTTTATTAGCACATACATACCAGCAAACATACCCCCACTGTCCTGTGAGAGACACCGTCAAGACCTTTAAAGTGTCACAGCACTTGAGGGCGCTGCTGTAATAAATTTAACTCACCCTAAAAACCTCTACTTAAGTTTTATTTTGAATTCCAGTCTTCTGTTATAGTATCAGTGCCCCACGTTGACGCTTACTTACGCTATTGCTGTTACACAGTGACCTTATTTTGGTAAGCAACGAGCAGAAGCTAGTCCTAACATCAAACATTCAAGGTTAGTGCCTAGTTATCCTTTCAAATATTTGCACAAAGTGATAAAGTGGAAAGAGGACAAGAAAACAGATTACTTCAGATATTTATTTTTTCAGTATATTTTACTTGCTGTGGATGAAACTGGAAGGTGTGAGAAAGCTTATTTTTCATGGAAAAACAAAATAATAAAAAATGGGGATAAAGATGCAAACACCAATTTCTCTTAAGGGAGATACACGAGTTGCTGTAGTCCTTTATGACCAGGCTGGATTACAGTTTTGCTCCATTTTCCCTGGCCTTTAACAGCATCCTTTCTGCACAGGCTTCTTGGCCCTCTCAAATAAACCCACATCCCTCTACACCTTCCAGCTTCTGCATCCTCCACTGCATCCTTTCCACCTTCCTTGCAGGAGCCAGGTCTTGCAGGATGCAGATGTGCAGTGTGGGATGCTCAGTGCCAGATTCAAGACCCACCCGTGTCAATGACAGTTTTTTTCAGATTCTACCTAAAGCACACATCTGCCTCCAGTGCTGGGCCATGGACACCTGCATTCTCCCATTGGTTATGGTAATGTTTCAGCTTTATCTGCATTTATGTAACGAGTCCCCTAATTTTTTCCTGCTCTAACATGGAACAGGCTAGAGAAAAAAGAGTCTTTTGTCAGAAGCTACAACTTGCCAACCTGAAAAAACTCTGCATTCAGAAGTTCTGCCAATGCAACACTACATTTTAAAACATCCTTTTCTTATCGCAAGACTAATGTATTTTTGTTCTCTTTCTCAATTCTGAGCAGTATGTTCATGTCATTGTAGCAGTTTATTAATTACATGATTATCTTAAAATATATATATATATATATATTGGGGTAGAGAAAACTGAAGATTTTACTTTTGAACTTCCAATCAATACTGACTGCTTAACAGAGAAAGAGTCAATTAAACAATGAAGACTGAAAAGAACTTTCACAACTTCATATTCCTGCAGCACTGTATTTCCCCATCATTTTTGAGTTGTGTCCTTAAGACACAAAACAACTATTTAAAAATGTCCTTGCCAGTATTTCAGAAAATACCTGACCTAAATTTTGAGAAAGCAGAAATATGATAAAGCAAGCGTGCTTGACAACACATCCTGAAGTATACAGACTGTTTTGCCAAAGGTTAGAGACAGCTATAGCATCAGTTCTATAAAATACATTAATGTAAGGACTACTGCTTATATGCCAATAATCCTCAGCAAGTATAAAAATGCAAGGACAGAGTAATAAATGGAAGGCAATCAAAGATGCTCCAAACTCCACATTTGTTTAAAGAAGAAAAGAAAATAAAGAACAGAGCACGAAGTAACTCAGTACTTCATGTGCAAACGAATGAATCCTTTCTTCTATAGTGTCCTGTGATTAGCTGAGTAAGAGTTAAGCTTTAAAAATAAGTAATAACAAACTGTGCATTTCCAATTTTAACAGTTCCTCTTGTTCTGACATGATACTGATCCCTGTTTATAGCTGAAAACTAGAATATCACATTTTACCCTTCAGTTTCGGCTTGCTGTTGCCCTCGAGAAGCCTCAATGCGACTTGAGACTGCGGGCAGAGTGACAGCCAGCTGCTCCTGGGATTAGTTACCTACCAAGAGATCTCCATTTGGTGGGATTGGAAATCTTTCAATCTTGTACCTTTTCCTGCCAAACCAGCATAGCTGGAATCTTCTGTTAACAGCCAACATATTAATTCGCTGAGCTTCAGACATAGCATTTTACCAAGTCATATGAAAACCTCATACATCTGCTAAGCTCAGACCTTCTAGGAACAATTCCAGTGAGATGCTTTCCCACTCCACATATAGTTCACTGGAAAAACTACCCTGGTAGGTCTAGTTGGTTATTTTCCATTGAAAAGTTATTTTAAAATACATCCAGAACTAACTTCATAAACATTTATTAATAAGGAACCTTCTGTTTCATCCTATGCATCTGCTTTTTGGAGGAAAGCTATTAAAGGAAAAACCTGAGAAAGATCTGCATAGCGCTGTCATTGATCAATCTGTCTGGTCCACAGATACACACAGGGGACAGCTGGGGAAATACAAAAAACCACTCAATTTTTGTACTGAGAACTCTTCCTACTTAGAATGCCATCATAAACTCTGTCAGACCACATCTCGGAAGTGGAGACAAAGCCAGGAACCATCAACAGTGAGAAGCTCTGTCCTGGTTGACACAGGGGTTGCAGTCATTAGAGCCACAACCCACTGAAGTCAACAGATAATATCTTAATCGAATGACAGAAGGAGAAAATACATTGGAGATTTTATAGGCTTGAGAACATTACTCCCACTTGAGAAATGGAAAAATCCAACTTAGAAATAGGGCCAGCAAGCATTCAGCTCTTCCTTACTAATTAAAACGTAAGTTTTGGCTGTTCTTTGAATTAACCCAAAGAAAAGTCCTCTTCCCTCAACACTATCCTTACCTCTGGGATTGTCTCCTGTGCGTGAGGGTCCCTCCCAGACCTCACTGTGCTGAGACACACTGTTTTTTCATCAGCATCTGGGTCAGAACATAGAATCATAGAATAGTTAGGGTTGGAAAGGACCTTAAGATCATCCAGTTCCAACCCCCCTGCCATGGGCAGGGACACCTCACACTAAACCATGTCACCCAAGGCTCTGTCCAACCTGGCCTTGAACACCGCCAGCAATGGAGCATTCACAACTTCCCTGGGCAATCCATTCCAGTGCCTCACCACCCTTACAGTAAAGAACTTCTTCAAGAACGTCTATGCTTGAAAGCACAGATGTTGTGATGCTGCAGGGCAAGGCTTGAAGTTGGTTCAGGGCCTTTCACTTGATGCAACTGAGAGATTTGGATGGTCCTTTTGGTTTTGGCATTCAAAAAATCCTGCCTAGCAGAAGGGAATGCCTGAGTGTACTGATGGCTCAGGAAATTTGTGCCAGGATGGACAGAGAGCTACAAGAACAAGGAAATGAACCAAACGCTCCATTTCAAAAGCAGTAGACATATCCCATAATCTTAAAAGACTTAGAAACAACACAGATTTAACTTTAACAGTTAGCTGTCGACCGTGCCAATGATATTAGGTGAATAGCCATTAAAAAAAAATAAATCTTAGAATTTCTGTTCTAAGTTAAATCCAACTATTTAGAAACTAGTATTTTGAAAACTAAGTAAGAGCTTTCTAGCTGCCAAAATAAAGTTTCACCATCATGTGGATTACCAAATAGCAATTCAATGTAACAAAAATCACTCATTTGTATAAAGTTGTTATAATTAATAAAGCTTGTTTATTATTTCTCATAAAGATTTTTTAATCCCCAGGCTTCAAATAAAAACTCCAACAAAACAAGCCAACAAAACCAAACCACAAAGTAGCTACATCTAGGTACTGTACTGACTGCCAGTGGCACAAGACCAATTCTCACTTCTCCTGCAATCACCAACATTCGTGGCTTTTCCAGTACACCAGTCTGATATTATTATGCGTACAGTCAGGCAAAACCATCCTTACTGGGAAATGTACCCTTACCCTGTGCAGGGCTCCCATACCCTCCACGTTCCTTAATGGGCAGCTTTCCTTGGTGTTAATAAGCATGGTGAAAAAAGCCCACCGACCATATGCCTGTCAAGTTACTGAATGCCTACCATTCTGAACAAACCTGGATGGGTGTCCTCCAACATTTTCCAGGGTCCTAATTCCCCAGATAGTTACCAAGTTAGGGCTGTTGCAACTCATGAAAAAAGTTAGGGTTTAGGATTATATGGAACTATACAACTTGTCTTTGTCAAAGGTGTTTAGGTGTTATTTTTTTAGAAACAAAACCAAACATAAACCCACAGTGTTTCTTGTTCTCCACTTTTGTGTTTGGCTGTGTCTCATATTCCATCTACCAACTTCCCTGTTTTTGCAGGGGGTCAAAGCCTGGTGCCTTGATCACTTCCTCAACTGTTCTCAGAAACTACGCTCTTGAGGCTTCTTGATTTTGGTTTTTTTTTTTTGTCCATAAGGCTTTAAATTTGGAAGGAGGTACCTGTGGATCCTCAGGGTAGTACATATCCTGGTGGATTTTTTCACAGTTGACTGCATTTACCACATTTGTCTGTGACAAAGGAATACTGAAGCAAATGCTCCTGAGAGTCCACTCATGTCTTACTGAAGCAGCCACCACAAAGGAGTTCACTTGCCCATCCACAGCATGGCATGTATAGAAGAGTCCTCTTCACTCCCCCAAGGAGGTTTCAAGTGAATAAATGACTCTTCTGGACTTCGAAGCAAACCGCCCAAATTAAAACTGCATTCTCAAATTATTATTTTAAAACTATAAAAACCTAAACCTGAGTCTGGGGTGAAGCCTTAGGAGTGTAGCATCACCGTGGCAGAGAACTGGGCTTTCCACTCTTGATGCAAAGAAACATATCAGTTGTTTCAAGATTTGCCATAGTTTAACCCTTACATTAATAAGTAAGCTCTGTTCTGTGAGAAAAATATACCAGAGAATATTCATATTTTCCATCTGATACTGAAGAAATGCAAGCACAGCACACTAGCAAACTTGTTTTGGTTGTGCAAGTAAGTTTTTCTGGAAGCCCAGCAGAAAGTGGGCTTGAAATCTCAGTGGAATTACATTTTTGTTCAAGCAATACCACACAGTTTGGAAGCCACAGAAAATATCTATTAAGACAGTTGCTAATTTAGAGAAAAAATGACCCCATCTGGAACAGCATCTGCAGTGCTGCTCATCGCACCACAAGAAAAATATTATTGTACTGCAGCGTGTGAAGCTTTGTAGCAAAGATGACGCCAGGTCAAAAGAATCTAACTTACAAAGAAAGGCTGAGGTTAAGGTCTTGCTTTTACTCTAAAAGATTCAGTCCGAAAGGAAGTTTAACATGAAGGAAAGGGTAGAGCTGAACTGACAGCTAACAAACTTCTTTCCCTATCAACAATAAAGGCTTTCCGCACCAGGAGAGTGTCTTCCAATAACTGAGGTAAATAAATTAAAGATACCTTAGGAAGCATTACTTTGAACACAAAGAAATATAAGCATAGCAAGAGCATTATCAGAGTAGATTGCTGAAGTAAAGCTTAAATAAATGCAGAAACTCTACAGAGAACCTAGGGGAAAATACACCCCTCAGTTAGAAACTTCAGTGCTTTAAACAACAGAGAGGATAAGTCAGGTATTTATGAACAACAGCTCAAAGTCAAGGGTGAATAAGGGCATACCAAAACTACCTGATGGGAAACATAACAAAGGGGTTTGCATTAAGCATTTGCCCATGCAGCAGTGTCAAGGCCTGGTGAGCCTTGGGCACATGTGGCAGAAAACACAGTTACCAAGAAAGTGTCATGGAAGCAAGAGAGGTACCAATGAATTTGGCAATCTCCATGATTAAGGAACAACTGAGTGAGATGCAGAGGAACTGAATTGTAGTTTAAGGCATCAGAAAAGAAATTAGGCACTTCTCTCCTTTAGCACAAGACAAGGATAGAAAGGACAACAAAATACCCAGCAGTGTCAAGAAATTCACTACATGCCAGTTTTGCA
The DNA here is from genome assembly GCF_963264785.1 of Psittacula echo. Taxonomy (NCBI): domain Eukaryota; kingdom Metazoa; phylum Chordata; class Aves; order Psittaciformes; family Psittacidae; genus Psittacula; species Psittacula echo. The sequence continues at coordinate 10,464,872 of NC_137747.1, read as the reverse complement.
CGAATGACAGCAGGAGGGAAGGGAGCAGGCTCTGAACAAAACCGCTGTGAAATGAATCAGGAGTCCAGAGAAGAAGCAGTTGTAGAAAAAGTGGTTCTGATGAGGCATTTGTTGAAATAAAAGTGAGACAAGTTTTCAGAAAGCATCTTGTCAGTGGTAAGCGTTCAGAAATGCTAAGGTATTTTCCTGAAAGCAGATCTGACATGCTGCAGCTGTGGAAAGTGCACTAAGGAATGGAGCAGTGGGCAAGCCAAGAGGACAAGAAGTAGACAATACAGAGACCAACTAGTCATGGACAACATCTACTGAGGTCAGCAGTGGTTCATGAAGATCACCCTTCTTACAGGGCTACAAGCTGTAGACCCCATATAACTCAAGCCCACATGACATACTGAGCACACAATAGAGGAGCAAACTGGTGACCACCCCAGCTGACACTGGAAGAACCCAAGGGAAGTGGGAGCTGTCAGGGGTGGTGAGACCAGACACAGCTTCCCTCTTCTCCCCTCTTTAGTACAATATTCTGCCCACTTCAATCATCCAGCCCATAACCTGTGAATGAGGACATGGAGTTCAGCATTCATGGTTTATGGGTGGGGATGCTTAATCTGATGATTTTAAAGGTTCTAACAAGGACCAACTAAATAGCTTATAACAAAGACTTGGTAAAAACTGACAGAAACCCTTCTGGAATGGAATGGTGTCAAATTTTCTAACGTTGGCACACAGAAAAATCTCAATTATAGTTTTGTATTAAAGTAGGCATAAGGCTGAAGTCCTCCATTCAGCTATAGCTTGCTCAAATCTCCTGCATTCCTCCACAGCCAAAACAACACGTGACAGTATGCTGTCACATATGCACATGTATTGGCCAGGCATCAGCTAAGAAACAAATGTGCATCACTAATGATACCCCTCTGCCTCCAAAAACCAGACCATTCACACCTAAACCCATGAGCAAATTTCTCCTCAACTGCAGCATCATTAGCCATAATCTATCAACAAGTAATTCTCTGCAAATGAATACTGCCCATCCTCAAGCAATAGCAGCAAAGTAGCATAGTGCCATGGTGTAACAGAGACATAATAGGATGCCCAAAGAGATGACCATAGCCCCTCACGCCATCTCTCTGGCTCTCAGCTAGTGCTGTTTGCTGTCACTGCACTGATTGTTATTTCTCAAATTCTTCATTCCAATTTCACATAAAATTACTACATCAGTATTCCTAAGAAAGAGGTGATCTGTACGGGGTGAGATCAGCGGGAGCTGAAGATACTAAGCACTCGAATACCATGCCAAGCCTGTTGTTGAGTTATCCAGATTTCAGCCAAATTAAACAGTACGCAGTTTTACAGGAATACAAACATCTGTTTTCACAAGGTGTCCAGATCATTAGCAGCTAATTCTACATCTCTGCTACATTCTCTGCCATATGCTGGGAGATAATCCCAGCAAGTAACAGGGATTTTCATCTCAAATCCTAACAAATCTGCTCTGCAAGGCTTCATGGTTTTTCTATAACACTTACTAGATAATGCCTCTCAGCTGCTCCTCTCTGCTGTCTCCATGCCTTGCATCTGTTCTTTCACAGCACTCAAAGGCTCCTGCAACCTGCCTGGGAACAACTAACAATTTCTTCATGCCATCCTAGAAAAAAATTCCCTCCCTTGCCAAGGGTTAATATAAAATATACCTCACGGATAAACTCATGCTCAGGCTGCCCCCTCCCCAGCTAGCACTGCCACCCGCAAGAGGCCTAAGGCAGGAGAGCCACATGCACTGCACAGAACTCTGGAAACTTCTGTCCATCATTGGCTGGAGCAATCTTCTGTTCTCATCGGAGATCCCATTTAGGGCTACGTGTCTATGCCTGTAGCAAGCATATAGACAGCAAAGGGAAACTATCCGGGTTTATAAGCAACTTCAGTAACTGAACATCAGAGATATCTGGGGCACTTTGCTTAGCAAAACCAGGGTGCCTACATTGAAAGCTGTGATGGCACTTCTGTGGCCATAACAAACATGTATATACACAAACAGAATTTGATCTTTGGCATTAAGCAACAACAAAACTGGAGGTGACTGAAGTACTGATAGAAGACAAGAGATGGACTGCTCTGGAGCCTGGACTGACTCCCTTCTCCAGGACATAAGCAAAGGCATCGTGAATCTGTCACATTCCCCAACCTGGTGGCACCTCTTCTGTGCACAAGGGTGTACAAAATCTCAGTTAAGCTTCGGTCTCTTTCTTCTTTAGTAAGGTGTTATCTGTGCTGGGGTTTCTGACAGACCTAGCACTTGCTTCAGCACCAGAAGCATCTTCTGAATGCCAGCTGGGAAGAGGAGCAGCTATCAGCAACAGCTGCTGGTGTTTCCACCCCACAACAGCAGTAGACTTGAAACAATCTTGAACGAACCATGGCAGACCAACCTCAGGGGGAGAGAGCAGTGAGGATCTAGTGGTTCAGTCTCCTGCCAGCCCTCGAAGAAGCAAGCAGCATGATGAGAAGTTCAAGCAATCCCATAGCTTCCATGTAAGCCATGAATGGTGCTGCTGCTGGCGAGGAGGGACATTTGGATGGGATATTTTTATCACCTCTTCATTCCCATCCCTGTCAATCCAAAACAAACTTCAACTAGTTAGGGGTGGGAAAGATGGTTCACAATGAGAAAAGGATTCCCTGGCTCATATCACCACTGGATACGTGGATACGTGCCACTGCGGTGGCACAGCTGCATCAATCCTGGCTTCCCAGCTTCCAGTAACCTTTCCAGACTAAAATAGCAGATCTACTGCTTGATTTTTAGCAGCTGAAGAGCAGCAGTAAACCACATAAGTATTATGTAAGATGATCTTTTTCTAAGTATATGTTTATTGTGCACAGAGGAAGTGGATTTAATTACAAACAACTGGAAGTTTTTAAGAGTCTAGATTGCCCCCCTACTCCCTTTCTAAAAACTTAGGCTTGGCAGCAGCTTTTGGGTTTCATTGCAAGTCTTCTAAGTATTTCCTTGGAAAGACTTTACACTCGGTCCCAGGCAAGAAGTCAAAATCAACATTTAAAAAGCATGCCCTGCATAATTTCCAGGATTCAGCAGCATTAAGGTATACTTATGGAGGCCAGGAGGAGAACTGCTTTTTGTGCTTTTTGACTTTGTGCATAAAGCTGGTCTTCAGACAAGGAAGTTTATATTCCAAATAATATTTTTAACTACATGTGGTCAAGCACATAACTTATCAGGCCCTTCCTCATCCCCCTCCCAAAATAAGCCTGAATGGTAAAAAATATCTTTGTAGTATTTAGTTTTTGCTTAGACCTCTACTAGAAGCAACAGATTATCAAGCCTTCTAATACCGAATAATTTGATGGCAGAGAAAGTTTGAAATAACACTTTCTCAAACTCCTTTGTACTAAACATGGGAGTAAAGCTCCAGTTTGGGCCTGATACTTAGGCTCAGTTGGGTGGTTCTGCACTGAAGTGGATTATGCGAGATTTCATGGTGTGTCCCAGTGCCTTGCTAGGGGACGGAGTGATGTCCCCTGGCCGATGGGATGGCGGCACACAGGTGACTCAATGGTCCCATGGCTGACACTGCCCTTGCTCATGTGAATAATCCCACTGAAACTGCTGGGACTGCTGTGAAGCCTGCAAGAGTGAAACTGCTGGTTTGATCCAAAGGCCAGGAATTAAATTTCAGCCATTTCATCTATTTGCTAATCAAACAGGCCTCTGCAAATTGCTTCTGACTTTCCAATAGCAGCACACATGGCACTTTTAGATACAAGGATATATGCATGTTTAAGGACTATCCACTCAAACTTCATGCTGATTTTTGTTTTGGGCAAAAACACACCAGAAGGAGTGTTTTCCTTGTGAATATTTGAAGTGCTTTTTTAAAAAAAATACACATTTTTCTGAAATACCTGCAAATCCAGTCCTGCATCACTCACCACCTAAAACCACAAAATGCTACAGACAAGATTAAACTTCACAGAAGCTGAGAGAAATGAAAGCACAGGTAGTGTTAAGGCATAAGGCTTAGCAGAGAAAATACCTTTCAGCTTTTACAGTCTAAAAGATATTTATTTGTGTTTTCAATAAGCAGAGAAAAAACAGGTCTACCAAATTGTGGAGATAAGGCAGGGAAACCATCAATAGAGTACTTCACACAGTATTTTTCCTCCAAGCAGACAGTTTTAACTGGTATTTATAAAAAAACAAACTCTGAATGCAGATTTCCAGCTCACAATAGCATGCCCTTCTCCTCAGTGTCTCAGTTACCTCCCCTTGTGAAGTCCCAGTCCCACAAAACCTCCAGGCAATGGAATTGCACAGTTTTTGTATCCCAGTCAAACCACCATAAGCGAAATTAAAGCCAGAAAGGACTAAAGCAGTCACCTTCCTTTGATGCCTTAAACTGCTCTAATACAGTGCAAGACAGTATGAGAAGCTCACAGAGTAACACTAAGCGTGTCTTCCTCAGAGACTGCAACTGCGCTCCCTGAATGGTATGGAAGTGAGCAGATGTAGCATTCAGTTAGTTAGCATCAGTTAGGGCACTCACTCATACACTGAAATTAACACTAAGCTACTCTACATTCAACCAACAGGTATAAGCCTAGTTGTTGCACTGCCTCACTATTCACTTCATCATGCAAAAGAAGAAGAAGGTGAAGACAGAGTCCCTTCAGTCTCAACATGGATGAAGAAGACAACCCAATAACTGGGATACTCTGCTATTTTTGCCTTGACAAAAAGAGAAAGGACACTTAAAGTAACAGTAAAAACGTAGTTCTGATACTGCAGAGATGAGAAAATAGAGCTGGGCTCTCCACAAGCATATGCCAACTAGTCCGAAATGAAAAGCTTTACAACTTTGTTACAAACCATACAGCTGGAGCCTGAAAAATCCCTTCCACCAGCCTTTGTTTCCTGTGAGTGCTGGTACACAACACACCTTCACCAGCAGCAAGACCATGGTCTGAATTGTTCTGGTGTAAATTCTACAACCTGTGCAACATGACAGGAAGAATTTATAGTTCAGGTTCATGTTTCTGGATGCCCCAACTACCCCCTAACCTGTGCTGATTGGCCCAAGGGAGTAGCACAGGTCTCACAGGCTCCCCTGCAACACAACCTGCTCTTCAGCAGTCAGTACTAGCAGTCAGTATCAGGATGAGATTATCACCAAATTCCAAAATCAAATGAATGCTCCCATGTTTGAAATTGTGCTTTAAAAATGAAAGCCTCTTCCATGAAAATCCACATAAAACCACTTTTCCATTCCCACTGGCAGAGAAGTCAACCTTACACATAAATCACTGTCACTTCACAGGGGAAGCTGCAGGGGACACTTTCAGGAGCAGCTCCCACAGCTCCTTCCCACCAGCACTGTGATAAATCCCATGCCATCCCTGCGCAGGGCATGCAAGAGATGGGTGAGGGGTTGGGCCCTCCCTTCATTTGTTTTTCCACTGAACCTGATATACTTCCTTGAGGTCAAAGTCATGAAGTTGCAGAAGCTTTGCTATGCACAAACCAACCTGTATGAAGCTGTGCTGGGGTAGAACCATGTGGATTTGGTTTCTGAAAATAGTGCTGAATACATCAACAGCCTAGTGCCAAGCTCAGCCTTGTGGGACATGCCAGGGGATGGGAGGCTCCAGGGTTTTTGGTTGGTGTGTTTTCTATTTCTATCTGTAAATCCCTACTTGCAAGAAGATTTAATTGCACTTAGGATGGGGAAAAAGAGAAGGAATAATCCTTCAGCGGGAAGGCCCTTCCTCCCCAACTCTTCCCCCAATTTGGAATCAGAATTTAACTGGGTTTTCCCAGGAACTTCAGCATTCCCCTTCTCTTCCAACACACTCCAGAAGAGACAGGAGAAGTGACTAAACAGAGCAATACTGTAGATTGCAAAACCGCATCTTATTCCTTGCTATGAACTCAACTGCCCTCCTCAGCATCCACTTCCTTTGCTTGGCAAAATAGCAACTTTCTGACATCTGTTTAACACCCTCTGTCTCCCCACATTCCTCAATGCAGAGAAGGTTCATCAGCTTTCTTTTCTTTTTAGTGACATCTAAATCTTATAAAATGCTGCTCAGACACAGATACTGTGGATTTCCTTTACAGGGGGAACATGTTAGAGGAAGTAAAGAAAACTTCATCTGAGCTATTTATAAAACATAGATAGCTTGTTCCTCACATGCTTTTTTGACCAAGGGAACAATAAGAATAAGTCATGGAGTTCAACTTCTCATCTTGAGACACATGCTTCAGGTCCGAATATCTAAACTGTTAGCGATTTATATGCCTGGTAACTGTGATTTATGACAAGTATGTGAGTTGTCCTCACTTCAGGGAATTGCCAGGCTTTTTTCTTGCTGTTTTTAAATTAGAGCAATTAGAAGGAAATTCAATGAAATCATGCATATTTGTGAGTAAGTACACTCCCAAATTTAAGGGAGCCAGGGAAGAGCTGCATGTAATTAGAATTACTGCAGTCTTCAGTGTTTTTCCTCAATGAACGTGAACACACCTTATGGACATGTGTGAATATCCATAGCACACAGAAGAGTCATAAATAAACTATCAACATGTCTGTTGGGATGACTATTCATCACTTTTTTCTGATATTACAGGCTTTAATCAAGCTAGGATTGCTGGCTAACACACTTTCCTATCTTGCTATATGCCTGTGCCTAAGTGGAGCTCTAGAAGCCCCGGTATTGTCTGCATGAGGCTATTCAACAGAGGCAGCACTGGAAAGGCACCAAAATTTTGTGCAAAGGTGGCCCACATTTCCATGTAAAAAGCTCACCAAGACACAGAGCAATGGGGCATTTGCTCATGCAAATACCATGAAGCCCACCCTTTAGATTCAAATGCTGTAACCAGAATATCTCTCTCCTTCTGCAAGGTCCTACCCTGCTGAACAATATGCTGAAGAAGTGAGTAGTTATTTATGAGGAACACTCAAAGGCCCCAAGCCCTTCCCTTGCAAAAGACAAAAATATTCAGTGTTTTCTAGAAAAATCTCTTGAGGTTACAGGAGATGCCAAAGAAGAACATGAAGAAATCACCAGCTAGTACAAATGCTTGTAGCAGTAACACTTGACATCAGTTTCAGCGGTGTCACTGGCAGACTAACAGGCTAAGGTGCGCACGAGCCTCTCTAGTTTTGCATGGAAATTTTTTGCAGGATAATGACACACGTGACCATGACAGAAAATGTATATGTGGAGTCAAGGCGGGATGACATTCTACAAACTCGGGAGAGAAATTTCTCATCCCTCCTTCCCAAGAAAGCCATATAAAGAACAAAGGTTAATGGGGAGGGGCTGGGAACCAGCAAAAAAACCAACACCCAACAAACACCAAACAAACAAACAAAAACCAGGGAATGCCAAGTAGCTTGCCTGTCTTCTTCCTATGGAATTGTAAAATGGGAGCAGGAGAAAAACTACCTAACTGACCTAAAGCATAGATGTGTCAATGCTGAAGACACTACATTGCTCTAAGGTTCAGTATGACCAAATCCCACCAGAGGTCCCAAGCCAGCACTGCTAGCATACTGGGTAAAGCTTTGTTAAAGTTTGCAAAGCGTTCCAGGTATTTTTGTTCAGGGTGAACACACTCCAGACCCAGAAGATTTCTGTTTACCAGCACTCTATGCCATAAAGCGCATTTTGTATACAGTAGTGGGAACTGAGTAGGACTCATCTTGCAGACGCTCTTCATTGTAAAGGAAGACCCATAATTAGCTACCATCCCCTACTGTCTACAGCAGGATCATCGAGTCTGCACTGGAAAGTACTGGGCAGATGGAAACCACAGCGATTCCCATGTCCAAGTGTTCTTGTAGTATCTGGTAATTACTGGGAACCCTATTGGAAAATACTGTAGTTCTTTCACCACTAATGACAGTCCATTTGGAGAACAATGGTGTACTGCTGCCCTGCGAGCTGCTATCACAGTGTGCAAGGGGCAGGTTGTAACAGGGCTGCTCCACTGAACAAGATACTAACATCACAAGCATCCCCTAGGACAGAATCAGAAGGTTTTGGTTTTAACTATTCCTGCTCTTCTTAAAAGGGAAATTAAAATATCAACTTCGTATAAGATGTTTAGTGTCAGATAGCTTGTTCTCAAGAATCAGAAAACACCAGGCTAAAGGTTCCCTCTACATTTTTACTTTGTTCTGCACATCTTTTACACAATCTTCTAATAAGGATCATACACTTTTTTGCAGGGTGTATGCCCCTGTTCAAGCTCACAATACACAGGCCACAAGAAACAAATCAGTTTTAAGTGCATGAAACTATTGTCAACAGGGAGTTTCACCAAGTGCTTGAATACGTGCCTATCATCACAACTGGGTTTCTTCCCCTCCTCACCTGCCTGATCCCCAAGAGTGTCAGGATAACATCACATTGTAAGCAAGCAAGATAGGGAATTACAACAAGAGAAAGGGTATCTTGCAGGATTTGCCATTAAATGCTGTCATGAAGAATCAGACCAGCTTCATCTTGGTACGGAGCTGCCATTGCCAACTGGGCAGCAGCAGTTTCCATAGCAGGCACCAATCTGTGCTTCTCGCTCCCTGGGATGCACTTCTGAGCATCTAAAACTAACATTACAAAAGTGCTGAGTGCTCACAAGCATGAGGTCCATGCTCTAAACACATGAAGTGTTACTAGGAAAAAATTAAAAAATGTTGAGCACTACAGCGAAAATTTAGCATTAGGCAAAGACTGGGCATTTAAAAATCAGTGGTAGCTTCCAACAATTTTAGCTTTAGTCTTTGGTGGCATTTCTCTTTCTGGCATCCACTAAAGAAGGAGAAATGATACCACCTCATTTCACTGCAATGCCATGCACTGACATTTATGAACCAATCAGTCCCTGCAGTGATTAGTACTACAGAAAAGCCCATGAGGAGTTCAACAGTTCTTTATTCAGTACAGGGTATGGATGGTGTGTCATAAATAGGGCACAGGGTGACACATTGTATGAGGAGGATAAGAATATTGAATAGCTGTTCATTCACTGCACAACATCCATCTTGTGCCCTGAATGAAGTACCAGCCCTGTGGAAAAAAAATACAATGTAAACCATACAAGACAGTCTTTAATTATATGGTATGGAGAGGCTTACCATGCAGCATACACACAGAGAGGGTGACTGTGGTTAAGTCTTCACGCTGATATTTCCTAGTGTTTTAAAGTATGTTTTTCTTCCTGTATAATATATTCCTTCAATAAAAACTTCAAATTTGCATGCCATATATTCATATTTCTACCAATATAAATATTTCTGTTAGAAACATTTTTATTTAAGCACTGATGTAGGTAAGATTCAGAACGCTCATCATTTAATTGTTGTTCAATAAAAATACCTAAGGTAAGTGCATATATCTATATTGGTATATTGATAGACATTTCCTTTTCAATAAAATACAAGTACTTGTTACATGGGTGACCCTGAGAGAATGAAAAAACCTAAGTACATAAAGACTGGCAAAGCACCAAGAGGAGACCAGCCCGAGTTCCCTCTCCTACATTAAACCAAATCACAGAAGAGGAGGAAACCAACACATTCACCAGGAGAGCTGAGCAACAGTTTTGGACAGAGTGGGGTTTTGTTGGAAAATACTAACTTATCAAAAGCATTAAAACCCTCAGATAGGGCTACAATTCTTGTTTTCATACATTTGTTGTAAGACAAAAAATACATTAATGTTGAATTACATTTTAAAGCTTAAAAAAAAAAAAAAAAAGATAGAGAAAGACCCACATTACTATCACCAGTGAGAAAGCACATGCATTAAATTGTTATATGCCAAACTTTAAAATATTTTTTCCCATAAGCTTTCAATTTCAGAGCTAGGATTGTCCTCAAACAAAAAACAACCCCATGCACAGAAAAATCACCCTCCAATACCCAGTAACCCTGTAATAATCCAATACCAAAGTAACCCTGAACTTGCACCATGTTGCCAACATTAACGACTGTAATCTTGAAGTTATGACTCGTACAGTACACAAAACAAAATCCAATGAGATTACACCCGATGGTGCATTTGCCTTGAACAAAAACAAAGCAAAAAACTACTGTATGTACCAAGTCAGATAACTGCTTCAAAACCAGAGATGTAACGTCTTTGTACTACTGAAATCAAGAGAAGTTTCAGGAATCAGGATCTGTGGTGATGAAAATACCTAAAATCATGTTACAGGACATACAGATATCCACTGAGTAACTACACCCATGCACTGCACATCCCTGAGTGCTCCAATAAAGTTCTTTCAATAAAAGGAACTGCAACACAGGAACGCAAGTATCTGTTGTGCTAAAGAGCACTAATCTGAGTAATACTCAGAGTAACAGCCTAGAGCATACAGCTGGAAGGTGTGTTACTCACACACTACAACATCAAAACAGAAAACTGTGACTCTCTGCATTCCCTGTATTCTGTACAGCCAAGCATGCAACAGGGAGAAACACACCAGGGTTGCAGCCCGAGGAAGCACATTAGCTAATGCAGCCATATGTTAAAAACAGTTTAGTGTCAGGGACAGATCAGACCTGAAACATCAGTATATTTTTAATTTAAATTCTGGTGCACTCAAAGAAAGAGCAGCCACCTGTGGTCTCCATTGCTGTTTACAACAGCAGTATGCTCCTGCAGGAGCATATCAGCCTAAAAAGTTGGGAGCACAAGTAAGAAACCACAGGTAGCTATTGCAGTTTTGCCATTGAGCCTTCAATCCAAGTGAGGAGACATCTCTGGCTCTGCATTTATTCAGTCTTTCCTTCCTCACCCTAACTCCGTTCCTCAGAAGAAGACCCAGTTGCAGCTTTAAATCCCACCTGGACGCTCCTGCCCTCCTCATGCAATATAACTCTCCTGCACTGTGTGTGCAATCCATGAGCATCCCAGCAAAGGCTCAGCATAGAGACACTCAGCTGTGGCAGCAATACCTGCAGATTTACATAAAGTATCATCAAATATACCCCAGACTTCTTATTCCAGTTTAGAAACTGAAAATTCACCAAGTAACAGTGAGAGTGGGATGCAGGGGAGAAGCAGCGAGGGAAGGAAGCTAACTGGAAAACTGACAGTCCCTGTGCAAGGAGCAGGGAAATGGGTCTCTTTAGGCATCCCAAGATTTACAAGAGGGCCAAAAAGTGACTTCCTGCTATTCAAGTGGAGGCTGAAATATAATAAACCACTGCCAGCATAACACTGACTCACATCCATCAGATTTATAAATCAGTACTTTGACAAAGAATGCTCTGTTGGCTTCACCATACAGAATTTTAAACTGGTAAGAAACATTGTTTAACCCACTCAATGTTTAACAGCATTTCTGCACCAAACAGTCCTGTGGCACAACATGTTAGAAGCAATATTATAAAACAGGCAACTGAAACATCACAAATACAGCTGTCTATCAGATATCCTTTGAGGCTTAAAGACTTGCAGATTAACATCAAAATTGGTCCTACTTTTTTTTTCTTAATCTACAAATCAATATCAATTCTCACAGCTCCTTTTTCAAGCACTTGTTCACTACAGAACAAACTTGAAGTACATTTAAAAAAAGACAAAAATCTCAAAATACTTAAAAAAAACCCAACAAAACAAACAACAATCCCAACAAACAAAAATTCACCCAAATGGTAAAGTACCTGCAGCATAACCACATTAGAGATGTGATTTCTTACCCACACAGTCCCAGCATAGAAGCTTTAGTCATTACACAAGTGATGCTCAACCCTCTTCTAAGAAGTACACCTTTGTGAGCAGACTTACATCCGTACAGCTACAACCACATCAAAAGAAGCTGTGCTTCTAGAATAAAAACTTTTACCACCAGCTCTCCAAAACCTATGTCCAGTGTTGTTTTCTAAAGCTCCTCAAAGTTCTGCTCCTCTATTACAGGCTACAAACACATCCAGGGGCTAAATCTCACCATTTATCACGGGTGGTACCCCGCACACCTCAGGGGTAGGACACTGAGACCAATTTGAATCAATGCTCTAAAGTTATTTGCAGACATTTGAAAACATTCTGTATTATTCCAATAAGCGCAGCTTACCAATCCACTCGTGCAGGGCAACCTGTGCTCCACCTGCATTGTACCAGGGGGAGCAGAAACGTTTCTAAAGTGCTCGGACTTACCTGAAGGCCAACGCATGACTTTCTGTGACCGTTTGCATGGGGGTCACACACCACACGAGCTCAGACATCGCACAAGTGTATAAAGAGGCCTTTCTGGAGGCGCGTTCCATGCAGGAGCATCTCCCACCCGGGAGTGCTCACCGCCCAGGGCAGATGCACAGTCAGCAGTGCACGGCAGCGCACGGCAGCGATGGATCAAACAAGCTTTGGCCTTAGAGGCCGAAACTTCCCCAGTGGGTATCTGGGGAGGTGGGGAGGGGAACTACAAATTAAAGCTCACAGAAAAACTTGGGCTTTCTCTTTACAGAGCAACTGCAGCGGCTCAATGAGCTCTCCTCCCGCGGTCCTAAGTGAGTGGCTTTATGCCAAGGAGTACCTGAGGTAAAGCGGACACAGCACCTTTGTGGAGGGCAAGCACCTTCAGCGGGGTGGGGAGCGCTGTTGCGGGCACTCCTCCCTCAGGCCGGCTGCAGCTCCTGCCGCTGCCAGACGCACGGCCGAGCCCCGGGGTCCCGCCGTGCCACCCCCCCGGCCTGAGGACCCCCGCGCCGCAGCCCGGGCGCGCTGAGGCGCTGCCGCCCACGTGAGCGGGGACCTGGCCCCGCCCCGGCCTCACCGCGGCCACCGCCCACCCCGCGAGCGCGAGGCCGCCGGGCGCGGGGGGCATCGGTGCTGACAGCGGCTTCCGGGCAGCCCCGCACCTGCCCTGCGGGGCCGGGCCGAGCCCAGCCGAACCAGACCGAACTGAACCGAACCCGGCCGAGCCGAGCGGAACCGGGCAGCCCCACTCCCGCCTTCGCTCACCCAGCAGCAGCAGCCGGTGTGTCTGCTTGTACTCCCGCTTCTCCGCCTTCAACGTCTTGTCGATGCTCTTGCTCCTCTTCTTGTCCGCCCGCTCCTTGGCCAGCAGGTCCTGCCGCAGCCGGTGCCGCACCTGCGGGTCTCCGTGATCCGCCGCGGAAGGGGGGATGTCCGCCTCGCCGCGGCTGCCGTAGGGCGCAGAGGGGTGCGCGGCGGCGAGGCGGGAGCGCAGGCTGTAGCACAGCCCCATGGTGCCGGAGCTGCCCGCCTTACCGCGCCGCGGACATGCTCTCTGCCGGGCAGGGAGAGGCGGCGGCGCCCGGCGGCCTCTTCAAGTGGCCCCGCTCTGCCGGGCTGCGGTGTCCCGTCCCGCCCCTCCCCTCGGCCGGTCCCCGCGCCGCGGCCGGCGGCCACACGTGACGCGGACATGTTTACCGTATTCTCTGGAAAGCGGCCCCTGCCGCAGCCTACCGGCGGAGGGAGGGGGTACGGCGGCCGCACCCCCGTGTCCCTGCGGGGTGACGGGGTCGCTGCCCCGCTGAGCCCGGGGAGGTGTTGGTCAGTGCCACCCATTTCCAGCGCCCCAAAGCTCCGTCCGTATCGCTGGGTTGGTATGTCACCGCGTTCCCGGTGAGGCTCTCGCCCCATGTCAGAGTTGAGGTGACATCCAGCCCCAGGGATGTCGTGGGGATGCTGTGGTGGGCAAGTTGAGCCCTGGTCCACGGGGGAAGCTCATGTCCAGTTTGAACACAGCTGAGCTCCTCCACCACAACATCTTAGCCCACTGAAAATAAGGACGTGACACCAAGACGTGTGCCATTTTCACACCCCAGTTTTTCTTCACTTCCTGCCACACATGTATTTGTCAGTCACTCCTTGTTATTTTCTACAGACACCACCATCCAGTGGAGAAGTTAATGATGGTGCTTGCTCTCCTGCTCTTCTCCTCTCTACTGGAGGCACCACATCTGCTTTCTTGCAATTCACCTCTTCAGTTGCTATCGATGTACCTGGCCTGGGGCTGTGGTCATATCCCCCCCTCTGGCAGCACATTCCATGCACAGTGCTGCCAACTTTGTCATACTGTAGTTTATACTTATCTCCGGCCAGCTCTGAGCATTCACTCAGAATATGACTAATGCTCTCTGGGGCATGGCCACACATCCTGCACTCTGGAGTTCAAGCTTTCCAACCAGCTGTCTGCGTTGTAGCCTGTCTTCTGCAAATAGCCTCTGTGGTTCTCAGTGAAATCTCAGCTTCTCCTTTTGGTGCTTTCTCGCAAGTTAGATGTCTTCTTGATAGGAATTTCCCTTTCAAAATCTCTCTCAAGTCCATGTCAGCAGGATAGGTCTGTTAAGAGGGCTGCAGTGACCCTCTCTTCCCTTTTCATTCCATCCAAGGGCTGAGCAGGTCACATACCCTACATGAAACCTTCAAGTGTTTTTGTTGCTGACTTGGCAGGACAGCTTTCACAGGGTAGGAGCTGCCCTGCAGGAATGACAGAGCTGCGCACGGAGGTAACTATTAACCAGGGGAGCTAACCAGCTCTCTTTTTTGTACCTTTTGTTACTCTTGGGATCCAGCCTTGTATCAACCCCTTTGACTTTGTACTGAAGCAGAGGAGCAGCAGCACCCTTGGTCTGGCCTCCACTGGAAGGCAGCAACAAAGAGTGTGGTCCTGGCAGGCAGTAGCTACATTTTGGTGAGGGTCACCCCATGCCCCATCCTGCAGAAGGGAGCTTGGGCATCCCTGCAAGCTGGCTTGCAAACTGTTCTCAGAGTGTTTCCAGGAACAATGAGCGACAGAAGTGGTGATGCCAGAACAAAGTTCAGGAAACATGTTTAAATGGTCTGTGAATTTGGGATGAGGCAGACACCATCAAATTCTTCACAGTGGGGACATGCCTGGAAAGACTTGCATCTATTCTGTAAGGCGACACTGTGTGTGTATGTCCTTCGTAGGAAGCATGTTAGTTATCTCAGCAAGTTTGTTTCTATTTCACTTGCCTTCAGTCAGGTCTGGTAAGTGATAGCCAGGTACTTGCCTCTTCCCTCCTGCAAGTTATCCTGTGGAAAGTCAGTGCGTCTTTCCCTGGAGAAAGACATCGCCTGAGCAAAGGGAGAGGACATCTTCACATTTATCATGTTGCCTATGTACCACTCCAGGCATCTAATTGATACCCTGCTGCCTGGCTGTTACAGCAATTAGTAAGTGTACAAATTAAATCATCACACAGCAGACAAGTTCACTTTACACATCACTGTGAGCCCAAGCTTCAGCAGCAGTTGCAGGAATTAATCCATCTCACATCAGGCTCAAGATGCCCACATGACTCACTCTGTCTCCACTGCTGTAATGCCTTTTCCTCTGGGACTGAGAGTTCGTTCTGCTGATGAACACACCCCTGAGAATGGAATACACCAAGAAATGTAAAGGTCAGCCTAGAGGATTATTAATAGCAGTTTTCTTTTTCTTCCTGTGCTTTTTGGAGAGGCACTGGAACAAGAGGAAGGTTATACTTACAGACAGGACAGTTCTCTGAAGCTTGCTATGTTGTAGGGATCCGTCCGTGTGCCACCTGCAGAAGGCAAGGGAACTGTTGAGGGCTGGGAAGAAAACAAACCCAAACAAACCCAAAAGGAAGAATGATAAACTGGAAACCAGCATTCATGCTATGAACTTGCTCCCCTGGCTCTGCAGGTAGGCAAGCAGTTTTCCTGCTGGTGCAATTTACAGCAAGGCAAGTTTAAGATTGGTTCATCTCGCTTTGGTTACTTTGAAAACCTTTCCAGTGCAGGTGACAAGTTCTGCAAAGCACACCAAGCCTATCTCTCTTCACTGTGATGGGCATCCTCTCCCAGGTATGATCGGAAAAAGAAATCTGAAAATGAAGTAGGATTTCAAAGTGGAAGACAGGCTTCCTCTTGTGCTATTATTGTAAACCTTTAGAACAACTCGTGAAACTTAGGAATTACTTGTTTCAGGAAATCAGAAAGTTCACATCCTGGTATAGTCCTGCCTACAGATACAGTATAGATACAGTAACTTGAATTCCAGTTGTTAACAATGTCAAAGGCACAGTTCATCAGCTTCCTAGCTTACACCAGTTTTAGTTGGTAGCAAGAAGTGGCAGCAAGGATAAAGTCACATATTTCACCTGGGTAAAGAGTGCATGACACAGACTGACGGCTTTTTGAAATCACACACAGCTTCAAAGGTAGCAGAGGAAGTTACCTCAAAGAACAAACCATCTTCTGCCCTATAAGAATATTGTTCATCCCCATCGCACTTGGAGCATTTAGGCTGCAGGACACATTCAGGCTTCAAAAGTACAAATTAAGTAGGTTTCACATAATGCAGTTAAAGAATATGTTTCTAAAGGGCACAGGTCATGCCCACAGACACAGGCTATACTCCGCATGCGCATGTCAAACTGCACAGCTTGTGGCAAAGTGTTCAGCTTCATTCAAGCTCCTTAAGCAACAACCATCACAAGAAGCAAATGTCCATGTGTATTGAACTGAGAGCTTTTTACAGCCCAGCTCCCGCTGGGTCAAGGCACAGCTGTACCAGCCCAGGAGGAATTCTTCACATCAGGGACATAAGAGGTCTCCCTGAGGCACTGAGTCTGCAGCAGTGTCACGGCTGTACAGTTTGCAGCTCCTCCATACATCTCCTCTACTTCTCCCGCCTGTCTGGCGACTAAGCTGAGTTGGGATGACTTAAGACGCTGCCTTTTCCTGACTTCCCCAAGGACTGAGCTGAAGGTCCTTCTATATCTTTGTTTTGTAGTTTCTACCATCTGCAACAGCAGGGGGAGAAGTGGAGAAGTTAAAAAGCAGAGCAGGCCATCTGGGAATGCAAAAAATACCAAGGAAGAAAGAAAGAGAGGCAATAACTGAGACTGCAGTGTTAAGAGAAGATACATGGACACATAAGCAAAAAAACTTGGATAAACACCAGGAAATATGTCAGCAAGAGCAATGTAAATGAGTAAAATTTGCATGTATTTGTGCCTAGGGAAGGAAAATAATTGATTGAACTCCAACTCCCACCCCTGTTACTGTAAGTGATCTATACATGCAACGTTCAGTTCGTGTAGCAGACCGCTGGTGTGTCAGGCCTGCTCAGGAGCTGCTGGTAGTTCCCTCCCGCAGTCAGCCCATCCTCCCTCTAGTATGTGGGTTCACACTCAGCTTTTCTGATGCAGGTGGCTGTAGCCTGGCACCTCTGTCAAAAGTATCTCAAGTGAAGGAGTTAGTTAGGTTTTCAAATGGGCCTGTGTTTACTGTTCACAGTGTGGCTGGAGCAACAAAGGATGCTGAGCACCCCTGAAAAATCAATCACACCACCCAGTTGCCAAACAAGGCTTTTAGGGCACAAGGAGAGGAATCTACATTTGTGGAGTTCACTCAGTGTCTATATGATTGAACACCCATTACAGACTGGAAGTCCTTTTCATTAATTTCACTTGAAGCAGGTTCTAGCTGGTCTCTGCTTTTGGTCCTTTGCTTTAGGTCAATACTTATTTTGTTGTCATTCCTCTCTTTCCCACATCGAAGTCTAGATTTAAAAGGGTGATTAAGCGCCTAATTTCAATCTTGGATTGAATGGAGTAAATCTTGGATGTAAATCCCTGTTTACGTATTGATCTAAACTGCTAATTTTTTATTTTCTTTCAGAAAGTGTGAAAGCCAAGAGTTCCTGGTACCTATAACCACAAAGCCACCATCAGTCGCCTTGTCACATCTCTTAACTTAAAAGCCAGTTCATCTGTAAAATAAACATCATGACACACAGATAAGGCATGAAGGGTAGAATTAGCTGCATTTGAATTGCATCTCAGATATAAAATCACAAAAGGTATTAGTGCTTCTAGTCATGCAAAAGTCTTCTGAAGACACGAATGCAGTATTACTGTCACTGCACGGCACTGGGCTCATGAGAACGTAGTATGAGCAAAGCCACCTTCCTCTAGGGAGATATTCAAGTCCATTCCTCGTATGAAGAGGGCAAAGTCTTTATGTGGGAAGACCAGAGTGTGTAGATATGGCTGTGGGAGGGGACCACATCCTGGTCTAAATGTGAGTTCTGACTGACACCCTTCCAGTCCACCTTTGGTTCCCATTAAGCCGCAGGGTGAAGTCCTGCACTCCAGGAGCAAAGATTCACTGTGTGTAGCTAAAATAGATAAACATCCAACTTATAAACATCCTGTTAGTTTTATGCAGATGTTAGTTATCCCAAATCGATTCCCATGAGATCTTTTATCACCTCATCCAGCATTTATCTTCCCTCTGATCCTGGCAATGCAGCGAGGGATAAAAGATTGGCTTTGGCAAGAAGGGGATTCAGCTATGGAAGTGGGACTTGGATATCCATATCTGAGTACTGTATTATGGGTTCAAACTGACATTGTGAGTATAAATTAAAGTGTGACTATTTGCTCCTGGGTCTGTTCCTCCTGCCAGACTTCTGGAGACACTCATATGTAGGTGTCTTTTAGTAGTAACAATAGCCTGTGCTCTGGGAAGACTAATTCGTCTCTGACAGGTAGGCTTCACTGAGCACAGAACCAACCAGTGTCACCATCCAAACTCCAAAGTACAAACTTTTCCCTCTGCTGAACACAATAAAACTTGCTACCTTTCCCCTTGACTATCTTTATGGTTGATTTCCCCTTGACTATCTTGGTTTTCAGCATCATGCCCCAGTTTTCCTTCACAGTTTTCTCCTTGAGTGAGGTTTCCTACGATGGCTTTTTGGGTCCTAGAGCTGTCACCTGAAAAACAGTGAAAAGAGGTGAGAAAGAGAAAAGCATATTGTCAAATTCCTTCCATTCAGAAATCACGTAACCAGAGGACCTGCCCAATTCCACTGATTTTACTGGACTTTATACACATATCTAGCATTAACATGCTACACAGGAGGTGTCCTGAGTAGGGCTTGAAAAGCCACTGGGATTGCACTTGTGAAAACAGCAGCTTATTTCCACTTCTTAACCGCTTTTCCTACAGCCTGCATATACTTCCTGCTTCCCCTGTCCCTCTCCAGCAGATAAAGTGACACATTTGTTGTTGAGATCATTGTGGCACCTTCAGCAAGTCGGGGTTGTCATGGGACTCTCCCTGCATAAACAGAGCAGGTTTTCAAGGATAATATACAGCATAAATGAGTGCTCTGGTTCTGTCAACAAAAGTCTGGGTGCTTATAAGGACCCTCAAATGTGTTTTTAAAAACACTTGGGTGGATATTTTTAGCTGCGAGAGCCTCTCCAGCCTTCCCTAACACACCTATCCTGTTCCCGGCGCCATTCTCCCCCTCTCCCAGACATGCTGCAGTCGTCTGATGGTGAAACTCCCACCGAGGGATGTATCTGCAGAAGCAGAGCGCTGAGCAGCAGCACGGCCTCTTGTTATTCAGGCTACACTGACATCTGTTGGCTCTTATCAACCGAGGCAGGAAAAAACAAATCCTGCTGGTTTCATGGACTGAGATAGTGCTCGAGGGCAGAAGTAAATAAGCAGGCAAGCAATCCTGCAATAACACTGGCTTGCATCCAGCAGTGATAAGTAATTTGTAGATGGCACTGTCCAGTGGGCAGGGTCAAGTAAGTTTAGAAGCTCAGGGTCTCTTATACAATTGGCTATATACTGTGTTCCGTATGACACATGGTATTCCCAGCAACTGTTCCTCCAATTCTGTGGCTCTCAGAAAAACATGAGCTGCCTTTCTGAAGGAGAAAGCTCAAGCCAACTTCGAGAAGTTGTGTGCTGTGCTGCAAGTGTGTTGTTCAGTCCATGTGACTAAACCAGCAGGACACGAACACTCATTTCTGAATCAGTGTCTGAAAAGATCACACAACCTTTTGGAAAAAAAACCAAGTAAATGAGCAAAGAGTTTTACTTCAACAGCAAAGCCTTACTCAAATGTACCATTTTGATAGTAGAACTGTATGTTCAGTGTAAAAAGCAAAGAACAACTGGATGTCCTGGAGTTTAGCAAACCTCCTGCTTTGGTTAAAAGCTGTGTCCTGCAAATACTGTACTCATATGTCAGTGCTCTTATTCAGACAATTAACACAGACTTAACTGAAGTGGGTAACAGTGCTGTAACACTTCTCTGTCAGGTTTAGTGATGAAGCCATTACGGGGCTCTTGTTTCTTAAGTGACTAATGCCAAAAGCGCGGCAAGTCCCAAGTCTGACCGTGCAGTCCAAAAGGTTTTCTGAGGAACATTCTGCAAGCACAGTGCCCAGCTGATTTGAGCACAGATATGTGAGTGGGAAACAGAGCAAACAGAACAAATGTGAGCATGGGAGGAAGTTACACAGAAGAGACCTTTTAGGACAGTGGAGTGAAAAGGCAGACTTGAGAGAGATGGGGACTACCACCAGTTCCCTTTTTCAGTGGAAACAATTCCAGAAATCCTTTTTCCTGCTAGTTGAAGGTATCCCTGCTCATTGCAGGGGGTTGGACTAGATGACCTTTGAAGGTCTCTTCCAACCCAAACTGTTCTATGATTCTGTGCTATTCCTCACAAATCTTTGTTAAATGCTTGGGTCAACAACGTTTCATTTTGACCTTACAAAGTATAATCTAAGTCTTAAAACTCAAATCTGACCTTCAATTTTAAAGATGGTTTGTGCTGCTCATGTTTTGAAATAATTTAAAACAGAATTAACTTATTTTACAGCTTTATAAATCTCTCCTGTTTGGCTTCAGTGTAAGTAGGTTGTTAAATTCTACCAGTAAAGATTTCATCATTTCTCTGAGTGATGCAGTTTAATATTTCCATTAGAAGCATTGGGCCAGGCTGACTCTGCCTGCTAGACTTTGTTGTTCTCATGCAGCTTTAAAGGAGAACATGGCAGAGAAACAGGGGATCTACTTTCCTGATAAAAAAAGCACCGAACATGAAAGCATTGCTGGCTGCACAGGACAGGGGAGGTGGAGAAGGCTGGTGTCTCCACTGCCAGCAAGCCCCAGAGCAGGCTGGCAGCTCTGCTGCTGAACACTTCTGTGCCAAGACTCTCAAGAGCCAAGGTAAAGAGTTGGAGCTGCCAGGACCAAGGAGGCTGAGTGAACCCAGGGCTCTCAGGGAGGTATTGCAGCAACATACCTCAAAGAGATGGGAAGCAGCAGCCCTGCAGAGGAGTTTAAGCTCCCACTTACACCTCTTCACATAATCGCATTGCCTCTCATTAGGACTGCAGAACACAGAGGCATCAGTTCACCATAGCTGCAGCTATAGCCCTAATTCTGATTATCTGTGCAGTGCTTCCAGGGCAAGATACCATTGGTGACTGGGAGGGGAGCAGTGGAAATACTCCCCAGACCACAACAGCTGCATCTGCCCTGCATCACACACCGTCACTTCACTCGGCTCTGGGAGCAGTGTCAGGGAGTTTCCCCAGACACAGACCTTCTGATAAGTCAATCAATCACAGCCGTGAAGGAACAGATTTTGCTCTTCTATTCTTCACTTGCAGCAATACGTTTACATCATTAGTTAATGAAATCTGAAACTACAGTGGGGGCTGCACACTGAGGAAAGCACAGTGTTTGCTAGGGAGACACTTAGATGTGCCCATGGAGTGTTTTTGAATGTTTTCCTCTGCTACATCACTGTGAAATTGGTTGAGCTGGCAGCAGAAAGCCCTTCCTTCCAACAGTGCAGAGCGGTGGCCGCCGCAGAGAGCTGGAGTCCTCTAGATGTCACCACTGCAGCGGACTTGCAGGTATCTGGTCCTGCAGTAACACATCTCTGAACGTGCCCACCAAGAGCACAGGCAGAGTTGCTGCCTTTGAGATGGCTTTAAATCCGTTTCTAAGCTGCTAATGAGGCCTCAGTATTAGCAACCGGTGTATTAACACTGGCCTTATTAAAAGTAAAATAAAGAAAAGAAACCAAAACAAAACCACTTTGGTTTTCACCTTTTGGCTGTTATTTCTCCATTTGCTTTCTCACATCTGGTGTCTAATCAATCCATGTGTCTGCAGGTGCTCCTGTCCTAACTAGTGCTGCTGTGCACAGGCTGTGGGCACTAAGGGGAAGCGATCAGTAATTCACAAGCTTTCCTCTTCTGGTGCAACAAAAAATACCAACACCCTTGGAAAAATACAGTCTTCCTTCTCATTGTCCTCACAAGATGTGTTTTGCTGTTGTATCGCTTATTGCTACATTTTCCAAGTTCTCAATGGTTTCCTAGAGCAAGAACTGGTTAACTCTTTGCCTGGATAGATCTGAACCATATCTGGTTGGAATGCCCAAGCAAGACTTTTTTGTTGGGACAAAAAGCTGCCCCTCACTCTGGAGGGTCCTTCTACACCAAGCTGAAGACCTGTGGTATCCACTGGACCAAATAGAAAGGCCCCAAGTGAGAGAACAGAGGTGTTAAGGATAAAGACTTCAAGCTTCTCATTTATAAAACCTTTCTGGAAGCGCAAAGTATTCATGATTCCCCTTGTTGTTATTACTACTGAAAAAAATACAAGAGAACAGAGCAGTGAAGACAAGGTAGTCTTTTCATGTTAAGAAATTGTTTCATCTGGCAAAAAGAACATCAAAGGCTGTATCAGCAATGGGTATACAAAGGCTACAAGAGGAAAAAGACAAAAATCTATAATCTTTTGGATGTGAAAGCAAATACTGCCAAAGGATTCTTGTTTTCAGAGCCACAAGCCAGACTTCTAGTATTCCACACCAAGGAGAATTTTTTGCCAAACCTATATCTGCATTATGAATTCAGCCATACAACTGGTTAGAAAACATGAAAACAAGACTTTTAAAACATTGCATTTTCTCCAGAGTTAGCCTGTGCCAGACAAAAAAAAAAGTAAAAATTTAAGATCAAATTTTCATCTATTTCTTGCAAAGTTTGTTTTCCTGCCACATCTCAGTGATGCTAGAACATATGCAATATGCACAAAGATGACACCTTGCTGAGAACTTCTGCGACCTTCAAGTTCCCAGGGCTTGTGTCTTCCTTACAGTCCCCTATTTCCCACTTCTCTATAGACATAAAAATCAATCTGTAAATCACTGCAGCATTTTCCTTTAAACCACTTGAGAACCTTTAATCTGTTTCCACAAAGTGAACAAAGTAATTTGTGCTATTACAGTGGGAGAGTCCAGCATGCCTGGCTGGAGGCGACACAAGGGCAGCTTTCCAGCACGTTATACTAAGGTGGAAGTGCCAGAG
The DNA here is from genome assembly GCF_963264785.1 of Psittacula echo. NCBI lineage: Eukaryota > Metazoa > Chordata > Aves > Psittaciformes > Psittacidae > Psittacula > Psittacula echo. The sequence goes on along the minus strand of NC_137747.1, from coordinate 10,441,671 downwards.
CCCTGTCCCTGTCATACACTGTGCTTTTATGCAGCCACAGGTTTTATACTTGCCAAATAGAGGATGGTGAATAAAGAGGTCTGTGCTCTAAAATGAAAAGCTGCTCACTAGCGTGCCCTGCACAAAGCTGCACACGGGGTTTTCTGAGCAGAGCAGTGCTCTCTGTGCTGCTGGGGTGCGATGAGCTGGACTTTTAAAATAGCACTCAGGTCCCAGTGGTGTGTCACAGACTGTTTCATACTAATGCTGAGTTGTTTTTAAAAAGCCCTTACCTTCCATAGCATATATAACCCTCATGAGTTAGCTTGCTTTGGCTTTTGGATAGAATGAAATTTGTGATGATATTTACAAGTTCACATTACAATGCATTGACTAGAGACTGAATCTGAAACCTGCCCCTGCCATGCCATGGCCAAGTTTCATACCCAGGGTCAACCACAGCTGCACCAGCCCTGCTGGAGGGCAAGTCAGGCAGCGCAGGGAAAAGCAAGGCAGGACAGTACGTTAGCTTCTACTAGTTTCTTGAAACTGCTCCATAGGAAAGGGCAAACATTTGTATTTTGGATTATAACACTGCCTCATAATTTTAATTATTCCATTGTTTATATGATACAAGAGACTTTGGTTTCTTTTCCATGAAAAAACTGTGCTTTTCCATGTAATGATGTAAGTAATATTTTAAGTGGTATTTGTGACTGGACAGCAAAATGAGCTTTGTTAATTTTTGCTCATGGCATTTACTTGTGCTCCCATGATGAAATAATTCTTCCTACAGCCAGCACCAAGGTAGGTATCTGTGGTCTTTCCAACAAGATTTTAGGTGCAGAATACAATGTTAGCTATCATTCAGCCTTCACATGTCCCAGAGAGGTTTATAGGACTGAACTAAATTCCACTGAGAGTAGAAATAACTTGGAGATGAAATACATAAATAGATGAGTGCAATGTTGCAAAGTGTCATTCCTTAATAGACTCGCTTACACTAAGGACTTGATCTTCTGCAGGACTGATGCTTCACAGACAAAAGCGCCCTTTGGACAGACTACGTAATTAAGGCACAATCCCTGAACTAATTCCTGTTCCAGTGTGGGAGCAGCACGCAGCTGCCCAGGGCCGAAGGAAGCCCTGGGAATCAGTGTGACTCAGGGTACAGTCCGGCCACCTGCATTATTTCAACTGACCATATGCATCCATTTGCTGACTAGTACAAACATGTTACAGCATTCTGGCTAGCCTTTGGGATGAGAGCTCTGGTTCACCCTGTGATTAATTTCCTTTAAAGCTAATAATAACGTAAGGGAAGACTGCACACAAGTACCAGCCTCAAAACAGTTTGTAATTGCTTTTTGGCAAATCACTGTGAAGAACTTTGTGTTTTCAGAGCTTCAAAGTTCATTCACAGATAAATTTGGCAACAAAAATCATAGACCTTCCATATACTCCATGTTGGATTATCTACTACAAAATTCCTAGCCAAAGATTCAAATGAAAATTAACAGATACATTTCAGCTTTCATGGTTTTAATAGTAACGGCTTCAGTAAATAATTAATATAATAGGAAGAGGATTTACTGAGCCAACAGTACCGGTATTACTATATCAACTCAACTGTGTTCTGCCTTGCTAGTTAATCCTGCCCTGAGTATTACTAAGTATATAAACTGTTCTGAATCTCTAGGCTAGTTTGCTCAGAGCTGGGTTGCTGTCTTCATGCACAGACACTGGTCTGTGTGAGCTCAGAGTTCTCACTTGGAATCACAGCTGATACAAATGGCTTCTGCTCCACTAAAGTAGGCATAACAATATGGGGTGAATTGGTGAAAATTTGGAACATTTAATACTGTAGCTATTCATCAAAAGCACTTGAGATAACTTTGGGTCATAATCATGTGCATAGACAGCTGATTTCTGTTTCACTCCAGACGCTTGTGTCCATGTATCAATGCCTTTCTTGGGAATAAACTTTCTGGTGGATCATCCAAGCAGCTGTATGTGGCCTTTGTGATGCTTGGGTTCATGCTTTGAATTTTCTTTAAAGGCTCTTCACTTGACTTGTTAAGCACTTAAGGATGTGTTGTGTACAGACTGTCTGCATTCATCTTAAACTCAAGAATGAGACTTTTGAACATTAATGAAGAAAAGAAGAATCATTTGGGCTTTTGGTTTTCAGTTTGAAGAATACTTCTATTCTGACTCGTATCTGGAAAGAAACCAAGCAAAGAAACTCTAATTTAGAAAGAATCATCCGACGGACACATTTCAGAATACTTGCTCAGCAATAAAGAGACTCGATCAAAGGGAAACATAGGGGATCAATAGTTCCCATTTCAGAGAAAATGAGGATTATTGGAGAGAAAACAAATCTCAGAATTTGGTTTGATGATTAGCAAGCAATGTATGTATTAAAATTACCTGCAAAGCAATCGATTAACTTTTTCCATTAGAAGAGATCTAGCTTTCCATTTGAGAGAACTAAAGGGAAAGAAGACAAAAACAGCTCACTGTAAGGGTGCTCCTCTGTTTTTAAGCAATGGGAACATTTGCTGCTAGCCCTCATTTTGTGGAAGCCTCAGTTTGCCACACTAACCACGGAAGTGACATGGCAATCATGGAGAATGATTTAGCTTCTGGGCTGATTTTTAAGAATAGTTTTGCCATTTACCTGTGAGCGAGACAAATTTATTCACTGCTAGAATAATGGAGCAAGGTGATGGGAAGAGGCGGCAGAACTTATTCCTAATCACACGAAGTTCAACAGAGATGAAGCAGGATTGAAACTGAACCACGTTAAAAAAGATGAAAAGACAAAAAAACCCAGAAATATGCATTAAAATGCAATAAAACGCACCTAAAGGAGGTGCATCGGCTTAAGGAAAACCCCAGCAGTGTTGCACCCTGTGGAAGCTAAGGCATGTTCTGGGCAAAGAACTGCACTGATCTGGTAGGAGAGAGAACCAGATGCAGGCTGGGAAGAAAAGCTGAGTTTATTTTCAGAAGAACTTTCTTGCAGATAATTTCAGAGAAGGGGCAGGGAGAGAGCAATGGTGCTTGGAAAGGAAGAGCTGCTATAAAAATGTTGTGTTCTTGGCGCAGGGACACTGATTGCAGCTCACCTTCACCAGCAGTTGCGTTTCTTTTTTCATTAAGGATTTCTTCCTAAAACAGCCTTACTCATAAAACGTAAAACTTTGGTACATCATTTATATTTTCATTTATTGTGTCGAAGCTTTAGCATTCATACAGTTCTTGTACATGAGGGTAACTTAGCAGGGAAAGCTTTCCTGGAAAATTAGGATAACTTTTTCTGTTGTTCTATTACATTGAATTTCTCAAGTTTACTTTAAATTCTCATAGTTTAGTTTTTAATTATCTGATATGAACTTGTTTTCCTGTGCTTATTATTTTTGGAAACTTGTTTTGAGGAACCATCTGTGCAATATACCCTTGGTTATTCTTTATACCTAAATACCAGCTTATTAAACTTTGCTGGTGTACTATATAATAGTACAACTTTGTAGATGAAACAGTTGGACAATGTGAAATACATGACCTAATTTATGAGTGTTACCTTTTTTTGGCAAAACTTGCCAATCATTGTAAGTAGCACTCTGTAACTGCATTATTAGCTTGGCAATACCAACTACACTGAAGAGGTAGCTAAAATATATGCTGCTGTGTTTCATTAATAATACAAACTCTTTACAGACCCACACCTTGAAAGAAATACTAGCAATAAAAATTCGCTGTGTTACAAAATGTGCCAGTTCTTGGCTTATTTTAAGCTGGCATTTTTTTAGTTTTAGAAACTACATTAATATTTCAGGGTTCTTCATATGCTATTGATTAATTTAAACACAGGTTTTGTTAATTAAAGGTTATTAGCTCAGTTCTACTTCCATTGGTTAGGCAAGAAGCAGTCTGATTTCAGTAAAAGAAGGTTTACATTTGGGGCAGAAGAAAACCCAGGATCTGTATTCCAGTTCGAATGTGAACCAAGGATCAGGCAGTCTAAATCATAAAACACATTTCAATCCTTCTAAAGCCTACATTGATTATTTAGCTTTTATTCTTATTGACACACTGGTGGATTAGAAGATGCCATCAACCCACTTGTAAAGAGTAGGGGTGACTTACTCTCGACCAAACAAGCTTGTGACACCGTGAGAAGCTGGTGCATCTCAGATTGGAGCCATCATGACTGGGTCACTTTAGTCTTTCCTATCCTTGGTGCTGGCTTCAAACCGGAAGCCCTCCAGGGAAAGGGTCTAAGGACATTCTGATTATGACAACAGGAAAAAAATGAAATATAGAATAGTTTTCATAATAAGATAAATATTAAAGTTACAATCAAAACTAGGTAGTAGAGAAGGACATGTTCCAGACTGTCTTACAAAGGCATGGTATGGGTTATGAAAGATCGAAAACAGAAATGGCTTTGAAATGAAATACCTCTTTCCCAACATCAACAGTATTGCTGAATAGATGTAGGACTTCTTTTCATTCCATTATCCCTCTGAATTAAAGCCACATCAAAGCTATACCATACTATACAAAGAACTTTGTTGCCTATCTCATCCTGCTGATTTTCACATGGTTTCCAAGACCTACAGCTGATACAGCAAAAGGTAGAAGACCTCTGTCAGATTCACAGTGAGCAATACTGCATAATTACACACTAGTTACTCACTAGTTAAGCATTGTGTACTAGACCTATATAAATACATCATCACATGTGCTCTTACAGACCTCCTTGATACGGTGTCTAAGGAGCCCAACTCTGAGTATAACACCATTATTTTGTCAGCCTGTGCATTTTTCTCTCCCACTGCCTCTGCAGTGAGGACAAACAGGAGTTTTCGTCTCCACGTGATATGCCAGGGTCTTCTGATGTGGTTTTAGCTGAACTGTGATTGAGAAGGGGACATGTTTGTGGTTTCCCTGGTGAAGTGTATCTAGGTGACACAGTCTATTACATCCTTGGAGCAAAGTGCTTGCTTCATTGTATGCTTTGCTTTATATAATGCATATTTTTCTGTTAGCACGACAAAACCAGTATCTACTGTTTCAGGAGGCACCCACACCTTACTCAGAGCAGTTGGTACATTTCCCGGAAGAGGTTCTCCCACGTCAGCTGTGAATATTCAACACAGTATTTAAAGACACAGGGTTACCTTGACCTTTCTGAAGACTCTTGTATACTGTTTCACATGTCACCACATCCAGACTGTACCACATTTGCCCTAATGAGAAAGTGCATCAAAGGCATTTGGAGCTTTGCTTAACAATAGCTTAGTTTTCACATTGCTCTTCACACTGATGTTTGACTTCTGCTTTTTATGGAACTGCTAATAGAACACCTTTTTAGGGGTTGATGAAACTGTACTGCTACTTTCGGATGGCAACATTGGTACTGGATAGTGTGTAGATATGTTGCAGCAATCTGATATCCTGCTGTGATATTTAATGCAGGAATGCAGGCAAGAAGTCCTGATGTAACCAGCTGAGAGCAGAAGTCTTGAGTAGGATAATGTGCTACAGGCTGACCAAGAATGATGAGAATAAGGTGGACTGGCATTATCTCTTGTCAACACAAATGTGTCAGAGAAATTGAGAGCTACTGTTTTTCCTTTCCTGCGTTTTCGCTCCACCCGTTTGTGTTTCTTAACAAACAAATCCAATATTCAGAAAACTAATACCTTGGCAGCCATGCCAACACACAGGAACAATGAATCAGTAGAAAGCAGTTCCAGCTTCCTGTACCAGTGCACTAGAAACGTCTGTGGGAAGATGAGGTTGCACCTACAACATCCTTGTGTTTCATCTTCAGGCAGCTCATTTTGCAAGTGGAAGCTGGCAGGATGCTCCCTTTGTACCATGTCTACGCAGTATTTCCTGCACAGATCCTGCAAACATAGCAAAGTACACAGCCCTTTATCAGCTACAGTGCTCCAAGAGTGATAATTACATGACTAACCATGACACAGACCAAAGAAGAGTTGCTACCTAATCCTTCTTAAAAATAGACCTGGTTGTGTTGTAAATTCACGGTCTTGGGGAACATAGAATCATGAAGGCAGCTTGCCTGCTGCTCATGGATCAGTACTGGTCAGCCATACACATGCTCGACGAGGGACTTGTTTCCCTTAGTATTACCTACACAAGCAAATGTGAATGATTCTTTCTCAAGGCTGGGTTTTTTTTTTCAGGGATGGAGCCAAGGAGGGAGTGAAACACACCTGGTTTCACAGCAGGGGCTATATCCATTGACTTTTTGACCATTGCTAGGCAATATATGACTGAAAGAGGAAGTTCAAGTGGCAGATGAGCTCTAAAAATAGACCTGGACGTGCAAACTTCTCTTGCAAGAACTTTATGATGATGAAGAGCATACAATTAAACATGCTCGTGTGGTCATTTAAGTCTAGCTAACCTGACTATGCAACACACTAACTTGTTATAATTTGTATAAAGTTTGCAAGTAATTTTAGGGTATTTTCACTGTCATGTTTGCTTCCTACTGAAATGGGACAATAATGGCATTTGGAAGAGAAAATGAAAGGCACAGGGACTGCGTACACAAACTCTCAGAAGTCCCAGAGACCATGACCAGAAGGGCCAAGAAGCATATTTCAAAAGAGCTGCTCCCTAGCTCCCTATCGGTCCTACCTCATCCTCACAGACATGCCAAATGAAACTTTGGATACCCATTTGCTTCGTGCAGACACACAGTTTTTTTTACTTTGGAGCTGATTAATCCTTAATTTTGCTTTGCACAAGGGAATAACATAACACATAGCTGTTCTGACATATCTAAATTTGATGGCTAGTGAAATTTAAATGGCAGCATTTCTTCCATTGTGCTTCTGTTGCCTTGTAGGTGTGGAGCATCACACATTACAGCTGTTTGGCTTTTGTTCTGCCGATTTGGTCCTGCATCATTTGGACGGCTCGTGACCAGAGGCATAATGCTTTGCGTAGTTCCCCTATTCCTTCCTGCTTATGGGAACATCCTGCTTGTCCTAAGTTTCTTTTCAAGGTTAAATATCTCCCCAGAGTAATTCTTCCCACAATCAGATCTCATCAAGTTTGGCTTAAAACCGTGCTGACTGCCAAGCATGCCTCTTGGCATGGAGGTAGGAATTCCATATTTTCTCATTACCTAGTTAGGTGAACCAGCCTTTGAGAGAAAACTAAAACTGTATTTTTATTCCTGTGCTGTATTGTACTCTCCCTCAACCTGCAACACCCAGCACCATGCTTGGAATGATACGAGGGAGAAACCAAAATTACTTGGCAAAGACATCAATGAAATACACACCAAACCATGCATATATGTTTTCAACCTCTGAAGGCAGGCCACATTCAAAGTCCAATTCTTGTTGTTGTTAAAGCCTGGGAGCTTGTTCCAGACCTACCACTTTATCATAGCACAAGAATTTGGCTTGTAAGAGAGCCCGGAGTGGTGAATGGCCAGTCCTAGAGCCGGCATGGGAGAATGCTGGGGTGTTGGAAACACTTGTCTTTTGATTTGTCAAAGACACTTCAGTGCAGGACATGGAGCTCAGAGGGGATTGTGCTCTACAGCCAAGTTAAACTTTCTTCTTCCTAAGCTAACTTAATTAACTGTCAGGGAAAACAGTCATTTGTTGTTACTGAAAAGTACAGCAATTAGACTTTGCCCCCCGTTTTGTGATAATGCTCAGACCTGACAAAGTTCTGTGCAATACTGACACAAAGCAACTCTTGCCTCCAAAGTCTTTGCAACCTGAACTCGCCAATTTACATGTATATAAGATACAGCCACTGGGACATACATCCTCTATAAAGTATGCTACTTTCTTGGCTTGTTTAGATAGTTTGTGAGGATCTAGATCTCTATCAATTACCAAACAAGGAAAGGTGTTTCTTGTGTACCTCTATGAGTTCTGTGGAAACTAAAGTGCAGGTGCGGTTTAATTTCAGATCCTCTATGCATTCACAGTCTGGCTGTTGCTAAGGCAACATGAAATTAAGAGACATATGAAAGACAGTCAAGAATCTCTCCAAGAAGCAATATTAATTGAGAACAGTAAGGAAGCAACACACGTGCATCCTAGTGTGGTCCTCTGACCTCTTTAGCAATACAGTTAAGTGTTTAGTCTTGCTAAACTAAAGCTGAAGCCTGTTACCAAAATGCTGTAAGGATAGCTTCACCAAGTATCACTTGTGCAAACACGAGCACTTGATTTGCGCAGACAGCTGCCTGTCTTGTCTGCAGTTGTACATGTGTCAAACAGCTCAGCCATGTGTTTGCTTCACTGTTGGAATGAGAAGAGACTTCTTGAATACCACAAGCTTTATAACGCAGGACAGAGATGGGTTATGCATTCATGCTCACAGTAGAGACATTCCAGCCATCCTGGGAGCAACACAGAATATTGTAAGGACCATACGTGGCTCCTGAAGCAGAAGTTTCTGCTGCCAAGAGCATACCTTTGTTTCTACCAGTTGTTCAATTGTCTCTGTTTTCAAGTAAGTGAATTTTGGACAGACAAGTGGAAGCGAGCCATGTATAGTAGAAGGGACATGTTACCTGTACTCAGGAGCAGCAATCACTTTATGGGACTGTATTTTCAGTCTCTTCCTATGTGATAACTTTTAAGCCAAGATAAGTCACCTACCAAGAGAGGTGTTCGCAGCAATAGGCAGGGATAACTAAAAATGTGTCAAGGCAGTACGGTGATAGATCGTGTGCAATAGATTTGTTTTCTTCTTGTTACAGAAGGGGTCAAACCACATAATGTTCTTCTAGAAATCCTTGGCTCTCTGCTTAAGGGAATGTTAATTAAACACTGGAGCTATTTCTGTGCTGCCATGTTTTCAATTCTCAGCTTCAATAGCAGCACAGTGGCATAGGTAATACTTACGCGGCGCTCTTGCACTTCTATGTGCCTCAGTGTCAGGTCAGCAGAAAACACAAACTAACAGCATCCTTTAGCCCAGATTTTCAGAGGGAGTAAACTGTCACATCTCTCAAATATTGTTGGAGGGGGGAAAGAAAAAGCTTCTTCAACTTCAGTTTAATTGATACCACTGTGGGGCCCTGGGGGTGCGATGACTGTTCTACCCTGCCTCAAGGTAGGAGACTTATTTTAATAACTGAAAGATTGCCGGAACACTGTCATGTGAGGTCCAAGCAGTACCAAGGTCTGCTGCATATCAGGCTGTGGTGTTTGCCAACAGAAGGAAGTCCTTACAGTATTAGAAGGATTTGTACCAATTGTTTTCTTATTGAAAACAGAGCTGCACTAATTTCCATTCTTCTGTTTTGCTTGGTTTTCTCTTTTAAAGACAACCGGAATGCATTTGCCAGTTGGCTAGAAATCATGTAAGTGACTTCTGGTTCAGTCAGTGGGCTAAATAATCCATTATTTGCATGGGATAAACAGGGTGCAAAAGAGTCTTCGAAAATCCTGGTTAGATCTTTGTGATAGCAAATGGAAGAGAGGAGGTTTATAAAACAATATTTTTCTCAGCTATCTTAGTGCTTAGTTCTCCATTCACTTTGCTTTAGGCCCCCTCCCCCTATGGCCCTTATTACACAACTCCAGAAATGTTATTCCTTGAAATAACCAGTGGCCCAAATTCCTTTAGTTATTGTTGTTACTGCAGTACTACGAGGAGGATCTTCCCACACCATGATACTGGACATGTTCTGGGCTGGGAATGGGCTACAGGCATCCAGTTCTTACTGGGCTCTGGTTCCTAAAAATTGCCCGGAGAGCAATAAACATGGTTTTGCTTCCTAGCAGAAGAAAGCACAGCATTTTAGACTGAGAGTTTTGACTGACCTCATCTTTCTCAGTTTTGCTTACTGTCACATTTGTGGTTTCTTTATGCCTGAGACCATTTTGTGCTGATCTTAAAGAACCACACAGTTGTTTTGGGGCTAATGGCATTGGAGATGACAGCGTGTTGCCATCAGCTTGTCTACTGGGTTCAAAACCAGCTGCCACCATTCCTGACAGTGATTGTGTTTGAGAGCGTTGCTCGGGAGCACTGGGATGATGGGTTACTCAGTCGTGTCAAACATCTTCTCAGCTAAAGTTTTTACAAATTAAGATTGGAGGTGAGGAAATCCAAGGGGAGAAGTACCCTTGGAAATCGGCATCAGGCCTCAGTTTGCAGCAGCATTAAACTCAGCTAAACAGAGGCCAAATCCTTTGATGCCATAAGCGTACACAACAGCATTGACCTTCACATGTCATCTCTTCCCTTCCTCTCTCCTCCAGTGATATCAGACACTGCAGGTGCACTCTGTGCTCTGAGGGTTGCACAGCAGGAGGAGGATTACAGTGTCTGGGGTTCTCATCTCTTCTCAAGGCTATCACCCTCTTGTACAGGGAAACACAATATTGCTTTTAGTGTTTCACTCTGTGAAGAAAAATGTCACTTTCTGACTTCTGTAAGCACAGAAAGCTCTCACTAACAGGGCAGATTTTTGTCTGTATAGTTATACTGCTGTATTTATAGAAGTAAACTCCAAGTACAGACACTCTTATTCCAGGAGTATTTTTTCTTTTTAATCCTTCAGTGTTTCTTAAAACTGTTCTCAAGCTGCATAAGCCAAGTCAGGATAATTTTCTAGATGTGGGTACATTGTAACCCACAAAGCACGCTTTCTTGTTTGCTTGGCTCCCTGCGCTCTTGCAGATGCGCCTCAGTGCTGCCATCAGTGTTTCATAGCACCGTATGGATTCCTATGTGCTGCTCCGTGTCTGTGGGACAATCTATCTGCTCTGGCGCCAGAGGAGAAAAGCAGTGGCTGAAGTTTGGCCAAGATATTGCTGTTTTCTGGCTCCCATCGTGGCTTTCCAGTATGTGCTGCATCCTGGCCCCCCTCCTGCTCTCTGCAAAGGTTTGTGCAGTGCAATTTTTAGGTTTGGAAAATTGAGAATACAGAAGAGACCCAGAAAAGAACTGAGCAAAACGCAGCAAAAGAGGATTGGAGGGTTACTGCCCTTCAGGCTCTGCAAAGGGAGAGCACCTACACAGCAAAGCAAGAGCAGGAGGTGGGTTGCAGTCAGTAGCGGCCCTCGCTGTTCTTTAAGCTCCCATGGGATGCTAATTCAAGGGCAGTGGTAGGCTGGTGAGAGGACCCCACCAGCAAGTGGATGCAAATATCCCTTCAAGCCTCAGGTCGCTGAGGCTGTTTCCTTAGGTTTGGCTTTAATCTGCCCCAAAATCAGAAAAGCAGCAATGGACTGTGATCAGCACAATAATCACCGAAATCTGGTCATGCTCTGGAAGACATGATTTTTCTCTTTGTTCCCTTTCAAACAGCCTCCCCTCCCTTTCTCCCCTGCATCTTAAGCACCCACGTCTAAAGAGGGATTAATTACTTGTGATAGAAAGTTGCCATCCAAATCAAAAGTTTTTGAAGCCACAGATGTTTGGCTGAAACCCACATACAAAAAAGAATCAATGGCATAGCTTCATACTCCTGACTACTTTATGGCCACAATTAAAAGTCTGGAAGCAGACGTGTGCATGTGCAAAGGATACACAGTGCATTTTGGGAACCTGTAACCCAAGTGTATAAAATAGTCACTGGTGTAAACTGCTCTCCCACCAGCAGCCTTTATTTCTCTCTGCAAAGCAAAATGAAGAGCACTGGACTGAGTTCTCCTCTAGCTCAGCAATGCCCAAGTCCTCTCCCTGTGCACAAGCAGTCCAGACACCAGCATTCAGTCACCAGAGAGTGGCAGAAGGTGGCAGCCACTGCAATGAAATATTTAAAACAAGGAAGAATAAAGGGGGAAGGGGTATCCCAGAGCTAAGTTAGCAACTGGCAGAGTTCAGCTAGAGCTAACTAATGACAAGAAAAGACCATAAAGCATCTTGGAATAGATCCTGATGAGCTTCTCCTATTATATTCCCAAATCACCAGTTGCTAAACACTGTACTGTATGCAGAGGATGCAGCTGTAAACATCCATCTTCCATTAGAAAGGCTCTTGTCAACTGAAGGGGCTGAAGTCAACTCACTTAGCATCTCCCATCACTTTTCACCAGCACTAGAGCACTGTGATGGTGGGTACATGGTTTTGGACAGCTACATTAGCTAGATGCATCTTTTTCCTTTAGAGGAATGTCTGTGTTTCCATATTAGTACAGAAACTGGCTTGAGGCATTGTATGTGATGAATATAACCCCTTTGCTAATAGCTTAGCCATGGAGGGCCTCTCCCATGCCCATCCATTACAACCTGGTTGAATGGCTTTACCTGTCTGGTTTTGCAGAGACCTGAAGCTGTCCAGTGCCATCCTACAGCTAAAGCTAAACCCTGACCCACTTCTCTGGCTCTTCTGCCTTTCCAGATGACTTCCAATTTCTGCTTTCTGTCTCCCTCCAGTGGCAAGTACTAAAAGACAAGAGTAAAGCTTGGGTGAGAGCACCAGCAGGAGGTACCGTGGAGATCAGTCACGATTTAGACCTGGCTGCCCACAGCCGCTACAATCCTATGCCAAACATGGTGCACAGCAGGTACGGGCAAGGAAGCTGTTGCAGTGGGAAGGCAGGATCTTTTGATACTGATTGAGGAAATTACGGAAGAGAAAAGCAAATGCTCCCAGCTTAGCTTTTCATTTACCCTGGGTATCCCACTACAGCATTTTCTAAATGAATCAAGACCTGCAGTTTGCTTGAGTCATTACCTCACGTCTGACTGTTCGACCAAGCTCTATCTTCAACATACAGTGTAAGTCTGAAGAGAGCAGGAGATGCTCCCATTTCTCCTGACAGTTTGCTCTGCCATCTAATGACTTTCTCCCTTTAAATAATAAAATAACCCAGTGCCATCAAATTCTTCTCCCAGACAGCAATCGCAGTATTACCAGTTCAGGAGAGTGGCCATGTCTTAGTTTGGAAATACCCTTAACGCCATCTAGTTACATGAAGCCATAATATCGGAACACAGGCTTGATATCCCCCATGATGCTTCAAAACAACATATTATATAAAAATATTCATCATTTCTAGGTATAGTCCATGCTGCATGGAAAAATTCCAAAGCAGCATTTTTCTCTGTATGATGAATCTGCAATGAATAGGTAAAAATATTGCTGAACTTGAAGCTATGCTCAAAAGCAGCATTCAATCTTTGAGGCCCTTGTGCTTGATGGCAGTGCTGTTTTGGGATCACAATTCTGAAAAGTGGAAGGGTTTGACAAGCGCATTGTCACAATTCAGAGCATGCATTCAGGAAATTCCACCTATGAGGAGTGTGGGAAAGATGTGCCTGAGAACAAGCAGTATGCCCTCCCATTTGTCCCTGTGACCTGTCCCTGAGCCACAAGCTGTTAACCTGGCGTGGTGGCTGCAATCTCAGAGGAAATGTCTGTTCACCAAGAGGGTGTTTTCCCACTAGAAGACACCTGTCTGTTCTGTCTGAAAGGACACTGTTTTGCAGCCAAGGGTGAATGGCTCAGTGCTCAGATCAAGGCTATCTGCATGTTAAGGCTTTAGTTGATACCCTAATTGCACTGGTAGTAACAACTAGCATAAACAGTGCATTAGTGTAAACTAGGATTGTCACAGTCTCTCCAAGAAGCCCTGGCACTACGACAGGATGTTCTGTAGATGTACCAGTGTGAAAGCCTTAAAATAAACAGAGCATAAACAGAGCTCATCAGAGTCCTTCGCTGGAGATGCCTCATTGCAGATAAGAGAAAAGAAAGTAGTAGAACATCCTTCAAGGCTAAGGGGAAGCGTGTTAGATCTTGATCTGCATAATGACCCTGCTCCATGGCCCAGCAGGGATGTAACAGGGTTGTCCTGGCCCATGTTTATCTGCGTGGGCACTACACCACCGTTTCTTCGTTTCTTAGTGGAGCATTACTAGAGACAGCACATGGGCTTTCCATGTTGGAAAAACAACACACATTGATTTTTCAGTTAGGACTGAGTGAAGCAGCCTGAATGCCTTTCTAGGTGAACAAAGATTGATCAAACATTTCGCGTTATCTGCGGCAGAATCTCACAGATGTTTCCTTGCAGAAACCTTAAGCAGAATATCAAATGTTTCAAAATCACATACAAAGCTGGTCCAGAGCCAAACCTTTACGACGTTGTTTGTGTTTGCCTATAGTATTGCCTGCGCCTGTCAAATCCGCTTCCTGTTTTGGATATTAGATCTTGAGATGGAGAGCTTCCAAATACTAGCCAGGTCCAAAGTAAGCTGTGCTCTGCAAAAATAATACTGATAATATCAGAAGAAGTATAAATGCTCAGATGAATAATTGTCTCTTTATTATTTCCTGGCTTGCAAGCTTACATGTGTTCATAGGAGGGGGCAGTTTCAAAAAACATGTGCTAAATTCTCACTGACCAAAGATACCAAAGCCTCTGTTACTCTCACAGTCTTTATATCTTTGCTGGATATCAAAGTGATGTCCAACAAAATGTGCATTTAAGACTCGTCCCCATCTCTTTTGATGTTCTTACAATGGGCTTTGGAGTAGGTGTCTGTGTTACGAAACTGCTTGTGAAGTACGATTCAGAAAGAAGCACACTGGTGGGGTACCAAGGCTTACAAGAAAGACTGTGATAGTCAGATGGGAAAGAAAGTCATGTGTGTGAATGTGAATGTCCATAACAAACAAATGGCTGGCAATTTAAACACCAGACCCACAGCCAGTGCCTTCTTGGCTTTAGTCTTAGACTTTGGGAAAAATACTTCCAGATTTGCAATCTGGATTTATGTTAGGGCTGGGTTGACAGGAAATAAAAAAGGTTGTAAAATACAATAGAATAAAAGCATTCGACTAGTTGGGAAAAAAAAAAACAAAACCAAAATGCAAAAACCAATGGACCAAAATTGAATATTTCTGATCTCTTCAGTGATTTCTAAATCAAATCAAGTTCTCTGGCCATTCCTTTAACATTGAAGTTGCAGCCTCGATGCCACAGAGTGGTGACGAGGACAGTGTTTATAAGACATTGAATTCAGATCAAGTGCACACCTAATTTAGAGCCATTATTGCCTTAATTTGGTTTTCAACCAGTAGGATGATACGAATCAAAATAGGACAGAAGAAATACGAGTCTGAAGCAAGCCTCTAGCCCTTCCACTAGAGGAAGAGCAGCATCTCCAAGATGCAGGTAAAACAGCAGCATCACATTGTGTCTCTGTCCCTTGCTCTCTCCTTGCGTTCTACAGAAAAATGATGGCAAAAAGAAATGGTGGCAACCCTTGCAGAGCCACACCTCGGGTAAGTTAAAAGCCAGTGAGCCATTACCAGTAGGAAAGATGATGTAGAAGTGGAAACAACACACCCTGGTGGAGACGTGTCTCTGCACACAGCCACAACCCACAGGAACAAAAACCCCGCTGCTCTCCAGTAGCTGCACCAAGAGCCACCCTCATTTAAGGGGGGTGTATGTATTTTAGCAAGATGTGTACAATTTTCCACTCTGTCCCTCCCAAACATTAACGTTGCCCAACATACTTCAATCTACGTGGAAAAATATTTTCTTCCCAGATGTTCCTATGTAGAGCTCAATAACGGCCTTAAACTACATTAATATTACATTAAGATACTAATAAGGAGAATAAAAACGTTAACGGTATGTTCCATTACGCTGTAGTTAACTTGTACTAAAATGTTAAGCATATGCACTAAGAAGTCCAACAGCACACACACCATTCGCAGGCAGTTCCTTTGGATTTTGAGTATTGTCTTTCTAAATCCTCTACACAGCTCTGAACTCCACTGGGTATTTTTAGGTTGTTTTAGTGATTTGAACTGGTGGTTACCACCTCTTTGAGGCTGAGTGCGAAGAGAAGGACAACCCAGGGCACACAGGTGGTATATTTGCCACTTGGCAAGCACCTTCCCTTATCTCTATCTGAAATGATCATCGCCCGTTAATCTTTTTCCTGATAGGTTCAGAGATGCTCAAAACAGCACATTTGGGCTGGGATGGTGGAAACATAAGTGGAGATGGAGGAGCAGCAAAGATAGAAGCCCTCACCTTTCCCAGCCTGGAGAGCCATTAATTCGCTGCAGCAGATCTCATCCCGATCAATTCAGAGGCTGGCCAGTAAATGAAGCTCCTGTTATCACTGCCAGTGACTGAACAGGCAAGAAAAAATAAAAAGTAAATCCAGCTGTTATAAAAGGGTTTCTAACTTGCTCCAAGAAGGATTTGAGTCACAGCTGAACTGAAAAGATGGTGTAAATCAGTTGTCCTAAATCAGCATTACTTCCTTGACAGAGCTTGATGGTACCTGTTGTATGTGTGTTGTATATGGATGACAGCCTCTGCCAGAGCTGTCGGTAGCACTGTGTGCAGGAACTGATGCTCATCTTCACACTGTACATGGTCTCTGTGGCCTTTTAAAGAAAAATTAAACTATTGCCAAAGTAATCTGGGGACCGTTTAGTGCTCTGTTAGTGTGAACACACCCTCGTCATTCAGGGGGTTGGGGAGCAGGTGTAATTTAGATGATTTAACTCATACCCTTTTACTACCTATAAATCAGCTCTAGTCTCCTAGACTGTGATTATCAGTGACTGAATCAGCAAAAGCTTTTATGAAAGCCTTGGTTAACATGCAGTTACTCCCTTGCGCCTGCAGTTCTTAGGTTCCATTATGCGATCCCCTGCTCTGATTGATTTGTCTGTGTTACAAACACTGCTCAGCAGTCCCTATTTCCTCGAAAATACAAATGCTTCATTTTACCTCGCTGTTTTTCACTCCCCTCGTGGTCCAGGATATTTTATGACAATGAACTGGAGGAGCTGGAAAGGTTTTGCCAGTCTGCCTTGTGCTTTGCTTTGTACAGTGCTGCAGTGTCCACGTCAGAAACGCTTTGCTGGTTTGTGATCATTCTGAATCACAGGATTTCTGCTTCGACTCTCACTTTGGTTGTGCCAGCTTTCATTTCTTTTTCAGGGTCACCTTACCCATTCCAAGGCCAACAAAATCCTTCTGGATGACAGCTATTATTTATACACAGGTACGTTTTTCTTACTACTGCTGAAGTGTTTCTTGGTATTGAAGCGAGTAACTTTGCAAACAAGACATTTTCAATGTCCTTTAGGATCGCTGTTGTAGTGGATTAGCAAGAATGTAAGACTTCAAATGTTTTGTTCATGAACTGCTGACAATTCATTAACTTGAAAATGAGAACTAAATGGAGTAAAAAGAGAAAATATTTATCCACCTTAAAGTTTCACTGGCTTTCAGAGCAAGACTTGCTCTCCAGAATTTCAAACCAGTCAGAATGTCTGTTGGAACCATCCCCTATACTTAAAAGATCTGCAGATACCTCTGAGAATAATTATAGCCCCAAATTCCAGCTAATTTGGTTTCCCCCCCTCCCCCTCAGATAACAGTAGTTGTCAAATATTTTCCCAGCTTGGACTGTTTCCCTGCACCACTGAACTGCACTGTGCCATCAATGCAGAAGAACCATTTGTTCTGCCAAATACTGTTGGGATTGAGGAGGCTGCTGGCTACGTGCGCTTTGGTCTCCTCCAGCTGCCTGCTTTGGTAGCTCACAGGTCAATCCTGCAGGTAAATTGTTATGCTTTTGGGGAGGAGTTGTTTTCCCCTAACTCTGCTGCGCGTTCGCAGTTAAATCAAGTGCTGCTGAACGCCCTTTGTCTTAGTTTTTGTTATAAACCCAAAATTTACTTTCTTGCTTTAGGGAATACAGCCTCAGCACCCCAACTTGGACTTGGAGGTATTTCTCAGCTTTATAAAAGTCTAAATCACGCACCTGAGAACTGTTGTCCTGGCTCCTCCTGCTTCACCACACAGAGGCCTGAATAAGAGATACACTTCCTTTCCTTTAGCTGACTGCTTTGCTCTACTACTAAGGACACAAAGGGAATTTCCTCTGATCTACAGCCACGCTTTGTCTGCTTGCTTTTCATTCAGTCTTAACAAAGAGGTAAAATCTGTTACTTTCAAGTAGTCCCATCCCTGGCAGTGTTCAAGGCCAGGTTGGACGAGGCTTGGAGCAACTTGCTCCAGTGGAAGGTGTCCCTGCCCCTGGCAGGGGGTTGGAACTGGGTGAGCTTTAAGGTTCCTTCCAACCCAAACCAGTCTGGGATTACCCCTTCCTTCATGGAGGACTGTTCCAGGTCTAAATAACTTCTCCATGAGTATTTCAGACACACGGTCTCATTGCTGGCAGCCTCCCCTACACTAAATTCTCTCTGGTGCCTGGAACAGCTGCTTGTTCCTCCAGCTTGGGCCTTTGAGATGTAAATAGTGTAATACGACTTCAAGAGGCAAGGAAATATTAGCAGAATTTAATGTAAATATTGTATAAATCATCCCAAAATAGCATGGCCATGGGATGAGCCAAAGACAGTAACCGAAAGTTAAACAGACTAAGTAAATATAGACTAAATATATTCCCCTCCTGTAATTGCCACTGGAATGGATCCAGACAGGAAATAGGTTAAAATGCAGTCTTGTGGCAGTGATATTAAAAAGCCGTTGGCCCGTTTGGTGACATTTATAATGAATTTTATGTACTCTATACATTTTTAATACCTGCTGAGTTAAATATTATCAGATCTATAAAAAGGTTGTGGAAAAAATGCCTGGTTTCCCATGGGTGGACGCTGCCTGGAACTCTCTCTGTGGGTTTTGTGTAAGAGAAGTGTTTGAAAGGAAACATGAAAGGGAAAAACAAAAATCCCCACACTGCAGTTCTGGAGAACTTGTCCAGAAGGCATCATCCTTCAAGGTAACAGAACTTGCAGGACACAAACCTCAATGGGGGTCAAGGAATGAGATGTATTAACTCCATCCCTTACACATGCAAATGGAGAAAAACCAACCTGATTGCCCAGCATAACTCAGTGCAGCTTCTGGTTCAGTGTAGTGTAAGTATAAAAGGACCCTTTTTTTGTAGAGACGCGTTGTTTAGCAAGTCCCTAGCCCTGCTGTATCAAGCATGATTAGTAGCAGTTTTGTACATAGGTACCAGAAGATGAAAGCAGCCCTGGCTCACCTAGAACAGTCCTGGGTTGCAGGTGCTTGTCCCCATGTCCCAAAGACTATTTTTTAATCACTTAATTTTTTTTTTTAAATATGAACTTTAAAATTACTTTGGCCCAATCACAAACAGGATGGGATCCCCAGGCCTCCCCCCTCATCCTGTACCAAAGCAGGACGTAGGTGTCTGTGATCCCTCTACCCCAGACACAGCTCAGCTACCCAGCAGAATTCAAACCAGAAGCTACAGATAAAATCCAACACGCCCAAAGGGACTCAGAATGGGTCTGGACTAACACAAGCCTCAGCTTCTTCAGCTGGCTCTGTTTGTATGATTTATGTGCTCACATTTTCATCATGAAAGGATGGGGGAAGCCCAAGAAGGTGAGCGACTGCTGTTGTGCAATCCCTTTTCACCAGGACTTCTGAACCAGCTGCGGCAGATTAACCAAAACCTTCTTTCTTTGCAGAAATATCCTCAGCCTGTGGGGCAGGAGAGGAAAATGATTGTGAAATGCAGAAAGTGGGATTACTGTGATCTGTATTGTGTGATCTCCTTTGCTGCTTCTGCCACTTCTTCAGTCCATGGCAGGGGTGGCCAAGCAGCCCCGGGACATCTCTGGACTCCTTACAAGAGTGGTTACAAGGTAGGGTGCTCCTCTGAAACATGACACAACTACAAGTTCAAAACTCAACAGCTAAGAGACTTTAACACCTCAATGTTAACTGAAGGCTGTTGAGACCCACATATAAAGCAGCAGGAAGGAAAATCACAGGAGAAATGTGGGTGCAGCAAGTCTCACTTCAGTTTCGTTCTGCCTTCCAACATCACAGATTTTGTTGGCTTTAGTAAATGCTGTCCCAGATGCAGGAGGAGGTATTTGCAAACACCCGCCAACACAGGCTCCCCATAATCAGTGGGAAAGCTTGTATCCTCCAGAATAACTTTTCTCTCTATAGCTGTGGTAGGGGGCTAGGCTAATTCACTCCCTCAGGCTACATGTAGCCCTGGTGCTATAAAGGCTGCACTTAGAGCATCCTGTCAGACTCCTCTCCAGGTCACCATTCTCCACGAGTTCTCAGCAGAAGGCTTTGGTGCCTTTTACTGAAGCAGCATCCAACAGCCTGACAAAGCACTGTGCCCTTCACCCAGAAAGCACCGTCCAAGAACACGACACACGAGTGCAGGATTCCCATATGATTTAAAGATACCACAACTCTGCTGTGTGCGCACTTGTGCGTGGCACTGTACTAGCTCCTCTACTCAGCCTGGACAACAAATTACATCCAGCACCATATAAGACACCGTGAAGTTCTGTATCAGCACATCAGAGGTGCATGCCCATCACTACCACACCATGTAAACACCTTCACAGAGCCAGTACTGCCCAGCAAGTTAATCCATAAGCAGTGTTTTGCATAAATCCATCTTTCCCCTAGGGACTGAGCCCTTAGCAAAGCCCTGGTGATGCGCCTGTCGCCAGTCCTCGGTTCAGACAGCATCTGACAGCACCGAAACATGGTAAAAGATGCCACTGGTTTCATTTGCTCCCAGTAAAAATGCAGCAGTCAGTAAAGGCCTTTCCTGCAGTGAGGTTCACCAGCTGGAAACATCACAGGCAGGTTTTGCCCTGACTGAGCATGTTGGCCTTGGACAATCCATAAACCAACTCCAACAAGCAACCCAGCAGATCACCCTTGTCCTCCTCTCCCAAGTCTGCCATGCAGTTCATAGCAACCCATTGTCCAGGACATTGGCTGTCACCAAGCCTGCACTAGTCTGCTGTGGATTTCACCCCCCGGAGCTGGGTGGCCTTAGCAAAGGGGCTTGCTAACTCACCTGCTGCTTATGTCAACTTCCACTGGACCATTCTCAGGTAGTAACAGCCCAGCTCTAAGGAGGAAATGAGAAGTGAATCGCCTGGGGGCATGTATTAGCTCATGCTTAATTGTCAACTTCCTTTTCAAAGTGCTGGGTCCACAGCTGTACCAATGTAAGCTCTAACTCCTGCAGAACAACCTAGAGAGGCACCTCCCCGGCTTTATGCCGCTTCTGGAGCCCGGTATCAGGTTCTCTGTGACACTGCTCCACCTCCAGCTCAGAAGGCAGCTGGGGAGTGTGAGATGTGGGAACCTGGAGCTTGGTAGCTCCCGAGTTTCAGTTCTTTGGTTATACACTGAGGTAATCCTCAGCAACCCACCCAGCCCTGTGCTGCTTTGCTGTCTTGAGGGGTTGGTCAGGGTATCTGCAGCATGGAGGACCCAGCACCTAGCAGAGCTTTACAGCACTCTGCAAGCACACACTGCCCAGTGCAGGGGTGTTTCTGTTTGGAGTTGCTTAAATGATGCCTGAGTATACTTCAAGTGTAGTCACCTAAATCCACCGAGGTCAACCTCTGGCATCTGGAACTGTTTCCTGAAATACCTGCTGCTTTGTCACAGAGAGGGGACTGCAAAGCTAAATGCATTAGTCATTGTGGAGCGCTGGGTCGGGATGGCCACAGAGGCAGTAAGAACATCAGACAACTGCACTCTGCTTGCTTCAGGCCCTGTAGTGGTCCGCACAAGTGGGTGGCAGCTGCAGAGACCAAATTCCAGCCTTGCTGCTCAGCACAGGCTTATTTGTGTTTAGTGACAGTCCCACATCCTGATTTCTGACACCATCTGCTACTTCTAAGGAAGTTTTGGGATCTCGTCTTTCATTGATTGCTTCCAGGTCTCAAACCAAGACACTTCAGGGCAGCTGCTGCAGCAGGTTAGAAGTGCCCAGCACCTGACAGTGGGCACGTCAAGTCAGGTGGTGGCAGTGGGTCCTGAAGGAACTAAAACTCTGCTCCTTAGGGGGCCAAGAAGCATTGTGAGCTTAACAGGAACGATCCCAGCGCAAGCTCTGGGAAACACAGGAGAGGGGGAATAATTTCTGTGGCAAACACAGCTCACAATCTATTGCCTTGTGTAGATCCCAAGCTTCTACTCTAGAGAATACAGCTCTTAGCTAAAGGGAAGGAAATAACAATGTACAATGGGAACAGCAAGTGATTTTGTTATGGAATTAAAAACAAAAAAAAGCAAAGCCTTGGTTTTTATTTTGTATGACTGAAACAGGCAGCATCAGAGCTTTTTACTATTAGGTGCTGGATTGATTGTATTTTACCCTCAGTAATGAAACTTAAGCTTGTTTTCAGGTTTTGATTTTTAATACTTATCTCATTTGCTTTTCAGGTATTTCATATTAGATCTCCTTAATATGAGGTATTTCTTCCGAAGCATGGCTTCTATGAAGTGCCTTCCAAATGAGATCCAGCAGAAGGGTATGCTTTGAGACACAGCAAAATTGAAGAATATGGTAATCAGTCATCAAAATTGAATTTTTCCCTTATCTGGGCTTGCTGCATTCAGTGAACAGAATTGAGCCCTAGGGCACAAACCCACAGGCTACAGTTTTATGTAAAAAATCCAACTCGTTTTAGCAAAACCCTAAATTTCGGAATTAGAACTGATTAATTTGAAGTGTTTCTACAGGATGGAGCCTGAAGACTTGACTTCAGAGCTCTGAAATTGGAACCTCTTGCCATTAGCTTCAGTGGTCAGATTGAGCCTGTATTGAAAATAACTCTTCCCCACCACACCTCACTTAACAGTTTTTGGTACCAGATAGTGCTTTACACTGAGCATCTTGAATGACCAAAGGCAGAACTCATTTATATATAAATCTCTTGAAACTATGATCAGTGGACCAGGGAACCAGACCAGCAAAGGAGAAGCCAATATAGAAAATAATGAAGTTCTGATTTTCTTTTTCTCTTAAAAACCATCATATTCTAAGAATCAAGTATCACCACAAAACCAGAATGAAAAATGTTTCTTCTCCCTCCCTCCTGCATTAAGCTTTCCATGAAGTCTTTAGCCAAAAAGACTCATGCCTAAACCTCATTGTTGGAACTCCATCTAAAACCTAGCACCAGTTCTCTCCAGAGATCACCTCTGAAACAGGAAAAGGTGTAATCCATCACAGCTCAGCTTGACTTTATCTGCAGAGCAGCCAAGAGTGTGTGCTGGGTGGGATTTTTCACCATCAACACTCTGGTTGAGCCAAGAAATGTTTCCAAAGGCTGACGCTTGGCCCGCTGGGCAGGGACCAGCACTGATTAAAGCTTGGTCACTCTGTTCCCAACTCTGCCACTGACATTACATAAACTGGGGCAAGTCATTTCCCATGGGTATCCAAGCTAAAGTAGCGCTTGTAAGCTCTCTGTGACTGGCTTATACAGGAATGAATACTATGCACCCCTGATTACAGCTGAATCAAACAAATGAAGTGAATCAGTACAAGTTCTTCAGGACCTCCTGAACCATTCAGTATAGGCTGTTACTCTATTAGGTCTGTTTTCACATGTATGAGTGCTGAGAAAAGGAACTGGAACACAGTAATGATGTCGCACACAAACTTTTGGAGCACTCAGTGTTCTCAGAAGTGTAAATAACACCATGAAACATCACATGGGATATGTCAGCTGCTTTAATAATAATAATAATAATAAATTTATCAAGTGGCAAGAAACCACTCTGCTTTGTAAACCGATTTTACTCAATCACAGTCCCTCTATTGTTTTCCTCATTTAACATGAATACATCCTGCAATTTGTATGTGAAAGATATATGTAGAGATACATTCTGGACCACTCTCGCTGATTTTACTGGTCAGAAAAACATTAAACATGCGGAAACAGCACCGTATTTTCCATAGGTCTTTCTCATTACATCTCCTTTGCTGTTAAGCTAAATTGTCACCGAATAAGCCAAGTCTACAGAAGTTTTTCTCCTTGTCCTGTGTTCTGAGAGGCAGTGAGGCCTGCGGAAACATCTGATAAAACCTCACATTTAATAAGTAATTCAGAAGGCTTCTTAAGCAATAGCTGCAATTGCTTTTTCAGACTAGCAAGACCTTCTCATGCATTAATGCACTTGGTTAGGTTTTGTGAGGAGCTCAGAGGAGAATGTATCCTTTTCCTGTTACCGTTAATTGACCCTGGACTCTGCACCATGAATATT
Source organism: Psittacula echo (assembly GCF_963264785.1). Lineage (NCBI taxonomy): Eukaryota > Metazoa > Chordata > Aves > Psittaciformes > Psittacidae > Psittacula > Psittacula echo. The sequence continues at coordinate 10,417,621 of NC_137747.1, read as the reverse complement.
GTTCAGCAACTGTGTGCACCAATAATTTAGAAAACCACAAGTAATCAGGCTGTTTTTATCAGAAACAAGTAATAAATCTTATCTTAATAGTAAAAAAAAAAGACATGGCAATTTCTGATGTGTGACATTTCCATTGCTTGAGAATGAATCAGTGCAAAGTGAGGTAACCCACACACCCCGTCACTTAGGGCTGGGGCGCATTAAACCAGGCGCCGCCGTTTGGAATCCCTCTCCATATCTTCAGTGTGAGATTCTCCATTGCACCCAAGAGGGGACACCATGTTTAGCAAAGGGTCTTCAGATGCCCCTCCAAACAGGGACAGCAACAAAGCCACGCCATAGCCAGTAGCTCGTTCACCCTAGGAATTAAAAACAAACCCACACAACAATTTACACTTCAGACTGTCAAATCTGAATCTAGCTTCAGTTTGCCTCTCGCTCAACAAGAACGGTGACAGTACATGGCCACAAACAGTACTCAAGGTCGCTGGCAGGCTTGCTCAGCTTCTGCATCCTTACTGCTACTGGAGTCTGTCCCGCTTGGATTCAATCAACATGTTGGTTGAATCACATGAGAACAGAGCTCCCACTGACTCGAGGGTGGATTTATGCTCCCTCCAGCAGAAGCACAGATTTGCAGTACAAGCTGAGTAAGTCTGTTTTTAAAAAAGGAAGTGGGGGGAGTAAATTGGCTTAGTTTTTAGGAAAAAAGAATATACACAAGTTCCATCAAATGGAGGAGGGGAAACCCCCAAGAGGAAACAAATGTTTTCTCTGCTGCAGGTCAGCAGGCAGGATGATCAACTCTGGTCAATCATCTTAACAAAACAATATGGGTGTAAATGGCAGGGTAGGATTATTGCCACAGGCAGAAAGCAGGCAATTTGTTGAAGTTTACAATGATAAAGATGTTGCTGATCAAAGCGACCATTAGAATATTTTAAAATCAAAATGCCCACGTAGTTTCCTTTACCTAGTTTGCCCGCTCAGGAAAGGATCAGAAGTCACAGGAACATACTCACTGCATGAACAGGGGCAGCAATGTCTATATGGACCCAGACCCCAGGCCAGTCAAAGCCAATGTGAGAAGCAATGAAGAGCCCAGCACAGGAGCTTGGAGTATTGTCTCGGTCCTGCAGAAATAATAAGAATACAGTTGGTCTTGCAAGAAAAGGAAATGTCAATGTTTTTTATTCTTGCCTATTCTGTCTTATAGAAAAGACAGTTGCGCAGATCTAGGTCAAACCTTAATGAATGGCCCTAAAACACAGTCTTGCAAACCAACTATGATGTACATCATTTGACTTAACCTCTGGTAGCAGCCTGGCCCTCTTCAGTAACAGTTATTTTGCAAAGCTCCTTTCTGCAGTGTTTTTGAAACTTAACTCACAAACACAGCAAAAGCAGCTGCAGCAATCCCCAAGGCCTCTGTCCTCAATTTCCTGGCTTCTGCATTCCCAGTTACAGCCTCTGCTGGTTATACATGATCTGAGGAATACCAGTCTTTACTTCTTAAACAATCTCCATTCAGGAATTTAGCATTCATTTTAGGGCCATGCTTTGACGGCAAGCGGCCTGAAGATTAAACAAGCCACCCTCTTTAAAATTGACACTAAACATCAGTGTAGTAACATACAGCCTGCAAAATCCCCAGGTAAAAGACCCTGAAGACCATAATTACATGTCCCATTTCTATGAACACACCCCACATGGAAAGCTTTCAGGCAGCTACTGACAGGTCAGCACATTATCTAGAAACACACATTTTTATGTAATAAGTGAAATTAAAAAGAAAACAAATCTTACTGCCACAGAGTTTTTCATATCAGCTACAGCAGAGGTAAATTCACTGAAGTGGAGCTCAGGGCAATACACAAGAGGATGGACCAAGTCTCCACAGTTCCTGCCGGCTTTAACACAAGCCTTCTCCCACTCTTCATTATTGGTAAGGACAGCAGCATGATACTTTCCTGTAGCAATTCCCTAGTGAGAAATAAGAAAATAATCAGGAAGGATTCACCTTAACTGTGCTGGGTACAGTAACTCTGTACTGCTCCCTCTCAACACTAGCTGCTGCTTTCCATCTAACAAAACTACCAAGAAAAAAATGTGTCAAAACTATTCCACAAGAAGTTAGCGTTACAAATGTGGACAAAGACATTGTAGCTACTCTGACTCTTTTAACATCTCTGTAAATCCATTCTGCAGGGAAACAGTCTGCATTTGTCTGACCTATTCAAAGCACTGTCCCACAAAAATGCTTCTTTACAGTTACTGAGCAAGCAAACTCTATCACTTTACAGAGGATACCCCAGCAATGTGTGTCAATCACATGAACAGTTTGAATTTAACATCTTCACTCCTTGGAAAAATTGCTTCCTTCCAAATACACAAAACACAGAAGCCACCATCACACCACTGTTTCAGCAGGATAATGATGAGGGATTTTCAAAGGATTCATGTTTACACCAATGAAGGCAACATCCATGCTTCTAAAATTTGCCACCATTTCTCCTCCTGATACGAAGATCAATTTATTTTCTAGAAAATTAAACTACAAGAATCACTGCTCATTAACACAACCTATAAAACAGGAATAGATTTTAAACAACAGCATTAATTTTGTACACTTGCATCATTCTGTGTATGACTTACAACATAAGCCATTTTATGGACAAGAAAATTCCTGATGACTATCATCAAATCAGTTCTGCTGATTATAAAGCTACTGACTTGCAAACATTGAGCACTGGATCGCTTACATCAGCTGCCAATGTCATCAGGAAAATACAACTTTAAGTATGCAAAAGCAAAAAAATTGCATAAAGAACAAAAAACCTCCTGCTTGAGTAATGCAGCTATAAATGTCACACACTCATGGTCTATGTCACGTGCACAGAGGATTAGTTTCCTGGGGTTGCTGCTGGCAACTTTCCCCTTGCACAAGTTCAGGAACCCACCATCAAGCACAACAGTTCACAACATCTACCTTCCCCCAAAGACTAGCAGGACAGAGGCAAAGCAGTGTATAATGTACAGACAGCAGAAGGATGCACCCTGTCTCCTAGCAGTTCTGAATCAGTACCTGAGCTCCAGTAAGAGTGGCCATATCAAGAATGATATCAGCTCCAAGATCTTTGCATGCGTAAGCCACTCCATCAGCCAGTATCAGTCTACCTTCTGCATCAGTGTTATTGATTTCCACGGTTCTAGGAAGAAGAGAGGACATTTAATACAACAGTGCTTCAGGCTAGAAGTTAACTCATCTGTCTGGACTAGAACACTGGATGAAAAAGCAGACTCAAACTTAATGTGCTTTCCTATTTGGCTCCGCAAGTCTGGATGGCTCCTTATTTCCCAGCTGCAAGCATCCAGACAGAGCACACATGGAAAATGGTTTTAATAGCAATGTCCTCATGGTTGGGTCTTATTTGTTACGCCTGTATAATGTCTACCATGTTGAGCTGGGATTTTATGAATTATTGCCGTACAAAGAGGTACCATACTCTGCTTAAAACAAGAAGAGAGACAGTGGCTGCCTGCCCCTGTGACCATATAGAATAGAGATGGGGACAGAGAAAACACCTAAACCTGACTGCTTTAAGAAAACTTCAGCTCATAATATGCATTTTGATGTGTATTTATATACCCAACAGAAAACTCTAAGCACACTCACATTAACTCACTACTATGGCTGTCTGAAATCCTATTATCACTATTCAGGGAAGCAGATGAGGGACAGGCTCACAATCTGCATGGCACTCAGACAAACAGAACCAAAGCTGGCATTTCCTCTCAATGTTTCTGTGAAAAGGATAGATACAATCTTACTTTCCAGAGTAAAGAACATGAATGTCATCAGGTCTTGTTGCACGTGGTCCGACTGCATTCTCAGCCAAACAAAAAACAGCATGAAGATTGTCTTTAAAACCCTGTAACAACCATAGGAAAGAAAGAGCTTTTGATTCACATCAAGCTAATTTATTTAGACTGAAATCCATGAGGGATCATGACTTCTTGACAGCAATGCCACTAATTACATGTGTGATCGGGAAATCTATGAGGAACATCTTGTGTTTTGAAGCCGAGGCCATGAGCTACAGAAAGAAGGCGAGGAGGTAACACCTAATATTGGTTTTAGAGTTCTCACTGAAGAGTGAATAAATGCCTATATGCATGTGACAGACAAATGGGGCAGTGACCTAGAAAAGCGCTTGTCAATTAAGCAGTGATCAGTACAACCTTCTCTCAGTGGCAAGGTATCCAAATTAAAACATCTTGTGTATGAAATGTGCAGGTGCAACTGGAGGCAGTTGTTTAGTTAAACCTGTGTTCAGCTCTTTACAGCCAGCTCCAGTAAGATCTTTCCCTGAGCTCACCAGGAAACTGCCAAGCTCACCAAAACCAAACCCTAAATCACTGAAGCAACAGTACCCCTGGTGTGAAAACCAGCAGAATGCATCTCCAGTGATGCAATGCTTCAATCACCTGATTTTAACACAACTTTAACACTGACTCACAACAGAGATTACAAGCAACACATCCGCACTGTGTAACTCCAACTTTCACAGCCACAAAGGAAAGCTCCAGCAACGGATGCTTTTAATGTGACAATTAAAAGGCCTGTGAGATGTCATTACATAGCCAGTGAGGATGCTTGAGATTACTTTCCAAACCCTGATTTTTCCATTGTTTTTATTTAGTCTCCAATAACAACAAAGATACAACTGGGGCAGTTTGAGAAACTGAGCTCCTTGCCATAATTTCTGCCATGCTGGGGAAGAGCCTACAGTAATAGTGGAAACTTATGGAAATAATAAATGCTAATATGCAGCCATCTGTGTACTGTATACTTTCCCTAAGAAACAACCCCAGGTGAACAGATTCCATCTCTGGGAATTTTCTTGGAAAGTAATTTTGATCGTGGCAATCCTGGAATGTGGTGGAAACGACATGTCTCAGTGGATCTCCCACCTGCACACAGTTCACTGCCCTTCAGCATCCAGCCTGCACCACAGGTCAGATACATGCTACTGGATCTATCCTTTCTCTTTCAATGTAAAACCTGGCTAAAACTGAGATACTTAGCCTTAAAACCATCAAATTCCTAGGGAAACCAGGGTCAGTTTTACTGTTAATCTCTTGATAAAAGTCCACAGCTGAAGAAATCTGGACTTGCTGAATCAGCTCATGTTGTGAAGTCTAAAGGGCAAATGCATCAATCAAAACCTTTCAAAATAACAGGCAGCTTCTAGAAGCCAGTGGGCAAACAGCACTGTTGATGAGATAACCTGCCATCTATGACCTTTTGCTCTTCCAAAACAGTCTGTGCAGCAAAAACCTTACTCTGTTCACAGTCTCCTAGACTGCACCAAGTTTTCCTCCTTCAAGTAGGAGACATGGTTAATCTACTGTCAAAAAAAAATGAACACCTGCTTCCAGTATGAGCTGCCTTGTCCTGAATCCCTTCTGTCCGTAGCTTTTCAAAGCAGGATTCACTGTCTTAACATGAGGCTCAAGAAGGATTTTGAAAACTCTAAGTGAATGTTTTTCTCTTCTCCCTTGTATTGGAAAGTTCACAATGGATAAAATGCATCTTTCTAGGAAAAAATCACTTGCTTCATTTTACTGTCCAAAGTCTTTTTAAATCACATTGTAAAACTGTTGAACAGCATTTAGGCAGATACTTTCTGAAGATGGTTAACAACCTCTGCCCCTCTTCCCACTCAGCTTTCTATCTTCCCACTCAGCTTTCTATCCCACATGTTTCCAGCTTCAGTCTCTGTGACAAACCATAGCTAACGTAAACCTCTTCTACATTTATACTATTAAGAGCATTAAAAGAAAAAGTCCTGAATCAGTAACATTGACAAATTCTTGCCACTGCTTATCTGAATACATTTTCTGCCTGGATTTCATTAACAGGTCTTCTTACGTGAGGTTGAAAAATTAAGCAGTGATAGAATTCTTTTGTTTTTACATACAAAGGCACAGATTTCTTGTGAGGTGTGACAGTCTGTCATACTCAGGCTCAATTTGTCCAAACATATCACTGCCAGTTTGCTTATTGTTCCAGTAAGTGCATATGAAATGACAGATCACTTACTTTCTCACCTACTGATTGTGAATGCAACTCCTCTCAGTGCATATAATTGCAAACAAAACTACTCTGGAAACAAGAACTGAATCACTGACAGAACGTATCACATCCATGGCTTTCCCAGACCCTCCCAAAGCACTGCCCAAGTTCTAGCTCCTGTCCCTTGCAAACACATGACCTAACTTTCTGAAGGACGTGGTTATGGAAAACAATTTTGCCTGAGATGCAGCTCACAAATCTGTTTTCAATTTGAAGTCTCCGCAGATAACTGTGAAGTTTACAACCTTTCCACATCAAACATGCTGCTAGGGCCAAGGCACAGAGCTAAACTGTTGAGAAATGGGAATTTGGCACTGACCATCCCCTGGACAAAGCTTCCATCAGATCTATGCATTAATCTGCAGCAGTAAATGTTCTTTGAACTTTGGATACTCCTTGGAGGCAACAGCTGCTCTGTCAGCAGGATTCAGTCACCGGATTTGTGGAGAGGGCAGAGTTTTATTGGCAGCAGCCACTTCTTTTCCCCAGCTCATATTGTTAAAGCACAACATGCCTTTCTTTAATTCTTCATATTTCAATACCTGGCCTCTTCTCAGCTCCCATACTACTTTCTGACCACAGGAGCAAACCAACAAGCAGCTCCCCAAGAACTGCCACTTCCCCAGCAGGTTAATATTAGAACTGGCACAGGATTTAGAATATGGACAGACTTTATATCCCAGAGTCACTCATCCCTTTCTTTGCAAAGGTGATGACAGCTGCCCCAAATCCCACAGTTTAAACAAAATCAGCACTGGGTAACTCAAGTATAAATCTGATTCAAGGCACCAGAAACCACTGAGGCTGCAGAACACACCCTGACAATTAAGAAAGACTCTTAAAAAAAAATAAATTGCACTCAAGGAATTTCTCACAATTCTCAAGATCCCAGTAAAGATCTAAAGTATTTCCCTGAAAGAGGGGCTCAAGATCACTAATAGCAGTGGCAGGTCAGAACTCCAGGATTAGACTGGCCTCCATATCCAGGAATATATCCAAAAGCCAGACTGCTCCCTGGCAATGCTGGGATAACATGATATCAATTAACACATTTTACTTACTTGCTTTACAGTGGCTTTGAAGGCACCCAAAATAGCAGCTGCTCCACCACAGTCTCGTTTCATTCCAGGCATAGTAGTCTGTTTAAAGACAACCATAGGTTTCTATTTCTTTTATTCTTTAAAAGAGAATTTCACAGCAATGCCTGCTAAAAACTATCACGTTTCTGATGCTTCTGTACCTCTGGTTTTGACACTGCTCAGCTGTAGCAGAAACACAGAACATGTGCATCTGCTTATTGTTGGCTTTTGCCTTAGAACTGGAAAATACTAAACCTCTGCTGCTAATTTGTTAGAAAAGAAAAAAGGTTGTTTACAAGATTCACACTGAGGCCAACTCAAATGGGTTTTGGATCCATATCCAAAATCAGGAATTAAAAAATCTTTGTTTCTAGCTTTCTCCTAGCAGTGGGCGATACTTACAAGAGCGAAATATCAGGTAATTATTTAACTGCTCTGCAAAGTGTTCCCTGAATCCTATTTGGTCTTCTTCCCAATAGTTTGTGTTCATACAGATGAAAGTAGATCAAGTGTTTATCCTAATAAACATACTTTGGTTTCCTACAGACATCAACTGAATCATTTCCATCAGAAAACAACACCATAAGCAAAGACAGCAGAAGAACAAGTGCTTATGTACCTTTCCCTTAATGCTGAGTCCTCCAGTGTCATACACAATACCTTTGCCCACCCATGCAATGGTCTGCGTAGCACCATCTGGAGTGTGACTGAGAACTGCCAGGGCTGGAGGATGCAGAGCTGCCTTGCCAACTCCGTAGATACCTGGAAAACATAGAATTAAACCACTTGTGGGGAAGAAAAACTGCGGGGAGCAATCTGTGCCTATTTTCTTGGAATACTATGGCCAATAAAACTGTTTCAGAAATGTACAAATAAAACATTACAATGGAGATGGCAAAACGTTGCAATTAACTGCTAGGAAACAAAGCTGAATTTTCAACAAGATATACCTCCGAAGCCTCTTTCTTTCAGCTCCTCATCTCGAATAATGGTAGGAGTAATCCCAAGATCCTTGCCAACTTTTTTGATTTCCTTAATCCATAAAAGAAAAAGGATATTGTCAGTCAGTTACCAGAAGGACACATTGTGTCTTTCCATACATAGAGGTACCCACTTAAGGGTTTTGTGTGATTTTTGCATGCATACACACACAAACATTCACAGTTCTGGGAGTGGTGCTGGTTTTCCAATGGCCTAATTCCACCGAGACATCCTTCATTTACTATGGCATGAAACAGAAATTTGACCTTTAAGCTCCGCCAATAAAAGAAATCTTCAGAAGTAAAGGCCAGCTGTTTTGATGCCATACAACAGGAATATTTTCCAGATCTTCATGATAAAACTCATTTGGAAACATGTCAACTTTTGTCCTATAACTTCAGAAACTCCTATCGCCATCAGGCTTAGGGTAACACTAGCACTGGCAAAGAAGCCAGTGTCACGACCGAATCAAGAACTCAGGTCTTCTGACTCCTAGTGCCTTAACTCAAGTGTACACTCAGCCTCCTTCGAACTTAGCAAAGTTCTATGAAATATCAGAGGCCAAAGAAATAGCCTCTGCATCCTTGGATAGGTTCTTTGATGTGCTTCCCACTGCTGACATACAGGTTTTGCTACGAGATAACAACACTAGTTCTTGATTACTGCAGTCTAGACTTACAATTAGTAACTCTTACTCATCAGGTGTTATTACCTACCTCCAAAAAGTTATCTGTGTTCATCTCATTGCATGGGGTGTCCACAATTCGAGCAGCCAGCCTGACTCCTTCTGTAGCACTTGCCAGACACTACAAAAATAAGTGAGGACATGTGAGAACTAGCCTTGGTTTGGCTGGTTTTCTACACAGCTTTGCATTTAGTCCTATGCAGTGTACACCAGATGTGTGGCTCCTCTGGATCACATTAATGCTTAACTGCAACCAATCATAGGCAGCTGTATGGTATTAAATAATGTCAATCATGCTAACCATTATTTTTTGTATGTGTTAAGAGTAAGTTACATTTCCCTGCGCTGTGATTTCTAAGCAACTGTATTCTTTCCCGCAGCGAAATGATGTTGCAAGATTAGCAGCATTCTCCACTGTCAAAAGGAGATCGGGAAGGCAATGTGAGGTGGAGAACAGAAAGGTAAGAGGAATACAATTCAGGAAGTCACAGTGATCTTGTAGGCTGCTCGGGCTGGAAACCTGCAGAGATTATGTAATCTACAACATGGGAAACAGCAGTTTACTCACAGCAGGCAGAGCAGCTGAGTGCAATAAAGATTACTGCCATAAGACACTGTACATGGCAGACCCTTGGGGAATGTGGAATATTTCATATTTGTGTAAAACATGCGTGCATCTCATCTGTTTCCTCATTCCTGTGGCAAAATGAACTGACCCTCACCTGGACTGAGTAAAAACCTATTTAGGCAAGAGTGGACAGAATTGTAACAGTTGACAGAGAGCAGGAAGAGGCTATGTCCTTAAAGAAGGAGCCTCCTGGCAAAAAGGACAATGAGGGCACCAGACACTAAGCTTCAACTTTTAACTCCTGTGAATCAACCACCCGAAACAAGACTAGGTGGTAGGAAACTTTGTTCAAGCTTTCCAGTAGCCACACTATACTGAAGACCACACACAGCTGATGGGAGAGTCAAGATGGGATTTGAAGGAATCTCATATGTTGGGTAGTCATTTGTGCTGAGGTATTTGAAGTTTGGCTTGGCCAGACCGGCCTAAGAACTCCGGACAGGCTGTCCCCCAGCAGACTCAAACACTGGATTGCTTTGGAAAGGTGCCCGATGGCCTACAATTGCTTCTGATTGCTTTACTTCCCCTAAAGGCATAAGGTCCTCCTTGAGAGGCAAGTTAGCTTTGGGGAAGTGATTCACCATTAGGGCCATGCAGGTAAACCGAGGTTACTTGCATGCTTACCCAAAAGCCAAGTCTGAGGGAAACAATATGACTTACAGAAATAAGCTGTGCCTGGGTTTGGCTTCCAGGGTACTCAAGAGACACGGATAATGGCAGCCTTTATAAATGCCTTATAAAACTATGATAATCCCTGCTAGCTCTCATCGTAAAATATCCTGGACAATGCAGTAGGTGCAATATACAGCAACATGCTGAGGGAGAGGCCTTTAGCTAAAAAAATCCCCTACCACATGCTTCTTCATCCATGCTGTACATTAGCTGTCTGGTGCTGGTTGAATTTAAAGGGTGAACACTTAGCTTGGAGGAAGGTAGTAATAGTTTTGGCATTGACATCAAGGGCAAGAACAGGAGGTAGAAATAATTTCAGCTTTGTTTTTTAAGTTATAAATAACCCAAATGGTTTGGAATCTACCTATCCAAAGGAACTGGTTTTGACACCAGCTATGGTTTTCCTGATTTGAGGCACGGAAAAATTGAGTGACCAACAGTTGTACTCATAGCACCTCTTGTCACCTTCCTGAAAACTATCTGGCATCATTTGCTGCAGCCAAATCAGTTCACAGAGTAAGGACAAAGTGCGGAGGAAAAGATACTGAAAGAAAAAAAAATACCCTAAAGCTGCAATTCTGTGAATTTCAGATGCAGCAAAACTGTATCCTTTGCCAAATCCATTGCCAGAATTTGGAAGGAATTTGTATAACCTCACTGACTGATCAGCTAAGTGGATGTCCATCTTTACTGAAACACAGAACCTGGCGCACTGAACAGGAGGTTGCCCAACAGCTTATGTGCAAACCTTGGAATAGCTTTTCAGTCAAGATCTTGGAGAGGAATGACTTAGCATACTAAAAGTTACCTGGAGTTTCCTCTTTGTAATAGTCAGGTGCAAGGGAAACAGCCTTTGATTATCTGCTACTGGAAGGTGACTTAACTTATTTAACTGTTATGTATAGCTCATTTCTAAGCCATACAATTCCCTAGGGTCTTGTTTTTTTGTTACAGCTCTGCTAGAAAAACTCAGCCAGAGTTAGATAGAAATAGCAGAGGCCATATGTGCTTCCATAATAAGCAAGTTTTAGTGACTTCACTGTGATATTCACCTCTACAGCTACAAACAAATTTTGCCTGGGTAAAAGAAAGTGAGAAGCCCACACACCAAAACCAATGTAACATTAAAAGTTAAAAATACACTATCTGCATCTCTGATAAACATGACAAAGGAGACATTGTCTTTGTGCTATTTGTTTGGTGTTTTCCACCCCTGAAATCTAAATCTTGACTAACATCCTCAGCCTCTTCTGCAGTAACATGTTCAATTCATGTTCAATCAGCTGTGAGTTTATCAATTTCAAAGAACTCTGATCTAGGATAGTTTATTACTTTAGATACAACGCCTATTTGTATGCAGCCTGAGACATATATTTGTGCATGCAACAAACTGAAAAAAAAAAAAAAGTAAAAGATATTTCAAGGAATAACGGAGAAAAAAAAATGATGAAAAACACCCAAAATCTTACTTTAAGTGTTGCCACTTCTATTGGTCCATTGTTTTGTCCAACCAGGAAGAACTCTACTGTTACAGTTTTCTTCTCTGCGCGTCTTGATGCACTGGACCGATGCGTGAACAATGGGAATGCCCTGGCCAATGCACAAGCAGAAGCGAAGACTTCAGACCGTTCACAGACCATCTGAAACATAAGCCAGGATACAAACAAGTCAGACACCATCAGGGATGTGGAAGACTCCATTTAAAAGGACCTGTGATATTACTGGTGGGTAATAACTGACATCCGAATCAAGATGTATGTTATGTTTTGCATGGATGGAGGGACAGTATAACCAGTACCACACCAAACTGATTCCATTCATTTCCTGTATGGAATCACACTACTGGACTTGGCTGTGCAGAAATCAGTACATCCTTGTAAGAGAGCTGGACTGCTTTAATTACACTGATGCAATTAACACAGTTTAGCCTACAGATCAAGACAACAAAAACCAGCCCGGGAAGCATCAATATGTGTTCATAAAACAAACAAAACAGAGAGAAATTATATGAGAATGTGGCTAAGATTAATCCAAAAGCTTTTAACCATGTAGAAGATCTTCCTGAAGTTCATTACAGAAATTACCAATGGAAAGCAGTTATAGCTAAATATTTTCAGAGTTAACTATAAGGGAAAAAATTACTACATAGAGTTATTACTCTTGCAAATAAGTTTTCCAAGTGAAAGGTATAATTAGATTTTGTTACTGACTGTAAGAGTCTTCTCTAACAACCTAGAAATCTGAATTCATCTGGAGAAGCCATAGAAAGAAATAACAAATTCATCAGGCTCATAGAGAAGATGACCAAAGCAGTCCAAGAACTTGCCCTGCAAACGACTCACACTGGAGCATTGGTTTGCATTAAGACTTTCAAAACTCACTGAATAACACAAAAAGGGACCATAAATGGGCTGCACAGTATGGACACAGCACCCTACACGCAGGCTGACAACTTTCTAAACCACCTGCTAGCATCATACATCCTAGTTTGAAAAAAGCCACTACTGGTTTCATTTGCATGGCCTGTTCTAGTTGAAAACATTCCATACACATCCAGCCTTAATTCCCTCCAACTGCTTGAGCATGCATAAGCTGTTATAGTTAGCTCTTGTTTACGTGTCAGTGCAAAACCACTTATAAATGTCAGTATAATTATATCTGTAAAACTTGCCCACCTCCAGTCTCCTTGGAGACAGCTTAAAACCATGAGAAGCCGAGAAAAGACTTGACTAGACATTGCACCAGAAGCATTTTCAAACGGCCACTTACAACAATACATCTGTTGACACCTCCTGGAAGGCAATTTCTAACCAGGCGGGTGATGAACTGAGCTGCAGACGGACTGTTGTGCCGGCTGACCCTGGAAGGCAGAGCAGCCACAGTGGCGTAATTCAGGTAGAGAGGACAGCTGTCGGTGGGGTTTGGATTCAGAGTGCTTAAAGCAGATTGCCATATCTGAGGAGATAAAAAAGGAGTTTAAAGACAAAGAATTGCATCAGACTTTTCTTCCCATCTCATTCCCACTATATTCTGGAACTCTTTACAGGATTTTAAGTGTTGGAACAAAGAAATTGTGTGTAAGCTTTTAACGCAATAACCTCTTGAGCGAAAAGAAACAGGAAATACGACAAACCTGTTTATTAACCAGAAAATACAAATGCACTTTCCGTTGCAAGTGCCTCTACAAGCCACAGGAACTAAAATGTAAAACCACACTATTTGATGCAAAGGCTGCTTCAGAGCTTCAAGTTCAGACAGTTTCACTAGTGATAAATAGATGATTGATTTCCTAGTCCTCAGTTACTGCTTCACATAATAATTTAATTAAAAACAAATACATACAAAAGAGGCTAAATACTGTTGCGACAGACCAGGGAGTGCAGAACAACCTGACACACACACAGCGGCCCAGAAGCCGCGATGTAGCCCGTTTATGTTGCCACCAGCCAACTGAGCCCCCAGCAGCACTGCACCCCGCAGAGAGCTGGCTCGGCCTCCCGCTCCCGGAGAACCGCAACTGGCAACGCCGCTGACTGCGGACCCCTCGGCGGGGAGCGGAGCCGCGGTGCCTCACCCGCGGCGGCGGAACAGCTGCGCGGGTCCCGCCGCAACAACAGGCTCCGGCCGCTGCCCGCCGCCGCTCCCAAGCCCGGCCCGCTGAGCGGGCACTGGCTCATGCCTCTTTATTTTCCCGTTAAAGGCCGTTCCGAGGGGCTTTCACAGGGCAAACCCGCGGGCTCTGGGGCTCGCGGCCAGACCCTCGCCGCGGCAGGCCCGGCGCCGCGCAGGCACCCGCAGGCCGGGCGAGCCCTTGCCTGCCCCGCACCACGCGGCCGCTCGGGGCCGGGGCGGGCGGGCGCGGCCTCGGGGGACGCTGGGGGCAGTGCCGGGCGGAGACCGCGCTCCCTCCGCGTTGGGGCCGCCGCATCAAGGGGGTGAAGGCGGGGACGGGGCCACCGCGCTCCCGCCGGGCCCGGCCTCACCTCCTCGGTGACCCGCGGTTGCAGCTTGCCCCGCAGCTGGGCCCAGGGCAGGCGGTGCAGGTTGTGGAGCTGGCCCAGCACGAGCAGCGGGCGGCTCTGCGGGTCCGCCTCGCTCGCACTAGCCTGGAACTCCAACTGCACGTTCGCCATCTTCCTGCCCTCGGCCCAGCCCGACCCGACCTGACCCGGCTCGGCTCGGCTCGACCGCGCGGCTCCGCCCCAGCGCCCGGCGCCGGCTCCGCGGGGCGGGCCCCACAGCGACGACGGCGGCCCCCGGCGGCAGCGTCGGGCACTGCAGGCGGGCAGCCCGGCGAGGCGCAGGACCCGGATGCGGCGGAGGGAGCGGACGCGGCCCCGGGGAAAGTGAGGGGCACTCGGTCCCGTTCCGAACCGGTCCCTTGCAGTGGGGTTCCCCAGCACTGTGCTGGGAGCTCTGCCCTGGGGAAAGGCTTCGTGCCAGGCCTTTGTGTTTGAGCCGGGTTTCGGAGAACGCACGGGTAGATCAGGGGTTACAGAGGAAAATGGTAATAACACTCGGTCATGCTGCTGAGCAAGGCGCTCATCCTACTGCAGGCATCAAACCACACGGAGAGGGAAAGGTCCGAGTACTAACCCAGCTATCTCAGGTTGGACAGGGCTTTGAGCATCCTGCTCTAGTGGAAGGTGCCCCTGCCCGTGGCAGGGGGTTGGAACTAGATGAGTTTTAACGTTCCTTCCAACTCAAACCACACTATGGAAGTCTATACTTGTCCTTCATAATACAATTTTGGGATGGAACGGCTGCATCTTGGAAGTGTGAAGAAGTTACAAAGGGAAAACAATGGAAAAAGCTTTTTTTTTTTTTTCCCCATGTAGTTAAATATCAGATAAAACATACACCAAAATAAAAACATTACAGAAACAGAGGAGAAATTCTACTCAAGCCAACAGCTTTATAGGTTATTCCCACCAGGTGAGGAGCCACAGATTCTTAGCAGATGCTCTGCCATTGCTGTTCTGTTCCTTTGTAAGGAATAGGAGGTTGTTAAATACAATCCAAGAAGTATGCAGTAACCATGAAGAGGCCACAATCTGCAGAACAGAGCGCACCAGCTTTCCCTGCAGCAGCACACGGAGATGGTTCCGAGGTGGACAGCAGCGCAGTCAGTAGGTTCAGGCAGCTCCAGTGACACCTGAGTAGCCAGCAGCCACATGTAAAGCCCAACCGCTCCCCACTTGCAGCAGCTTTCATGGCCCAGTGGCAGACAGTATCCCTGCTGCAGCACACCATGTGGAGATACCCTCACAAAGCACAGCATAAGGGTTTGATTGAGCTGGGAATAGTTACTTAGACCGACTCACAAGCAAGACACCTGCAATGATTGAGACGCCTGCTGCAGTTTGATTTTTTTTTTTTCCTCAATATAATCAGCTTCAATAAATCCCAGCTCAGGTTACACAGGACAATTTACAACCCAGTTTAACCTCGTCTGATGTGTATTAAAAACGCATTTCCTTTTACAGAATTAGCATAGAAAATATGTAGCCAGTTACTTCAGTGGTGTTAAGATACCACGGGTATAAATCATGCATCTTTAACAATGCAAGCTACATCGTGCTACAGAAAGTGACTTTTTTTCTGCAAAGATATTCTGTCTCTGCCACTTTCATTTAGTTATAAAGAACTAAATGGAAGCATTAACATCACACAAGTATGTTTCAGTCTATACCTTTATAAAAAAATGAGTAATTGCTCAATTAGGCTGGAAGTGTTTTATTACTTCTTTGAATTCATTAGCCATGATAAAATGTCAAAAGCACCAGTCAAGACAGAAATAAATAACACGATCTCATGTTAGGGAGAAAGTTGCAAATACAGTATATTAAATTATAGCAATATGCTGCTTCACACCAACTGATGTATACAGCACACAAGGGAAACAGTAGTTTTACTCATGATCATTGAAAAGATCCATTACCAGAACAGGGGAGCTGCACACCCAACTACAAGCATCCTTCTTTCTTTTACCAACTTCTGAATTTAATCAAGGGTTTGAACTGGCAGTTTAGGAAGTCCAACATCCCCTTTGTCCAGAGGTAACAAGAGTGGTACAAAGCTTTTCATGAGAAGCCAAGGCTTTCACATCTTTGTAGTCTTCACTTTCAAGTTCATTCCTACACCGTCAGTTTAAAGCCTCATCTTAAGTCCCCCTTAATAAAAATAAACTCAGGGCAAGCAACATATCCATTTATATTACAGTATTATAAAACTGCATTTCAGGGGCTTTGAGCAGAGCATCTCTGCAAGTTTATGGGGAGCACTCTATCAATCAGAAAATGAAGGAAGTTACAGCCCCTTTGGGGAACAAAAAAATCCCTACAGAAAAGCTGTATTAAAAATAATAAGACAAGGCCTCTACAATTGCACACCACTTCAGGCCTGAATTAAATCAGGAGTGTTCTATTACTTTGATGTGGCCCTAATTTCTCTTTTATGGCCTACAGTAAAGTTTTCCACTGAAAAAAAATAGTGAAAAAAACCCCAAAGTCTCTACTGAAGGCCTAGTAACGTGTCACTTGCATGACACCTCTCATAGTCAGTAAAAGACCAGAAACATGTCCTCTTTCGGGCAGACATGTGAAAGAAAATCTTCTGTCAGGAAAAATGGATGCAATATAATACGTAGCAAAGTCAGTTCTTATACAAAACCCGTAACACATAGGACAGATGCACTGTAAAATAAACAGCTTATACAACAACTAAAATCTGATACCCACTACAGCGGGTCAGGTTGGGATTCTCTTTCCAGCTTTCTACTCCATTTTTCAGGTTTAACTTCACCACTGCTTTAATGTGATGTCTGTGCTTTAAAGTAAAAAAAGGTACATGAAAAAAAAAGCTGATCATTCTGGTGAGGAAGAACCTTCCCATGATTACTCAAGCTCAGAAAATGTTTTAATTAACTAAATGTGTTAAATTATGCCAGTGATTAGATCTTGTTATTTACAAGACCAAGTACTACTCTGATTCTTAGTAATGGTGCAGTATCTAAATTAAGATCACAGGGGCTGGATTACACTCTGGTAGCTAAAAGCTTTCTTTTTAAGTTGTCTATGCAGTTCTCTGGAGTTTTTGAGTCTGGAAGAAAGGAGATTAAAGTCAAACATTTTTGTGCCTGAACATATTTTTCATCTAAATCCATTTTTGCTATCTAGTCCCCTGGCTCAGTAACATAGTTTAAATTTGAAGCCCGTAACAATTGTGACATAAGAATACAGCAGACAACACATTTTTGTTCACAGTAACACACTAATTACTGTACTTACTGGTAAGCTTCAATTTTGTGATTATTTTTAAGTACTGGGTTTCCAAATAGCTCTGCATAAAGCACCAAATTATTTGTGTGGGAGCACCAAATTTCCTGACATTTTCCATATAATCCTTACAAACACCTCACAGACCACCAAACTTGTACTTGAAAGAATTCTACAGAAACATTGCACAGACTTTGCACCACAAGGGCTTATACATTCAAAGGCAGCTTTCTGGAGTGCAGGTCCATCCATTCACATTGGGGAAGAAAGTTCACAGAAACTCCAAAAATGAGAAAATGGCATGATACCTAGTGTGACTTGACACCAATAAGAACAACAATAAGGACAATGACTAAAACAAACAAAATTAAAATAACAAGCATCTTCCGATTCTTCTTTTGATACTGCTCTGCCTATAGAAACAGAAAAGAAAGAGTTAATGCCTAGATTTCTGCAAAGCTACGAAGTACACTAAACAAGAGCCTTGCAAGGAAAATGCATGTATCTCAGAATTGTTCTTTGGCAACCTGACACATCTTACAATGTCTATTGCAAGCAACTCTCACAAAGTAACTCTGGTCTGCACTGCAGGCTCCAGTGAAGGTAAGTGTACACTGAAGTCACATTTATCTGTATCCAAGAGCAGACTCGATAAGGAAGAATGCATCCTCATGTTGGGTAAGCAACCTTACTGTGATTTCTTCTCAGCAGTACTAGAGAGGGCCCTGTGCCTCCACAGAACATATGAGCTATACAGAAGGACAGTACTTCACTTGGAAGAACACCTGGTAAGTGAAAGTCTAAAGAGTAAAAACTGGAAAGGTGTTTTAACTAATTTTTCTGATATAGATTCCTGTATATTTGAAGGACATGAAAATTCACAACAAAACTTAATTTTTTAATAGGCATTTCTGTTGTACCTGATGCAGCTGTGCATTTTCTTTTAATTTCAATCAGAACTGAAAGCTTTCTTTTTGATTTGGTTCTCAGTTTTCTGTTTCATTCCTTCTTTCTTCTAACCACATTTTCTCATCCCTTTCCTCTTTTTCTCAGGGGCATTAAAAGGAGGCAATGTAGAGAAAACTCTCCCAAAGCCAAATGAAAGTCTGCTAATAGAAGCTAAACAAAACAAAACTTGCATTTAACTCTTTTTAAATTAACAAACCTTCAAAATTTAAAGGGAAAAAATATTAATTCTTCTCCTTTATAGTCCCTAGAAAGTAATTATTTATGATCAGATCTGCTAAAGGGGTTTTGACCTGAGACTATGTAACATTCAACCTCTGTGATTATTTACTTAATTAGGCTGTAAGCATCAAAGCCTGAGAAAGTATCACAACTGATTCCAATTTTCCTGTGAAGCAGGAATTGGTAACTAGTGATTCATTATCACCAGCCTTCTGCAGTGACTTAATACTGTTTCTGTGAAAGTGCTGTCTCAGTAGTTCATAGTAATTATGCCAATTAAATCTGAAAAGAGAAATGACATTAGAGGTACGTCCTGGGTTCAGCAGTAGCAGTCGTTTTTCTCCTTCTTAGTAGCTGGTGCAGTGCTGTGTTTTTGACTTTAGTCTGGGAACAGTGCTAAAGTGAGCACTGCTTTTTGCTTCTTCTTCAGTATGTTCAAGACACTAAATCAGAAGAAAGCTACCTACAGTATTAGAAACAGCAAGCTATCTGTGATTACTATTGAGACCTCTGTGTGTGTCTTCCATGATAAGTGAAGAAATTGCTGTGCTGTACTGAAAACAGGTATATATTGCATCAGAATTCCATACTCTAGTCAGCCAACAGTCCACTCAGGGGCTTGCTGATGATTTATCAACTACCACTAACTAGAAATAGAATTGATTCCAACTAATTCATTTATTTACAGTTCAGTTTGTGCAAATTGCTCACAATTACTTTAAGCTTTGCTCACCAATGGTCAATGCCTTATTTTAGATATCTCCAGTTTACTTTTATGTATAATAAGAATATTTCTTATTATTCAGCTCTCCATATATTAAAAGTCTATGATAATATGAAGAAGTTGAGTGTGTAGTAATAAGGTGTCCATGTTTCTAAAACAGAATGTTTTACTTAAGAGGCTTTTGCATAAATCTCTCACTCAATGTCCAGCAAAGGAAGGACTGAACTGAGCTGACAAGTCAGAACTTAGCTTAAAATCAAAACAAAAAAGCCAACAAACCAAAACAACCACAAGACTCTCTGTTCTGCTGCCAATTCAGACTTTTCAGATGTTCATAGTAAAAACTTCACATTAAAAGCATGAGGCCAGACCTAACTTCTAACATGAGACAGGTGGTAAGAGAAAACATTAAAAAGTATTCTTGATGCTCAAATTATTGAGAAAATGTTTTCAAAGGAGGATGTATCAGCTCACTGAAATCTAAAATGAGGTACCCAATAACCAGTCTTATTTCACAAGTGCTGAGCTCTCCAAACAGATAAAGAATTTCAGATGCAACCATCCAGGTCAGCAATAGAAACACCAAAGCACACTGCTTGGATGCCCAGAAAGTTATTTCAGAAATTAACACTTGGCATCAAGCACAACATTAACAAAAGTTACATAGAAAGCTCTTACTACAGTACAGCTGGACATTTTATACAGCACAGCAACCATTTCTGAAAGGGATGATGTCCAGTTGAAAAATAACTGAATAACTTAATGACTATTAAATTATAACATATTATTAGATACGCAAGGCAGCTTAAGTAGTCTGCCAGCTTACCTTATGTAGTTGTTTTAGACCCTCTTCAGTTTTCATACATGACTGTTCAACATTGTAGTCAATTCTATCTAGAACTGTTCCCTGAATAAAATGGAGAGAATGAGCACCAAACTGAACCTAAATGAACTTCATAAAGCAATTTTTATTATGAGCAGCAGAGTCATTAACAACGCCCACAGAAAACAGCTAATGAACTGTGTAAACTATGAACTTTTATGGAAGAACTAGCTGGGACTTCATTAAACAAACTCCTTGCTCAATGCCTAACTGGCAGCTCTGTCACCATCTCACATCTCTTCTCTTAATAATCACCTTACTTCAAGTTCAGGTGAGAGAAATATGCAACAAAACTTTTGCATTCTATTTTTTTAGCTTACCAACTATAACCAGTTGAATTTTTATGTATGTATTTATTTTCATTAACTCTTCTTCTGGCAGATTTCAAGCAGAGGAAATCTTAGCCTGAAGAGGTAAATTAAGAAAAGCAAGAAGCACATGAAAACAGGATGTTACAACAGGAAGAATCCAGAAGCCTTAACACTATGAGAAAGCTCTTATTTCTTACTAACACTGTGATGTCAATGTACCTGTTCTACTATCATTGCTCCCAAGTCCCTAAATATTTCATTGAGATCGGAGATTGACTGTACAATCTGACGGATTTCTCGTTCCCGCTCTTCCACCATTAATGTGTTTTGCTCCACCAGTGCTAGCTGGTCATCTGTAAAACCCTGTTGAAATAAAAGATTTGCATGTTGAACTAACGTTAACAGCATGAAAACACTAGAAATCGTTATAAGGATTGTAAGATTTTGTAACACAACAGTCCTTTTGGAATATCCTTAGCAGACTCGTATCTAAGAGAAAAAATTGCTGTATTTTGAAGACAGTTTTGGGGTCACTAAAAGAACACGGACAGCTATTTATAGCTTGAGCAGAGAAAATACATACCTTGCATCCTGCCCAAACACATGAACAACTTTTTAAAATACACTCTGTCCTCAAGCAATGTTTTTATTAGAGTACAAAACCAATACATGCAAGTGTCTAGTAGTTACAGAATACCTACTGATTGATCTGGGTTACAGAGTCCCATTATGCCAATGTGTAAAGACACAGCAGCAATTCTGATTATTTTTAATAAACTATAGGGACCTTACTGGTTTTGTCTCCCAATGCCATTCACAACTGAACATTATCCTTCCCCCATAACTCTTATTTAGAAACATGTGAAAAATCTCTTATACACAAGATTAGCTGAAAAATCGCCTTTTTCAGTCAGTTTTCAGTTGAACATTAAGCATTACAGTTAAGAGTATTTTGCGGCACTATTAGGACACAACAGAACAGATCCTACCATTGCTTAGAAATGCAATCCCCAAACTCTACAACAAAGTAAAACAAAATGGGTCTGGTACAGCTCTACAAAACAGCAACTAAACTGTGCAGAAACAAATTACTACACCATTATCTGCAACAACTTGTAATACTGAAAATCTTTGGTTACACTTGAAAGTTCACTTTAAAGGATGTCACCTTCCATCCAAACTCAGAATCACACACTTTTCTAGCAATTACACTTGCATCTGACCACAAAGATGGTTTGATAAAGGACATCACTGTATTTACAGACCTTCTAGTGCCTGTCAGTCAGGTAAGGAGAATTCAGTAGTCAAACTGAGTTCCCTCGCACTGCAGCACTGAGGCTGATAGCACAATCACAACAGCAATACTAATTAGGAAAATGCATCACAGAAATCTGCAGAAACAGAATTTCCATGTAGCTTGCTGCTCATGGCATACCATTTTGATATTTTCATACTATGATTAAAGGTACATTAAAAAGTTTCTTTGTATTGAACTTGTGTTGTAACAACTTACTCTATCATAAAGCGTATCATCCTCCCCATCATCCATCAGCGGGACTGAGGTGTCAAAGAAGTGTTTGGATCTTTCTTCTCTACTCTTCATGCCTGCAAAAGACAAACTATGTTTGAACATAGTATTTATGTGCACTAAAATCAAAAGTAAGGTCTGAAGCACCAGACAGAAAAGCACAATAAAGAAAAATCTGGCTAATAAACGACAAATAGCAGTATCTAAATTTTAACTGTCACACAGGCTTACTATTCAACAAACCATAACAAATTCAACCCAACTTATAAAAGTATTAAATCAGTGATTTTAAGTCCTTGCTTTTTATGAAGTTAAAAAAATTAAGTTAAAAGCCTTCAAGTGTGATCACTCGAGGCTGTTTTCTAACATGTTCTCTTAGGAACATCCCTTGTCTGAACTGTGATCTTAAGTTCTTCCTCCTGTGGTATAAATGGCACAGGTAGATATACTTTATCAGTATTAAATTTGAACATCAAATTTTTGTGGGTTCTCCCAAGATTACTTTAATCTTACTTAGTTGAAAATAGAATTGCACACAATTTTAGAGTTTTTAACAGAGACTATTCCACTTCCAATCTCTTCACAGATAGTTTTTTTAATTTATCTTTAACTACCTTTTGAAGCTTTATCTATCACAGACTGCCAATCAACAGCAGGTATCGTGTCTGGTGACCAATGCCTGCTTCACCAGTGTAACAGAAGTAGCTCTGCAGACCACAATTTGAGAAGCAACCATGCATTAAAAATGTGGATGAATGAAATACACCAGGTTTGATATATTTAACTACAAAGTTTCTCCTTTAGCAATATGAAAAAGAGGCAGAATAAAGCAGTTTGAACATGGGCTGTGAACCAGAAACTCCCAAATTCTAACCCCCACTGTAATAAACTTCTGGTAATCCTGTGTGCATCATTTTAACCCTTCTGTCCTTCAGTTTTCCCAACCAAGAAAATCAGCACACCTTAGCTAGTGGTTTCCACAGAAGATGCCCATGTATTTTACTGTATCTCATGTATTACGGTATCTCTTATGCTTACGTTTGAGATAGTCAGACTGTGCATGCCTGAAGTTGGTGGATAGGTCCTGAAGGGACTGTGCTAAAGAAGACACTACATTCCTGAGAACACGTGCTTCTTGTTCTGTACAACTACGTGACCTGCTCTGCAAGACCTGGACTGCTCTCTGACATCTGTGAAATAACTGAGAAAACAATTCCATTAGTAAAACACACACAACAACACACACTTTAAGTATCACATTGCAAAAGTTCCAAATGGAAGACTAATGTTTTGATTTTTAGATTTGAAGAATAATTTTCTTACTGCTCAGTGCAATGTTTAAAAAGTATGGGAACACAGAATATAAATGAACAGACAACCTAAAGCTATAAGGGTAGTAAAGTAACACAACTACTTCTACCCAGAGACACTGGCATATGTATATATTTCTCCGAGACATCTGAAAAGGTGGTTTGATTAAGTCTCCCAATCCTATTCCAAGTAGAGAAGCAAACAGGTCAGTAAAAGAACAGGGAGGTTAAGTGACTTGTTGAGTAGTTCACTGAAATAGTCAGTGCAGTACCAAGCACAAAGCCCAGGAATTCTGGCTCACTTTAACACTGATTATAAAAGAAATACTTTACTCAGAGGGAAGCACTGCCTCATCAAGATGCATTGCAGATACGTCAGGCTGTAGGTTCAGAACTGAAAGCACTCTGTACCTGTGTGATCTCTTGGGTTGTTATTTCTATTGCCCGTTCTTCTTCACTACTGTCATCCAGTGTTGGTCTGTTTAGATGTTTATCATGAAGACTGGCTAATTCTTTCATCTTCTGTTTAACCCTGGCAATATCATACTGAATCTAAACCAGAAAAACCAACAGTGAAGTGACTTGACTGATATTTCATAGGAAAAGGTTCTGACAAATGCTAGACAAAAACAATGGAAAGAAATCTGTACCACATAAAAAGCAGACCAAAGATCATTAAAAAAACCTAAACACATAAAAGCTAAGTAGTAATTGAATACACTGATATACTGTAAGAATATATGAATTTGCTACTTTTTAAACCTACTCTTCTTAGTCTTAAGGCAAGACTGCTGTTTTCAAATATGCTTCCTTAAATTGAAATAATATTTTTATCATTATATAGTGATAAAATTATAATTAACCTCTCAATGGGGTCCAACAACAAGTCTACTGGAAGGGCTAATTTTTCTGTATCCTTCCTTTTAAGTTTCAAACTGAGAACCACTTTGCTTTGCTAAGGAATTTAAAAACTTCCTGCAGTTTCAAGGCTAAATGCTCAGCATATTTATTCTAACAGTCCCAGTGTACTGTTAATACTGGGCACCACTGATGATACACACTCAATCTTCTGGAATTTCTGGCCCTAATCTCCCTTTATCCCATTTGCATTCTATGGTTGAAGATAATCAGTCACAGCTTGCCTGGTATATTCCTCTAAACAAAGGTGTCAGTTTAGAAAACACATCGATTTCAATCTTGCTTCTAAAACTACTTTATCATAGAACTTACAGCATGAAGAATGTTACTGACAATGCTAATATAACCCTACAT
The DNA here is from genome assembly GCF_963264785.1 of Psittacula echo. Classification (NCBI taxonomy): domain Eukaryota; kingdom Metazoa; phylum Chordata; class Aves; order Psittaciformes; family Psittacidae; genus Psittacula; species Psittacula echo. Next base: position 10,392,944 of record NC_137747.1, on the reverse strand, counting down.
GAGAAATCAAACTCTGTTGGATTTGCCACACAACTTACTTCATCTGCTCCGTCAACCCATTTGGGAGGTAAACGTTTTGTTACTCCGATTGCTGCTTCGGGATCTAAACTTATTCCTGACACCAGTGCCATGCGATCATCAGCAAGCTGCAGAAGATACGAAAAGACAGCAAATTAATTTTAGTTAAATTACATCCAAATCCTTGAGCACTAGGAAAAAATGCATGCATGCCTTTCCCATAAAAATTAACCTCAAATATCTGTGCATGATGCAGGTATGATCAAACTCCACATCTCTTGGTTTGTCCCTATATGCTAATAACCTACATCCTCCCACTTCCTACAGGATCTGAAAGAGGAAAGTTTCTCTTAGACTAAGTTCTTAGTAAATTTTCAAGGAGAAAATATGGTATTGCAGTGAGAATTCAAGTAATTCTGATGTTGGCACATTAGATAATGATTAACAGCCAAGGAATCTCTAATCAGTGGTGCAGTGTGGTTTATATTGGGCCAGGCAAGTTTGAAAATCTCACTTGGGAAAACCTCCAAATAAAAACGTTTATTATATCTCCAAGAGGGAAAAACAGTATCCTGTGATTGTTCTCAACCAATGCTGCATTTAGACAGACACTCACCTATGAGGCAGCTGAGGAACAAACACTCTTGCAAACTGACATGCAACTAAATTGTTCAATTATTTACTGGAAGTTAATAGCCAAGGCAGTGACCAATCTGCACTTCCCTATGATACATGCTTGCCACTTCAGCTATATGGCCTGAGGCAAAGAAACCTTCAGGAAGATAGGTGGATAATTCTCCAAGAAATTCCAGAGATTGTCAGAGAGTAAATAAGACAATGTGCCATCCAGCTTACACACAGCTTTTCACAGAGCTCCAGGAGGGCTGGAGATGGGGAAGGAGTAAAAGAAACCCTTTATCCCAAGTAATAGTCGTAATTTGAATAACTCAGGTACAACAAATCATGTGTTTGCATGATTGTAGACTGATGCACACTGATGTACAGCAGTTACAGACGGGTGTATTTTTTTGAATATTAAAAGAAATTCTTTCCTGAAAGCCCATTTTCATCCCTGACCCTTTTTCCTGAGCAACAGTTTGTACAATTTATGCATAGCATAAAAAATAGTTAATAGCGTCATTGTACAAAGTCACTATATCTCCTACGTAAACAGTAAGCCAGACTAGTTCATACATGTATCTGTTAATGTAACATTATATCACAAAACTATTTTCTCTATGCAGCCTTGTTCTTCTACTGTACACAGAGATGCTTCATCCTATATAATGAAATTTAATAAACTGGAAGAATAAAGAAAGGAACATTTTGGCTCAACGATGTACACTTGATGCACTATGGCAAAATACAATGCAAAAAACAATACCTCATCCAGCTCCTGAAGTGATTTGTGGATCCCATCAGCCCCATCCAGTTAGAGACAGCAAAAGGTAAAAGGGAAAAAAAAAGAGACATAGGGCAGATATAGGGTACGGTCAGTTGAGAAAATACTGATTTATTTAAGCATGATGGTTTACCAAGAACAAAAACTGGCTTTTAAAACATGACAATTCAATAAATACATCATGGTACTGTACTTTTTAAGTCAGCATTTTGCTTGATGCACTAAGTTTTAAAGAAAGTATATCAGTTACTTGGTAAACAGAAAGCACATAAGGGATCAAGGTAAGAGCTTGGTTTGTATTCCAAAGTAACTGCACAGTGAAGTTTCTAGGTACTAATATTTCAGGTAGAAAAACTGCAATAGAACATATTGAAGTGTGACAGCAAGGGCAATTTGACTGCAGTATTCAACATCCACTGGTGAGCTAAGAAGTTTGGTTATGATTGGAGGATGCACATACAAGCTTTTGTAAGACATTTATTGACAAACACCCCAGTTATAACAGGACGAAACAGACAGCAAAAGACAAAAAGCGAAAGCAAATAGTTTATGTTCACTTATGGACATACTTCAACTATGCCCTAGTTTCAGGTAACATTAATCCAAATACATGTGAAAAAATACAAAAGGCAACTTCTCCATTCATCAGTCTTTATACTGTATGTGTATGTTGTAAGTGTGAGCCATAAGGTATTTCACTAAAAGATTAACAAAGCAAGCATGTCAGATCTATAACAAGGACAAAATTCTTGTGATTAAACAAAGCAGCAGGCTTCAACTAATGATCTCTTATCCTATACCAAGCTTTTGTAATGGGACTGTACTGTTAAGAATGATTATCTGAGTTTAAGGAGTGGTTGACTGTCCACACTAGAATGCATCTTCCAGGGCAGAATGTAGACAGCTCTCATAGTAAAGGATTTCTTCAGGAGAAGCCTGGAGACCAAACTAAGATAAGCCAAAGCATATGAACTAGAATTTGCAACACCACCCTGCTGGCACACAGCAGCTCCGCTCTGGGGATACCACCCAAGAAAAAAGAGTGGTAAGCACCACCAAAACCAGTGATGAGCACCTTAGAAACATGGGAAGTGAATAGCTCCCACTACCATTTTCACACTTCTTGCTAAAATCGTACACTTGGAGTAAGTAACTACAGAACTCTCAACTGTCCACCAGGATCAAGATTGAGCCATTGACTAGCTTCATCCCCTGCACAAGGGTGTTAACTTCCAATCACCGCTATCTTTCCTTATATTTGAATGAGCACCCTAGAAAACAGCTTCAATTACTATTAATGAACACTGCAAATAAACGTTTTATGCAAGTGCTAAGTGCTACTGCACTCACTGTTGTGAAAAAAATTAGTTTCAGTGCTCAGTAGTCTGTATGTAAGTTTAGCACTAACTTTACTCAGTGGTATTTTTAAAAATTCAAGGATCTAAAGAGCTGATACTGCTACTGGCAAAAAACCATGTTAAGAAGTAAATGCAGTGCCAAATTAAACATGTATAATACACATTACTATTGACATCTCCTGCTCTGCAAATGCAATTTAATACGTAGCTTGTTAGTCACAGGTGTAATAGTTAACAATGAACAAAGACCATTCAAGACCAATTCATCAGTTGAAATAAAGTTTGCAGCACAAAGTACTGCTTTTTCTAACAAAAATGGATTAATGCAGAGTAACGTAGAATGATGAGACTGCCAGCAGATATATACTGGTGCCTATTACAGATAAATGGTAGGTTTGAACGGAAAGCATAAAAAGCCCAGCAGAACTGAGCGGTCCATCACAGGCTGACTGGCTGAAACCTTAGAAGAAGCTGCATAAGCTGCCTCTGAACAAATGACTTTTTGAAGTTTCTGTAATGAGGATTTACCCTAGAACCTCTTAACTCCCCTCTCCCACAGAGGACTTTCAGTATTACTTGTATTTGGGGGAAAAAATAAAAAGGACAATGAACATCAGAGCAAATTATGGAAAAATTCAAGCAATGGAAATAATCTACACTAGTGTATTTAACAGTGCCCACACTGAACTGAATAGAAGAGTTCTGGTCTAAGAAATAACTTGGATTTTTTTCTTTGGGGAAAGGAGACTTCCAAAAGCGCAATGAATAAAAAACCTCATGTCAATGCTAACATGAAGTTATTAGAACAATAACTATTTATTATTCATGAAGTGAATAGAGACGTGATCAGCACAAAGACAGATCTCTTCTATTCATTTTACGTGAAGTAGTGGGAAAAGGGTATAACGAGGTGGGGAGAGAGGGAAGGGGAGAGAGGGAAGGGGAGAGAGGGAGGTAGCGAGGACGGTGTGGCTTTGAGGAGAGGGCTCAGAGGAGGCGCTGGGGAGATCTGGGCTGGACGGGGGGAGGCTGGGGACAGACAGGAGGAGCGGGCACAGGGCACGACTGCCTGGCAGCCCTAGGGCAGCGGGTTACAGAAGGATGAAGGGAGGAGACTCACCGCAGCAGCCATGCTACGTGAACTCAGAGGGCTGGAGGAGCTGTAACTACTCACTTGCTCGGCCAGCAGCTGCCGGCTCTGCACCGCGTTGTTCCGCAACAACAAGAACGCGTCCGTTAGACGCCGGGTGGCCATGGCCTATCGCCCCGGGGCCCCGCGGCCGCTCTGCGCCTCGCTGCCGGGCCCCCGGCCCTAGCTCAGCCCGGGGCCCGCGGGCCGTCTGCGGCCGCTCCCGGCGAGGCCCCGCCGGCGGCTCAGAGCACCGGGCCCCGCCGGCCGCCGGCCCCATCCATTCCCCCCGGATCCGACCGCAGCCCCAGCAGCGGCGCGGCTCACTTCCGCGTTGTGCATCGCTCGACGTCTTCCGGACCGCCCGTTGGCCGCCGCCGCTCCGCCCGGGCCCGCCGGCTGCCGCACCGGCGTTCCGGCCCTCCTGCGGTCCGGGCAGACACCACACCCCACCTCTAACCCAAACGGCGGCGAACCCCGCTTAGGGCTGACCAACCCCGGGCCTTGGCAGGGGCGTGTGGGGCGCGTTAGTGACTTATGTTGGTGATGAGAGCCAGGAGACCGCATCCTCCGTGTCTCCACACGTGTCCCTGGGCTGGAGCTGTGCCTCTCCAGAGGGTAAACTTGCTCAAACGGCTTCGTGCTTCCACAGCTTTTTCAGTTAAGTTGCTCCATCTCACTGCTGTGGAGCATCCTCAATTCATCCGCAAAAGGCACAAGTTTGGTTCAAAGCAAAATACAATAGCATGACCATTCTGCTTTGATATCTTTTGTTGTTGTTGCGGACGTTGCCCCACCTTCCCCGAATTTCCTTTGCTTCCAGTGAATTTTCTGTTTTCCAAAAACCTCTCCCACTTTTCTTTGTTGCTGACTCCAACCACACAAAAATCAGGATGTTCCCTGAAAACGAACAAGCCATTAAAAATCGTGATACTGGGTCTGACTTTCTGAAAGAGGCTTTTTGATAAGGTGCACTAAAGTGATTTTTAACCCCAATGCTCTGAAAACAGCAGCGGCCACTGCCCGGCACAGCCAGGACAGCTGCTGCACACTGGCCATCAGGACCTTAATCTGTAAATAAACCTCCCCAGACCAGCATTTACACATCTGGTAGGAGCAGTGCCTGCAATCACATCCACGCTGCTTGGAAACGTTACCTCTCTTTAGCTGACCCCCTGGGCAGACTCATACAGTGGCAAAGAGAAAAAAAGAATTCCTTTGCTATTATAAGACATTTGGGGAGTTTTCTTAAGCAGCCTTTCTGCCTTAGCAGAAGAAACCCCCAAACCAGAATCTAGCACGGAAATGAGCTCCATTCATACACGGGCTAACGCATGCATTTCATTTTCCATGGTCTGGGGAAATCTGTTTTCATTTTGGCTGCTTGACAAAGGCTTTAGAAATACATGTGCATACTTCATTTCTTCATGCTAATTTTTAATCTAGTGTAACAGGTTTTTATACTATGGGAACAGTTTCAGCTAATGAACTTCCAGCCTACTCTTGCACTGCTGCCATGGCTTAGGTCAAGAGGAATTTCTCCTGCTGTCAGAGGGCCTCGTGATCTTTTAGCTCTGGATTCATGCTCCGGAAAAACTGGTTGGAATATCTAACACAGTTGGATGGAGAACGTAACCCCAATGGGAAGCCTGATGTCCTGGAAGTTGGTACATACCAGAAATAAACAGCCTTTGCTTTCTGATTTCCGACAGCTTAAAAAGGTTTGAATGTTGGGCAAGCTTGGAATTTAATCTATAAAAAGTATCTGGGACTTGTACACGGTGAATAACCACTTCAAAGTGGATATTAGGAACAAGCAATGGGAGTAGAAGGAATGGACAAAAGGATTAATCAAAGAAAACCGTGTCTTAGAAGTTAGGAAGTATAGGCATAAAGGGAAATGTGCCAGAAGTAAGGCTGAGTTAGACCTTGCAAAGGAAATTAAAACAAATAGCAAAATGTTCTTCAGTTGTCCATAGCAGGAGACGAAGGGGTAGGAGTGATGAAAGGGGGAGAGGCAAGACACAAGTGAATGCATAATATATAGTGGAAATGTACACAGAGGAAATGAATGTGTGGCAATAGAAATTATCTCATCCAAGTGGAACAAAGCACAAAGACCATAATGTGATCATAATTTGGACTGGATGATTATTATAGGTCTCTTTCAACTGAAATATTCCAATTTCTGACCCAGACATCAAACAGCACTGGCCTATCAGGATTCTATCTGGGTGTGTAACAGCATCCCTGCAGGAGCAACCCAACACAATCGAGAGCAGGAAAAATTGTTCCAGCGTTTAAAAAGAGGAAAAATAATCAAAGTGTAATCCAAGTAAAATAGGAGACTTCTGGATAAATTTAGCAGGAAAGAATAATACCAGACATGATGGCAGATAGAAATGGGCTAAAATACAATGTACATTTACTGAAGGTGGGTAGTAATGGATTAACCTGACAACTTTGAAAGGTAACTAGTTTCCAAACAGAGGAAAGCTAGTAGATCTATTCTGTCTGGTAATGAATAGATGTAGGCTGGAAATTAGAAGAAAATGTTTAACCTTCAGAGGAATGAAGTCCTGTTATATCTTTCTTACAGGCGTGACAAGGTGAAACAAATGCATTATAAGGTAGTGATCGATCTGGTAATAAAAAGGATCATATTTTCTCCTCCTGAGACAGCACATATCCCTAAATATATCTTTTTAAGCACATGCTGTTAATTTTTTGGACTGTTGTTTCTTGATGATGAAGCTCACTGCCATGGGTTTGGAGTTTCTGTCTTCCTGCCTTTTAAATGCCTGTTCTTTTCAGCTCTCCCTACTAAGCAGTGGGATAGCAATGCTGCCTGCACTTGCACATTCCTGCACCCACTGCCTCCTACAGCCAGGGTCTGATCCAAAATGATGGGAACTTTCCAGTTACTACTGTGGCATTTAGATCAGGCTTCTGGAGGAAGACAACAGCTTTTAAACTGTGCTTTCAAACTCCTTTCTTGCAGTCCAGCCCCTGTATCACCACTGTTTAGCTGCCCAAGCTAAGTCGAGGCCAAAGAGAGCTTATACTTCAGTGATCAGATGAAAATCAATCTCCATGGAATTTTATCTTGAGTAATTGAGTAGATACACAGAGGAGGTGAAATATTGTGGTTTTCTGAAGGCTTCTGATTGCTCAGAAGGCTGAACAATCAGCTTGTGCCAAAGGCTGGATTAATGAACCATTAAGTGCATTTTGCCCTGGAAAATCCCACCATCCTTTTGCAGCTGGGACACTTGGCTGCCAGAAAAGTTCTTCTGCAGGAAAGTTTCTAGAGAAAAACTCAGCCAAGTGGCAGGGTTAGCTCTGTCATTTGTAGAGGTGCATTTTCTGCATGGAAATTGAGGGGCTCTTGATAAAATAGGCCATATTGTTGCCTTTATCCCGTAGCAAAGATTTTCAGCCTTCGGAGCTGTCTTACTCTCAGTTTCCAGAGTGTGTTAATCACTGAACCAGGATTTATTTGGCCAGTGAACCGGGAGGTTCCCGAGTTTTGGCAGTGGCTGTGATTCTGACAGCCTCTCTGTAGGTGGTGCTGCAAGGCAGGGAGATGTGAGGAAGACTCGTCTATGCTATTTTTAAAATGCAGTCCCCTGGTTTCTTTCTGAACCAGCTGTTGATATTCCAGCTTTCTGAAAAGAAAATCAGACATAGTTGCCCGTAATTTCTTTATTTTGATAAGGCACAATGTGAATGCACCCATTGGAAATATAAGTACAGGAGAACTGTTATTTTCTCCAGGTTCAAGCTATTGATATTATGTACTCTCCCTAGAAAACTGAAGTCGAACAAACTGACTTTTCATAATGATCTAACTTTACCAAAATAACAGCAGATTGTAGAATCTAGTGAATTAGAGAAGAATATCTGAAAAAGAATATTAAGTTGGTCATGCAGAGACCCTAAGTAATGGATGTTTAAATTATATAGAAATTCACATCTCCAAGTGGGCTCTATCCCCTTGTACTCTACACTTAAATGTTGCCTTGAGTTCAGCTGCTCTTCTGCACACTGAAAAATGGTAGAATGGATCCTGCAGATTTGTCTGTACTCCTCCTCTGCTACTGAAATGCAACCAAATGAGGTGAATCAAGCCTTACTTCAAGCTGGGTAGGCAGTGAAGACTGTTGTGTCTGCTTGGAGGGCTGGGAGGAATATTTTACTCAAAATTCAGCTGTAAATTTTGATGTTTACAGGCAGACGTACCACATACATGATTAGACAGTGAACCTTGTTCAAAGCCAGATGTGAGAGTTACAGTCTTGTACCCGAGTCTTGTGACAGGCTAATAATGCACATGGTGCTTAAACAATGGAACAATGCTGTCATCTAACATTGTGCAAAATTCCTCTCCTGAGCAGCGCACTATATTAAATCTTCTGTGTCACCATGGTGTTAGGTCACCTCTGCAGCAAAGATAAAAGCTTGCTCATTGTAGGCATTTATATCTCTGCTTATCCTAATACCTCTCCAGTAGTCATGTGAAGATGTTCTGTATTTAAATTGATGTATCAAATATAAAAAATTGTTATTGGTCTCTTTCTTTTAAGATCTAAAGATTTTAGATCAAGATGGGATTCCTGTCATGGATGTGTGTTTTAGCTGAGTGAAAGTTAGGGGGCTGGGTATACATCAGTGATTAGATGTTCATCCACAGAAATAGCAGTGTGAATCCAAGATGCTTCTGTCCCCTAGCTGTTTGCTATTGACGACAGCAATGATGTTACCCTGCAATTTAGCCAGCGCAGTATGCTCTGTGACTGCTTCTCATGTGCTTTAGTGCAAGCCAATCAGTTTAGTTACTAATATAGCAGCTTTGCTTGTGAGGTCAAGCCACTGCAGCTGACACGCTGGAGTACTGAGGGGAGTTAGCATGAAGCCACTCTGCAAACCTACATTCAAGGGTCGAATGGTACCATGTCTGGAGTAAGATAGGAGGGAAATGTGTTGTTTGCATATTGTGGCAGATTCCCTCAGTACTTCAGGTACATCTGTACATGAAAAGATTGTAATCAAAATAAGTAGACAAGGGATGTATTATTATTCCTCTTTTATAGATGATGAACCAAGCCATGAAGAGATTCAATGAGCAGTTCCCTGCAGATATGCATAATGTAAGAGCTGGCAATAAAACACAGGATTCATCATTACTGCCATTTTATAGATGGAAAAACCAAGTCACAGAACAACAATGGTTCACTCAAGGTCACACAGGGTATTTATAGCAAATCCAGGACCTGAATCTGGAGCTGCTGAGTGCTGGTCAGCATTTTCCCAAGGGAATCATGGATAAGGAGATTAATGTCAATAGTTTCTCCAAAAGCAGCAGAATTTCAGAAAGAGAAGGAAGCCTGTTCCAAAAAAAGACGCCTGTGCTTGTTTAGAAAAGAAGCTTAGACTCCAGTATGCCCAGCAACTCATACCTGTTTTCTTGTTACCCTAATTAGTGGCAATATTCCATTTCCATGTTTTATCTCTTTAAATCAGGTGGGTTTTTTTCAACTAATAAAATTAGAGAAGGCAATTCAGAAAGATCTGTTACAGTAGATCACAGTCTGACACTCATTCCAGTAATAACAACTGTTATCAAAGAAAGATCTTTTTCATAAACGTAGGAAACAAGTCAGGCTAATAAAGACATGAATAGGTTTTGGCACATTACAATGTAAAAATAATCAATGAAATAGTGAAAAAAAAAATCTAGTCAGAAAGTCTGCATAATGAGTATTATCTTGCATAGAAGTAATCTGACTCTGCTTTATAATGAATAGCATTTAGCCATAAATCATTCTGAAACGAGAGGGAAAGAAGGAATGACCCTTTTCAATGCCATTTGGAAGCAGCAGAGGGCACATGAGAGCAGATTCATATTGAACGAATCTTCACCTTTTTTTGGCGTAGATCTTTCTGTAGAATACCTGTAAATACCGATTTTCTTACTGAACTTGTGCCAAGTGGCTAGCAAATGAGTATCCTCTGCAGAAGAAATCTTAGATTTCCAGACTGGTTTTCTGTCACTTAGGCCTGCTGCCTGCAGCTGATGTATTGTGCCAAGATACTGCTGTACATGGTGTTTATTGCTATTCTCAGAGGCACTTAGAAATGGGAAATGCTAGAATCTGAGATAAGTACAAAGGTGTTGTAAGAGCATAAGGAAGGAAACTGGACTAAGCAAAAAAAGAGGTTTATTAGTGGAAGCAGGCGGGAGGTGGGGTCAGAGCTGCAGCTGAGGATGCGGGGGGATGATGAAATCCCCTTTCTGCTTTCAACAGCATCACAGCAAAAAAGAAAACTGAAAAAAAGAGCAAACTGTACATCTGAAATCAAAACAAGGGGATGCAGGAACAGCAGAACAGAAAGGAACTGCTCTCGTTTCTTTAATTCCTGTTGCTCAGACAAAAGAATTACAGTGTCTCCAGAAACACTTTTACCACATCTGTCAACTTCCATGCCACAGAACAAGGCCTCACAGGAATCTGTCTTACTGTTCCCAGTTTGAAGAAACTGAGGCAAGGGAGCAGGATGCTGATTTGACAAAGTCCTGGTTTCAGCCTGGATAAAGTTAATTTTCTTCCTAGTAGCTGGTACAGTGCTTGTGGTTTGGATTTAGGATGGGAATAACGCTGATAAAACACTGATGGTTTAGTTGTTGCTGAGCACACCCCAACTGACCCAAGGGATATTCCAGGCCATATAATGTCATGCTGAAAAAAAAAACCTAAGGGTTCTGCTCAGGGACTGGCTGGACATCAGTCAGTGGGTGGTGAACAATTGCATTGTGCATCACTTGCTTTGTATATTCTTTTATTGTTATTATTTCCCCTTCCTTTTCTGTTCCATTAAAGTGTCTTATCTCAACCTATGAGTTTTACCTTTCATCCAGTTCTCTCCCCCGTCGCAGTGGAGGGTATTGAGCAAACGGCTGAGTGGTGTTTTGCTGCCTGCTGGGCTAAACCACAACAGACAATCAGTTTTTCTCCCAGCTATCCTTGTTTGATCCCTCTGAAGACATGGATGTCTGACCTTGGATGACCCATGCAGCCCAGACTCAACTAGTTTACCTCCCCCTGATGTCCCAGTGGCTGGCTTTAAGCCAGGACCCTTCAGCTGCTGCTTGTGGGCTCCAGCTGGTCTGCAGTGGGTGACTATCCCCTTTAATCAACTGTGCCCTGAATTCCCCACTCACCCCCATTGCTGGGACAGGATCATCCAACATACTATGAATGATGGCAGCAGCGGTCAGAGTGGGCAGAGAGTTATTTTGGTCTCCCACCTCCATGCTGCTGTGTATAGGTTGATCTGGGAGGCTCTGCAGTCTCCAGGGTGTATGGCTCTATCTATGTGCTCTGCTGTCCTTGTTGCGTCCCCACTGGGAAAGGTGGTCCAAGGCCCTTCCGCTGTGCTTTGCAGGGGTGGTCACATATCCTCATGCTTGGAGTGCATCCACCATTGACCATAGAGGACTTGGAATTCTTGGAGCTCTGAGATGAGCTGCAGGAAAAAGAGACCCATGTCCAAATTGTTGTACCTGAGGGAGGGCTGGATCCAGCCTGTGCCAGTCCATGCTGGCTGGCTACCCATTTTCCTTACACGAGAAAGTCCACCCTAGCCTCTTTTCACTGCATCCCTCTTAAAATCCATAGAAGAGGCCATAGGAACCACTCAGCCAGCAGGAAACACTGAGTGCAAGGACCATGGTCTGATTTAGGGTGCCTGAATCTGGGTTATTTTTGCTGCTTCAGCATCCCAGCTAACAGCAGTGGCTTCCTCCACCACTGCAAACAAGGCCATGTGAGAGACCAGGAGGTGTTCAGTAACAGAAGGCCAAGGTAATGGTCCAAATGCTGACCTGCTTTCCCTGCAGCAAAGCTGTGGAAGATGGCGAGGTGGGAGAAGTGAATGGGACATAATTTGGCTCCGTGTGTTTTCTTGAGGTATCCTGTCTAAGTAGGCTCAGCAGCTTTGCCTATCCCCATTGCGGTTTCCTGACCAAAGATGAGGTGTGAGGAACTGAACAGTGTTCCCTGAGAAGAGCTGATAGAGCCTCCCCTGCTTCTCCCCCTCCTCTGGTGCTTCAAACCAAAACAGCTGCAAACTTCTTGTGGCTGGAGATGTGCCGAGTGGCCTGGCAGGAGTTCAGGGAGAGGTAAAGGAATCCCACCCACCAGTAGCAAGGGCTCTGTGCCACCACCAGCCCTTGTGTGCCCTAAATCCTGGCTTCCTGGAAGTTGCTATCTTCATAAATACCAGCTGGCCAGCAAGAGAAAGGGACTTGCATCACTGGTCTGTGTTGTACCGTGTGAAATATGAGGTGACACACAATACACTGGCTGTGGGAGCAGAGGCCAAACATTCGTGCTCTACTCACTCGGATCAGTAGTAACATCACTTCTGAGTGATTTACACAAAACCGCACAGCTATATTTGACTGCAGAGACTGCCTAGAAGGGCTGAACGATTTTAACTGCACGAGACCTTTTCTAAATAAAGTTTTCCTTACAGATGTGCTAGAAGGACATGAGGTGTGACCTGTGACAGCGGTGACTGCACCGCCTCGCTCACCACATGGCTGCTGACTGGAGCAGAGGAGGACCTGGCCAATAGGTTTTTTCCTGCTGTTAAATAAAAAGTGTTGGTGTTTTTTTTCTCCAGCAGACTGGAAGCTCTGCAGATTCACCAAGCAATACTGAAGGCAATTCCATATAATTTCTTACACACATCTTAGCAGATTTAAAGCCTTAGCAGATTGGTAGAGTAGGGCTATCAGGTCTACCCTGGCTAGGCTTATCAGGTCTACTTTGTCTAGGTTACCCTCCCATTACTGCCTGTTAACCCCCATTCCCCCACCATTGCCCCCCATTGCCCTCTATTAACTCCCTATTAACCCCCAATTGCCTCCCATTACCCCCTGGTCCCCCCAAGGCCACCCCATTGCCCCCAGTGCCCTCCCAGGGCAGAAGCCGCTGTGGGGCAGTGGCTCTGAGCGCTCCCAATGGCACTGGCAGGGAAAGTAGTGGCAGTGACAGCAGCCACCGATGTGTGAATGTCCCATAGGGCCCCATAGGGACCCCATAGTGACCCACAGGGACCCATAGACACCCCATAGTGACCTCAGAAGGACCCGTAGAGACCCATACGGACCCATAGGGACCCACAGGGATCTGTAGAGACCCATAGGAACCCATAGAGCCCCATAGGGACCCACAGAGCACCATGTGGAACCCATAAGGAACCATATGAACCCATAGAGACCTATAGACACTTGTAGCGCCCCATAGCCCCTATAGGCCCACCATCGAGACACACAGAGCCCCATTTCCATCCCTATAATACTCCTATCACCTCATATCCTCCATAGATGCCCCATAGCGCCCCATAACCTTCTCATAGACACCCCATATACCCCCGACACCCCATAGCCTCCAATAGCCCCCCATAGAGCCCCATATCCTCCATTGACACCCCATAGACACACCAATTCCATGCCTATAACCCCATAGCCCCCCATAGATACTTCATAGAGCCCCCCCCATAGACCAGAGGGGAGGTGCAGTTGGCGGACCCTTCGGCACTATACTGCCCCCTGCTGGACACACAGCAACCTGCTGCCCCTACCCCCAGTTTTGCTCATTTCTAACCCGTTTCAAGCCATTTTTGGCCTTTTTTAACACATTTTCCCGATTTCTAACACATTAAAAGCCATTTTTTATTTTTTAACCCAGTTTTTCCCACTTCTAAACAATTTTAAGCCATTTTAGCCTATTTCTAATATCTTTGCATCCATTTTCGACTTTTCTAACCAATTTTTCCCCATTTCTACACTAACCATAATCCCTAACCCTAATGGATGTAATGGAGCAACAGGAGTTACTAGATGTAATAGACGTAATGGAGGCCTAACTTTAACCCTAACCCTAATAATTGGATTGGAGCAACAGGGGCTAATAGATGTCATAGATGTAATGAAGCCCTAACCCTAATCCCTAACCCTAACAGTTGCACTGGAGCAATAGGGGCTAATAGATGTCATAGATGTAATGGACCTCTAACCCTAATCCCTAACTCTAACAGTTGTAATGGAGCAACAGGGGTTAAGAGATGTCACAGATGTAAATGGAGCCCTAACCCTAATAGCTGTAATGGATCAACAGGTGTTAATAGATGTCATAGATGTAATGGAGCCCTAAGGCTAATCCCTAACCTTACCAGATGTAATGGAGCCCTAACCTTAACCCTACCCCCCCTAACACTAACCCTAACCCACAAGTGTACCCGGCAGGACTCGAACCCATGGTCCTACCTTTACTGGCATAGTGCTCTGTTTACGTGAACTATATGGCCAGTGCTACTCCATGAGTATTTCGGTGATCTTGAACCTAACTTCTGCCTTTCCGAATTTGGGTGGGATTTGCAGCTAAACCACACCCCCGAGCACGGACCCCGCTCCCTCAGGCTAACTCCACCCCCTAGCCCTAACTCCACCCCCTAGTCCTGGCCCCGCCCCCAACCCTAACCCCGCCCACTAGCCTAACTCCCAGCCTTAACCCTAGCCATGCCCCAAACCTTGACCACGCCCCCCCCGGGTTACTCACGCCCCCTAGCTTGACTCTACCCCATAGGACTGGCCACGCCCCCGAGCCTGACTCCACCCCCCCGAGAGTTAGTCACACCCCCGGCTTGACTCCGACCCCTAGGGTTAGCCACGCCCCCGAGACTGACTCCACCCCCCCGGGTTGGACACACCCCCAAGCTTGATTGATCCTCCTAGGGTTAGCCACGCCCTTTAGGCTGACTCTGCCCCCTATTGTTAGACACGCCACTAGGGTTGGACACGCCCCAAGGTTTGTATCCACACCCTAGGGTTGGACAGGCCCCCAACACCAACTCTGCCCATTAATCCTAAACATGCCCCCCGAAATTAACTGCGCCCCTAACCTCACCCTATCCCCAAACCTTAATCCCAAATCCCAATCCCAAACCTAATTCTAATCCCAATTCTAATCTTAATCCCAATACCAATCCTAATCTCAATCTTAAAGCTAATCCTAATCCCAATATTAATCCTAATCCCAATATTAATCCTAATCCTAATCTTAATCCTAATCCCAATCCCAGAACTGACACAATCATTCTACAATCAATTCAATTAACATTGACCTTGCATTTAGTTTAGAAATTCCTCACGTTCTACCTTTCAGTTATACATAATTACATACATAAATGACATTTTGCACAATGGACAATTTATCTTTATAAATCCCACGACTCTTTATGACTCACACAAAACGCTGTACATCTACCGTGTTTGGTCACGTATGAGTCGTCATGCGTCCCTTTTCCGGCATCAAAACCGTCTTCAGTTTTGCGCTGACCCGTATGCCTACCGTGCTTTGTCACGTATGAATATTCACGTGTCCATTTTCTGGCACCGAAACAGTCTTCGGTTTTTCACCAACCGCTATAGGTCTTCTGATGGGAAAATTCTTCTCTCCACTGTATCGGCTCTTGACAAACTAACCTGCGCACAGAAATAAATTTCAAACCAGATCATTACAATATCAACTCTAAACATCCCCACCTCAGTTGTCGTTAGCAAAGCTAACGATTTGCACCCAAAACACAACACTAACTGCAGCAAAATATACTGTCCTACCGTCTTACACACATACGTAATAAAGCACCTGAAGGGCTGCCGCACCAACACACAACATTTCTCATGCATGACAACACCCCCAACCTGACTTCAGAGCTCCTTAGGAACGATGTTCCTGGGAACATTGAAAATGCTCTGCCTGAGAAACCCCCCATGGACCCTCACAGACCCCCATATCCCTCCCATAGACCACATAGAATCCCATTTAGGGACTCCAGACATCCATATCCCCACATAGACACTCTATCTACCCCCATATCCCCCTATAGAACGCCCTGTAGGCACGCCGGTCCCCCATATCCCCCCCATAATCTCCCATAATTCCCTCTAGAACCCCTTGTCATGGACTCCAGACCCTCATATCCCCTCAAAGAACCCCATAATGGGACTGCAGACCTCCATATACCCCATAAACCCTCATAGAACCCCATATCCCCCCCCATGTTCCCCCATAGAACCCCATGTAGGGACTCCAGATCCCCAAATCCCCCCATATTCCCCCATAGACACCCCTAATGGGACTCCAAATCCTCCCATATGCCCCCCATATCCTCCCATATTCCCCCATGGAACCCCATGAACGGTCTCCAGACCACTATAGACCCCCATGTAGGGACTCCAGATGCCCATGTCCCCCTTAAACCCCCACAGACACCCCACAGACCCCCATAAAGGGTCTCCAGACCAACACAGAACCCCATGTAGGGACTCCAGACCGCCATATGCCACCGAATCTCACCCATAGACCCCCATGCAGGGACTCCAGACTGCCATATGCCACCTAATCCCACCCATAGACCTCCGTGTAGGGACTCCAGACTGCCATATGCCCCCTAATCCCACTCATAGACCTCCATGTAGGGACTCCAGACCCCCCTATGCCCCGTAATCCCCCCATAGACCACCATGAAGGGACTCCAGAGCCCCATATTCTCCCTAATCCCCCCCATAGACCCCCGTAATGGGACTCCAGACCCCCTGCATGATTCACAGAGAAGAAGAATAGAGTACAGCTGGAGAACATCCTGAGAGTCCTTGTATAAGATAAGCCGTTGTAGCTGACGTAGCTTTGGGCCCTTATGACCTTAGTACAAACTGAGTGTAAGAAAAAGAGGCTAGAAAACCAGGACGTAAGGATAAGGAGTATCTGGGAATAGCAGGTGTCCAGGATGGGCTGCAGTTAAACTGACTAATAAGTAGAAGGACAGGATGATTGCTGTGTCTGTGGTGTTACCGAACCAATGAAGCTGGTATAAACATCTACTGCGCGTGCTTCAAAGGCTGCCGGAAGTGCTGAAGATCGTTGGAAGAAGTAAAGGACCCTCGGAGAGCAGCACCACGTTTTTGTACACCTGTGGGGAAACTTCCTAGAAGAATGATGTAAGTAGCCTCAAGAATAAGCATGTCTGTACATAAGGAATATGTATGATTAGTGACTATATAAGGACGGCTTGTTTAGCAGCTCGGAGACACACGTTAGGAGGAGCTGTCCACCTGTGGCTGCCGGCGCCGCAATAAAGAATACCTGCTTGTCAACTGGAAACCTTTGCTGGCAAGTTTGTTCCTGGAGTTTTCTCTGAGTCACCAGAGACCCCCCTATCTCCCCTAATCCCCCCATAGACCCCCACAGACCCCATTACGGGTCTCCAGACCCCCAAATCCCCCTATAAGCCCCCCATATCCCCTTGTAAACACCCCATATCCCCCAAGTAGATCTCATAGAATCCCATTTAGGGACTCCAGACATCCATATCCCCACATAGACACCCTATCTACTCCCATATCCCCCCATAGAACACCATGTAGGCACGCCGGTCCCCCATATCCCCCCCATAATCTCCCATATTTCCCTCTAGAACCCCTTGTCATGGACTCCAGACCATCATATTCCCCCATACACCCCCATAAGGGGTCCCCACACCCCCACAGAACCCCAAGGAGAGACTCCAGACCCCCAAATCCCCCCATATTCCCCCATAGACACCCCCCAATGGGACTCCAGACCCCCAAATTCCCTCCATATCCCTCATAGACACCCATAATGGGGCTCCAGACCCCCAAATCCCCCCATATGCCCCATATTCCCCCATGGAACCCCATGAACGGTCTCCAGACCACTATAGACCTCCATGTAGGGACTCCAGATGCCCATGTCCCCCTTAAACCCCCACAGACACCCCACAGACCCCCATAAAGGGTCTCCAGACCACCACAGAACCCCATGTAGGGACTCCAGACTGCCATAGACCCCCTAATCCCACCCATAGATCCCCATGTAGGGACTCCAGACCCCCCTATGCCCCATAATCCCCCCATAGACCCCCATGTAGGGACTCCAGAGCCCCATAATCTCCCTAATCCCCCCCATAGACTCCCGTAATGGGACTCTAGACGCCCAAATCCCCCCACAGGATCCCATGTGGGGCAATGGGGGTGGGCCTTAGCGGGGACCAGGGGTAATGGGGCATAATAGGGAGTTAATAGAGGGGAATGGGGGGCAATGGTGGGGGAATGGGGGGGTGACGGGGGTTAATAGGGGGTAATGGGGAGGTAATGGGAGGCATCGGCTCCTCTCGGACGCCGTCGGAGCTCCTCCGGTTCCTTCGGGCGGCTCCGCCCTCTTGAGATAGCTTGGGCTGCGCTCGGGTCTCGTCGGTCGGCTCCGCCCCCTTCGGGAGGCTGGGGCTGCTCTCGGCTCCCTTTGGTCTGCTCCGTGCCGGTTGGGCGGCTTCGGCTCCGCTGGGCTCCTTTCGGGTAAAAGCTGGTGTTCCCACACTTTTGCTTTGAGAAAATACTGGGAAAGAGGGAATTCCATCACGTTTACCTCACGCAGCAATAGAAAAGAGGGAATTCCATCACGTTTACCTCACGCAGCAACAGAAAAGAGGGAATTACATCACTTTGACCTCATAAAGCAGTGGGAACGGCGGGGGAGGACACACGACACGAGGGCCGCGCTATCTTGGGCTCTTCCTCCTCCAGCCCCCCCGTCCCGCAGGTCTGGCGCTTCCATCCTCGCACCTCCCGCCGCCATAGGGCGGCCATGGAGGAGGCGAAGAGGGAGGTGCGGGTGAAGGAGATGTGAGGGGAGGCGGCGGGAGGCGTCTTGGTGGGAGTACTTTATGGCCCGCACCATCTGGAGTGCGGCTCTGCACCGCCATGTTGAGAGTGGGAGAGAGGGGGCGGCCATATTGGTGGGGTGCCGTTGACGCCACTGAATAGGCGCCATTTTGAGTACGGCACCCGGCGGCGGCCAAATTAGTTGGGCGCCATCTTGTGTACGGCGACTGGGGGCGGCCATATTGGTGAGGTGCCCCTGGCGCCAGTGTGTACCCGCCATTCCTCCATATTGAGACCAGCCCCTCCCTCTGGCGGCCGCGTTGCCGTGGTAACGGCCGCAACGCGCCTGCGCCGCCGCCATTTTTCGTTCCAAAATGGCGCTGGCGCTCGTGGTTTGGGTGGAGGCTTCGCTGCCGTGCCGTTCCCTCCTCCCGGGGCTTGCAGCGCCCCGAGACCTGGCCGGGCCCCCTCCCCCTCCCTCCGGCATCGCCGCCCTCCTCCTCCGGGAGCTCCCGCCGCTAGTGCCCGGGCCCGGCATCCACCTCCTGCACGGCATTACCACCCTGGCCTTCGAGGTACGGACACTGGGGGGGAAGAGACACACATAGGGACCCATAGAGAGACGCTGGGGGTGCTGGGACCCATAGAGACCGCACAGAAACTTCATAGGGACACACTGGGGGGGATGGGATGTCTGTAGGGTATGTGGGGCTTTATGACTTTTTATGACTACGGGGCATTTAAACCCAAATAACGTTACTATAGGAGACTACAAAGCAAAGACACCTGAAGAAAAAAAAATTAGTAAGAAACCAAATGAATAAAACTGTGTAAAGACAATAAAAAGCAAAAGAGAATAATGTGATTATAAATTAGTACAAAGGAAATAAAAAGGAATAAAAGTGAACAAGCCTGAATGAATCGCAAATAAAAGTGAATGAAAGTTCATAAAGACAAATGAAAGGCAATTAAAAAAAAACCAATTGGTGTTGGGGTACTTATGGGGTACAACAGGGTAGTGGGGGCCCTAAATGGCACTATGGTAGTTGATGTCATTGCAGTCCTGGTGACGTCATAACATGTATGTGGGTTACTGTGGTGTCTCTATGGCTTGCTAACACTTGCTGTGGAGTGTCTGTGGGTCGCTCTGGGACCCTATAGGGAGTCTATGAGGCTGGGGGGTCCATAGGGGATCTACTGGGGTCTGTGGGGCTCTATGAGGCATCCATTGGTTGCTCTGGGCTGCTATAGGATATCTAAAAAAAAAAAAAAAAAAAAAAGTTAATATAAGTGACTAAATCAAATCCGAAGAAAACTGAAAGAAAAGCAAATTAAAAGCGCATTAGAGTGAATAAAGTGATTAAACCGTGAATAAAAATGAATACAAGTGAACAAGCCTGAATAAAACTCAAAAGTGAATAGAAGTCAATGAAAATTAATTACAATCAATGAAAAAAAGAATCAATTGGTGTTGGGGTACTTAAAGGGTGCGGGGGGGTTGTGGGTGCCCTATGGGGCACTTGGGAACCCTCCATGTGGCTCTTCTGGGTTCCTGTAGGGCACCATGCCATTGATGACATCATCACAGTCCAGGTGATGTCATCACACCGTAAGTCAATAAAAGCCATGGGGTGTGTGTTCTGTATCTATAGGGAACTATGAGGCAGTGGGGAGGGGGTCTGTGGGGTGCTATGTGGCAGTGCAGGGTGTCTGCATGGCTCTATGCGTTGTCATGGGGCCATGTGTGGGTCAGTAGGGTACCTAGCAGTTGCAGCGGGTTTCTGTGGGGTTTTTATGGGTGGCTGTGGCTCACTACGAGGCGTCCAGGGCTTGCTACAGGGTATCTGTGGAGTATCCATAAGTCGCAGTGTGTCATTATGGGGATCTATGGGTCTCTATGGGGCATCTGTGAGTCACTGGAGTGTCCATGAGTTGCTCTGGGGTGTCTGTTGGTCACTGTGGGTCTCTATCAGATGTCTATTGGGTGTCCATGGGGTGCTGTGGATGGCTATGGGCTGTCTATAGGTCACTGTAGGTTCATCAAGTGTAGCTGTGGGGTGTCTACGGGTTGATCTGGGACCCTATGGGATGTCTACAGGGTGTCTATGAGGCTCGAGGGGCCTGTAGGTGATCTACTGGGGTCTATTGGACTCTATGAGGTGTCCATGAGTTGCTCAGGGTCACTATGGGGTACTGGGAAAAAAAAAAAAAATGTTCCTAAAAGTGACTAAATCAAATATAAAGAAAAGTGAGCAAAACGTGAGTAAAATGAATAAAAGTGACCAAGCCTGAATAAAACCTGAATAAAAGTGAGTGAAAGTTTAAAAAAAAAAAAAAAAAAACAGAGAGAAAACTAAAGTGAGAAGAAAAATCCACTGGGCTTGGGGCACTTATGAGTTGCAGGAATGTAGTTGGACCCTATGGGGCACTGTATCATTGATGATGCTAATGACGTCATTGCGGTCCTGGTGACATCATGACTGCAGGAGTCAAAGCTGTGAGAAGTGTTCTGGGTCTATAGCGCACTAGGGGGCTGGGGTTGGGGGAGGGTGCCTATGGGTTATTGTAGGGTATCTATCGGGTGTCACTGGCTCGCCATGAGGCAGTTTGGGGGGCACTCTGGGTCTCACCTTTGGCGGGGGTCTCAGGTCGATCCTGGCGCGTGGGCCAGGCCCGCTGCAGTCGCTCCAGCTCAATTAAACTGGACTGCAGTTAAATAAGAATAAAGCTGAAAAGTGAATAAACACCAATGAAAGTCAATAAACCTGAATAAAACTCAATAAAAGTGAATTAAATGTGAATGAAAACGAATAAAATGGAATAAACCTAAATAAATCTCCAAGAAAAGTGACTAAAAGTAAACTGAAGATCAAAGTTAACTAAAAAGCAAATAAATCTGAATGAAACCGCATAAAAGTGAATTAAAAGCGAATCGAAGGAAAGTACATGTGTGTTCAAAAGTGAATACAAGTGAATAAAGGTGAATAAAAAGCCTGAATAAACCTGCATAAGGTTTGTGGACAAAAGCGGTGGCCTTGCCAACAATACACAACCTGCTGAGAATGGTGAATTTTAAAAAAATCTTAAAAAAAGACCTGTATCAGTCGCTGTGGGTCTCTATGGGATGTCTACAGGCTGTCTATCAGGCTGAGGGGGGCCCTACATGAAAGTCAATAAACTTGAATAAAACTCAATAAAAGTGAATTAAATGTCAATGAAAAAGAATAAAAGGGAATAAGCCTGAATAAGTCTCCAAGAAAAGTGAATAGAAGTGAGCTGAAGACCACTCGAAGTAACTAAAAAGCAAATAAATCTGAATAAAACCACATAAAAGCGAATCAAAAGCAAGCACATGTGAGTTCAAAGCTGAACACAAGTGAATAAAGGTGAATAAAAAGCCTGAATAAACCTGTGGAGAAAAGCTGTGGCCTTGCCAAAAATACACAATCTGCTGAGAACAGTGAAAAAGTGCAGAGTCTTACAAAGGACCTGAGGTTCTATGAAAAAGAAACCGTGTAAATAATGCGATAACTCGATAAGCCTCACAGAACTTGCTTAGCCTTGTGAAACTCTCCTGTCTCATAGGAACTGTCACTTATGCACAGTAGAATGGCTCAGAGGATCTGAGGCAAAGGAGAAAGGAAAAGGGACTTTGTGGGTAGGGAAGGTATCAAATAGGGGGATACTTGAATGCAAACGGAAGACCCTGAACAAGGTGTGTCTGGTAGAGATCTCCCTTTATTCGAATAAAGTTTGAAACCTCACTCTACCTCATGAGCTGTTATCAAAAACAGGTTTTCCCGACAAAGCTGAATAAAAAGTGATTAAAAGTGAATAGAAGTGCATAAAAAATTGAGTAAAAGTGAGTAAAAGTGAATATGCCTCAGTAACAAGTGAGTAAATGTGAAGTGATTAAAAAAGAATTTAAAAGTGACTAAAACGTGGCTAAAAAGTGAAAAAAAAACCTGAATAAAAAGTTAATAAAAGGCAATATGAAGTGAATAAAACTCAATAAAAAACTGAATAAGTGAATAAAAGTGACAAAAAGTGATAAAATCTCGACTAAACTTCAAATTTATGTAGTTGTAAATAAATAAATTTAAATTTAATTATCAACCTTAACGAGATTAAATCAACAAAAGAGATTAAAGCTCAAAACAAATCAAATAAAGTCCAATAAAGCACAGTAAGTTTAAAGAAACAAAGTTAAATAAAGGCAAATTAATTTGAATAAACGTAAATAAACTTTAATAGCGCCAAAGACAATCAACCAACCACAATAAACCTTTACATAAACCTGACTGAGCTCCAAAGAGCAGCCTCGTTGGTGCCTGATTAAGGAAAGTAACAGCGGCCCGCCAGCACTGAGCCGTCCCAGGGGGCGAAGGAAGAGAGGGGGGAATGTCACCGCTAATTACCGCTGATGAGCCATGAGCGGCCGAGTCCCGCCCACTCCTACCGCCACTATTGGAAGAAACCCACCCCCCCCGCACCGCCCCTTTTATCGCCTCGCACGCTCCCACCTCCCCATCACGACGCCGCTCGCGTCACAGAGAGGGTGGGACATGGAGGCAGCGGGAAAGAGTAGTCCAATCCTTGGCCTCCTCTCCCTCAGCTATGGCGCGCCGCCATGCTGCTGCCGGGCATCGTGTATGCGCTAGTCACGGCGCGTGAACGCCAAGCTGCGGCCCTGAGACAGCAGCGCCCGCGAGCAGCCGGCACAATCACCGGCACCGCGAACGTGGAGCGCCGCCAGCTTTTCCTTACCAGGAGGCACCGGCCCGCAGGATCGCGTTGCCACTTCCGGCGAACAGCAGCGGGGAGCATAGGAGCACTAAGGCGCATGCGTGGAGCACCGGCTGCAGTGCCACATTGTGGAAACGGAACGGCAACAGCGAGTAGCATCAGCTGCCACATCGCACCGCTCACCTGCAGTTCCGGATTTTGGCCACAGGACGGCAACATCCACTTATTCGGTACCGCAGAGGCAGTGGGCTGAGCAACGGCCGCCCCCAGCCCAGTTTACACCTCCGGGTACAGCAACTACTTACTGGAGGATAGCGCTGACGCTTCTCTGCACCTTTCCCACGGGCAGCCCCGGCTCCGACAGTCGTTGGCTCCGTACCAAAAACCATTCCAGGTCTTTGCTACTGACGACAGGACAAAGCTGGGACTGTTCCGTCCGCACTCCCCAAGCGGGCAAAGCAGAGGCACGTTCATGTACAAGATGCAGTTCAGTGGATGACCATAGAGCGCTGGGGCTTCCGGCTGTGATCTGAGCGGCATAGGAGTTCTGCATCCCCCGCCTTCCCTGCCAGAGAGCTCAGCGGTTGCACTTCGCTGCCGGCATCACGCAGTACGCGGCAGGCGGGATGGGCTCTCCTGCCAGTGCGAGGCGTACGCAGCTCAGTTCCTCTGGCTTCCCGAGGCTCTTCCTGGAAACAGCTACTCCAATATTTCAGAACCCTCTACATATCTTCTAGCCTCCAAGCTAGTTTCAGCAAGCAACACAGCTGAAATACAGTGCTAGTAAAAAGCCAGCTGTCATCTCGATTTGATATCAAAAAGTGTTTGTAAGTTGAACCCCTGCCTGCTTTGGCATTAAGACTGCAAGGCAAGAAATATGCTGCCGCTTGAACAATCAAGACCCCTGCCAAGTAGCTGTGTGCAGGGATGCGTGGCTGCCTGCGACTGATGCCTTTCTCTGCTATACCCAGAGCACAATTGCCTTTTAAAGAGCCACTGGCAGTGCAGAATGTACCTCGACTTTACCTACAGTGGGTCCCCAAAGAACAGTGTCTTAGTCCAGCTGGTGAATGAGCTCCTTGCTCCTTGACAAAAATGAGCCATTTTTGTCAACAAAGTGGCTGCCTCTAGAGGTAGCAGAACTACTGCTGCTCAAAGAGGAAAGGAATGACTCCCTGTAAAGCTCTCCATGGTGCCTGTGTCCCGTGTAGTCAATGACCTCAGCAGGCTATACACAGGGCAAAGCTTTTCTGGAACTTTTTGTTCACATTTCGGCTATAACTGTGCTCTGCCTGTTCAGTTAATGCTTAATGAGATGATCTACTTTAACACCTGTACAGTAATCCCTACATGTTAATATTAGCACCCCCTGTGCTACACAGGTGGATGTTACTTTGCTGCCTAGTCATTTCCCTGAAATTAGGTACTTCAGGAAGATCTAAGCAGGCTGAATTGCAACCAGGCTATTGAGGGCACAAGGTTTGCTCCAACACCAAAGTAATGAGATTCTGATTCTATTGGTACTAGCTTTCACACACTTCTGCTCTGTAACAGTGCCACTTCCATAGTATCAGTGAATAGTAAATACTTGCAGTAAAAGTCTTTCCTTGTCTCAGGAACTTTAAGACAGGAGTTTTTACAGCTGCTTATTTAAATTAAGGGAAAGCAGCAGCAGCATATTCCTTGTTCCAGCTCCATTCTAATCCTTTCCAGTAATTTTCATTGTGGTCTGCTGATACCATCAAAATTACACCTTGCACTGCAAGAGTTGCTTTGAATCGGAGTCAAGAAGAAGCAGTGTTTATTCCAGATAAAGCTTCAATCTTTCTTCTGTCTCTATGTCTTACCATTTACCCTATTACAATTCCTGGGGTAGCACTAATTGAGCCTTACTTAAATTGATCTCTCAACTTTATAATTTAGATAGTTCTCCCACTTCCTCTTCTGTAGCCTTGGTCACTTGACAACCATCTACTTAAGGTAACAACTTGGTGTCTTGCAGCTTTTGAAAGATAATGCTTCATCACTCACAAATACATGTGTATGTGTCATACTTCATGTTACATATACACACTTTTACATGCTGATAAGCTGTTCTAATCACCAGGAGAAACTTGGTTACTCGTTTGGAGATGGAGGTAGCTTTCAATTGGATCTATTTGATTTTATTACTTTAGCTTTGGTCTTTTCAAATTCAGCCATGACATTCTAAAAACTAATCATGGTATCTTTTTGTTTTAATATATGCATGTAAGATTACTAACAGAACCATCCAAAGCAAAGATAAACGCAATACAATTAGCAATAGCGACAGGGTGGAAGTGGGAGACAGACGTAACAAACAGTTCTTATCAGTAGTTATCTTAGGTAACCAAGCTGGAACACTTCCTTCTGTAGCAGCTTTTGGTGATATCAGGGGTCTGCTAAACCCATTCACAGATCTGCTGTTAACCTTCTAACATTTGCTGTCACTGGCTTTATCACTGTAACAGACAAAATTTACATTTCATTTTAACTGAGATGCTGTTAAATTCACGCATGTTCTTTTTTTTTTTTTTTTTTTTTTTCCCAGTGATGTGATGGGTTTTTTTTCTGTTCTGTTTTGGTTCCCAAAAAGGAAAGGTCCTAATAGGTCATGCACCATAATGCACTACAGGGTTAAAATTTTGGAAACACTAAATACAGCAGTTAACCTTTGGTTATCAGACAGGTAGGAACATCGTCTTATACTCACCTGCAACATCTTCCATAAAACACTGCTTTTTATTCTGGTTCAGTATTATTCTACCGTTTGGTATTTGCTCTCAAACCCTCATGTAAACATGCTTAATCCCTAGTTCTCTCAGCCTTTAATTATCTACAAAATGTATGACATTTAATGACCTTCCAGGAACCCTTCAGGCCATTATTCAACCAAAACCAGATCCACAGGTGGAAGAGCAGTGTTGACCCTCTCAAACAAAGCTACTGGTACCTAAATTCAGGAACTCCTCTTACAAAGCCTCTATAGTACTATTATTATGGGGTAACACTCAATGGCACAATATATGAAAGACCACTGATATGTTTACAGTCATTTCAGAGGGTTCATCTCACCATTCTCCTTCCAAAAGTGTTCATAGCATTGAGTTTGGTGACTAAAATTTCATGTACCTTTCATGCCTTAACAAGTGAGTGAGCTAGTTTACACTGATGGACTTTCATTGATAATGAATGCTATTCTGTCAGAATGACCAGCACAGAAGTGCCTCCAAATGTAATGTCAGTGTGACAGGTACAGTACTTAACTTGGAATCCTCTTTATAGCTTCTCACATGGTTGAGACTCTGTACTTCCCTTCATAGCTCATTTGTGTGACCTAATGTAATTCTGTAATGCAAAGATTTGTAATAGGAATATTCAGGTTGAAATGAACAAATTACTGACAGAAACATATGTATGATAGTACCAGAAGAAATTACAAAAGAATGGCATGGCTTGACTTCACCAGCAGATCGCTCAGATCATGGTCAGAGTCTTGAATCATATAGACTGGGAAAACAAAGGACAATCTAAAACTAAGGATAGACTACTCACAGAACAGGAGACAAGGATGGGCAGTCAATCAACAACATTGCTTAATGACTGACAGACCTGGGTCCCTGAAAGGTATAAAAGGCACTTTTAAAATGAGCACATGGTCACACAGCAAAAAGAATCCAGGAAACATGACTATGACTCCAAATCTGGCATCCTTTGTCCTCTGTTTCACCACAAATAATCCTGATTGGATTAGCCAGACATACATATCTTGGTCCTTGTGGGTATGGAAAACAAATATGATAGACTGACTGAATGAAATCTTCAGGAGAATGACTGTGAGCACCTGAAATCAGTTTTGTTTAAAATAAAATTACCTTCTCCTTCTGTACACATTTAGCTTTGCTATATTAATTTTACATCAGTGGTGGCTCCCAGTTGATTATTTAAAAATTTCAATAAAACTTAACAGCGTGTGCTTACAGAAGAAGGTCAAAGAAGAGCAAGCTATTAAGGGAAGTGAGGACACAGCAAGCATGAAACAGCTTGCCTTTTTGAAGCAATACCTTTTTCCCCCTTTTGCCCAAAGGAAGAGACTTGGCACACTTACAATTTCTGCTGTTACACCAATAGCTTCTTATTTCGCAGCTCACATAGAAGGAATAACTGTTAAAACAAGTTGATTTCTCAAAACTAGCCCCAAGGATGAAATAACAGGAAATGTTCTAAACATTTTTGTGGAGTGACACATGCACACGTATGCTAATATGAGCAACCTGAAGGGAGTGAGGGCTAAGAAAATGAATGTTTCTGTTTACTTGAATATGTGAGGCTTAGAAAACAGATTTCAGATGCAAACCAAAAATTGCAGGTTAAAAAGCCCTTCAGATTTCATGGCTCCTCAGAGTGCTACTAAGTATTTTACATTGAATGCAAAGAAAAAAGCCAGAATAATTTGCAATAATCAGTGTTGTTACTGTTAATACCAACAGCAGTAGTTTAAAAATTGGGGGATATATGGTACCAGTGTTCATTTCATTTCTTGTGTAGCCACCGAATGTGCAAATGATTATTCTTCTAAACACAAAGGATAAATTACTGCAGTGTAATTTATTATGAGGTTATTTGCTCAAAAAAAAAAAAAAAAAAAGAAGGAAACATTATTCCAGTATTTTTATCATAAAAGATGTGAGTAAATAGGACAAAAGGGCTGACAGTAATGTACTGGGATGAGACTTCAGATATCAGATCACTTACAGTGTCAAGTCATGGCACCTATCTTACCAGTTTCCTCAGCTATAGAATAGGGATACTGTTCACTTCAGATACTAGCATTAAAAAGTAAAATTAATAAATAAATGCTAAACAAACAAACAAAAAGTTCAAGGTAAGCTGATAAGTGTTATGGATGTTCTTGCTATGAAATCATTATGCTTCCAGGGACATAAAATAGGTAGTATCAATGTCATATCTCTCAATAAGAACATCTTACTTACCCATGTCCTTTCCCCTTTTTTGCAGTTAAAAGTGACTTCATTCTTTAAAAAGTAAGTCCTATCCAAAACAGTAAGTTTCTGCTGTTGAACCTGTATCACGGTTACAAATGACAGCAGACAGCAGCGTTGTTCTTTTCTTGTTCTGTTCTGTGCCTTCTTGTACAGCTAGAGAAGTTTAGTCTCATTCATAAAAAGAAGCAAACAAGGCAGCTTCTTTAATGTTTTAATGCTTCTTTAGATCTGCAGTGAGACTCAGGTAACTCTCTAAAATACAAAAATAGTCTATCTATTGCCTTGGAAATAATCCTCAGAAAGTCCCTTTTGATTGTTGTGTTTCTTGCTTGCCAATCTCTCCCCAAGTCTTGTTTGCTCTCTTTACTCCAGTCAGACTCATAGATTCAGTCTAGTTTGGGAACTAAATGGATTATACTGTAGTTTAGTCATAGTCATGCAGTCCAAACTGACCAGATGCTTTCTTGCTGGAAAAACTCAAAACAAGTGCAGGATGGCCCCAAAGCTAAGTAGATGCCACAGTGGTAGCCAGAAATGTCTACAGTCTGACTTGAAACTAAGAAAAGTTGTGTAGTTGCGAGTGAAGATGAGCTACAGAGACAGCACTTGTATACAGTGCTAGATTCTGCAGAACAGGTTTGGTTAGATTAATGCTATGCTACTGACTGGAGAGAAAACGTTTTCAAAACCCTGACAGAGTGCTTGAAGCCCTGTGTACTGCGGGCATGACCTGTTCCTTGGCATTCATGGATTCCAAAGAATTCCCTTTCAGAGAGAGTGTCAGACACAATTATCCACTATGGAATATACAATTAACTCCTAACTATCTACTTACAGCTCTTCTAAACCTTTAAGCACCAGTCTGACTGTCTCTGCTGCTAAAAAGTTGAATAAGGAAAGGGATGGTAGAGCTGTAGGGATCACCCAGAAGAAAGGGGACTGCTGGTATGACAGGAGGTGTGTGTAGTAACTATGGCTTCTGGGAGAGTCATCTCCTACTCCTGCAGTGGTGGCTACCTGTGACATCAGCATGGATCCCACTTGGCAGCAGTAACAACTGCTGGGAACTTCCAGTACTCTGACACCGAAAAAAGATGGCGACTCCCCCACAGCCAATGTCGTGGCAGTTTCATGCTTTACTGACTGTTACAGGTCCAGCTCTCACCAGCCCACTGCCAAAGGAGCTGGCAAATTGTGGAACAGTATAGCACTACACGATTTCCTTCTAAAAGGAGAAAATGTCTAGCTACGAATTAAAGGATTTGTGGACAGAGGTGCACTTAGATCAAGGTGAAGTACTGTTTTAAATTCTTGGAACAAATTCAGCATTGCCAAAATACCAGTGCTATTCTAGTGGTACTGTTGCTGCAGCTGTAACAGTCCAAAGTTACACAATAAAAAAGAGTTGCAGGGTGAAACACTCGTCAGGCCAGGAGATGCTAATGGAAAACACAGAAAAGCTATGGGTACGTGAGATTTCTCGTATTAGGTATTGCCAGTTATATTTTAGAGAGCATGTTTGATTTCAGTACAGGAATTGAAATGCAGTATTTATATATATGCTGATTTTGTACTTTCTTATTCACTATCATCTCTTCACTTTTCTTGCTTGATTTGGTCTCTGGACCAAATTGATTCTCTTAAAGCTTCCACTTCCTTTGTCCCAGATATTTTCTCTGTTTCTTACACTCATATCCCTGCCAACCATCCTCAATACCTCCTCCTCAATGACACAAAGCTGAGTGGTACACTTGACATACCTGAGGGACAGGATGCCATCCAGAGGGACTTGGACAGGCTTGAGGGGTAGGCCCATGTGAACCTCATGAGGTTCAACGGGGCCAAGTGCAGGGTCCTGCACGTGGGTCAGGCCAAGCCCCAGAATCAATACAGGCTGGGGAATGGTGGGATTGAGAGGAGCCCTGAGGAGAAGGACTTAGGGGTACTGGTGGATGAAAGATTGGACATGAGCGGGCAATGTGCGCTTGCAACCCGGAAGGCTAATCATATCTTCGGCTGCATCCAAAGGAGTGTGGCCAGCAGGTCAAGAGAGGTGATTCTGCCCCTCTGCTCTGACCTGGTGAGACCCCACCTGGAGCACTGCATCCTGCTCTGGAGTTGTCAGTACAGGAAAGACATGGACCTGTTGGAGAGGGTCCAGAGAAGGGCCACAAATATGATTAGATGGATGAATCACCTCTGCTATGAAGAAGGGTTGAGAAGGTTGGGGTTGCTCAGCCCGGAGAAGAGAAAGGGCTGGGGAAACCTTACTGCAGCCTTTCAGTTCTTAAAAGGGGCCTATAAGAAAAATGGGGAGAGACTTTTTAGCAGGGCCTGTTGTGATAGGACGAGGGGTGATGGTTTTAAACTAAAAGAGGGGTGATTAAGGCTGGATGTGAGGAAGAAATGTTTTACAATGAGGGTGGTAAAATCCTGGCACAGGTTGTACAGAGAGGTGATGGATGCGCCATCCTGGGGGACATTCAAGGCCAGGCTGGATGTAGTTCCAGGCTACCTGATCTAGTTGAAGATGTCCCTGCTCATTGCAGTGGAGTTGGACCATCTAGATGGACTTTGAAGGTCCAACTCAAACTATTCTATGATATTTCCTCAAACTCCATTCTCCTCTTCCTCAGTTATACTCTTCTTGCACTTTAATGAATATCAAACGATCATTTTGGTTCAGTTTTCTACATCTTTGGCTCACCTTCATTCAGGGGGATATTTTTTCCATGAAGAAAATATCAGAATGTGTGGTTTTCCTTTTCCCCTTAGCTGAACTCCTGCCTAATTTTCCATTTTTAATTTCTCCTTTTCTCTTTTCTCTCTCAAATGTATGGGTGTTTTTTCTTCCTCTCCAATTTCTAGCTTGCTCCATCCCACTTCCTGCTATGTTCCATCCCAATTATTGATCTCCTTATTTATGCTCTAGTCTTTCACACTTGTTTGGCTTCTCTGTAATATCTCATCCATCTCACACAATTAATTCCACTTGCCTTTTATCTATTGCAGTATTTTCCTTGCAGTTATCAGCTTTCTGAGCATTCTATTTACAAGTCCCTTGCAAGTTCATTTCATATACTCCAATCCTATACTTTCTTATTATGGATTCCACCCAGAATTGTTGTGCAGCCTCTCTTTGTAAGATTTCCAATCTGCCTGCTTTTATTCATTTACACTGCTAAACATCTTGCCCAGGGTCTTGTTATTTTATGTCTCATTATGACAGCATTCCTTTATGTAGGATGATCAAATACAGTCTTGTATACTCTTGGGCTTAGCTGAGCAAATGCTTAACAAACAGACGAAAACTGTTAATAAAAAATAGAACAGGCAAACCTAAATCACTGTCACTATTTTATAGATAGTGTATTCTCCCTGCTGCATCATGTTCAAATATTTTTCCTTTATAGCAAAAAGTATACAGAAGAAACTGAGTTTCTTCAGAAATCCATGACATATTCAAAGATATCAGCATGAAAAGAGACTGAAAAGTCTGAAATTAAGTCATTTGGAGGATTACTGTATCCAATCATAAGACATGATATTATAGATGATTACAAAGCACTGAACAATAAAATGAAGCAAAGCTATGGGTATCTTTTAACCCTGACAGTGTAAGAACTAGTGGATCTTAAATGAAGAAAGGAAACACTTAGAACATTATTTACACTACTCATAATTAGCATGTGAAACTTATAGCTCCAAGGTACAAAAAAATACCCAGTGAACTTCAGTGGATTCTAAAAAGGAGGCAGCATAAGGAAAAGATATGCTTATTTTCAGGTCACTTATTGACTGAAGGTAGGACAGATTTTCATTTCTTGAGATGAACTAGAAAGGCTACTGTGGGGCTTCCTGGTGATTCTTGTGAACTGGCTTATACTGGCAGAAACCAGAATCTCAACTGATGCAATAACAGACAGATACAGTGCTAATATCTCTGTTTCTATGCAAAACAGTCTATTACTTCTTTTAAATAAGCAGTTTTTAAGATGAACATGACATACAAGAAGTCTGCAGGCTTGTGTGTCATATTAGTCAGGAACTTGGTAACCCTTCACCATAGGACACAATGCAAAGTTTATTCACTGTGAGTAAACAGTCACAGCAATAAAGCAATAGCAAGGCAAAATGAGACTGAATCAACACTGGATGCAGAATACTTAGTTTCCCTACTGAGACCTTCTCTACATCATACAGTTCAGCATCAAGCACCAAGAGTAGGCAAAAGGGTGAAAAAGTGTCACTGTCACTGCTTTCATGTCAAAACAAATTCCCCAAGGACAGCTCAACTACACACATACATACTATTACAGACAAATGTGCATACAGTCCATTCTTAATCGCCACAGAAAAAATTATTTACAACCCACCTAGAGGGTCTACCTGAGTACTTTTCTTCACTCCCAACATTTTTATTCTATGCTTCACTTCAGTGTCTTTTCAGAGACTGAAAGTTTTAAGACCATTACTCCGCAAGTGGTGTCCTTGTTCTATAACCACTTTTCACCTTTTTTCACTTTTCTTCACTTTTCACTCAGCATCATCCTATCTCTGCAGCTGCATCTGGTTTAGATGGGTGTAACTCTGTCCTTTTAATTTTTTAAAGTTCTCTATTATTTGTATTGTTGAAATTATCCAGCTGAGGTTAGCCCAGGGCTAACACACTACTTCAGCTGAAGCCTTACTAACAGAAAGGGTCAAAGCTCCAAGGCAGACTTAATGGCACCTCAGTCACTATGCCCTTCCAGTTTTATAGTGATCCATTGAAACAATGCAGCATTTGGTTTTTTTACAAGGAGTTACGCAATTAACTAATATAAGTCCTGTGTAACTGATATTTTCAAAGTGTGCTTATGAAAATACCATGGGGGATCTTGCTGCAAATCAGAGTCAATATGTATGATAGCTGCCAATTCTTACTTCCCTGGTGTATTGATCTGTCAAAGCAAAAAAATTAGATTGACTGGCTTCTTGGCTAGCTATTAATTATCTTCATCTTCTAGACATTAACAGGTTTATCTATTCCAGTAGTTTCCAGCAATTTACATCAAACTAGTTGATGTCAACAATAATTTCTCAGCTCTTTCTCATGCCACTTGTCCCACTTTATGCATAGATACTGTGCTTGTCCATTTCTGATCTTAGGAAATTTCTGCCCTTCACATTCTTCAAGGTAAGCACTAACATACCAGAGATTGATTGAGTCTCTTCTCATTGTAGATAAGTGAGATGAAGTAATAATAAAATGAGACAAAATACCTGTTTTGAATTGTGTAAGTGTAAGGAAATGAAGGAAATGGAAGTTCCTGTGTAGGGGTGGGCAGAGGGGGAGGAGAGAGAGATCCAGGATCAAATCACTAGAGGGCTTAGATGAAAAATGAAGTATTAGCCTGAAAAAAAGAATATTGTGAGGCCATGCCAACACATTAATTTCTTTCTATCTATAAAGTGTCCTATATGTGCAGATCAAAGTATTTTCACATTTATTATTGTGTCTTTATAGTCAGAAACTAGATGAGTAACCACCACAGAAACACAAATTATAGTAATAATTTGTACCTCCTACAAAATGAGTGTTTTATTTTATGAGGATGAAGTTTCTTTTTGTGCAGGGAGAGTTAGCACCTGAGATCCTCTCCTCAGAGCTACTCAGCCTTCAGTGGTTTGTCAAGTTAATAGCAGCTTACATTACATTTGCAGCATTAATACCATTAGTATTATTCACAGAGACTCTAAGGAGGGGCTGGCACAAAGGCATTACTGTGGTGATCTCCAAAAAGGACTGATGAGGTGAATGAAACGTTTTGGGTTTTCCTGCAGACTTACAAGTGCACTCATAGGAGAGAACCCTATGACTTTTATTATGAATATATAGTTTTATTACATGAATACTCATCTATGGATCATACTGGGAAAATATATTAATCCATACTGACTCAAAAAGTGTTCCTTCCTGAGTGACACAGCACTGTATGTGAAATTCTGGATTCCAGGTATGCAATTAAATGCTCTACTTTTCTAAGTATCTCTGTCAACCGCTTGGATAAATAGCCTGAATTGCATAAGTGCAGTGTATTAAAACCCATGAGCTAATATATGGTCACTAGGAAGTTTACATGCCCACTGGTATGACTTACCTGCCTCACCCACCTAATGTGAATTATAATTGGTTTGAACATGAGGAGAGGCCTGAAGTTTTCTCTATAAATGCTGCCACACAACCAGTTTTAAGTCTTATCATATAGGCCTACAATTGCTCACAGAAACACTAAGTCCAAGGCACAGGGGAGCAAGGAAGCATGACTGGTAAGTAAAAAAAAAAAAAACAACAAAAACAAAAAAGGGAAGAAAGCCTTTTTGTGCATAAGGAACGGGCAACTGGTAATGTAATGTCAGCTTTCTGTTTGGGGTTGTGTTTTGTAAAGGGCTCTGAATTGTTGGAGTACACTACATTTCGAGATTATTAATAGGTTGTTTCAGTATTTTTCTTTCCTGCATTTTCCAAAAGACACAAACAAGGAAAAGAAGATAATCCATCCGTTATCATACTGGAATTAAACATTATAAAACCACAAATAGAGCAAAAGAAGTTATGGCAAACTGCAGACTGGTTTTTAGCATGAAACTTAATGTAACAGAGAGTAGTTCAGGTATGAATGAATCTTGTGTTAATGGGAATATATGTGCCAAGAATAGACTATAGGCTAGATTCATTCTTGCAGATTCAGAGTCAGTAAACTGCAATGCCATTTTAAATACCTGTTAAAATCATTGTGAAAGACAAAGGAACTTTAAAATACAGACAAAGCAAGCAGATGTCCAGCAGTAAGGTATTAGAAGGAAAGATATGAAGTCAATACACTTTAGCAAGGTTGGCTGTGTTTTTGCTTAGGCCTAACTAGCTAGGACCTCTGTAAAAATGTACAGTGAGGCCTGAGTGCAGATGACACCAGTTTACCTCTTCTGGGCATAGAGTTCATGCTGTGATGGCTTTATGTGACAGGTTTGAAAAGCTCAGGAAAGTAATAAAAACCATCTACAGAGCACAGGCTTGAGTGCAGAAAGGACAGGCATTGTTTTCCTCTCATGGCTGAAATAGGCACAGTTACCCATTCATTCTCACAGTTTTAGGAGAATTGATCGCACAAACTCTTAGAACACAAGTGTTCATCCATCTAATATAATTTAAAATAATTCATGTTACTGACCTGATCTTGTTGTGCTAGCATCGCTCAACGGTGTCTTCTGTTTGCTTGGCCTGATAGTGTGTAGTTAATGACTGCCTCAATGCATTTGCTAAGTGTAATGCCATCTAAATATTTACCTGTTTTAAAGTGGAACATAGACTGGGAGGGAATGAGGTGCATACAATGATCACAAGGCTATTGATTCCCTCATAAATGTCCTCCACTGTGCAGAGCTTAAATAAATGGCAAAACACAATTTGACAGGTCAAGCTGAAAGACTGGACTGAGTAGAAAAGTAATTTTTTTTTTAACAAAAGAACTATACGGTAAAGTGGACACTAAAAACCTTCATCCACAGCAGTGGTGAAAAACCAACAAACCAATTGTTTCTGCTTTGTAACACATCCTCTTAAGCAATGATTTGCCAATAATTTAGCCAAGACATTTTAGCAAGGTGATTCCTAAAAACTTCCTCTTCAAGTGTCATGTACCAGTCTCTTCTTAACCACAATTTTCTCGTTGCACAAAATGCAAGAAGCAATAGCAGCATTTACTGAACAAACTGGTATTTGCTGATGATGCTCACCACTTGCTTGTGAAATACCCACAGCCTAAGAAACATCCAAGCCCAAGTTCAGTTAGAGATGTCAAAAATGCCAGGAATGGTCCTCACAGTGCTACACACAATTGTAATGTGAAAAACCGTAAAGGTCTATGTGCAGGTGTGTGTGCACATAATTTTTCACTCTCCCTCTCTCCTCCTCCTTCCACACCCTCCGACACACACATCCTGTAAATATACACACTTTTTTCCTCAAAACTTCTAATGCATCTGTGGGCCAATCTCTAATGGATCTACTTCAACAGAAGTATAAAACAGTGCATAAAGAAAAGCATATAAATGCATAAAAGCATCTATAAAGATTCTATAAATTCCATTGTGCTATTTTTTTAAGGGTTTTGATAGTCTGCAGAACACTATCGCTACTAAGGATTCAGCAATTTTATCTCAGCTTCTAAGCTTCATTGTCATTATAACTAAGACATGAGTCACACATGCAAGCATCTTGGTTTTGTATTAGAATTAAGAGTACTTGCCTGCAGAATGGGACAGCATGTCATATTCTTAGAAGAAATCAGCAGAGTGACATAGGGATGGAGCCTGCAAAGAGGTATTCTTTGCTGATGAGTGTGCAGCAGTAGCTGGAAGTTAAAATTTCCGAATAATGTCTTTACTCCATTCCAACTGATGAGATGTGTGCGTAAGTGGGAGAAGTAGGGAAATACATTTAAATATAATAGGCTATAAATAACAGGTTGTGTGTGACTATGAGGGAGCTATCCAGGGAACCTAGCATAGATCCATCCCAGTCTGTACACTGTCAGTTCGGCTTGTTCCTGTGTGAAGTTCACATAATAGTACAAGTCACTACTGTGTCACTGACAGTCTCCCTTCTGGAACAAGCCATCTTATCTGGAATGAACCAAGATCCAAACAAAAGAAATGAGCCCAGCTAACAGAGTATCCTACTTTACACAGACAATATGGAAACTGACTGTGTCAAGTTTGGCTGCCTTCAAAGTCTGTTGGAGAACTTTGGGGAGGCTTCAGACTACAGCAGGCTGCAGGCTTCAAAATTCAAACTGCCCCTGCTATTTGGGGCATTGCAAATGTAAGATGAAGGCAGAAAGTAAGACATCTTGGACAACATAATAGGGTCCAGAAGAGAGCCAAATGCTTTTTCATAGGGACTTGACCAATCTACATTGAAGTACTAGTCCTGAAGACTGCTGATGCGAGTCAGTCATACCACTCTTCTAGGGGCCCAGGTTTCTCCCTAGTGCTGTTCACAAATGCAGTATAACTGTAAAAAAACCAATTCCTGTATCTAGGATGGCAGGAGTGGGCTTTGTTGACAAAATTTCTTGCTTAATTATCTAACAAGGGAATGTGAGGGGAGACAGAATAGCCCAAACTCGTCAGGGTACTAAAGCAGTCCCTAGTGAGTCATGGGCATATGATTGTAGCATGGTGCTTCATGGGTATGTAAGAAAGAGCTGCGCTCAGAAAGAATAAAGGAGCAAGTAGGCTATTCTAGGGATTTATTTCTTATGCTGAAACAAAGGCACAATTAATAGTATGTAACATTTAATAGAATTCAAGTGTCCCTGTGTATTCATACAGAGTTGGTGGGGAAGAGAACAGCAATAAAAAAATGAGAGAATTGTGGGAAATTAGTCTACTGCAAATGATGTCCTTCACTAGTCAGTTCTGAACTCTTCGACTATATGTTTCTTTAACAATTACTGCAATGAGGAAAGAAATCTGGGTATCTCTGGAAAAGGATGTTGTGAGTTATACGACTGAACCAGTTTGCAAATATGATGCTGATATAGCTTATTCTGGGCATGTGAAACAAAATCCTAAAATGTCTTAGAGCTTTCATTTTCTGAGGTCCAAAAGAATCATCTCTTGGTGTCCACCAGAGTTTCAAGCACCTAGGTGTGCAATCCTTACATTTACAGCCACCATACAAGCTCTGCAAATACTACTTGTCTTACAGGAAACAATCTGGGTCAGATGCATTTTGTTTGACTAGTATTCTGACTAGTGTTAATATTTCTCATTAATTCAACCCTCATTTGTAAGCTTTGCCCATAATCTTTAATCCCATGGTCTGTTACGTATCATTCATCTGTTTTACAAACAAAGCACTGGAGAGATCTGAAAGGCAACTTAGCCAGAGCTGGTGATAAGCACCAGAAGCTGAAGCAACAGACACAACTTGTTCTCCTTGACATATTATCTCCCAGAATAAATGGACTGCATCTGTTTTTTAGAACATACTGTTTATAACTGTACTATCATACCATCAAATACCCAAACCAATTATGCCATTGACCAATAGAGGACAGTGATACCCAGCACACTACTGCCATCACACAAAAAAGGTGAAATATGTGACCAAATCAGCATCAGCAGCTACATGGTGAATAATTGATGACTTTTCTTTTTTTTTTTTTTCTTTCTTTCAACAGTAACTAATCTTGACACAAAGAGAAACAGTTTCTATGTATCCACGGATAGGCTGAAATATTAAATCAAATCTATTCTAAAAATTGTTAGTGTGTCATTTAAGAGAATTTAAAAGTATGGGTAGGAGAGTGTAGCTTAACATCTTTTAACCTCTGAAGTTCAGACTTAGCATTTTAAAATTAAATTCTAAGAAATTTAAATTTTAGAATTAAAGTATTACAATTTTAAAATGACAGTTGGGCTTTGTGTATGATAAAAATATAATCCCTCTTAAGATTAAATAGTATTAATAAACAGCGATTCAAAGCAGTAGTCTGAATCATACCCAGTTAAAAACAGTTTGCTCCCTTTTATGGGAAAATATGTCCGTATGTGAAATGGGCTGACCAAGTTCCAATTCTAGAATTTCCAAACATAATCCAAACCTGAAAACGGAACAATTTGGGCTGCTGAATACTGAGCACAGCCAATTGAAACTCTGAATTTGGGAAGGCACATAGCTGTGACCAGTCCAGCATAATGGGTATCACTCAGAGGCATCCTTAAGGCTGTGCATTGGGTGTATCAAATTTTACAGGTTGTTTCATGAAAGTATCAGAATTAGTCTCTCTCTTGACAGAAAGTGGAGCCACCTGCAAAGCGTAAGCAAAAATGCCTCTCCTTGAAATTAAGGAAAAGATTTTTATACACAAATTGGCATTGCCAGTTGCATGTTCTGAGATATCCTGTGAAGAAAAAATAGTAGTATACCAGCTGAAAACAATGATAGCTATTTTATTACAAGTCACAAATGAACTTACCTATCATCTCTGTAGTGTGTCATGCAAATATGACATGGAGTGCTTGTCTGTTTGACATTGTTAAAGAGTAATTACGTGATAAATGAAAAATTGGTTCTTTAGCCTGATTAAATTTGGGGCAGAGGCAACAGCTTGCTCATTGCTTTGTGATTATTACAATGCAGCAGGAAAAAAAAATCAGCGTCAGGAAAACAATGGATTCAGTGAATTAATTTAAAGAAGTCACTGTAAATATTGCACATGAAGTATTACAAATTAAAAACAATGTGGTGCAAGAAGTAGTTATGCTGTTCCTGTAAATTTGTAATTGTAACAGAAAGAAAAGCAGCTAAATGCCAATATTCTTGTAAGTTTGAATACATTAAGAAACTCTTAAATGGCCAGACTGTTAGGAATAAATGTTGTCCAAGCTTCAGTTGTTAAACTGCAAGGAAATGAGATCAGGATGTGGGGACTGAGAGAGTGAAAAAATGAATGAAAAATGAATCCTCAAGCCTTGCTGGTAAGATAAAGGCTGGGGAGAAAAAGAAGGTTATTCAAGCTCCACCCCACAGGAAATATTGCAAACAGGCACCTTTACACCTAGACTTTTAAACAAGTGAAAGGCACCAGCCATTCTGTGAGACAACAGAAGTAAAGGAGGCCATTCAGAGGAAAGCTCCAGAACCTGCTTATACAGGACATATTGATCAGATATGGGCCAAGGTGAGCAAGGAGCAAGCCCCTTCTGTGGTGCTGTTTGCTATTTTCTTACATCCACACCTCATACTCAGCTCTGTAATGGACACTGAAAGATCACAACTTCTCTAAGGAGTGTTGATCCAATGTAGTGCGGGGGTGGTGGGAAAGAAGAAAGAGAAAAATTCTTCCATCGGGAGTTCAGGGAAGGATTTTTCACAGGCATTGCATTTTTTTCCCAATTGTATGGGAAAAGCAAGATTATCAGAATGAGATTCAGGAGAGCAAGTGTATTATCTGATGGAAAAATGCTGTACTTTACTTTGCAAACAGGAAAGGAAAGTAGATACTTGAAGTTGTCAGGCAAGTGAAAATGAGAGACTGTCAAATGTGACACGAGAAAAACAAAGCAGAACTTGAAGGTATCGTTGCAAAGGCTGAGGGAGGCTACAATAAGCAGAGAAGGTTGAAACCTGAAGTTAAAGCAGAGAGGATACAAAAATTTAGAGGATCTTTTTTGATGGTCTGTTTGTTGCAATAGGCTTTTTTCTTACATGCAAATATTTGTACGCATGTAAATTGACAAGTCTAATAATTATTATAAATGGTCCCATGTTGCTTTTCCAACCTTGCCAGATAACTCCTGCCTTTCTAAAGACACATCTTCCCTACCTCTCAGCCTGTTCTAGAATAGATGTGGTTCACTGCTAAGGTTCTAAAGATGTGGGGTTTTCTTTAAAGTAGGTATGTTCCTGAATATCTGAAGTACGTTCTGCTCACCCCGATGCTGTAAAAAAAAGATATTCCCCCCATCTGAACTGTGACTACATTGCTGTAGTTGTTTCAAGACTTACCTAACTTGATAAACTTAAGATCATGCTGTAAAAATATCTTTACACTAATAAATCTGGTTGAACATGGGATAATGATTTTTTACTGAATAATGGCACAGGATAATTGTGTTCCCCTACTAAGGACCACACTCTTACTTTTGCCAGTTCTTGCTTTTTGGGGTTGGGGGGGAAGGATGGAGAAAAATAAAAATATTTTTGAAAAGCACACAGTGCCCTTATGAAAAAAAAAAATTAAAAAATCACTTTTTCTTCCATACTTCTGCGCTTCATTTAAAACATTTGAGCTTCTACTAGAGAACTGTTATAGGCTCTAACGATGCCAGAGCCAAACCAATCTCAGATGCTTGTTCTCTGGCCTCTGACTGAAGCCACAGTTCACATGCAAAAGCTTTCTGCAACATATTATTTCACATACATTATTTTAGTAGTGTTCTCTCCAATTCTGCCATCTCTCCCACTGCCAAATAACAAACCAGCATCCATCAATATATTCTTGTTGGGTGCTTGCCACAGATAGCAGCTGTCAGTTATATCAGAGGTACGTGACATGTACATGGGGCTAAAGATCACATGTCGTGGTTTAAAACGCGTAAGTGTTTCTCAGCTCAATCAGGCGTCTTTATTTTTTATTCAGAAGCAGCAAGGCTATGCTTATGTTAGCACAGCACCATGTCTTGAAATTAGCTGAGTTCAGCCATTCTTTATCCAAGTAACTCACAAGTATTCAATTCTCTTAGGGTTCTCCCCTCTTAGATGCCTTTCTGATTTTCCTTTAGAACCAGATATGCTACTCCTTCTATATTTAATTATGCCGATAATCTCTAACAGATCTACACAAGGTGGAGTCTTGCCTGAAAAAATAGCAAAAATAACAAAATGCTATAAATAAGTTATTTCTATTCTTGGTGGAAGCCTCACATGGGTAGTGGTTACCTGTAGAAAGTAACATGCAGTTCTTGAGAGTGTCTGTGCTCCTTCCTCCTTGGATGTCCCCCTCAAGTTTTCTTGCTCTTCTCACTTTTTATAGCTGCAACGCAGCCAAGTACCAACTGGCACCTGAAAGAAAATGCAAGAGATCACCACACAAGTAAATTTTCTAGCAAAGAGTTAATTGTGAGGAGAGGACAGGCCTTCACTGTCACCTTCAATGGAACAGGACAGCCCGAACAAAATTTAACATTCATCGCAGAAACAGGTATGGCTCCCAGCTTCTTTCACAGAAAGAGTAATGCTATCTTGTGACATTTTTTTGGCCTGATACGCAGTATAAGGTGGCAAGATAATTCCTCAGAGCCAACATGCTGGTTCACATAATAATGGAAGTGCTTGAGGTGTTTGTTGTACTACTCCTATCTCAGCTAGCAGTGATAGCTTCCTTCAGTTTCCAACATAAGGCACAAATTCATCAGAGGGGAGGGTTACATCCATTCTGAGTTTGTTGACAACTAAATCAGTATTTCAGCAAGCTGGGGGAAAAAATATATGTTGTTTATTTTCCTCAAAAGGTCCAAAACCCTCAAAGCTGGCTAAGACCCAGGCCACATTTGGTATCTCCAGCACAATGAGCACAGAGAGCTGGAGTGCAACTCTGCAGTCTACCAGTTCCAACTCTGTGAGCATCTCCATTTCCAGCCCACCTAATGCTGTCATTGGACGTTACAAACTGAGTGTTCAAACTACTTCAAGTGGCAGCTCCTCTCCAGCAATCCTTGGCACTTTTGTTTTGCTCTTTAACCCTTGGTCTTCAGGTAAGAACATGTTGGATTTCCCTAGAAAGAACTAAATTGCTTGTAGCTTCATTAATATTTGCAGCTTCTCCATTTGACCTATGCTTCTTTAATATGTGGGCTGAAGATTCACCACATAACGTGAGAATAGGGCTTATCAGTTTGTTAGGACCTTCTGGTACATAAAACCAGCTCTATATCATGTACTTACTAGAAAGCTTCTTGTCCTAAAAGATTAAGTTATGCTTTTGGCAGAGCTTTCCTACTTCTGCACAAGTTTAGAAGAATGTGTCTGGTCTCTGCAGAACCAAGAGAAGAGTCATATCTACCAGTTGCCATCTTCTCCCAGATTTGAAAGTGTTACACCTCTGTCTGCACTCAGACACTCCCCATCCTGAGTTTCATTTGTAACATGATCCATTTGTAAC
Organism: Psittacula echo; assembly: GCF_963264785.1. Classification (NCBI taxonomy): domain Eukaryota; kingdom Metazoa; phylum Chordata; class Aves; order Psittaciformes; family Psittacidae; genus Psittacula; species Psittacula echo. The sequence goes on along the minus strand of NC_137747.1, from coordinate 10,349,798 downwards.
AGCAAGAACAGCAAAGGGTGGATATCTGCAAGCGTTCTTCCTGATGGAAAATGAGTGGTTGTACATTGTAATGGAGACTGTGGTTGTAGACTGTTTTGTTTTTTCAGGTGATGATGTGTTCATGCCTAACAAGGCTGAATGTGAGGAATATGTGCTAGAAGAGTTTGGCATCATTTTTGCGGGCAATAAAAATCATATCAACAGCTTTGGATGGAACTTTGGCCAGGTAAATGCGGTATTGAAGCACTAGACAGTGTTCTGTGCTCTGGTTTGCACATGAACTGGGTGGCAACGGCTTGTTTGCTTTTTCCAGTTCAGCACATACACCTCTGAAGAGCAGGATGCTGTGGTATTGAAATCAGAACTTGTGACAAGCCGTTATATTGATTAATATGAGGATTTGTAATTGCCTAGTCAGTGACATGACCTAGGACTCAGAGGAGCAGCCAGCAGAAACCTTAGTGTCTGCTAGGCAATAAAGTACTGTAGCAATGCTAAGTCTTAAGTCCACAGATTCCAAGTTTTGAAAAGCTCTTTGAGGTCTAACCTTCACAGTTTGCTCAGGCTGCCTTTTTATATGGTAACTCCTGGCTGAGCTGCAGCACTTCCTTAAGCAATTAAAAACAAAAAAATAAAAGTAAATGCTCACATGGCTCTATTTATCCTGATTATTAGTAATCTGTGCTTCCAGAACACTAACTTACTTCTCTATCTAACATAGTTTCAAGGAGATATTCTCAATATTTGCCTTTCCATGCTGGATCGAAGCTTAAACTATCGTCAGGATCCTGCCACAGATGTATCTCACCGGAACGACCCCAAATACCTGGGCCGTGTTCTCAGTGCAATGGTAAGCAACATGTTCAAAAAGTCCAAGCTACCAACTCACTGTTCTTTGTAGCAGAAAACTAAGTGAAAGTAAGTATATATAAGTTCTCAGAAATTTTAGGCCACTGACTGTATGCACCAAAAATGTGGGCCAAAGAAACACCTAGGTGGTCCTTTGATCTAAGCCTGCCAGATTTATGTCATCTGCAGTGTTTCTGACACTTACACTTTGATATCCAGTGGTCAAACTGAAATTATAAGACATGGGGTGGTATGTAAAAGGACCAGATCCTTGGAGGTCTTAAGTCCAACCTTCCATTTGAAGTGGAACTACAGTGGTGCTAGATCAGCTCAGCCATGGATTTCACAGCCTCTCTGGGTGCCTGGTCCAGAGCTGCACTACCCTCTTAGTGAGAAGTTTTTCTTTTATGTCAAACATGATTTTCCCAAGCTACAACTTCCCGCCACTGCCTCTTGTAATATAGCCTGCCAGCACAAAGAAAAGTTGTAATCTGACAATTTAGTGTGTTCCATTCAAGTACTTGTAAGCTGCTATTCCATTCTCTTTATCCCCTTCTTAACCAGAATGAACTAGCTGAGTGCTCTCAATATCTCCTTGTAGATTTTGTGCTCCAGGGCCCCTGACTCATGCCCTCCTTCAGTGTCTCAACATCCCCTTGAACTGAGAGACCCAAAAGTGGATAGAGGATTCCTGGCACAGCCTTGCTAGGGATAATGAAAGGGGGCTATGGCTTCCGTCAATCTCCTGGTCACACTTTTCCTAATGCAGCCCAGCTGCATGATATTCTTTGATGATGCCATTCAACCAAACAGTGGTAAAGTTGCCACCTCATGTCAGGAAGGTTCACTGAAAACTGGTGTTTGCCTTCTTGCCTGAAGCTACTGTATATTTGAGTAGCAGAAACAGTGATTAAATGCTCTTCATTTCTTGAGAGGACACATATTTAATTTCCTTAAAAAGATAAGCTGCCTTCTGAAAGATAGCTGCATGAAACAGTGGACTTTTGTCCACTTAAATGTCATTTGAGATTTTTCTCCTTCCTGCTCCCCGAATGCTACTCCATTTGTTGTAAACTCTTAATTTATCTCATCGTAATTTTAGTGACTATTTTTATAGGTGAATGCCAATGATGACCAAGGGGTGCTGCTAGGAAACTGGAGTGGAAATTATGAGGGTGGGAAAAATCCAAACAGCTGGACTGGAAGTGGTGAAATCCTGCAAAGCTGGAAGAAATCAGGATTCAAGCCTGTTAGATATGGACAATGTTGGGTTTTTGCAGCAGTATTGACTACAGGTATGTTTTATATCATGCACACAACTGACACTGCACAGATTCCATTAAAAGAAGCACTGATAATACTTCACGCATGAAAGCCTTTCAAGACACTAGTATGTTATATGAAACTTCATATTCCAGAAATACTGCTTCCTGACTGGCTTTCTATTCACTCTTTAGTGCTTAGATGTCTGGGGATTCCCACTCGTACAATTACAAACTTCAGTTCTGCCCATGATGCAGATGGAAATCTGCGTGTAGATGAGTTTTACGATGCTTCTGGAAATCATCTGGACAGGTCAGCTGACAGCATATGGTAAGGCTTTATGATATTTAATGGTAGGACCTGTCAATGCCTATGGAGTCTTCAGGTGCAGAATACAGATTCTAATGACAAATGCTTTGTCACCTTCTTAAAAATTGCTTTTAAAACAACTACAAACACTATGGATTAATTAAAAATACTGCAAGAAAATATGACAAAATTTTGCAATACTGCAAAATAATACAACAAAACTTGGTGTTCTTTTTTGGTTAAGCAGAATTGTGACATGAGTTACAACAGCTAACTGAAGCCAGAGCAGGCAAAGTTAACAGTTATGATGCCACAGATGACTGAAAATTTGTGATATTACACTGCAAATATCAAACAGTTGGACTTCACTTAGTTTGGAACTATTCTTCAAAACAAGTTCATGTTAAAACTGTAAAAGTTCAACAGAACCAGCTTCCCTGACTTTTTTATTTTTCAGTGACATCATTAACAGTGAAAATGATATAATTATTGCCACTACTGAGCATCAATGAAATTCAAACAAGCTTGTACTCAGCAAAGAATGGGTGCATTTTTTGCCTTTACTCCTCTGCTTGTTCTGGACCCATTCTAAATATAAGTGATAACTGCAGCATTGCGCTATAAGTAAACCAGCTAAAACTAAAGAAGTGCATGTGCTCAGAACTTTTAGAGAAAAACTGGCTCAAGACATTTTGTATAATTTTATAAATTTCCTTTCTGCCCTTGAACATTTATGTCTGTTCCACAATATTCAATTAATCCAGTTAGGATCAGAATGGAATCAGTCTCAGATAGGAGCCTATGCAAAGTAAGGCATTTAATACATTTAACTAAGATGTCTGATTAACAGATGTGAACCATTCCAACAGGAATTTAGACATACATACTAGTAGCTTACTTTGTTCATTTTTGCACATAGGAATTTCCATGTCTGGAATGAAAGCTGGTTTTCCCGCAGTGATTTGGGCCCCTCATACAGTGGATGGCAAGTTCTAGATGCAACTCCCCAAGAAGAAAGTGGAGGTACACAGATTTAATTTCAAGAATAATGGTGAAAAATTATAAAGTCAGTCATCTTCAGAGAGAAGGGGGGGAAAAAAAGAAAGTAAAACCACTGTAAAAAGTAATTCCTCATCCTGCTCAGAAAGAAAGTGGCAGAAAAGAATACTTTATCTGTTGTATTAGAAAAGCCTCAGATTATTTGTGGGTGCCAAGAAACAAACTAGACTTCTAGGAGCAGTCTTTTGCAGCAATTCCTATATTTCCAATGTAGGCATCCTGAGTTACTGAAATCAAGGGATAATATAAAATAAATCAAGTGTCACTTCAGCATAAACACAAAATACACTGATGATTGGCCTGCTGTGAGGGTCTATATGGATGAAAGGGCTAGAATTGGACAACAGCACTAAGCAATTCAGGAGTCATTGATAGATAACTGTCTAGTAATCTGCTTACTGTCAGAGAGTTGATTAGGTCAACTTTTTTTTTTGATGCCATAGGAATCTATCAGTGTGGTCCTGCCTCACGGAATGCCATCAAAGAAGGAGATGTGGATCTGGACTATGACTGCCCATTCGTATTTGCAGAAGTGAATGCTGACTGTATGTACTGGAATTATGAGGCCACAACTGGAAAGAAAACATTAATGTTCTCTAAGTCTACTGTAATTGGCCAATCCATCAGCACAAAGGCAGTTGGTAGAGATGATCGTGTGGATGTCACAACTGATTATAAATATGAAGAAGGTAAATAAAAACACTGGTTCTTCTGGTTACGTAGCTACTTCATCCCCAAACACATATAATCTTGAGGCTAGGAGTCTCTTAGTGGGCAATTTTGGGCAACTATAAAGGTAGGAGCAAAGTTTATACTCAGTTTATTAAGTTCTACCAGAAAACGAAGAGAAGATAAAGAATAAAAAAATACTGCCTTGCCCTTTCTGATATGGAGTTGCTTTGTGGGACCTAAGTAAAGGAAGTCCAAGTATCCCTGAGCAGAACATTCGCTGTTCCACCTACCTATTGCTAATGTTTACTGACTGCCTCTGCTTTGTGAAAATTAGTCTACAGCCCAGTTATTTGACACCAGAATGAAAGGCCTCTTAAAGAAACCTAAACTAAATCAGCACTTAGTCCAGGAAAAGCAACTCTTTCAAAGGGTCAAAGAGCAGGTCAAACCTCGCTGCCACAGTGAGTAAATAGTGTGAGGGTGGGCAAGAGGCTGGCAGGGGTCCCAGCCAAGACAGTGGACCCAAACTGACCAAAGGGATAGTCCATGCCAGTGCTCAGCAATAGCAGCTCAGCAAGAGGTGGAGGAAATGGGGAGAGAAGAGTGGGGGCCTTTGTGGTTATGGCATTTGTATTCCCAAGCAACCATCCTATGTGTTGAAGCCCTGCTTTCCAGGAAGTGGCTGAACATCTGCCTTCTGTAGCGTGGAGTGGATGTGGAGTACTGAAAATATTCTTCTTTTTGCTTTGCTCATGTGCAGTTTTTGCTTTCCCTGTTGAATTGTCATTATCTTGATTTATGAGCCTTCTCACCTTCCTTTGTTTTCTCCCCATCCTGCAGCAATGGGAAGTGAGAGAGGCTTGAGATGTTTGGCTGCTGGCCACATCAACCCACCACATGGTGCTATCAGCCTTCCCTTATATCAGGGCCTTTTCTCTATTAGCAAGTTAATAGTACATTTCTAAGTATTACAACCATATAAAGGGAGAGAAATGGGAAGAGTGAGCAACTTTTGACTTAAGATTTTGTGTTACCGAAAAAAAAAGCTATTAGAGGGGCAGTGATATTACTAATGTCAGTACCAGAAAATCAAGTGTGGCTGTAGAAAACAGAGGCTCTGTTCATCTGCAAGTACAGATGCGACATTCTGCTGGCTTGTCTCTAGCAGTCATGTAAAATAAGAGATGCATGTTAACCACTATGAATAAATTTCATGGTTGTCTCTGACAGGCTCTACAAAAGAAAGAGATATTTTTAAAAAGGCCCGTAAGAAGCTGGGACTTGAGGATAAATTTGATCCTACAGCACCAACGCCACAGGAAATCGATCAAAAGCCTGACATCTCAGGGAGGTTCAAGGTGGCTGGACCTTTAGAAGTTGGCAAAGACCTCAGTCTAATTCTGGTTCTTGAAAACTTACAGTCTGATGCTAAGACTGTTCATGTAAATATGACTGCTTGGAGCACTGTGTACACTAGAAGACCAGTTCATGAGATCAGGAAGGACTCTATATCTGCCACTCTGCCTCCTAAGGAAGGTAATTTTTCAAATCACTCTTAATTGTAGTTGTAAAATTATTTTATCAGTAAATGGGCATTAGAAGCTGGTCAAATCCAGGGAAAAAACTCTAACAAATTGCAATCTTAAATTTCTATGCGGAAAAGGCTGAAAAAAAATCGTGTCACACTTGTAACCATTGAAAAGGCATGTTTCACACCACCATTTCCTTACGTAGTATTCACATTTTGAAAAACGTATCTAAAAAAAAGGAAAAGAATATGGCGAGTAAACATGAGGTTTCATTTAACAACGTTTGCATAAAGAAAATAAGGGCAACATAAGAGCGTAAAATCAACTCCAACTAAATGTGTTCTGGTCAATTATGAGGGGCCCTACTGAAAGGTAACAGGACATGGCAAACAGCAGAAACAAGAATCTTATCCATCAGCACATTAGAGAATGGAATTAAAGTGTGAGTAACAGAAACAGCTGAAACAGCCTACTAAGGTCCACAGAAAAGAAAGTTTCTATTGAAAAACTGTTGAGGAGTAAAGGACCTCAGATTTTTATTTTTATTTTTTTTTCAGATGCAGTTTGATAACCTTTTGGAAGAAATTCTCTACTTAGATATGAATATTGTTGAAAGATGACATTAAGTTACTGATAGGAGCTTGAGATTAACAGATATATCAGCATCCCTAAAGTGAGCTGAAAGATCACAGAATTGGAACTGATAGTATATTGTATTAATCTTAGGCTTAGGCTTTGAGTCACTATTGAGAAGCAGAAATAATATTTCATTTCTTTAATATGTAATTTGATTTCTGAAGTTGGGATCTATCAGCTTCCTCTAAAGCATTAGGAATTGGACCCTCTGTGAAGACAAAGTTTATACGCCTAATGGCACTGACATCATGCAGGCACCTCGTGTCTTGTACTCACATAGGCTGTGTTAAACCAGTAGCTGAATTTACAGTCAGCACAGAGGGTTTTTCCCAGATCTGATGGCAGGGACCATTGAAAGAGATTTTTTTTCCCCTCTTCTGGAGGTATGCTCTGTTTGCTAGGATTTGTAGTTAAATCTGTTTGCTACTGCATGAATCTAAGAAATTCACCCTGCGCCCATTTTCTTGCTTACATTTGTGGACTTTGCGTTGGTGACTTGTGATCTTTTCTGGTGTTTTTCATTTGCTGTCTACTGCTGGAAAGTACTTTGTGGCTTACAGTGTTTACACACAGCACAGCTACTCCACTTTTTTTCTGAACTTGATGTTTATTGTACGAATAGCCAATAATGTGGAAATGGCCTGGATTCAGAGACAGAGGAGACCCCTTCCCATCCAGTATTCCTTGATTTGAACTACAGCATGGAAACTACCAGAAAAACACATTATAACAAAAAGTGACTAGGGAAGACAAAAGAAACGTAAAGATGTCATTCACCTCAGTGTATCACGAGCAAGTAGAACTGATGAGGCCTATCAGATAATGTGCTATAACAAATGGAGTGCACTGGTAAACTCCTTAAACTTCAGCTGTCTTATCTTTCAGAGCAACTAAGAGGAAGACAAGCCAGTCAATCTGGTAGTAGGGAATGGAGGAGGGATAACATTACATTGAAAAAAAACAACACTCAGTCTCCATAGCAAACAGATAGATTTGCATTAATTGAATTTGGCAGTGATGGCTGAAGGCCCTCCTAGTCCCAGACACATCATAAAAGGAACATACTAATTTTAGGTATGAAACTCTGTGGGCTTATAAAAGTGTGTATCAATTTCTTTCTTTTTTTTTTCCTTTTTCTTCCAGAAATACAACTTCCCATTAAGATATTGTATACTGAATATCAACAGCAGTTAACTACAGACAACACGATCCAGGTAACAGCTTTATGTCATGTAGAAGGTGGGATTCAAGTGCTAGTGCAAAGAGACATCACCCTCGACAATCCTGCCATCGACTTACAGGTAAATTGCTGTCCCTTTGCTCTAATCACAGTGTCAGAGAAAAGGGAAAATGAGCTCTTATAAGCACTTTCTTCACCAAAAATATTCTGCTCATATTCTGCCATGGCCCATCATAGCATCTCGTAACACCTCCTCTTCCAATGACTGAGAAGGCTTGGACAGAAAAGAATACTGAGAACCTGGCCTCTCAAGCATTTTATTTGCACAGGTACTTGGTGAAGCAAAAGTGAATAAAGAAGTGGATGTGGAAGTGATATTTACCAATCCTATTGATATGGAACTGATGAACTGTGTGCTGCAGGTAGAAGGCAATGACCTGCTCAGAGGAATCCTTGAGATAGAGTAAGTACAAGAAATGCCTTCTTCCTGCTATTTAAGATACATGAGCAAGAATGTAGGCATGGATGACTTGGAACTGAACAGTGGGATGAGACAGCACTTTCTTCTTGCTAGGAGGCCAGTCAATGTAACATCTCATAATGAAGTACACAACTTAGCACCATCATATCCAAGCTAGGCTTTGCCTGCATAGTTTGAGAAGTCAAATAATTGCTGTTGTAATTGGACAGAACTTGTTTCCCTGCCTTTCTAGCAGGACTCACGGTTTCAGAAAAAAATACATTCTTACTCATGCAGTAAATTTTGCTGTCTATGCTACTATAGGCCAGATGGGTTGAACCTTCGTGTTCTGATTATAGGAACAACAATAGGATATGTGACTGTTTCTGTCCATACTATACGCAAATTATAGCATATATTAACCAAGGAGGTTTTTTTCCCCTTCACTTTATTAAATGGACTGCAAGTGCTAATCTGGTGTTCAGCCTTCTAAACAATTTGTGCTACATCAAACAGATAGACCTACACATATAAAACAGATGCACAAGTGTACAAAAATGAACACAGATAGTTTCGACACAGGTTGTGATCTCAAAGGGTGGTACTAAAAAGGGCAACCCCAGGTATACTTCATGTGTAGCTATTCCAGAGAGAATAAATCACAACTATAAGGAGGATAGCTTTTAAAGAACAGACTAAACCACGACCAGCAGCTATCCCTTAGATGATTGAATTTACCTTACTAAAGTATGGAACTTGAGCACAGCTGAAATCCATAAGGCAAGCAGAAAGAGAATAGGGAAAATGGTGAATATTGCAATTAAAGTTTGGGTTGGGTTTTAATAAAAAAATAAAAAAATCCAAACCAAGAACTAAACTACAGGAACACTGATTTTCAAGCTGTCCTTTCAGAACTCTACAAAATAATTATGTTAGGCTATTAATAAACAAAGTCAAGAAACTATTAGATGGTGTTGCGATAGTGAATGAGAGGACTGGAGTAAAATAGGTTTCTTTTACTATAGATCCCAGGTTCCTATTCTTATGCTTTGAGGATTTTGTATCTTGGGTTTTTTTTCCTTCAGTATTTCACAACTGAAACAGAATTTTTCAGACTGTCCCCCACTTTGTACATATACAAAATTGCACACACATTTTTACATATGCTAGCAAAGGCAGTTATTTTTAAAAAATACCTGGGATGAACTGAATTTTAACTCAATACCCACACATATAAACACAAACACACAGAGCAACTTAACATTGTCATTTGTGCTTGAGCAACTAGTAATGGTCTGCCCCATAATTCATAAGCTGTCCTGAGGGAATTTAGCAACCTCATGTTGCCTTATCACATAGAACTTTATCCTCAGGCAAGACAAGACAATATGACAGTGTAAGGCTGCTTGGAAAAACCATAAACATGAGTTTCCAAGAATTATAAAATATACTGGTTTAAAACATCTCAATTTTCATTCAGAATTTCCTGCCATGTAAGCACTGAGGTTTTCTTGATGCTATAATCTATCCTAATTCAGGAGTCTCTATTAACATTCTTAATAGTGTAAGATTATTTTTTTTTAATAATTCAGTGATGTGTTTTACATCCTCTGTTCTGCATGAAGCTTTATCTCATATGATACTAATATGTCCACCTTTGTGTGCTTATCTTGGTCACCGCACCATGTATTCATGAGAGACCTTAATGCATGGGTTTGAGTATTTAAATACATATCAAATAACCAAGTCCTGTATGGCCTTTTCATGGTCATCCTACACTGAACTCATAGGAGTTACTTAAGATGGGAGATAGTTAAGAAAGTCAAGATGATGCATAAGCCTGTTTACAGCTTATATGTTTCCTTTTTTTTTCTCTTTCTCCTACTTTTAGTGTACCGCCAGTGAAAGCCAATGAGAAATCCAGTACAAAGTTTAAACTCACCCCTTTTGAGACGGGTCGCAAACATCTACTTGTTAATTTCTCCTGTGACAAATTTGCAGATATCAAGACCTTTAAGATGGTGAATGTGATTGACTAACATGAAGATATACAATTAATGGTGTGTGTATAAACTGAACAAAATGTCACAGGAAATCTTGTATAAGAAAATAATGAGAAAATTAGCAAAACAAAGTCCTTGCTTCCTGTGATAAGGAGTTATGAACATCAGATCACCAAATTTTTACATTGTAATTTTAAATAAACTGAGGAACAGTTGATTCTTCATTTACCGCTCTGAGTGTCCATGTTGATAAGAAGAGCATCTTACCTTCTATTCAGAGACTGTTAGTTTGACATTTGTCTGTTTTTCTTTGGAAATAATTTTTTTGTATCTGCAGAAACATTCATAAACTCATTTTTACACATTCAAAGCTTTATATGGTGGACTTTCAAAGCAGTGTTTCACCTTACTGCAACTGTGATACTAGAAGGCAGCCAGGAGTTGTTCCTGGAAAAAAAGGAAATTTTTCCTTTTTTGATAAATTACAGTAACCAAATGAAGCATAGGAAATGTTCAAAAAGAATCCATGTGGTGCCCAATTTGAGAGCCATTTGACAAACACGGAGATAATTGCTTGGCTCAACACACATGGTATTTTGCGTGCTGCTATTTTGCACTTGCTGAAAGTCGTCTTTGGGAATGAAAGGGAGGGTAATCTTAAATTTTAACTTGAGAAGAATTAGAAATTCTTCACCATAGCTTGTGCATCAGGAAGTTATCTTTCAGAATTCAGGTTTAGTAAAGCTTACTTAAACCCTTTATGGGAGGATAGCATTTAAGGCCAAAAGCTGGGTTCCAAGAACAAGTGAACTAGGTGCAGGCCAGTGAGTGACTTGGTTTATGGCCAATAATTGTGCACCAGTTAAGTCAATCTCTGACTGAAGATGATCTCTGTAGATGAACTGAATGGAAAGTCAAGCTAATGCTCTATTGCACTTTGGACTGCTGGACCAGGAAGCCAGTAAGGTCTTAAAAAGTGCCTCGAGGCAGCATTTGCCCCCAACTCCACCACATAGCAGAAAGTACCTGTGACATGCCAGAGGGACTCCTCACTGTTACCTGAGCAGCCCCAGTTCTGACTGACTATATACTCTTTTTGTGTGCCTGCTTGGACATACTCACAGAAGGGACTCCACAACATTCGTGGAAGTTATACTGATCTCTTTCTAGTGAAGAGTAGTAACAATGCAAGTGCCTTGTTACCCTAAGGATATGATAGTGCAATACTTGAACGATAGACAAAAATTATTCAGGAGATGAATGAAATAAAAGAATATGTTTTTCTCTGAAAGTTAGCAAACTGCACTGTAATGTCAAGGGAAAAAGGAGGAACAAAATACTTTGAACCATTTTGGATGACAGGTGGGTGGAATTGAGCTGGGAAAAACACTTGCGACAGTGTTAAGTCATTAGTCACTTAGGAACCATGACCACTGCATTCCAAAGGGATTACAAAAGCAGCTGCTGATGCTTTACTGTGGTGAAGGTGTGGACTGGCAGGTGCCAGTTTGGGATGTAGGCCAGTCCAAGAGAGAGGTTCTGGTGGCTTGGTGAGCACAGCTGTGGGTGTGTCACACAGAGGTAAAGGTGGTGGTTGCAGCTAAGACAGAAAAAGTGTTTGGAGATGTAATTACTTATGTGAGTAGCAAGGAAGAAGAAAGGAAATCGTCATATTCCAGTGGGAGCAATGTGTAACATCTGAAGCAATCACTGTAAGTACTGAGCACCTGAACTTAAGAACTGGTCGATGCGGTTTGTCACTAGGGCTGTGTGTGAAGATCAGGTAACATCAGAGGCTTGTGGCTCTTATGGTTTCCAAGGAATATGAATTAAGGAAAAGAGAAAAAGACCAACTAAAGTAGCTCTGAACAGCAATCAAATCCATTTGAGGGAGAGTCTGGAACAAGCTTTGACAGCCTGAACATCCCAGAAATTTCCAAGAGGAGGAAGAACCTCTGAATTATAATGTAAGTGGAGATACCAAGTGTGAAAAAGTGGTTTTAGTTTGGTTTTGATTTTGTTTTTCAGGCTAGGGCTAGCATGAATGTCATAGAAGTAAGTACTCTCCTATTCTTTGAGTGTTTCTCCAAAAGGCTCAAGAAGACTTTTTTTTTTTTTTTTTTAAATAAACCTTAGAAACAGCTGCTGGAGCTGAATGGCTGCTGCTCTTCCAGTTTGTGGGGGTTTTGTTTAGTTGTTTTTTCTTTTGAACTTGAAATTCAGACTTATTTAAGTCTTTACTGAGTGCTAAAACATGATCAGTGCAGCTGCACGATCTTAAACAGCTAAATATTCCTTGCCAGAACAATGCTACTTTATTATCTGTACATGTTTAAGCAAGGGTACAGAAATATGTTCACAGTTGTGAAGCTAGACAGGCTTAGAGTTTGTACTGATTAAAAACTACCATGGTTAACAGTTTGGGGGTTCTTTTTGAAATAAAACTTTTGCTGAAAGAGTAGTATGGAGCTGACCAGCGTAACAGGTAAACAGACATTTGTTTCTGTTGAGACTTTATAATTTCACATAAATCAGGAGGCAGTTGGAGATAATTTGAGACCCAAAAAAACCCTCTAAAACCAACTCACAGCTGCTTAGCAAAACCAGAAGTGACATTAAGCAATCTGGAAGTTAAGTAATCAGGAAATGTTCCTTTTTCCTTCGTATGGCTTTTATGTCCCACCACACTCCCCATTTCCTCATCCTTAAAGATAACTTACTCATGGCACACCTATTATCCTTTGTAGGAAGTTCTTCTTGTCTTGGAATTAACGAGAATGCATTTCCTCTGAGTAAATAATTTGGTATCTCCTCCCATAATTACACCCACGTTGAGTAGGAACATTGTCATTAGGCATACGTATATTATAGGAACTAGTTAATTCATTTGACAAGTCTACAGGTATTAATAACAACTGCTAAGTACCTCTCCCTTCTCTCAAATTTCAGCTGACAGCACAAAAAGATTGCTGGTGGTTGGTCTTTTGGGGTTTTTTATGATTAATGTGACTTGGACATCCTTGAAGAACAAAGTAGAAGTTGTATGCAATTCTCTTAAGCTAAGGGAATGGCAGGTGAGTTCTGCATGTCATCTGCTTCCCTTTGGCAGATACTTTATTCCGGACTGTTTCCAAAAGATACATGCCCTGTAGGTATCTGCTCAGATCTCTTATCTGAAGGAAATTTCATATTGTAATTTGTTCTTGTGCTTAATTTTCAGTGTTCTACTGTGCTAATAATAGTGAGACCTGTTAGAGAATAATTTTTGAGCTAAGCAGAGGATATTGGGGGGGGGAAGGAAAGAAAAGAAATTCCCATTACTTCAGAAGGCACCATGCAGAACTCCATCTAAACCCTTCATATTTTAAACGGTATTTCAGAGATGTGTTATGCTTTGTATTAACAAAATTAGCTCCATCCAAATGGAGCTGTGAGCATGGAGTCTACAGATGGGAATTCAAAGATGCACTAAAACTCTGCCAAAGGCAAGTGGTAATAACAGTGTATCTGCTTTTTACAGTTGAAAATGAAGATGACTATTGAACTGGGCAATTGCCAAGCAGAGTTCTCTCTTGTTTAATGATGAAATAAACATTTTGAAATCAGTTTTAAAATGTTGCTTTGCAGGGAAAGCAGCAGCCTACTGCAGTTCATTCTTCTCCCAAGAGCATCATGATAAAGATTCTTTTTTTCAGTCCATCAGTGCTTGCTCACGTTACTTCTTTGTGTGTCTTAGACTACAAAGAAAAAAAAGATTCTTCCTTGAATTTAATTATGGCACTTTTTTTTCCCCATAAGTTAAATGTTACTTTTACTTCTTCCTCAAAGATTATGTATAAATTGTAGTTTAATATGCAGCAATATTGTTTCAGATCTGACGTAGTATTTCATTGCAATGCTATATGATATGAGACAGACTTAGAACTTGTTTGAAGATCCCTGCCATAATAGTGCATGGTGCCATAGGCCTTAATCCAGCCTTTCTATCCCACTTTTTTGTTTTGTTTTGTTGTTACTGTTTTCTTTTAAATTCCCTTCAAAATGGTGGTGGTCATGTTCCCCCATTCTGTCCCCTCTCCCTCCAACCTCACTGCATTTATGATACTAGCATTAATAAAAATTATTTGGAAGAATCTTCATCTCTTCTTTTGTTTTATAGATCTGACACCAACACATATCAGCTGGCAGCCATCAGTAAATGCAAGCACACACCATACTGACAGATATGCCAACACTGAGTTGACTGTGAGGCGAGGACAAGCCTTCACCATTACTCTGTACTTCAACAGACCAAAGCAGAATGGAGAGAGCCTAGCATTTGTCACTGAAATAGGTAATACTCCCTTAGCTTGATCCATATTCTCACAGAACTGCAATCTTTATCCCTTGTACTTCTCCACATTCTATTTAGAGATACAATTTTTCCTGATGTATTTTTAATGCTTTCCCCTGGCTAATGTGCTTATTAATATTGAAACTGCACAATGGACTGGAAACCAATTACCGCTTCTTTCTGGCAGGACCATCCCCCTCAGAATCTCATCATACAAAGGCTATATTTAACCTCTCTGAGGTGGGAGCGAGTGGCTGGAGTGCTGTCCAAGGACCCAGTGAGACTGGTTATATGAACTTTACAATATCCAGCCCAGCCAATGCTGTCATTGGACGATACAATCTCATCCTCCTTGTAACCTCAGGGAACAAGATCTTCTCCAGATTTCTGGGGCAGTTTGTGTTACTCTTCAACCCTTGGTGCCCAGGTAGGTACCAGGGCCTTTGCTCTTGAACATAACTGACCTATTTGATTTTGCATCTATACAGTGAGCTTTCTGCCTCAAGCTGCCTCTCTTTGGGTCACCAGTGGCAGCAATCTCAGCTATCTGTTCAGAGATCTGGTTTTGCTACTTTAAGAAGCTATTTGCTGCACCTCTCCCTCCCTTTTATCGTAGAGAGATGTGCTATATGGGGTGATATCAGAGACTTCAGGACTTGAGCAGATCACTTTTCTATAGATGAGGGCTGACAGACTTGTAAATTAATGAACTTCTCAGTAACATCCTTGACTTGCACCTAAATCTAAGCAAGACTTTCTTACAGATGTTAACTGCAAAGACAATGGCTGAACTGATAGAGGGCTAATGTGAGGAAGATTGACATTTCCCAGGTCTTTCATCATGGGTTGAAAAGGGATATCTCTTGCTGCTGTTTTTTTACTTTTTCTTTTTTTTTTTTCTGCAGCCTCAGCATAATACAGAGGAAATGCAAATTCCTAAACACAGATTTTTGCAAACATGCAATAGTCTAGAAACCTAGATTAGCCTTAAAATATACCACGAGTTACAGGAGCTCTTAGACAACCAAGTGACTAAAGAGCTTATAAAAGAAATGTAGCCACAATCATCCACTGTTTTCTTCTGTGTCGCTATGTTAGTCAAGGGCCCCTAAAAAATGTGTCAAGAGCCAAGATGAAAAAAGCTGCTACTTAGCTCAGCCTGTCTTAAAGATAGAAATAATTATAGAACTATGTTCAGGAAACTCGGACTGTCTCTGCATAGACAGTCTTTTGGGAAAAACCTTCCCAGAACCCCTTGGAAGATCACTTGTGATGCAACTTGCATGTAAGTTCAGATGGAAACCGCACTGCAGGCAAGGACTGAAATATTTGACAGCTCCTGAGAAGCTTATTCAAAGTACTGGCTCTAGAACATTATAATTGCGAGCATACGAACTTCAGAAAAAAAAATATTCTTCAAGTGATTATTGAAGGACATTTAGATTGCTCAGAATCATAAACTCATGGGGCTAGAAGGACCTTAGGAAGTTATCCAGTCCCACACCATGCTCTATTTAGCACTTAGGTCATTCCTGACAGATCTTTAATTCCTTCTTAACGGTCAGCCATTAGGGGAGCTGCAGTACCTCCCCTGGCAATTCATTCCAATTAAACACTAGCCTTTCCATTAGAATTTTTTCCTATTAACTAACGAAATTTTTTTGCTTTGACTTCAGCATAAAACTTGTCATTCTACATATGATAGACAAGAACAGATTTTCTCCCCTTTCTGCCCCATCCTCTTCACAAGAATTTCTGGAATTGATTACCGTGCCCCATTCCTCGCCCCCATTTTTGTTCTACCTTAATAATTGAGCTAATTTACAAATCATATTTTCTTCAGAAGTAGTATTTTCAGGATTGCTGAGCATTCTCAGTGCTCTTCTCTTTCCAACTGATTCACACATTGATGTGCAGCACCTGCAACTGCCCATAGTTCTCCAGGCTTGTGCTGGCTCAAAAGCTTGGGAATCAATAACGTCCACATTATTAAAAAAAAACCCGAAAGTGTGGACAGCCACCACAAAAATAGACTTTATATAATGTGACATTTTTAAAATAAATTATACAATCTATATATTTGCAGGAAGGGAAGGTAAAAAAATTGACTCATGAAAAGCCGTTTTTAGTATGCATTTCCTGAAATCCTGAAGCTTTTAGAAAATAATTTTAAACATTATGAAATTAAACACTGAGCTAAGTAGGCATTGCTACCTAAAGAGTGATCAAAACCTAAATATCTGCTTTCATAGCAGCTACATGTTGTGCCATAGATTAGGGAACCAACGAGTAACAATAAAAATCAAAGTGAATGGTTAACAGACTATCCTAATAACATTCCTGATAGCACTTTGGATTAAGCAAGTAGACATTTTCATTTAGGAATCTTAGAGCAAGACAAACATGATGGGAAAAGAGAGAGAAATGTCATCTGTCTGATTCTTTTCAAATGTCTATTTTAATTATAACTACCCTGAGAATGCAGATATATCCATTGAACTAGCCTGGGCTTTTCTCCATCTTCCTCACAAAAATACAACATACAGATAGGGGATATTTAGATAACAAAGACTATAATAGAATTAGGGAAAAAGTTACATTAGTTTAACGTGGAATCCCTCTTCCCCCCAGCCATATACAATAGCAGGCCTTTTCACTGAGCTGTACGTGTTCAGGGAGCTATAACAACGCATTTTCTAAATAGCAGTTTTCCCCCTTGCTAAATCAAGATTCAAATGTTTTTGAAAGGCTGCTAGTATTCTCAGCTTTAAGTGTAAAAGCATGCCCAACTTGGTTTCAGGTGACGATGTCTACATGGATAATGAAAACGAGAGACAAGAATATGTCCTAAATGAAAATGGAATAATCTTCGTGGGTAATGCAAAGTACATTGAAGCAAGAGGATGGTACTATGGGCAGGTGAGTCATAAGGAATTCATTTAGGCTCTTATTCTGTCTCCAATAGCGTTGTCTTTTATCATTACTTGCCTCTCTAATTGGCATGCCTATTTATATGGAGACTGAACAAACCTGGCTAGCCTTGCTTGTGGTTTGCTTGCTGTGTGCCTGACAGGACTTTCGTGTGAGTGGTGGCTTAACACAGCACTGAAGCTAGGACTGACTTCTACATGTGCTTGAAGCTCATGGTATAAGCGTGGACCTCATCTGTGACCAAAGCACCACAAATGACAACGTACCTGCGTGCCTCCAACACACTCACCATTTTTGTAATGCTGTAACAATGGGCTAGAACAGACACTGACATAGAATCACAGAATGGTTTGGGTTGGAAAGGACCTTTAAAGATAATTTAGTCTGACCTCTCTGCAATAGGCAGGGACATTTTCAACCAGATCACATTGCTCAAAGCCCCATCCAGTTTGACCTTGAATGTTTCCAGGGATATAACTCAAGAGAATCCAATAACTGCAATGAGGATAAGCTGGGCAGTTTTAATTTTACTTTAGTGATTTCTTCTAACAGCAGAAGGCATCCTGCCAGATTTTTGCTTTAAATAGTTAGCCATGTCTTTAACCAGTATCACACTGTGAACTGCACACTGTCTTTGTGCCTCATTGTCTCTTTCACCTTTGGGCTGGAATATCTTAGAAAGGAAGAATCATAGAATGGTTTGGGTTGGAAAGGACCTTAAGATCATCTAGTTCTGACCCGCCTGCCACTGGTAGGGACACCTCACACTAGACCATGTCGCCCAAGGCTCTGTCCAACCTGGCCTTAAACACTGCCACGGATGGAGCATTTACCACTTCTTTGGCCAAGAACTGCAGTAGAATTTCCTCTAATTCTATTTGTGAAAATATTTTCTTTAAAAAATTATCTTATTTGATCACAGTTTCAAGATCATCTTCTGAACATCTGTCTCACCATGCTTGATCTGAGCCTGTACTATCGTCAGGACCCAGCCATTGATGTATCCCGAAGAGGAGATCCTAAATATGTAGGCCGAGTAATCAGTTCTATGGTAAGAAATTGACAACTTAATCTGAATTACACATGTTTAATGCAGAAAGCATTAGTTATACCACTGAAACCCAGCCACCTGCACCTTAAACAATATAATTAACTACATATGGTGCATTACACACAATTGATTTTGTGCATTCTGTCCACTGGCCTATTTTTAGATCAATGGAAATGATAATGATAATGGAGTTCTCCTGGGAAAGTGGCAAGGAAGTTTCCATTCAGATGAGAATCCATCCAGATGGGATGGTAGTGTGGTAATCCTCCAGAAATGGCGTCAGGACAACTACAAGCCTGTTCAGTATGGCCAGTGCTGGGTTTTTGCAGGCGTCATGTGTACAGGTAAGCTTTTAAGAAAAGAGGACTGTGGTGAAATGGAGGCATTTGTGACTTCTGGTTTTATCAAAACTACAAAGCAATTAATTCTACAAGAGGAACAGTGCTCTGAAGACTGCAAATGCTGATGAATCACAAAATATTTAGACACTTAACTTTGTTTCTCAGATACATGCAATCATCAAACTAAAGTTCCGCGTGTGTTTTGTTTGTGTTGCTTGGGAGTTGTTTGTTTGGGTTTTTTTGTAGTTTTATTTTTTGTATGATTTTTTAATATATTTCAGTTCTAAGGTGCTTGGGGATTCCTACTCGGTTGGTTTCGAATTTTAACTCTGCCCATGATGCGGACAGAAACCTGAGTATTGATAAGTACTATGACAGCTCTGGAAAGAGTCTTAATATCGGCAAGGATTCCACGTGGTAAATATGATTTTTTTTTATCTCACCAGTAATTAGAGAGAGGATTTAAGAGACTTACAAATGTGAACACCAGCAGTACAAAAACAACTGAGAGGCGCCTGAATAAAATTTTTTCCAAAATGAATACACCCATTTGGAAAGAAAACATTCTTAATGGGTTTGAGATAACAATTCCAACAACTAGCCCAATTTTTTGCAATCCCTGATCTCCAAAAATTGCAATTTTCTTTAAAAGTATGTTTCCATTGACAATATACTGATTGCTAAGGCTCTTTTAATTACTGGCACCTAACCGATCTGTTCATAATAATGAACATTCATGGCACCTTTCATGCTCTGAACTGGTTTACTGCTGTCATAGCTTCCTCTCATCACCACTATAAATAGATTATTTGGACTTTATCTCACTCAGTATAGGTATTCTGAGTTTCTATTTAAACAAAGCATTTCCCACATTTGAAGGTTACTAAACCAAATCACTAAGTATATAGAATCATAGAATCGTTAGGGTTGGAAAGGACCTGAAGATCATCCAGTTCCAACCCTCCTGCCATGGGCAGGGACACCTCACACTAAACCATGGCACCCAAGGCTCTGTCCAACCTGGCCTTGAACACCGCCAGGGATGGAGCATTCACAACCTCCCTGGGCAACCCATTCCAGTGCCTCACCACCCTCACAGTAAAGAATTTCTTCCTTATATCCCATCTAAACTTTCCCTCTTTAAGTTTGAACCCGTTACCCCTTGTCCTATCACTACAGTCCCTAATAAAGAGTCCCTCCCCAGCATCCTTACAGGCCCTTTCAGATACTGGAAGGCTGCTATGAGGTCTCCACGCAGCCTTCTCTTCTCCAGGCTGAACAGCCCCAACTTTCTCAGCCTATCTTCATACAGCTCCATATATTCACAACTTAAATCTTTCACTTACAGTTCATATTGCTCCCAAAGCAAGCTGCCAACATCTATATTCTTTCCTTCCGTGTCCTGAGGTCTACACCTCAAAAGCAGTCAGTAAACCTATCCTTTGAAGGAGGCAGTGAGTTGCTGTAACAAGACAGCTTCTGTCAGACCTTAGAGAATTAAAAAAAAAAAAAAAAAAAATCTTAACTCCTTTCAAACTGGAAATTTGTAGGCCTCTATCGTACTGTGCTTTCTAGACACTGTTCTTTGTCTCCAGGGATTATCACGTCTGGAACGAAAGCTGGTTCATTCGCCCAGACCTGGGATCATCATACAATGGGTGGCAGGTTTTGGATGCGACTCCACAAGAACAAAGTAAAGGTAAGAGGAGAAGTTCTCATCATGACTTAACGTTTTGTCTTCAAACTGAGCACGACTAACGAAATTTGAATTTTTATTTTTTTTTCCATGTTTTAGGATTATTTCAGTGTGGTCCTGCATCTGTGGCAGCCATCAAAGAAGGTGATGTAGACTTCGATTATGACACATTATTTGTGTATACGGAGGTGAATGCTGATTGCAACAGATGGATTGTATACAACGATGGAACTAAGAAAAGAGTTTATTGTGATACTGAAATAATTGGCAGGTTTATCAGCACCAAAGCTGTGGGCAGCAACTCCCGTGTGGATGTCACCTACAGTTACAAATATCCAGAAGGTAAAAGAGTTATCACAAGTACCTCCTACTGAATTATTGGTGCTAGGCTAGGATGGGTAACCAGTTTTGTTTGATTATTTCTGCTCTTCCTTCAGAAAATATTTCTTCCCTTGTTTTCAGAGTACTTTCTTAACACAATGGGTATTATATTTCTGGGTTTGTGTATTTAGTGGTGTCCTTATTAAGACACAATACAAAATATAATTTAGTCCCTTACAGAGAAGTATAAAATGTAATATATACACAAAACAGGGCTATAAAATACATTTTACTACCCAAGGCAGACAAACCCTCAAGCTGTCATACCAAAAAGTCTTAAAGCTGAGTCCATCGTGTATCATGAACTGCAGGTGTGCAGTATGGGAAGTTATAGAATAATAAATACTAGTTTACTGCCATATCTGGCAGATGAAGCAGGGCAGCAACCAAGCCACCAATCCAAAACCTTAAACTCCAGTCCTAGACATCCACCTCCCAGTAGACCTCATGCTCAGTCTTTCTCTGCAAATAACTGTTTTCTTGATGTGTCTATTCCAATTCCTCATGTTTCCTTTTGAAGACCCCATTACATCCCACTCCCAAGAGAAGTGACTAATCTCCATCTCTGCCTGTATAAATTCACCAAGTTAGGCTCTCTTGTGCTCCTGCTCTGACATCCAGTCATCTCCTTGCCAATCAGTTATGTGTTTGCGCTCCTGCTGGACTTGGCCTCCACATTATTGGATTCTGGGAACAAAATACTAGGAAATGGCAAAGGACAAAGTGCCACTCGTCTGTACTTCAGAAAAAAATGCAACAAAGGTTAAGAACTGCATAGCCATACGTTTGCAGGAATATTTTTATCTTCCCTCAAAATCTTGTACCTATGTCTTTCCATCTTTTTTAAATTCAGGGTTACACAATTCATATATTACTTTGCTTAATGTTTGTGGCTCAAAGTCTTAAAAATAATGGAAAAAAAAGGAGGAAGATATATTTAACTTTTTTTAATATTTGCCATTCAGAATCAGTGGCCATATTTCAATACTTCACTCCTCAAGGTTTTAGCACAACCATATTTAATACAGAGACTGATTATCATCAGATTAGTAAAGTAACACCACATTACTGTATGTTCTGACCAAAGAAAAAGGAGTCCTGCATCCTAAACAAATACAAATGCATTTTATTTTATTTTGGTGATTTATTCACCTTATTACAGTATGTTTATTATTCTCTTGTGAAAAACCTGATCAGAGGCCTAATAAAAGTATGGGGCACTTTTAGATATTACAATATTTCTGTGTGATGCAGAGCTGACACCATGTATCATTCTGAAAGCCTTTATACAGAGAAGGAGCAATAGCAACAGAAGTACGAATTTTACTTGGTTCTTTCCTTTGACCAGGTTCTCCTGAGGAAAGACGGATTTATAAAAAGGCCTTGGCCAAGATATTTGGACCAAGCATCACAGAAGGACACAGAGAATCTCCAGATGAAAGGCCCTCAGAGAATATTAGAAACCCTGGGATCTCTGGGAAATTCAAGCTGGCTGAACCTCCAGTATTTGGCAAAGACATTACCCTGATCTTAATTCTCAATAACCTATCTTTTGACCACAAGACCGTGAAGGTGGACATGAATGCCTCAGCCATCCTGTACACAAGGAGAGCAGTGGCAGAGATCCTGAAGGCAACCACTTCTGTGGATCTTGGTTCTAAACAAGGTAACTTTTAATGTCCCTAAGGAGCCAATAGAGCTCTCTTAGCTACATGAAGTTAACTAGAAGGAAAAAACATCAATATCGTATCTGTATCAACCTCGTAGTGCATCTGCGTGTTCCATCTCTTAATAGTATTTTTATGAGCCCATTTCTTAAGCTATTTTTACTCAGAAAACTTTGACTAGTTCAACCAAGAGTTGAAGGTCTCATGAAATGTTATAGAGAAGGCTACATTTACATTATAGCTAACATATATATTATATATATATAACAAATAGGATATAAGGATGGAATAGATAAAAATTATTATACCTCTAATTTCAAGAAATACGAAGAGATAGGAATCCAGTGAAATGCAGATGAGTAGATCCCCCCGGTTTCAGGATAAAATCCTCCATTCAAAACTGTAGGGGTCAAATGAATTAAGAAAAGGATCACTAGAACAGGGAAATACACAACCAGTCTCACACGGAATAATACAAACAGACTCAGCTCTCTTATATTCTGTTCAATAATTTCAACACCATCACCACCCTCCCAGTAACTCTCTTTTCTTTAGCATTCTTTGAGAATGTAGTGATTCCTAAATATATGTCCAAATTCCAGGGAAACACATCCGATTAAAGATCCCTTATTCTTATTATGGAAAATATCTGACTACCGACAAAAGGATCCAAGTTACTGCTTTGTGTGAAGTCATCCACATGCGTGGGGTAAAGTTGCTGGTGGAGAAGACAATCATTTTAGAGGACACAAACATTATCATTAAGGTAAACAATTCTCTCTCTGATGCCGTGAACAGACAGAAAGAACCAAAGAGTGTTTCTGGAGCTCAGATTTTAAGATGAGAATGTGGGGATAAATGCATTATTTTAGGCTGCAATTTCAGATGTTGCTCTAAAATTCTGCCTGCTTAAACTGAGAAAGTAAGCATGCAAGTGAGCAATTTCTTTGCCTGAATCTGCCCCCTGTTCTTCCGAACAGCTCTGTTACCTTCTTTCTTTCCCAGTCACATGTTCACAAAACTTGTTTTCATTTCATCTATATTCTAGTTATTGGCAAGTGCTTGTGTTGTCTTTGAACAACTTTGCCTGCTCACAAAATATAGACTTAAACCCTTAATTCTAATCTATGTTAGGGACAGTTTATATTGTTTTAATGCTTTAACCCTAATCAATGATGTGCCAAAATAAATTAAAAAAAAAAAAAAAAAAAGCCACTTAGCAACCCAAACAGCAGACAGGTTTAATGAGATGTGTCCACATAGTCAAGACTATTTACTGAAATAGTGCACAAAATATTGCATACAGCTTGACAGCACTGTTTAGCTAACCCAAGTCCAGCTTCAAGTACTGAGAAAGGCGTACCAGTTGTTAAATTTCACAGCTCCTACCAATATGTCATTCAGCCTCAAATATGAGAGATGTTCTGCTTGCAGTTTGACTGAAGCCTGACTCCAAAAAAGTGTGAAACAGTGAATGATTAGAAATGTGTCTTTGCCATTTAGATTCCTCGGCGGGTTGTAGTGAACAAAGCTGTTTCTCTAGAGATCTCATATGCCAATCCCCTTCCTGAACCTGTGAACCGCTGTGTACTGCTAGTGACTTTGATGAATCAACAGGTCAAGATACAGTAAGTGAAAGCTGTAACATTCACTCAGTGCTCTGAACATGACCAACAGCATGTCTAGTTTCCTCAGTCAGAAAAATATCATAGTTGAATTGTCTTTTTCATATTTTCTATTTAAAAATAAAATGCTACCAAATATACATTGAGATACTATGATTCCTCAATCATGTTTTATCTTTTCTAAGTAGGAACTTGTTTAACAACTAAAACCTGCTAAGATTTTACTTTCATGGGCAAGAAA
Organism: Psittacula echo; assembly: GCF_963264785.1. NCBI lineage: Eukaryota > Metazoa > Chordata > Aves > Psittaciformes > Psittacidae > Psittacula > Psittacula echo. The sequence continues at coordinate 10,325,572 of NC_137747.1, read as the reverse complement.
ACGGGCATGTCAAAGTCTTTTCCAAACTAGTTGATTCTACGATTCTATATGTCAAATTCTTTTGTTTCTCTGATATTTCTTCTACAACTTGTCTTTGTGATTCTATTTTTATATACAGTACCCTAGCACTTAAAAAATAAGTCTGAGTTAAAGCAAAAAAGTAAGACACTGCCATAGCTCCCCTTGTTTCAGCCCAAAAAAGAAGTTGCTCTGTTCTCCTTTAAAGTAAGAGAAAAAACCTAAGAGCAAAATATTCTACTACTTTTTTCTTTTCTTCTGGACTCTCCTGCTTTATGGATTAACTCAGTGCTGAGTAGTTCATATCTCGTAGGGATTTATTATAAAACAGCCTGACTTGCTGTGACTCTGTAAATATTTGGACATATTCCATAAAAATATACAGAAAACATTATTCCAGTGAAAGACAATCAATTTAGGCCAAGAGGAGACAAAACAAAGAACCCCAGTCATTAGAAAAATCATATTATTGCCAAAATGGATACGAACCAAGCAGGCATTGGACAGAGTGCTGACCTTTGACATAAGAGTTTTCCTGTTCTCAGTTTGTGTTGACTATCCACACTCGTACCCAGCCCTAACAAGGCATGACATAGTGCTGCTCATTTCCACCAGGCTATTCAAGAGTAAATGAAGGCAGTACTATCTTTTCTCATTTCCTGGTCTGCACAGAGCCTCAAACCCTAAGTAATTCTCAAAACCCAAGGCTGGGAGTCAAGTAACTGTAGGTGCTCCCGTTATCATGCACTTCTGCTTCTTGGGAATCTCAAGGTAAGACAATGCAAGCCTGAATTAACTGATTTTTCTTTCTTTTTTTTTCTCCAGTCTGGCACCACTGGCACCAAGAGAGAGATCAAAAATTTATTTTGAATTCACACCTCGCAGGACTGGGCCCTTACAGCTGCAAGTAGACTTCTCCTGTGACAAATTTTCACATGTCAAGGGATTTGTAACCATTGCAGTAGCATCCGCATAATGCAGTAGAATCAATCTCCTGTTTCAGCATTAACCTGGCAAGACATCTTCCTCTATACAGGGACAGTAATGACAGCAAGGAACTTACCGCAAAAGTTGGTGACCTCTTACACTGCAATAGAATCATGTCTCCTGCTTTCACAGTGCTTAATTCTGTAGTCTCAAATTGTTTGGGGTTTGTTGGGTTTTTTTGTCCTCTTCTCTAGAAAATTGAAGTCCCTTTCTGTAGAAATAGTTTCACTGTTTTATCAAATATCATTGTGTTAAGCTCCTGGTTTTGACTTTTCCACCAGATTATTAATACAGTCTCTTTTCAAGCACATTCTAATTGTCAGCAATAAATCTATTCCTAGAACTGTCTTCTTTCATAATGAATTGTGCATTCCATGGAAATATTATGAGAAATCACAAGATTAAGGATGATGCTTTTTCCTTCATTTCTCAAGCTTCTTACCTAAAGAAGTAGAAAATCTAATTTCTGTATTTTGTGACACCTGTGAACTCTCTGAATGGGGACAAAAAAAGCCTACAAAGACTGGGAAAAGTAATGTTTGGGGTCCATGACAACAATATTTCTGTAACCTGTGGGCACAGGACTATCCCAGAGTGGACCACACATATACGCATTCAAGTAGGTAACTTAATTCCTGTGTAACGTGGCAGAGTCCCAAGCACCATTAAACACAAGGGGAGAGCCTTGCATTAATCTGGAAGTTCAGCAACAGAAGGTAACTAACACTTTCTGCCCACCAGCGTAAGGTCACTGAAGAGAAGGAACACATTTGTCTTCAGACCTTCCCAATGTAACTCAATCCCAGGCAGCCCCTCCTCCATGCCTCTGGCACGGTGTTTGCATACAGATGCCTCTTTTGCAGGTTCCTGATCCTACATTGCTGGGTACCACGTTTCACCTTAAACTCACTTTCAAGTAGCCTTAAGGATTCTCTATTACTGCAGGCAATACAGCTTCTTGAGGGACTGCTAGGAAAGGTAATGACTGACAGGACACAGTAACCACCTGGCCACATTGCTTAAGTAGAGTGTGAAGCAGTAATGATGTACAAACAGGTCTGCCAAGCCTGAAGATTTAGATTTGATGTCAGATGTATAAAATGTTTAAAGCAGAATTAATAAGGCCAAAATTCTGAACCACAGAGATGTCAGAAGTTTGATACGGGCAACTTTTGTCAGACAGGTGATAATATTTCAGTCTGACACATCCAGACATGATCACAAATTCTTAATGAAGATAATGCACAAGAAACCATAATAAAACTTTAGATTCTTCTTTAAAAATAAATTTAAGCTGCAGGTAGTTAATTTGCCCAGGTTGCCATCAATCAGGATAGGAATTCGTAAACAAAACAGAAAACAGCAACAGACAGAAAAAACACAATGTAGAAGTGTAGGGGTGAGGAAAGTAAGTGATCACCCCTTCCTCCTCAGTACAGTCCATCGCAAGTTGGGAACAGTGTGCAATCTCCTCTCAGGACCAATTGGCAAGGCATGTTTCTAGATAAATCGTGACACAGGATGAGGGAGGAAAGAGCACGAGCGAGCTTCAAGAGTGGAGAAGAGAGTGTCTGAAATTAGAGTGGGCAGGATTCACACAGCACAAGAGCTCTATAGCTTCCTTCAGGGCTCAGCTCAAGGTGCCATGCCAAATAGCTACAGAGAAACTACATACCTGTGTTATGAACACCAACCTATAAAGAAAAATTTTTAAGAGCAGAGGCTGCCATGAAATCCCCAGTACACAGGTGACTGCATAGTAATAATGTCATCTCAGTGGGATGCATTGCTTCTTACTAAGAAAGGCATATTGCAGGCAATCATGTCAGGAATAGATCATGAGAACGTCACGCCTCTCTGTATGCTTCCAAGAAAGAATGAATTCTATGCAGTTATGTGAAAGGTCTTCGGCAGACCTGCCTTTAAAAAAACCCCAAAAAACTGGTTTATGCTATCATGAATGAATCAGATCATTCCGTGTCCCCATACATCCATGCTGTACGATATGTGTATTTGTCGATACCTGCCCTCTGTACATACTGTCAAAAACTTAAACTGACACAAACGAAACCATGCAAAATTAAGCTTCTGTCCACTTCAGACTGTATTTCCTCATTAGGTCCAATTTGGGATGTTTTCCTCTTAGTAATTAAGACATCAGGATACTGTTTATCATCTTGCCTCAGCCATTCACCACTTTTAAATAAGCTTAATTAGAATCAAGACTGTGCAATTAAAGCCATCATAAGTAGATGCTCATGTAGGACTTCACTACAAAACCAGTAACCACACTGCAACCACAGGTCACACCCAAATTGTATAAATTCTAAGTTGCACAGTAGAGTTGTAAACCTTTTGCTACTCATGCTGGTGGAAGAGGGTTCAGAAGGCTCTTGAGCACTTTTGTGTCCATAACCTGAACTACGCACAAGTGTAGAGAAGAATCAAAAAACGTTATGGCAGGTAAGTTAAAAACAGGCTGATTGCTCCAGATATCACTCTTCCAATACAGATCATAGAATCATAGAATACTTAGGGTTGGAAAGGACCTTGAGATCATCTAGGTCCAACCCCCCGTGACATTTGCTGAGGAAACAAGATAAATTACATCTGGCTGTTCTCTTGGCTGTTTAGTTCTTTTTAGGTTAATTGCATTTATGGGTTATTCTACTAGAACTACCAATTTTCTTTTTTTTTTTTTTTTAATAATACCAAGAACGTTTTTCTTTTTTCCAGTAACACAGAAAAATAGAGTAAGAAAGTATTTTTCTACCATATCCATTAACTGGTCTATACAGTGCTTTTGCAGCCACATATTCAATATTTTTGACTCGTGATGCGGGCAAACTGCCCCACAGAACTTCCAGGCTGTAATTCGTCTGTGACATCAAATTGATGTCTGGCCTCAGACAAGTCACTTGATGGCTTCTGGACTCCCAGTTTGCCTCCCTACAGCATGTCTACAATTAACCTGTGCTATCTATCTATGAGATTGCATTTGCTCTGACTCTTATGCTGACTGGAAAGATTTCTAGTTAGAAAGATGCATCGTATAACAGACACACATGGAGTGTATCTAGAAGCTGAAAAATTAATATAATCTCAAATCCCACCCTATTTCTGTAGTAGAACTGTATGGATTTTCTCAGATATGAACTTCATTAAGTGATTAAAGGTGGCGCTAAACCAAGTCCATTGGTCTGCAAAGGGTTAACATGCTCTAGTCATGGTAGGAAGTTTTTGTCAAGCGAAATTCCTTTGGAATATCATATTGGGAGTCTTCATCAAGGACTTTAGCAATAGGACAAGGGGTGATGGGTTTAAACTTAAACAGGGGAAGTTCAGGTTAGATATAAGGAAATCCTTTACTGTGAGGGTGGTGAGGCGCTGGCACAGGTTGCCCAAAGAACTGATAAATGCTCCATCCCTGGCAGTGTTGAAGGCCAGGTTGGACAGAGACTTGGGCAACATGGTTTGTTGTGAGGCATCCTTGCCCATGGCAGAGGGGGGTGGAATGAGATGATCTTAAGGTCCTTTCCAACCCAAACCATTCTATGATTCTGTACTGGGGAAAGGCACTTCTCAAACACATGAATTCATAGAGGGTTCTGTATTTTTTCGGCTTTGTTTCTGCTTGTGGTTTTGTTGTTGTCATTGTTTTTTTAATTGATCAAGGATCAAGAAAGGTTGAAAGCTTTTGTAACAATCTGTGCTTCAGTGTCTCATTTTCAATAGTGGGCAATCTATCATAGAATGGTTAATGTTGGAAAGGACCTTAAAGCTCCTCCAGCTCCAACCCCTGCCACGGGCAGAGACCCCTTCCACTGGAGCAGCTTGCTCCAAGCCCCTGTGTCCAACCTGGCCTTGAACACTGCCAGGGATGGGGCAGCCACAGCTTCTCTGGGCACCCTGTGCCAGTGCCTCAGCACCCTCACGGGGAAGAGCTTCTTCCGTATATCTAACCTGAATCTCCCTTGTTTCAGTTTGAACCCATTACCCCTTGTCCTGTCACTACACTGCCTACTGAAGGTCCCTCTCCAGCATCCTTGTAGGCCCCCTTCAGACACTGGAAGCTGCTCTGAGGTCTCCATGCAGCTTCTCTTCTCCAGGCTGAACAGCCCCAATATTCTCAGCCTGTCTTCATATGGGAGGTGCTCCAGCTCCTGATCATCCTTGTGGCCTTCTCTGGACTCACTCCAACAGCTCCATGTCCTTCTTATGCTGGGGACACCAGAACTGCACACTTCAAGTAGGGTCTCAATACTCAAATGGGTTTCATCATGATACCATCGAGCAATCCATAGCACTGCTTCAAGATATACCAGACCTAACACTACCATCTGTCCTCCACTGGTTATCTTTCTCCAACAGAGCATGAAAAAACACCTAGCTTCAAGCAACAAAACTGTAAATAACTGAGATACAAGATATGCAAGAAGATAATATGCAAGTCCAACAATGAAGATACTAGCCTTTTATTCATCAGCTGTCATACAGCATTTCCAGGATTAGGCATACACTTGCTCATGAGTTTTAATACTTCTTTCTGTACATCTTTTTAAAGCATTCTGGGAACTAGAGATCTCCCCCAGAAAAAGAGCAAGAACATGGTACAGCAGAACAGCCTCTTCAAACTTTTTACAAAGTCTTATCTAAATACAATATCTTTTTTGATTTATTTTTCAAATGAAAGATGAATTCCCTGAATGGATGATTTTTCTGTCTCTGAAAGTTGCCTGCATGAAAGATATGGCAGCTGTTCCTCTAAGTTGTCATTGTTTATTTTACTAGAGCATGTAAATCCAGCCTTATAATAAAATTACATTACAGAAGCTAAAAAGATGTACATGTTTGAAGGAACAATGTTTTAATTAACTTGCCTTGTGTCTTTCTAGCCCTGAAAATAGCAAATGTCAACTGGCAATCCAAACTAAATAAAGCTGCACACCATACCTCTGATTACAGCAGCACAGAAACAATCTTGCGGAGAGGTCAGGACTTCAACATCACTCTGAACCTCCGAACAACAGTGCAATCTGGGGACAACTTCACCTTTATTGCAAGCACAGGTAATTTCCCCACAACACTTACATCCAAGTCACTGCGGCTCCAAAACACAAGTGCCTTACAGCTATGTGGTCCATTCCTGAATCATTAAACTTTGTCCTGTATAAATTCAGGATTTGTTGTCCTTTTAGGCTTAGGAGCTCTCATTTTAAAGTTCCTCAAGTACCTCAAGGCAAAAGAAGGTTAAGGTAATAGTTAATAGAAAGGTAGGGGCCATTCTCATGATGATTCATGAGCATCACTCATTTTGTGATCATTCATTTTATGATCCCCAAACATTTTTACAACTCCACCTCTCTCAGATCACAGACCACCCACCCCCACTCCTAACTCTCTGCTTCACCTGCTGAAACCCTTGATTAACTTCATGTGTTCCCTATTATAACATCCGTATGACTCCATTCATAAACCGTATCTTCCCAAAAAAACTTCTCCAAAAAATTCTCCTGACAGCTATTAGCTCTTAATGAAATGTGCATTACAGTGTGTGACTCGTCCTGCCTGCATATTTTGTTTTCAGGACAAGAACCTCATCTAGAATGGTTATGGGTGTACTCACCTTCACTGGGTTGCGCATGTAACAGGTTACAGAGATCCTCTGGATCAGAGTGCAGCTAGTTTACATTGCATAAGCATTTGACCTGACACACCACAATCTCTCAGTGTAGTCATCAAAAAAATACAGAATTAAGATCATTACTGACTCCAAGTTTGTCACCTAAAGCTGTCATTCAGGATTGCTGTCCCTCTTCCCTCTGGCAGGACCATCTCCAGCAGAATCGCAGCAGACCAAAGCTGTATTTAACCTTTCTGAAGAGGGTGCCAGTGGCTGGAGTGCTACCCAAGAGCCCAGTGAGCCTGGCTGCATGAACTTCACAATATTCAGCCCAGCCAATGCTGTCATTGGACGATACAAACTCAAGCTCCATATTGTTTCTGGGAACAAGAGTTCTTCAACACTCCTGGGCCAATTTGTGCTACTCTTCAATCCCTGGTGTCCAAGTATGTTTTGATGTATCATATCCTTCAAACAACTCATTGCGTCTCAGTCAGGAAATCTGGGTGTCATGGTAAAGCGTGCAACTGACAGTCACAGCTACAGAAAGATATTTTTTTTTATTCAACATCAAGGATTATGTTTTTGCCCCTTCAGTGCTGCAGTGCATCAAAGATCCTGTCTTTTGCTTGTAGAGTAAGAAATCAGAGGCAGGAAATATTCCAAATATTTATTCTATATCCCCCCCCCCCCCCCAATACTCGCATTCAGTTATAAACCAAGCGGTATCTACCAATAAGACACATATTGAGATTAGTGAAGGGACAGGAGCATAGTCAGTCCCCCTTAAAGGAACTTCATGCTTATATTATTCACTCTGTAAATGATTATGGAGTTCCAAGTGTGAATGCACAGGCAGCCTGACCTGTTCTCTGAACTCCCCTTCAAGTGAGATTTTCACTTACAGCAAGATAACTTTGTTTTCAGTCAGTATGTCTCATTCTGCTTCTAGATGATGATGTCTATATGGCTAATGAAAAGGAGCGATGGGAGTATGTCCTGAATGAGAGTGGAATCATATTTCAGGGCCTGGAAAAATATATTCAACAAGAAGCTTGGAACTATGGACAGGTAAACAGCATCACCTATTTCAGAATGTTGAAAATAAGAACAGTATTAGGTAAACAGGCTCTTGAGAAGGGACAAAAATTATCTCATAGCATAAGAGTTCAGAATTCCTCTCTCACTTCTTATTTTCTTGCAGATACGTATCTCATTTATCGACACATTACAGCATCATCAGGATCATCTTCCCTGTCTGGCATGTGCCAATACCAAAATAAAAGAAACAAAGCATAACTTTCATTTTCTTTTGCCTATTACATAAAATGACAAAATTCTACTTGTTTCTTGACTGTTGTAAAGGACAAAGAAAAATATTACAGTATTAACCTCTAGGTATTGCAAGGCTAGTACATCTAAATATTTACAGAGTTGGTTCAATAATAGGGCAGAAGATACTAAAAGGATATCCCAAATCTACTCAACTGAAGTAACTCAAGTTGGGATATCTGAAAATCAGTTTGGCTTTCTAAGCATAACTGCTACAGTCATAGCTCCAGTCTATATGTAGTCACATTGCTATCCTGCAACTCGTTGGGACAGTCAAAACCATTCCTGACCACTTCATGACTCACTTTTGCACTAGCAGTTGTACACAGTGCTCCTCCTGATCACTGTGACTACTTTTACACTTTTACATTACTAAATGAAACAAGGCCAGACCTGCTTTCTGCCTTAAGAGGTCATGCAGCATCCTAGCCTGACTGCATCCATGCAGCACAGTACTTTGGCACCCTGGGCCCAACACAATGTCCCGGTGAATCTGATCCACAATAATTATTTTTGTGGATTTCTTTCCACTCAGATCATCTGATATAAGGTATAGACAGTCTATCAGCTTTTATAACATAAGGGTACCTGTGGGAGCATGACAGGATGTGCAAGAGTGAGAAGCCTGATGAGCCAGATCTGGAGTGGTCTTGTGTGTTCCACCAGGCCATGTAATGTCTTTGTGAATGCTAGCAATGGCCCCAAATCATGCTCAGAAATACGCTGTCTTTCAAATACTATGGAGGCTCAGCAGCATAATGCTTGTTTTCTTTGTGGCCCTATTTTCTTTAACAGTATAGAAAATTCCTATATTACCAACATCATCCTATTGTGCTAGGAGAAAGAAAGTAGGTGGGGAGTTCGTCCTTGGGTTGATTTATGAAATTAGCCTTTAATTTATTGATTGTTTTGATTTCAGTTTGAAGAGGATATCCTTGATATCTCTCTGGCTATACTGGATCGAAGCCTGAACCACCGCCAAGATCCAGCTGTTGATGTATCCAACCGAAACAATCCTATCTATGTGAGCAGGGTTGTCAGTGCTATGGTAAAGAGATCAATTAGTTACAGCTGTACAATGCACTTACTAACAAAACCCCCAATACTTTATGGTGAATTCCTTGATGTTTTATTGGAGTAGCTAACTTTTCTGCAAAAAAAAAGAAGAGACAAAATGGAGATATATTTTCAAAAACAACATAATCAAGAATAATAGAATGGTTTGGGGACCCTAAGGCTCATCCAGTTCCACCTCCCTGTCATGTGCAGGGACAGCTGCCACTAGACCAGGCTGCCCCAAGCCCCTTCCAACATGGCCTTGAACACTGCGAGGGATGGGGCAGCCACAGCTTCTCTGGGTAACCTGGGAACACACCTTTCACTAATTTTGAAAGCTTGTGTCCGTTCTGAAATCATTTGCTAAGTTTTTCAAACACCAAGAGAAGCATGAAATATTTTGGACAACCAGTGTTGGCATAGCTGCATTTCATGTGTGTATTCAGTATTCTTCACTTAAAGGGTATTTGTTCAGGAAGACCTGTATGTATTTCCTTGAACAGTTACATCTTCTCAACACACCCCCATCCTCACAAACATACTGCACAACTAGACCACTGAAAAGTTTTCCATTTTATAAAGAGTACATGCCTTACTACCACATTCCAACTGTTGCATGTGAGCAGACAAAATTCTATCTTGGATTCAAATACTATACCCCACCACTCAGCCAATGAGAAAGGTGGCACAAAGAGGGTCATTCCCTCTCTCCCTTCTTCTGTAAATGTTTTAATTCTCTCATGAGAAGGACTCTTTCAGGTTAACAGCAATGATGAAAAAGGAGTAGTGGAAGGGAAGTGGAATGGAAAATACTGCTCAGGAACCAACCCCCTGCAGTGGAGTGGAAGCGTGACCATCCTTCGAAAATGGTACAGGGGGAGATACAAACCTGTCCGGTATGGCCAATGCTGGGTCTTTGCAGGAGTAATGTGCACAGGTATACATGAAGGGGTGAAGAATACTATCAGAAAGGAAGCTTACTAGAATTTCTGTAGCTTTAACTTTGTGATGCTGAAGGTGTGACAGAGAGAGTGAAGAACCTATGCTTTCCATTCAGGAAGGGTTATTTTCTTCTATTTTAAACAGCCGTAAGTTGTAGAGTACTGCACCCCAGTTTTGTGAATCACCAAACAAAACGCAAAGCAGTTTGCAGGCTGAAAAGAGCAAGGTTTCCTGTTTCAAAGCTAGAGTTCAAATTAAAACCAGTGCTCTTCTATGTCCTCACAATGCCAATGTTGTGTCTTACCTACTCCTGACAAAAAAACAAACCACATTTCTGAGGACCTATAAAAGGAGCTGCATGTTGGGAAAAGTGTTTCATCTTCGCAGTTTGCATTCAGAGCTGCTCTGAGACAAGAGCCACTTCGGGGAAAATACAAAGAAAAATTAATGTAAATGAGTAATGTCTCAGACAGAAAGAAGAAAAAGAAGGCAACACAGAAACAAACACAGGGAGAAAATGGGAAAGAGAACAGGATGAAGAATGAAAGATTAAAATAAATGGGTGAATCTAACTCTTAAAAAGAACATGGCAGCTAAGAATGTCATGCTAGTGGAACTGTCTTCTAAGCAATTGTGCACAATGACACTGACTTGCATCATTATCTAAGAGGGAAGTTTCTGAAGGCTTGTTTCCCCACTGAAAACATATACACTAGACTGCTTTGCCTAAAAAAACCCAGAAAAATACTTTCTAAATGTCTGTATAATGGATTTACAGCACTTTCATGCTATTCTATATTACAGTTCTGCGATCCTTGGGAATACCTACTCGTGTTATTACAAACTTCAACTCTGCTCATGACAGGAATATAAATCTAAGTGTTGATAAGTACGTTGACATTTCTGGAAAGACCCTGCACTTGACCGAAGACAGTGTGTGGTAAATACAATTATTTCTTTTTCTTAGTATTTCTTCCATTATATTCTCCTCTAATTAAAAGATCATGCTCCTGAAAAACCACATGCTCCCAGTGGTATAAAACCCTATAACAAACAATCAGCAGAGTGTTCAGAAATGCAGCATGTGGTCAGTTTCAGCATTACGAAGAATTAGCAGGGGAGATACTTTGTACCACTGCTATTGAACATATAACTTGAAAATATAACTGCTAATTTTGTCTCTACTGTATGAAAGCTTAAAATAATAAAAAAACCCAAATTGAAGTGCCCAAAAATGGAACCAGCTGGTCCCTCGATTCCCAGAGCAGAGCACTCTCAGGAGCCGCAAAGTTTTAAACCCAGTTCCTGTGCTACATGCTGTTGAGTGTCTTAAGTCTTTCATGATTACCATTAGACATCCCTTGCACAGTACTGTGAGGTTACCAAAGTAAAAATGACACATTTAATGCAGCTGAGAAATAAATCCATCCCTTAGGAAGAACATGCCATTTCTTTCTAGACAGAAAATATCACACTGCACATGAGTTGTACTGCATGCGTAAGTGTTTCAGTCACTAAGCACACTATACTATGTGGACCAAATGGGCTATATGTGACATGAAGTTGAAAGCAACTGTGAAATAAATACCAGCAGATAGCAATGTGCACAGGAGACCTTTGGCTGTGAAGTATGTTGCTCTGGAATGTCCAGAATTCTTCAATACTTGACTCTGCAATGAATTATTTTCATTTTAACATTTTTCTCATAACATCCCAACATTCCTCAGAGATCTGAACGCAAAAAACTGGCAAAGAAGGCTAAAGAGGTACTCAAGAAAGGAGTTGGCAGCTGGTCTCTCCACAGAGTTTTCAATCACTCAACAAGGGTTATTTCATGCACTCTACCAGAAATGTACCAAATCTTTCAATATCAAATTAACTGTATGAATTAGAAATTCCCTGTTCTACCTCCCTTATAGGAATTTCCATGTTTGGAATGAAAGCTGGTTCATTAGAAGAGATCTTGGCTCTTTTTATGATGGATGGCAGGTTCTGGATGCAACGCCCCAGGAAAGGAGCAAAGGTAACACTGCTATAAATATAAAAAGCTGTAGATACTGTTACTCCTAAGGACTGGTTCTGAAACTTCAGGATAGCTCTCTTCCGTCTGCTCTCTGTAGATGTAGCATTAATTCAAGTGCAGAAGAAAAGTAATACTCACATCAGTCTCCAGTAAACGCTTTTCTGTCAGCCTCTGGATTGCCTACCAGCATGCAGTTCTTACTTTTTTTTTATCTTCTGCCTCCAGAAAAGCCAGCACATCTTAAGTTCATCTCTCTCACCCTTGCCTGTCTTAGCTCCTAACAGATTCATAAAATGACACAGAATAGCTAAGGTAAACCTTTAGAGTTAGTTTACTCCAACCCCCTGCTCAGCACAGGGTCAATTAGAAAAGGTTTCTCAGGACCCCCATCCAGTGGGGTTTTGAATATTTCATAGGACGGATACTCTACAAGCTCCCTGGGCAAACTGTTGCAGAGGTTGACCACCCTCACAGTAAAAGTTTTTTCTTTTGTTTAAATGGAATTTTCTATGTTTCAATTTCTGCCCACTGCTACTTGTCCTTTCACTTTATATTACTGAGGAGTCTGATTCTGTTCCCTTTACGTCCTTCCACCAGGTGTTTATACACATTGATAAGATTCCCCCAAGCCTTTCCTTCAGGTAAAACAGCCCCAGTTATCATCCCTTAATCTTTTTTGTGGCACTCTGAAGGACTTGCTCACATATGTCCGTATCTTTCCTGTACAAGGAGCCCAGAACTGGACACAGCACTCCAGATGTGGTCTCACCAGTGCTGAGTAGAAGGAAAGGATCATGCTCCTTGACCTGTTGGCAATGGTCTTCCTGATGTGGCCCTGGATCTTGTTGGCCTTCCTTGCTGCAAGGGCACACTGCTGTCATTAGACACATTTGCTGGCTGGCACTGGACAGATTTAGCAGCAAAACAAATTAAAACTCCTTTTAGTAAGATGCTAAGTAAAGATTTCAGAGCTTATAGTCACAGGTCTGAACCAAACAGTTTACATTAGAAAATAAAATATAGAATCATAGAATAGTTAGGGTTGGAAAGGACCTTAAGATTCCAACCCCCCTGCCATGGGCAGGGACACCTCACACTAAACCATGGCACCCAAGGCCTCATCCAACCTGGCCTTGAACACCGCCAGGGATGGAGCATTCACAGCTTCCCTGGGCAACCCATTCCAGTGCCTCACCACCCTCTCAGTAAAGAATTTCCTCCTTATATCCAATCTAAACTTCCCCTGTTTAAGTTTGAACCCATCACCCCTTGTCCTATCACTACAGTCCCTGATGCAGAGTCCCTCCCCAGCATCCTTGTAGGCCCCCTTCAGATACTGGAAGGCTGCTATGAGGTCTCCACGCAGCCTTCTCTTCTCCAGGCTGAACAGCCCCAACTTTCTCAGCCTGTCTCTGTACGGGAGGTGCTCCAGTCCTCTGATCATCCTCGTGGCCTCCTCTGCCCTTGTTCCAACAGTTCCATGTCCTTTTCATGTTGAGGACACCAGAACTGCACACAATGCTCCAAGTGAGGTCTCACGAGAGCAGAGTAGAGGGGCAGGATCACCTCCTTCGACCTGCTGGTCACGCTCCTCTTGATGCAGCCCAGGATGTGGTTGGCTTTCTGGGCTGTGAGTGCACACTGCAGCCGGCTCATGTTCATTTTCTCATCGACCAACACCCCCAAGTCCTTCTCCACAGGGCTGCTCTGAATCTCTTCTCTGCCCAACCTGTAGCAGTGCCTGGGATTGCTCATATATGCCCCATTACTCTATCCTGTATTTTACTGGACACTCTGGAATGGGTAGGAATATATAATATCCCTGTGGCATCCAACAACATGGCATATATATACAAGGCCACATGAAAGAAACTCCAAACTGTTCTTTGGTTCTGAAACCAAGTGACACAGAATGGCTTTTGTTCACAGCACTGAACTCCCCCTACCAGACCAAAATAACAGCACAACCTGCTGGGAACAAACCCTGTCCCATTCCCTGAATTCTTCACAGCCACTGTCTGAAAGATATCTCATTGACAAGGGAAGAAATAACCACACTAAGGAGCTTGCTAGCAAGCAAACAGTGTTGACAACCAATAGGCAGCACTTGGGTTCACACTTTGGCTCTAGTTTTTTTTTACTAATACAGACACAACTTATTTGATCTAGTTTGATTACCTCCATCAAAAGAATAATTTATTTGGCCATTTAAAACCCATCAAACTCCAGATAAAGTGCTTCTCATTCCCGACTACTGAGTTTACCAAACTTAGCTTCCTGGTTCTTCTCAATGCACATACAGCATTGATGGCTCGCATCTCATAAGTCTGACTACACTTCAGACTCGGTGCCCATCCTCTCCTTTCACAAAACAGCTTAGCATACAGCTTTGCAAGCTTTGGAGGGTTAGAATATTTCACACAGTACACATCATAAAAAGTATTAACTTCCTACACCTTAGTAGCCTTACGACCTCCTCTGTGCTCTTACCTTTTGATAGAAAATGCAAGTGGAATCTCTGGATATGCTGTTACCATAACAGACAGATGTAGAAACAAAGCACTTTATCAAAATGTGTCTTTGGAGTGACTACCTCTCCTTCTTGCTGTCAGCATGAGTATTTGTGTTCTTTTGCAACAGGCAGTCATTTAACTTCTCCCTCTCTCTAATACAGGCATATATCAGTGTGGTCCTGCCTCCACTAGAGCCATTAAGGAAGGGGACGTGAACCTGGATTATGACAGTTCATTTGTATTTGCAGCAGTGAATGCTGACTATGTTACTTGGATTCACTATAGCAACAAAAGAAAAGAGAGAATTTATTCCAATACTAGGAAGATTGGAAAATTTATCAGCACCAAAGCAGTGGGCACCAACTCCCGTGTGGATGTCACTGCTAATTACAAATACCCAGAAGGTAAATTCTTTATTACAGTTGTCTAGCCACTGATGGTCAGAAGTGAAAAGAATTTTGGCCTTCATTGGATTGAGCACTGACTTAATTTCTTTACTTCTGGAGCAAACGAATTGTGAATTTTCAAAGTTGCAGGGCTCACTGTCAGCTGATCATGACTCAATGCAGCTTTTGTGGCCCTTGATGAAATAGCAATGTATTCAATACAAAGTCAAAGCTACTTCTGTTAACATCCTGTCCCAGCTGTTCTGATCAGGTGGTGAGAATATTTCTGTTATGACATGCAGCAATAGCCACTTGGGAGAGTTCTTGCAAAAGGATTTTTTCACCCTTCTTAATTTCCGAGGAGATGGCAATTACAGCAGCTTATGAAGCACGGAGCTCTGTGAGCTCTTCCAGGCTCATAACTTCTAACAAGTGCCTATGATCAGCCAGCCGAAGCTGGCAGGCAGGTTTTACATTCCAGCCTTTATGGCCATGTACACTCATTTGCTTTTGTATGACAATTATTTAGGTTAGACCTCACTTTCTCCTCGTGTATATTTTTGCCCTCCTCAGATTTCCTAAACTGTATTTACTGGGAGCAATTATAGCTGCCTTGCACTATATACAACATTCACGAGACCTCTGACCATGTTATCTTTCAAAGCAGGATCCCGGAAAGAAAGGCAGGTGTATAAAAAGGCACTGAAGCTGCTTGGTGTGAGAAGCACTGGGAAAAAAACCAAAGTTAAAAGACACAGAAGACAATCTTCAGTAGCATGGAGACAAAATATGACACAGCCTGCACAAAATCCCAGTATCTCAGGGAAGCTGATCCTTGATGCGTCTCCTGTAATTGGCCAGGACATCCTCCTAACCTTCGCACTCAAGAACTTAATCTCAGATTTCAAGACCGTAAAGGTTAAACTGAGGGCTTCAGCCATTCTCTACACAAGAAAACATAAGGCAGAGATTTTGCAGTTGTCTAGGTCTATCAAACTTGGATCTGAAGAAGGTAATTTTAATTTTATTACAGCTTAAAACAAGACATAGCTTTGGTTTGTGGCCAAATCACATAGAAATAATGAATGGCTCAAGAAGTGCAGGACCTGTGGAGGTTAAGGCTATTCAGGGGAAGAGAAACATATGTATTTGCCCTGTCTTAACCATTTGCCTTTGAGCACTGTCAGCAAGGATACTGAGCTTTCATCTGACCCAGCACAGTCATTATTAGTTCTACATTAAGACCTTTTTTGATAAGATAGAACAACTACAAGACATACACAGGAGACTACTCAGATATCAGCTCCCCATAAGCAAAACATAAACACAGATTTAAGGAGGAAACATAAGCATACGTCTTTTGCAGCAGAACAGGAACTACCTTCAGATAGCAGCCTTTGCCCTGCTTTTATAGGGCCAGTGCTGAAAAATGAGACATGTAGAAGAAATGAATATAGCTACCCTCTGAAGCTAACACACACACATTGTAAGCCTTTCCACTGTTCCAGCAGTAGATTAACTTTTTTTCTCAATGTACTGAGATCCACAGCACACAGGCTGATGGCGCACACTCTTTAAGGCAGAGGCTGGACAGCTGCTTCAGCAAGGGCATTTAAACCAATCCACCTTCTCACTTTCGCCTTCTTTGCAAGAAAGGAGCATTAAATGCTCAGCTTCAGATAGATGAAAGAAAAACCAAACCCACCAGCAGGGGTTGCTATATATATCCATCCTCCAAACTGTCCAGCTACCAAACGGTACCTGGGAATTTAGCGTTTGTTGTGAATGTAAGTAAAAGTCACCCATAAGCATCATTCCTGTCTATGGGCTGTCACACTCACAAAAGGACAGACCCAGGGTGATAGCATCCTTGCTCCTTAAAATACAGATAGATGACAGATAGCTGGTACTTAGACACAGGAAAAAGAAGAGAGGGAAACCCTGTTTTTATTTACATTCCAGTGAAAAAGATTTCAATCAAGATCTCCTATTCCCAGTATAAAAATGCTCTGATGGATGACAGGAAGATCCTAGTGACTGCTGTGTGTGAAACCAAACAGGGAGCCTCGCTTCTAGTGGAGAAGGATATTGTACTTCAGCATCCTTTTCTCACCATCAAGGTAAAAGCTAGTTCCCTTTGTGTCCCTGTAGAGATACGTTGAGAAGAACTAGAATCCTTACTCCATTTACTCCTCATGGAAAGGAGTGTGGGAAGTGAAATCATGCCTGAGGGTGATTTGATCTTGTTGCTCTAGTAACAAGCCATATGATACAAGTGAAATGAAATACACTAAAGAAAAGCAAACTATTCCAAGACATAGCTGTGCTATGGCATTCTTCCCAGTGCTTGTTGATATGGCACTGATAAAAGTTCTCAGTGTTACGAGGGTTACAAGGTAAGATTATCTCCAGAGAAACAGACACAGAGAGGGAAACAGAGACACAGAGATTTAGTTCACATCTAGGACTCCACTGTTGTCAGGGAAGTCTAATTATTCTCTTCCAGTTTATTTAGGAATCATGGTTTTTACAAAAGAAATCTACTTAACTGATAATACCTGGGGCTGGGGCTGTGAGGCTTCGTATTACAAA
The DNA here is from genome assembly GCF_963264785.1 of Psittacula echo. Taxonomy (NCBI): domain Eukaryota; kingdom Metazoa; phylum Chordata; class Aves; order Psittaciformes; family Psittacidae; genus Psittacula; species Psittacula echo. The sequence goes on along the minus strand of NC_137747.1, from coordinate 10,308,100 downwards.
TCCTCTAAAAAGTGTTGGTCAATGAGAAAATGAACATGAGCCGGCTGCAGTGTGCGCTCGCAGCCCAGAAAGCCAACTGTATCCTGGGCTGCATCAAGAGGAGCGTGACCAGCAGGTCAAAGGAGGTGATCCTGCCCCTCTACTCTGCTCTCGTGAGACCTCACTTGGAGTATTGTGTGCAGTTCTGGTGTCCTCAACATAAAAAGGACATGGAACTGTTGGAACAAGGGCAGAGGAGGCCACGAGGATGATCAGGGGACTGGAGCACCTCCCGTATGGAGACAGGCTGAGAAAGTTGGGGCTGTTCAGCCTGGAGAAGAGAAGGCTGCGTGGAGACCTCATAGCAGCCTTCCAGTATCTGAAGGGGGCCTACAAGGATGCTGGGGATGGACTCTTCATCAGGGACTGTAGTGACAGGACAAGGGGTAACGGGTTCAAACTTAAACAGGGGAAGTTTAGATTGGATATAAGGAAGAAGTTCTTTACTGTGAGGGTGGTGAGGCACTGGAATGGGTTGCCCAGGGAGGTTGTGAATGCTCCATCCTTGGCGGTGTTCAAGGCCAGGTTGGATGAGGCCTTGGGTGATATGGTTTAGTGTGGGGTGTCCCTGCCCATTGCAGGGGGTTGGAACTGGATGATCTCAAGGTCCTTTCCAACCCTAACTGTTCTATGATTCTATGATTCTTTTACCTTATCAGGAAAAGGGGCACTTTTCACCTTGTAACATCTTCTCAAATGATGAATAATTAGAACCAGAGGCTATTTTTTTTCCTTACTTCCTTAAGACAGATGCGTGACAGATGTTGTACAATGGATAAAAAGCAATTTTTAGTCTAAATAGCCTAACTTCTTTTGGACAGCTCAGCACATTCACATGCTGCATCAGACATGGGATTGAATGCCGTCTGTCTACTGTACTGTAAACAACATACAGGGAGTATGATAATTTGTGGAGTCTTTCAGAGCTCCAGACTAGATTAGCTATCCCAAACCACTGTCAGTAGCACATGGGAAAAGCAAAGTTACGCAGGGGAACAAAAGGCTGGATTTTTATAGGTCTGGTGATTTCTGAATACCAAGTTTTAGTGAGACTTTGTAAAAAGATTTCTATGCTGTATCATGCAAATAAGAGTCATCTTATATAAGGCAGGCACCTGAATTAAATTACTTCAATTCAGTGACTACGTTTCAAGAAGGGTTTGTGTTTCTGTTGATTGAAACTTCCATATAAACATACACTCAACAATGGAGAAAGGCAACTGGGGTGTTGGACTTCTCCATTATGTTAATTAACATTAATACTCGCATTCTCATTATGTTCTCAGTCTGGTAAGTATCATACACTGTGTTATACTCAACACCATACACTGACCTAGCTAAAAAGTTAGGACTAGGCTGACTAAATCAGCCAGCCACACTGGGTTCAAACCTGAACTCTGATGCCCCAAAATAGGTACATATATTAATTCTTGGCTCTTTCCTGTCCAGGAGACCCTAAGAGAAGGTAAGTAGTTTGAAAAAAAAAAAAAACCATGAGAAAGAAGTGCGACTTGAGAAATGCCGTGGCTGAGCAGAAAGTTTTCTCTCTCTAGGTCCTTGGTCCAACAGTGGTACACAAGGCTGTTAATGTGCAGGTCACATTTACCAACCCACTGCCTGAAGTGGTGACAGACTGTGTCCTGAGAGCAGAAGGTAGCGGCTTGCTCAAAGAGCAACTCAGAATCAAGTACGTAAATGCTACATGGCTAATAACTTCTTCACTTTTGTGGGAAATCTGGAATAAAAGTGGGGTTTTTTTAAGAATCAGCCAACCTCCTGAGTTTTGTTTGCACCAACCTTGGACAAAATACCACCACATCACTACTCTGCATATACTACTTGGAGTTCTTTACACCTCCTTTGCCAAACCTTGAATTACAGAATGCTCAGGAAGTAGAGAGACAGCCTGCTTCTAATGACAGCATGTAACTCAACACTCCTGTAGTTAGTGGCTGAATTACTTAAAGGGCAAAAGTTTTAAAACTTCTTTTCTTTTTGTGGTTTGCAGAAGGAAAATCAAACAATCCTTGAAGGATAAGGGAAAAAATGGTATCTTTTTTCCTTCAGATATTAAATTACTAAAGAGCCAGGACATACACTGTAATGAAATGTCTTAAAAATGTGTCCACTGCTATCATACCAATTTACCATACACTACACTGTACAGAAACTGTTCTCCCATCTCCTCCATGGTTATTATTTTTAAAACATTTTTTAAAGTCTTCAGAATTTTTATGTTGGGGAAGTTTCACAAAGAAACCGTGAGGGGAAAACAAAAAAAAGATGGCAAAAGTGGGATAATGATACAAATCACTAAGGCTTCATTTACGTTGAATACAAAATTCAGGCCTAGATTGTGACCTTGAACCTTAAAATTTGCCTTTCCAGCATTGGGTTTGCTCAGCTTCAATACCTCCTTAGAGCAAAGAGGTCCTTTTTCCCCACGCTCTCCGTTTTCTGGTGCTAATATCACTCTCCTTGGTGTTGGACAGCCAAGAGCCTTTCAAACTATGTACATAAAATAAACAGGTAATTATATTTACCACACCAAATTACAGCATGAGCATATCTACAGTACTATAAATGTTGTGAGTGTTCAGGGTAATATACAGTTGGTTTTGAGCTCTTCTAAAGATAATCCTTCTGATCATTCCTGAGGTGCTCAATACATTTTGCCCTCATGATATAACTCTTAATCCCCTACGACAGGTTGAGAACTGCAACTATTCCACCACATTCATTCCAGCTTAATTCCTCAAGGATAGTCTTGTGGGGACTGTGAACATGGAAGGTTATGTCCACCTGTGCTAGGAGCATGCAAACACAGCAGCCTCTGACTCTTCCCTTCCATACTGTCCTAGATTTGTAGACTCAGTAAGAATTTTTCACGTGCTTTAACTTACAACTGTATTCTTTCTTTCAGTGTGGCAAGAATGGATCCCATGGAGAGCTCAACAGTCCAATTTGAAATCATACCCTACAGCAGTGGCACAAGGCAGCTTCAGGTGGACTTGGTCTGCATCCATTTTTCAGACATTAAGGGGTTTGTGATGCTTGATGTGGCTCCTGCTCAGTGACATCACCTGTACATCAGTACAGTTTTGGCTCTGTTTATGAGACTGATGTAGCGTTCATACATTATTCTGACTGGCAGCTCAGAAGCACAGACTACTCAGCCAAAGCAAAGTGACACAATATGAACAGAAATTAAGAAAAAGGTACTAGACATTATACTCATAAAGACAATGTCATCTTTTTCATTCCCTAACCTGTTTTATGGTCCTTCATGAATAGAATTCCTAGTGGAAATCATTACATAATTTAACTTGAAGGAGAGGATCAAGTGTGATGGTTTTCAGCATTAGAGCCTGTAGCAATGATAACAGCTAGTTTTTCAAGCAACATCATTTAAAATCACTGTTGTGTAGGCTTCATTGAACACAACTTAAATATAATCACTAAATATAAGTTTTATTCAGTAATAGCCAAAATACTATCCAAATAGCTGACATAATTCAATTCTAGAATTAAATTTGTTATTTCATTTAATTATTAGGAGGAAAATGCAGCAATAAGATATGACAGCGTTACAACAGAACTCTTCTTATGACTGAAAAAATTAGAAGCTATTTAATAAGCAATACTCTTTGATTCACAGTTGTCCTATTCAGATCATGACTTAAACATGAGATAAATCATAAATAATTAAATGCTTGGCAAAGATGTGACTGGGAGTAACAGTACAAAAGCAGATAAAAGAAATAAGTCCTTGATTAAGGAGTGGCAAGTACTAGAGTATCTGAAATAGTAACAGGCTGGAATAGCTGTTCCAGAAAACAGAAGTTAAGCAGAACATCATCAAACAGTAAAAATGTGACCTGTCATCTGGACTGACACATTTATTCACACACGTATCTTGTCACACATGCACCATTGTCTCAAAATGCGCAGAGTTCCTTCTGAATGAACCACAAGAAAGAATGAAACTTCTCCACAGATAACTGAGTAAATCATTACCACAGCAAATCTGACTGAAACCAAAGCACATAACTGAATACGAGCTGGCAGTGCGCGCTCGCAGCCCAGAAAGCAAACAGTATATGGGGCTGCATCAGAAGCATGATCAGCAGGTGGAAGGAGGTAATCCTGCCCCTCTGCTCTTGTGAGACTTCACTTGGAGCACTGTGAACAGCAATGGTGTCCCCAGCATAAGAAGGACATGAAGCTGTTGGAGTGAGTCCAAAGGAGGCCTTGAGCATGACTGGGGTCTGGAGCACCTCCCGTATGGAGACAGGCTGAGAAAGTTGGGGCTTTTCAGCCTGGAGAGGAGAAGCTGCGGGGAGACCTCATAGCAGCCTTCCAGTATCTGAAGGGGGCTACAAGGATGCTGGGGAGGGACTCTTTATTAGGGACTGTAGTGACAGGACAAGGGGTGATAGGTTCAAACTTTAATAGGGGAAGTTTAGGTTAGGTATAAGAAGTTCTCTACTGTGAGGTGCTGAGGCGCTGGCACAAGTTGCCCAAAGAAGTGATAAATGCTCCATCCCTGGCAGTGTTCAAGGTTGGGTTGGACAAAGCCTTGGGTGACATGGTTTAGTGTGTGGTGTCCCTGCCCGTGGCAGGGGGGTTGGAACTAGATGATCTTGAGGTCCTTTCCAACCAGAACTATTCTATGATTCTGTCACTGATACACTATAGTTAAGCACCATGCAAATTTGCATGTATACACATCTTTCTTACAAATTTACCTTCTCATTACAGCCTCAATTATCACGTACTTTAGTTGGCTCTACCAGGAAAAGAAAGTATTTGACTCCTGAGAAGGGGAAAAAAGATATTTACCAAAGAAAGCCCATATCCTACAGGTTCAGCCCCAAAACTTGTTCAACTGGCTGCATGTCTACAATCACCCTCTTCCACAGAAGCTTATAGATAATAAATTTAAAGTAAATTTACATTTTAATGTAAAATTGTATTTGAACTGATTAAGGAAATAGAGATGTCACAGCAAGTGCACTCAGAAGGAGTGCAGGTGCACATATAAAATCTCCCCTGTTCCAGGAGCATGTTTTATCCAAGTCTTAAATGTCCATTTGCTAAAGTCTCCTTCTTCTATCAATCACATACACAGAAGGATCATTCCTACTTTTATCTAAGACAATATCATCTTTAGAGATATATTATTTATGTAGCTGCACGAATATACATAACATTCTTTTAAAAGAAGTGGTAAGAAAAAGTCTTTAGCCCAGTTTATTCTTTTAATGAGCATTAAAAAGAAAATATAAAGAACTTCTATTTTAAAAGGTGATTTGATCTTTAGGACATGAGAAATGTTAAGAATTCATAGGAAAACAGAACACGGAACCCAAAAAATTATTCTATTTTCATCTAAACTAAGTGCATTTGGTTTCCATGAGTTTAGGAGAACATGACTGCAACTGGTCAATACAGTAGTAGAGCCAGCAACTGGTCCTATACAGTAGTAGAGCCACAAATGTGAAAATAGCTACCAGCAACTCACAAAAAACAAGGGGGGGAGGAAGGGAAGAGAGAGAAGAAAGAAGAAAAAAAGAAAAAAAAAAAAGTTAATTTAGAAAGAGTTAAATGAGTTTATCGGAGGGGAAAACCTGGTTCACATTCCCATTGGGCAGAGACAGGAAAAAAACGCAGCTAATGTAATAAGTAAATTGCTCAATACTCTGCTGACTTAGGTGCTCAGTTTCGCAGGGCAACTGCAGAAACAGATACCTGTACTGTTTAGTTTACAGAAACTACCTAAATACTTTTTACTATAACTTTTCTAACTTAAGGACAGCTAAAAGCTTTCAGGACTTACATGTAACTCTGAGACTGACTGCTATACTTCATTGCATTTTAAATACAAATGATGGACAAGTTTAAGGTGCCAATTTGGAAGATACATTGCAAGAAAAACTGACTGAGCTATCATAGTGCCCCACAGCAAAGGATCCGAAACTGTATCCTCTTCATAAGGAACAGCTGCAGTTGCCTAGGAGTATTTACAAAAGCTTTGCTAAGCATAAATACAAGCAGTTTCCCAAGGAGAAAATTAATGTGTGTGGGGATGCACCCTACAATGCTCTCTGGCTTTGCGATCTCATCCCCTACTAGTCTGAATCTATTCTAGATCGAATAGGCAGTAGTAATGATCAGAAACCATAACCAACACAGGCAATCAGTCAATGCACTGGTCCAGATTATTTCTGCATTATGCATTTTAACAAAATGGGAGTGGGGGCTGGAGGAAAGTTTGAGTGACTTTTTGGTCAGAAACTTCTTACTGTACTACCAGGAGGATGGGGCAAACTTGTCCACAAGACCACATGAAAAAAAGCAGCCTATGACATGTATTTTTGTTTTGCACTGGCACTACCGCCAAGGTTGACACTTGTCCACACCTGCTGCCACACGCTTCACCCAGCCCTCTATATGTATCCTAGAAAGTCATTGAGTCTACCCTCCTAACTTATGCCACAAGATGTTCCACCAGTTTCCTTTCATGCAGGTATCATAAAGCAGACAGAAAAAACTGATTTTTCTGTTTGCAGAGAGAGATACTTTGCAAAGTGCTCAGAAAGCACAGGATTGGAATAAAAGGCTCAAGACCATATAATCAGAAGGATGTACGAAAATTCACAGTTAACAGTTACACATCCTTGTTCTACAAAGCTACTTAAAGTAGATCATCATCTTCCATGAGGAAGGCACCATGCCACCCATGTCTAACTCCCAGCACTGTTTATTTTTTCCTTGAAAAGTTAACAAGCCAAAACGCCAAGGATCTGAATGTTCCTAAGAGACAATTTGACCTTTTCCTCCTGACAGCATCTAGTACTGTCCAGCAATGCAGTCCAAACTTCCCCCAGAAAGAATGTTTCACGGACACAAACTGACTTTGCGACACAGATCAAACTGAGGTTTCATTTAAATGGCTTTGATTTAAAGCCAACAAAATCTTCAAAACATATGAACTCTTACTTTATTACACCTATTACAATATTTTGCCACCAACTCATGTATTTACAAGGGACGCAGGAGCTTGTCAAAACTAGTCAGCCCAGAAGACTGGAATGAAGATTGAAAAGGACACACACACACACACACACACAGAGGAATTCAGATTTCTCCAGCCAAAGGAGAAGGGAATAGGTAGCTTTGCACCCATCAATTAAGTCTTGCAGCATCTTGCAAAGTCAGGCTATGCAGTCCTGCACTAACCTCAAAAATGGCCTTGAGGTAGTGATGGTATTTCAAAAAAAAATCTCATTAAATCTTGTAAGAATGCAGACTGCCATTATATTTAATACGCAGTACAGCCAAGTCATTCAAATTCTGTCAGTAATTTTCACTTCGTAAATACAATCCAGGAAATTATTTCAGACAGTGTTTGTCACATAAGCTTGGAATGACCTCATCCTAATTAACTCTTTGTAAAGGAAGCTTGCTGTTCAAAGGAAAATCAACCCTAAAGCTTGTGTCAAGGTCCAAGCTTTGCAGCATTGTGGGTACTGGGGTTTCAGGCTGTCAGCATCATTAACTGCCCTCAGCAAGCACACTCAGCTCAGTTTCAGTGTTAAAATGCAGATCTGGCCAGTGCCATGTACAAGAAATACACATTCTTCCTGTGTTGGACATAAGAGAACTATTCAATTAAACTAATTGTTAGTACAGAGAAAAATGTGTAAGTGCCCAAAGCAGCATTTAAATAGCTTTTGCCAAACCTACAATCTTCATTTAGCCCTTAGTCAGAACTCAGTGGGTGTTGGTGGAGTAAAATACGGCTAATTATCAGCATTTTTCTTTATAAATACACAGTTTAAATCTTAGCACGTCCAAGAGGCTGACGCAGCCCACATTCCGTTCAGATCACTCAAAAAAGATCAAGAGAGCACTGGCAGACATGACACATTCATACTATGAGTAGGCTTTGAAAGATATTAAAAACAGTCCCAGAACCATTCTGTTCTCCTGATCTAAGCTTCCTGAGCCTTGATTCAGCCAGTCAATTAAACTACTACTCTTTTACAGGTTAAAAATACAGTTACTTTACCACCTGGTATCTATCACTGTGTACTGAATGCACAGGGTACTGATTGCAATAAAAGATGAAACAGAAGTAGTCACAATATAAACATTTCTTCTTGCTCTAAAGAAACAAGAAATTCCACCAAAAAGGAAAATTCACATCTAATTCACGGATGTGCCATGTCAGAGCTGAAAACATAGACACAATAAAAGGGAAATCCTGCTATCACAATATTCAGAAAGAGACACAGTTATTAAATATGCTCAGGTAACATTTTAAGCTTCTATTTTTACAGGTAATAAAAATTAGATATTTATGGATTTACGTTTGGACCTGTAAAACACCAAGAATCCCCAAGCACTATAAAGATAATAATGCAGTAATATCCAGCCAGGACAGACACTTTCCAGGATCCTATGGGTCACTTTTCCTTTCAATTTCTATGAGCATGTCAGGGATGCAGCAGATGCAGAAGAGTGACAACACTTGCTTAGACCTGGATGATTTTTTTCAAAAGAAGCAGTGCAAGAACTGAGTGCAAAAAGGGTGCAAAATCTACTCACAACATATAGCCTTTTAAATTACTGAGGGCTAAAAAACAATCAGGAACTTCAGAGAGTCCCAAACAAGGCAAAACGGATGACAGTATAACAATCAGTGAAATTCAGCTTGGTAAATGCACAGCAGGAAAGCAATTTTTAGTATGCCATCACACAGAGTGTTACATCAGATCAGCCATGTCAACTGCAGAAGGAGACCTCAGTATAAACAAACAGCTCAACTGAGACTACAGCCCCTTGTGTTTCTATGATTCCTACTAATGATGTTAGACTGCAAAGTAGACAGGAGGGGACTACTACAAAGAATATTTATCACTAATAATAATGCCCAGAGTGGTATTAAATCTTGCATTATCACAACATACTCAGTCTTGAAATTCAACTACAAGATAATGCCTCACTTGGTGGGGGTGAAGCTCATGCACATTCATCTGAGGAATCTGGCACTGGGTATCATCAGAAGATAGACTACACTGGATGAACCTCCATCCTGATCCAGTTTAGCAAGTTGCACATGCTTCTGCTTTTGTTGCATTTTAGAGACAAGTATAGGTTTGGACGTGGATAACTGTGAGTGAGTAAAGGTTAATTCTTACTGAATCCTTATAACAAAGAAAGGAATTCACCTAGTTGATATCATGGATATTGGGTACATGAGGTTACACACGCTAACACTGATGCTATTGCATCTTCAAGTTCAGGGATTTAAATCAGCATAAGCAGAATGTTGATCGATCACAACTGCATTGTTTATAGACAATGGCACGTATCAGAAGCATGATTAATATGTGTTAAATGCATGACTAATTATGTTCACAAGTAGCACTTGTGCAGGACAATGGACCAGAATCCATATTATAATAAAGGACAGCTCGAGTTTATATGCTTTGACTTCTTGAATAAAAGGAAGTCTGAAAAATAAACCTGATTTCAAGTTGACTTTGTGACTGGAGAGATCACTGAGGACTTACAGGAGAGGTGGATTTTGCAGGGAAAAAAACCAAACCCAGTCTTTTCAAAAGAATGTCATAACGAATGCTTATTCCTGGAGCTCCCACAAAGATAAGTTGCTACTTTATGGAGCCAGAAATATGTAAGTAATAGCTATGTGGAAAGCATATGAAAGAATCACCCTTCCAACAAATCTGCAAGACAAAGTAAGTCAAAAGGTTATTGAATTTGCCCTGTACAGTTCAAATCAAAAAACCAAAAGCCAACGCCTATTTTTCTGAAGTGTCTGATCTTCTTTGCTGGAAGATCTTAGGGCAACAGCTTTGGGGAATCTATACAGTAGAGCTACACTGTATCTGAAGGGCTGTCAATTTGACCACTTCCTGACACAGAACATTATCAACAGACAACATACTGAAGTTAGGCAACCAGTAAGAGAGGAGAACCTTTGCGCAAAATTCCAAATACAGTTATGCTGAGTGCATGGAAGAAATACTACTCCAAAGTGCCAGTGTGACCACCTTTTAACCACCAAAATATAAAGAATACAAATTCTTGTATGTGCACATCAGAAATACCTATCAACACACCCGAAAGTTTGGATAGCCTGCACAGAGACATGCAAATTGCTGGTTGCAAGTTATAGAGTAAAACAGGTGAACCAATCCAAACTCAACTTTTCACAGTACACTTACAATTGCAAGATACAGAAATGACTGCACCATTTTAGTACCATCAGTAATGAAGACCATGTTTCAGGTTTGCCTTTGCCAAACACAAGTGTTGGATCAGATATGAATGGCAGTTAAACTAACAGGTGAAACAACTGACAACTGAAAAAAAAAATCAACATATGAGAACCCCATATTCCAGACAGAAAGAAAGGTGATTTATCAGTAGGAAATATCAGCACTTCTGCTAAATATTTTGAGCTCTGTAGTGGCCAACTCATTTCCTTCTCTCAGATCTTGGATAGAAAACCTCAGCTATCGAAACTAGGACTGCAAATCCTCACCAGATGGAATGCCAGTACAAGCACCTGAGCACTGGATACAGGAGTCTCTTTTGAGCGCTAACTTTTTTAATAGGCATTTTTAGCCCTTTTCCGTGTAATGAAAGAACAAAAAGGGCAATAGGTAGCTCTTCACAGTTTTCAACGTGCATACCACTTAACGAATATTACTTGCAGTTACCGAGTTGACCAAGAGATGGCACTATCCTATACGCAGCCACACGTGTGTACCAAAAAAACGCGCAAAGAAAGCGGAGGCTTGATTACGAGCACAAACCAGGCATTACATACCTCACGTAGCTGTTTATATAAAAAAGTTAGACACTTACTAAAACCACACACTTTAAAACTTACATTTAAAAATGTCAGAAGGAGAAGACTGAGGTTCTTAATGACTTCTTTGCCTCAGTCTTCACTGGCAAATGCTCCACCTACACTGCCCAAGTCTTGAAAGGCAGACACAGGCACTGTGAGAATGAAGATCTTAGGCCCACTGTAGCAGAGGATCTGGTTCGAAAGCATCTTAAGAACCTGAATGTGCACAAGTCCATGGGACCTGATGAAATCCATCTGCGGGTCCTGAAGAAGCTGGTGAATGAAGTTGCTAAGCCACTGGCCATCATATTTGAAAAATCATGGCAGTCAGGTGAAGTTCTCAATAACTGGAAAAAGGGAAATATAACCCCCATTTTCAAGAAGGGGAAAATGGAGGACCCAGGGAATTACAGACCAGTCAGTCTCACCTCTCTGCCTGGCAAAATCTTGGAGCAGATTTCCTAGAAGGCATGCTAAGGCACATGAAAAACAAGGAGGTGCTTGGTGACAGCCAGCATGGCTTCACTAAGGGGAAATCCTGCCTGACCAATTTGGTGGCCTTCTATGATGGGGCTACGGAACTGATGGATGGGGTAGAGCAGCTAACATCTACCTGGACTTGTGCAAAGCCTTCGACACTGTCCCACATGACATCCTTGTCCCTAAATTGGAAAGACAGCAACTTGATAGATGGACCACTCGGTGGACAAAGAACTGGCTGGATGGCCGCACGCAAAGAGTTGTGGTCAATGGCTCGATGTCCACCTGGAGACCAGTAATGAGTGGTGTCCCTCAGGGATCGGTGTTGGGACCGGTCCTGTTCAACATCTTTGTCGGTGACATGGACAGCGGGATTGAGTGCGCTCTCAGCAAGTTTGCCGATGACACCAAGCTGTGTGGTTCGGTTGATACGCCGGAGGGAAGGGATGCCATCCAGAGGGACCTTGACACGCTTGTGAGGTGGGCTGATGCCAACCTTATGAAACTTAACCATGCAAAGTGCAAGGTCCTGGATCGGAGCAATCCCAGGCACAGCTACAGGTTGGGCAGAGAAGAGATTCAGAGCAGCCCTGTGGAGAAGGACTTGGGGGTGTTGGTCGATGAGAAAATGAACATGAGCCGGCTGCAGTGTGCGCTCACAGCCCAGAAAGCCAACCGTATCCTGGGCTGCATCAAGAGGAGCGTGACCAGCAGGTCGAAGGAGGTGATCCTGCCCCTCTACTCTGCTCTTGTGGGACCTCACTTGGAGTATTGTGTGCAGTTCTGGTGTCCTCAACATGAAAAGGACATGGAACTGTTGGAACAAGTGCAGAGGAGGCCACAAGGATGATCAGGGGACTGGAGCACCTCCAGGATGGAGACAGGCTGAGAAAGTTGGGGCTGTTCAGCCTGGAGAAGAGAAGGCTGCGTGGAGACCTCAGAGCAGCTTTCTGGTATCTGAAAGGGCCTATAAGGATGCTGGGGAGGGACTCTTCATCAGGGACTGTAGTGATAGGACAAGGGGTAATAGGTTAAAACTTGAAGAGGGAAAGTTTAGATTGGATATAAGGAAGAAGTTCTTTACTGTGAGGGTGGTGAGGCACTGGAATGGGTTGCCCAGGGAAGCTATGAATGCTCCATTCCTGATGGTGTTCAAGGCTGCGCTGGACAAAGCCTTGAGTGACACGGTTTAGTGCGAGGTTTCCCTGGCCATGGCAGGGGGGTTGGAACTGGATGATCTTAAAGTCCTTTCCAACCCTAACTGTTCTATGATTCTGTGACACTATGTTAACAATAAACTCAGAGTTTACTGAAATATCTCCCCAGTGTGCTTACATTTATTGTTTCTCAATTTCTGCAAATCTGGTGACCTCCATGCTTCCTAATGAAAGTCAAAGCTAACATAAGGCAGCAATGTGTCCTTGTCACAAAGAAGGCTAATGATATCCTGGGGTGCATTAGGTAAAGTATTGCCAGCAGGTCAGGGGACATGATCCGTTCTCTTTACTGAGCACTGCTGAGGCCACAACTGGCGTACAAGAGACATGGACATACTGGAGACAGTTCAGCAAACATTATGAAGGGACTGAAGCACCTCATGTATGAGGAAAGTCTGTGAGAGCTGCAACTGTTCAGCCTGGAGAAGACATGGGGAGAATCTTATCCATGTGTATATAAATAACGGAAGTGTGAGTGAAGAGGACAAAGCCAGGCTCTTTTCAGTGGTGCCCCGTGACTGGACCAGAGGCAATGGGCACTAACTGGAAATGCTTTTTCACTGTGAGGGTGACTGAGTGCTGGCACAGGTTGCCCTGACACAATCTCCATCCTTAGAGATACTCAAAAGCCATCATCTGGACATGGTCCTGGCCAACCAGCTTTATGTGGCCTTTCTCAGCAAGAGATTGGGACAAGACGACCTCCAGAGGTCCCTTCCAAGCTCAGCCATTCTATGATTTTGTGACAAGTCTCACTCAAGACAGCATCCACACTTTGCAAAAACTGGTTAACAGGCTTCCTCATTTTGAAGTGGTTTCACTTTTCTCAATTAGGCACAAGGTCAATGGATGTATTGAACTTTGGTTTTTACTCCTTGAAGGGTTTAGGAGCTAAACAGTTTGGTGCCAATGTTGGAGAGCAGCTTTTCAGCACTTACATTAGAAGTGCATTCCTTGCATTGTTTAGAGACAAATTAAGATTTGAATTTCCTACTCTCTTTTCTACATTGGCATCTCCAATGCTCTTGAAATATATTGTCACTGGCTGTCTTTAAAGACTTCACATCCCACTGTGGAATTTAGCCTCATCTGTATGTAGGAAGCTACCCCTTTCTGTGAGTTTCTAGTGTGGTCTGAGAGATAAGAGTCCTCAACATCTGCACAGCAGGCCAGCAAGATAAGCTGAAGGAGAGGTCTCTGCATCACGTCCCACCGCATATAAAGAAATTGAGCAAACAACTCTGCAAGTGGATAATTTTGAAAGAAAGCTGAAGGAAGGAGCCATTGCCCATCAGAGCAAGAGAAGCTGAAGACCTTCACAGTACGGGGAACTAGACATGGGTCAAGGTAAGCAAAAATCACTTTGGCTAGTCCCAAGCATTTGCCGGTTGTTTGTCAGGTAAAGCAACTGTCCCTGCTCCAAGACAGTGTTCATGAGTTTTGTAAAAGAGTTGAGCTTCTTACAGGGCAAGAGCCAAGGAAATTCTCTAAAGGCTAAGGGAACTCAATTCACACAGAGCACTGCCCAAAAAGGGGGAGCAAACAAAAGCTGGTATCAATGCCTAAGGGGGGTTTGAGAGAAGTAGGAAGAAGCAGCTAAGGCAGACATCTGAAAGTTTACAAGCGAAGGCAAGTGAGTTATCCTTAACACTGGGGATGGGGGCAGGAGATGGGGAAGGTAAGCCAAACAACAAAACTGAAGCAGAGAGATTATGAAGTATTTTAGCTACTTGAGCAAGGAGACAGTCTAGGTTCCAAGCAACCTTTGAAGAAAGTTAGATCCACAAAAAAGTCGTATGAAAAGTCATATGAAAAAAAAGGAGCCAGACTGCATATGACTCACCAGTCTACAAATGACTCACCAGCCTACAAGATAGCCAGAACAGACATATTCATCAAGAAGAAGAAAATATGTAAGGTCAGAGCTGGCTCTGTAAAGCTTAAAGTGGTGCAGAGCTACGAGCTGGGACAGTCATAAAGGGATCTGAAAGACAGACTAGAATCATTCACTGAAAACAACACATGACAAAATTAGTGTTGGAAAAACAAAACACAACAAACACAGAAGAAACAATAGCAACAGGAGAAGGTATCAATGCAGAGGACAAGGCAAGTCAGATGTAAGAACAGAGCAAACCACTGATAACCGCAAAGAGTACTCACTGCGGCTTTAACACAGGAGCAATGGCTTTAGACAGCAGGGGAATGCTCTGCGGATTATTTTTCTTTTAGACAAAGGGAGAGCCTAGGCCAGCAAGGCAGAGTAAGTGACAGAATGTGTCATGTAACAGACAGCAGTTTACAAAACACAGGTTCAAGGATCTAACTGATGAGTTGAAAGATGAAGAGATAAGTGAGGTCAGCATGATCCCAAAGCTGAGAAAAAAAAGTGTTATCTGCTTCTCAGCAAGAAGTCCGGAAATATTAAGACCAGCAGCAAAACTGTAAGACAAGTGCAAGCACATGATCTCAGTACAGCCACTGAGCATCAAATTGGGTGCTTGAAATTGTGACAATTTTTTCCTCTCTTTTGGTGCTGGACAAAAGCATGTATGATGTGTATGATGCACTGGAGGAGGAGCTCTTTTGCCTCCTGCAGCTCTGGGTGTGAGACTGATAATTGTATGTGGTGCAAAGAAGGAAAACATGTCTGACTTGCTGTGATCCAGTATAGTTCCAGGACTATATTGGCACATTACATTCGAACCAGCAGTGGTTTGCACCAGCTGTTGTTCTTTGTGCATATCAGACGTACACAGTACAGTAACTGCTGGAAGAGCTCACAGCCACACTGCAAGTGGTGTGTAATAGCTTGTCTCCTGTGCACAATTTCAATCATGTAACCATGCGGAGAGATGCTGCTTTGAGTGCCATCTGTGCCCTTGAGTACAGAGAACAAGACTCCAATTGCAGTCGCAGTGCATGCTCAATACTAACATACATCTATACCATATGAATGCTCAGGCCTATTCTATGTCCTTTCCTGAGCAGGAAAGAGCTTTTGTATCATCACTTGGTTCACTTACTGATCCTAAGGTATAAGCAAAGGCAGCTCATTAGCCACTTGACAAAAGAACAACTAAGTTCACAGAGAAGGCCCTTACAGTTAGTTGGCCGAAAGTCTCAAAGGTAGGGGGTCACTCTCTGAGTGGAGAAACACATGATCAGTTGCTTGTGTGTCTCAGGATGTGGTCCAGAGCCAGACTGTGGGCAGCTCACAGCCCCAAACTCATTCTATATCTTCTCATGCTACAGGTCTGAGCATCAAAAAATGTGATTTCAAGGTCACAATGAACAACAATAACCATCACACAGAAGAAATCAGCACTGAAAGGCTTATGGTGAGGCGAGGGCAGCCATTCACTATCACTGTATGCTTCTCAGCTCCAATACACAACTACCTGTGGCTGCTGAAGAGGACCCTCCTCATAGTACAGACAGGTAACATCATTACCATTGCTATCAGAGCTCTGCTTCTCCACCTTAAGAACAGAGCTGGTGGCAAAAGCCATGTCCAGAGCTGGACAGGGGTGCCCAAATTTAGAAGTGAGGCCAGTTAACTGTTTATCTAAGGCAGAGAAGAGTCTCCTGCTGCTGCGACTGCAGGGTCAAAATTAAACCACTTTCCAGAAGAGACACTGCAGCACAATAACCAGTGCACGTTCACTACTCTCTGATTTGAAAGTACTCATGGGATCTCTCCTTTCTCCTGGAGAGGAATGGTTTAGGAACGTTCAAACTTAGCTAGCCTGTTACAGATGTCTGCTGTTACAGAGTGTTTCCTAGTAAGACCTCTGAGAAAGGTAGCAGCATTCAGCCCCAGCTTGTTTTAGCATAATCTGAACATCTGGCTGTGACTTTTGTTACAAGACACTGAAATCCAGCAGCAGCAGGTCTGCGCCATTCTGGTTGTTCCTGGTTTTTACAAATCTATGAAATACACATCCCATTTTCAAACATGGAGGTCTGAGCACAGTACTAACCTTAAGGAGATCCACTAGGCATTAAACTGCTAAAGGGTTAAGACTCTCTCATAAGAAAGGAGAGTCACGGCTCCAGATCTAGTCCCTGCAGTTTGCATGGGGTGAGGATGCGTGTCTGGAATAGACGCAACCAGCTCTCTTTGGCTGCAGGATCCCATCCTTCTAAAGCAGATGGAACCCAGACTGAATTTCCCATCTCCAGCCTGGGAGACAAGAAACAGTGGAGTGCAGCACTGGAAGAACAGGACCCATGCTTCTGGACCATCTCTGTGAACACGCCTGCCAATGCTCCCATTGGCCAGTATAATCTGCTTTTACATGCCTCCAAGTCTGACCATCTCCTGGGCAACTTCACCCTTCTCTTTAATCCATGGTGCCAAGGTATGTGGTCAGAAACAGTAAAGGCAGGATAGGATCAGTCACTTCACAAAACCAGCTTTTGAGCTCTGGCACTCTGCCTTCATGGAGGCTGAGGCTGACTCACCTAGCACTGACCGCCACTCCTGCCCCTTCCTCATAGCACCTTAGCAAGGAGTAAGGGCTAATAAAAGCTCAAAGCTGCCTGCCTCAGCACTTCTGCCCCTTCCTGGAGTACTCCACTGCCAGAGCCCTGTCCTCCTGTAATAAAGATTTTAAGATGAGTCAAGAATATAATTGGTCTGATTACAACCACTGTATGTTTTTTAGGAATAGAGAAGTCAACAACAGCCAGGAGAGTAAGAGCCAGCTAGTGCAATAGCCTAGGTCTGGAGAAACTTTTTCAAACAAGTAAACAGATAAGACAATGAAATTCTTCTTTCCTGTTTGAATCAGCATTTGTGGTATTTTTCAGTGCACAATGCCAGGGACTGCTGAAGTCCCTGGAGTGTAGTGGAATCTGCTGGTGTAAGAGAGATGCAAGTGCATCTCTTCCTGATGTTTTTTTCTTCTAATCTAGATGATGAGGTGTTCTTGGCTAATGAGGCACAAAGGCAGGAGTACATTTTAAACCAAGACGGTGTCATCTACTGGGGGACAGAAAACGCAGTCCTAGCACAACCTTGGGACTTCAGTCAGGTAAGCAAGAGGTCCAGTATGTCTGTGCCCTCTTATACCCACCAGCAAAGGAAGGATGCGTATCTCCTGTGTACATGCCATTCATTTCCATACTGTGGCTTTGATGAAAGAACATGCACTCTGTACTCCCTGTCTTTGTCTAAGACTGTGCAGGAGAACATGGATCTGTGTATGAAGTCCCATAAACCAGTATATGTAATTTTAGCTACCTTCTCAGGCTGTCCTCTATGAAGAAATGCATTGATCTATATCTGGGCTTTGAGTGCCTTCCTTTATCAACAGATACAAAAGCATTTAACAAAGCTTAGTTACTTTCTCTATTTTACAGGCAAAGTGCAGACAAGTAGATCTTCCAATCTGCCCAAGGTATCTGATACAGACAGTGATTAGAAAAGGACTTCATTCCATTTCAGTGCACCAGACTCAAAAAAGTATCTGTGTCAACCTGGATAGTGCTTCAGAAAAGCATCAATTCCCCTCAGTCAGGGAATGCAGTATCATGCTAATGCATTTCTCACCTTGCTTTAATAAAGCTGCAAGTCTGCCTTTAGTATGTTGTGCTCCCTCTCCAAATCTCTGCCTGGACCTCTTCTCTACATCCCACTTCTATAAGACTATCAACATAAAGAGAGAAATAATCTGCAGTTACAAATCCTTGCAGGGACTCCAGAGAACAAATGTTAAGTCTAAATTTTCCGAAATGATGTGTTCTTATTTCAGTTTGAGGAGGACATTGTTGACATCTGCTTCACACTGCTGGATGTAGGTGAACGCCATCAAGACAAGGATCATATCCAGCGCAAGAACCCTGTTTACATCTGCCGCACAGTTGCTGCCATGGTAAGGACAGCTGCCAGCAGCCCTGACCCTAGCAGAGAAGGCCCTAATACAGAGTGAAGTCCAGCATCTCTCAATTCCAGTTTATGGCGACACAATGCACTGACCAAAGAAGCAGCCTTCTCAGGGCTCTTCCGAACAACACCTCCTGCCCAACTCCAGCCCTTCCTGATATTCCTGCAGCAAACAAGTAGGGCTGCAGGAATTTCTTAGCAATGGCAGTACACTTACGGAATAAATCTCAGGGGAAGCTGCTGTACCTCTACTGCACAGTCACAACCTTCATTCTTTGCACAAAACATCCTTTTGGTTTCATCTGCCTTGGGGGTAGCTTTAGGGAACAGGAGGAGGTATACTTATCAAAGAAAGGCAATTCCTTAATTCATCTTTCTCTCCTCCTTCTCTGCAGCTGAACTGTGATGAGTTTAGAGGAATCCTGACAGAATGCGGGACTGGGCAATACTTTAATGGGACACCCCCTTCCAAGTGGCTGGGGAGCGGTCCCATCCTCCGGCAGTGGGTTGCATCGCAGTGCAAGCCTGTCCGCTATGGGCAGTGCTGGGTGTTTGCTGCAGTCATGTGTTCAGGTATAGTGGTGATTCAAAGAATTCTGTGCTGAGCAAAGCCTTATTTGCAGAATCTCTAGCATACGCCTAAGTTCTTGGATTGACACAGAACCCAGTAAAATAACCTTTAATTTTTAGGTGAGAGGCAGATCCTCAGAGTTTCTTCAACAACATTCAGCATTGCTACCTCTAAGATAGAAGAGTATCAGTACACAGCATTCACTGAACACACCTATGACAGCTTATTTCCTGAGGTGCAATGCCTCTTGCGAAGTCCAAGCAGCAGGCATGGTGCCATTCCTAATAGGCCTAGCACCAAAAAACGCTTTACATCACTAGAGGACCCTTAGGGCAGGATGTACAACTGATTCACAGCTCTTTCTTCTGCACAGTTTTAAGGTGCCTGGGAATTCCCACCAGGGTGGTCACAGGCTTTACATGGGCTCACAACACTAACAGCAGCCTGAGTGTGGATGAGTATTATGATGAAGATGGGACACTCCTAACACAAGACAAGAATGCCCGTGTCTGGTAAGAAATATGGCAGGGCCCAAGCACAAATCTGAGACAATACCTGTATCTAGGAAGTGACGGGGGGGGGAAAGAAAGAGGTAAACAGCTGCAAGGAGGTGGTTAGGAGACAGCTCAGCTGAAATCCTCTCTACATGACCTGTTCTTGAGAAATCACCACAACCCAAACTGAAAAGCACCCTATTACTAGGGCCCGCAAAGGAAGAATGATAGTCTCCAGTCCAGCTGGAGAGACTCCATTTGTGTCAAAACCCCTGGTCTCTGCACTCCTCAGCATGCACTGAGCTCTTTCAAAGGAGCATTAATTGGCTGTGGTTTGGCTAAAACTTTACTGTACCTCAGATCTTAGTCCCTTGGTATAAGCACATGATGCTGTTTCCTGCAGGACCTTCCATGTTTGGAATGAATGCTGGATGGCTCGAGCAGACTTGCTACCAGAATACAGTGGGTGGCAGGCACTGGATGCCACCTGCCAGGAAAAAAGCAAAGGTAAATATCAAAGATGGGCTTGGGGAGGTACAGAGGTGGGAGTGGAGTGGTGAACAAATAAAGCAGTTCAATATTCCTTCCTTCCCAACTTCCAGTGGAAGGATGCAAAAGGACAGAGACTCACCGTGTTGAATTTAAGCACTAAATCATCATTCATCTGTTTGGTTTGTGTATCTCTAAGAGCTCTATCATAGCACTGCTCCCTAATGATTTCCAAAACCAGATACTTCACCACTCCTAGTCTAAACTAGGCATGGGTCCAGTTGGTAAAGCATCTGAGTCTTAGCTAGGCCACAATTTCTCTTCAGGTCCATCCTTCTGTGGGCCAGCCCCTGTTCAAGCCATCAAGGAAGGGGACACAGAAGCTGATTATGATGTCTGCTACTTCTTTGCTGCCATCAATGCCAAGTGTCAGGTCTGGATACAAAAAACAGATGACACCCTCAAGCCAGCTCTCAGTAGCACAAAGTACACTGGCAACAACATCAGCACCAAGAGTGTGGACAGTGAACGCTGTGAGGATATCACACACAACTACAAGTATCCTGAAGGTATAGAATCATAAAATCACAGAATAGTTAGGGTTGGAAAGGACCTTAAGATAATCTAGTTCCAACCCCGCTGCTATGGCCAGGGACACCTCACACTAAACCATGTCACCCAAGGCTCTGTCCAACCTGGCCTTGAACACCGCCAGGGATGGAACATTCACAACTTCCTTGGGCAACCCATTCCAGTGCCTCACCACCCGCACAGTGAAGAATTTCTTCCTTCTAGCTAACCTGAACTTCCTCCACTTCACTTTAAGCCAATCACCCCTTGTCCTCTTGCTACAGTCCCCTATCAAGAGTCCCTCCCCAGCATCCCTGTAGGCCCCCTTCAGATACTGGAAGGCTGCTATGAGGTCTCCATGCAGTCTTCTCTTCTCCAGGCTGAACAGTATAGGGTAGGCAAGTGGTTGAACACATTTTCTCTGCCAGCATTACAAACGAACAGTGAAGGACTAGAGAGCAGAGCTGTACCAGAGCATTAGGATCATCCACTTCTCACTACTTCCCCTTTCTGAGTGGCACAAGGACACCTTATTCTTGCTGTCTACAGAAGTCATAAACAAATTTCATTCTCCAACCCTAACTATTCTATGATTCTATGATTCATTGCATTAATGAGTTCTCTCAAGAGCAAGACCTTTCAACAGGTACTTTCTTGTCTGGAAAACCTTTCCTGATTTCTGTTACCTGTACACTCTGTATCTTCACTTCCCATTATCTCTGTAATATATATATTTCAGACTCCAGCTTCCTGAAAAGGACTACTTCCAGATACTGTCTAGATCCCTCCCTCGAAAAGTAGCCCCCCCTTCAGAATCTATTACTGAGTGCTATTTCCCTTACCCAACCCTACCATCCCATCTTAGACCATGGCATGTTGTCTCCTTGGCTGCAGTCCATCACAACATAGTCCTGTGCCCTAGCTACAGCTATAGCTGAAAAGGCAACTTATTCTTTTATTCTGACAGACGTTAGCACCAAGGTGCTTTAAAAACTAAGGCAAACTTTTCCTAATAGAATCTTTCAGGTACATCCAATGACTGTCCTGTCAGCTGAAATTCTCAATCTGCTCCAACTGAAGCACAGCAGGCTCTCTATAAAGATACAAACAGTTATCTACAGTACTGCCAGGATAATTCAATGCCATCCTTCTGCATTTACTGTTTCACACTAGTAAAGAATTCTAAAATATGTGCTCCCTTGTGACAGGCTCTCTTCAGGAAAAAGTAGTACTTGACAAAGCCTACACAAAGATAAAGAAGCTTGAGACAATTAGCAGCAGCAGCAAAACACAGTTTAGCTTCATTCCTACTGCCCTTGAAGAGCCAGTTAACCTCTTCATCCACCTCCAACTGCGGAATTCTCTGCTACGGGGACAAGATGTTCCGCTTTCCATTGAAGTATTTAACCACAGTGATGGAGAAAAGGCTACTCACCTGCTACTTGGGGCCCAGTCTCTACGTTATAATGGTGTTCCTGTTACCCAACTTTGGAAGGAAGAGTTTCATTTTACCCTGAGAAGCAATGAAGGTAAGGATTCTACTGGGTGCATGACTAGAAAAGTGTGTCTAGTCCTCTCACTTCAGGAAAAATGCATTTAGCCATAACTTTACAAAAGGTTCCCAAATAGTTGATTGTAGAGGACAGAAATAAAACATTTGTCAATGTCAACTTAAAGAAATTTTGAATCTGCAAATGCAGTTGGGATCACTTAAGCTTTTAAATGCTGCGGCTTTTAGTACAATATCGCGCATTAAACACTCCTAGGCACTATGCAGCCTAACACCAAATAGTACTTATCATCTGCATTGTCATCTGTATTTCACTATTCTGTATTCCAGCTAACAACCTGCAAGTCTTTGTGCCTTACTCACAGTACAAAGAAGAATTGGGACAGGACCATCTGCTTAGGCTGACTGCCATATTGAAAGACGAGGACTCCTTCTACATATACTTTGCACAAGAGGAGATCATCATTTGTGATCCCGCTCTCACTATTGAGGTTAGATCAGTTGTTCTGTTACTGCAGTAATGAGAAAACAGCTTTCATAGTCATAAAGAGAAAAAAAAATCTGCTGGGTTGAGTAGCTCTCCTCAGGCTGTCTTTTTTCAAAGCACTGAGACATCAGTTTGGGAAAGGTGAGTTCTGCCACATTGTTGTATACAGTACTACCTCTTCTACCTTGTCTAAGTGTGAGCATAAGGAAATCCCAATGACTCCCAACTCACTCATCAGTATGGAAATCACATGATGCAGAACAGAACTACAGCAGAATACCATAGTCAAGAAGAAAGTAAGCTGGACTTTGCCCCTTCTGGCAACTGGCAGCTCAGACTGAAACCTCTCACCAAAAAAAAAAAATAATAGCTCTCCCTTTAACCACAGAAGAATCTCTTTCCTTCTCAGTTTCAGCTCATTTCCTTCTTCCAACAGTTTCCAGAAAATATGGTACAGTATCAGCCAAGCACAGCGAAGATCGGCCTCCTGAACCCTCTCACCGAACCCCTGGAGAAGTGTGTGATAGTGGTTGCAGGGCGAGGGCTCATTTACAGACAAAGAAAGTACAAGTAAGTGCAAACTGAAGTATCTAAGAACAGCTAAAGAAACCCTTGTGCAGGAAAGGATGTCCTCAAAACTAAGCAAGCAACAACATGGCAGGAAGAGACTACAGCAGCATGAAAGCCCCAGGCATCCCGTCCTTTATTTACAGATAATACAGAAGGTTTTCACTGAGGAGGAGAAAATCCAGGTAACAGAACTTTCAACAGATGCATAATACATAAGTTGAAGTCAGTACGACATTTGTAAAAGCTTCAACCCCAAAAGCCTAGAGAGCAGAAGAAAAGCTCCCTGCCAACAAGAAGGGTAACGAGAAGTACCAGAAGACCTAGGGAGAAATACACATTAAATAAGACAACAGTTATAGGCTGCTGAAATGAGATACAAAATTGAGAAATTATTTGCTGCTGAGAAATCAATTGTTTTTCAGAAAGCCACATGAACATACGTGAATGGGGTGAAACTATACTATTTGTGACGTATCTTTCCACATACTACCCACTGTCAGCAATAAAGACAGTCCCTGGGTACAATTTTAACAGTGTCTTCTCCTTCTCTGAAGAACCAGACAAACCTGGCTTAGCTGAGTCACCCAAAAAGGCATTAACCCTGCCTACACACACACTGCTCTCAAGAAGCTGCATTAGGGCAAGGCAACCTTAGATGACTCCATGTGGAATTCAACCCTCCTGACATATATCCCTCCCCAAACCATCACCACATCACAGTTCCATTGGGGTAGTTCAGGTAACCACTACCTGCCACCTTCCCTGCCCAACCCCCTTTCCTTTTCTGGCCCCACACTTGTGTCGAGCAAACGCATCTCCTGGGCTGGGAACTAGAAGTACAAAGAGGTGCACTTCCTGTATAATCCCTTCTCACCTTTCAGGTTGGGCTCTGTGCAACCTCAAAGCACTCAACAGCTGCAAATCCCGTTCACCCCCACCCAAGCCGGGCCCAGAAGACTCACTGCACATCTTACCTGCCTTCAACTCCAGAACCTGAAGAGCTACAAAACTATCAACATTGCAACTGCCTAATGCCCAATTTAGAACAGATCCTGCTGTCCTTTTACAGAAGAGCGGTCATGATCTGTGCCCTGGTCTCAGGCAAGCATAGATGTTAACAGCTGAATTAAAGATATTTAAAATTATGACTGACTTTGATTATTTGTACAAACCCAACTCTCTTCCATCTGCCACTATGCCTACTTTCCAGTTTTTAAGCTCGACCTTACTGTGGCAAAGGTGGGGTAAATGCTCAAGCAAATGCTGCATTTCTCACCATGCATATGTGCTGAACCCACCACTGCTTAGCCATTTTTCCCTACCATGGCAAAAAGGAATATCCTAGAACTTTAAAGTGATGACAGATGTAACATTTCTCTAGAGAAATACTATTATTCCCCTACAGATCCTTGACACTGGCAAAGTAGTAAATAGTATTTTCTACTGCTTTCTGAGGAAACAGTAAAGAGAAAGATAGTTCACTTTTCTCTAAGGTTAGACAGGAAATAGCGGCAGTGCTACGTGTTTTTAATGGTTCATTAAGCTTCCTGCAAAAGAAGCAAGATCCCTTCCTTCTGTACATATCCTCTGCCACCTGAAAACAGACAAAGCCACTCATGCAAATCTAGAAATATTTTATTGTTCTTTGAACCCATGCTAGTTGCAATGTCTGAAGAATGGGGCATATTCACAGCATTAAGATGGAGCCCTGCACCATTTCAGGATCCCAGGAATCCAAGCAAAATTATACCTTCTGCAATAGCAAAGAGCAATTCCCTGGGAAAGTTTTACCAAGTGGCAGTAAAGTTCTCTCCTAAAAACACTGTTATCATTCTCCCAGTACCTGGAGAATACCAAGATTCACCGGAAAAGTACATGCCAGAAACAGTGGCAGCAACACACACACATGGAAGAACTAAAGTTGACCCTGTGTGAAGTTCTTGATTTTGTTCATGTTGTGATCTACTGCACCAGTTAGAAACTGCACCCAGCCTTCCTCTGATGGTGGACATACATGGCTTGTCCTGCAAAAGTGGAGGAAATTCATTAGGAAAGCCTCCTGGGTGTCTTTACACCTATGCATCCAGACAACACATGGGCCTAGTGAAGTGCTGAATTACCACAGCATTAAAACAGGACTGCTATAGCCCAAGTGCTTTGGGCAAGGAAGAACCCACATCTATGTCTCTAGTGCCAAACCTTTACTCATATGTGTGTGTCTTCAGCAGGAACCACTTTTATCCCTACCATCCTGTTCTTACTTTTCACCCCTTTGTGACTGACTAACATCATAATTATTGCAAAATGCCAGCATTTGCTGCCTAGAAATGAGTCACCTTAGGAAGCAGAAAGCTATCAACAGGAGACACACACGTATAAAACTAATTCGTACTCACCTTGTAATCTCTAAGACTTTCTTTAATACCGAGGCCAACTTAGCAGCCTAGAAAGAAACAAAAGGGAAATAACATCAGCCAAACATGGAAAAAAAGGAACTCAGCAGCACTGGAAAAGAAAGTAGGGTGCACAGCCAAGAATGAGTAAAACTGCCACAGATCTGATGCAGAAAGAAGTTATCTATCACAGCCATGCAGGGAGTGTCTCCCAACCTACCGCTGGCCGGGACAGACAAAAATAAAGACAGACTGTTTTTTAAAACATATGCTGAAATGCTTTTTTCTTTAAAAAGATAAAGCCTATTAGAAATTAGTAACTGATATTAAGGTATGATCTTACAAGTGATCAACTGTCATGAAATTTGGTATTAAGCAATACTTTCTTTCTTTACCCCCAAAAAATCAAGCCACTGGCCAAAGGCTTGAAATCAAAATTAAGAATAAAAAAAATCTCAGATATGAGAAGATACATACCTAATCTAGGATACAAGGGAGACCTTGAAGTCATCTAATACAGCCTCCTACTCAAAACAAGGCCTACCTCAAAGTTCAGTCAGGTTGTTCAGGGCCTTGCCCAGTCAAGTTTTGAGTATTGCCGGAGATGGGGATTCCACTGCTCCTCTGAGCAGTTTCTTTCAGTACTTAACCATGCTCACTGTGATAATTTTTAATTTGTATTTTTAATTTACATAACTTTCTTTGAGCAAGTCTACATTACCCAAGGAGAAAGCAGACATGCAGTAAGAGGCAGCCTTAGACCTCACTTTCGTGAGGTACTGTCACTGGATGTCTCTATGGTTTATAGTTCAGAGCCAAAGCTTAAGTGGCCACCCTCTTCCTTGATAAAGATGAGAAATGCATTTCCACCTGAAGGAAGCTAAGTCTGCAGGAACCAAAGGGTGACTCTTCATCCCTAAAAACCTGTTACTGAGACAGCCGCTAACACCCTCTCCCTCACAGTCAGTCATTTCTCCAATTCAGTTTCGTCCCTTCTCTACAGCCAAGTGAGTAGAGCTGCATGCAGGCTGCAGATACTTACATTAAGCCGCACAGCCAGCTGGTTCATAGGTGGATACATGCTCAGTGCCAGCTCATCAACACTAGAACAGAAGAAGGGAGCAATGGAAGAAAGGTCCTGATAGCACAACTCATGGATCCTGGTCAAAGCTTACACCCACCCCGAATACGTATCAGGAGCAGCACTGTATAACGAGGACACAAGGTCAGTCATAACCATGGGATATTTTTCATTGCCTTCTCAGACAACTGCATGCCACTTTCACCTCAAGAGTGAGACATGGCCACAACTCCACACCAAAGTGTTGCTAACAGGCGTGCGGAAGACTGGCTGGGAAGCTGCCCATAGAAAAGGATCTGGGGTGCTAATTGACAAGAGCTAAACATCAGCCAGCTTCTGCTCAGGCAGCCAAGAATTCCAACAGCATCCTGACCTGTAGCATAGCCAGCAGGGCCAGGGAAACAATAATCCCCCTGTACTGTACACTGGTGGGGCCCCACCTCAAATCCTGCCTTCAGTTCTGGGCCACTCAATAAAAGAGAGACATTGAGGTGCTGGAGCAGGTCCAGAGGAGAAGAGCAATAGGGCTGGTGAAGGAGTGGAGGACAAGAACGATGAGGAATGGCTGAGGTACCTGGGGGAGACTAGCGTGGAAGGCCCAGGGGAGACCTTATCGCTCTCTACAACTACCTGAAAGGAGAAGAGGTGGCTGGCTTCTTCTCCCAAGTAACAAGTGATAGGACAAAAAGAAACAGCCTCAAGCTGTGCCAGTGGATTTTTAAACTGGTATTAGGAGAAATTTCTTCACCAAAAGGGTGGTCAGGCATTGGAACAGGCTGCCCAGGACAGTAGTGGAATCAGCATCCCTGGAAGTGTTCAAAAACCATGTGGATGAGGCCCTCAGTGACATTGGTCAGTGGTGGCCTTGGCAGTCCTGGGGGAATAGTTGGACTTGATGATCTTAAAGGTCTTTTCCAGCCTACTTGATTCTATGTTCCTCTCCTATCTTGCACAACTCTTAACAGCCTACACCTTAATAGTCTTCCCACCAAACCTGCTTCCACCACCATCTCACAATTTCAGTATCATACAAGGTTTTCCTAATCTGTTCTCTACACCTCAAGGACAGGGACTGCTCTGGACCAAAAGTGGCAAAAGGGAGAGACCTGCTTACCTTGGACTGATCTCATTAGCAATGTCTGCAAGATCGTCCAGCTGAGCGATCTGGTCTGGAGAATCAGCTTTCCCATAAGTCTTCACTACACCCAAGACCTTCTTCAGGCAAGCTTTAGAAGCCTTCATTAATCCCATGCAGGAGGTAAGCAGCTTCCGGTCAGCTTCTGACCAATATGTATCTCTGTTACCTCGAAAGCCCAGCTCTTCATCTTCCATGATGTCACTGTACGGGTCTTGCCCTTCCACCAGAGCCTAAGAACACAGATGTGCTGAAACCCCAGAGCCTAATAGCAATTCCAGCAATACCCAGGCGAAACCCAGGAGGAAAGCATACTCTAGAAATCACACAACTAATTTATGGAGGAATTTCTCTCCAACCAGAAACTCAGTTACTGGATTCTGTTAATCCTAGCAGGACTTGATTAAGAAAAACTAATCCCCCAACCCAATTCAACACAGCAAACAGCAAGAATAGCAAGTAATGCTATTGTTACATCAACCTGCCTTGCTGTCCCAACATCCCTCTGCAATTCAGGACATAGCTTTATGGAAACCTTATATAAATTAAAGCAGGCTTGAGTTTAAACAGTCATTAAGATCCAGCTAGATCATAGAACCAATCTAAGTCATATCAGAACAAATTTAAACCAAAGCCTGTATATAAAACAACCCCTGTATTCCATCATTAAACCATCACTGCAATTCACCACTGCAGGTTCCTCAAAAGCTGAGAGGCTTCCTTACATGTTCCATCTCCTCCAGAGCATCCTTGACCACACCTAGACATGCAGCCAGAGTTGACGCAACTGCTGCCTGATTATCTGCAAATGTAAAAGGATGAAAAATGTGGCACTACACCGATTCAAATCGGTTTGCAACAACATTCATCTCGGTTTGCAAGCATTACGCCTTGAGATTATGGAATCAAACTTTTCGCAGAGCTCAGAGCTGCACTGCTGCAATGCAAAGCATCTGGCCTGGTTTCTAAGTATTTCAAACCCAGGCAGGTTTTGCAGAACGAGCGACCCTTCACTGTAGTAGCTAGAATGTCCCTTGCAAGGGCTATTGATATTCCAGGACAACATGTGCTAGTTCTGTTGTTCTGCATATACAATACTCACCTCGTGGAAGACTGGACACTTGTTCACATGCCTCCCACACACTACCAGTTGATACAAGCTGTTCCTGAGACAAGCTGAAACGAAACAAAGCCCCCCCCAAGTTAAACTCAACACCACCACTCTGCTAGACTATTTACTTCCTGCACCAAAGATGCACACTAGTAGAAACTCTGATGGAAAGATGTCACTAACCAGCTTGTCACTAGTATTTCATGTCTGTGTAAAGCTAAAAGTGCCTGTTTCTACTGAGTTCCACTGGAACAAGAAGCAGAAGCCTCTTACAAAGGCCTCTCGAGGTGCTTAGGCATGTATCTTTCAGTATCTATGCAAACCAGAAGTCTGCATTAGAGACTGATGATCTCTGCCTAAGGGCAGTGGCATGTAATGCATAAAGAGAGGAAGCAGTCTGTATCGGTCCAGTGACGAGCTTTATAAAGCGGCACAATCATTGCGTATGACAGTTCACTCCAAGGGCAAAAACTGCCAGAGTAAATGCTATGGAGCACCTTCATGGTAAACCTGCTCTCAGCATCTTTTCTTGTCTCAGACAGGATGAAAATCTATTCTCCATGAAGACAAATGTACCTGACTGAGGTCACTGGAACAAGAGGGCACTGTGAGGGCCCTGAAGTGCATTCCACCCTCCCAAGAGTTTAGCTGGCTATATACAAGGCAGAAGTCTCATACTCATATCAAAGGGGTAGGAGACTTCTCTTTGATTCTGACCTGGATCCTGACCAACTGATTAGACCTGCCTGCCTTCACCTCAGACCCAATCCATCGTAATGGATGTGCTGGGCAATCACTAGATGGTATATGATGCCGTTTACTCTCTCTGGAGCTGACCCTGATCCTGACTTGCTGGCCTGACTTTCCAGCTTGACCTCACTGCTATGGGCTTGTCTTATCATCTGGACTCTCAACTGAACCTCACCAGCACTGCTCTGCTCACTCAGGCACTGTGGTACAGGGTCTTTACTGATGAGGCCACCGCCTCTTCCTGCTTCATAACAGTGCTCTGCTTCTGCCTTCCCCCTTCCCTTAGGAAGCAGTCTGCACTTGCAGCTTCCTAAGAAGTATGCTTGTAACTTTCTCTCCTTTTTTTTCCCCTTGAAGATCACTACCTCTCCAATGGAGCACTGAGAATTGTTTCTGTGAGTTGGATCATTCCTTGCACTACTTCAGTGGTAGCATCTCGTACCATCTTCCGAAGAGTAGTACCTGGTGAAGATTGAGAAAGAGCAAGAAAGTTGCCACAAAGTCAGTACCAACAGAAAGCAACTGCTAAGATGGACACACAGACTGCTCCATCTGTGTGGATATACGGTATGAATGAAGTTATAAATTACTTTGGACAAGGATCTCAACACTTCATAAATATGAAAATTTTATAAATATGAACACTCAATCAACTATACAACTTCCAACTTTATCACTCTTTCACAGATGGAAATCTAAAGGAGTAGACAGAAAAGTGGTTCGCTCAAACATGTTGCAAGTCTACAGAACAGCTGATAATGGGACTACTTGCTCAAGATAACTTGCTTTCCTGCAGATGTCAGAGCTTACATTAGGCATTGAAATACTGGGTTTCTTTACACAGTGGCAAAAGAACCAGCACCCTATATATTGGTGCCTGCCCTGCTGTCATTATCTCACCTTGGCCTTTGGGGAGCCAGTAGTACACTGTGGCAACTGCAAGAATGGCATTTTGGACACCTTCACTCAGCTTCTGGCAATCCTGAAAATTGACAAGTGAAAGGTTAACTGTGAATAGTCCACGGCTGCACAGAATTTAGAAGGTCTCACAAGCAATCACACTCAGATTGCTTTGAGAAAACGGAACCACAGTAACAGCCACCTTGCTTGTGAAACAAATACAGCACAAGAAGATACAGTAAGCAAGCTGTATACATCTTAAGTCACCTCATGATTTGGCAGCAAAACATGTCCTGATGTAGCAGTCATGCATTAAAGAGAAGTACCTTAGATCATCATTCTGAACTAGATGGCTTTCTTTCTTCTCATCCAAACACAGCTGTTACAAATGTCTCTGAATTAACAGCAAAAATATAGAATGACAGACTAGTTTGTGTTGGAAGGGACCTTAAAGCTCATCCAGTTCCAATCCCCTGCCATGGGCAGGCACACTTTCCACTAGAGCAGGTTGTTCCAAGCCCCTGTGTCCAACCTGGCCTTGGAACACTGCCAGGGATGGGGCAGCCACAGCTTCTCTGGGCAACCTGGGCCAGGGCCTCACCAACCTCATACCAAGGACTTCTTCCTAACATCTCGTCTCAATCTCCCCTCTGTCAGTTTAAAGACATCCCCCCTTTTCCTGTCCCTACAGGCCCTTGTAAACTGTCTCTCTCCAGCATTCTTGCAGGCCCCCTTTAGGTACTGGAAAGTTAGATCTAAGGTCTGTATTGTCCAATATCCTGTATCTATCAGCAATCAGCTATAGATATTAAAGAAAATAATGTAAAATTACTTCTATTCGGTATGTCTTCCTAACTTACAGAAACTAGTTTTCTGGAGAATTCCTGAACTTCATTAATACACCCTACGTGGATAGCCCACACAGACATCCCTTTTTTGTGCTGAACCAAATGAGTTTGTTTAGGCAAATGAACTAAGAGATACCCGAAACTTGTCATACACACTGCTATTTCACTCTGTAAGGACTTTCACTCACCTCAGCAGAAGTCAGTGGAGGCCTTGAGAATGCCAGACTCAGCTTTGTAGCTTCCTGTGATGTTACTTTGAATGTCTGACCTACAAAGGATTCAAAGGGAAGAAAAGAACAGAAAGTAACTTGGGCAAAAATGAAAGAACAGAGCAGCCAGATGAGCAACATCTCTGATGCTACTTTGCCCTGCTGCTTGATTATAATTTCTTCCTTCCAAGCAATACACAATACCCAAAAAGAAAAATTCCACAATACATTTGTGCCATGTTTATTCCATGTTTTTTTACTTAGCTGGTAGTGATATCCACAACCACATTTTGTGTCTTGGTCCATGATAACTTCACCAGGATGCTGTGAGACTTTAACTAAGACCCAAAGATTTTTTAAAATATAGAATGACAGACAGCTTTGTGCTGGAAGGCACCTTAAATCTCATCTAGTTGCAATCCCCTGCCATGGGCAGGGACACCTTCCATTAGATCAGGTTGCTCCAAGCCTCTTTGTAGCTTGTTTTGTACCAACTTCTTGATACTGGCTGCTGCAGTACCAACGCCAGCGCCCTGCAGTGGAGGGCAAGTGCCAAGGCCGTGGCCAGAAACACGCCGGGATCTCTCCCGCAGGACAGATCCGCGCCTCGGCCCGCGCCGATCTTGACCCAGCCCAGCACCTTCTGCGCTGCCGACCCCGCGCGCGGCCCACAGCCGGCCCGCTCCACTACCCGTACCTAGCGCGTCCCAGAAGAGCGGCAGCTCGAACTGCTCACGGCCTTCGCCCGGTTCGCCCTCTGTAACGGCAGAAAGAAACCTCAGTCAGCGAAGAGTCAGCTCGGCTCAGATCCCGCTCGACCCCAAACCCACCTCGGACCCGTGCCAGCACCGCCCGCAGCGCGCCGCGCAGGACCAGCAGCGGCTCCCTAACCTCCATGGCTTCAAGAGCTGCCAGCGGCACACCCCACCCCTGCCGGTCACCGACGCACTGTGCGTCAAGTCCGCTTCCGGGTAACGGCAGCCCGCCACACCGCCTCTTCCGGCGAGCGGGCGCCCTGCCCCGGCAGGCGGGATCCCTCACGTCCTAGCACGTTGTTAGCGGCGTCCCCGGCTCAAGAGGAGCAGGAGCGACGCCGACAGCCGCTACAGCCAGCGCAGCTCCTCTGGTTGAGCAGGTTGTTGGTCACCTCAGACCAGGGTGCGCGGGTCACACCGTTCATATCAGAGGCGAGGCTGTTGGTGCTGTCTAGATTGTCGTTTGTTCTGCCAATGGCTGCTTGCCTGTGGGCACTTGCTCTTCTCCGTTGTCCCTCCACAGTTCCCAATCACATAGACATGCCCATTTTTGCACTTGAATCAGTGTCCACGGGGACAGCCAACAGCAGTGACAATCTGCAGCTGCTCAGCTTCAGAGATCTTCAATCCTGACACACACAAGGCAACACAAAGCCTCTCCAGGTCAGCCTTTGCAGTAGCCTCATCCTCCTCTGTGAACTTCTTTATCCCTTCCAGGATCTCACAGGCACTGGCAACCTCTGCTGCAAGTGCTGGGTCTATCGTCACACTTGCCTGTCTGCACCTTGCCAGGTCTCAGGTTGCAGGTCAGAAAAATCCTGTGCTGTAAAACTGAGTTGTGGCTCACCCAGCCACCTCTGGACTTCCTCCAGCCGCTTCCTCAGCCCCTTCCTCTCACTTGCATTGGTTCTGCTCATAGAATCGGTTAGGTCTGCTACACACTTGTAGAAGTCTGGTACTCTTTGTAGAGAGATCATGAGGTTTTAGTTTATCCTCCAGCATGAGATACTTAAGAATTCCTATGCAGAACAGAATTCCCTGCAAGTGCAGCCTGCAGTCTTTGCTAGACTCAATTTTCTGTGCTGGCCCTTGGCTTTTCTACCTCATGGAGCCACCTTTTCATAATGGTGCCATATCTCACATTCTTTCTGGTAGGTGTCTTGACAGATAGGGTATACCTTCAGCTTGATGACATCATCATCTTCATCCATATAATGGTCAAACGCCTTGGGACTCAAAGATATGGCCACAGTTGTGAAGCTGTACAAATTGAGCATCTGGGTCTTCTTTAAAGCCAAGAAAGATTGGGATGAGTTCCTCACAGTCACCAACAAGGCACATCTTTGTGCAGGGCTCTCCACACAATCCAGTACAAGGATGACGGAAGCACAGTAGCTGGGCACGTAGCACATTGCAGCAAGGCCTATTGCGTGCTTCAGAGCAAAGTCTGGTACACTGGTAATGCTGGCACCATCACTCAGATGGTTCAGCACACAGAAAACAGCTTCCCCTACATTTCTTTTCACATCTACTGTGGATGCAGTGGTTCTGACATTCCAGCTGTCAGGGAGGGCATTCTGTAGTACAAGGCTGCTGACACTTTTCAGAGCAAACCAAGAAGCGCTTGCACCGGCAATTACATGGCTTATGAAATCTTCCTTCAAAGCAGGTATGACAGGAATCTGAGCATAAAAAAAAAAAAAAAAAAGTGTCATGGAACTGTTGGAACAAGTCCAGAGGAGGCCACGAGGATGATCAGGGGCTGGAGCACCTCCCGTATGAAGACAGGCTGAGAAAGTTGGGGCTGTTCAGCCTGGAGAAGAGAAGGCTGCGTGGAGACCTCAGAGCAGCCTTCCAGTATCTGAAGGGGGCCTACAAGGATGCTGGAGAGGGACTCTTCATCAGGGACTGTAGTGATAGGACAAGGGGTAACGGGTTCAAACTTAAACAGGGGAAGTTTAGATTGGATATAAGGAAGAAATTCTTTACTGTGAGGGTGCTGAGGCACTGGAATGGGTTGCCCAAGGAAGTTGTGAATGCTCCATCCCTGGCGGTGTTCAAGGCCAGGTTGGACAGAGCCTTGGGTGCCATGGTTTAGTGTGAGGTGTCCCTGCCCATGGCAGGGGTGTTGGAACTGCATGATCTTAAAGTCCTTTCCAAACCTAACTATTCTATGATTCTATGATCTTTCAGTGTCTGTTATGTAGCAGTGTTGTTCCAGGCAAACACATCCATACAGGATGAGGGATTTTCATGGCGTGGGATTTTTTTTGTTCTTGTGGTGGTGGTTTTATTTGTTTGTTTTTTTTTGTTTGGTGGTTGTTTTTTGTTACCTGAATTCTCAGCCTCTATATTCTCTGCAGCATTCTCGATGAGGACAGTTACACCAAGGCCCAGCCACTCCAGAATCAGTGTTGTGAAAGCACTGTAGTAAAGTTCCTCATCATCCTAATAGAAGGAAAGTCAAATCAGCCAGGCCTCTTGCACTTCAGAGTCTTAGGAGGATGCCGAAACAGCACCTTGCAGTAACAGGCAACTGGGACAGTCCCTGAGAGACCTCCAGAGGTAGAAAGTCTGAGCACCCTCAGATCTTCAGAAAGAGTGTTCTTCCTCCCCTTCAGTTTAAGAGGCTTTCATTTGGGCACTTGTATTTTTATGGTTATAAAGATTACATAGAATCTCTGCAGTTTAAGTAAGCAAAACTTAAAGCCCCTGCCTGTCCCACCCAGTTCAAGCCAGCCTACTGTCACTGGCACATCTTGTTATTCACTCTCTCCCTTTTCTAGTAGCCAAGCAATACTAAAAAAAAGATGCCCTTTGTGGACTCATTAGCAGAAAGTTACAGGGTATTAAGTATACACTGGGACTCAGAAGAAAGGCAACTCTCCTACCAGACCACTCATCAGACTGTCCCAGTGCTGGGGTGCGATGCCTGCTTCCAAGTGGCACTCATGCAGAACTCAGTATGTCGTGCATTCTAAATGCTTCGCTCCCTCATGTAGCTCCTGCTCAACCTGTTTCGTCTCACTGGTTATCTACTCATGACAAAGAGGAAGAAGGCATCATCATACTCAGAGAAACAAAGTTCAGAAACAGCAGGACAAGTGATAAAGTGAACAAGTACAGAAGAATTAAGAGGCTGACTTCAGTGCAAGACAAGGTCAAAGAACAGATGTGAGGAAGCTCAGTTAGCTCCTCCAGCGCACAGGCATCCCATCCCCATCATCTCCAGTGACATCTGCACTTACATTCACATAAGCTCTATGGAGATGCACTGGCAAGTTGTATTGAAATTCACATTTCTTCCTCAGCTCCCTCAAGGTGAAGCCATCTTCAGGACCTCATTGCTACTTCTGCCCCCAACACACACCATCCTATGTTTCTGAAATGTGTATACTCCTGGGAATGAAAGGGATAAACTATACAGCAACCATTTGGAATTTTGCCATCTTACAAACTTCAATGGTTTTGTGTTATATTGTACCTTGTAAATATTGTAAGTTGGGGAACGGAAATGGGTAATAATCCATGTGTCAAACCTTTGTCCTCAAAGCTCTGCAAAAGCTCCAAGATACCTTCCCTTAAAGGCCTTACAAAGTCTTCTCTCAAAAGCCAGAAATGGGTGTCAAGATAAATGCTGGTGCTCTTGTATCTTCCAGCAACAATACTAGGATGCAGAAAGGGTTTCTCACCATGGTGCACCTCATTGTATGTTGGATAAATGGTCATTTATGATATGTTTCTTCTTGACTGTCAGTCCAAAGCTGCATAAGAGTATAGATATCAGCCCTCAGCATGCCTTCATGCCTTTTTTTTTTTTTTTTGCAGATGCTACACAAGCATCTGGACTTTATTTAGATTCTTCTCCGTGTGATGTCCACACCAGAAGCACTCAGGGCATTTATGGATGCTGGCAAGACTGTCAAGAGAACGGAGATTTTCTGCACAGAGCTGGCTGGGAAAATACTGACCAGGTCCTAAAGAAGTGAAATGATGTTGCTAATATGCCAAGGGTACTGATGATGTACAGCAGGGATTGCTTCAGTTATCATGTCAGACACATACTGAGGCAGACAAATCTTGAGAAAGCTGGACTCCTTCACCACTCCTAGAAGCTGTTGGACACTCTGCCTGTCCATTCAGGAGCTGCATGCTTTTCAAAGCTCCTGGCAAAGGAGCTGAAGGAAATTTGGTTTCATAGCCATTTGGGAAAGAAGTTCCTTCAAACCCAAACTGGAAGCAAGTGTGATGACAACTTCTGAAGGGTTGTTTCAGAGGAGACTTTCTAGGAATTTGTAGCCAATCCTTCTGACTTGCTGAGGCTGCTCACTGAGCTGGGCACCACCTGGGATAGGGTTCTGGTGAAAATGAGGATTCTCCCAAGGTTGCATCCTCCCTTCCCTACCTTCATTCTCCTACCCACTCCTCAGCCATCTAGATTCTTTCTCAGCTTGTCCACCTTGATACCACCTTCCCCTACATTCATTTCCTTGCTCATTCCAGGGTCCTCTCATGGGCTTGTCCACCTTGATACCTCATTCTCCTTCCCTCATTTTCCTGTTCATTCCGGTGTTCTGCAGCTCTACTTTTGGTCTGTTTACCTTGGTTTCTTGGTTTATTCTTGCTGGATAGAAGAACCTTTCAAACCTGATCACCAAATCTCTCTTCTCTTTGCCCAGGTAGAAGAGGATAAATACTGGCTTGGGTGCTTCCCCTAACTTAGCTGCCTGGCCTGACACGTTATTTGTTCTGTTTCTGCCTCTTTGTATAAAGCCAGTGCCAGTGTCCCAGCAGCCTGCAAGCCCTTAAGAAAAAAAAACAAAACAAATAACCAAAACAAAAAACTCTAGTTATAAAGCAAGCACATTAAATTGCCTCCCAACACAAAAGCACGAGCATTTTGGCCTGACAGGCATCATATTTTGGACATCTTGCATCAACTTAGAAAATTACCACTATATTTGCACCCAGACTTGCAAGTTAGTGTTTCCTTTGTACCCCTTTTACAACTGCTAAAAAGAACAGCATGCCTAGAGTTCACTTAAGGTATTAATCTGTGAAGACACTAAAAAACTAAACCCTTTTACGCAGAAAGCAGAATGAAAACAGACCAAAGGCAAAAGTTTCCTGCACAGGACAGGATTTCCTTGGGAGCTAGCCATCACTGAAATATAATGACAAAAGCAGCAGCAGCTGGCTTTGACTGACTGCATATAAGCACAGTTAAAACACAGACGTTCTGGAGAAAGTACAGGCTCTAAGAATAGTAGGAAGCATGGCCCATATATCCCTTGTCGCGCTCTCAACAGAACACCTCGGGAAGCTATTTGTTGGCAGATATTCCTGCAGCACGTAATCACGTCACGGCCCCTGCCAGACTCCAGGGGCACATAAGGAAATGCCAGAATTGCAGCTTGTGAGGATATTTCACTATATACATGCAAGGGAAGAGCGGACACCGCCCCGTACCAGCGCCATCTCCGAAGCCTTCGCCCTGCAGACAGTGACTGAACGGTTGGGTTGAGTTGGGTCTGGCTTGGCTTGGCTCGGCCACTCCCGGCGAGCAGCGCCCCGCGCCCGGCTCCACTACCGGCCGTCACGGACAAGGGAAGCCGCATGCGCTCTGCAGCCATCACGCAGCTCCGCTTCCAGCTTTTGCCCCGCCCGGCAGGGAGGGGCAGCCACTGCCACACCCACAAGCGCAGGTCCGGCCGCCATTGCGCATGCGCGGCAGGCAGAGCAGGGGGAGGGAAGTGGTTTTGTATTGGAGCTGCTGGCTGCGGCCATGCTGCAGAGCTTAGGCCTGGTGGGCACCATCGCGGAGGAGGACGCGGGGCCTCAGGACCCCGAGTCTGGCGACTCCGAGGAGGAGGAGGTGGGGCCGGGCAATATTTCTTGCCTGGGTCGAGGATGGGCCGGGCCGGACTGGCTGGTGCGGGGCCCGGTTCGAATTGGATCGCGCTGGGTTGGCCCACGTTGCGTTGAGTCGGGTCGGGTCCGGTCCGGTTGCATCGCGCTGGGGCGGGGCCGGGGTCTGCGCGCTCCGGTTTGACCGTCCTGCAGACGTTGCTCACTGGTATTGTAACAGGATCCGCTCCGGGCGCGGGGCCCCAGGCGGCGCGGGCCCACAGGCGGGGACTTCAGCGCCGCTTTCGTCTTTGGTGAGGCGGAGGCCGGTGGGGAAGGCGCCTGGGCGGAGACGCTGCGCCACCTCCGCAGCAAGGTGAGGCCTGAGGCTGGGGCCGCAGTGTCAGAGCACAGTGCCCCACGCTTTGCCATGCATCTATTACAGCTTTTCTTTTGTGATTTTCTGCCTAGAGAGCAGCTACGACGCTGGATGAGAAGATTGAGAAAGTGAGACAGAGAAGGAAGGTCCAGGTCAGAACCTTCCTCTCTCATTACTGAAAAGACTGGCATGGGTTTGGTCTCCTACTGTGTTCCCTCCAGGGGCACAGGCTCTGACAGCATCCTGAGCTCATGACCTCAGCTGGTTTTGCAGCCACACCTGATGGGAATGCAGAATTGTTAATGCCTAAAGTTATGCAAAACCATGGATCTATGAATGGGCTGATAATAGCAACAAACCAAAGCTCACAAAGGACTGATATTTCCTTTTTATCCTTTATTTTTAAAAACCTTTTTTTTTTTAAATCTCTTCTTAGGAAAGAGAGGCTGAACAAACAAAAGTGAGAGATGAAGATGTGGAGACTGAGGATAATCAAATAAAAAAGAGGGAATGTGAGGATTTCAGTAGGGATGAGGAAGAAGATGTGGAGTCTCAGTGTTTATTGGATGATGAAGCTATCTTCACAAAAGCAGGTATTAGCAGTACATAGGGAGATGGTTGAGGGGCAAGAGTCTGACAGACTCCTGGCTCACTAGAGAAAAGTCTGTAGTGAAACTTTGCTGGGAGTGAGCAAGAACTTGTTGTCTTCCTTCTGTGATACTGCTTCTGATTTTGTTTGAGCATTTTACTCTATTGCCTGCCTGTACTTGTTTCTGAGGCTTCTCCCTCAATAACTCATTCAGACCAAAAAAAAAGAGATTATGGTTATTGCCATATCTTGTTATGTGTTTAGATGTGCTTGTCAATTACTATCATGTTTCTCTTTCTCTGCAGATACAGTCAAAGTGAAGGAACGGAGGAGATCAAAGAAGGGGGAAGCAGTAAGTGTTAGACAGAGTGACACTAGGTCATTCTCCAGCGTTTCTTGTGGAGGAATTTGACTTTGGTTAACAAAGTGAACTCAAAAAAACCAGCCCAGAGCCCGTTGGTAACATGTTGTGGTGGTGGTGTTGCTGTTTCTAGGAAGCAGGGAGCTTTTTTGAAGATGCATCTCAATATGATGATAAGTTGTCATTCCAGGACATGAATCTTTCACGACCTTTGCTAAAGGTATTTACCTAGTTTAATTATTACATGTTACTCTGAAGAATGTTGTACACCAATCAGAATTGTCAAATTCCTCTTCTCTTTGCAGCCTCTCTGAAAAGGAAATTCTGTGGGAACTAGTATGATAGCCCTTTAGGAGCTATTATTCCCAAACAAAGGAAACCATTCTTTGATTTCAGAGTGTTGACGCTGTCTTGAGTAAGACTTGTCACAAAATCACAGAATGGCCGAGGTTGGAAAAGACCTCTGGAGGTCATCTTATCCAACCCCCTGCTCAGACAGAGCCACGTAGAGCTGGTTGGCCAGGACCATGTCTAGATGATGGCTTTTGAGTATCTCTAAGGATGGAGACTGCAGTCTGTCAGGGCAACCTGTGCCAGCACTCAATCACCCTCACAGTGAAAAAGCATTTCCAGTTTGTGCCCATTGCCTCTGGTCCAGTCATGGGGCACCACTTAAAAGAGCCTGGCTTTGTCCTCTTTTCACTCACACTTCCGTTATTTATATACACATGGATAAGATTCTCCCCATGTCTTCTCCAGGCTGAAGAGTCATGGCTCTCACAGCCTTTCCTTGTACGTGAGGTCCTCCAGTCCCTTCATAATGTTTGTGTCTTTTTGCTGGACTCTCTCCAGTATGTCCATGTTTCTTGTACTGATGAGGCCAGCACTGGGGACAGTATTCCAGGTGTGATTATACTAGAGGCAGAGTTTAATTGCTCTGTATCCTTTGTAGGCAATCACAGTTCTTGGCTTCAAGCAACCAACTCCAATTCAGAAGGCTTGTATCCCAGTGGGTCTTCTGGGAAAGGATATTTGTGCCTGTGCTGCCACTGGGACAGGTAGGGGGTTGAGCAGGGCACAGGAAACATCGGAAGTGAGATATTCACAATAATGGGTAATTCTTACTCTTTTTCTTTAGGTAAAACAGCTGCCTTCATCTTGCCTGTCCTGGAACGCCTGATTTATAAGCCTCGCCAGGCTCCAGTAACAAGGGTGTTGGTTCTTGTGCCAACACGAGAACTGGGTATTCAGGTGCACTCTGTCACAAAACAGCTGGCACAGTTCAGCAGCATCACAACTTGCCTTGCTGTAGGTGAGTATGAAGTTGGTCAGGTGAACTGTACAGCTCACTGTAAACTGCTGCACTGTTGTGAAACTGGAGACTGTATGGTTATTTCAGGTACGCTTCTGGTGGGTGTACTGTGGTTTAAAATCTTAGTTCTGATACTCTGCCACGCTTTTTACTTGTTTGTTTCTGAGAAAGAAAAGGTGGAGTCGCTTCTTATTGTAAATATGGTTTTAATCTGAATTGTTTC
Organism: Psittacula echo; assembly: GCF_963264785.1. Lineage (NCBI taxonomy): Eukaryota > Metazoa > Chordata > Aves > Psittaciformes > Psittacidae > Psittacula > Psittacula echo. The sequence continues at coordinate 10,267,002 of NC_137747.1, read as the reverse complement.
CCATTCCTCAGGCAGTTTGCATCTGTGCATCCTGCTGAGGTAGTCAGTAGTCCATGTTCGCTCTCTTTCAGGTGGCCTAGATGTGAAGACTCAGGAAGCAGCTCTGCGCTCTGGGCCAGACATTCTTATTGCCACTCCTGGGCGACTGATTGATCATCTCCACAACTGCCCTTCTTTTCATCTGAGCAGTGTTGAGGTGCTGATTTTGGATGAAGCAGACAGGTAAGCTAAGCAGATCAGCAGTGAAAAATAAGACGGTAGTTTCCTGCTTTCCATTTCCCAGGCTATAGGGCAGTCTTTGTTGCCCTGCCTTAAGTAATGTTTCTTAGTTAAAATCAAATGAAGCTGCCTTATTGCTGTTTTTCTCCTGTGTAGGATGCTGGATGAATACTTTGAGGAACAGATGAAGGAAATAATCAGGTTGTGCTCCAACCACCGTCAGACAATGCTTTTCTCTGCCACAATGACAGAGGAGGTAAGATAGGCTGCTGAGAGACTTACTGTGGCAGAAAGTTCAATACAGCTTTGTGTAATCTTTTACCAGAGATTACGTGAACCTTTTTCTCTTAATCTGTTTTGGTAGGTGAAAGATTTGGCTTCTGTTTCCCTGAAAAATCCCGTTCGAATTTTTGTGAATAGCAACACAGATGTTGCCCCTTTCCTGCGGCAGGAATTTATCCGGATCAGACCCAACCGAGAGGGGGATCGTGAGGCCATTGTATCAGGTTAGTGATGAGCAAAGAAAAGCTGGAATCAGCAGGTGACTGTCAAGCAGGCTCTTGAGAAGACTTTCTTTCAGCTCTTCTGACTCGAACCTTCCCAGATCATGTGATGCTTTTCACCCAGACCAAGAAGCAAGCTCACCGTATGCACATCCTACTGGGGCTGATGGGTCTGCGGGTTGGTGAGCTTCATGGGAACCTCTCTCAGGCACAGCGTCTGGAAGCACTCAGGTATTAGCAGGCTTAGTTGGCAGTCACAGGCAAAAGAGCAGTTAGGAGGTAGAATACTTGGGGTAGAAATGGATGGCTGTATTAATTGCTAATGCATTTGCTATCTCTGCTCAGGCGCTTTAAGGATGAGCAGATTGATATTTTGGTAGCTACAGATGTGGCTGCACGTGGACTTGATATTGAAGGTGTTAAAACAGTGAGTATTTGCAACGTTGAGCTTTTTAATGACTCTTTTAATGTTGTTTCCCTACTAACAGTTTTCCTGCTATAGGTAATCAATTTTACCATGCCAAACACCATTAAGCACTATGTTCATCGAGTGGGTCGGACAGCAAGAGCAGGCAGGGCCGGTCGTTCAGTTTCACTTGTGGGTGAGGAAGAGCGCAAGATGCTGAAGGATATCGTGAAGACTGCCAAAACAGCAGTGAAAGCCAGAATTCTCCCTCAAGGTACACACTTCACTGAGGTAAAAAGCAGGAGAGCAGTACACAGGGAATATTGTGGTACAGAGGGACACTGAGAGGTGTACTTAAAAATACAATGGACTTACAAGAGCTGCTTCTAATGGTCATGCTGTATTGTTCTCAGATGTCATACTAAAATTTCGAGAGAAGATTGAGAATCTAGAGAAAGATATTTATGCAGTTCTGTGCTTGGAGCGTGAGGAACGTGAGATGCAGCAGTCAGAGGCCCAGGTAAGCTTTGTTTCAGGAATTACTTTTTACCTTACTTTTTTTTAGGATCTGGAGTAGCTGTAGTACATAACAAGGTTGCCGTAATGTACTTAACCTGCCTACTTTAGAAAGGAAAGAGATCTTTTTCAGCTCACTTTTTGCCTGAATTATCTCAGATCAATAAGGCAAAGAAGCAGCTGGAGACAGGAAAGCAAGAGACTGTGGGTGAGGGTTTGGAGCGGAGTTGGTTTCAGACCCGTGAGGAGAGGAAGAAAGAGAAATGTGAGTCATTGGTACTGCTGCCATTTTAAATTCCATAGCTACAACTGGACTCTGCTTTGTACTTTAAGAGGTTCTTTATTCTATGTTTTTCTTTACCTCTTCAGTGGCTAAAGCCCTGCAGGAGTTTGACTTAGCATTACGAGGCAAAAAGAAAAGGAAGAAATTTATGCAGGACAGACAGAAAAAAGTCCAAATGACGGTGAGTATATTTATGGACAAGCAAGAACTTGGGCAGACTGTCCTAGTTTTCCTTGGCAAAACATCACGTCACTGCAAACTTGCATTTTAACACCTTTCAGCCAGAGGAGAGGGCACAGTTTGAAATCTTGAAATCTCAAATGTATGCTGAGCGGCTGGCAAAAAGGAATCGCCGAGCAAAGCGAGCCAGAGTCTTGCCAGAAGAGGAACCAGCAGCAGTACCAGCAGGTGGAGATTTTTGGTTTACAGCTGACTTACTTTGTGTCACTTACTTTGCTACAAACAAGTAAACCAAACTAATTTGTTTAGAGGGAGACACTGATCTGTGAAAGAATGGCCACAGGTGCTGGCCAGGGTGCATGTTTGCTTTTCCTGATGGTTAGGCTAACTATGTGGTCAAGGCTACTGGCCTCTAGTAAACAAGGTGATGCTGTGGCCATCTCTCTACAGTGAATGTTCTGACTATTGTCTCTGTTAGGCCCCAAAAGGAAGAAAAAAGTGTCTGTGTTTGATGAAGAGCTCACCAACACGAGCAGGAGGGCACTGCAGCAGTACCGAGCTGGGTAATGGCTTACAGTAGTACATGGTCCACGCTTTAGTAGTGGGAATTTTTTTCTTTGCATCTTTGGACTTTCTCAGGGATACTTCGAGTGATATTGGGGGAAGAGGTGGGCAGAGCAGAGAAGGGAGTGTCACAATATGTACCTGTGCTAGTGATGTACTTTAGTGTTTTTTATCTTACCTCCTTCTCTCTCCTCTCTTAAAAAGCCCGTCATATGAAGATCGAAAACGCTTGGGTATCGCCCAGCATAGGAAAGGAGGAAACTTCAAATCCAAGTCCAGGTATAGCTCCTTTTACTTGCTTATTCAAGATTTTTTTTTTTTCCCTTGCTCTTTCCTCTTCTTGTGACTGTTTAAACATCCTTGCTAAAGCATTGGTTAGTTCTGCAGTCTTACTGTAGATCTGACGCTGGGGCAATCAGGGATACTGCCTTAAAAGCCTAGGAATGTGCTGTTAATGTGGGAGAGCATTGCCTAGATAAGGAACAGCACTGAGCATTTTCTATCGATCATTCAGAGTTGGGCTGATGGAATGTCATTTCAAGTTCATCAGAGTTGGGCTGATGGAATGTCATTTCAAGTATCTTCTCTTTCAGGTACAAGAGGAAGTAAGAACTGTTGGCCATTACCAAATGGGTAAATCAGACGTGCTATCTTTGTACTGCAAGGAGACAACTTCAGTAAAATTGAATAGTTTTTCTTAAAGTTGTGGAATAGCTTTGGGATGTTTGTTAATACCTGTTTGAAGATCCTGTGTGAAAATGTCTTCAGCAGACCATGCAATAAAGGATTTTTCTCTCCCCTAAAACATTTCCTCTGCTTATAGAATAGCTAGAGCAGTTGAGAGCTGGGATGTGCTGTGTCTTTCTAGCGGACTTCTAGTTCATGAAAGTCAAATTGTCTTTAGGGCAAAGCCTGGAGCACATAGTGCTTTGTTCACGTACTTCTGTGGTCTTGATTAATTAATCTGGCTGAAAAGGATTTCTACAGTTAAGAGCCTATTTCTGAAACAATGGCTTCACGAAACTAAAACAACTCCAAGCGACTGCTCTCAGAAGAAAGGATTATCTCCAAAAGGGGAGGAGGAGGCAGGCAGACAGCTCCCTCCTTACTGAAAAGAAAGCAGCTATAAAGTGAAGCCAACAACCAGAATGCAGGCTGGTTTACATTATTGTATGTAGTTAATGATAGGTTTGTTGAACCTGGCTTGCTTTTTTGACTAGAAACAATGCAGCTCCACCTGTAATGATCAAGCTTAACAGAGAGCATCAGAGATCACCATTCCTAATTGTTCTGGGTTCAGCTGTAACAGTTATTTTTCTCCTCCTTCAAAGCTGGAGCAGTGCTGTGTTTTCAACTTCAGCCTGAGAACAGTGCTGATACCACACCAATGTTTTTAGTTGTTGCTAAGTAATGTTTACCCTGATCAAGAGGTTTCAGTCTCATGCTCTGCCAGTGAGGAGGGGCACAAGAAGACAGGAGGAAACAAGACAAGACACCTGACCCAAAGTAGCCAAGGGGGTATTCTATACCACAGCATGTCATGCCCAGTATATAAACTGGGGGGAGTTACCTGGAAGGCCCAGATAGCTGCTTGGGTCAGGCTGGGTATTGGTAGGGAGGTGGTGAGCAGTTGCATTCTCTCCCCTTGTTGTTTCCCTTATCATTATTATTGGTGGCAGCAGTAGTGATTTTGTGTTATACCTTAGTTACTTGGATATTCTTATCTCAACCCATGGGAGTTACATTCTTTCCATTCTCCCCCTCATCCCTCTGGGAGTGGGGGAAGAAGGCAGTGAGTGAGCAAGGGGCAGCATGGTTCTGAGTTACTGGCTGGGCTTAAACCATGACACCATGTACTTTTTCCACTGCGAGAATTCAGAGCAGTGAAGTGTTAAAACTCTTTCTTTGAATTTTTATCGTTTCCGCCACCCCAACATTTCCCCCTCCCCTCCATCAGCCTTAATAAACTTATGTGGGTATGTTTTAATTCCCGTAAGAAATAGACTTAAGTGGCACAGATCAACCATTAACATCTGAGCTGTCACTACAAACTGAGCTTTTTGCCTCAAACCCCCTCTTTTTCTGGGGTGACCAAAGCACAGCAGTGAATAATAACAGCTCCACTCCTGAAACAGACCAGGGAAGCCTGGGGTTTTCGAACTTTATTAAAAAAGGCAAACTTCACAAGCAGCAAATCTAAAATATACATAGCAAGGTTCTGACAGGCGGTACTGCTCGGTACATTCCCTTAACTGGTCTTCCCACAGTTTTAAGGTATGTTATAGGGTTGCTTATGGCCTTGGTGGACGCATACCAGGTGGAGGGGGTCCTGAGAATAAAGCAAAGAGTTGAGTAGTGAAAAGGAAAGCAGCAGCAAAGCTAAACCAGAAACATTTTCTTGCCCATGGTCAAAGTGGCCTTAGAGACCCTTTTTTCTGCATTTATTGGCAGAATATTTATTGGCAGGTATTTATTGACAACTACCAGAGCTAGGAGGGCACCAGAACACACCACCCTTCAGACATTTATGTTACAGCTGCTTCTAACTTCTAGGCATTTAAGACAACCTCCACTCACCTCTCATTCCTGGGGGTGGTGGTCTCATGCCTGGTGGGGGCATTCCCATAGGAGCACCTCGGCCAGGTGGCATTCCCATTGGTGGGCCCATAGGTGGCCTCATGCCAGGAGGAGGTCCCATCATTCCTTAAGCCAGAGAAAGAATAAGCATATAAACCCAGCTGAATATTCAAGGCACTAGTTGGATATCAGAAAAACCCTCCATAATACCAGCTCTTGAGCAGACTTGATAAACATCTTTTCATCGCCAGTTTTGCCACATAACACGAGCTCCTTGCTGCCCCACTCTATAGAATGATTCTTACCTGGAGGAGGTGCTCCTCTGCTCATGGGTGGGGGAGGACCTCCACGCCCTGGTGTGTATTGAGTTGGGGCTCCTGCTATGCTTGCAGTGGCTGCAGCAGCAGCAGCTGCAACTGTTCCACGACCCTGAGGTGTCATCACCTGCAAACAAAACAGAGGTTCACAAGGAAACAGCACAACATCTGCTTTATATTAATACCTAAAAAATCTGCAAAATTCATTATTATCCCTTTATAAATTATGCTATTCCCCTTTTAATGTATTGAATAATGCTAAAACCCTGTAATACAATTCAAGGGATAACACTTGAATTTCATGCAAGAAGCTACACTTTTCAAGCCTCGTCTTCTGTCATACAAAACAGAGTTCCTAGGAGGATCTAGTACCTAAAAAGCCTTGCCAGGTTCAAACTCCCTGGTAACAGAAACTAAGGGTACAGTTTCTCCACCAATTTCCTGCATCATATTTGGTACAAAGAATTAAAAGCTACCCCAGAATATACCAAACAACAATTTTAATGGGTCATAGCACTTCACCTGTTGAGATGGTCCTCCCACTCCTCTGACAGGGCCAGCCAATCCTGCTGGAGCCTGTGGCATGGGTGCACCAGCTGGTACTCCCCTGCCCGCTGCTCTCCCAACTCCTGGTCCTCCAGCAGCTCCAGCAAGAGGTACCCGGGCAATTCCAGTCTGAAAACAGACCCCCGAAAGAAACGTTATTGACAAAGAAATCCTCAGATCCCAGAGATGCTCACAGACTTCCTCTGTCCAATTAATGCCCTATCTCTTTGTGGGCTTGGGCATTAATTGGACAGCTTCCTACAGCCAAAATTTGTTGGACCTGGTCACAATAGCATCTAGAAGTGCACGACAACACTAGTAGCATCCTTCCGCAAGGCAGCAAATTTATCAGACATCCTTTCCCTCTCCCCTTAGTTCTGTGCTCAGTCTCCTTACATCTTTAGGAGGTGGTCCTTCAACTGTCATGGACACTAGGTTTTCTCCTCGCAGCAACACAAGACCAAGGACTCGTTTCTCTTCCCGCTCTGGCTGCTTGGAATTTTTAGGTCTGGTGAGAAGAGAACGAAAACATTGCAAGTCAGAGGTAAAAAACCAAACAAAACCCAAAGCTACTCTTTGAATTTGCAATGGAATATATAAGTAGGCTACTGCTGAGAGCAGAACCTATTGTAAACCCATTTTTATATGCCTCAAACGAAGTACATAGATGAGTCTAAACACAAGACGTGCATTATCGCCATGATTTTTTTCCCCATGATGCTCAACTGTTCAGTGACTGTTGGCATGATGTAAAGGTATAAATCGGTTATTAAGAAATAATTCAAAGTGCCCCATATGCCTCGGTGGTTTGGGGGCTTGACAAACAACTAAAACCACGACTGCAGGTGCACAAGCGGGCAGCAGACCCTGGCCCGCTGCTGTCCCGCTCGCCGCAGGCAGCCGGTACCAGGATGCAGCGCCCGGGACTCCCAATGCGAGCCGCGCCGCTCACTTGATCTTGCGGAATTCGTCGCAGTCGCAGAGGATGAGGTTCATGTGCTTGTCGAAGGCCTTGAAGGTGCCGATGAAGACGCGCCCGTCCTGCAGGATGCACCGCATGCGGTAGTCGATGTGCTGCAGCATCTTGCTGCTCTTCCCCACCGTCTGCAAGACACCGCGGTTACACCGGGCGCCAGCGCTGCGCGGCGCGTGCCGCCCGCCGGCGCGCAGCTCACCATGGCTGCGACTCCCACGCTCCCGCCGCCGCTCCTGCCCGAGGTGTCGCCCGCTCCGCCGGAAGCTCCTGCGCGCAGCACCCGCCGCTTCCGTCCGCCCGCACGCGGCGGCCGACCTGCCCCTTCCGTCGCGTGTTTGACGTACTTCCGGGGGCGGAGCTGGTCCGAGCTGCCGCCTGTCGGCGGGGTGGGGGGCGGCTACGCCGCGGCCCTGGTCTCACTCAGGCCGGTGCTGTGCGTGTCCGCGGCACCACTCTGGTGCTCGCTGCCCTCTCCGTGCGCGGTGGTCGGCAGAGCTGCAGGAACGTTGCGCTGCATGAGCCGGTGGAGACAGTCCTGCCCGGTCCTGGGCAGTCGCAGCAAGTCCCCGCGGCGGGGCACCGTTGGCACGGGGAACTGACGTGAGCTCTCCCGCGGCGGCCCCGAAGGAGCGGCGGGGCGCGGGTGGCAGGGAGGCTCGGTTAACGTAATTCATTCTGGCTGCCGGAGGGCAAGAGGGGCTGGTCGCGGGGCGACCCACGGCAGCTTCATTCTGCGTCGCGCTGGGGCGGGGCCTTCCGCCCGCGGTTTCCATGGCAGCGGGCGCGTGACGCGCGCGTCGCGGCCAATCGGCGGCGAGGCGTCTGAGTGACAGCCTGCGGCACCAGTGGCCAGCGGCGCCTTGGGGGGCTGCCGAAGCTGCCGAGCGGCCTGACGCGGAGCGGCCGCGGCGGGGCCGGGTGAGCGCAGAGAGGGAGGAGAGGGCGGGGAGCCCGGAGTCCGACAGCATACTGCTGTCCGCTGTGGTGGGTCCAGGCGCCGGTGCTGTTTTCCTGGGCCCACTGCGGCGCCGCGCCCGCGGTCCTTCCTCTGGTGGTCCGTCTTGCCGGGAGGGCCTGGCCTAGGGTCGTCTTCAGCGAGGTCGCCGGTCCCGTGTTGCGCCCGTCCCCGCCTTCGTAGTTGCCGCCGTGCTGCGGCTGCTGGAGCCGCGGCGCACTAAGTGCGCGGGGCCGCTGCGGAGGCCGGGGAGGGGCCGCGGTTGGGCCGCGCAGGGTGCGGTTCGCGGCTGCTCGGGAGGCGAGCAGACAGCGCTTCCTCAGGAAAGCAATCGTTTAGCGCTTTGAGTTTTGGTCTAAGGCTGCTTTCAGCTCGCCTCACTGACTAACAGTGAAAGAGCGGTTCTCTCTATTTGCCTGTTGCTCCCTTTCTGTCTCTGCCTAGCTGTGGTGGAATGTGCAAGGTGAGAATCCAGTATCATAGGCTTAGTGTTTTATAGCCAAAGTGCAACTGTGGAAGGCCTTTGGAGGAATGTAGGATTCCAGAGACGGAAAATCTGACCGTCTGGTTCGTTTATCTAGTAAAGTATGTTTCTCTTTGCTTATTTTATGAGGTAACATAGAAAACTGTGCGTAACCCTCAGGTTGGACTCTGCAGACTGCTGTCCTCTGATGCTACTCAGTCAAGGAAGCTGTCTTTGCACACTTATCCAGTTAGTGTCTCTGCTACATCTGTTCCAGCTATTTGGCTTGTGGAGAGCTGATCAGGATGTTTTGTCACGTCTGCAGGTTTCAGAAGCTGCAGCTATTTGGTTGTTAACTGTGGGATTCTACCAGGCAGCTTTTCTTTTTCATGGAATGTTGTTTCATCCTCATTTTCATTCTGTGTGCAGCACACTTTGTTCTCTATCTGTAATGGAAAGAAGATTGAGTTTGTGACTAAGGAAATTTTGTTATAAGTACTCTAGTTGCTTTAGCTTGCAGCTTCTCAGAAGTCTCTTGAATGGTGTGTTATTAGTGGCTCTGCTGATTTCTCCTTGTCTTGCAGCTTACCCCCACACCGCTGCTTTGTTTGAAGGAACTTACTCTGTAGAAACAAAGTAAATTAATCTTTGATGTATTTCAGCTTGGCTGCTCTTTCCCTGTATAAAACTCTGAGAATTGCTTATGTGCTATTGTTGAGAAGAATGTGCTGAGTGACCCGTAAGCGATTGATAATCCCGATGATGCAAACTGGCAGCCTGTGCTTCTCCCCAAGAGCTTTCCAACAGTTATTTTATCAGATACACCACTGGTGCACTGCAAAATATCATTGTAAAATTCAACATCTGTCACCTCTCTTGTCTGCAGCCGTGCAAAAAATCTTTTCAAAAAACACTTTTGATAGACAACCTTGTGTTAACATGCTGACTTGAAGTACTCTGTGTATTTGTCCTCTTCTGGAAAGCTGCTTCAAAGGGGTTTTTTGACTCAGAGTGTCTGATGAGTAGGTGCTTACTTATGGAAGAAATTTTTGGCAGAAATAGTCTTAACTTATCATGATGAGTTACTTTCTGAGTTTGCATGCAGCTGAAAGCTTTTTTTGAGATCTGAAGGTAATGAATTACAGTGTAGATGGTTTTCAGTGGCGAGTATATAGGGAAGCTGCACGTAGAGTGCATTGCTTCTAGGAGCTGTGTGCTAGCCTCTGTAGTACTTTTTTTGATGAGACAGAGGACCTTATTTCTGTTTATATGGTGCTTAGGGGCGTGGTTTAGTGGTGGACTTGGCAGTGTTAGTTTTTACAGTTGGACTTGATCTTAGGAGTCTTTTCCAACCTAAATGATTCTATGATTTCCTTAGTATCAATGTTTTAATGCGCACTTCTCTTCCTGAGTGATGCATATTCTTTACAAGGAAGATGACAAGTTAGGTATTTGGAAAAGCTTTTGTCTATGGTAATCAGGGCATCTTTGTTTTGGCATGTGAAGTACTTTTCCTTGTACTCCTCACTAAAAACTTATGTTGCAAATTGCAGTACAAATAAAAGACTGTGACCATACTGCTGGAGGCTGAAGGGAAAAGTGGTAATTAGATGCTAATTATGGATATTTTAATGAAGAATTGCAGATTCAGTTGTTTGTACTCAAGGAAGCAATCTTTGAGCTTTGTCTCTTCACTGTGTATTTGCTGGAGCACCTCCTGTATGAAGATAGGCTGAGAAAGTTGGGGCTGTTCAGCCTGGAGAAGAGAAGCCTGCATGGAGACCTCAGAGCAGCCTTCCAGTATCTGAAGGGGGGCTGTAGGGATGCTGGGGAGGGACTCTCTTCATTAGGGACTGTAGTGATAGGACAAGGGGTAATGGGTTCAAGCTTAAATGGGGGAAGTTTAGATTGAATATAAGGAATAAATTCTTTACTGTTAGGGTGGTGAGGCATTGGAATGGGTTGCCCAGGGAGGCTGTGAATGCTCCATCCCTGGCAGTGTTCAAGGCCAGGTTGGACAGAGCCTTGGGTGACATGGTTTAGTGTGAGGTGTCCCTGCCCATGGCAGGGGGTTGGAACTGGATGATCTTAAGGTCCTTTCCAACCCTAACTATTCTGTGATTCTGTGCCTTGGACACTGAACGGATTTAGATGGTTTTTATCTGTGAGTTGGTTTACTCATGGGAAAAGTAATTATCTGTTCAATTACTGCAAGCCAGTCTGATTATTGGAGTTGACATGTGCTTATGTCATGTGACTAAGAGTTCTTAGGCTTTCAGATTTTGGTCATCACAGGCTTTAGTTGCTGAACGGAGAACACTGAGTGGAAATCAAATACCACTTGGGAGCTGTTTGTCTGTTTCTAGGCTACATGTAGAATGTAAACCTACATATCCTGCAATTCTGGGGTTGTGCAAAGTGGCTACTTTGGAGAGTTTGTACAGACTGTCCTACTGCTTGTATGCTAGTAATAACCATAATGACTTAAAGATTTAGAGATAAATTATGCCTGTTTTTAGCTACTTCTGCAAGACATTTGAAAGTCAAAATAATTTTTTATTTATTTGTTTTTCATGTGTGATTCAAGAAGTGTGGAAAACCAATTCATTGTTTTATTAGGTTCATCTACCTCTTTGTGAGACAGAAGGATTGGGTGTGTTCCAAATTACTAGGGCAATGCTGCAGAGTGCATTGGTTCAACTTTCTTGGTTCCTGTTTGTATGCAGAAGCCTTAGTGCCTTGTGCTGCTTAGGCAGTGAGCCACAGTGCTATTCTGGTCCTGGGTTCCTTATGCTTTATTGCCTGGATTCCTAGATTACTTCGGACAAGAAGATGATTTGATTCAGGATAAGTGTAGAAGAAAGAACTAGAGCCCAATTTACTGATTGTAAAGGGTATGAAAATAGCACCAGCAGCTGCATGTGCTTTCAGGGTTAGAGGCCTCTTGAGGATATACTTTGCTGCAAGTTATCAGGTCTCTCCTAGCAAAGAGTAAGTTGTATGTTTCTGTATTGGAATAAGAGAATAGAACATTGATAATCAAAATTTGTGAAGAAAGGGCATGTTAGCCCATGCTCATGGGATTTGGGGATCATGTTTCCATAGGACAGCATACCCTCTGTGCCGTCTGTTTGTGACTTAGCTCTGTTGGCTGTGAAGGCTTCTTTGAAACACTAATTTAATTGACCTCTCATATGAGCATTCCTTTGTGTAATCTTTGCGTGTCCAAACAGGAGTTTTTTACCTGGTGCACCTTCTCTGAAGGACAGGCTTTCCTGTTCGTTGTCAAGATGAGAGTGGTAAAATTTTTATCGAGAGTGAATCTTGGGGCGGGATAAGGCTTGGTTTTCTTTCCTGCAGGATTAGGAAGTAAAATATCAGGTGTTGCATGTAAAACTCCTTGACTCTAACTTGCAATTTTGTGTGATAGGAGTCATACAAATGCTTTTGTATTGTCACCCCCAAGACCTGCTCAACCTGATTAAAGCACTGAGTCTATTGCTATTCTGGGGTCAGATCTTCATTGCAAACCTAACTTGACTGGGACTTTTCCATGTGATGTGCTTAGTCTTACAGTCATTTTATGGGTTTTAAGAAAACAAGCTGCTCTTGGGATTGATGCTAAAAAGGAGAGAAGGCCAGAGGAATACTGACTGTAGCCAGCTCTTGAGGTAAGCTGTGCATTTTCAAAATATCATGGAATTCCGAATCTGGCCTGCCAGATACTATCTGAGGGGTGGAATGATAGAGTGGACAAAGTCTGGCTGTTGTAAAGCGTGGAGGAGGATGGTGTTGCTGTGCATATGCAATACCAGTCTTACTTCTGAATTGGCTGAAGCCGCAGATGGCTTTGGAGTTCAGGCTTCCTGGATTCCTGCAGGAACTGCAAAGACCATACACATGCTGAGAATAAATTGATCAAGGCAGCTTCAGAAGGGCTTCTCATGATAAACAGTGCTTGGTTTAGTAGAGGAATGGCTGATTTTCCTCTGCAGCAAGTACCTGCATTGTAAAGTAAGTATGTCTAATCTGGTGGAGACTTGGTAGCTACAGTGATAACACTGAGCATTTCCAGGAGCTGCTATGAAAGAAATGTTAAACTTGCATCCCGCATCCTCGATTTCAGCAGGTAGGAGCGATATCTCAGAAGTCTGCACCAGGAGATCATAGTATTCTGTTAGTCTAGGCGAGGAAGCTGCCTAAACTGGAGTGAGAAGACAGTCACAGGGGTCTGTGACTTTATCAGGGGGTTTATAAAGAGGTCTGTGTATGTACAAATGCAGGGAGCCATCAGTGCACCTGAGTTTCATGTCTTTCCATGCAGTGATACCAGTCTCTATGAGGGAACAAAGTGGCATATGAGCTACATTAATTGAGATCATCAGTGTATTTCTAGGTCGACATTCTATCCTGACCAGGCATACCCACCTTTTGTGGTAGACTCAGATAATTTTATAGAAGTTTCATTTTCAAGGACAGTCATGTAGTTCGTTTCCTGGGCCAGGTATCTCTGCAGCTGCTTGGTCTTTCCTGATCTGTGGGAAGTCCTCAGGGAGGGTGGTCTGTCTCCCATGTGACTTTCTCTCTGCTGCTGTGAGAGAGAGCAGGGCTATTCACTCCACCCAGGAGAGCATTAAAAAGGAACTGAACAAGTACGTTTCTTTACAGCCTCTTACTACCAGATGAAGCACAAACCACCATGTCTGACAACTGTCTGGGACCAAACCCTGAACACAGGCTTATGTTCTAAGACAGATAAAGGAGTGGAAGGTAGACCTTCAGAGCAAATGCTGAGTTAACTTTTCTTCTGCGATGGATATTCATGTCTTGGATTTATGATATTATAGGAAGGGACTTGGGATAAAGCTGGGTGCTGCTACTCTGCCTAGGAGCCTGTTTGGGTATCCTGAGTGGATTAAGATATCTCAGAAATATGGGGCATCAGTAAACACCAGCCCACGGGAGGGAGGCTGCCTCACCTGCATGTTCCCTCTCTCACATACAGACAGGAGCTGAGTCAAAGGAGCTGTTGTTTTACTAGTCCAGTAAACTGACCTGGCAGTACAGACAGGGGGTAGCAGATGGGGCTTTGCTGATCAGAGTGACTCTCCTTTCTGTGTGAGTACGCCAGCAAGCTCTCAGAAGTATTACTTAGGTTATAAGGTTGGGTATTCAATTTCACTATGTGATGTTTTAGTGTGAGGCCTTGATCTCTGGTACAATGCAATGTAAGAATTGAGATAGTTTTCAGAGCTGCTCACTATCCTTTCTCTTAGCAGGTGTGGGTTGTATGCTGTTGTAAAGGCATCTGGAGCAATGCCACCACCTTCGGACATTGTGAAAGTAGCTGTTGAGTGGCCAGGTGCCAATGCCCAACTGCTGGAAATAGATCAGGTGAGACCTGGTAACCAGATGGAGGAGAAAATGCCACAGCCGTGATACTGGAATGTGGGAAGCATAGAAATGGGCAGTATTTCTTTCTACTTGAGGACTAGGCTACTGAGGACTCTCTTTTTCTGTTCTAGAAAAGGCCTCTTGCATCCATCATCAAGGAGGTTTGTGATGGGTGAGTAGTTCTCTGGGAACCCTTCTGGAGGAAGTCTGTCGCCCTGACAAATCTTGCTGGGGTAATGCGGAAAGTCTCTGTGGCTTGTCAATGTGCTGCTGACACGATCCATGCTGCCTGCTATTGGTTTTGGCTATGGAATGGGCCAGGGTTTAAATCAGGAAGGATCTCCTGGAAAACAGGGGCTTTGCATCTTTATTTCAATTCTGAGTGTGTGCATATGTATGCCCCTCAGGTCAGCATCTCTGGAGATTGGCCCATCTTGCCGTTTGTGAAGTGCAGGCCTCGTCAGCAATTTTACAGAGCTTAACTTAAAGCAGGCTGAAGTCCTATTTTCCTCCCAGGAGAAAGTTGCTTTCTCCTCTTTGGGAGACCTAATTTCCCATGCTAAAGCTTTGCTCAAAGGTTCTTTTCAGCCCTTCTGAGGTTAAGCTCCTCTTCCTAATTGAGAATAAGAAGAAAGAGGAGGAAGAAGTTTACATATCCTTCTTCTTCCTCTGCCAGGTGGTCATTGCCAAACCCTGAATACTACACCCTGCGGTATGCTGATGGTCCTCAGCTGTACATCACAGAGCAGGTCAGTGCGAGAGGTAGCAATTTGCTGATGTCCTGGACAAGAGTGCCGAATGCCTTGGACCAGTGTCATGGAACAATATTGTCACTAATTCTTGAGGCGCAGCATCTCTTCTATCAAAAAAACCTCTGACTTGAATGGTGTCATTCAGCTGAGGAGCATTGTACTTCTACCTCTGCATGCCCGTAGGTGCAAGGACCCAGTGACTCAGTGCCCTCAGTAGGGTTGTGTGGTACAGGAACCCCTATGTGCACTGTAGATCCAGTTGCATTCTTTTCCCTGCACTTTCCAGTGGTTTGAAGTTTTATGTTTCCTTTCAGACTCGCTGTGACATCAAGAATGGAACTATCCTACAGCTGGCAATCTCCCCGGTAAATGCTTCCTCACATCCCTTTTTCTCAGTAGCTGTCCTCATATGGCAGGCTGTTTCTTGCCTCCGCTTTTCTTTCTCCTTACATTGTACAGTGAGGTGCACACTCTTATTTTCCTTCATGGTTGTGGTGTGTATCTTTCGTTTGGATGCTTTGCCCTTTCACGGGACTTTCTGTAATAAATTCTACCCTTTTATTGCATTTCCTAGACTAGTGTGTTATAAAGCACCTGACAAACACATTCTCTGTATGGATGCAGTCAGTATTATTAGTCAGAAAGTAGTAAATAGTACTGATGATTTAATGCAGAAGTTAGGAGACAAATTTGATGCAGAGTGGGTTGTTCCTTGTAAATTCTTGCTATTGTGACCTCAACAGCTGTTTTTTGCAGGATTGCTGAAGCTTCCTTTTTACTGAAATTCTTAAACCTTTTTTGTGCAAGTGTCATGGCATATAGCTGAGAGTGAGTAGAAAAGGGAGAAGTTATTTGTGCAAGAGGTGGTTGAGAGGATATCATTGACAAAATTTTACAGAATATTGTGTGCATGCACCAAATGAGCTTGTGCTTCTCTTTGACTGTCTGAGAGAAATTATTTTTTTTTTTAACATTATATTTCTTTAATGGTCTCACTCCATGTTTCCATATCCACCTCCACTCACCTCACCAAGAAGAAAAGCAAGCATTTACTCTAACATGTAAAATAGCCTTTTACTCACCTTCTGCTTGACTGTAACTGTTGCTGAGTGCAACTTTTTTTAGTCTATCTTAGACTTGCTGACTGCTGCTACTTATCCTGTCATTGCTGGTATTTCTCTACCCTTGCTGTGCTCCCTCTGCCCATTCATGGATGCCTGATGGAAAGCTGTTGCTGGCAGAGCTCAGGCTGCAGGTGACTAGTCTGTTACTTGGCATGATTCCTCTTTCCTCCCAGTCTAGGGCAGCTCGCCAGCTGATGGACAGGATCCAGTCGCACAGTATGGAAGCCCGACTGGATGCCATGAAGGAACTGGCTAAACTTTCAGCTGATGTGACCTTTGCCACAGAGTTCATCAACATGGAAGGGATTACAGTGCTGACACGACTTGTGGAGAGCGGGACCAAGCTTCTGTCCCAGTAAGTTTACTGTATTCCAGGATTCTGGAACAGAAACTCAAATAAGGAGCTGTATTACCATGACAATAATCAAACACCCTGGAAAAAGAACCCTCAAACACTGATCTGGAAGTTTCCCTGAGTATATTCATGGTGAACTTTGATGCACTTGGCTTTTCCACTGTGGTTGTTCTGTTTCATTGGAAGCACTTTTAAAGCCATGATAATTTATTGTTGTAACGTATATAGGTCTTCTATTTCCTTATATATTAGCAACTAACGTGTTTTCAGCATGTTTATCAGTCTTTCCCTCAGTCTTTTTTACCTTTCTGTCGTGTGGTTATGTATTAAATTTTCCACAATTCATGCTGTGCTTTCATTTCGTTTCAAGCCAGGTCCCAATGGTTACAGAATGACTCTGTTTTATTCTGGTGTTAAAACATTTGTTTCTTTTGTGTGTGTGTGGAGAGGTTTAATTTCTAAACATTTTTGCATGTTTTATGATATAAACATATTCGAAACATAAAGTATGATACTACAAAACACATTATCTTCATACATACAAATACTTTATTGCTCCTCCAGTGCCAGACTGTAGCCTGTTTTATTAGGAGAAGTTGGTAAAATTTTGCTCTTGTCCAGCTTACTCAGCTGGGACAAGCTTTCTGAAACCTTGCTACCAGATCTCTTGTAACCACATTCTTCATTTTCTCAGTTACAGTGAGATGTTGGCTTTCACCCTGACTGCCTTCTTGGAGCTCATGGACCATGGTATTGTTTCCTGGGACATGGTCTCAATCACCTTCATCAAACAGGTGAGTTAAAGGGGCTAAGTGAATGCTGTTTCTTTTCATGATTTAATGTAGCTTCCAGGAACTGCAAAATGACTGAGAAGCTGAGTACTCATTGAGAGCACAGTGCACCCAGCTTTCTGAGCCGTGTCTTCCTTGGCATGTTGTTCACATCACAAGGTTTCTGGATGGACACCTGTTGACCTGCTGCTTTGTCTGGTTTTAGATTGCAGGGTATGTGAGTCAGCCTATGGTAGACGTCTCCATTCTCCAGCGATCCCTAGCCATTCTTGAAAGTATGGTGCTAAACAGTCAGACTCTGTATCAGAAGATAGCAGAAGAAATCACTGTGGGGCAGCTCATTTCTCATCTGCAAGTGTGAGTGTACACACAACAGTGGTGTGATTTAAATCAATTTTGTGAATATGTGTTAATTTGAAAATACATCATTTTGTTTATAACACTTGAAGATGCTATTTTTTTAAGTATTACTGATATGACATCTTGAACTTCAGGATTTCTAATGTATTGAAAAAAACCCCAGTAAGATCCTTATACAGAGTAAGTTGGTTTTGCAGGTTAGGTCCTAACACAGGACACACGTGTAATTGTTCAAGCAAAATATCTTTGTTGAAGACATATGCATAAGTGCTTCTAGAACCCAGAATGTTGCTGAAGAAAGTATCTATGCAGGAAATATTGTAGAAAGTAAGGCTGGAGGGTGAGTCAGAAGTTGCTGGTGTGTATTTGGCAAGACTATCAGGAGTGTACAATCTTCATTAGAGCATAGGTTCTGGAAAAACAAGTCCATGGAAAAGTCTGAAAGAGATGAGTTAGAAGAGGAAAAATTAATTGAAGTATTATTTTGCTGTGTCAGAAAGCAAGCAGTGTGGTGAAAATAGCAGCAAACCCTGAAAAGGAGGGTAGAAGAGGTTAAGTGACAGACTTCAGAGACCTACAACACTTAGAAGCCCAAGGAAAACCTAAGATGATGCATGAACATTTGCATGTTTGAAGATTGGCAGGTTGAGCAAACTGAAGAAGATTTGGAAAGAAGCAGTGGAAGAGGGAATATGGTTGTTACCCACATTTATGCCAGGGATAAATGCTAAAGTGGAAAAAATAGCTATTTGGGCTAAAAGTTGTTTTAGCTTTAGATGTTTTATAAAAGTTTAATTTTATAAATATTTTCTTAAAAGTTATACATACACACAAATTCACTCAGGTCATGCACTGGACTTGGGTTAATCAGAAGAGCTTGAACTTCTGCAGAAGTCTCCCAAGAGTATATTGGGTCTGGCTGAGATGGAGTTAAATTTACTCCGTAGCAGCCCTCCTAGTGCTGTGCATTGTATTGGTAATTATAAAGGTGCTCATAACACACCAGTGTTGTGGCTGCTGCTGAGCAGTGCTCCCACAGCATCAAGACTCTCCCATCAGCATTCCCCCCTCAACAGTAGGCTGAGGTTGGGCAAGATCTTGGGAGGGGACAGAGCCAGGACAGCTGACCCAAACTGACCAAGGGGATAGCCCAAACCATATGATGTCTGTTCAGCAATAAAAGCTAAGAGAAGGGGGTAGGGAGGAGGCATTCATTGTTATGTTTGTCTTCTGGAGCAACCACTATGCATACTGAAGCCCTACTTCCTGGGAAATGGCTGGATATTCCTGTTAATGGGAAGTAAAGAATAAATCTTTTGGTTTTGTCCGCTCTGCATGTGGCCTTTGCTTGTGCTTTATTAAACTGTCTTGGATCTTAACCCATGAGGGATTTTCCATCTTGTTTTCTCCTCTGCCTTGTTCTGCTGAGAGGAGTGCTAGAGTGGCTTGGTTGACACCTGGCATCCAGCTATACTACTACCCTTTGTGAGTAATAGTATGGCAGAAAAGAACTGGATTTAATACAGCATCAATTTGAGGGTAGAAAACAGTACGATTGACATTTTGAAGGTTTGTTGAAAATATCACAAGTGAAAACAGATGCTGGGCGTGATGGAGGAAAGGACTGAGCACCCTTTGCCTGAAGAAGCTCTTCAGTGAAAATAAGAAAGAGATCTGTGAGTTAGGCCAAACTGTTGAGGTTGGAAGACAATTCCATGAAGAGAGGCATACTTCCTCCTTAGTTTACTTTGCATTTGGTGGCTTCCATTGACATAGGAGAGAAAAATTACTTGCCCTATGTGTATTTCTAGCTGTATGTATATAAGAGGCTGCAGTGTACCTAGGCTTTACAGAGGTAATTTCAGCATTGGAAAAAACTGGTGGTGCTGAAGTCTGAGCTCTGCTGGGCTGCAATCTGCCCTGTTTTCTGAATAATGGAGCTATCATGTCAGCAATTTCTGTCAGCTTTTGCAGGCTTTATGAAGAGTTGAATGGCATGAGAATAGGTTACCTGAATCTTCCTTGTCTGTTGAAATGCAAAGTAGCTGGAGTAAATGTTCTTACAATGCAGGCAAAGCAGCAAACTGTAATGTTTTATTCTGTCTGTTTTCTTATGATCTTACCATTTTTGTTTCTGCAGCTCAAACCAAGAGATTCAGACTTATGCCATTGCCCTGATCAATGCCCTCTTCCTGAAGGCTCCTGAGGACAAGAGACAGGTTTGTTCTTGTGTTTTGACTTTAAACCTGAATAATGCTTACTTGCCCACTTTTTGTGCCTCAGAAATTGTGCTCTCTGGGCAAGGCAGACTTCAAACCTTGCCAACAACTTATGTAGCTGGTTTAGTTCGGCAACATAGCAGAAAAAGTACAATCCCATTAATAATATGTTCTGGAGCAGCACATTTTGTTTAGGGGGTCCTCAGAAAGGAATCTGAAAGGCCTTGAGAGACAGAAAGCCATCCTCTCTACAGCATCGAAGTTAATTGTGTATAGAAGAGGTGGGGGGTGAGTCCTTGGGGCTGTGTGTACTTCATAAACAAATACCCCATCTCCTCCCCCACCCCCAGACAAGGGACCTGTCTGAAGCTGCAGGGAGATATTCCTGCTGGCAAATTTGAGAAATGAAACACCTGTCTTGCTCTGAGGAAACCCCAAGATCTTGGCTACATACAGGATGTGCATATGTCTGTATTGTGTAGCTTTGCTGTGTTAAGCCTTTCTTCTCTAGTGCCCTGTTTGTGCCTTATTTCTGGACTCCCAGC
This sequence comes from Psittacula echo, assembly GCF_963264785.1. NCBI lineage: Eukaryota > Metazoa > Chordata > Aves > Psittaciformes > Psittacidae > Psittacula > Psittacula echo. The sequence goes on along the minus strand of NC_137747.1, from coordinate 10,246,957 downwards.
TAAATCCTGTCTGCTTTTCTTTGTGCTTTTTCTTTTTTTTTTTTTTTGCTTTCTGCCAGCAGGACAAGCTGCTTAATCCACTAGACCTGCCCATCACTGTAAGTAACTCAAGCCTGGGGGCTGGTCATGTGAAACTGCAGGCATGTTAGCTTTTCTCCAGTTACACCTCCTTGTATCTCAGACATGATGCATACAGGCTTCAGATAGTGGATGAGCCTAGGGAGAAGGGCAGAAGGACTCCTGGGGATGCGCTCATATTGTTAAGGGGAGAAGAATCAGTAGCAAGAGAAATCTGGAATGACTTATTGTGCACACAAGATAATAAGGATGATCATAAAAGGAAATGGATTCTACAAGACTGACCAGGTGAACCAATTGTAAAACTGGAACCAGTTCTTTAGTAGTCTGGGTCTCCTTAAGCTTACTACAGCCTGAGTTTATACCACAAATCTTGCTTGTGTTAATGACAGTTTCATACCCAACTGCATCCTTCTGAAAGTAGAGCTGTTTGTCTCTATAGAGCAGTCACAAAACTTCTGCCTGTGACTTTGCCCTTATGAAACTTGTACTGTAAGAATGGTTTTTGCACTGTGCTGTCTCCAGGGGAAGAGAGAAGGCTCAGGGTGGTCTTATCAATATGTATAAATATCTGATGGAAGGGAATAAAGGAGAGGAAGTCTGACTTTTCTCAATAGTGACTGCTGGCAGGACAAGAGGTACAGCTTAATACAGGAGATTCCACCTGAACACACACAAACAAAAAAATTAGGGTGGTCAAACACTGGAATAGGGTACCCAGAAAGATTGTGGAGTGTCTGTCAGGAGATACTACAACCTGACTGGACATGTCCTGTGCAACCTGCTCTGTCTGATATTGCTTGAACCAGGGGACTTGGACTAGATGACCTCAAAACATCTCTTCCAACATAAATGATTCTGTGATGCCATCAGACATCAAAGTGGGCATTACTGGACTCTCAGCAGAACACAGAACTCTTAGCAGTGGCTAGGCTTTGTGTGTGTTCATGCTTCTTACTATGCTGCTTAGAATTGTCTTTGTCCTTACCACTCTTTATCTGTTTCAGTCACCTGTTACTTCATCCCATGTACAAACTAATTCCTTCAGAGTAAGGATTATTTGTGTTGCATGCATGAACAAATCTTAAGAGCAGGCCTTGCTCTATTCTCGGTACTACATCTCTTGAATCATAGTAAAAAATTATGACTCAGAGGGCAATGTGTTATCTGTGAAACCACTTCCTACTCCATCTACATGCTTCTTAGATATCTTCCACTCAAGCACTGATGCATTTTGGCTGTAACATGAGTGCTGCTGAACTTGCAGCTATTATGGCTTGGCTATCAGCCAGCATATCACTTTCTTGTTTTAGGAGGTTTCTGTCTGGAGCAAAAGTGGTAATAGGAACTTGGAATGAAGTTAATACATTTTACCAGACTCCTTATAAAGCCTGTCAAGAACAGGGCTGATATGAACAGTTGGAACAGTCTTGGATTGCTCAGAATGTACAGCTGATTGAGTGCAATTGTTTGCACGTCTGGTTCCAGTTCTCAGTCTGCAGTGCATAGGAATGTGAGGAGCTCTCTGGCAGTTCTTTTGGACTTCTTCCAGATGATATATTGCCATCAGATTTTTCTTACCCAAAGGTTTTGCTTATAACAGCAAACTTCTGATAATATTCCATCTTGTCATTGGCACTTGTGCCACTAATTGTGCTGCTCCCTATGTAGATCTGGTGAGATCACTGGTGTTTTAAAAAGTGCATCTTCACAATTTACAAGGAAAGCTCAGGTTAGGTTTTTGCAGGTGCTTGTGTAATTGGTCCCAGAACTGAAGACTTGCAGTAGATGCTTGCAGTAGGTATTTGCGTTTGCTGTTTGTCATCATGACCTGATGGTTGGGAAACCCTCTAATCTGGGGAAGGAAGCCATGCAGTAAAGAGGGAGACTGAAAGCTTCCCTTTGAGCATGAAAATTCTTTACCCTTAATTTTTGTAACTGAAATGCTTCTGCAAATTGCCCTTAAACTGATTTCTAACTACCTCTTTAGGAACTGAGACAAAGGAAGTGTGAATTTCAGAGGGAGAGTTTTTGAGAGGGAGGAGGCACAGGCCTTTCTATCTGGGTGTATACCTACATATCAAAAATTTTGACATGCTAGTTGAAGGAGCTTCTTACAGATGACAGATTCTTCTTGGCAACCCGCAGTATGCTCCCTGCTGCCGTATCTCCTGATACTGAAGTATCATTAGATACTTCAATAGTTCTTTGACTGTGCTAGTGCCTTTCTCTCCATTGACAATGTTTTGTAGGGGAGCCATCCAGGAGTTGTGCCATGATAAAGATGACACTTGCATCCCGACGTGATGTTTGCTTTGTGGTGAAGTGCCATGCTAAATTGACAGTCCGTATTAAAAGCAGTTTCTTGTGTGCCAGGGCTATCTCCAATTCATAGGCTTCCTTCTTTCCCTTCTTTCTGCAGAATGTGGGCTTTTTGTTTATGCTTCACTCATGTTACTTCATCTCTAAATTCCACAGGAAATGGCTAATGCATTTGCGCAGAAGCACCTGAGGTCTATAATCCTGAATGTAAGTATGTCTGGAATGACAGAGCACTTCCTAACATTCTCTCTATTGACAGGTTTCACTTGTTCAGAGTGTAAATTCTGCTGCCCTCAGGGCACTTCCAGAAAAGTGTTTCTTTCAAAGGTGAAATTGGGGCCACTTGTTCAAAAGGAGTTATCAGGATGCTTCTTTCTGCTGTTACAGAGCATTATCATTATGCTTCTGATGGAATATGGATGTTAAAAATAGCTGAATCTTTATATACATAGATGTATATGCATTGTGGCATATGCTACAGCAAATCGTTCAGGTTTTATTTGCATTCTTTTAATTTCTACCCTATCCTTTATTTTGCAGCATGTGATCAGAGGAAACCGTCCAATTAAAACAGAAATGGCACATCAGCTGTATGTGCTGCAGGTTCTCACCTTTAATCTCCTGGAAGAGAGAATGATGACCAAGATGGATCCCAATGACCAGGTCACTGTTAAAGCTGAGTAAGATCTGATAGAATAGGAGAAACAAGAGGCCTTATTCCTGAGCTCCTTGGCTCCATAGGGTTTGAAGTGGATGGTGCATAGCTTCAAAACTACCTCTCTCATTGTAGTCCTTGAGATTAGGGTATGTAATGACTATCCTGCTGTATGCTATGGGACTTTGAGAGATGTAGGCAGTCGCTGGAAGCCTTGTGTTGCTTGCTTGACCAGCGTGATGTCAGTTGTCAAACTAATTACTCCACCTTTATGGAGGGCACATAATTTTATCAATTCCCTTGCTGTGTACAAGGAAGGTGGGCATTTTTAAAGTGTCTCTTACTCAGTTCTTAGATGCGTTTTCTTAGATGCATTGTAGTCTTGAGTGTCATATGCCTTAGCATTATCTGAATGCCTAGAAATGCTTTCAACTAAACTTGTGGCGGTTAAAGGAAAATGCAGGCAAATATTTTGCATTACCAATATACTGAGACTTGCCATTTTGAAATGCATTGCCTCTTGTTATGTAGTGTTAATGGCCTTGTCTTCTCTCTGTAATCATTGTGTGAGCTCTGGAGTGGGAGGAGACTACTGTGCATTATGTGAAAATACTGCTGTAATGATTGATCGTGTTACCGTTTCCCTGCCTTCTGTCCTTCAGGCACAGAGAGACATCATTTTTGAGTTGAGAAGAATTGCGTTTGATGCAGAGACTGATGGCAACACCATCCCTGGCAGTGGAACAGAAAAACGCAAAGCCATGTACACCAAGGACTACAAGATGCTGGGATTCACTGTACGCATCTAGAGAGAGTGCTGACTGTAAAGCATATGAATACAGTCTAAGTGATCTTTGTCAGAGTTGTGGGGAAATAAGGAACAGATATAGAAGTTTGCTTCACCATACTTCTGTATCTGAGTTTTAGAAATTCAGCTACACTCAGGCTCCCAGGGAAGATCATTATGAAGTTGCTGACTGGTTAAATGCCAGGCCTCATGAAGCACATTCTCTGGAGGTATTTACTTACCATACACACCTATTCTATGAAGAGTTGGAATCAGCCTCTCTTCTAGAAAGTTCGGATAGTGTCGTCAGCAGGTATCCAAGGTTACCTCTTGGATATATGTGAGGAAATGTTTGATGGACTGGCGATTGTAAAATTAATTCAGAAAAGGGTCTCATACAATTTATTCGAGCTAATTTTTTGGGTTCTTTCTATACACTTTTTTTCACAGAATCACATCAATCCAGCCATGGATTTTACTCAGACTCCTCCAGGGATGCTGGCATTGGACAACATGCTCTACTTGGCCAAATTTCATCAGGACACCTACATCAGGGTAGGTGAGGCTGCTGTTTGCTGCAGATAGCAACACCTCAGCAGCTCTTCTTAGTGTGTGTTGTATCCTCTTTTAGATTGTTCTGGAGAACAGCAGTCGAGAAGATAAGCATGAATGTCCCTTTGGGCGCAGTGCCATTGAGCTTACCAGGATGCTTTGTGAGATCTTGCAAGTTGGTGAACTCCGTAAGTACCTTTATTACCTTGTCTTTCCAAGTTGCTGGGCTTATGCTTCTGGAAGTTACAGGCTGACCAATATTCACAAGCATTTGTACCTCAATCTCGCTTTTGCTGTGTAAGGACAGAAGGAGCTTGGAGGTGCGGTGTCAGTGTCCCAGTGATAATACCAGTATCAAGGTACAGTAAGACATTTTGTTGTGTGCACTCAGGAAAAGAAATCCTGCTGGAGAAAAGCCAGAAACAACTGCAAGTAGTCATTTGGGGAGATGAGTGTGAAAAAGGCACATGAGACAGAGGCTTGCATGGTGAAGCATGGGGATAGTTGTCATTCCCAATATAGAATGTCTGTGGGGAGGTGAAGCATTGAACTGTCTTAATCTCTTTGAGTTAATACTGTTGTACACCATCAGGATTCTGTCACTGTAGTGGACTTCAGTTACTCTTAGTAGCTCTTGTGCAATATGCTCACGTGGTTGTGGTTTCTGTTTCTTCCTGAAGCCAATGAAGGCCGGAATGACTATCATCCCATGTTTTTCACCCATGACCGTGCATTTGAGGAGCTGTTTGCCATCTGCATCCAGCTGTTGAACAAGACCTGGAAAGAAATGAGGGCGACAGCAGAAGATTTTAATAAGGTCAGAGTGGAGAAGAAGTATTTTTGTAGGATCTTTTGCAGAACAGCGCATGTTCACTCAGCCTATACACTTGATTAAAGAGTAGGGCACAGAAGGTATGACAGGGCATTGATGTAGGCTGTAAGGGAGAATGGCCCAATTTTTATTTGGTATGACTTGAGTTCAGTTGTTCCATGTGAGTTCTTTGCTGCCACTGAGCTATGCCCTGGTCCTCTGCTGCCATTAAGTAGCAAGAATGCGACTTGCTTTTCTTCCTGCCCAACCTCTTTAGGTTATGCAGGTTGTGAGGGAACAGATCACACGGGCTCTCCCCTCTAAACCAAACTCTTTGGACCAGTTCAAGAGCAAACTGCGCAGTCTGAGCTATTCTGAGATTCTGCGACTACGCCAGTCTGAGAGAATGAGCCAAGATGACTTCCAGTCACCGCCTATTGTGTAAGTGCCTAACAAAAGGTTGCCTTCTATGCTTGCTGTTATCTCCATTCTCTGACTACTCATCCATATTTGATTGCCAGGGAGCTGAGGGAGAAAATCCAACCTGAGATCTTGGAGCTAATAAAGCAACAGCGCCTGAACAGGCTTTGTGAGGGAAGTAGCTTTCGCAAAATTGGAAATCGCAGAAGACAAGGTAAGGTGACAGCATCTACTGCATTCTTTCCGTGTGAAGAACTCTAGGCAAACAAGATCTAATGGATTAATCTGGTGTGTTGCCAGAAAGAAAAGCTGCTTACTTGGGCTTTCTCTACCAGCCAATAGTTTGGTATGGAACAGATGTGCATTTCTAAGAGCACAGCCATCCCCACATGAACAGGAAGCAGTACTGAGGAGCTGGGGGGGTAGAGGAATTAGATGGGGTGACTGCAATGTAGTGGCTGTAAGACCTTATGTTAATGAACTTGCTTAGCTTATTCTACTTGATGTGTGTTCCAGAAAGATTCTGGTATTGTCGCCTGGCTCTGAATCACAAGGTGCTACATTATGGAGATCTGGAAGATAATGCCCAGGGGGAAGTGACCTTTGAATCTCTACAGGAAAAAAGTAAGTTTCGGTTACTGCGCTGAGCACACTGTGCAATGTTCTGTGTGTTGCCATCTAGAGGCTGTTATGAAGTACTCTCCTAGAGATGAGAGAAAAGGAGCTGTGGCTGAAGCCCTGACAAAGACAAGATCAACTTATGGTTCTCGCAGAGATCCTTTGAATCTTGAAATTGCTTTCGGTTTCTTATAACAGCCAACTGTAGGGATGTGTTAATGTGTTTTGGAAAACTGCAGTAATGAACTGTAGAACGAGGAACAATGCTCAGTTGCAAAGACAAAACAAAGTTCTGGTTAGGTTTTCTTGTTTGTGAGTTTTACTTTTTACTGTTAGTTCCAGTTGCAGATATCAAAGCCATTGTCACGGGGAAGGATTGTCCACACATGAAGGAGAAAAGTGCACTGAAACAGAACAAGGTAAGTGCTCCCTTTTTGCCTGTAATTGGCATCTTATGCTGTGGAGTTGAAGACTGTGACAGCAAGCAACAGGAGCAAATGGTCTTCCACACTGCAGGTGTATTGTTTACAAACCCCATCTCATATGTGGGTCTTTTCCTAGTACTCATTTGTGATTGCTATAGGCTCTTTGAAGCTGCTCAGAATACTGATACAGGAAAGTGCACTGAGCTGCAGCAAGGCAGCTTCTCTGGTTGGGTTAGCAGGCAGAAAGTGCTGTGATGTTTTGTTTTGTTTAGTCCATGAGTGAAAGATTCTTTTCCATTTAGGAAGTGTTAGAATTGGCCTTCTCGATATTGTATGATCCTGATGAGACCTTGAACTTCATTGCGCCTAATAAATATGAGGTAAGAAACTTAATGGGTAAACAGTAGAATATAAAGCAATTAACTTCAGAGATGGAGAAGGATCAGTTGCTTCTCATGAAAGACTTGAGCAGGATGTCTCCCACCAGCTTCACTCCTAGAAAATGTTGCTGATGCTCAGCATAATCTTTTTTAGGTTTGGTTTTTTTTTTAATCCAAGAAATTCCTACTCATTTCCCTTAGTCTGTGCTGCTGCTTTCTTTCCTCCTATGCAGTCAGTTGTTCACTTTTCACTATTCTATAAGACACTGTTGCCTAAAATAGCTTTGCTTTTTCTGTTGTTATGCTACAATAAAAACTCAGCCCTCTCCTGGAGTCATGGGGTAAAGCTTACCTCTAAGCTTCCACCTTCCATTGGAAATAAATGCGGGCACTGTTTTGGGGTGGCTTTTCTCCTCCCCCCCCCCCCCCGCCATGTTTGCTGGTTTGGAGCTGTATTGGGAGTGTCTCTAATTGTTGTATGGATGGAAAGATTCAACATAACCTATCTTTTATGCCTGGAGTTGTGAGTTATCCTTTTTTCCCCATAGTACTGTATCTGGATTGATGGGCTCAATGCTCTCTTGGGCAAGGACATGTCTAGCGAGCTGACTAAAAGTGACCTGGACACGTTGCTGAGTATGGAAATGAAGCTAAGGCTCCTGGACTTGGAGAACATCCAGATACCCGAGGCGCCGCCGCCCATCCCCAAGGAGCCGAGCAGCTACGACTTCGTGTATCACTACGGCTGAGGGCGCGGGGCCGCGCGGGGGCGTCGGGACCGCGCGTTCCCTTTTGTATGTCACAATAACAACCGGTAGCGTCGTTCCCGCCGCCTCCGCCTCGTTCCGCGCTCGATCCGCCCCCCGCGCACCCTCCTTCCGCTCGGCCCTGCCCCGCCCCGCGCACCCTCTTTCCCCCCCAGGCAGCCACCGGCCCGGGCGGGCAGCTGCGGCGCATGGCGGCGGGCGGCGCCCCTGGTGCTGCTGCACGACGGCTTCTCCATCGGCGTCACTTTCTACAACAAGCGGCTCATGAAGGTGTGGGGCAGCTCGGCGCGGGGCGGTGGCATGCGGACGGCGGCAGTGACAGCGCATGTCGGTCCGCAGAGCTTTCCTTCCCCGCTGCTGGCGACGCTGCTGCACCTTCTCCTCATCTTCGGTCTCTCGGCGCTCGCCCACGCCCTGGCGCGCTGCCTCTCGGGCCGGCCGCGGGCCGCGCTCTCCTGGGCCGAGGGCCTCAGCCGGGCGACCCCCGCAGGTACAGGCGGCGCGGGAGGGGCCGGGGTAGGGGAGCGAGAGCGGGGCGCTGGGCGGTTGCTCGAGGCCGCCCGCGCCGCCCTCTCGGGCCTCTTCCGGAGCCGCGTTTGCTGCGGCTTTCGGGCCGGGTCCCTCCGTGATCTTCAGCAAGCGGGCACCTGCCGCGCCGCTGGGGCGGGCGTGAGCCGGTCGGAGCGGTGCGTCCGTGCGTTTCTCGCCGGGTGCGGCGTAGGTGGAGGCGTTGCTTAAAGCTTTGGCTTCAGACGCGCTGTCTTTATCGGGCCTAACAAAAACTGCTTAGAACGTGGAGAGGCCTCGCTAAATGTGTTTTACTGAAGGAGCCACTGGCACATGAGAACAAACAATGAGAACCTTGTACAATATCTCTGGAAATTGTCTCTGCAAGTTATTTTTTCCTCTTTAACATGGTATCAAGCTATGCATTTATGTTATTTCAAGAGCTTTCTCTGGTTGGAACTTAGTCTTCATTATGCAGAAGTTTATCATATGTGACACACAGAACTGCTGTAGTTGAGGTTGAGGAGTGAAGCTCCTCAGAACACACAGTTCAGCTACTTCATCAGTGCTTTGGCTGTGTACGATGTTGGTTCAGTTGCTGTCATACTGCCTCGCACAGAACAGTATGTATCTAAGATCTTGGGCAAGGTTTGCAATACCTTAGCTATCATGCCCCATGGTTTTCTGAGAAATGCTTTCTCCACAGGTGTAGCAATGCTGCTTCTCTGTGTAGCACCCTGTGATCAGTAAAGCTGTTTCTTGTGGTAGGAATCTTTTGTACCAGGGAGAATACACTGTAACAAGAGCTGCATGTGGATGCTGAGGGCTGTTGCCAGACTTGCTTCTTTAGCCTCCTTGCAGTAGCCTCTCATACTTGCTAGTTCTCATGCTGTGATAACGTTCAGAGCAGGCTGTGCAAATCCACGATGGTTTTCGCTCACAGGGAGGGCAGGTGTTACTTCTGTGCTTCTGCACAGTTTGGTCGAGAGTGCAGTGCTGCGCCCAGCTTAAATTATAGGGAAGAGGATGGTAAAGAGCTGAAGATCTCTGAACTATGTTGGTATTGAAGGGTAAACCTGAGAAAGATGTTTTGGGTTTTTCCCCCACGTCTGTCCTCTATGTTTCTGGTCAAGTAGCAGGGTTTTAGTTGGTTGAATGGTTTTGGTTTTTTGTTTGTTTGGGATTGTTTTGTTTTGTTTTTGTGGTTTTCATGCAGCAGAAGACAGTTAACTTAAGGCTTTTTTTTCTTTGATTCCTTAGCTCTGTCAATTTCCTTGGATATTGGGCTGAGTAACTGGAGCTTCCTATACATCACTGTCTCCCTGTGAGTACAAACACCATCATCTGATGAGCTTTAGAAAGGATCAGTTCCTTCAGATAGGTGTCTGGCTCAGTGGGATCAGCATGCAGGGACAGTGATAGCTTGTTGGTAGCAATATAGAAGTGGGTGATCTGGTTCCTAATAGTACTTTGCTGGAGGAAACTGATAGTGTATTTTGGTCCTTACAGCTACATGATGACCAAATCCTCTGCCATTCTCTTCATCCTGTTTTTTTCACTGCTCTTCAAGCTGGAGGAAGTGGTAAGGGTCCCACAGAGTGCCTTAAGGAGGAAGAAAGTCAGGCCTAGCAAAATAGGCAGTACATTCACAAGCAACATATAAGTAGAGTGCAGCTTTGTGGATGAATCTGAAAGAAAGTAGCTGTCTCTGTTCAGCTCCAGGAGTCTGTAGTGACTTTGTGTTTGCCCTCATCCAGAGGGTGGCATTGCTGCTGGTGTTTCTGCTTATCACTGGGAGCTCTTCATGTTCACCTTTGTAGGTACAACATATTTGTATGAACTTTGAACATGAACTGTCCACACAGTTCAACACAAGGGGGTTTGTGCTGGTGCTGTGTGCCTCTTTCGTTGGGGGTATTTGCTGGACTGTCATGCAAATACTTATGCAAAAGGCTGAGTTGGTTATGTGGGGTGTTAGGAAGTGTGGGGTGGTGCTGGTAACGGGGAGGGGATTAAGGAGATGGTCGCCCTTGCTGCAGAAACAAAGCATCTTGTGTAAGGGGCAAGGATTACCTGTTGATGGGTAATGAAGGTGGCTTGGCATCTGCGGCAGCACAGGCGTGGGCATTACAAAGTACTAGGGATGGTACTAATAAAGGCTGTAGGCACTGTGTTATACCCTGGCTTGTTGCTACCTGGTCTGTTATTCTTTCAGGGCTCCAGAACCCCATTGATATCACGTTTCACCTGCAGCCGCTCATGTTCCTGGGGCTCTTCCCACTCTTTGTGGTGGCTGAGGGTATGTGAGTTAACAGGAGAAAGCAGGGATAGCTTTGTAGAGTGGTTGGGGAGATTGCTTAGCAGTTCTTTGTTTAAGATGATTCATTTAGAAAAGTGAACAGTTATGAACTTCACAAAGCTGTTTGAGACCTGAAATTATAAGGACCTAGATATGGCTTATGCTGGCAGAACACTAAAGAGTACATACGAATAGTAGCCTGCCACACTTGTGGAAGGTTGTGAAGAACTGGCTCCATATTATCATTGGAATGTGAACAGCTCACCCCTATCTTGTGAGGAGTCCTTGGAGTTGGGAAACATATGCTGCGACTCACTCTCTTGTTCCTAGGCCTGCCTTTGTCCATATCAGAGAAGCTCTTCCGTTTCCATGAAGCAGGAATGCTGTTCTGTCTGGTAGGGAAGCTGTTCTTGGGTGGAATTCTTGCCTTTGGTCTAGGCTTTTCTTGAATTCCTCTTGGTTTCCAGAACATCTCGTCTCACCCTTTCCATTGCTGGTGTTTTTAAGGTAAGGCATGGTTCCTGTGCTAATACTAGAAGGCAAGAACCCAGTTGTCCCTAATGGCCCTCACATGGTGGGAACTTCCTTGGAGCCTTAGAGATCATCTTCTGTTATTTTTGCTCTCCTTGCACAGGAGCTTGATGCTTTGCCTTGCAGTCGCTGTCATGAAGTCCCTTGGTCCCTGATAGCAAGGGTTAGAGACTGGTGGCTATTCTATAAAAAATATCGTTAAGGTCCAAAGTTTGGTGGTATCTGGGATAGACTAAAACACGTGGGCCTCATGAGCAATGGATGGGGAGGGAGAAGGGGTAAGAAGATCTCTTGCATCAGATCTGGATATGAACAAGCCACTGGATTTAGCTATGTCTTTAATCTAGTTGGGAACATCCTCCGCTCCTCTGAGGAATCCACATACCTACTTTGAGTTGAATGGTAACTTGTGAAATTTGTCTGATCTGGAAGTCACAGGGTTCCCATGTAGCCAAGTTGTGCAGTCAGAGGACTGAAAATCCCACATCCCAGTTTAACAGGTAGTTCTGTTTCTAGAAACTGTTTTTAGAACTCTCTAATCTTCTCATCAGCACATGGAAGAATGTGCTGATGGAAATTAGAAGCCTGACATCGTGATCTAGGCTTGAGCTGTAAAACGTCTCATGCGTATCTCCTCAGGTCCTGCCCTACCACTTATGGTTTTTTGTTTCCACAGAAAATCTGCATTTTGTTCCTCGCCACACGTTTGCTGGGAGACCTCCTCAGTCTCTTGAACTGGCTGGGCTTTGCTGTCTGTCTGTCAGGAATCTCCCTTCATGTCATTCTCAAAGCCATAAATTCCAAAGGTAATTCTGTTTTAAATCCCTTCCTGTTTTTCTGTAGGCAGTCTGGCAGCTTCAATAGGAGCTGTAACTAGTTCCAGCTCCTTGACAGCACCAGGTTTGATGTGTCCTCTGGTGAGTTTGTCACTAAATGGGCTGTGTCTGCATGCAGGTGAAGAATCACCGAAGCTACACAAAGAGGCCAGCTCTGACCCTGACCTGGAGCTGCTGCTGCACCCCACTGAACATGGTGAGGAGGAGGAAGAGGATCTTGAAACCCCACAGCAGCACTGACTGAACATGAAGCACAAAGCCTTCTGCTCTGTTCTTACCTAACCTGATTGACAGCGGCCTAGGAGGAAGGTACAAGAGTCTCTGCCTGTGACCACCCAAAAGAGCCAGGGCCTGATCAGATTGTCCTGCTGCTCTGCTACAGTGTGGATCTGTAGATGCTGCACAAGAAACAGGCAAAATCCTTTTCAAAGAGAGTGAACGTGGAAGACAAGTCCTGGTTCAGTGGAAGTAGAACAGTGCAGTGAGACTGGGAAAAAGCTATAGGAAGTTTATTGGGGAATCCCTGAAGGCTGTATATTGAGAACATAGATCATGAGCTGTAGAACGAGCGTGGACATGTCTGGACTGCGGGCTGAGTGGTTCAGGACGATTTGAGTGTTGCTTGAGCTTTGGCTTCAAAAGAGAAGGTAGATAAACCATCCCATACTTTCTTTATGGTTCTGCTAAGTAGGACCTTCCATCTTGGTGGGAGCAGATGACTGTAGACTTGTCGTAGTGAGAAGGAGCCTTTGTGCCTGGTGACCTCCATGTTTTGTATGCACAGGATGGAGAGAATTAAATGCTGGTATTTGGGACCAGTTGAACATGGCCAAATGATGTTGCTTGGAGGCAGGGCAGAGATGTGTGAGCACTTATGGCCCTACAGGCTAAGGGGAGGTAGAACAGTATCACAGGAGATCTAGTTTAAGCAATAAGCTTGTCTGAAAGTCTGTGGGTGCTTGGGGGGGGTGTTCTTTTTTTAAATAAACTGTTTTTCTCATTCTGTTTTGTCTACATGTTATGCACGTATGCTTCAGCAGCAGAGGTCATTTAAGACAAATGAACTGCTTTTCTTTTAGACCCACACTGACCTTGCATGCCCAATTATTTTTGAGACCTGGCATGCAAAACACTTGCCCATGAACAGGACTTTTTATCTCTAGGACTGGGGGGATCTTTCTGCAATTGTCATATTTGTGCAAGCCAAGAGAGCTTTCTGCCATCACACATGAACAAGGTGCTGCATCCTAAGAAGACTTCTAGTGTTGTGGGGTTTTGTAGAAATCTTACCTCTTTGCCCCATTGCATTGGAACAGTTAGTGCTGCAGCCTCGTCCAGGAAAGGGGAGTGGTGCAGGATTTAAGATGTCTTTTTCTTTCCTGCTAAACCATAATGCTGTTGGGCAGGTGGCCTTTTTTGTGTGTCATGGCCTGCTCTTGACAGTTCTGTTTGATGCTAGCTTTTGGAGGTTTTGCAGTGAAAATACCTTGAGAAAGCTTCCCAAAGGGACAACAGTGCAGTCTTTCTCCTGAGTGGAGCTTGATACTAAAGTGAACTCCTTGTACTTTGAGAACCTGAACCATTTTGATGACACTGTCACTCTGTTGATCTTGCATCATAGTTTTCAGATACATAGTCATTCTTGGTGTCTTTGATCAAGAGCATGTCCTGCAAAAAAACTGATTCTGAAAAAGAAAACTCTTGTTAATAATGATAATTTTTAATGATGTTCTAATAGATACTGGTCACTTCCTCCAAAGCAGACAGCAGGTGGTGCAGCTACCTCACATAAAGCTATTGAACCAAACGTTCAGGCCAGGCTGGCATCTTGTACATCAGGTAGGGTGCCTGGAGCTGAGAATAGTTTGATCTGTCCCTAGCCGGATTTTCCAATAGCTGGGACTTGTGATGATTCCAGTTGGATTCACCCTGTTTGCTGTCATGCACTCGCAGCCATGTGTGCAGGGGTAGCTGTAGGTCTGTAAATTAAGAAGGGAAATGCATCTCCTTCACTGGAGCTTCAGAGTTCCAGCATAGACGTTTGCACTTAAAAGCAGTTTAGTGTTGGGTATGAATGTCATTTCTGCAGGTGCCTGACTGGAATTACCAAACAATAAGCAGTGAGTGGCTCTACTTAAGTATCTTCATCTGCCTGCCATTAACTGACCACAAAGGGGCTTTTGCACTCTAAACTGTTGTTGAGTGCTTAGTGTTGCCTGGGAAACCTGGAAGGAAAATGAAAGGTCCCTATTGTTTGTGGTTTTATCTTACTTTTGCAACAGCTTCTGGTGAGAGCCTAAACTCTGCAAGGGAGGAAGCGCAGTATGCTCCCCACACCTCCTGTGCTAGCCTTGCTGTTCTTGGTCCAAGATCTGCTTGCTTCTGCTTTTGTTCACCTGTATCACTTGCTCAGCACTGGCAGGACTACTGTGAGGAAGGATGGGCAGATCCTGCGATCTGTGCTGGCTGTACTTGCTGCTGTCAGTGACCTGAGACCAGTTCTCCATCACAAATTTCAAGGCTCTGATTAAAGGAGATGGAGAGGTGAAGCACAGAGGCAACAAAATGGAGAAGCAGTGTTGGTACTTTGGAGAAATGGACAAAGATTTACGTCAAAGCAGTGAGGCACAGCCATCCTGTTGGGCAGAGCCGTCTTTCTCAAATCTCTTCTCAAATCCATTGCACTTCTGAGCCTTTCAGAATCACTTCTGTTCCCTACATTTGGGAAAGCAACAAGTTAGGGATAGAATGCCTGTGGTGAATGCTTTCCTGTCAGTTTTTGACCTTCCCTGCTGCTTGTTCCCACCCTGCTTTTACTTTCACTGACTGTCCTGTCTGCAAGGCTCCTCAGCTATGTCAGCTTTGTGTCTCACTTGGTAAGGACTTGTCATGGGCAGTGTCATACAGTGCAGGGCAGAGCACTCTGTTCTTGGCACCCTCACACAGGGCTGTGAGGAATCCTGCCTTTAAGAGGACCCTTTGTGCCACAGTGTGGTCTCTACAGTCTTCTGAGAGGAGTTAGGAAGCTCATTGGTCATGCAGACTCTTCTGACAAGCCCTAAAACACGGGCCACTTGAAGGTATGGAAGAAGTAGTTTTCTGCTTTTTCTGTGGCACAGTTTGGTTCTGCTCCCCATCCTCAGAGGAAGTGTGTGAAGGCTGTGTATGCTGGAGCCACCGCTGAGCCCTGCAGCGTTGTGTGTGCATGCAGCAGCAAACACACATGGAGAGAGCACACACATGCATGTTAGTACCATGCAGGCCTTCCCCCTCCACACAAGGGCCACGTGCCCTCAGCCATAGGCAGGAAAATAGAGACTGTGATGGAATAGTGACAGTGTTTGAACTAACGAACCAGTGGAAGCAAAGTTGAATGAATCTCAGAGTTGATGCACACTCTGTGGAAGCTCTGTTCTTGCCATAAGATCAGGTATTCACATGTGCTGATTTGGCCTCTTACCCATTCCCCTGGGGAGCCCTCTTTATTTGCAGAACAGATGCTTGGCTTCCTACTGAAATTTCAATACAGTAAACACCCTGAGGGCAAGGAGAAAGCCTCCCTTGCCAGCCCCTCTGCACTCCTCCATCCTCTGCCCAGCAAACAAGGTATTATCAGCAAGCTTACTGTTGGAAAGCCAGCCTGGCTTCAGAACACACAGGAGCAGCAAGGCAGAGCAACAACACATGGTCTGGTGCCCAGCAGTAGGGCTGCCTGAAGCTGTACTTCATTTCCTGTTTCAGCTGAATATACCCGAGGAATTACAGATCAGTCAGTCTCACCTCTGTGACTGGCAAGATTTTGGAGCGAATTCTCCTGGAAGACATCCTAAGGCACATGAAAAACAAGGTGACTGATGACAGCCAGCATGGCTTCACCAAGGGGAAATCCTGCCTGACCAATTTGGTGGCCTTCTATGATGGGGGTAGGAACTGATGGACGGGGTAGAGCAGCTGACATCTACCTGGACTTGTGCAAAGCCTTCGACACTGTCCCACATGACATCCTTGTCCCTAAATTGGAAAGACAGCAACTTGATAGATGGACAACTCGGTGGATAAAGAACTGGCTGGATGGCCGCACGCAAAGAGTTGTGGTCAATGGCTCGATGTCCACCTGGAGACCGGTAACGAGCGGTGTCCCTCAGGGATCGGTGTTGGGACCGGTCTTGTTCAACATCTTTGTCGGTTACATGGACAGCGGGATTGAGTGCACCCTCAGCAAGTTTGCCGATGGCACCAAGCTGTGTGGTTCGGTTGATACGCCGGAGGGAAGGGATGCCATCCAGAGGGACTTCGACACACTTGTGAGGTGGGCTGATGCCAACCTTATGAAGTTTAACCATGCCAAGTGCAAGGTCCTGGATTGGAGCAATCCCAGGCACAGCTACAGGCTGGTTGGAGAAGAGATTCAGAGCAGCCCTGCGGAGAAGGACTTGGAGGTGTTGGTCGATGAGAAAATGAACATGAGCCGGCTGCAGTGTGCGCTCGCAGCCCAGAAAGCCAACCGTATCCTGGGCTGCATCAAAAGGAGCATGACCAGCAGGTCGAAGGAGGTGATCCTGCCCCTCTACTCTGCTCTCGTGAGACCTCACTTGGAGTATTGTGTGCAGTTCTGGTGTCCTCAGCGTAAGAAGGACAACTCTGAACTGTTGGAACAAGTGCAGAGGAGGCCACAAGGATGATCAGGGGACTGGAGCACCTCCAGGATGGAGACAGGCTGAGAAAGTTGGGGCTGTTCAGCCTGGAGAAGAGAAGGCTGCATGGAGACCTCATAGCAGCCTTCCAGTATCTGAAAGGGCCTGTAAGGATGCTGGGGAGGGACTCTTTATTAGGGACTGTAGTGATAGGACAAGGGGTAATAGGTTAAAACTTAAAGAGGGAAAGTTAAGATTGGATATAAGGAAGAAATTCTTTACTGAGAGGGTGGTGAGGCACTGGAATGGGTTGCCCAGGGAGGTTGTGAATGCTCCATCCCTGGCGGTGTTCAAGGCCAGGTTGGACAGAGCCTTGGGTGGCATGGTTTAGTGTGAGGTGTCCCTTCCCATGGCAGGGGGGTTGGAACTGGATGATCTTAAGGTCCTTTCCAGCCCTAACTGTTCTGTGATTCTACGATCTGTAGTTGTTATTAGTTGGTTTGTGGTTGGTGCCCAGTGAGGTGGGGAAAGGGGAGCTTGGGGCGCAGATATCTGAAAGGCAGGTTACTACCCAGCCTGGGGCTATAGAGGGCTCACATTCATCTGGGATCTTTGCGGTGGCAAATAACTGCCCCTCACTCTATCACTCTTCTTCTATCTGAAGTCTTTTCTTTTAGTCACCTCCTGCAGATTTTGATGTTTGCAGCCTTGGGCCTTGGCAGTTCAAGGAAGCTGTGAAAGAACCTTTGCTCCTAGTCTTCACCCTGTACTTCGAAATGGCTCACTTTTCTGATGTCATGCTAACCTGAGAGGTTCTGTGTCCTACAGTTGCTTGGGGAGTTATATTTTGGGGTGAACTGTTTGTCTTGCTTTGCGTTAGGAAAAGTGATGCAGCAAAATGTGACCTGTGTCTCGGACTTGAGAGAGTGGTGGTGTTTGTGATGGTATTTGAGCTGAGGGACCAGGTATGCCAAGTGCAGTTTAGCCTCCTGTGAGGAGTGTGCTCTTCCAATAGCACAGGTAGCTCTGCTACTGGCCTCCTTCCTCCCAGATGGTGGTCTTGTTGCCAGGAGCACAGAGGTCTGAATGCCTGGCTGGGTCTTTGTTGCCAGCCTGGCCTTCCTCTGGCCCTTGCCAGGAAGAGAGGCTGCTGCCAGCTTCTGGCTGCTTGCCCAGTGAAAAGCAGCAGAATTGACCATGTGATTGTTAATGACAATCACAAGAGGAAGTTGCAGCCAATTGTAATTGCACTAATTGGAACCATCGTCAGGAGTGTACTAAGAGCTGCTCTCCTGGGCTTAGGGTAGTAATTCTTCTAACCTCATGTTTCAGCACTTCCTCCACCACCCTGCGCAAGGCAGACCCACCTCCCATATGGACATAATTCGTGGTATAAAGGGAGATGGAAGGTGTTATGTCGTGTGGAGCTGCTGCTTTATTTCTAGATGATGAAGGTGTGCAATGGAATTCCCCAGAGAGAATGAAGTGGAGCTGGTGCCAGGTACTGGAGACTCTTGCTGCAAAGCACTTAGCTTGCAGCCTTGAATTCTCCCTCCATCTGAAGACGAGAAGGGTCAGCCTTGGCAAAGCAGGAGCTTCCTGGGCTCTGGAAATATGGGAAGCAAGTGTTCAGCTGTCCTCAATGGCAGGGTCTGGGGTGTAGCAAATGTCGGAGGGGATCATGTAGCAAATGGGAGGGGATCATGGGGCTGGTGCTGGCAGCTGACGTATTGCCTCATCCTATCTTGTGAGTGTGGAGCTGAGAGACTCTTTCTCCTTCTGTGCTGACTTAGATCACAGCATAATTCATATGGGAAGAGACCTCAGCAGTTCTCTGTGCAGGCAGGGTCAGCTTTGAGAGCAGGGCTCAGGACTCATCCAGGCAGGTCTTGAAAGCCTCTAAGGTGGGAAACTACGTAGCCTCTCTGGACCCCTGCTTCAGTGCTTGATTGAAGAGGAAGAGGTTTTTCCTTATCTAGTCCAAACATGTCTTTATAGTTAGGCCTGTTGTCTTTCATCCTCCCACTGAGCACCACTGGTAAGTGCCTGGCTCTGTCTTCTTAAGTAATTTCCTTGTAGGTACTGATGGATTGCTATGAGGTCCCCCTGAAACCATTTCTTCTCTCAAGCTGGACAAGCCTTCCTCTGCCTTTCTTTATAGGACAAGTGCTTCAAGCCCTGAGTACCTTGGTGGCCCGTTACTGAACTCACGCTAATTTGTCCATGTCTTTTCTGCATGCAGTATTCATGTGAACTAACAAGTACTGGTATAAAGGGACAGTCACTTCCCTTGGTCCTCTGGCTGTGTTCCTCTAATACAGTGTAGGGTGCTGCTAGCTGCCTTTCCTGCCAGTGCACACAATGTTCAGTGTGTTGTCTAACAACCTTGGTGCTTTCCAGATGAAGGGTGGGAGAGCCAAGGATGATCCTGGAGCCACTAGGGCAGAGCTCTAGGGTGCCTCAGTACATGCTTCCTTCTGCTGCCTTGGCATGGACATTGCAGGGGTGTTTCCCCCAGAGGAAGGAACTGCATTCTGCTAGTGAATCTTCAGTGGTACCATCCAAGCCCCAAGTGCTGAAGTTTGGTATCCATGGAGAATTTCATCTTTGAGGTAAGGTCAGGAATGAAGATCCTGGGCTCTAGAAACCAGGTTGTGGGGAAAAACAGGGACTGGAGATCCCAAGGCTCTGACCCTCGTAGGGAGGAAAGAAAACAGGCATGGTTTTAGAAACTTCATGCAGTTTTGGAAGATTTGACTTGCACTTTTTGTTAAGTTGGGGCTGGCACCTGGAGCCAGGACTGAAGCAGGAGGACAGCAAGAACACACAGTGCGCTGCTCTGTCACTGTGCTTGCTGGGTTTAGGTACAGCAGGTCCTGAACCTCCTCTTGGCCTATGCGTATCCTATGGAGATTGATGCTGCTCTTGCCAAGCACTCTCTATGGGAGGATGAATCCTGCAAACCCAGGGTAGCTTCTGCCCTGGGACACAGGTCTTTGGCTTTGTTCTGATGCTGCTAAACTCCTTCCATATGCTCTGTCTTTTCCCAGGCACTTGTCCTGGACCTGCTAGTGCCTCCCCCAGTGGTCACAGCATCTGATCCCACATCTGCAGGCTGGGGTTGGATTTGCTTTGTAGCTCTGGTAGTCATGTACGTCTCTTGGATTCTTCAGCAGCCTTATTGTCCGAATCATACTTGGATCAGAGGCTGTAGCTGCACTCCTTCCAAGCGGTGTGGCTAAGGGAGGACATCAGGCACTGGCAGTCTGGTGGATCTCAGTGTGGGCAGGAGGGACGGCATGAAGTGAAAAGAGCACCTGTGGGGAGAGGGCTTGAAGGAATAATATTGATATCTCTCCTTACATGAGCCTCACAGGGAAGGGAGGCATTGCTACAGCCAGGGGTTACCCTGGCCAAGCTAGCAGCCATCCCATGTAGTAATTCTGCCTGCTGTGGGTTTGGTCAGAGGCAGGCCCAAACTGGGAAGCACTGATGTTCCTGGATCTGTCCCGGTTGCCAGGTAAGACCAGTGGCTGCTTGTAGACTTGAGATTCCTGGGGTTGTTCCTGCTGCAGAGAAGCTCCCTTTTTCCTTCAGGTATCAAGGATACATCTGTACGCAGTGCTTTCTGTACCTTCTGACTGCAGTTTAAGAGATTTTTAAGGCCTGAAGTAACCATTCATTTATGTAGTGTCCCTCTGTAACTCAAAGTAAGAAATACATTTATTCTGTTTTGCTGTAATGGATCCAGTGTCTCAGCTGATGTATCTTCCATGACAGGGTGGAGGATGCAAGGAGGCAGAGCAGATGGCACTTCTCAGGTAGCATGGCCCAGTGTCGTGTCTCCTATTTACACTTTGCTTGACTACATGCTCCAGCCTCTTTTATTAACAAAGTTAATGAGTTCTTTCACACCAAGTATTTCTTTCTGTGGGAAGTGCTCATAATCAAATCGCCTCTCAAGCTCCCTTTTTGGTGAGATAACAGACTGAACTCTTTCATTCTGTCCCTGGCAAGTGTTTTCTCCAGCCTCCAAATCACATTTGTAATTATTCTGCACATCCTCCATTTTTTTCCAAATCCTTTTAGAGATGTGGGCACCATGTCTGACTCAGTGCCATGCAAGGGGAGCCTTGCCAGCCTGCTGCCAGTCATTGCTTCCTATCTATGTGTCCGAGCTTGCTACCAGCATATCCCCTACTGAGTATGTGCAAGAGGCAAAGGGTGTTCTGTGTAGAGCAGAAAGGACTGTGATGTGGTCCCATGGAAGACTTAATTTCCCCTCTACTTGATGCTAGTCCAGGTAGATCATCCCTCTTGTCATCATGCACTGAAGTTCTCCCAAGGTACTGTCCCTACAGGTCAGCAGTTATTGCAGGATAAAAGACGAAGGAGCAGCATTTTTTTGATGGGAACTGTATCAGTCACCTTTCATACTATCACATCACCCCCTGAAAGGCAAACAGAGGGAGGCTTTGAGCAGAGAAGTGGGGGAAGGCAGCTGGCTAAGGGTGGAGAAACACAAAACAAGGAATGTGGATGGTTAGAGATCAGAATCACAAGAATGGCCGAGGTTGGAAGGGACCACTGGAGGTCATGTGGTCCCAATACCCTGATCAAGCAGGGCCACATAAAGCTGGTTGGCCAGGACCATGTCCAGATGATGGCTTTTGAGTATCTCTAAGGATGAAGACTGTGTCAGGGCAACCTGTTCCAGCACTCAGTCACCCTCACAGTGAAAAAGCGTTTCCAGTTAGTGCCCATTGCCTCTGGTCCAGTCACAGGGCACCACTGAAAAGAGCCTGGCTTTGTCCTCTTTTCACTCACACTTCCGTTATTTATATACACATGGATAAGATTCTCCCCATGTCTTCTCCAGGCTGAACAGTTGCAGCTCTCGCAGCCTTTCCTCATATGTGATGTCCTCCAGTCCCTTCATAGTGTTTGTGTCCCTTTGCTGGACTCTCTCCAGTATGTCCATGTCTCTTGTACGCCAGTTGTGGCCTCAGCAGTGCTCAGTAAAGAGAACGGATCATGTCCCCTGACCTGCTGGCAATACTTTACCTAATGCACCCCAGGATATCATTAGCCTTCTTTGTGACAAGAACACATTGCTGCCTTATGTTAGCTTTGACTCATAGCTCATTGAAGGGCAGGGGGTGTGCACCTTGAGAGCATGAATGCAAGAACTTGCTCTGTCTAGCACCACTAGAGAGTTTGCTGACCCACACTAGCATAGATAGCCCTACCACCTCATCTTGTGCTTTCCAGCCTGGCAGAGCTGGGTAATTGCTTTATCTAGCAGAGCTCTATGCATTAGCATAGCTCTATGCATTAGCTCTATGCATTAGTAATTGGCACCTTTGTTAAAGAGCCTGGTTTCAGTTCCTGCTGAATGCAGCTCAAACTCCAGAGCTGGGAGATGACATGGGGGAGGAGCAGTAATGTTCATATTTTCTCTCTGCCTTCCCACCAGGTGCTCCTCTTCCCTAAAGGATGAAGCATCTTTTGTATGTCTTGCTTGTGCATTGAATCTGCAAAACCATCAGCAAGGGCTGTATGGTGTGCCTCTTGGGAGCACAGGGAACAGGCATAGGTGGCCCGGTGCTCAACTCTGTTCTTCAGGCTTCTTACAGCAGCCTCTACTATAAACCCTACATTGAATAGTGGGGTAGCAAGGTGTGGGTGGGAAATGGTCTTTATAGATGGTGGAGCTCCCCCAGCACCATACAACAACAGTCCTGGGAGCTTTCCCAGACTCTCCCCTTAGCTCCAGTCTCTCCCGTTAGCCATACATCTCTCTTTGGTTTCCACTGCATCAGCACTCCCCTGTGTGCTGGGCCCAGCCCCCTTTTGCTGCCATTCATCATTTCTGATCCAGCAAGTTGCAGCATGGTTAAAATGCATGGGGAATTGTTTTCTGTGATTTACAGCCATGAGCCCTTAAATTTCCATTTGTTTATCGGGTGATGAATAGACACCCGATGTTGGTGCTGGAGCCATGTGGAGAGTGTGAGAGCTCCAACTACAAAGCAAGTAGCGCTCCCTCCTTCAAGCTTTGCACTAGGGCCTTGTCAGTTTATGAGGAAGCAGCTGTTTGGGGCTCCTCTTTCCAAAAAACCTCCATGGTTCAGTTCATAACAGGGATCAAGGGACAGGTTTGGAGGGGCTAAGTCAGAACATTTGGGCTTTACTCCTGTGCTGTGGCGAGAGGGAAGCACTGAGCAGGATGCCAGGGCAATCTGTTGTGCTGCAGAAGCAGAGCTGGGAGTCTCAGGACCTTTAGCTGCCTGAAGGACTGATGCAGAAAGTGGGTAGGAGCCCTAACATGAGGAAGCAGGGATAGATGGAGATCCTCAGCACCAAGTGAGGACTGTGGAATGAGGAAGAGGGCATGGATGGGTGGTGCAAGTGCACAGGCAGCTGGGGAAAGACTGCTGGTGCTCGCATGCAAGGAATGCTGTAGTTTAGTGGCATCCCAGTGGCGGGAGAAGTCCTGCTTGATGCTGCAAGTTAGGTGGCTCTTGTATGATAGCCGTTACTAATAGTGAGGTCCAGGACTGCTGGGAACAGGCACCAGCCATGCCTGGGAAGGCTGGCTGTAAGTAACTGCAGCATACAGCCATGGGGAAGACACAGCATGTTTGAGGTAGCCACTGTTTCCCAGTGCTGAGAATGGCCCTCCTGAAGACAGTGAGATTATTTACGACCCTGATCTGGACATGTTTCTGTGCGAGTCAGTCCCTCTTCAGCCAGTGGACTCTGCTGTGTCTGTGCAGCTGTGGGGTTTTTAATCCCCAGTAACCTGGAAGCAAAGGTTGCATGTGTACCACAGTGCTTAACCTGTGTTGATGTGGGGCATCATCATAACGGGCATATAGAGAGCATGGCCAGCACTGCATGGTTCACTTCCTTCTTTCTCTGTGTGCCTGTGTTCTTGCAAATGTAGTTCTAGTTAGTCTTGCAGCTCTTTGGACCTGTCTAATGGATTTAACACTGGATGCATCATTGCATGACTCCTGTCCCACAGTTGAGTCTCAGAGTCCTGCCTTGAACAATAATAAATTCCAAATCTAAGCTCCTCTGCCTGCACTGCTGATGCATTTCAGTTTTCCCCTCTTCCCTGTTTTTTTTCAGGCTGCAGACCACTGGTAAAAGCCAGCGGAAGGCCTAGAGTTCTGTTCTCCTACTCTGGGGCACAGTGCAGCAGCCATTCTGCTGTCATGTATCTCCAGCACTTGCGTAAGTGGCAGGAGTAGGCACAGAAAGAGTTAAACTGTGCTGGGGAAAATGGTATTTAATCCATTGCTGTCCCTTCTTGCACACCTAGGGAAAAGGCCTCCCTGTTGGAAACAGTGCCTCTCAGAAATGGAAAAGTAGGATGGCTGGGGATTAGGGTGCCTATCGCTGGAAATGGGTTTCTTATCATCTCTCTGAGCTGAATTGGTGGGACAGCCTCTGAAAATTGAATTGCCTTCCCTGTTTCTTTCTCTGCCATTACATTCCTCCTGTGCTCTAGCTTTGCACATGCCTTCCCAGACTCTGGCTTCCTTTGTCCCCTTCCTCAGTAGAGCAGGGACTGCCTCCAGCGGGGTGCGTGTGTGCGGAGAGGGACTGTCCTAGCTGGAAAGTGAGCAGGACTGGCTACATCTGGAAAGATCAATCCTTCGGATCCTCAAGGCTAGGGGGATGTAGCCCCTCTTTCCAAGCTTCCTTCTGGCCTTGTGAGAACAGTGGTGATCTGCTAAGCCTGGTTTAAGACAGCATGAGTGACGGTGTGAAATGATCAGAAGACACCAGGCACAACTGGAAATGAGAGCTGGTGATGAGGAGCTGGTGATGATGAGCAAAGCAATGGGATGCAGAGAGGGAGAGTAGCTGGATCAGGTCAAGGAGAGACCAGGTTAAAGGCATCAGAGCAGGAATGAGAATGACTGTGAGGCTGGGAGCAGCCTCAACCCTGGGTCCTTGCTATGCCAGGTGGAGGCACCTCTCTCCCATCAGTGCTCAGGCTCTGTCCTAGGATGGCCAAGGTGGTTCTTTCATGTCCTCCACACAGTCTGTGCACATGGTTTGAACCACAGTGGTGTCCAGGGTGTCTGTGAGTGCCCAGGTATAATGCCAGGGATTTCTTTTAAGGTTTTTGTTTCCAAGGTTTGATTTGTGGATAATTCTGTTTTACTGAGCTGTATTTTACCATGGGTTGCCAGTGCCTGATTTTGTCCTTGACTCTGTCACAGTGTTGCTTTTTGGAGGGATTTCCCTTCTCTGTTAGTTAGGTGTGAGCCATAAGCACAAGAGATGCTGAGTTTACACCTGTCAGTGGCTTTTCAGTGTACCAACCTGCAGTCGTGGTGCTGCTCCAATGCACAGTTGCTGCTTTTGATTCTTCATCTGCCAGAACACACTGAGTTTGAAAATTTAAAAAAAATATTCAGGATTGAGATTTTTTTTTTTTCTGCTCTTTCTGACTTCTGTTCATGGTTAATGGAAGCTGAAGCAGAGCTCTGTTTCAGAATAGCCCCTCTGCACTGAGCCAGAACACATAAAATAGTTGCTGGCCGTCAGGGCAAAGTCCCAGCTGAGGGCCTGGTTTCTCTGGCAAGAGCAGGCTGTGCAGAGATGTCTGCCCTGCAAGAGTGGAAGTCCTCCCTTCTGATTAGGGTGCTGTTCTTGCCCTCTGCTGCTGAAGGACTGACTCAGATTGCTGACAAATCATGGGGAGGAGATTACCTTTAATTATCCAAGTGCTTCCTTACATGCTGAGGGATAGCTGCAGCCCAGTCTAGCCACATCAGAGGAGTAGGGAGCCTTGATTTCTGCTTTGAAGGAAATAAGGGACAAAGGCATTGTGTTATTTGAGGACCCTGTTAAAGAGCTAATTCATGCGGTGGGATGCAGATTTGCTCATTGATCCCTAGCAGCATCCACACTTGCATGGGAAGACACAGTGGTTTGTTATGTGTGATGCAGGCTCAACCTGACATGGTGACCTGGAAAGTGAAGACAGGGATGGGGGGCAGAGCAGTAACAGCCACAAAGCCATCCTTAATGCAGTTTTGGGAAGTTTCTTTGTTTCAGCCCTGCGTGCTTCTGTACAGCCTTAGCTCTGCCCATGATCTTGTGCCTAGGGAATTGAATTATGGACTTATCCCAGGTCTGTTTTGCAAGGGGGTTGTTTCTACAGCTCTTGATCCAGATCCAGGTCCAGCTCCTTAGTGTCCAGGTCCACCTGCACTCTGGCACAGGAGTAGTCTTGGTGCAGAGCTGTCCCTGTGTCACCTTTGGACATGAAGTCACCCAGCTGGTCACAGCAGTGCCTGCCTGGATGTGTGTTTTGCCCTATGGGGCCACCACAGCCCCCTGGTGTGGTCAAGTATTGAGCAGTTTATCCAAAGCAACTTCTGTTCCATTTTGGGCTAAAACTAATAAACCAAGGTGACTTTGAGGAGAGAAATAATTCCTTTTTCAGGATTTGCATAATCCTGGCTGGTGATATGATAATGGTGTTTGTTAAAGACAGAACTCAATGAATTAATACTGTTAAGTTACTGCTGCAAAATGCAAAGCAGGTAATTTACTGTGAGTGCAAGGAAGAGTGTGAGTACAGCAGGCATGGCATCAGGCACAGCCAGGGTATAGCACAGAGTCAGCAAAACCTAGCCGTTGTACCCTGCTTGACTGTGGCTGCAGGCTGTGCTGAGCTTGTCCAGGGGAGGATTACCTGTTTCAGCCCCTTTCCCTGCTGTCTCTGTGGAGTTCGAACCTGCTTTGTTCCCCCAGATCATTCCAGAGAGCCAGCGGGGCAGAGCCAGTCCCTGCTGGAAGAGGGACAAGGGAGCTGTGGTGACATGCATCAGGCTGGTGCTGAAGGGAGCTCCCTGTATGGAGGTGGCCTGGGGGGTTGCAGTGGTGAGGAGATAGGCCCTGGCACTGTGCTTCATGCCACCATGGCCACCCCTAGCAGCCAAGAGACTTTGATGCTTTTCAGCCCCCAAGAGGTTTTCCTCCCACTGTGAGGAGTGAGGGCCCTGTGAAGGACCAGCCTGGAAACCTGCTGCCTCCAGCCCCAGTCCTTAGCTTTCACCTTGTGCTGCCAGGGCCAGCTAAGGGAATGGTGCTGCAGGGCAAGCAAGGAGAAAGACTTGGTATGAGGCAGAAAGGGACAGAGTGTCTTGAGAAAGATGCACTGGTGCTTTCTCATTCCGTGGGCTGGTGCTGCAGTTTCAAAGCCACCCTTGCCTGCCAGACCCCACTGGAATCCTAATGCACCATTACCTCTGCAGCTTCACAGCTCTATCAGAAGGAGATGCTGTGTGGGAGACAGGGCAGGATTTCAAGCTAATTGGATTCTGTGTCTCTGTGGCTTCCCATGTAGGCAGACAACAGGGATTAGTGCAGTGTTTCTGAGGAACAGAGGATAGCTTCAGCAAAGGACTTTTTTGGACAGGCTGTAGAGGTGGAAGGGCCCAAAGCAGTGAATTCCCACTCTGTGGCACCATGGCTATCCAAATCGCTTGTGCTCTTCCTGAATCTTTGAACCAAGTGCGGTCCCCTTCCCAGGGAAGGAAACAGCTCAAACTCCAACTGAGCCTGAGCAAAACTGATAATGGTCTCATCTCTCCTGATAACTGCATGTGGGAGAACCAGACAAGGAAATCAGAACTGGTGGCTCCTGCACGGAACCAGCCAGCCACCCAAGTCTGTTCCCTTTCCCTCTCCACTTCCCTTGCCAGGCCTAGCTGCTGGCTGGGAGGAGCACATATTTGAATGTTCTCCTTTCCCCCAAGGTCCTAGCCTTGGTTTAGAGCTGGTCAGGGCAGGAGGAGGATGCACCTCATTAACACAGATTTATTCCTGTGTAAACATTTAATTCCTTTAATTGCAAAGCAGCCGTGTTGCAGGCAGCAGCGGTAATGGCTCCATTTGCACTGGGTGTTGAGGCAGTGATGAGCCTGATGCACTACACGTGGCACGTGGCTGAGTGCACACACAGTTTTGTGACATGCTGTGGTGGCTGCATGTAGAAGTGTGTGCTGTGCAATGCAGGATCTGCCAGTCTGGATGGTTGTGTGGCCCTGAGCACAAAGCTCTCCAGCAGGTCTGTGGTTTCATAGAACTAGGGAATTATTTGGGTTGGGAGGGACCAGTAGGGGCAGGGAGTGATCCCCCAAGGAGATCTGGGATGTGGCCTGCCTCTTCCTGCCCTTGTCTTTCCTCATGGCATACCAAAATGCCATCATCTGCCATCCAAGAAACTCCCTGGCAGCCTCTTCCTGGCAAAAGAACAGCTCCCAGGCCCTCATCAGGCTGGCATTGATGCAGGAGGATGCACCCAGTCAACAGTGGCTGCTGGGCTCTAAATACAAGAGCAGCAGGTACTTGCCAGCCTGCTGCTGCAGTTCATAGTCTCTGTTCTCCCACATGCTCATCCAAATGTTAATTTTATGGACACCTTTATAAATCTTGCAGCTCTCCCCTGTCCACAGGCTACATAGGTTTCATCTTATTGAGAGGTGGCATTTCTGGCCTTTGTTACCAGCCTATATTGGTACTAATACTCTGAGACTCATAAAAACATTAGGACATAAAAACCATGATTACTCTGCTGCTCCTTTCTGTGCCTCTTTCTGGGCCACCTGAAATCCTGGGATGCTGAGTAACTGCCTCAGCTGCTGGCTGAGCCGCAGGCTTGGGACAGCAACAACCAGAGCCAGCTTCCCAGCTACAATAATTACATGGTTTCCAAACTGTCAGCTGCTCTTCTGCTTGCCAAGAAGATGGAGGTTCATGGGCACCTTTCTGTTAGATCTGGCAATCTGGAGAAAAGCTTGTATCCTACCTTGGAGCCCCTTCCATGTGCTCTGACCAGGGGACACCTGCAAGTCTGCCAGCCACACAGAGTATTGATTTGCTAGGCTGAAAGGAAAGGCATTTCTCTGCTCACTGTGAGACAGCTTTGCTGCGACAAGTCTGGAAGAACATGTTTAGGTCATTCCATCAATGTAAAGGTTAAATGTTTAGCTGCAGCTATTGAAAACAAAGCAACTGCAGCAACAGCAGCATCAACAATGGCAAAAGAAATGGATGGATTTAAGAATCAGTTTCTGGATTTAAGATTTGCATCTAAGCACTCGGCAGGTATAGTGCACTGGTTCTCACTGGACAGAGCTGTCTTGCAGCACTTCTTCCCCTGTGAGCAGCGGTGCAACAGCTCAGCCTTGCTCTGCTGCAGCTCACAGCTTTGCAACATGCATTTTTGGACTCATTTTTGCCTGGAGATTTTGAAGAAGCCCTGATGTTTTAAGGCATGTCCATACAATTTCTGCTCTCTCTGCTGACTAATAGGGCCTCTCTGTTGTAGTCTTACTTTTAGACACCCTCTGTGAGAATGCCAGTGACCTACTCCAAAAGTTATCTAAATACAGGTCTTTTGTTAAGTAAATAGGAGGAGTCTTTTCTACCCTGCACATCTCCTGTTTTGGTAAATCAGTAGATTTTTCATACACTTAACTCATTGTTTTGCAAAACCCACTAAGTTTATATTTTAGTATTGTAAAGCAGGTTGTCTTTTGGACAGTGTTGCTCACAGCTTTCATGACTTCATAACAAATTGCAGTATGCATATTATTAACAGAAAAAGCTAAAACCTCATCATGATACAATATGTTTAACAGTCCCATAATTCCTGAATTCCCTTTTCCTGTCATGTTTGTGGGCATGTCACAGCAACTGTCCCACTGCCTGGCCATTGCCTCTGCAGTCAGGCTCACCATTTGCAGTCCTGTGCCTCGAACACCTGCAGAGTACAAGGCAAACACCAGGAAACACTTCTTTCAAGACATGGGCAGAGGTCGTGCTCCATGTGTATTCCTCTCTGCACTCTGTCTCTCTGCATGCCTTTCCATGTTGTCCTGTGTCACAAGGGCTGGAGATCTTGCTAGCTTGGCCTGCCTGTGATGGGGCCCTTTGTGCTTCAGCTGTGCTCCAATCACACCCTGACAGATGAGGAGCCTTTGCCTGCTCAGGAAGAGTGGTTCAGTTTATAGCCCTGACTGCAGCATCCAAAGAAGCACCAAGTGCTCAGAGCCCCATCCGCCATGCCCAAGGCCAAGTCTTTGCTCCATGCAAGAGGCAGTGGCTCCTGGCAGCACCCATTCGAGAGCTGGCAAGCGGCTGTTCTGACCGTGTCTAGGTGCTATGGCTGCCCTGCAGTGGCAGCTGGCACCTCCTTGGGGATGGTGCTGGGTGCTGGCATTGAGTGCTGGCATTAAGTGCTGATCTGTGCAAACTGCTGTGTCTGCTCTATCACACTTTCTCTGTTGGTGTCTGGCAGTTGCTGCCCCTATGAGATGAGCGTATGATCCACTAGAGTTCACAAGCCTCTGTTCTCAGTGATGAGAGGAGCACAGCTGACCGATCCAGTGGGGTACTTCATCACAAGGCTCAGTGGGGAGCAGCCATGTGACTCTGCTGGCTCATAACCTGAGCTCCAGTGTGATGCCTTGGCTGTCCCGTGCTGCTGTGCGTCAGCCCAGCCACAGGCTGCAGCTCTGGAGTGCAGGCACCCAGTGAGCCCTCAGGTCCCAGCTGTGCCATCACCTGAGTAGCAGCAGTGGATGGATGTGGAAAGCCTTTAAATTCAGCAAATGATCAATACTAAACTGATCTTCTGGAGCCTCTTATAAGATTACCCCAGCCTCCTGCATCCAATTGTAAAAGAATCACTCAGCATGCTTGGGAGATGTAAGGAATGCAGCAGACTCCATTTAGGATGTACAGAGCCAGAGTAAGTGACTTCACAACTGTTTCTTGCAGTAAATAATTAATCCACTTTACATTCAGTTTTATTGCGCCCTGCCCCATGTCTCTGCATTGGTTCCTTTCTACCAGTTTCCCTTTCTTGCCCTAAAGTTCCCATGCCAGGTAGTTTCTGTCTTCATGATTTCCTACCGCACACATGTGTGTGCTTGTACATACACACAGACACAAATCCATCCCAGTCCAACTTTTACTGGTTGCCATGCCAGGGAGAGCAGTGCTGGGGTAGAGATGATGGTGTTTCACTGTTTGGCATTTGCAGAACTGAGCTGGCCTCAGGCTGGGCCCTGGCCTGGGTTTTGCCACTTTGGTCGCTGCCTCACTGCTGCTTCCACACGGTGCCAACATGCAGAACTATTTGAAATGCATTAATGATGCTAATAGTATTTCTATACTAAGTAGTAATAGCATTTGAACAAACTCTGTCTTTGTGACACGAGTTATCAGCCTGCCAGCTGCGGAGTGGGGCTGCAGCTGGCACACAGCGAGCAGCTCTGGCACAGCAAAGCTGCTCCGGCACGGCACTGGGCTGTACATCCCTTCGCGGTGCTCAGCATTGCACAGTCACAGCCAGGCAGGACAAAGCAGCAGCTGGATGGGATCTGGTGTGTGGGGCACACCACATCTGGGCTGGGGTGTCTGGTGGGCTTTGCCCTGGTCACACACTTGCCAGTGTGGACTCTGCTGGGCTCACTGAATCACTGCTCATGTGTCAGTGCAGGTCACTACAGCTAAAAACAGGTTGACAGGAGTCCCTGCCATGGGATTAAACTTTTCTGGCCACGTCAGCTGCAGCAAGGCAGTTATGTGCATCTCTGAAGCCCTTGGCAGCAAGCTGGCTTCTGAGGCATCCTGCTTCTGGGTAGTTCTGTGGAAAAGATCAAGTACAGATTGGCGCATGTCTCCTCTGAAAATTGTTGGAGTCTGGGAGGGTGTCAGGAATAGCATCACACTCGCTTGCCCTGCCCCTGTTCTGCTCCAGGCAGTTGCTCCTGGCAACACAACATGGGCAAGGAAGACTCTTGGGCCAGACTTTTGCTGCTCCCCATGGAAACCATTTTGACTGTGTCTGGAGCCTTGTAGACATCCTCCCGGGGGAGAGGGGGCTGGCTCTGGTCTGCTGGCGGTGCTGTGAAGCTCTGATCCCACCTTTGGTTCTTTCTACCTCTCATCACTGTGAATGGCAGGAGAGCTGAGATCATGGTGGCTGTGATCTGACCCAAAGTGCATCTTCATGGTGCATCTTCAGAGCAGCCCTGCAGAGAAGGATTTGGGGGTGTTGGTCAATGAGAAAATGAACATGAGCCGGCTGCAGTGTGCACTCACAGCCCAGAAAGCCAACCGTATCCTGGGCTGCATCAAGAGGAGCATGACCAGCAGGTCGAAGGAAGTGATCCTGCCCCTCTATTCTGCTCTCATGAGACCTCAATTGGAGCATTGTGTGCAGTTCTGGTGTCCTCAACATAAAAAGGACATGGAACTGTTGGAACAAGTCCAGAGGAGGCCACGAGGATGATCAGGGGACTGGAGCACCTCCCATATGAAGAGAGGCTGAGAAAGTTGGGGCTGTTCAGCCTGGAGAAGAGAAGGCTGCGTGGAGACCTCGGAGCAGCTTTCCAGTATCTGAAGGGGGCCTACAAGGATGCTGGGGATGGACTCTTCATCAGGGACTGTAGTGACAGGACAAGGGGTAACGGGTTCAAACTGAAACAGGGGAAGTTTAGATTGGATATAAGGAAGAAATTCTTTACTGTAAGGGTGGTGAGGCACTGGAATGGGTTGCTCGAGGAAGTTGTGAATGCTCCATCCCTGGCAGTGTTCAAGGCCTGGTTGGACAGAGCCTTGGGTGACATGGTTTAGTGTGAGGTGTCCCTGCCCATGGCAGGGGTGTTGGAACTAGATGGGTCCTTTCCAACGCTAACAATTCTATGATTCTATGATTCATGAATAGATCCTCCCTTTCAGGTGTTGCCCAGCTATCTCTACTGGCTCTTTTAACGTCTTTCCAGCAACACAGCAGATGACCTTTTGGAGAGAAGTAATCCCAGCATCAGATGGTATTTTGCATGCTGTCCCCTTGGGATCTATAACTATAGCCCAAATCAGAATTATTCTAACCCTCTGCTTTGAGAGGTGCTGGCAAGGTCCCACCATCCAGGAGGCAGAGACTGCTCAGGGAGCTACAACTCCAAGGCAGAACTTCTGGAATGCCTCAGGGGCATTCCTTGCAGTGCCTCTCTGGAGCAGCTCCAGGGCTGTTGAGGTTAGGGTGCCACAGGCACAGGCTGCTCAGCCCGTTTCTGACCACCGCTGCTTCTGGCACAGGAATCTGTCCGCAAATGGGCTGACCTTCCATGAGGTGTGAGTACAAGGGCTTCAGTGCATTGGGCATGCAGAGGATTACACTCCCAGCAGGTCCAGGTAGGCACCTCCACATCTTGGGCCCTCTCCCCAGGGGAGCCTCCAGCTGCCCTTGGCCTGAGGTTGCCTGTTAGGTCACATCAGCAAAGCCTGGTCCCCAACGCAGATCCGGCGGGTGGGTAAGGAGGTGCCTGCACAGCCCTGTTGGCCCTCACCACTCTGCTGGCTGCCAGCGAGGCAAGGGGATGGAGGGGCATGGGGCAGGCACTAGGCCTCGCTGCTGTCTCTGGGGCCAGTCCCTGGAGCAGAGCATTCTGGATCCCTCTGCAGAGGACAGCTGGTGCCACTCAGCACCTCTGAAGCCATCCTCAAGGCTCTGGGTTTGCCTTCCATTCAAGATGTGTGCCTTGGCTTGTCCCCACGTGCTTCCTGTGGGTTTAGGTTTGCTGTGCCCATGGGGCTTGCTGATGACAGTCCGCCTGTTCCACCAGACAGCAGCCTGTGGGTCTGGGGCTGAAATGCCGCGTCAGGCTGAGCTGACAGGCTTGGTGTGAAATAAGATGAATGGGCTGAGGTCGGTGAAAATGATTCTAATTTATAATTTGCTGCTTTGTGGAGCTCCCCAATTAATTCTCTCTAGATACATAAGTAGGCCACATGTTTGCTTTGCTTCAAATGTAATAAACATCACACTCTGTTCTTTCCTTTTGGTGCTGGTTCCTGTCAGAGCATTCATCCCTGTGGCTAATTCGTCACCTGCCTCCTTGGCTCCTGGGACCCAAGCAGGGCATGAGGCGGAAACGCCAGGCTCCAGGAAACCTGTGGCATGGAGGCACAAACTGCTGATCAAAGGAGCTGTGCACAGAGCCTCTGCAGGGCAACCCACCCCGCTGGGAAAGGGCTTTGCTCCTGCTGTGCTGTTTACTCCACTCTGTGGCAGCGAGAGCTGGGATGCAAGGGGCTGCCAGGATCTGCGCACCCCTGGGCCACAGAGAACTGGCAAAGGGTGGGCTCAGTGGGGTGCAGCTCCGGTGGAGAGGCTGTTTGCAGCTCTGCTGGTCCGGATGTCAGCACAGGGCTGCTGCAGAACCGAGCCACTGGCCTCTACAGCCAAGGAGGGTACCTCCCAAGAGTCTGGGTACTGCTGGCCCAGAAAATGCTAATGACTTTGTTAGGTGGAAATAGAGGTGATGGGCAGTCCCTTGTTTCTGCAAAGGCCTCCTATGCATGTAAAAGAACCAATTTCGTAATGCCTTCTTCGTTCCTCTCACCTCCTTCCTTACATGCAAGGGATGGAGGTTGATTCCAGATTTGCTGATAACAAGGGTGGAGGGGTTTGCATGAGAAAAAGCCAACTGCTGGACCTTGTGCTTTAGTTTCGGTTTTGATTATTTTGTGACTGATCACAATCTTTACTCTCTCTGCCTTGTTTTCTACCCCCTGCCTCAGTGCAATTATTGTGGTCTCTTCACCTACCTTAGTCAAGCCCGTCCCACAGGTGCTTTTTCTTTGCCATCACATCTATCCTCCACCTAAATTCCAAGACTGCCAGTACTGAGGCAAGGTCTGATGCAGAAAGATGCACAAGCTTTTGCTGAACTAGTGACCCTCCTGTTTGTCCTGTTGTTTGTGGCTTCTGCGGTCCCCAGGCATCAGGAGACCTTTTCCAGGCCTTCCTCTTGCTTCCCCACCCAGGAAACATCCTCCATCCTTGCTGACTTGTCTCAGCCTTCTCAGCACCCTGGCCTTGCTCTGGTGCTGTGTTGGTTCAGCAGGTGGAGAAGCATAGAGCCGCTTTGCTTGTTGAGATGCCTTGGTGGAGGGTGAATGAACTGGAATCAGTGTGTGCTGGGTAAAGGTGCCAACTTCCACCTCGTTTGATGCAATGATGTGGTATTGATTGCTGTGCAGAAAAGTGGGGACAGACAAGTTCCCCTGATGGAAGAGGTGCTGACTTGCTCTGCACCACAGCACCAGTTCTGTGCTGGCCACAGGCATGCGAAGCCTGGCTCAGCATCTGCAAAGTGTCCAACCACATCAGGGTACACACTGCCCACCTACTCTTATGCCAGGGCAGTGAGCATTCACTCTGCACTCTCTGAGGAGGTTCTAGCAGGAGGAGCTGTGTTCGGGGCTTTCACGGACAGAGATGCCAGCCTGGCCTCAGGGCATGTCCCATCTCCTGCCCCCCTCGTCCACGGCTTCTCCTGGAGCCTCCGACACTGGCCCTTGTGTGCCCCATGCAGGCCTGCCAGGGCCAGCAGCCAGGCAGCCGCTCTTCCCGGGCTCCCACAGACCTCTCCCCGCTGCGAGCTCTCCTGAGGAGCGATCCGTGCCCCCTGCAGGTGCCGGCAGCCATCGCTGGGAAGTGCAGCCAAGGCAGGAGGCTTGACGGGGAATGGCCTCAGCCTGCGCCCTCCAAGCCAGGTTAGTGCAGCCCTGGCAGTGCCTGCAGCCCCTTTTCTCATCTCAGATATGCAGATGGGAGCTGATGTGGAGCCCTGGGATTTGAGTCGGCTCAGGCAGCTCGAGCTGTGTTGCAAGAGGCTGGGAACACAAAGGTCATCCTGGCTGTGGGTCCAGAGAGGGAGGCAGAGCCAGCAAGCTGCAACAGGAGAATGAACAAGGCCCTTGAGACTCTAAGGCCACCACTTCTCCCAGCTGCTGTGAGGCAAGTCCTCTGTGAGCCCTCCCTCTGCCCTGTGGAGGTCTGGCAGGGCACTGAGCGGCTGGGACCAGGGATGTGCTGCAGACATGGTCCGTGTCTGCGCTGCTGCTCTCTCCCTGTCCTCCCCACAGCCATTTGAAACGTGCTGCTGGCAACAGGTGAAGGAGGAGGGAGAGCTCCCCCCTGCCTGGATAGAGCCTGCTGAAGACCTTTCCCCCAGGGTGTTGTCAAGCTCTGTGACTGCAGGGCCACCGAGGCTGAGCCAGGACCTGTCAGCCCTCCCGTGCTTCCTAAAGCTGTTCCCAGAGCTTCTGGGAAGGGCTGAGCTGTGCCACTGGCTGCAGATGCTTCTGCATGGCACAGGGCAGAGCAGCAGACCCCTCAGGTGCCTGCCGCTTGCTCTGTCGCTGGCAGATGCGGAGGGGTGCTGGCTCCTGGGGACCTGGGCCGCCACATGTGTCCAGGCCTGAGATAGGAGTGTTTCTCCCTGATCCATGCGGTTTGTTTCAGAGGTGATGGAGCACTCACTGCAGGAGCAGACTGAAGTTGATGGGCACAGGCGCAGCCAGGCTGGTGAAGCAAGACATTTTAAATGCTTTTCATTCCTGCTCTCTGCAGCCAGTGTCTTGCCAGAAGCTGCTCTCTGTTTTCAGTTAGCTTTGTAACTGCATTCGGTCCCAGTAAACAAGAGCTTTCCAAGCATGTTGCAGGAGCCAAGGCAGCTCTGGGCATCTTGGTTGTATCCCTGGGAGCTGCTGGCACTGTAACACAGCTGCTCCGCGCCTTGGCTTTGGGGATCTGCAGCACCTTCTCCTGGGAGACTGAGCCTGGGATGTGGCTGCAGACAGGCAGAGGAGGGCAGTCCCCGACTGTCTCCTTGGAGAGCAGGGCTCAGCTCTCACCCTGCATTGGGCAATCTTAGCACAGCTCCACTCCCTCTGTGCGTGTTTCCTTCTCTTTTCTTACTCCATCTACACCACAGAGAGAGGACAAAGGACTGTGAGGAGTTAGAATAGGTTATAACAGAGCTGAGCACCCAAGCACCACCAAGACCCACCAGCCTTCTCAGCCTCAGGTTCCCTTATCTTTCGTGGTACCCTCCTGATAGTCGGTGAGCTGCCAGTATCAGCCCCTGCTTGCTCCCAGCTTCCCCAGCCCGGCCTGGCTCCTGTCCTGAATGTGCTTCTACTTTTATAACTCTCAGAGAATTTTTTAAATTTAATGGGTTGTTGGGTTTTTTTATCTTCTTATCACCTGAGCTGGAGCCTCTCTGAGCTGCTGCCGGTGCCGGGGATTACAAGTGAATAATTTAGGTCTGATGGTGTGTTTGAAGTTTAAGAGAAGGAAGTGGCATGTGCAGCCTGCTCCTCATCCCTGCCCCAGAGCCACAGCGCACACAGCTGCTGTTTCTCCAAAGGCAGTCTCCAGGATTCCCTAAGGAGCCACACTGCACATTGCAGGCCCTGCTTGGGCACGGGCTCCTGGATCCTGGCAGCCTGGAGGCCAAGGCTCCCAGGCACCAGAGGGGCAATGGGCCCGGTTTTGCCCAGCTGCCCTTCCAGGCTGTGGCTGTGCAGTGAGGCAGCTCCCAGTACCAGCCCTGATGGCTGTGTGCACCATGGACCGCACCGCAGCACCATCCATGCCTGTGCGAGGCCTCACGTGACAGCCCAGGGCTGGGAGGGGGTAAATGCCAAACCAGTGTGTGCATGCGTGTCTTGGCAGCTCTGAAGCATAGCGAAGAAGGCAGTGGGCAAACACAACCTGCTCCAGAGCTGATTTAGAGCCCAGTTGCTGCCTGGCAAAGGGAAGTGCTTCTTGGGTCACCAGCTCATTGTCTCCACATACTGGTGAGGGAAGGAAGGAGTTGCAGTGTGCCGAGCAATGGCAATGCAGAGCTTTCGGGGGGCTTGCTCATCTTTGCTGAGTGCAGAAAACACCACTGCTTTACTCTTCAGGGTGCATTGGACTACACAGAGTCTGGAGCAGATGAGATTTCCCTCCGCATGTCCTTGGGGGTTGTGCTACCATCAGTGGTCTCTGTGGTCTGTGCTTGCACAATGTCAAGTGTTGCCAGTTCTCAGGACAGGGGGTGCGGAAAGATACTCTGGGAAATTATTCTGACCGCCCTGCAATTTGTTTTTCAGAAAGCTAAGTTACTTCTGTCAGTGCTGGTTCAGCAGCAGCCCCAATGGAGGCAATCTGTTCCTCTTACATATACTTCTCTTGGCAAGGTGGCTCTGACAAAAATTAAGTATGAACTTTAGTGGCTTCCAGGAGCTCTTGGAAGAACTAACAAGCATATCACAGGGTCCAGCGTTCAATCCTTCCCTGCTGGGGTGCAGTAGATGAACGGAAACTGTCAGGCAATTTGAGATCCACTTAGCAATTAGTGCAGATGAAAGAAGCATTAACGCAAAAGTGCCGGTCTCTGCTTTGGGTGGGAGGAGGAAAGGAATGCGTAAGGGAACATGTAAACATGACAAAATGTGGCTGTGTATCCCACAAAACAATGAATCATATTAGCATTTCCAATCCTTTTCATGCAAGCAGAAACAGTCGATCAATATGTGACAGAATTAAAGACCTGCATTAAAACTCTTGGAGCTGAGGATCTGTAAGAACATACTAATCTACGGAATTCTGCATACAGCATAAAAAGAAAGGCAAGTGGATGCACAAGGGCCAGAAGCTGCCATAACAGAAGTCTGCTGGGCAAGAGGACTCCTCTACCCACTCAGAGGAGCACCCACTGGAGATGAAAAACCATCACTGGCAATTGATATGGTGGGTGCACCTACAGAAAGTGGTATTTCCCAAAAAACTT
Source organism: Psittacula echo (assembly GCF_963264785.1). NCBI lineage: Eukaryota > Metazoa > Chordata > Aves > Psittaciformes > Psittacidae > Psittacula > Psittacula echo. The sequence continues at coordinate 10,208,658 of NC_137747.1, read as the reverse complement.
CCAGTTACATGAAACATGGCCCTAAATCATATCCTTGTAAAAGCCTGCAAAGACAATTTCAAGGTAGGTTAGTAGGATGGAATCCCTGGAAGAAGGAAAGGCAGGCATACAACAGCTAAACAAGTGAATACTTAGTTACTGTGCATAAAGGGTGTGATGGACTATGTTTGAATCTATTCTAAAAGTATTATATACTGGGCCACTTGAAAAAAGTAGGGAGGACACAATTGCACCTTTTGGTAATACTGATTTTTAGAGAGTTCAGATCATGCTCTGGATCCTGGTAACAGTGAGCAGAGGAGCTCAACATGAAGCACTTACATATCTTTTGGGAGGTTCAGATTCCTGCAGTTGCACTTTGGAAAAGCTGTAGAAGCTTATCATGTACGAGGAGAAGCCTGCTACTGGCAACAGCAGAACAATAAATGGTACAAGGAAAGCATACCTTTAAAGAGAATTCAGCACAACAGGGGCTGCCAGGGGGATGAAGGAAGCTGGGGGATTGACTGGGTATGCACGTTTGTTAAAAGCAGTGGGTCTAATAGCGGTGGTGGCTGAGTAAGATTTGAGTCAGAGGGGACTGGGCATAATGAAAGACAAGCAGAGCTGAGTGTGATGCTGCACCTTTCAGATGTAGGCTTCTGGACAGGGCTTCCTTTTCCTTCCATGTAGGAGGACTTTGCTGATCCTTTCCAGCCATGTTATGGTGGTCTTCTCAGTCCAGACCACATACCCTTCAGAGTGCTGGTGTCAGCGCCAGTGTATTCCAGAGGTAGTCAGATCACCCTGTCTTTCTGGGATGCGGGTCCAAAGACCACCCAAGTGCCAGAAACAAACAACTATTTTCCATCTTACATACTCTCCATAGCCTTTTGCAGCCAGATTGAGTTTTGCACTGCACCACACTTCTCCTGTCATTGTTACGGGAAGATTACAACTGCTTTGAGATCTGATTCTCTCTGCTGTTGGCTGATCTCAGGGCCCCAGAAGTGATAGCGTGTGTGTGAGTGCATGCATGTGTGTTTACTAGAGAGAATGACAAAAGGGGGCTGTATCATGCTCCTTCTACCAGTTAACCCTATCCTAAGCTTACCATCTAGCTGGACCCCTTGTGTGCATCCCAGACCTCTGCCTTTCCTCCATTTTCTTTGCTCTGGTTTGTTATATTGCGTATCTAGGCCATAGTTTCAGTTATCTGCTCTCTTGCATGCCTGGGTGGTGAGATGTGCATCTAGCTGTAGGTCTTGGGAGCAAACAACTTGGAAGGAGTGCCTGTGCCACCGACAGGCATTTGGGGAACATGTCCCACAGCAGAGGGTCATTCTCCCTGGCTCACCTCTCAGTCACACTGTCTGCCTGCCCACAAGCAGAAACAAACGCTTGCCGTTGTGCTGTCTTCAAGCTATAGTCTGGGACTGGACCAGCAAGGCAAATGCTGAACGACTGCTACAAATAACTGCCCCAACCATTAATTTTTATAGGCTGAGTGGCAGCATTTCATGCTGGGCACAACCAGCACTGGAGATGAAAGCTTGAAGCCAAATAGACATCACAGAGCCAGTACGAATGCTATTTATTAAAGAAATGCCTGGATTGCAGGGGAAGCAAAAAGGTGCATCTTGAAAGGAACCTTTAACGCCTGTGAGTGAAAAGCAATAAGGGCTGGAAAGCAGGGGGAGCTGCCAGAGGCAACAGCTAATGGACCTGGTCCTGGGGTGAGCTGGCAGCAGGGAGCATGTGGCTGGGAGCCAAAGGGGAAGTTGCACTGCCTCATCTGTAACCATAAAAGCAAGAGCTGAGTGAAGGGACTGCCCAAGCTGAGCTGAGAGGCAAGAAAGTGCTGCTGGGGAAGGGAATATTCCCAGGTCCCCATGGGAAACTGCTGTTCTTTACTATGGTCTGTGCAGAGAAATCATTAACGATGCACTCCTGTCAGCAGGGTACATGACATTTCTGCACCCTTCAGTACTGGAGCAGGGACTTCACCTCCCACCCCATGGTCCAGATCCAGTGCCTCAGCTATGGAGCTCATCTGAGCAGACTTCTCATCCATCGCTTCCCAGTGTGTGGGCGCAGCCTCTCCAGGCTGGGCTCCAAGCCTGCCTTCCCCCATCACTGCAAATCGGCCTGCCCCATACAAGGATAAGTTTCCAGGTTCCAACAGATAGTGAGGCCCTTTCTTCCAGCTGTTCAGACTCTGGCTAGGCTTAGGATACTTAAAGGGGGTGAGCAGCATTTCTCTTGCTAGCCCCCCAGCTGCACAGCAGCCTGTCCACCCATGCCCGCCTCAGCTGGGGGTACTGCACGTGGGTGCCTGTCCCCAGCCCCGGAGCCACTCTGAGCAGCAGAATCTGCTGCATTAGGTCGATTTCAAGAGCTCCTCCAGGTCAGCTAGCAATTACCTGCACCAGATATGCACTTGGAAAGGAGCTTCTGATCTCTTCAATGCATTCTTTCTCCTCTTTCAATTTCAAATTCGCCTCACTGGAAATAGGCACTTCAGCCTCTTTTACAGACCATGCTAAATCGGGATTTCTCCCAGTTCTGTTGGGTTTGCTGATATAGACGTTTTTCCCTACAGAGGTGATGCCATGGCCAGTCTGAGGTGTGTCCAGACCCCCTCCATTTAAACTATTCCAGCTGAGCCTGCAGCTCGCAGTATTTCTGCACAGACCACCAGCCCTAGTGTGTGCTGAGCAGCCTCTCCCACGATGGGTACCCTGGCGCCAAAGCTCTTATTGGTTCAGGCTGGTGCCCTGTATTGTTAAGACATGTCCAGTGAGCAAAGGCATTTGCTCACTTTAAGGCATTCCTCCCTTAAAGTCAGTTGTGCAGGTTTCCCATCTGCATACTCCAGTCTTGTCCTGGAAGGAAAAGGACTGGAAAGAAGGAAAGCCAGTGTGCCAACAACTTGTCTCAAAGGTATTTTCTGCAGTGACATACTTCATGCTGGGCTCTTCCAGGGTAGCACTGGTTTGTTCTGCTGCTTTGTTCTGCTGCTCAGCTGAGCAAGACACGTCTCCTGCTGGTGCGTGAGGACACATCCCAGGAGAAAGGAGCTGCAGTGCAGTCCCGCAGCTGGTGCATCTGTTGGCAGCCCCTGTGTGGAGCCATCCAAGCAGTGCCCTCTGTGGGTGCAGCCAGAGGGGCCAGGGCCAGCACCTTGTGTGCTGGGCGCAGGGTCTGATGGTTTGCTGCTGCCTTTTTGTGGGGCTCCTGCAGCCTGACGCGATCACATGACATCCTATCCCAAACCAGTGGTTCAGTGCTCAGAGGCAGAAGCAATTTTACATAAAGTTCAATTAAATATTTGCTTTATAATTGCACAACAAATTATTCATAAAGGCATTGGAATCTAATCACAAGGCTGACACCGTGGAGTCTGCAAATGACACGGTACTTGGGGAGAATAAAGATTGCGGGAGGGAGCTGCCAGGCTGTGGTGATAGGCAGTGACAAAATGTGTGGGACAGTGGGAATACTCCCAGGAAAAGATTCAAGGCATCACCAAAGAGCCTCAGCAAGACAGGGCTGTTTGGCTGGCAGGTGTAAACGGGGTGGAATGTGAGAAATGGTTCTGGGCAATAGACTGGGAATTTTGGCCCATGTGTGCCCAGCAAACTTAGGGGAGCACTGAGCTGTGCCCCTCCAGCTGTGCTGTGTCAGCTCTGGCTTTGTGTATGCACAGTGCGGTGTGTTGAGGAATGTTCCCAACTCCACAGAACCTGTGTGAGCACAGAATTGCTGCCTTCAGCTCTTGTCCCTATCTCTGATGGGAATCACAGTGCTGGGCCTTTTAAGGGGGTGCAGAGGCCTCTCCCTAGCTGTGGGGTATGAAGAAAGCCATGTGGGGGTAGCCTGTCTCCCTAGCCTGTGGGGTCCTGTGGGACTAGAGCTGTGCCACAGCAGCATACAGGAAAAGATAGGAGGCAATCTGAGCATGTAATGTGGCATCATCCCACATTGCATCCCCCAGAGACAAGCGGTGTGAGGCAAGGACATGCAGCTTGCCCGAGGTGGCTGCTAAGCACAGCAGGAGAAAATGTGACCACCCAGGGACTATCTGCAGGGAGTCTGGCAGGGGAACTTGCTTCCATGCAACCTTCATGGCAATCTTAACTGCAGCTCTGGGAGCAAAAACCTCTCTGCCAGTCCTACCACTCAGTGTTCAGATCCTTTTAGGGTGAACTTAGAGAGCAGCAGACTAAGTCCTGGACCCCATGAAGAGCGAGACTGGTGGGACTGAGCTATGCGAATCTCCTGTTTTTCTGCTGAGATAAGGTGGGGTAAGGTCAGAGAATGAAAACAGAGAATGAAGGAGCAGATGCTGAACTCAGCTGCCACTGAAGACTGATACTGCTTTGCCTAGCAAGTACCCATCCATCCCAAATTCTGTCCCCTGCTGTCATCCTGGGCAGTGGGCTGCAGACTATACCCTGTCCCTGCAGGGCACACAGCATTAGGTGGGCTTTGACTGACAGGGGAGCTGGATCCTGGACAGAGAGCTGGACTGCAGATGAATTGCCTGCCAGCCAAATCTGGACGTTAGGCAGGGACTTAGATTAATGGGAGCTGGTTCTGCCAAGAAAGGTGAGTCACAGAGCTTGTCCTGTGTTGAGTCTGTTTCTCGGATAGGAAAGAAGTAGGAGGATTTAGTAAGATTAATCTTTCATAGAGTTGTGAGAATAGCCAGAATTCATGGGATTCTCAGCAACAGATTTCCAAGTGAGCAGACAGCACTCTGATTTGCTCCATGTAACACAGCACAGATCTGTACTGGTGACTCTGTAATCCCCTGCCACTGGTCACAGGTAAGATTGACCATACTTTTGTGCTCACACACGAGCCCTGCAGAGCACAGGCTGTCGAGAAGCACCGAGAAAGCAGTGGCTTGAGAGCTCTTCTCTGAATTGTCCTGAAGTCACTGTCTGCAGCTGCTCTGCCCCAAGCACTACTGGGCCCGGCACAAAACGTGAGAAAGCAGTAAGAAAGAACTCCTTTTGAGAGGTTGGTGACACATCAGCTGGGAGAGTTTGACAGGTCCCTGCATCAAGGATCTTTACATCAAGGAAATGCTGGGAGCAGGACTGGACAAGAGCCAGACCACCTTTCCTGGTGCTCAACTCTTCCCTCTGGCTAGCAGTTTGTGATAAAGCAGCAATGACAGACCTGAGGGGAGCTGCTAGTGAGAGGAGAGGGAGAGTAGGTTGGTCACAGATAGGTTTTGGCAGGAGGAGATGGGGAGCTTTTGTGCACTCCTGTGTCTACCCCTCCCAGCACTGGATGCACCAGGGAAGAGGCTGAGGCCAAGAAGAGGAAATCTTGGTCGTCAGGTTTTATGTTGTGTTTACAGGAATTGTGGAGAGAAAACCTCAGTGCTACTGAACCAGGGAGATTTTCCTGCAGAAGGCAAATTTCCATCCCATGTTGGGAGTCCTGTTTCTGTCTGATATTTCTTTAGCTGTTCATGTCATGGCTCTTCAGTCTGAGCAGTTTTACAAATGGGTTGTGGAGATGAAAGCATGAGGGGAAAGCTGCTCAGGATCAAGTTGGAAAAGCTTTTAACTTTCAACTCCTTACAGACAAAGGCACACAGAGGAAGGTGGGCTGTGTGCAAAGAATGGGAAAAGGAAGAGGAAGGAGCAAAAAGAGATAAGAACAGATGAGTGAAGGGGACAGAGCAAAGAAGACAAATCACAACAAGAAAAGGAACGAGGCACTAGCAGAAAGAAAGGGAGAGATAGGGAGAGAACAAAGCAATGGGGCTCGGAGCTCAATGAGATGGGGAGAGTATAACAGAATGAGGGAAGAGTGCTGCAGGAAGAGGAGGGCTAAGAAATACAAAAGAGCTATTTTAATACAGGGATAAAGCACAGATGGGAATAAGAGGAAAGGAGAAGCCACGAGGACTGAATTCCCATGGAGATAAAAGGGATGGCAGCAAAGTCGAAGAATAACCCATCCATCCTTCTGTCACTGAAAACAGAAGGCATGACATGAAAGTGACATGTCACCTTTAGAGAGGCTGTGGGATGGAGCTGAGGAGACTGTGTTCAGTGTTCAAGTGTGGGACAGCCACTGTCACAAAAGGAGTGACGGTGTCATGAGTGGGTCTTGTTCTGCTTTGCATCCTCCATCACCTCTTTCTCACACTGCATAGGGCGGCTCGTGGCCTGTGCTACTGTGTGACCTGGGCATACACTGAAGCATTGCTGATTTCAGGTCTCATGGAAGGACTGTCATAAAATGCCTTATTACAGTGCTCTCTGGGGCTCATGTGAGAACTGGGCTGCGACAGGCCTGGCTAGCTTTACCAGCACCTTGCAGGGCAGTAGCAAGAGAGATAGAATTGTGATCACAGAATAGCTTATGTTGGAAGGGACCTTTTAAGGTCATCTAATCCAACCTTTCCCTGCAATGAGCAGGGACATCAACTAGATCAGGCATGGAGCAGCTATGACACAGGGGAGGAGCATCATGGCAGAAGGCACAAGACCTTTCCTGGCTCCAGGGTAAGGGGGTCTTAGCAAAAACGTTGGAACAGAGCAGCACATGTACAGACAAGGCTGGAACCATCTCCACCTGGGATCACACCACATCACTGGATACTTTCTGTCATGTGGGCTCAGCTGCCCCTGCAGTGTGAGAGGCAGCCGCTTGACTCTCCCAGGGAAAGGATCTGGGTGTTGCCAGTGGCAGTGTTGGCACAAGAGCCTAGCAGCTGCCCTAGGGCTGGCTAGATTGGCATTGAGCAGGATCTCTGTTTGCAGACGGTGTTAGCGATGGAGCAGCTGTGCTCCAGGCTTTGCTTCTTTCCCCACGAGAGCATCAGGCACAAGTGGGAACTACTTTGGCAGCAGTGCTTGCAGCTGGGAGATTTCTCACTTTCACACTGGGATCAAACACATTTCTAGATGCTTCCACGTCTGAAGGGGCTAAAATGGAGCATTTCCTAGGTCTTATTCAGAGTCCCATTGACTTTTTGGGGTGGAAGTAATGCAGTAGTAGGAGTTGTGCCAGCTGGTGCAAAGATGGGGAGGATAACTGCCTGAGCCTGTGCTGGATCCGTGCCCTGCTCGTCTCTTGGTTCCTAAAAGGAGTCACTCATCCTGAATTCCTGCTGTGGTTATGCACCACTGTCTTGCTTTCCATCCACCTCTTCCTGACTGGTGCAGGAAGCATGAGAGCCAGGTGGCTTGTGAATAACCTGCTGCTGGGCAGCAACTGTTTCTTGGCCTGTATTGGCCAAGCGGAGCCTTTGTTTGCCTCGTGCAAGGTGCTGCACACATGCAGCAACACATGGTGATCCCTTTTGTTCCTTCCAGGGCCAAACTCTAAGGCCCAATACCAGAGGTTTTTGTGGAAGCAGGAAAGCGTTTTCTCCAGGTGATATGTGCAACCCTGGAAAGGGAGACTGGAAAATGTCCTGCTGGGGCTGTTCGCCTGAGCTGTGACTAAACCCTGACTTGCATGACCGCATTTATCTATCCCAAAACGATACCGCAGCCTCAGCAGCCTTGAGCGGGTCCCCGCGGCCGGTCCCTAGGGAGGTGCCAAAGGCCGGGGGCTCGGGGCCGGTCCCGGGTAGGGAGCGGCGCTGCATTCTCAGAGTCTCCAGCAGAGGCTGGGCTGGGCTGCGGGGAAGGAGCGGAGGAAGAGAGGGGGAGGAAGGCGGCTCTCGCCGCACATGCATCGCCCGCGCCCCGCCTCGCGCTGTGCCCGCCCGGTGCCAGCAGCCGCTCCGCTCTCCGCCGCCGGCGAGGGCTGCGCTGCCGGGCTGAGGCTGCCTCCGCTTCGTGCCGGGCTGCCGGGCACAGCTCCGTGCCGGGCACAGCTCCGCGCTCCGCTGTGCTTGGCGCCGGGGCCGCGCAGGATGCCGCGGGAGGCCGAGCGCCCCGCGCGGGGGGGTCGCCGCGGCTGCCGACCCAGGTAAGAACCGGCGCGGGCGGGCACCGCGGGAGCTCAACTTCGCCGTCCCTCGCCGCGCCGCAAACTTTGCTGCCGCTCGGTGGGGCTGCGGCTGCCGCTCCCCGCGGCTTGAGGGCGGGTTCGGCCCTGACCCGGCCGCCCCGGGAACGCGGCTCAGGCGGGGCAGCCTCGCGGTTTGCGCCGAGGCGGGAGCGCCGGATCGCTCCGGTGTCGGAGGGCGGGCGAAGCCGGAGGGTTTATGCCCTTTTAGGCATCGCTACCAGGGTGCCAGGGCTCCAGCACTGGCTCTGTCAGCAGCAAGGGTTCTATACTCTTCAATTGAAGCGCTGGGGTGCTTCAAGAGCTGCAGCTCTTTTTTAAACCGGTGGTAGCTTGAAACATCCTTCTTGGGTGCTTTCCTACCCAAGAGCCAGCTCCCCATTTTTCTTACTGAAGCCAGAGCCCTTCATGCGGGTTACCACAGAGGCTTTGCTTAAGGATATGTGTGAACGTGCAGCCGAAATGCCTGGGGAGTCCTGCTCGAGTCCTTTTAGCAGGGAAGGTAACATATTTCTTTAGAGAACAACGTTTTTCTAACACCAAACTAAAAACAACTGTGCTAAAACCTAGCACTTTCCTCATTTAAAATGTGGTTCCCAAATGGCTGTGCCCCTGGCCTGCTGGGAGCAAGTGCTGCAGCCACTTCTGCTGCTCCAGCATGCCCAGCTACAGCAGCTTGTCCAGGCCCGGGCTGCTGTGCCAAGTGCCACTTGCTGAGCGTCCTGGGAGCACATCCTGTGGCAGCCAGGCTCCTGTGGTCTCACAATGCCAGCACGGGAAGGAGGGATGCAGTAGATGCCCTTGTTCTCTCTATTTATCTGATTTCTGACACCTGTAACATCTCCTATGATCTGGGGAGATCTGTGTTGTCTTTTCTTCTAACCTCATTTTATGTATGAACAACAACGATGATGATGGTGTAGGTAACAGAAAGGAGAGGCAGGCTCAAGAGTTCAGACATAACTTTGTAAGACAGTGCAGTGCAACTCAGGGGAACCTCTGGACCTGAGAAGGATAAGAAGGATGGCTCCACCAGAGCTCTGGTTCTCCAGAGCTTGCTTGCATTGCCTGAGAAAATAAATGGGGATGTACCTCTCTGTCCTGGCTACTAGGCTGGTATTATGCTGTTAAAATACCGTGCACTGCGACAGCCAATACCATAGTCTTGTACACCACCAAGATAATCTCATATGATGACTGTTTCTTCGGGACCTGTTTCTCTCTTCGGAGTACCTAATGTTCACAGAATGGCTGAAGCCTGCAGTCTCTGTGCTTGTAGATCTTGTGCCCAGCTCAGACAGTTTGGACAGAGCGCAGGCTTTGCCACGTTTCCCCTTATGCGACTAGTCTCCTAAGGGGAATGCTCTCCACCTCTCTCATGAGCATGGGGTAAGGAGTATTTGCAGCAAGCAATTATCAGGGTTCGAGATCTTGATCCTGGTACATCAGTTTTTGGATGCTGAAAATAAATCGCTTCTCTGGGTTTCGGGTATCACATAGCAGGGAGAAATGGAAACCGTTTTCCTATACTGACGCTGTGTTTATGTACAAGGCCAAAGGGTGGTTCTGATGCTCATTGATGAAATCCATAGCAATGTTGACAGGACTCTGAGCGTAGCACAGGGTATTGCCCACTGAAATCTGAATAAGCTGGCCCAATTCTGTGCTAACTTTTGTATCACGTACATCTCTGCCTCAGTGAGGTGGGGGTCAGAGCAAGTGAGGCTTGGTCTCTATGAAATGCTGACTGGTGAATAGTAATGTTGAAATTGGAGGGGCTTATGAAAGAAAAAGTGTGTGCTGTTTTGTAGGCAGAAGAGACAGTTCTGTTCCTGCCTGGAAAAAAATGCCCTTTGCTTTTTGGTGCATTGACAGTTTATAATGTGATACGATGATTTCATACCTGGGGCAGAGAAGTGGCCACTGAAACAAGGTCGATTTGAAAACTCTTCTTCAAAAGAAGCCAGCGGGTCTCCAGGAAAAAAAAAAAAAAAGAGAGAAAAGACTGTCGGTGGCTTAAAAGTAACAGTTGGAACGTTAAAATCCTGTTTTTCCTGGCCCTGTATCTGATAATGTGATATTTTCATGATTTAAAATGCAATATCATGTTTGAAAAATCCATAGTTCCTTGCTGGTGTGTAAGGATTCTCAGAATAGGGTCATAATTTACTGTTTGTTGTGGATATTGTCTGATCAGCCTTTTGGGGGTTTTTGCACTTAGTGAATACTAAGCTAGCAGGCTTCTCTCTGAGCAAATTTTGCCTTTGTGCTCCTAATCACTAGCCTATAGTAGTAAAATCTGGTTGCAAATACTGGGGGCGGGAGGGGGGTAATACCTGTTTGTTTGTTTGAAACCCGATTTTCTACTCATGGACTATATTTCATTAGAAGGATTAGATTGCTGATGGAAGCTTTGAAACAAAACTGGATTTGGTGGGATCTGATCTGATGTTATTCCTTTAAGGTGTAATTACATATTTTTCAAATAATTCTTTTTATATTTTGAAGGCCCAGGTTTGAAAAGTAAAGAAAAACAGATTGAAGAAGGAACAGTGTGGTTATACTTGTGTTCTTTCAACACCATGTCACTGAACAGTATTTGTACATAGGAATACAACCACGTATGAATTTGTGTCATTATCTTTTAACCATGTGGTCATGCAACTGTTTGGGTTTCCAAGCAGTGACACTCTCTGCAGATAAGTCCATCCATATCCTGAGGCACAGGCCATTTTGAGTGATCTGGTGTTTTGAAAAATTGTGCGTAAGGATGAGGTGGGTGTGAGTTCCAACAAGTCTGAGGTAGGTGGATATGGTGTACAGCGTCTTGCTGTTCACTGCATCTCTTTTGTCTCTACCACCAGTTTATTCATGACATTTCTTTGCAGGGAAGGGTGGCTGATGGAGAGAGATGTAACCAGCTTTGCCTTGGACAATTTGTGGCCCTGAGAGCATCCTGCCCTGCACCCTTGGCACATGCCAGCTCTTTGCCCTCCAGCTCTCCCCATTCCACCTGGTCTGTGGATGTCTTTGTGTGGCTGTGCCCTGGGCTGCAGGTGAGGGTGCAGGGCTCTACTCCTTGGATTTGGCTGCTCTAGCTCATGCCTGCAAGTCCCTTGAACCATGTTGCTTGTGAAACGCAGACCCTGCTCCACCCCAGCAGAAAAGCTGGGTCTTTATGGCTGGGTTTGGCAACAAATTGCTGCCTATCAGCCTTCCCTGCTCCCATGCAGACCTGGTATATGGGGAGCTCATTTCAGGGTTTGGACTGGGAGTCTCCCCTTCACCTCACATGGGTTAGGTGTCCACTACCTGTTCAGCCCTGTGGGGCACCTGTATCTGCAGTTGCATCTGTTTGTGAGTTAGTTTCTGCATCAGACAGCTGTGGAGGGGTCAGTGGAAATGCTCCCTGTTCCTGCTGGTACCGCTGCAGAGCAGTTCTGAAGGTCCTATATGGCCTTTTGACCAAAAGGTGGAGGGCAGGCCCTGCTAAGGTGAGGCCCCTGCGTTGTTCTTCTAGAGAGTGAGGGTAACTGTTCCCTTGGGTGTAGGAAAGGCAGTACCTCAAAGCTGGTCCATCTGTGCTCCAGCCCAAGGGCCAGGTTTGAACTGGATCGTTCACTGCTGCTAAGCCTACAAGCAGTGCTGAGAATCAAGGTGCTTTTCAGAAAGTTCTCCTTTCTGCTAGGTGCCCCGTCTCAGGATAGCTCACTAAGCACAAGGGAAGGTTCTAATACTCACTGCAACCTAATGACATTTTTCAGCACTTTTCTGGATTCCCAGTCCTGCCCTCTTCTTTTGTCTGCCCCCTCCTCTTGTCTGTGGGAAATCTGCACTTGCCTTATTTCTGTGCTCCATTCTGCTGCCCTGCTTTTACTCATTTCCTTGCCTCTGACTCTGGCAGTGGCATCACGGAGCCTGGAAAAATATGCCCAATGGAGCTCATTGAGTTTGACTCTGCTCAGTGCTACACTTCCTAATTTCAGTCCACTGTGAGAGCTGTGCCTTAGCTCACACACTGCAGGACTGAGGCTCTGGGCAAAGTGCCTATTAACTCTGCTATCAGTGCTGAATTTGGCCCTGCGTGGCTGATGATGGAAGTTGTGGTGATGCTGGGCCTAGTGTTTGTCAGCAGCAGCTGTGGATCCACAGGCTTCCTTGTAGAAGCACTTAGCCAACTGCTCACCAAGCATCCCGGCCCTGGCTTAGAGAGCAGTGTGTCAGGGGCAGCCATTGCACAAGGTAAAGCGGTCCTGTGCTCTGGCTACGGCAGCTGGGTGAGCCTTGCTGATTGGGAAGTCCTTCCAGGAAATCATGAAAGCAGAGTTGTTTGTCCAGCACTGTTTTGCAGATACCCCAAGTCCCTGACACAGTACCACAGAGAACATGAGAGGGAGAGACTCAGGATCATTCCTCTTTACTTGCTGATATTGCCTCATTCACCATTGCCACTTCAGGTGAGTTTTTCTTAATCTCTTCCTAATTCAGTGTAGCTGGTGACATTAAAAACTACAGGTCACTTGAAGCTTGAGGCCTGCAACTCCCCTGAAGCTGTTGATGGCCAGAAGCTTCCTGCAACCAATGATGGGCTGCGAAGGGAGTCACCATAGAAACATCTTGGGCAATAAATGGATCCTCCAAACATTTGAAGCCCTTTCAGCTGGAGGCTGCGTGAGTGTGGGTACAGGCAGGTGGTGGTGCAGGTGTGCACATGGATGGGAAAAGATGTGTACACCCGTCAGAGCAAAGATGTGAGATGTTTGGAAGCAATGGCTACAGGAGCAAGCACAGGATTTAAACACGGCTTTGGTAAGTTAGCATTTCCCTGAGGTTTTAAGTTAGCATTTCCCTGGAGTTTTGATTGCAAAACTGACTCAGAGCAGGACTGTGTGATATGGCCCTGACAGTGGTATGGCAGGAGAGAGCCAATTCTCATGGATGAGCTGTGTCCAGCACCTAACAGGATGCAGCCCTTCCTGTGCCCTGCAGGTAGGGAAGCCTTGTCCCCCATTGCTGTGCACAGCAGCACCTGCAAACTAAGTACAGCCTTTGTGGTGGCATCCATCTGTTTCACATCCTCTTTCTTGACAGCTGCTGCCCTTTACTATGGTTTGGCACTTGGGAGCTGTGTGCAGGCAGACTGTAGCTTATGGAGGGTCTGAAAGCCCATGCCCATCCTGAGGCATTGGACTTGGGTGCCCTGGGGCATGCATCTTCCACCCCATGCCCTGTACTGCATCTGTTCCCCTCAGTGCTCCACTGCTGCCTTCCCTGGCAGAGCCTAGATTCCCCTTGCTGGCTTTTCACTCGCAGGTTACTTGGAGGCTGAAAGATAGCTGGCGAGTCTGGGCTTCCTGATCCTGGGCTGTGGGGCAGATTGCTTCTCTGGGTCTGAGTCCCCACTCTGGGCTGGAGTCAGGAAGGACAGAGAAAGGTTTGACTGCTCCAGAGGCTTAGAAACCCTCATGGTCTGGCCACCCTCAGACAGAAGGGTGCTGGGAGCCTTGGTCCAGGCCCTTGTTCTGGCAGCCTCCCAGTTCTTCTGTGCAGGATGCCCTACGCAAGACAATAGCATCTGTGTGTGCCTGGGGATGCTGCGCTCACTTCTGCAGTCCTGCTTCCTTGCATCTCTGTCACACTGGGATTATCTCCCTCTGCTCCTACTGCAGCTGCTTCCCAGAATTCACAATCCCCAAAATGCTGTTTCTCCAGTAATCCTTGTCATTAAAAGTGGCTCCTAAGCTCAGAGCTCCTCCTCCTCTCCACAACCAGCACCCTCTCGCTCTCTAGTGCAGAGCAGTTTGAGGTGGGCATGTATTAAAAGTGAGCAAATGAGATTGTTAACCTGGGACAGGACGTTGCCTATGCCATCGTCATCCCCCCGCCCTCCCTCCCCCTTAGACTCCAGAGTTACCCTTGGCCTGGGATCTTTCTGGATTTTCACTATTTCATTTTTAACAGTGTGAAAGCACATTTTCTCCCTGGTTGTTAGTGGCCCTGACAAGGCACATGGCTATTGGTGACAGTCTTGTGCATGCATGGGAGAGGGAATTGTTTCCCCAGTCACTGGAGTCTAGAAGGCTGAGGATGTACAGGTGAGGGGTTCCCGGACTTTCCCAGTTTCCTGAGCTTGGCTGCCTTCCCGCTTATGAAATGCAGTGGAGCATTTTGATGGCAGGTAGGAATAGCTGAGCATCAGCAGAGCCCTTAAGGAATTACATCCCTGCTGAAGCTTTGTGAGAAGTTGGCTGAGAGCCTGCCTCTGCAGCAGCGCGCGGGGCTGGTCCCTCGGTGCCGCCGAGCTCCCGCAGCCGGGACGGGGCAACCCCGGGTGCTTCGCGCAGGGCCTGGCTTGTGCCTGGTTTTGGGAAGCAGGGGGCTCCTCGGGCACGTGCCGGCAGAGGGAGCCGCGTCCTCGATTCCTGCGCGCAGCCGGGCCTGCAATTAACAACTAATCTGCGAGGTGAGATTCGCGCCAGGCTCCTGCGCTGGGCGGCGGCTCAGCTCCTGTCACTGAGGCTGCGAAGTGACAAATGCCTCCTCTCTGCTTTCCCGCCCACGTTCCTCTCCCGAGCAAACCCTTGGGTGGGTTCGACCTGGCCCAGCTTCTGGTGACTGTGCCAGACAAGAGCAGCCTCTGTGGTGGAGGCTGATGCCAGCGCCTTGGTTAGCTGGGTGTGTGGGCAGTGGGCAAGTCACAGGCATGCAGCGGACCAGGACTGCAAATGTGAGCCTCCGTGGACCATGGAATTTAGTGACCAGGGACTGTGGATGACCCTGCACATGTAGATGTGGCTTGCTTTGACTTGCTTTGGACTCGGCAGTGGATTAGCAAAGGCAGACAAGAGATTCTGAGCTGGAGATGGGATCCTCATTAGTCCTGCCTAGGGGACTGACTTGTGCTCACAGATGATGATGCTGCCTTCCTCAGTACCACAAAGCAACTGAGGCGTGAAGTGAAGTCCAAGCACTGAACCTTCTCCAGCTGGAGTAGCAACCATAGATGAGCATATGTGGATTTTGTCTGAAAAAGCTGTTTACATTTTTGTGTGATGGGAGACTCGTGTCTGGCTGGGAAGGATGCTGGAACCATCAGTTGAGGCTTGAATCAGTTTTGTACCTACAGTGCTGACATGCTTTGATGAATTAGAGATCGCGTGTGGGGATGCTTCACTGGGTGGTGGTGGCAGGTGAGCTGGTGCTGCTGGGTTGTTACAAGACAGGAGATGTGAGCTCACATCATGAGAGTGAGAGGCTCAGTGTTCCACAAGGAGAATAGCAGCCTCCTCACTGTGCCATGGCTGCTGCTTTCTAGTTAATGCCTTCTGAAAGGGGTCAGGTGCCTGCTCCTGCTCTGGGGGTGGTGCCACCATGTGTTTTGGGACTGCTGTGGGTTAACCCTATCAGCAGCTAAGCACCACACAACTGCTTGCTCACTCCCAAGTGGAGCAGGGAAAGAGGAAAGGAAGAGTAAAAGAAGGAAAATTTATGGATTGGGATAAAAATGATTTGCTAAGTGGAGGAGAAGTGGAAGAAGAGAGAAAGAAAACAAAACAAGGGATGCAAAGGCAAACACATGCCTGGTTGATGCCCAGCCAGTTCCTGAACGAAAGGTGGCTAACTCCCCTGAGCTCCCTCCTCCCCCATTTTCTTACTGAGCATGATGTTATATGGCATGGGATCTCTTTGATTATTTTGAGTCATCTGCCTGGTTGTGTCTCCTCCCAGCCTCTTGTGTGCGCCCGATCTGTTTACTGAGGGAATATAGTGAGAAAAGAAAAGGCCTTGGTACTGTGCAAACATGTTCAGCAGTAGCTAAAACATCAGTGTTATCAGTGATGTTTTGGTTACAATCTAAAACACAGCACCATATAAGCTGCTATGAAGCCAATTAACTCCATCCCAGCCAGAGCCGGTACAGGGACTCTTAAACACCTCTTACTGCGTGCCCCTTTGGGGTGTCTGCTCTGCAGGGAGGGGTCTGGTGCCCTTTGCAAAAGCGCCTCTGCTAAACCTGGGCGATGCAGGAGGAGATGAGGTCTCTGTCCTGTGGATCTGATGGCAAAGGCACACTCCAGCTGTCCTGGCCAGACGCATTCCATTGCCTGTGATGCTGCCAGATATGTGTTTTTGTTGTGAGAAGCTAAAGAGAGAACTCAGTGACAGAAAGCAAGCCTCATGGAGCAGGGCTGCATGTGTGCAGTGAACTTCTAGCTCAGTACCTGCTGTAAATTAGCCTCAGTTTGTCACAGTGGTGGAGATGGCAGGACAGACCCTGACCTGTGACACTCTGCAGCTGTAGCCGCTGCTGAGCATCTCCCTTCAGTTGCTGGGTGTGGGCTCCAGCCAGGTTTGGTGCTTCTAGGAAGGCGTCTTCTTATCCTTCCTTATGGCTGTCCGAGAACCAGAAAATCCTGCAGCTGTGTTACTTGTTCCAAGCACTGTCCTGGTTGTGAAAAGCTGCTGTGAAATAGAGATGAGAGGGAGGGACCATGAAGCACCAGGCTGGAAGGCCTTTTTTTTAAACCACCGCTGAACTGGGCTTAGGCAGAGGTAGCACACGATATCTGGTCCTGGCTTCTACAAGGCAGCATGTGTGTTTCCCTTGTGAGCAATCAAAGGCTGGCATTGAGACTCATCTCTGTCTTTTTTATATCTAGTCCATCACTATCTGGTGCTATCTGGTGCTTCCCAAGTATATTTAGAAATAGCAATGACAGTTTTTCTTTCTTCTTTTCTAGCCAGTGCATGAAGTGTTTGATAAGTTTGTATGTTTTATATGGTCTTGTGTGTGAGGTCTATCTATGCCTCTGTGCGCCAAGATGAGGAAAGCTGTCTCAAGAGCTAATGCCTTTGGCGCACCCACCATGGAGGGCTGAGGACTGCACAGATGCAGTGCTTGTGTCTGGCTCATGACTTCTCAGAAGTCTGGCATCAGCCCTGCTCAGGGCAGCTGTGTCCTTTTATTCTGGTTTTGAATCGCTGTGACTACATGTTCAGGTGTGATGTTTGGTGTCAGTTCACTGTGAGATCTGATGGGAGAGGTGAGTGGCGAGAGATGTGTACAGCTGAGTCCAACATGGGTGAGAATGGCTTTTTGGCTGGACACCACTTGGCTTTGGATGCCCAAACACTTGCATTTGCCTGCTTGGGTTGGGGGTGGTGGGCTCTGGATGGGCCTGCTTGGGCACACACTAGGGATTTTGGGGCTACGTGTATGAGTTCTAATCTGATTGTCATCAAACAAACTAGAAAGGAGTGTGGAGAAGGAGAAGGAAATGAAAGAGCCCAGGGAATAAGAGGAGGCAGAGCAAGGGTCTGCAGTGTAGTGATAAGAGCAGGATGTGAATGGACAAGGTGTGTGAAGATGACAAAGCCAGGGGAAGCCATGTTTGCTTGTGGAAAAGTGAGAGTTTGTCTGTGTATATGTGTGCTGCCAGTTTTCCCCCTCTCAGGCACGGAACTGCTCTGAGGAAAGGGCAGGCGCTCCTGGTGGGGGTACCCATAGCCAGCTTTTCCATGGTTTTGGTGAAAGTTTTTCAGTGTCACCAGTACCGTGTGGCTGTTGGGCTGTGTGCTGGAGGAGATTGGTCACAGGAGTCCTGCACGAGTGCTGGGGGACTCCAGGGTAGGCCCCTTGCTGAATCACCACAGAGCTGCAAATGTGCAGTAGGTCTGAAGGGCTTGGAGCTCCAAGTGTCTGAGCCTGCTTGGGTGGGTTTCCAGGCCCTCTCTTGTGTGCACACACTCTCACGTGTTCCAGCACGATCCTGCTTGCTCACGTGTATGCATATCTCTCCTTGGCTCTATTGTTTCACATGCACTTTGTCCATTTGCTTTTCTGTCCTCCCTGTTGCTACTGTAATCTCTCTCTCCTTCTCCCTTTGTTCCCTGGGCTGCTTTGCTGCCTCTTACTTCAGAATGTCCCTCTTTATTCCTTTTGATAATAATAACATTAGAACCAACATACAAGGCCCAAAGGTCCCTGCTTTGTGCAGATATATCAGGAAAGACCCTTCAAAGCCTGCATGCTGGAGAGAAAAGGTTCTCACAGTCTCACTATTGCCAGGACTGGCGGAGGCAAAGGGCTTAATTGTAAAATAAGACCTCTACAAAATCCTGCACTGTGTTCATCCTGGAATGTCAGAAGTGAAGATGTCCATCTTGTTTAATGGAGTTTTACACCAAAGCCCTGGACCTTTATGCCTTATTGAGGAATTGGCCAATTAATCTCTCTTTATCACTTGTGCTGAGCAGAGTGGTTGTTCCCAGAGCTCCCAGTCTGTCCCTTCCTCATTGTGCAGTTGGTTCGGTAGTGACATTAAAGTGAAGCTACTTGAGAATTCTGTTCTAGTCTGCTGTGTTCACGTGCTTCAGGCTTTTGGAAATGTTCTCCTTTTCAACTGCAATTTGCACATTTGGCCTCTGCTGAGAGCTGATGCTTCAATGGGATGCTGAAGTCTGGTTGGAAAGCAGTGTTTCTGGTGACACGCTGAGGCTGTCTTGTTTTGTATGTGTGGTGCCAGCTACATTTCCTTTGCTTAAAGGTCCTATGTGGCTGCTAGAAGCACGTCCACAGTCTGCAGATACAACATTGGAGGGGGTGGAGGAGGAATCAGTTTATTTTTAATTTTTCTAGAAACCAAGCTTTAGCTTCTGGTTAAAAACAAAAAAAAAAACACCCAGAAACCACCAGACCCACAACTGTTGCTTTGTCATAAGGCTGTGGCACTGCTGCACCAGTCCGTCGTGGTATCAATGACTCAGACTTGAGCTAGGGAAGGACTCTGAAATCAGGATACAGATTTGACAATTTAATTCTTTTTTCCTCTTGAAGGCCTCCAAGAAACGTGCATCCTGTTTGTGGTGGTCTCTTTCAGCTTTGTTCAGCCACAGTCCACAGTTTTCTGATGCTTGCTTCCACTTTGTCTCTCTTATAGGTGAGCCTTTTGTTATGCCTCTGTTGGTGCTTGTGTGCTGAGTCTCCTTGCTGAGAACTGGATTTGGGGAACAGCAAGCAGCAGGCAGTAAAACCAAAAGCCATGACCTGTTCCTGGCATTTCCTGCTGTCTGCAGCCCTTTGGATTTATACACAGCAAAGGTCACCAAAGCAACAGGTCATTTTGGCATATTTACTTATCCTGTGTATTGTCTCTGAGCAGCATGACCTGATTGTAGTGTCATTATTCAAGAACAGTAAAAGGGAACTGGAGGTGGGATGTAGCAGCAGGACCCTCAGTTCTTGTCTCCCTGCGGTAAAGGGCAGAAAAAGCAGGGAGGCCATAAAGCCCATGCCAGCCTCTTCCTGGGCACTGTTGGCCACTGTAGAGTCTTTTTGCTTGCCCTTATGTTGTAGCTGTATTGGGACTGACTGCCAGCAGAACCATCTCCTCCTTTCTTCGGGCAAAGTGGCTCAGAGAGCCTGAACACCCTTTCCAAGGAGAAACCTGGTCCTTCTTCTGAGCCACAGACCTGGGGGATGGTGGAGTTTGCTGACACAGCAGCACTGGCAACTCTGCTTGTGTCCTATGGATGAGGATTTTTGGAATCCAGACTGGGAGCACCTGTATGTCAGTGCTCACAGCAGATGACAGAGGAGGAACTTCCAGAGCAGGTGCCCAAGGTCCCTTTTGATGAGTCCCATCCCAGGCTCATCACCCTGGGAGAGGGGGAATGGGTGGTTTGTCTTCTCCCAGTGTTAGCTGTTGCTGCCCTTAGATCTGTCCATGGTACCCCAGGTGCCCGTGGCTGCTGTGCCCCTGCCTGCAGCTCTGGGAGAGACCCTAATACCTGAAGGTGGAGGAGAATTCCACCTGGACAAGGCATGCTAGTGAAAAATAAACTGGATCTAGCCAGGCGAAGTCTTTGAACAGCACCTATAAGTTCTGCCAGGACTGCTCTGTGGTGGCTGCCTCTCCAGGGCTCTGTGTCCCTTTGGGCTCAGCCAGTAGTTTGCAAAGCAGAGACTGGAAGGCATCGTTCTGCTTGTTGGGGTATGTGAGAAGTGTGATGGGGTTGCAGAGTAGGGAAAGCCTGCGTATGTCTGGGAAGACAGAACAGAAATGGAGCAGGGCCTTGTTGTCTGTTGTAGCATTTACTAGCGTGTGTTGGAAGAGCCAAGTTCTGCCCCTCCTTAAAGGGAGGTGAGAGGACCAGCTCTCCTCACCTCTGTGTGCCGGGAAGGTGGTGGGGCTGGTGTGCTCCCTTCGACCTGTCCCGTTGCTCCTGGTCTGCAGGCTCTCCTCTTGCTGGTCAGTATTAGTATTCCGTTTGTGGAACGGGCTGTGCAATTAACACAAAGGTACAGTCATTCATTCTGACTGGAAGACTCATGGGATCAGATGTACTGGGGATAGGAAGCGGAGGCTTTCTGCTGGGAAAGAATGTCACAGCACAGCGGACACAGAAATGAAAAGCTATTAATAATGATCCCGGAACTTCACTTCCATCAGCTGTTTATTTAAAGGTGCTCCGTATTCAAAGCCTCCTGATTTATGTGGGCAATAACACTCACAGTCCTGGGATCACTTTTTTAAGCAAGGCTAATGGGGTGAAACCGTCATACTGTGACAGTAGAGATCAAGCTGGGAAAATGATACTGGAGAAAAAAATAAACTATTGCCTAGATTATCCAGAAGCTACGCTGGGCTGGGAGTTGGTGCGAGTTCCCTGCTCTTCCAGCATTTATTAGGGCTTTTACTTCCTTTTTTCTTGCTCTTTGTGAAGAGAATTTACCGGGTATGGAAGGATATAAAAATCTGATTCGACCAGACAGGATGCTAAAAGCTCCTGGTTTTGCATTTAAGTGAGGTTTTGTCTGTATTGCAGCTGTTCTGCTATGCATGGCCCCAGGGGTGACAGCCTTCCTGCCTCTGAGTCTTCCCATCCTGACTCAGCCCCTTTCCCAAGGGACCAGTCCCTCTGGGGAAAGGAGTTTCTGCCCTCTTCTCTCTGTTTCTTGGGTTTTGCTTACACAGCTGTGATACCAGGGCACCTCTGCCCTCAGCTGTGTGCCTGCAGGGGCAGAGGTGAAATCACAGAATCACAGACTGGTTTGTGTCGGAAGGGACCTTAAAGCTCATCCAGTTCTAACCCCCTGCCACAGGCAAGGACACCTGCCACTAGACTCTGTCGTGCTGTTATAGGGCCACTTCTGGCTCCTGATGAGTAGTGAGGCATAAAAGATGTGAGATTGTTGGGAATGCAACTCCTGACTCTGTACAGTGTTTGTAAGGGGATGACTTTCACATGCAGCACCCATCCAGATCCTAAAATTAAAGACCTGCTCTGAGCTCTGCAGCTTTCTCTCCACAGCAGGAGGGAACTCTGTCCAGCCAGGCAGTTGTGACAGAGATGCTCGATGGCTGCACATGTCTCCCACATAACCATCACCACTCACCCTTGGGGGCAAAGGATCTCTGATGCTCTCTGCCGGTGGTGCCAAGCCCAGGGCAAGGATATGCAGGAAGAGCAAGTCACTGTCCATTGCAGCAGGCAGGCACCGGAGGAGCAGCAGCATCACCTTGTGACCCTGCCCAGCTAGAGATAAGGTGTCCCTCATGAGCTCTCTCTGTTTCACCTGGGTGTTAATGCCAATTTGGCACTGACTTTCAGATTCTGTTTGGCCAGTCCTCTGGCTCAGTCCTGATCTTCAGAAGTTTCTTGCAATAGCCGTGACTAAGGTGATAATCTGTCACTTCTGGATTTTGCTTCCTACATGGGATCCCTTGTCATTTTCTGCCAGGTCATGACTGAACTAATTGCTTGGTTTTACACCTTCCAGGTTTTGTATCAGATTTGGGCTTGTGACAATGGGGCTTCTCTTTATGATTTGTTTGGGGTGGCTTTTTTGTCTCCCCTCTTGATTGTTTTGTCTCCCCTCAGCTGTCCAGAGCTGTGAATCTTCCGGCTCTGTTAACAGTTCTGTTCACAAGCTTTTGAGGAGCCAGGCAGATCTTTTGTGTTTTCTTTCTCTGCTGAAGTAATTGGTGGGACCCAGCATGCACAGTGCTTAGCAGCATACAGCTGTGCTATGCAAAGGAGAGACTAGCCATGCCCTGTCAAATCCGAGTGTTCAAGTGCTTTGTTTTCCTTTTTTGCCGGCACTTAAGGCAGTTTGTCAGGTTCCCAGGGAAGAGTGACTCACCTGCAATTCCTTGAATCATCCCTTGGGATCAGCCTTCCCTCTCCCATTGGGTCAGAGCCAGCACTCCTGATGTGTGGGCTCGGTGAGGTGGCAGCAGGAGTTTGGGCTAGGGTGTTCTCTGTGTGCCACTGTCTGTGTCCAGCTGTGCTGGCGGCTGTTCCCTGCACTGCCAGATTCCCAGGCTTTAGCACTGCAGTGAGTCAGCACAGAGGGGTGAGGAGGCTGGTGCCCACTGGTGCTGTGTTGTTGCTCAGGTGTCAGGCTTCTGCCTCTGGAGCTGACTGGGGATCCATAAGGCTAGGGAGACTTCCCCTCTGAGGAGCAGGAGGGAAGCACCTTCTGCTACTGCTCCTCTGAAACTGTTCTGGGTGTTGCATGCATAACTGCAGCAAGCAGGATCCAGAGGGGAGCAGGAGGGACTGGCATGGGACTACCAGAACTAGTGTGTAAGGGATGGGCTATGCAGGCGCTTGCAGTCCCTGTGCTGAGTAGCAGGAAGGGACCTGGTGTGCTCAGGTGCCTGGAAGGTGACTTTTGGAAAGGTGAAAGCACAAAGAGCACAGCAGGGCAGTGGCTGCTGTTTCTGGGGTCCGTCAGGCAATTCCTAGGCTCTGGTTCTGGGCAGCAATCCTCTCTGGGGCTGTGGCCTCTGCCATCAGTCCGACTTGCCTCCTTGGCATGCAGCTTTCACATGCTGAGCTGGGGCAGGAGTTTGTCCTGGAGACTGATTGCTCTGCCTGATTACTCAGAACCTGCCCGGAGCTGTGGCCAGCCAGCTCCTTGTGTGGACATTGGTGCAGATGTGCTGGCTTTGCTGGTGCAGCTTCCCTGTCCCATGGGGGAAGCTGCACTCCAGCCTGCACATGTTGTGTGCAGAGCATCTTTGTGCTTTCTGTTCCTTCTTGCCCTGGAGGTGGTTTCTCCCAGGCCTGGGCAGAGGGAATCGTGTATGTATTCAGGGCCACAGGAAGATCCTTTGCTTCCACCCCCTCTCCGAGATTGTTTCTAAAGGCAAATTAAAAGTATTGTATTCACGTAGACAAGGCATGAAAATTCCATATTTGGAAAAGAATTGCTGCAGAGCGAGACCGTTATGGCTGTAAAACCTTCTTCCCTAAGGCAGACTCTGAGATTTTCTTTGCAATTAAAATTTCTTTGAAACTTGGACCAAAGATGATTTGGAGGAAAAAAATCTCCTGAACTTTGAAAATACTCTTTTCCAAACAATGTTTGTGTGAGAGCTTTAACAAATACTGTTCCTCCCAGTGTGTCTGATAGCAGCAAGTGACTGAACATGAGAAATCAAAAGGTTGCGAATAGCTCCTCCTCTGACAGTTGCTGCACTCTCTTAGAATTTCTCATGGCAGCATCAAAGAGGACAATAATTAGAATCCCAGCCTGGTTGGGATTGGAAGGGACCTTAAAGCTCATCCAGCTCCAACCCCTGCCATGGGCAGGGACACCTTCCACTAGAGCAGCTTGCTCCAAGCCCCTGTGTCCAACCTGGCCTTGAACACTGCCAGGGATGGGGCAGCCACAGCTTCTCTGGGCACCCTGTGCCAGCGCCTCAGCACCCTCACAGGGAAGAGCTTCTGCCTAAGAGCTCATCTCAGTCTCCCCTCTGGCAGGTTAAAGCCATTCCCCTTGGCCTGTCCCTACAGGCCCTTGTCCAAAGCCCCTCTCCAGGTTTTCTGCAGCCCCTTTAGGCACTGGAGCTGCTCTCAGGTCTCCCCTTAAGGAGCCTTCTCTTCTCCAGGCTGACCCAGCCCAGCTCTCTCAGCCTGGCTTTAGAGCAGAGCTGCTCCAGCCCTCGCAGCATCTCCATGGCCTTCTCTGGCCTCGCTCCAACAGCTTCATGTCCACCTTATGTTGGGGCTCCAGACCTGGATGCAGGACTGCAGAGTGGGGTCTCAAGAGCTGATGGCATTAAATTTAAAACAACTTAAAAAGAAGGGAGAAAATGGATGTTTAGTCATTCAGTCCTGAGCATTTTGTAAGTAGAAATTTCTCTGGAAAAACTGACATACTTGGACTGCGTGCAAGTGATCTGGGGAAAAAAAGGCAAAGGAAGAAGACCCCTGCTAGGAGAATAATTCCAATGAAACTTAAAGAGGAAACCCAGAGATTTACTTCAAGAACAATCACGACTAAACTTTTACTAAGTATAATGGGCTTTCTGCCCTGTTGTCAACACTGAGGCTAGGGTGACATTAGTGAGAAAACTTGATTTTATCATTATCTGCCTGTCTGCTCTATATCAGGGCTGAAGACTTGCTGAAAGGCAGATTGCTATCAAGCTTTTTTTTACACAGTCTGGACCTCCACATGGGGTATGTTCATCCGGTAACAAAAGCCTTTCACTGCATAAGTAAAAATAAAAGTAATTTAAATATCCTCTGTCAAAAGCCTTTAAGTTGTGAATCCCTTGGCCACTTATCTCCAGTATTTGTACACTCTGTGGTGCTATGTCAGAACTGGATGCTTAAGGTCCTTTCCAACAATAACCATTCTAAGGTTCTGTGCGCTATCCAGATCTGTAGCCATCTCCCACTTGATTGTGAGAGATTGTGGAAATATGCTGAGATTGTGGAACTGACAGTTCTGAACTAGAGTGTCCTTCTAGAGAACGTATTTCAGCAGACTGATGCTCTGGGGGTTCCAGAGTTTGCACTGGTGAAACTATGTCTAGCTTGCAGCTGCTTTCTATGGCACCACAGTGTTCTGACACATTGTCCAGCTTTGTTTTATCTGAATGTTGCACCTTAAATGCTACCTCACCAATCTGCTGGGATCTGCCAATGGGAATGGGAACTTGCAGTGAATTTGGCCTGAATAGGAACTTGTAGTGCAGTGGCTATGACCATAATCTGTCTTGATGTGGGTGGGTGTCACATCACACACCTTTGCTCTCACCAGTGCTGATGTCCTTTACAGAACCAGCAATGCAGGTTAATGTATTCCCACCAAAGACACTTGTGGCTGTGGGTACTGCAGTGGTGCAGAGGCAATTGGAGCAGCAGCCAGGTTGTGGTGTTGGCCCCTAGTGATTTAAATCTGCAGATCCCTCTCTGTAGGGCTGAAGGCTGAGTGCCCTGACTGCTGCATTGTCCAGCCCAAAGGGGTAATTTTAAAATGCCTCTTGGATGCTACAAAGGAACTGTGGAAAGCCAGGGGGATATAGGCGGGTGCTTGGCCATGGCGCAGTAGTCCACAGTTCGTGTGGTACTCGGGTGTGTTGACAAGCATGCGGGCTTGTTGAACGCTTGCATGCAATATGCTTGCCATGTGTCTGGAGTTGATAGCATCTTATGTCTGGCAAGATGTCTTCTTCCTCATCTTTGGATTTTGGGGAAAAGTTCATGAAAGAAAAAAGTATCTTTGTCTCATCTTGCCTTACAATATCCAGTAGAGAAAGTGAGCTCCAGAGAGCCTGAGTTCATGTCTTAGCCTTAGGACTGGAGATTATGAACCATCTTAAAGCTTTGCAGCAGCCTTGCCATGCTTGTATTACCTCCATACAACATATACTAGAAGTATGCTCTAGACAGCCTGTTCCTTTTTGCAGGAAGGGGAGCATTAAGTGGATTTTAATTCTGTTTAACAGGAGGAGATGTGGTTACACACCACATGCTGCATTGTTGGCAGTACAAGAGAATTGCTGTTGAAGTAATTGCAGGCTTTTTGTTGCCGTTTCCCAGCCAGGTCTGCCTAAGGCTGGGCTGTCGGCTGCGAGGGAGGTGGGCTCCTTGTGATGCAGACTCTGAGCTGGTGCTGTGTGGCCCCAGAGCTGCTGTTGTGCTTGTGGCTTTGTCTGTTCTTGTGCGGCTGACACAAGCTGGCACACGTGGACAGTGCTGGGCCTGGTGCTCACCCTCTGGTTCTTGGGTGAAGGCACATTGGGGTCAGGAGGTGTTGGGCAGAGAATGGAGGGCCTGGTTGGTGCTAGAGGTCTGCCCTGCTGTTTGGAGAGTCTCCAGAGGGACTTACATGTCTGGGGAAGGAGCTGGTGTGAAGTTGTGCTACTCCTGCCACTCCATCAGTGAGGTCTGGCTGCTGGCTGGGGGGATCTAGCAGGAGCTTTTGTCCCTCAGACTCCTGTCTTGGGTTGTCTCCGAAGATGCTGTAGTCTTGCCTGTTTGAAGCAGCACTGCAAGCCACTGACAAGGTTGTGTCTGTACTCTTATATACATCTCCAACCTGCCTCTTGCATCTCCCTGTGCTCATCTCTCCACCTTCCCTGTGTAGTAGCTGTATTCGGTATTTATTCTGTAGTTTTGCCTTCCCAAGGATGGCACAAGCAGTGCTTTCCTCCTCAGCAGTTTTCGTAGCATCCTCGTGGCCATTCTTAACAAATGGAGCAGTCCCAAGGCTGGTGCAGGCAGCTCATGCAACTCTGGAGGTTGTGAGGAGCCGAGGCAGTGCATCCAGGCCTGTGCTAGCTCAGGTAGCAAGCTGGGGTAGAGGAGGGAGGGCTTTCCTACTCTGTTGCATTTTTTGTAGCTGATAGGGAGCTCTGTATGTTCTATTGCTTATCTCAGAGGAACAGTATGGCTGTGGCAGCCTCTCTGATAGAGCTGGAGGCACAGGGAGCTCTGCCTCCTGCTGGGATCAACCCTCCTTGGGCTCCAGGGCTGCTACTGCCCTGGCTCTGGGACTGTAGCTCTCTTGGGCAATAGTGTGGTTTGGAGGTGTGGGACTGTGATGTATTGGGCAGTGCTTTGTGTGCTGTTGCTGCCTGTGTCTTCCCCTTCCCTCTTGCCTGCTTCTCCCTGCATCAGCCTGCTTTTGTAAAATGAAATAAATATTGACACGGATGGGATGCTATTCAATTTGTCCTGATCACTGGGCTGCAGTGAGTTCTGACAGAGCACAGTGTAAAACATAAGCACAGGATGTAATTTCTACTGTCAACATGATGTACAGTATGACTGTGCCAAATACACACCGACAAACTGCACAAGCTCTTGTGGGGAGGGAAGGGGGGAGTTGTGCTGATAATTGGGAAGCGGGATGACAGCAGCAGGACAGGCAGTGTTGGGTTGAACATGGGTGGTGTGGGGCTGGTACTCCATTGCCTGGTTCTGTGAGTGCTGGGCTTGCTGCTGTGGGGTGCCTGTGTGCAATGCACCTGCAGATGTGTGCTGCTGCTTGCTTCAGATGCTGTGCTGTGGCTCTGGATGCAACTGCAGCTCCCACTAGTTATTTATGGCTCCGCTGCTCACGTGTAGCAGAGAGAAGTGGCATTTCCAGCTGCTGGTGAAAGGTCTTCAATAACATAGAGAAATAAATGTTGTGTGAGTCTTGATTCCTGTGCATGGGATTTCTGTGGCTCTTTGCAGCCTTGGGGTACTTTGAATCCTGTTGCTGCAAAGACACAAGCAGGACTTGGGGCTCTTGGGTTTGCTGTGCCTGGAAAGAGTTCTGTCATGTGACAGCCAGAAAGAAAGACGTGCACACTGAGAAGAGACATGACACTGACCCTTGCTGTGGCCCGAAGCTGTGACAGAAGACAAACAGGCTGAGAATTCATGGGTGGAGAAGAATTCGGTTTGTGTCAGAGCCTTGCCACAGATGCGTCCCTGGGTCCTCGTTTCTAGGTAGCTCTAGGCACGAAGGGAGTGCACTGGGCACGCCGGAGCTCGCAATAGGTTGTGCAATGGGCTGTGCAGTCTGGTACCTGACTGTCTCAGAGGCAAACTGGGTACACCACCCCCATTGCTGCCCATAGGAAGAGCATGAAAAGAGCTGAGAGTAGCTGAGCTTTGGACTCGTGAGACAGCCACCAGCAAACCACATTAGTTCAGACGAAGCAGCAAGATGAGAAATGTGCTAAATGTAATAAACACAAGGTTGTGGTTCCCACAGCAACGCAGCCCAGCCCGTGAGTGCTCAGCAGGACCCTCTTCCCAGGGCAGTGGCTGCTCCGTGGAGTGCTCGGATGCAGCAGGGCTGAGCAAGTTGCCTTGGGAACTGTGGACCAGGCTGTGTCCAGCCAGGGAGCAGCTCTGCTGCAGCTGTGCTCACCCACTGCCTCATCTTTTGCCCCAGCTTCCTCTTCTCTGCCTGGCGTTAGTGTGTATATTTGTTACTTTTGGTTTATTGATACTGTTTAGGATTTAGCTACTTGCTTTTATATGCAAGTAGTAAATTAACTCCAGCAAGGCTGCAGGAAAAGGCGGAGTGAATGAGTAGGGTGCCAATCCAGTGTGTGGCTGGGGTAGTCGGGCCGTGACGGGCATCGGTGGCTTACAGCTGCCACTCAGGTGTGGAATGGTGCGATGAGGGTGGCTCTGACTGCACTCATGAGCCAGTACTGGTGCTGTCTGCAGGCTCTGTGCCCTGAGCACTGCACTGAGACTGGCAGGGCAAAGTGCTGCCTTCTTGCCAGCGCAGCCGGGGCTCTTGGATGCTGATGCTGCTGGTGTGGTGCCTGGATTTGCACCACTGGGCTGGCTTGCTTTTGGTCTCCCTGTGTATTCAGGAGGTATTCAGTGGTCGCAGAACTGCTCTCTGGCAGTAGCTCTGCTGCCTTGTCAGACTTCTGGGAAGGCTTTATAAACCAGCATGGAATAGCCTGGATGGCAAGGAGAGGGTGTAAGGGTGGGAGAATTCAGCAGCTGGTGACTGCCTCTCCCCAAGGCTCTGCTTACACAAGTAGTCATTGAGAACATGTGCAAAGGGACTATTTAAGTTCTCTTTCTGGTGGTTGCATTTACCAAGTGCAACTCATTTGTACTCTGACTTCAGGCACATCTGGGGGCATTGCGTGAGAGAGTGCTGCTGAGTAGCAAAGGCAGAGATGCTGGATATGGTGTTCTTGCCACACCTAGTCTTTGCCCTGGGTGATGGCCTGAAGCTTTTGCTTTGGCTTGGCTTGTGCTGTTTGGCTTATTGACATCCCTCACTGTCTGGGGAACTTCCTCCAAAATAGCTACAAATTTCCTAGATGTGAGAAATGGGAGAGATGCTGTTTGTGGCAATGGTATGCTGTATCTTAGAATCATAGAATCGTTAGGGTTGGAAAGGACTCATCTAGTTCCAACACTCCTGCCATGGGCAGGGACACCTCTCACTAAAGCATGTCACCCAAGGCTCTGTCCAGCCTGGTCTTGAACACTGCCAGGGATGAAGCATTCACAACCTCCCTGGGCAACCCATTCCAGTGCCTCACCACCCTCACAGTAAAGAACTTCTTCCTTATATCCAATCTAAACTTCCCCTGTTTAAGTTTTAACCTATTACCCCTTGTCCTATCACTACAGTCCCTAATAAAGAGTCCCTCCCCAGCATCCTTACAGGCCCTTTCAGATACTGGAAGACTGCTATGAGGTCTCCATGCAGCCTTCTCTTCTCCAGGCTTAACAGCCCCAACTTTCTCAGCATATCTTCATACGGGAGGTGTTTGATTGATGAAGGCTGCAGTTGCTTTACCCCGTGAGACTTCTAACAGCAGGATGGAAAGACTCAGTCCATCACCCATCAAAAGGTCACCTTGCTCCCCTAGGTATAGTCTCCAATGGGAATGTCTGATGATGGGCATTCTCACCAGGTTGGCAAGACTGGCCCTTCAGGAGCAGCGGCAGGAATGGCTTCTGCATGGGGAGGCCTGACTGCAACAACCTCATATGGCTGGTGTAGAGATGTCTTAATAGCAAACAGTCTGAGAGGGAAGAGGGGTGGGGAGGAATGTTGGTGCTTCTGTACTGTGATAAAAATATACTGGAGACCCTGTGCTCATTGGAGCATGAAGTGCACAGGGGTTGCACATGCTACAGCTGATGCACACGTGTGTGTGTAATTATCATGTGTACCTGGAGGGCATGTGTACACCCACTTAAGGCACAAAACAGAAAAGAGTGCCAATGTGTGTGAGTGCTATTAGTTGTGCATGGCATAGAACATGAGTGTGAGCCTTGTGTGTGAATATATTTGAGCACACTGCGTGACACACTACTTGTGAAAAGGCAGTATGGAATGATGCCTGGCATTAATGCCTCATGTTTCTCAGCATTTGTTCAGACAGGCAGATGCAGAGATGTCAGTGTAGTTCACTGGATGCTTTGGGAAACTGCCCTGCAGTCACACCGGGGGAATGGCAAGTGCAAGGAAGAGCTGGGGAAATACTTGCAAGCTGCCCCTCCTCTAAACTGCTGAGATTGCTCAGAATTATGCAGAGGGCTGTGTGGAATAGAATCCAGTTCCCCTTCTATGGGGAGTAGATGGATATCTACTCCAGGAGCATCCCCCTTTCCATTCATCCTCTTCCCCATCCTATTTAGAGTAACAATTGTTGAGGAGATCAGCTCTGCAAACCAAGGAAGATGTTTCATGAGTAGTTCTGGCTGTGACTGGTGTTGCTGAGCTCTAGTGGAAGCTCAAGGTGTTGGTTCAGGAAGAGATGGATGCTGCATACCCATCCCCATGTCCTGGTCAGGCCTCTTCTCCCCAGGTGCTCACTGAATGCAATCTACCCTTGGTCACAGGTCTCATGTCTTTACCCTTAGTGCCTTGTGGGTGGCTTGAAGCTTACTTCACAGCCTTTTCTTACACTGTTAAAGTCAGCCAGGTGGTGAGCCAGCATTTTCCACTGTCAGGTGCTGCCATCCCCAGCATGAGGGACTGGTGTGGTCTGGCCCTGCGCAGGCAGCAGCAGCAGCTCTGCCATGCCAGGGTCCTGCCCGCATATCTCCCACCAGTGCGAGCAGTGGTGACCTGCTCTGGCAGCAGACTCCGCTCCAGTCCTCAACCAGGGCAGCATGGTAAAGAGGTACCTGTGACGGGGGCTTCTTGGTCTTGGAGCTCTTGCTGGACAAGCAGACATCCATAGTGTTGCAGAACCTGCTGCAGTTCTATGCAGTTCTGCCCTCCTTTCTGGGATATCTGCTCTAATGGGGGCTGAGCTCTGTGGCGGGGCACCTGGGGCAGGGCAGGGTGGGACACAGTGACCAAGGCTGCAGGCGGCGGGGCATGGAGACCCACTCTCACACCAGCACTGACACCTTGGTCTTTTCCAGGCTCCTGGGGATGCTACCGGCTACCCTGCACCTCCCTGTGTAAGCCAGCAGATGATGGAAGTGATCGGCATCAGCTGGGCAAAGGACCCTTCGCAAGGTGCTGGAATGTCATCTCTCGAAAGATGGGAGTTACAAATGGGCTTGTGAACTGCACGTGTGACACAGGCACCTCTGCTGCCACAACCCTCGCGCAGTAGCCCAGGGCCACCAAAGAACAGGCAGACGCTGGCCACAGCAGCTCATCCCATTGACTCCTCTGTGAAACCGTGCGTGGCGAAGTTTCTCTTCCCTTCCCTTCCTGTGGATGCCCGCTGCGGGTATCCGTACCCCACTCGCTGCTGCGGAGCTCACTGCCTGCTGGCGGGGTGGGCAGCCAGCAGCGCGTGACCCTGTTCCCCAGCCAGGAAGGGAGCCGCACTGCTCTGTCCCTGGGGACAAATGCCAGCCGCCAGGCTCATCTCTGGAGGCCCAGGAGCAGCTGGCGAGGCACCAGCACTGACTGCTCCTGTGCTAGCAGCAGGCCGTCTGGGACGTGTGTTGTCACAGAAGTGACTCCAGCCTGCTGGGACAGAAGTGTTCCAGCTCCAGAACATGGCGTGCAACAAGGATGGGAATGTTCTGCATTGACCAGGGAGCCTTCTGCTGCTAGTGTGGGCTTTCCTCTTCCCTAAAGGATGCCAGTTGCCTGTCCAAAAGCTACTGCTCACGCAGCCTCCTAAAGTGCAATGGCGAACGGTCTGCAGGGCTTCTTGTGGACCATGCTGCTGCTGTTCTGCGCCATCCAGGAGCTGGGAGCCTGGGCCATGCACACTTCTGTTGAGGGCCCTGGCCCGGGGCAGCCAGAAGACCCCGCGCTGCTGGCCAGTGGGCGAGTGAAGCGTGGCTGGGTCTGGAATCAGTTCTTTGTGGTGGAGGAGTATACCGGCACAGAGCCGCTCTATGTGGGGAAGGTAAGGTAACCAAATGTCTCCATGGGGCTAACCAAGCCAGCAGCAGCACAGAGTGTGCCAACAGCATGTTTGACCCTGGCAGGGAAAGAGGGTCTGCATGAAGGTTGCTTGTGGGGGCCTAGTTAGAGAAGTACTTTCTGGACTGGGATGGCAAGAGCCTGGTGCCTTCTGGGGTGGTGAGGCTGATGTGCTCCCAGAGACTTTAGGGCAGGAGCACACCAAAGTTCACATCGATGTTCTTGCAGTCATGTGCTGGGTTCCCATGGTGTTTGGGTGGGTGCAGCTCTGCATGTTGTGGGGGTGCAGTGTGGAAGGCTCAGCCACATCTCTGGGAAGATCTGCTGGGCTGCAGCAGATGTTCAGACCAGGCTGGCATCTGCTCATGTGCTCACACTAGTCCCTGCCATGTCTTGGGAGCCAGTACTGTTGTAGCACCAAGAGCTTTCCTGATACAGTAGCTGCTGCCTTAAGTGCAACCCTGACTTCCTGAAGATGGTCCATCCCTTGCCCTAGTCCTTTTAGCGTGTGGATAATGTGCTGCTGGGTTTTGTTGGGTGGCGCCTCCATGTGGCTCCCTCCTGGTTCTGGAAGGACTGTGCTCTGTTGGACCTGCAAGCTACAGCAGCTGTTTCCTCGCTAGTTCTCTCTGCAAGCTGGGGCTGGCAAAGATGTCCTCTCTGTTTAAGGCATGGAAATCCTACTCTTATCCGTGGCCAGAGGAAGATTGTTATAAGATTTATGTATCTCTGGCTAGCCTTCACAGTGTGGTGTAGAAGGTGCTTGGTGTGGGGGTGCAGGGCTTGGAGGGACCCTGAGGGGTCAGCAGTTGATAGAACGTTCTTAGGTTTTGCAGTAGCTCTGCCCATCAGGCCTGTGCTATGGGTGCTGCTGGGTGCTGGCCAGGAGCTGCACTGCGTTACTCTGCTGCTCCCAGGACCATGTCCTTGCTGGGCTTTGCACAGGCATTTGCATCCACAAACATCCAGGGAGAGAAACTGGGAGGTTTTGGGCTTGTGGTAACCAGTGCATCCTGCTCTGCCGTGACAAGATGTGATGGAGTTGCTGGAGCACACTGATCTTCCCTGTGCTGGAGCAGTCCCAGTCTCCCTCTGGCTGTCTCCCTTCTCTGCAAGCCGGTTGCTGTTGGTGCTGTCCTGGCTCTTGCCGTTGCCTGTGTGTCCTGCAGAGGGGAGTGCTGGCAAACGTGGGGCTGCTGGCAGGTAGCAGTGCCTCCTGGGCAGGACTGCGTCTGAACTCGCTGCTTCCCTGATGTGTGACCTGGGCCGAGGGGAGGCTGGCCATGGGCCTCTGCTCCCGGTGTCCTGAGCCTGAAGGAGCATTTTGCCTCAGGGTTCCAGAGCTTTGGCCCTTTCTGGGAGCTGTGGAGAAGCTGTCCTGTGGCTCCCACATGTTGGGATGGTGTTATTTGTACACCGATGAAGGTAGCGCTGGCTGCTGGGACCAGAGGAGCATGCTGCAAGCCAGCTAGAGCTGCTGCTGGAGGCGCTTGGGCTCTCCCCAAAGGAAGTGCCCAAGAGCTCATGCAATAGGGATGCCTGACAGCCCTGGCTGTCTGGTCATCAGTCTGGAGGAGCCTTGAAAATGGGCTTTTTGGCTAGGGGCCAGCTGGGATTTCAGTGGTGATTTGTGTCCATTTCAGCAGAAGCTTGAGAGCTGCACTCCTCTGCCACCACACTTGATGCAGTTACAGCTAATTCACAGCTCCCCTGGGAAGCGACTGGAAGCATCAGGCCCTGTCAAACTCCAGAGGTAGCCTAGCAACCACCTCGGCTCCAAAATGAACCCAGGCACCTACAACTAACCCATTTTACAGTCCCCTTCCACACCGTTCACTGCAGCACCCACCCTGCTCAGGATAAAGGGCCAGCCTTCGCCCAAATCCACTCCCTGTGAGTTGCTCCCAAGGGCAGCTCCTGGGTCAGGCTTTCCCCTAGAGAAGGTGGGGTGGCTGCCTGGAGCTGCCAGCCCTCGTGGCACAGCCGGTGGGCCCCGGAGCCTTCCTGCACCGGGGACCCAGGTCTCCCTGTGGTGTGGCTGGGGCTCACCCTCCATCAGCACCTCCTGCACACTTCCATGTGCTTTTTGAAGGGCCGATACCATTTCTGTAAAATCTGGGTTCTCCAGCTAATCCTTCTGAACTGTAATTTCCCCCGAGGCTGCTGTCAGTTTGATGTGGATTTCTTTGGGTTTTTTAAATAGAATTATGGGGTCAGCACTAGTTACAAACTTCTGCATGTGGACAGATCTATTTTAGATAGAGGAGAGGATTAAAGGGAAAAAAGCAGATTTAATTAAGTTGCTAATATTTAAAGAAAATTGATGAACTCGGGCTTTAGGAGTTGGAGCAAACAGAGTGTGCCTTTATTATGGGCTAGTTTTTATTTGATTTTCTTTCTCTTCCAGCCTCAGAGTAATTTTTGATTTGTGTATCTGTGCTTTCTGTTTAATTGTTTTTAATAAGGAATGTGCACCTCTGCTCACATTTAATTTTGATTTAATTATTAGTATGTAATTAATGGCTTTGTAAAATTCCTCCTTGAAGCCTTCTTGGACAAGGAAGCTATTTTCCTGTTTAACAAACTGAACAGATCAGCATTTTGTCCACCTTCTGGACAAGCCTGGCTGCTGCGGACGCTTGTCCTTGGCCAGAGGAGCTGAGCTGCAGGCAGGGAATTCCCTCCATTCCCGGGCGCAGCACACCAGGGTAGAGCTGGGGGAAGGTGCAGAGGGTCTGTGCTGTGCCAGGGCTGCCTGGTGCAACTGGGGTCTCCAAGCCTGCATGGGAGCATGCTGCTCCCTTACCTGCCTGCTGTAGCGGCAGGAGCACCCCTGGATGTGGTGGTCTGGGCCTGTGGCATCTCCCCTCAGATGTCTGCAGTCTGTTATCCAGCCCTCCCCCATTAGTTGTTGTTCAGCCAAGCAGCACAGATTTAGCTCTTTTAATCTTCCCTTGTAAATCAATCTCTGCAGCCCCTTGAGCCCAGGATCCATTTTTCTTCCTAGCATTCCACTTTGCAGGGATCCAGTGTCTGCTCCAAGCAGTTAGTGATGAGCAAACATGTGAAGAGGATGTGCTGAGAGCTCAGTGTGGTTCTAGGAAGAGGTGCTGGTGGTTTATCTCTGGCCTAATTATTAGTCATGAGCCTGGTGTTCAATAGGAAAATGCAGGTTTCTGTTACCTGCGCTGTGCAGACCAGGTGCGTGTTTTTGTGCTGATCCCTGGCAGAGTAATGAACACTAAGGAGAGGATGATAAACTGGAGGGGCAGCAGGCGCTCCAGCAGCCAGGGAGGAGGGCTGAGCTCAGCCCTGTGAGCCACCCGAGCGAAGGTCTCCTTTCCAGGCAGATGTTGCAACATGGGCAGTAATACGTGAATGTTCTGCAAAATGCAGTGAATTGTCTAACGTGTGGGCCCCTCATGAAATAAATATATAAACTGTATCTAACAAGACAAATATAATGAAGGCATCATAAAAAAGAGGCAGCTCTGGTATAAATTCTTGCTGGTAGAGCTGTATGTCTGAAAGGTGGATTATAGAACTGCAGTTTTGAAGATTGAATGGCCCATAAACATTTTCATATTTCATTAGCCGATTAATGGACAGGTTTTTTGGGACACACACACACACGACTGCTCATTTTAAGCAGAAATTGTATGAAGCAAATGAAAGCAGCTGATGAAACTTTTCCAGGGTCCTGTCCTGTTATGGGTTGTCCCAATTAATGCCCATGCTGCTCTCTGTCATGATGCATTCTGCCTGTCCAGTTACTGTTAATAGATTTCTCATAAGTGGCTGGATTGTAACAACCTCATAACTCAGTTTAATGCCACCAATAAAATTATCTCTGGATGTCTGGCCTGGATTCCACTCAGCTTCTGGTCCGTGAGGAGCTGTTTACCCTTTCTTTTCCTGATTTCAAACCCTGTCTTAATTAGAAAATGAAGTGGAGATTGGCTACAAAAGCATCTTCCACAGGGTCTGTTTTTCATCCTGAACATGGGCCTGATTTGTCACATTCTCCTGCAGTCTTTGCTTGCGTGGGGGCTGTGGGTGTGATGTTGTGATGGGTTGACTCCCCTGTTGCCCTGCCACATAAACCTAATACAGATGTTCAGCGAGTACCTGAGCTCTCAAGCAGGGAGTCTTGTCAGCACCAACTGCTCTGAAGGCAGAGAGCAGCTGTGGTGGGGCAGAGTGGGCAGGTAGGAACAGATGCTGGTGGAGAGCTGCCTCTATACCTTGATCTGCTTTGTGCAGCCTGGGAGAGATGATCCCACACTGGGGTCTGGAGGCCTTGCCCACAGGGAAGCTTCTTTTTTTGGGGTCCTGTTGAGTTGTCTTTACCTCTTCCATCATCTCTGAACCTCATAGTGGTGGGTTTGTCCCTTGGTTTGTGGTGTGGATGGGTAGTGGCAGGATTTGTGATCTGCCAGGTGTATGGGTGGCATAGCTAGGGCTGAAGTTCCAATTTATTTAGCCTTTTTCCATGCCCAGGCATCAGTTGGTGGTGCTCTGTGCCTCTCCCTGGTGACAGACATCACACAGGCACCATGGGCTCCACATCATGCAGTCTTGGCCACAGGGGCACAAGCATGGCCCCAGCCTACTCCTACCCTCTCCCTCTTTCCCTGACAGATCCACTCAGACTCGGATGAGGGGGACGGCTCCATCAAGTACACTATCTCCGGGGAGGGCGCAGGGACTATCTTCCTCATCGATGAGATCACAGGTGACATCCATGCCACCGAGCGCCTGGACCGGGAGCAGAAAACCTTCTACACGCTGCGGGCTCAGGCCCGCGACCGGCAGACGGACCAGCTACTGGAGCCTGAGTCAGAGTTCATCATCAAGGTGCAGGACATCAACGACAGCGAGCCGCGCTTCCTGGAGGGGCCCTACATCGGCAGTGTGGCGGAGCTGTCCCCCATCGGTAGGTCTCCTGGCTGGGAGGAGGTGGGCTGGGGAACCTGTGTGCCGCTCCTGTCAAACCTTAAGCCTGCTGCACCCTGCAAAACCACCTCCAAATGCCAGGGATTCCAGATGAGACCAGAGCTAGGGAGCCAAGAGGGAAAAATAAATAAGGTGGCTTAAGGAAAACAAGTGAATAAATCCTCTGAGCTGATTGCCAGCCTGAGGCTGAGCGCTCAGTCTCAGCCCTAAGCTGTGCCCTTGGGATGGGCCATGGCAGAGCCAGCTGCCCACTGAGCATTTACCCTGGTTTTGCACAGCCCACTCACTCCCAAACACAGGAGGGGAGGGGACAGAGACCAGCTGAGCCCTTGCATGCCTGTGGTGCAGATCAGCTGGAGTGGTGTTTCTCCTTCTCGGGTAGCCTGTGCCTCAGCCCCTCCTCAGGCCATCCTCTGTGCGCTGCTTTGCTGCTGTCCAGAGCCCTGTGATAGCTCAGCCATCCCCTTGTGCATCCCCATGCAGCACTGCCAAGCCCCTCTCACCTGGCCCTCTCTTGCCTTCCTCTGAGGGCTCAGGAGTTGTTGATGGAGGTTGGGGAATTCATGTCCCTGTAACAGAAGTGTGGCTTCCCCATGTTACTGTCCCCTTGCCCCCATCCTCTTGCCACCAGCATCTTTAAATCCATTGGTGATCAGCCTTGCTGAACTGCTGAGGGGCCAGGCTGGGACATGTGCCATGAGGCTGTACAAGTCCATTCTCCTAAGCATGGCAGAGCAGGGCAGTGAGCTCTGCACTCACCTCAGTGTCAGGAAGGGTACAGGGTGATGTATGAACTGCAGCATTGCTGCCCTTGCTCTCTGTGCTGGCCTGGTGCTGGGTTTCTGTGCTGCTGAGCACAGCTCAAGTGCACACGGAGACTGGCTGGCTTGCTGCACTGCCCAGAATGTCACACCATTCCCCATCCACATCAGACAATCTGTTATCCCCCATTGACTGGCCGGAGCATGTGTCAGCATTCGCTGCAGGCAGGGAACTATAAATCACTGTTCTCCAAAGGCTGCATGGAGGTAGGAGACAGCTTGCAAAAGGCTGACTGACATCAAAGATAAGGCAGGTCCCCAGCACTGTCAGCAAGGAATGAGTCAGCGAGGGGAGTGTGGCAGTGCCGGGAAGGTGGGTGGGGGGAAAACAGGGAGCACCCTGGTGGGGCTGGGGCAGCCTGGCTGAGCTGCATGAGGGGCTCTGCTGTTGGGTGAACCTGCTGAGTCCTGCTGCGCTTGGGCGGGCAGGTCTAGCTGAGGAGGCATCCTGGGAGCAGAGTGCAGGGGATGCTCAGTCTGCTGCTTCAGGATGGAGCTCTGCCTCTCCATGGTTGATGTGCAGCATATTGTAAGACTGGTGCATGGCCTCCAGCAGGTTACAGACGTGCAGAAATTGCCCACACCAGAGGAGCTGCTACTGCCTGGATTTCAGTTGACAGATGGAGAACAATCTCTCCTGAGGTATCCCGAGCATTCCTTCCTCTTCCGTTTACCTGCATAATCCTTTCCCGAGTCAGAGTGACCCCTTGAACTACATCCATGTGCTCCTGGAGAAATGAAAGACAGCATGTGGGCAGCAAAGCAGGAGGCATCCCGTTCCCAAAGTGAAGAAAGAAATTAAATTAATCTATCTTGCTTGAACAACATTTAAAAAGGAAGGAATTCTCAACTCTGAGTATTAGACAAGGATTCCAGTTCTTTGAAAATCATGAACAATTACAGAGCTGCCTGATCAGACTGATGTGAACAAGACGTATCAAAGGAGACAGTTTCTATGCAAAATTGGAGATCAGAGGGAAAGAGAAACACGGTTTCACAACATGAAAGGAGGTGATTCCTGCAAATTAAAATACTTGGAAGTTAAAAGTAAAGAGAATTGCTGTGAGCAGCGTGGGCTGTGCTCCAAGCGGCATGCTCAGACAGGGGAGCTGGAACCATGAGCCTGTTCTGCTTTCCAGGCTGATGTCTGTTTGTCTGTGGCAAGCTGGGAGCTTCCTATAGCCTGGCCACCCCAGGGAGCATAAGGGCTCCTCTGTAGCAGCTCAGTCCTGGAGATGGCCCATCCAACAGCGCAAGGGAGAGCTTCATGCGTCATCGCATGGTGCTGCCGTGTGGTCCCCTGCAGTATGAATGCAGAGCCTGGAAGGTACCCACATGCTGCTGCTGCAAGGCCCCAGCTTCCTCTCGGTTCTCCCTTGGCTTAGCAGTGATTTGCCCAGGAACAGGTAGCACAAACTACAGGATGGAGGCATCCTGCAAAAGCATAAATAAGGAAGCTTGGGAAGAGTGAATAGGGAGCATGCCTTGCTGACTGTGGATGGAGGTGACTTTCTGTACCAGCCAAGGAAGGCTGGGCAGCTCGGGCAGAGCTGGGACTGGTTATTAATGCATTAACATCAAGGTCAAAGCCTGGGGACCTGCTGGTGAGCATGCCTATTCTCTGCTCCATTTGAGTACAGATGTTTTCCTGATCTTTGCTGGGGAAGTGGATAGGATGGGCCCACCCCAGTGGCCGGGGCTACTGCCTAGCTTGGAATTTGTTTGTAGGGAGCTGTTCGTTCCCTGTATCTGCTTCTCTGACAGCCTTTGCTCGGTGGCCAGGCCTGAAAAGTGAAGAGTGGCCTCCCCCTTCCTCCTCCTGTGCTCCTGCCATCCCAAACCTCACAGGGTTTGTGCTCTGGGTTGCCCAAGTGTGTGGTTTTCCTTCTAACTCATGGCAGCTATCAGCCGCAGCTCTCCATTCCCTGCCAAAAGCATAGTCCCAGCTCCCAGAGCTAGTGCCTTCCTGGGGCATAAAGAGGAATAAAACAAATACGGTCAGATCCGTTCTGTGACAGCAGGAGCAGATCAAAGGACATTATTTGCATAATGAAGGAGTACTAATTGGGACAGAAAGTCGACTGATTTCCTAGTGTCTAAGAGGGAATAATAGGTGAGAGAACCACACACACTCTCACCAAGTAGCTAGGAGTGCTTTGCAACACACCTGCCCCTTGCTCTGCGCTGGGGCTGGGGCAGCATGTTTGGCAGGGACAGCATACGTGCTGCTTGAGGCTATTCAAGTAAGTCAGGGCGGACTAAAGGCCTCTTTGTACCAAGATCTTGTCTTGACAGTGGCCAAAATGGATGCTTACGGAGGAGGAGGAACAGCACACAGCATCTGTGATGCGCCTCTTAATACTCTCCCAGCCAGTAACCGGTTTCAGTCAGGGTATTTCTTCAGCTGTGAGTGGTTTCCGTGGGTTTAGCCGACTTCACTGTCTGTCTTCCATGAACTCATCCAGACTCACTGTAAACCTCTGCAAAGAACAAGGAAAAGGCATTGAATGCTGCTCTTGGGGTGCACAGGAGGCAAGTTTGACCTGAGGCTGCAGGGAGGCAGCTGGAGCTGCAGCAGGGCAGTGGGCTCTCCGTGCTCAGCCTCCCACACAAAGCACCGGAGCCACACGCAGGAATGAGCCCAAATCCAGCACACAGTGCCTCCTGTGAGACATCACTGGTGGTTGCACAGAGTGATGTTGCAGCCCAGAGCTCACTTCTGGGCTATTTGGGGCGCGTGCAGAACCCAGAGTGAGGCACGTGCTAGGAAATGTGCATCCTTTCACCAGAACATCACTCCTCCCTTGGGGCATTTTGCTCTCCTTATTTCTTTGTGTAGCAGCAAGTCCATATTAGAGACGATTTGGCTGTACAGACAGAAACTTGGGGTCAAGCCCTGGCTCTAGCACAAAGCTGGCTGAATGCAGAAGTGATTATTGTGAAGAGAAATTGTTTAATCTCCACACTGCAGCCAGGATGCTTGCAGGCACCTGAGCTTTTTTCTTTTCTTGATAGACAGTGCTCGGAACTCCTGTATGCATCTGGGAGCTGCTGGGGCAGGAGGAAGCTGGAGCTGGGGCTTGCCCTGCCTGTTGGTCCTCAGTGTCCTCTCCCACAGTGCACTTGGTCATGGGTTTGTTCCCCAAGACGCCGTGTTTACCTGCTTGGTGCCAGGGCTGGGGTCCAATGAGCAATGGGTTTCTCTGGCCAGACACCCAAGGGGTATTTCCATAGTTGTATGTTTTAGCAATTCCACCACAGCCAGGTTAGCTCCCTCAAGCATGTCCTGTGGGGCTTGAGGGCTCTGCAGAATCTCCTCTGGGTCTGATTTGGCTTTCTACCAAGTCAGGATGTTCCTGAGATTGCAAGAAACTCACTTCTGCTCCAGTAATTTCTAAGCTGCCCTGGTTTATTTTGTTCCCTGATATCCTGTTGGCTTGTTTCTGGGGTGCATCAGCCACTGCCTGTCCTGGGGCAAGACAGAAGCTGTAAATTGCATTGTTTATAAAATCTCAGCTGCCTCCAGCCCCACAGCAACCAGGTTTTCTGAGACCAGAGTGCTGCACTCGGGCATCAGTCCAGCGTGTGTGGCTTTGCATGACAAAGCACTCCTCTCAGGGTGCTTTTTATTCTGCAGGGCTGAAATGACCATGTGCTGTCCTGGATGCTGCGTGGAAAGGGGTTCTGTAAGCATGGGTAGAGTTGTCCTTTGGGCTGTGTCTGAGCTGGAGGTGCAGGCTGTAGCCCTGGAGCTTTCCGGGGAGCAACAGGAGGATCCTGCCCCCACCAGGGAAGGGGTGAAGGTCTTTGGTGTGGAGGGGTGGTCAAATTTAACAAGTGTTGGCTTTTCCTGCTACCTGCTTGTCTCTTTGTAGGCTTGGAGTGCTTCTGTCCCTGGGGAAGTGATGGATTCCATTTGCTTGCTTGTGGATTCAGTGCAGGGCCTCTTTATACTCTTGGATGCGCCATCTATCAGCATTTAGCTAAATGTGCTTGGAGCAAGTGACACAGCAAGTGGTCTGGAGCCATCAGCCTCCTGTGTGCAGGTGAACGGCTGAAACTGCTGCAAAGGCCCTGGGTCCTGCAGGGAAGGTGGTGATGGACACTAGAACAGGGCTGCATTAGTATTTCAAAGGGGCTCTGCCCCGGTACATCCAAGCCAAGGCACTTGGTGCTGAGCCGCTGCCTGCGGGGCTGGCCTGGGACTGTGCTGTGGCAGACGGCTCCTCGATCCTGGCAGCTCCCGGGGCAGTGCCGGGCACCTCTGGAGCTGGCTGCTGAGCCCCTCTGCACTGACACCAGCTCCCGGCTGCGCTGCCGGTGGCCAGGGTCTGTGTCACCTCCCGCACCCAGCCTGGCCGGCACCCGCTGCTCTGCAGCCCCAGGGCTGAGAGGGAGGCTTGCTCTGGAAGTGAGGGTCTTGCCCCGCTTTTCCTCTGGGAGAAACCCGTTTGATCTGTTGTGTCAGACCTCACCCTTTGCAGCAGGAGAGTGAGAGATGGACTCTGACTTGTTAATCTTTATGCAAAATGTATGGTTTGCTCTGGTTCTGTGGGGTGAGCTGGCCAGGGGAGGGGCTGAGGTCTCTCTCATTTTACATGTCTAATTATCTCTCTGGATATGAGTTCAGGATTTCTGGTTATGGGAGGTGGGTTATGCAGTACATGATGGATGTTTAGGTTTTATTTCTCATATCTTTTATGGCTAAGATACATGCCAGAGCACTAAATAAAAGTTGTACATGCTGTACTTGCTGTGGGCAGTGCTATGCTTAGAGCAGGGGTGGGAGCCAGTACTCCTAGGCTTGTCTCCACAGGAAGGAGGGGATCAGGATAAACTGGAATTCAAGACCTTTGTTCTTCACATTGAAAGGGAGGGGGAGGGAGGAAGGGGTGGAAAAGGTATAAATGTGGGTTAAGAGAGGATGCTGGGAAGTTGGACTCCTAGATTCCTGACACACTATAGGTGACATTCAGCAGGCTGCATTGCATCTTCACAGACTAGAAGTTAAGTCACAAGGTGGGGTTAATGGTAACTACCTGCTGTTGTTGCTCATCTGCTAATGAGATGCTGTGAGAGCAGGTGGGGATGGGCAGAGCCTTCATCACCTTCAGGGCTCTTGGCTTCAGCTGAAGGGCATTTTGCTGTGATCCTTCTGCCTCCAGCTGAAGGTGCCTTGCTGAATGCTCTTCATGCTGCATGGTTTCCCCTTGCACTAGAGTGGAAAGCGCTGGTCTCAGACATGGGGCTCATGCCTGGGACCTGGAGCCTGGATCTGCTGCCCCACAGCCCTGTTGCTCTAGTGCTTGGGAGTGCTCAGCAGCCAGAGGCAACCCCATGGGTCCTCAGCCTTCTGTGAAAAACTGAGATAAGAACCTATCTGGCTTGTCAAGGGCATGGCTTAAAACAACTAAACCTCACCTCTGGGTGGGCAGGGATCCTGTCTCCCATTGGATTCTGCACTGCTGCAGTTTGCAGTGTTCAGGGAGTTACTGGAACACAAGGAGGATAGCTGTTTGACGGATGGGTTGGTAGGGGAATGATGCAATTGAGTGAATTCATCTGGGGAGAAGCAGCATGAGATGCAGAGCCTACTGTAACCTTTTAGTGATCGCCTCCTTAATGATACCTGGACCGGTACCTGTGGGGTGACAGCGCTGAGATGGCTGGAACAGAGGTTTGTGGCATAGTCCTTGGAGCACCTGCTCTTGTTTGCATGCATGAGTCCTGATGCAGGTTATTCTGTGTACAGGGCAAGTGCAGGTGAAGAACTCTGATGGGCTCATGTACATGCGAGTGGGTTTGGATCTCCTAACTCTTGCCTCTGAGGTGCCCAGGCAAGAGGAAGTGGTTCTTGGAGCATGGGGTGTTTGTGCAAGGTGCTGTGTGTGGTGACAATGGGTGCAGGAGCTGCTGTGGGTGCTGGGCAGGGACTCCAGCTGGTTGCTGCCCGGCTGGGTGCAGCAGGAGCCCTCCCTGTTGACAGGGGCAGACGGTGCTTTTTGTGATTCTCAGACTTTGGCACCCCCAGTGTCCCCAGCAGGGCTTCTCCGCTACAGCAGGGAGAAGGTTGCTCAGAGACCCTGCTGATCACTTCCTTCTCCACTCTCTGATCCAAAGCTTCCTGAAGGAACATGCCATGAGGGACACAGCGGAGTTGCTGGTGTGGGGCTGATTTGCCTTGGCTCATGCTTGCTGAAGGAGTTGTGT
This sequence comes from Psittacula echo, assembly GCF_963264785.1. Classification (NCBI taxonomy): domain Eukaryota; kingdom Metazoa; phylum Chordata; class Aves; order Psittaciformes; family Psittacidae; genus Psittacula; species Psittacula echo. Next base: position 10,164,576 of record NC_137747.1, on the reverse strand, counting down.
GATGGCAGGCAGGAGAGGAGGAGGCAGGACAGACCCTTTCAAGGAAATGCAGCAAAAGAATTTCTTTAACAGTTGTTGGCAAGACAGGGAGCTAGTGTAGCTGTGGTGTAATCTGGACGTGCCTGGCAGGGATGCACCGTAACTTCACTGGAGACAGCAAAGCATAAATAAGTTGACGCAAACTAGCTTGTTGCTGAAGACTGATGAGGGGGATTCTCATGTTATCAGCAGAGCTGCAGCTCTGAGAAGATGAGAGAGAGGCCAGGGAGAGTGAAAAGCAACCATGGTAACTGCTTGTTTCCTTCAGTGAACACCCCTTCCAGGAGATCAGAAGCGACTGGGCTGTGGGCAGCGCGTACATCCCAGCTGCTTGCATCTGCACCACTATCTCCACTGGCTTGTCTCCTGCCTGAGCCCAGGCTGGGCTGGTGCAGAAGCACCCAGGCTGCCTGCAAGTCCTGAACTTGTGGTCTCTCCTGACAGGGGAAGACGAAGGCCCAGGACTGGGGCTCCTCATCCTCCATTTGCATGGTTCCAGCTCCATTTCTGCCCACGGGGACATGACCGCTTCTGACTTTGTGTGTACCTCTGGTGTTTGGGGATGTAATGGATCTAGACGCAGATCCTGACAATTAGTAGTACGCCTTGCTCTGGGTTATTCATGTCATGGGTCTAGCCAAGATCAGCCTGTGAGATTGTCTTTGCAGCATATGGATGGATGCACTGAAGAACAGGTAGTCTTGCGGTCCAGAGTGTGGTACCTCTGATCCTCAGCTGATTGCACAGCAGCCCTAGGAGGTGTGTGAGGCAGAGCAGAGCTGCTGGATGAAGCAGTGTGAGCTGTGAAATGCTTTCTCCTGGCCCCTTCAGTTTGGGTTGGTCTTGTGCCCTGGAGGCATCTCTGAAGCAAAACCTTCCTTTTGACTGTAATCACTGCTGGGGGATCTTGTCCATTACAAATTACCAGCTTCCCTGCTGGCCTTGTCAGCTCCTGGTCCTCACAGTATCTTGCAGCAGGGAGTTTCCCAGTTGGTTTCATCTTTCCTTATGAGCAGTTCTGGGCTCTTCCCATCCTGCACGTCAACCCAGCAGAGAGGTAACCAGTGCCAGCACTTGACCTGTAGGGTGGGGATGCTCTGAGGCTGGTGCTAGAGGCTGAACTGGGTAGCCTGTCACAGGTCTTAGGTCACACAATCTCTTTTCTCAGAGGTGTGTGTAGGTAGGATTAGGCTTCCCCTCTTTCCTTGCTTCTGCTGTCTCTGTAGATCTCAGCCCCTTTGCTCCTGGCCCCATCCTGGGTCCTGCTTTTGCCAGATGGAACATGATGTCAAATTAAAGCCATCACAGGGGCAGTTGGAGTGAAGCACCCAGTTTAATGAGGTAGCATTGAAAATCAATAACTTAATTGCAGACATTCGATGGACTGTTATCCAATTTGTAGTCCTCCTGCCCTGCTACGTGTAGAGCATGAGGACGTGGTGCTGTGTCTGGCTCTGGCCAAGTGGAAGCCTTTCCATTCCCATGGCTGTTGTCCCTTTGCAGATGTGTCTGCTGCAGAGATGTGGTGCTGCAGTGTGGATCAGGCCCTGTGGGCTGGAGCTGACAGTGTCAGTGCTGGCAGGAAAGGGGCAGCTGTGGTGGTAACACCTCGTCCCCAGCTCCTTCCTAGATGGTCCAGCAGGAGTCTGCTGGGAGAAAAGCTGCTGGCTGTTCAGACCAGTGATCTCCTTGAGAGCAGGTCCTGCTTAGACAGCAGCCCCTGCTCCCTCCTGCCCCTCTGCAGGACAAAAGGGGCATTTGCAACAGTGTCTGGAGTCCTGGCTCGGGGACTTTTGCAGGGAAGCACTGCTGCATTTGCACTCAGCTGGTCTCGTTTCCATCAGCATGTGCGAGTGATCAGTGCTGGCCCCTGCTCAGCCATTCTGCCAGCCCCTGGCCTGGAGGTTCGTGTTGCATTTCTCCCCTCCTCCCTGACATTGTTTTCCTCCTTGTCCCTGCTGCAGGCACCTCCGTGATGCAGGTGATGGCATCTGATGCTGATGACCCCACATACGGGAGCAGTGCCCGGGTAGTCTACAGTGTGTTGGAGGGTGAGCAGCACTTTACTGTGGACAGTAAAACAGGTGAGCAGCAGCACCCAGCTCAGGGCACCAGACTGCAGCCACATGCCTTGCGTGTGATGTGTGTGGCAATGTGCCAGCCACTGGTGCTGGGGTACTCATGGCACAGGCATTACTGGATGCTAAGAGCAAGCTACATAGCCCCACAGGCTGTTGCCTGGCTGGGTGCAGAGCCTGCAGCAGGCAGCACTGTGCAGCAAGACCTGAGGCTGCCAGCCTGGTGCTCTGTCTGCGCCTGCACTGGCCAGAGCCGTGCTGTGCCCAGAGCAGGACTGCACCCACAGGCACATCAAATCTCTGTGTGAAAGGTTTTAGTACTACCAGAAGGGCCTTACCAAAGGCCGCATCGTTATCACCAGGGCCTTGATTAAAGGTAACACTTTCAATTAAGGATCAGTTTATAAATGTTCTATTAATATTTAATGAAAGAACAGTAGAAGCTGCTCCATTCCTTAATAACTTATAATAGAGCCTGTTGTAAAATGCCTCTCTAATAAATCTGTGGCAGATGATGCTCTGACATACTGGTTAGAGTAGGCCATAACCAGGAGATGTTGGGGTATATATTCTCCTTGCCTCCCAGGAGTGTGACTCTCATTACCCTTAATGGGAGCCTTGCAAGCTTTCTGAGGGAAGGCACTCAAATGCTAATAAGAGGTATTTAAAGCACAAAGCATGTAGTAAAGTACCCACAGTTTAATGAAAAATTGTCAAAGGACAAGCACTGCTGGGTAGCTGCAGGTCTTGTTGGAAGGCTGGACAGCAAAGTGTCCCTCACCCTATTGGCACAGACTGAGATCAACACCTGGACTGAAGTGCCAAATGTCTGTCAGGCTGACCTGTGTGATAGATGCCTAATAGATGTTTTGTAAGGCTGTTTTTGTGTAAGTCACAGTGAAACTTGTTGGGAGGCTCATGTGTAAGGACAGTGTGAGGAGGGTATGTGTGCCTGAGCCTCTGCATCTGTGTGGAACCATGCAGCCCCTGCAAACTGGTCAGGTGGCATGGGCAAGCCAGCCTCAGCCCTGTCAGTGCCATCAGCCCTAGCTATAGTGGGTGGAAGGCTCAAATTTGAGTGCTCCCAAGCATGCCTGACAGCAGAGCTGGGCACACAGTGGAAGACGCATTGTCTGAACAGGCTGATGCAGTGGGGAGAGTCCACAAGAAGCAGCCTGGGGCTGTACCCAGTGCTGGCCCAGAAGCTGCTGCCCCTTGGCTTTCTTTGCTCCCAGATTTGCTTTGGTTTGGGGGTGGAAGGATGGATAAGCAATTGGCTAAACACTGAAAATTCAGGTGCATATGAGATCCTGTTAATCTGAGACAGCTTTGTGTGAATGGAAGCCTGGCTGCTAGAATGACAAGGGACCACTGGGAGCAAAATGCACAAGCTGGGACGTGCAGAGGCTCAGTTTTCTGCATCAACATTAATGCTCTGTATTAAGGCATAAACTAAAATGTGCCCTGTGGGACTGTGGTGAGAATTAATGTCACCCTGGGAATCCAAGCTTCTTGGTTCCTTGACTTTTTGTGTCTTAATTCTCAAGCTGTCTGTTTCGTACACTGGGGGGTTGATTTACTGTTCTACTTGCTTGTGATTCATAAAGGCAAAACTGCTGACAAGTCTGCAGAAGAGTCCTCAGCTCCTCTGGAGCACATCTGTTCCCAGAGTATCTGCCCGTTAAAGCCGGTATCAGGGCTGACTCTTTGGTGATATCTGAGCTAATACCACCTTTGGAGGCTGCTCACCTGCGCTGCAGGGATGCAGCTCGCAGCTCTGTCCATGGTCTCATGCCTGGCATGAGCTGTATGTCCCACAGGGGCTGCAGGGGACAGCAGGGACAGGGCTGGTGCTGCCGGGCGGGGGACTTCTCATTGTATGTCTCTGGTGCTGGCCAGAGCTAGCACATCCACCAAGGAAATCCCATCCTGCTCCCACTTTTGAATAGGTTTTTAGTGCTCCACATGGGAATCCTGCTTGGACTGACCTGGGTGGCCCAGCTTCTGCCCTCAGCGTAAGATTTAATTATCTGCAGCAGCAGCATGGATGCTCTCAGAGCCACCATTGTTACTAATGGCCATAAAAAGAACCATAAAAACCTGGCACATTACATTTCTTATAATTTATGGTAATGAAGAACAATTTGTTTTCCCTTTTTGGTTTTGATCTCTTTCTCTGCCTTTTCTTGCAGGTCCATGCATGCGTGTGCCCCCTTGCACACTGTCTAAGCCCCTAACTCCTTCCAGCACGGGTTGTCCTTGCTTTTACAATCAGCTCTTTTTGAGCTGTCCTTCATAGCATGGATGCTGCATGTACAAGTGTGGTACAGGATATGGCTTGTGTGTAGGTTGCTTAGTTTGTCTCCTGTTCTTGGATGTTACTAGCTGTAGTATGCAGCTGCAATTTTGGATTTGAAGGGACTTTCAAAGGCATACCCAAACTGTCTGGGTTCCATGCTATGCCAGGTCTTACCACTCAATAAGCCCTGAATTCCCATAGTGTCTGACATCTTTTTGGAGGGCAAAGCAACTAAATGGCCCCATTAGAACAGTGTGATCTGCAGCATGGCATTTGCTGGTGTCCACAAAGCTGTGGAGGATGATTCCAGTTTCTGCAGTGTTGAATGATGGTGAAGAAAAAGCCCAGCTGTGGCATATGAGCTTTTATTTTTCATATACTCCAGCCACTCTCATGCTTTGAGAACTGTTTCAGTGAAACAGCCTGTGGGTTTGTGTTATGTGTCACAAATCAGGTCCCAGAACTTACCCTGCACAGATTGAAGGTCTCGACTGGCTTTTTTGGTGTATGAGTGGGGAGCTTTGTATGCACAAACTCTGGAGGCATGATATTCTGTGCCAGCTACGAGAATATCCCCTAGGCTTCTTGCAAGAGCCTGCAGGTATTTGTCATATTTCGGCTTTGTGCTGTCTTCCTCACTGATTCTCAGTTTGCCGGTAGTGGGCAGCTGATCTTTGCTTGCTCTTTGTAGCAGGAGAGCTGCATTGCACTGCTCGTGGCTGCCCTGTTGCTGGTGGAGGAGGATGTGCTTTCACAGCAGTCGGCACATACGTGTGCTATGCTGCTTCTGTTGGGAAACAGCCAGTTCTGGTGGTGGTGGATGCTGGTTCTGGTGCGGGCACTGTGGTGTGACTGCACAGAGCCATGTCTCCCTTGCAACTCACTGCTGTGGCAGGCACGGGGTGGCCAGGAGCCCCAGCTCTGCTCCACAGGACGTGGGTCAGGAGGTTTAGTGCTTGTTCCTATTCTAGCTCCAGGAAGCCCATCATCACCAAGATCCTTCTAACTTACACTCTTCAGATGCTGAGACGGGCACAGAGAGGATGTGACTCCCTGTGCATTTATACATGAGAAAGTGTGAACTTAAATTTGCAGGCCAATTTTTCATATTGCTTTTTATCACCCTGCACACTCTGTACCCCTGCAGATTATTCACCTTTATGGGTGCAGATCTCTTCTTTGTGGGCAGCTACGTGTGCTGCTCATATCTCTTCCCGTGTTCTTTGTAATGCCCTTTCTCATCTCTGGCCAGCATGGAGACTGGCTGCTGCCTGCAATCCCTGCCCACAGCCTCAGGAGCAAACGTGGAAATACTCCACACCCAGAAGATCTTGTTCATCCCTTTGCAAGGATATTGACTGTTACAGAACAATCACAGCAGATAACATCCTAGGCCTCATGATATTTGGTGCTTCCCTTAAAAACCCAGTTTGTCAGTGTGGGAGAGTGCAGGGGAATATTGCTTTTTGCTGAAAGGAAATGGTTCTTAAGATCTGTCATCCTCCTGTAGGCAGGGAAAAGGCAGAAGGACTCAGAAGGCTAATTGGAATGCAGTTTGGCATTTAGGAGTATTTAAAACAGTGCCTGAATTCTAAAGCCTGTCTCCTGATTTGGAGACAGCAGGTGAGGGCTTAGAAATACCTATGCCAAGGGAGAGCAGGACAAGAAGTACTGGCCTGCTGGCATGAAGCTGATGGTTATTCGTTTGCAGTCATTAGTTGCTTCACCTTTGCCTGTCAGCCTTGCCCTCTTCAGAGACTGATCACAGCCCTTGTCCCAGGGTGGTGGGGGTAGACTGGGAGAGGAGCTGTTGCTGGGAGCATGCTGCATGCTGAACTGGGCTGATGAACTGTTGTATTTGTGGAGGCGGAACATGTTTCTCTGCTGCTCTTGCCAGTTTCTTAAAAATGCTCCTTGGTGCCTGGAAGCAGATATTGTATGTGCGTATTTGTGTGTGCTCATGGGTTTATGCAGGTCTGTGCCCATCCCAGAAGCTCATTCGGCAGAGCAGTGCAAAGGGACAAGGGATGGACAATGAGAGGCTGCAGAGGAACCACGCTTATTAAAAGGGATTGCTCTTATTAGCAAGACTGAATGTTAACAGTCCTTCTCGGAGACTGGTGAAGGAACTTCAGTTTGTTGGGGACCAAGCTGTATGTTTGGTCATCTTGAGGAAATTAAGGGGTATCTACCAATGTGCAGTGGGAAATAATATTAAATGACAAAGGATTTAGCTCAAAAGAAGGGACAAAGGAAGGGTGAGTGTGCTGGCCCGTCCCTCAGTGCTCTGCGGGGGCCTCTGCTGGCTTCTGCCTCTGCTGGCATGGGCAAGGCTAATTCCAGCCAGGAGCAAGCACCTCCTCTCAGGGCAGTGGCAGTAGCTCCTTAGGACCTAAGGAACACAGTGGTTTCAAAAGGACTGGCCACCTGCTGTGAACGGTCCTGCATTACAAAACCTGCAGGCTGCAGCATCCCTCAGCCAATTAACTGCACCCCTCCAATTAACTCTGCTGTTTAGTTTGGTGAAGCTGATACAGCCATGTTCCTTTTCTGGATCTCAGGTCTGCACCTTATTTGCTGGAGAGTCCTGAACCTTCCACCAACCAGGGCAGATGAAGTGCTGGTTCTTGGGGCTATGATCTCACCTGCAGCGAGCTGCTCTCCTCCAGGACGTCTGCCTTAAGCAGTGCTCATGTCTGTGCAGATACATTGATATTTCTAACATCCCTGCAGGTGAGGGCACAGGTGAGGGGTCTCCGCTCTGTTTTGGCAGGTGCCTTCCCACCCCTGTGCTGGGGCAGAGATCTGTTTGCTTTAACTGAATGGGCTGCTGGGAGGACTGAATCTGTTTTATCCAGCTGAACAGGAGGAGATGGAGAAGCCAGACCCAAACTCTTCTTAGGCATGCATAGTAAAAAGACACAAAACGCAGGAAGGTAAAACTTGTCATCATGAAGGTGGCATTTCCATCCTTGGAGATACTCAGAACCTGATTGGACGTGGTCCTGAATAATCTCATCTGCCTCTGAAGACCAATCTGCTTTGAGCTGTAGTTGGACCAGGAGACTCCTGAGGATACATCCTCTCCATGACTTTCTTGGTTTATGCTTTCTAGCAGGAACATGTTTCTCCTGACTGCCCTCAGCAGGAAGCGGCCTTGTCCAGAGGTTCTCTGAAGATGTGAAGACATCTGAGCTGGAAGTATCTGGGAGTAGACCATTGCCCATAATGATGGGGTTCCTGGAAGTCAGTTGCCTGCTGAATGCTTTGTCCTGCTTTGGTTTTATCACCCAGAGTGTCTGCAGTTTGAGCAGATATGATGGTATTTATGTGGTGCTATAAGTGTCCACTTGTCTAGTAATTATACTGATTAATCTGGATCATGCTAGAAAGTCACATGTACCTTGTACCAAAGGGTATGCCACCATGTGTCTCTGTTATTCAACTATAACAGATGCTGACAAGAGCTAGGGAGATGAGTTTGAGCTGGAGATTGTTCTTGCTTTGTCAGCAGCGTCTGGGAAGGACAAAGCTTGGCAGTTGCATTGAAGAAGGCGAATCTTGGGAGATGATAAAAAGGGCTTTTCCCTTCGTATAGCAGTGGAGGTCCCTGTCTCTTGTGTCTCTGTGCCCTGAGGACAGGTCTGCCACCATTGCTTGCTGCTGCTTTGCAGAGTCCTTGTGGGTCAGGTTTTGGGAGCAGAGGCTATGCTGCTCTAGGAGGTGGAACCAGGTGAGTTTGCTGCTGGTGGGTGTTTATGGCAGCACTGGCAGTGCCATATTTAAGGAACTGGTGTGGAGTGTGTTTGGAGACCCTCGTTTGTCAGGGCCGCCAGGAAAGGATAAGTGGTACCTCAGCCTAAAAGACAAAATGAGCCGACACGCAGGGTAGTACCTGGTGTGGCCCATGCAGCTTTAGGTCTAACAGCTTTCTTGGTGACAAACCCACTGGGGTTCTTGGAGGCCTGGGACATGGGGCAGTTCCTCCATGTCAGACTCTGCTTTTCCAGGATGGACTGGGCAATCAGCATCTTGGCAGGAGGTGGTTTCTGCCCACAGCCTGCACCCCAGCCAAAGGCAAGGATTTTGTCTGCCTTGTGCCACTAGAAGAACTGGAGCCGTTTGTCCTGCTCTGCACATGCCAAATGGCATGGATTGGCCTCCTGCTGGGACAGGTGACCTTGGAGGTGTTCTGGGAAGCGCCTGAGCACTTTCCTCCTGTCTTGCATGGTGTATTATGAGCTATATCATTACGAGCAGCTCAGTTAAGTCATTACAGCCTTGGTGAATGCATGAGCTTTTTCTCTCTCATCCCAATTCATCACTATTGTGCTGACATGAATCATTTTCATTATAAAATGCTTCAGACCCTGTTAATTAACAGAATTGCTTAAATTTCAATGAGATAGTGCTTACCCAGAAATAATGGGTTTGCATTCATAGTGGAGTGACAGGAGAAGCCTGTATGCATGACCAGCTGAGGCCAGTCTTGTGCAGCCTGGGGTGCTTGGGCAAGGCCGGTGCTGCCTGAGCTCAGATGGGAGATTGAGATTCTTGCTAGGGCTTGTGCCTGCAAGCATGTTCATCCCTCCCTTGGCATGCTTCCTTGGTCCTTTGGATGACATGGAGTAGGACTGTGGTCAAACAGCTTCCCTTGAACAGAACTGGGATAAAGGAGCCAGTGCAGACCCTGGGCTCCATCACAGGGTGAACACCTGCTGTTGTCCTATGGAGGGGTTGGGATGCTCCCTACAGCACTTCTGCATTGCTCTGTGCTGTGTGCCAGAGGCTGAGCAAGAGATGGGCTGAGAGTGTGTGAACAGGCAGGTCCTGGCTCAAGAGGCGGTTGGTGAGATGGAGCCCATCCATTCATGTGACTGAAGGCAGTGGGAGTCCAGGTAATTACAGACTAAAATGATGGAGGGACAAGGGAAGCTGGGTGAAATTGTGGGGGGGAACTGCAAGGATCTGAAACAGTGGTTATGTCTCTATAATAAATCCTAACAATGATAATCGTTGGGATAATTGCTAGTTTCAGGAAGCAAGGAGAGATAAATATCTCCAAACCAGTGTTGCCAGCCCCTGCTGCACCTGCAATGTCATGCAAAGGGGAGGAAAGTCCATCCTCCCGGCTCAGTGGTATTTCTGGCTGCTGTTGGGACACAGCACCAGTGGCTTCTGGGCATGAGCCGTCCACCCGTAGCCATGGGCTGCGGTGCGCAACATCATGCATGAATTGGAAGCAGTGGCAGCCGGCTGGCACCCAGCCACCTCTTGCCTCTTTGCAGCCTGCTGGCACCCAGCTCTGCCCTCCGCTGTGCTCAGGCTGTGCTGGAGGCTTCTCCCAGTGTCTGCCTTGAGCCAGGCAGTTTGGGCAGCTCTGCCGTCGTATGCTTTAGGGCACCTCAGCAAATACAAGTTGCTGAAAGCCAGGGGGGTGATCCCCTGGCAAGGGAGGAGCAAAGTGTTCCCTCCATCGGGACCCCTCACTGGAGACCCTCATGGCACAGCCAGGCCACCCTGATCCCCTCCTGCAGCCTCGCTGGCACCAGGCAGGATTACTGGTGAAAGAAGGCAAAGATGGATTTTTCGGTTCGTAGCAGGAGGAGGTAAAGCTGGTAGTTAAACAGAAAAGCCTGGAAGAGAGAGCAATTACAGAAACATAAACGAACGTCTAAGTCTGTGTTAAGAAACTGAGCTGGAGGGGATTTTAGGCTGATTCCTGCTGTTCTGGGGTGCTGCTGGTATAGGAGAGTGGGAATGTGCCGCTAATAACCGTGCCTGCACTCGTGTGTGCCCCTGGTGCCACCTCAGAGCAGAGCCATTTCTTTCATTCTCAAAATATTTCTTCTCTGCTTTGTTTCAATGTAAATGAACCACTCCTGGGTGACACAGGCAGTAGTAACTTTCGCCATTCGCAGCATTTTCTGGGGTTTACTACCCTTTGTTTCTTGTTTTACATTCCTTTACGTTTCAGTCCTGGTAATTTCCCCCCAGCCCAGATGAATGCTGAAGACCTATAAACACTTTTGTAAGAGATTTCGTTTCATAACGAGTACGAAGATACCACAGGTTCTAGTGCATTCTCTGGCACTGCATGAACATCATCTCTGGTCCGCTTAACGGAGGGGGACATTTGAAAATGAGGGGTTTTGCACAGACAGACTTTTGGAAATGCAGTGTCCCCAGTCAGACAGGGGGTCCCTGCAGGCGTGCTTGGGCCACAGAAGCCCATGAGATGGAGCTTGGGCAGGTTCTATTCTGCGGCAAGCCTGGCTCCTGCTACAGCAGATAAGGGTAAGTGGCTGCTGCAGGTTAGTGCCAAAAGGGGTTTGTGACTCAGCCTGGGCTTTTACACAGCCTTTCTGTGCCAGCCTTGAGGCTGGCCCCAGTGCAGCCCCATATTGGGGTGAGTTCTCACACTCCTGACCCCGCCAATCCTTCACCAGCCTCCCTGGAGAGACAAACCTCCTCCGAGCTGGAGTTTAACCCTGTCAGAGCTACTGCAATGGAAGCAGCAGTCAGAACCTTTCATGCAACACGCCTGGGAATCCGTTGCAAAGACCTGCTGGAGTCAGGTTGGACCCGAGGCCATGCCTGGGCTGTGGGGGGTTTTCAGGATGTTTCTGCCTGGCTGACAAGCCCCTGGGCTTGTTCTTCTCTCCAGAGCCCTTCTCTTCTTCAGTCAGCTTTTGCTTACATGATCTCTGTGAAGGCTGCAAAGGGTTTGCTCCCTTTTGCACTGGGGTCCAGCAGATGTTCTTTGTTGTTGCCAGCAATGTGCTCCTATGGCAAAGACAGCAACAGCACCTAGGGCTGTGTTAGGAAGAGCATCACCAGCAGTGGAGAGAGGTCACTTGTCCTTTTTGCCCAGCCCTGGTGAGATGATCCAAGTGCTGTGCCTGGTTCTGGGCTGCCAGGCGTAAGAGTCATGGGCAAACCAGAGTGAGTCTAGGGAAGGGCCATGAAGATTGGTGAAGTGTTGGAACATCTGGCATATGCAGAGGCTGGGAAATCCAGCTGATCCTGTTTAGAGCTGGGGCTTGGACGGGGTAATCTCCAGCAGCCCCTTCCAGCCTCACCCCATCTGTGTCTGCAGATGCTCTGCCACCTGCCCGTGCTCACACTGTCCTGCTGGTTTCCAGGTGTGATCCGCACAGCTGTGGCTGACCTGGACCGTGAGACGCAGGACCGGTACGAGGTGGTGATCCGTGCAACGGACATGGCGGGACAGCTGGGTGGCCTGTCCGGATCCACCACAGTCACCATCGTAGTCACCGATGTTAATGACAACCCACCACGCTTCCCGCAGAGTAAGTCCTAACAGCGGTGGGGCTGAGCACTGGTCCTGGTCCTGCCTGCTGGGGGTGGTGGGGCAGGAGCTCAGCTCCCAGCACAGCCTGGCCCATATCTGCAGGGTCACCAGCCTGGCCACTCATGCTGCTTGCAGGCAGTGCCAAGGTACCACAGCACACACTCCTTGCCTGGGTCTGAATGTGACCCTGCCTGGCAGCATGGTGGAGGGGCAGCTCCAATGGTAAATCTTGCAATAGTAAAGCTTGCAAAGAATCAGAGAACACTGACTGCAGAGCACTGTCCTTGTGGAGAAATCAGCCCTTACTTCACCCAGCACCTTGAAATATCAGTGCTCCCCAGTTATCTTCCCTCAGCCCTTGTTTTTGGCTGGGGTATGTGTTTCTCTTGGTAGGGCGTTCTGGGGAATAGGCACTGGTAGAGTTCGGGCAGCCCTCGTAGTCCAAGGGTGCCCCCAGGGAGGTGTGAAGGGCTGTGTCAGGCTGGAGGCAGGGGGGGGTCAAAGGCAGAAGCAGTGACCATGGTATCTCTTTCTGCTCCAGAGATGTATCAGTTCAGTGTTGTTGAAACTGCCCCTGTTGGCACAGCTATTGGGAGGGTGAAGGCAGAGGACTCAGACATCGGGGAGAACACGGATATGACTTACCAGGTGAAGGATGAGGAAGGAGTGGAGATGTTCAAAGTCACCACAGACAGCAATACCCAAGAGGCTGTCATCACAGTGCAGAAGGTGAGAGCTGAGGAAAGCTGGCTGGGTATGGAGGGCACAGATCTCTAGGAGGGCCCTTTCCTTTGGGAGCTCTTGCTGCTACGTTTGAGTTGAAACGAATGCTCCTCTGCTCCTCAACTGCAGTAGCAGTTGAATTTTTGTGCTTGCAGATGCAGGGAGAGACCTGCCTCTGTTCAGCCTGGATGGCAAAGCGCAGACCTGTGCCTGGGAGGAGAGAGACTGAACAGAAGCAGCAGGGCAGTGCCTGCTGGAGCCTGCCCAGGGCTCCCTGAGTGGTAGCGGAGGGAGCCCTGCATAGGTGAAGCTCTGTGTGGGGCTGCGGAGAGGAGTGCTGGCAGTTGTCACTGATAGCATCTGTGAGAGGAGAAATATGCCCACCCAATTCCTATTCTGACCAACAGCACTTTAACTGTCTCTGGTTTTGGTGGCAAAAACAATCAAGGGAACACTTGATGCAGGCAAGGAAGAATGATTGTTCACCAAGGCCACTGCTTTCAGCTCGCATCCCCTGGGGAAATAATAGCAGGGTGATTAATGACCAAAACCCCCTGGCAGCACATACTGTGCTGTCTTCCCAGTGAATCCTGGCTACCCACAGCATGGACACTGTGCTGGGGGGAGCAGGCTGGAGGCTTCCTCCTGCCCCCTTGGCGTGGGCACAGCGGGAGCTTGGGCTAGGGGAGTGGGTGGCTTTGATGGTGTCCCCGCTGTCTCTGGTGGTGGAAGGGGATCCCCTCAGCCTGCGTTTGGCTAACCCCCTCCTGTTGTCCCAGCCTCTTGACTACGAGTCAAAAAAGGTGCACACCGTTGTGCTGGAGGCCCTCAACAAGTTCGTGGACCCGCGCTTCTTGGACCTGGGCACCTTTCGGGACCAGACCATCGTGCGGGTCTCAGTGCTGGACGTTGATGAGCCCCCCGAGTTCCGGCCCCCCTCCGACCTGATGGAGGTCCAAGAGGATGCACACATCGGCTCCGTTGTGGGGGTGGTCACTGCCCTGGACCCGGACACCGCAAATCGTCCTGTCCGGTAAAGCAGCCGTCTAAACCCCAGTGGGCATGGGGTGACCTGCCAGGGATACACATGGCCTGGGGGCCGAGGGAGGTGATGGTGGGGGGGGGGCAGTGTGGGTGACAAGCAACAAGGGCTGCACGCGTGGCCGAGCCTGCGAGTGTCCTGTGGGACAGGCATTGGCAGGTGAGTGGCAGCCTGTGCGCAGCGAGGGCAGCCATCTCGCAGGTGACAGGTACGTCACTGCCAGTGATGGGTGTGTGAGTGGCAAGGGAGTGTCGGGGAGGGTGGCAGGGGGGTGACGGCACGCTGTTGCTGCTGACAGTGAGGTGTCTGCAGTGGATGCCTGACACAGCCAGGGGAGGAACCAGCAATGGCAGGAGGCAGTGATGGAGAGTGGCAAACGAGGTGAGGCTTGGGAGGTGCAGAGCCACAGCTTTGCTGTGTGTGCTTGTGTGTGCATGTGTGCACAGGGATCAAAGATCAGAGGAGTTTATATTTAGGCAGGGGACATACTCCAGGCAGCAGCTTATCAGCAAAGGACATTTCCCGTTTCCATTTAATTTGTGACTAAAGAGATTGTTACCTTGTTGAATTGCTATTACCTGAGGCACAAAGCAGCTTCTGGCTCTGCCAACTGGCCTGAGTCATGAGCAGTTGGGCTGGAAAACTGGTGTTCAGCAAACACCCTGCCTGTGTGGAAAGCATCACCAGAGCGTGTGTTCTCGTGCCAGCGGCGCAGCTGCGGGCGCGCTTCAAAGGGACAGCAGTGCCTTTGCCTTTGAGAGCTCTGCAGGGAGCACATCCCAGGCAGCAGCAGACTGGGATGGAGGAGGACATGGCCAGGCAGGGCTCAGTTACAGTACTGATCCCTTTCAGTGGTGTCCCCACATGGTTGCTTGAGGTGCTGAGGCTCCAGTGCTGTGTAGCCATGGGGAACACTCTTGTTCAAGGTGGGGTATCTCTTGATCTTCATGTAAATTAAGATTGAGACGTTTTATAAAGCTCAAAAAAGAACTTACATGTGGCAAGCTGCCATCTACAGATGCTTGGCAGCTTGCAGAGAGTATTGTGTGTCAAAGCTGGGTGCTGGAAGTTGTCTTCAGGGTGAAAGTGAATGAAACTAGCCTTGGCATGCCAGGAACTTGTGTGTATGTTGCAGCACTTCCAGTGGTCACTGCTGTCTGTCGGATGCGGTCTCAAGGTACTTCTGCTCACCTTCTCATGTGGCTGCCCTCTTCATTCAGGCTACATGTCTGCTTTCTCTGTGGCCCGCCCTGAGCACATGGCTGTTGACTTGTGCTCTTCAGATGCGTGCAGTCTTTCTGCACATCTCTGTGTGTATACGTGTGCATGTGCTTTTTCACTTGACTATTTCCAGCAGTGCTACAGAACATAGATTTTATTTTCTGATCTGTAATTGTAGGAAAGGGGCCTTGGGAACAGAACTATTCGTATTCTCGTTTTCTCTTGTTCTTTGTGCTGCTTCCCTGTGGAGCTTGTTGCATTGTTTGCAGACAGAACAAAAGAAAGCGGTGGAGGGAGTCTTTCTACTGCTGTGCAGAAGGTGGTGGGGACTCGGAGCAGAGAGAAGCAGACTCAAGTACTCCTTAGGAACAAGAGGGTTAGAGCCCAAACTTTGCTATGTGATTGTGTCTCTTATAGTGTGCTTAGTGCCACACAAGGCAATGCCTCATGCTCAGGCACAAGGGCCCAGCCAGCAGGACTCCCAGGCATCTGCTGCAGCTTGGGAATTGCAATGTGTTTTCCCATGTCAGGCCTGATACATTCAAATATGTGTCCTCCCTCCAGCTATCCCCAGGCAGGTAGCTCATCCTGCATCCCTCATGCTCCCCTAGGCACTTGGTCTCTGTCCGTCCACCTCTCCACTCCGCTCTGTTCTTGCCATGTATCTCCTTACTCCCCTGCCTGCTTTCACGAGCAGCGGCAGCTCCGTGCCTTGCGGTGCTCCTGTGTGCTTACTGGGGTGCAGCTGGGTGACCCTTCTCTGCCATTTCAACATGGACTAAGTGGAGATGCAGGTTTATATCGGTCACACTGACATGGCACCAGTGCAGAAGGAAGGTGCTGTTGGATCTCTCCTGCTTTCCTGCCCTCTAGCTAGCCCAGCAATTTAATAACATTTTGCCATGTAGGCAGCTGTTCACAGCTTCAGAATGATGCAGGAACATTGATGCAGGCATCCAGCAGCACCCTGCCAGGATGTGACACTAACCCGTCAGCAGGAGACTGCAGTAAGTCACCTCACATTTCAACTGTGCTACTCCAAAGTATAGTCACAAGAAGTCAGCACTTGTACTTCACCTCTGATACATTAGAGAGCAACCGGTCCTGACAGCATGACCAGTATTTGATCCTTGGCTCCTTGAAGTTAGAATGAACCCTTTCAAGTCGCTGCAGTTCAGTGGATCCCTTTAACTTCCTGATCCTCATCTGCCAGAGGTGGGAGCAAAGACGTGGCTGTGTTTCTGCAGTGGCTGCTGTCTCTTGGATTCTGATGCATGTGTTGGCTCTGCCCTAGAAACAGGAGAGAGCCACAACCTTCTGTCATTTCAAGACACACTCTCCCCTTGAGTCAGGAAAGAACAAGGATTGCCAAAGACAGCAGAGCAGAAATCAGCTCTGTCAGTGTTTCCAGGTCCTGCTGACACCAGGCTGCCAATAATGAGGTTTGGGAAGTATTTTTAGCCAAATGGGAAAAGAGGTGCCTTTGGCTCTTTGTTTCCATCCCCAGGCCAGCACAGCAGGGCTACTGCTGCACCTCCTGGCCTGAAGCAGCTGCTAGAGGCACGTTTCAGCCTGGGGCTCCTCTCCTGGTGATCTGCTTGTCCCACAAGGATGCAGATGCTTTGTATGACAGCAAACCCCTTCCAGACAAGCCAGGCTTGTCCCTGAGACACTGCTGGCTGCCCCACCCGGCTGCATTTGGATGTAGAGCCCCTGGCAGCTGCTTGCCCAGGTGGGAGGGAACGCTGGGGCTCAGGGTGTCCAAGGAGCACCCCACTGCTCTATGTTTGTCCCCAGCTTGTGGCTGCTCAGAGGGGCACTCGCTCCCTGTGGCGCCAGGGCTGTGAAGCAGGGAGTGATGCACAGGTGCTGCATCTTGTGGGAACATGGAAACCCTCCATGGTACAGGCAGGAAATACCTGTCTGAAGGGCTACTGCTTTTTATTTTATTCCATCCTTGTTTGTTGCCTAACAAAAGCTGGAACCACTCTCTTTCAGAAGGAATTTAGCTTCCAGTTGGCTTTTTGTCTTTAGCTGTACATTTCCTGGGTATACTGCATTTTTTCTCAGCTAAGCCATTGTATGAGGTAATACAATGATAGTCTGTGTATGTGAGGCTGTTTGTATGGGAGCCTTTTGTTTTTCCCTCTGCAGTGGGAGCCTGTGCTTTGATTGTGTGCAGTCCAGGCTTTATCAGCACTGGGAAGATGTTGCTTAGGATTTAAGGTTCTTGGAGATATTCTTGTTTGGCATTCACCAAATCCGGACACATGTGTTGGACATGAGGATTTTGTAGACTCCAACAGCACAGCAAGAACTACAACCTGCTTCAACACAAAAGGGAGAGGAGGAAAAAAACAAACACAACAAAAAGCTTTTCACACTGTGTTTGAAAAGCTCCCTGTTAACAAAACACATGGCATAAAATGTGCTCCTTGTTGCATTCAGGGGGGAGAAGTGAAACAAACTGCTTGAGAAATGCATTCACAAGAAAGATGAGCACCGAGAAAGCTGTCTAAATTAAATAGTCACTTGTAACATCCAAACCAACAGGCAGTGCCAGCAGGAAGAGAGGAAAATGGATTACAAGGTCTGCATCCCAATCAGAACTGGGCAATGCAGCTCCAGAAATGAAGCACCAGCCAGCTTTAGGAGGAACAAGTATATGTCCTGTTTCCAAGTACCTGGAGGACCCAGGGGTTAATCACTACCTCTTCCTAGGTGAGAAGCACTGTTTGAGTTCAATGGGACAGGTGAATATGAAGCTGGACTACCAGAGGTGGAGAGGCTTGTGATGGTCAGCACAGACTTGAGTTGGTAAAGATCATACTGCACAGTGATGTAAACTGAGCGCAGCACCAGCTTCTTACTCTGCCCTCTCTAGCACCCGAGCTCTCTGGAGTCTGTGTGTGTAGAGCAGTGTGGATTGGTTGTTCTGCAGGTCTGAGCCTGTTATGGCTGTGGCTTTGGGGGAGGGCAGACATTGCTGTGCACCTCAGTCCGCAGCTCCTCGAGCTCCAGAGCCTCCACAGCACTTTGTGCAGATGGGGAGCTCCTGGACTAACCACCTCCAAAACCCCAGCATGTAGAAGCAGGCTCAGCCCTGCTCTCATGGTGGATGCGGACAATGCTGGCGCAGTGTTGCGAAGGTGACAGCTCTCTGTATTGGTGGTGACAAAGGGACCAGATTTGCGGTTTGGTTTGTGCCCTGCCAGGGCCATGGGCAGTCAGTCCTCAGCAGGCAATTAGGAAGTGACAGAAGACAACCTCAGCAGCAAAACAATTAGGAGCATAAGAAAAGGTTACCACTGGCATGACACAGAGTGCTCCCCTACCAGCCTCCTGCCCTCTGGCCGTGCAGGCAGCCTCTCTCAGATGTTTCCAGGCTCATCACTGTTTTTTTTGTGTGTAGCTATTTTTCCAGACATTTCTGTTTATGCAGCAATGACATGAGTGTGAACAAAACAGGCATATGCTTACTTGAGAAGCAAGGAAGGCATATGGAGAGTGAAGTGCTATCCTGAACTCTAACAGTATTAAAAAGTGGCATGGAAGACAGTGTGGAATGGATCAGGTGATGTGGGAGAACAATGGAAGCAGTTATGCAAATGCATCAGTTATGCTATTGGAAAGATATTAGGTATTGTCATCCCCATTTCTGTTCCTCCTTCCAGCAGCACGGACTGATGTGTACAAGTCGGAGTGGCCAGACCCCTCCTTTCCCTTTGTAGTGAGTGAGAAGAGTGGATGAGAGGCTGCAGTACCTGCCAAGACAGGTACTGTCCCTTCTGGAGCTGCCTACCTGCCTGCAGAGGCAGTTTCCAGCTGGGAGTTGGATCAGAAAATGCACGATGGCTAGGAAGTCCTTGGCAGTTGGTTCAGAGATGCCTAGGCTTGTACCTGGCTTTGGGTGGCAGATCCCCATTGCTTCTAGATGAGAGAAGGGAGAAAGAAGCCAGGCACATAGGTGTAGAACACATGAAATTGTGCATGTGCCCAGATGCAATTTCCATAGTGATTTTTGAGCATTCTTCCTTAACTACAAGCAAGTGCTGTTGTATTTCCTCCTCTCCGTGTCTGAAAGGGAAAGTGCTGTAATCTGGGTCTGTATAACACTTTAAATAGCGTAGAAATGCCTTTGTATGTGCCTCCAGCAGAGATAGAGCTGCCTGGCTGTGGGGATAGGTACCCTCAGGGAGGCATTCTCATCTGCAGCTAGTTTCCCTTCAGGGCACAGAAAGGCACTGAGGTCATCAGTGCGTCTTTAGAGCAGTGGTCCTTGCATGCAGGTGAGCTGGTTGGTGTTCCTCAGCTGCAAGCCATATGGATGATGGAAACACAGGCCACAGCTGGACTGTGGCAGGCGAGGTGCAAGCACTAGGAAGCTGCCTGCAGCACGCCTCCACTGTCCTGGATATGCTTCGAGCCTAGAGCTGTCCTGCTCTGCTCCCCTTGTCTGATGTGGCCTCTCAGTACTGTCCTGTCTCCTTGGCTTTCCAGCTTGCTTTGTCCATACATTTATCTTCCTTCTATTGTTAGACAAGTGACTGAAGGCTTTAATTTATTCACAGTCCTCCTTTTGATAATTTATCCTTTGTACTCTTTGCTGTCTTGTATTGTCTAACTCTGTAAAGCGCTCTGGGATGCAGCATGTGTGAAAGATGCTATACCAAATAACATTATGCTGTATCGTTTGCAGTTTGTGGGCCTTCTGGGTTTCCAATTCTGGGTTTCCAATTCTGATTGCAGTGGTGGTGGCTGTTATTTGGGCACAATCAGGTGTGTGCTCACTGGGGAGGAGATGGGAAGTCCAATCCAGCTGAGGCCCTCAAGCACAACCTCAGCCTACCTGTGTGCTGCTGTGCTGTCCTCCAGGTCTCTCACTTGGGTGGGTGCTGTGGCAGGATCAGGAGAGAGGGTGGGAGGTGAGGTGGGCTCCTCTGGTTTGGGTTGATGTTTTTCCTGAACCTGCAGCTCAGAAGCTTTCCTGAGTAATGAGTGGAGTTACAGCCCATGACTTTGATATTGCTCTGTCTATCCTGAGCAAAATGTTCCCATCAAAGCAGGTTTTTCCGCTCTGCTTAGTTCCACTTCATGCACCGAAAGCCACACTTTAATTTTGCTTGAGGGCTCTGGGCTTGCAGCCTGATAAAACCATGGCTCTTGTGCACCATGCTGCAGCAGAGGAAAAGTGACAGTGGCGATAGAGCTGCTTGTGTTAGATCCCTGCTCTACTGGGGCTGATGGCAAGGTTAGGCTTGGCACTTCCAGCTGTTCACAGTCTCTCCTTTTGCCTGGTCTCAGGTACGCCATCGACCGCAGCACAGATGTAGAGAGGATCTTTGACATCGATGCCAACACAGGTGCCATTGTGACAGGAAAGGTCCTGGACCGGGAGACAGCAGGGTGGCACAACATCACTGTCCTGGCGATGGAAGCAGGTGAGGTGGGAGTGCTGTGTGGAGCAGACAGTCTGTGCTGGGCCAGAGTAGGGCAGAGGGGAAAATGCAGGTACGTGCACTGTGGAGGTGAGCAAGATGCAAGTGTTAGTTAATGCTGAGGTAATAAATAAATGCAGCAGCACCGAGCCTGACATCTCCCTAGACAACCTAAAAATACTCTTCCTGACTCGAGCGCTAATAAGGGAGCGTGGTCGAATAGTATATTTGATGAACTCTAATCAAATCTGTGTTATCTGTGCACCGGCTCTGCCAGTCATCCCGTGCCGCTTGCTCCCTGTGCTCACCTCCGAGTGGCGCTGGGGCTCCCGGGGGGCTGTGTTCAAGTCACCTGCATCCGCCACGTGCTGGGGTGATGCCATCAACTGGAGCCCTGTGGCACAGATGGCTTCTGCTGGGGGCTCTCAGCGGGTGGGATTTGCAGCCTGTACCTGCACATCGTGTCTGTGGCTCTGGGTGCCTCTCTGCCTGCTGTGTGACTGCAGGCTTGGCAAGGCACAGTGAGGGGTGGATGGGAGGTCCCGGCACTGAAGCAGTGGGAAGGGGCTGCAGGAGCAATGTCCTGAGACCCTGTGCTGAGGATGGGGGGCAGCGATGCTGCCAGAGTTGGTACTGCCAGGCTGCTGTGGCTCTGGCTGCAGTGCTTGGCCTCACCTGCACCCCACCAGGAAGAGCTTGAGGCAGAGGATGAGGTGAAGCTTTCTGTCCTTTCTGCAATTAGCTTCTTTCTGACTCTCCCCATGAGAGCCCTGGTGATGGGCTCTTCCTTCCCTGTGGCTGTGCAGTCCTTTAGCCTGTGTTTACAGTAACTGCCAAACCTACTCCCACCCAGCTGGGAGAGCCAGGAGGGAGCAGCTTAGTGGCTCTGCAGGTTTTGTCAGTTTATCTTCCCTCTGTGATGGGGGTGGTGGAGCCCAGCATGGACGCTTCCAGCAGAAGTTCTGTTTGTCTTTTCTTCTCCAGTTCAGAGGGAAAAGAACAAACCTGGGTCCTGCTGCTCAAAGGGGCTCTGAATAGACTCCTTTTTGAGGAATGAAAATAAAATAATAGCAGCAAAGAGCAGGCTTTGCTTCCCTCCGGGGGTTTTGCTGGGGGTAGGAAGCTGCTCTGGGCATCCTGCTGTCCTCCACTGTGTTTGCACAGTGCCTTGGCTCATGGGCTCTGCAGGTCCCATGTGATGGTGCATCTGGCCCCTTGCACTCCACAGAGGTGCTCTGTCTTACTCCTTAAGCCTGCAGATGGAGAAAGGGCTTCATCTGAGGCACTGTGCTGGGAAGCACAGTAGGAAGCAGAAAGGCATTGCTGTATTCTTTGAAGTTCTCCACATTTTGGACACAGTAGTGGCCAGGGCACTGGCACCTGCTGGCACTGGCACTTGCCACAGCTGCAAAGCACCTTCTGACATCTGCGAAAGCGTTGCCAAGGCCCGTCTGTCTGCAGGCAGGAGCTTTCCCCAGGCTTTGCTCCAAGAGATCCCTCAGGAGGTCTGGTGGTTCTTTCTTTGCTTGTTCTTGAGCAGGAAAATGCTGTTCACATTTAAGGAGCTGGGTCAGGGCTTGGCTTGGGGCACAGAGATTGGTTCCTGCTGCCCTGCCATAGTAATCATCTGCCCTGGCCGGGCAAGGGCCCAGGCCCTGCTGCCCTAGGAGAGGAAGGGGACTGCATGTCCCAAGCCCTTCTCTGTGCTGATGCTTTGTGCCTCTGGCCAGGATGACCCCTGCGCTGTCGGGCTGTGGTGCTGTCATGAGTCCTGCCCGGCATCAGTCAGCGATGGGCAGGCAAGGAGGGCACCACAGCGTTGCAGCACAACTCAGCATCCAGAGGAAACACGAGGTGACAAGAATCAGAAGGACAATATTCACACGCAGTGGCTGGGATTTCAGAACAAGTCAGTAAATGCTGCAGCTCCCCTCCGGCAGGGAAGCCTGTCATGCTGGATCGCTTCAAAAGCCAGCGAAACTCTTCAGCGCTCTGACTTCTGTGGTGAGCTCTGACTCATCCATTTGAACTGCCCAGACGTTCCTCCCACTGACATTATCCTCAACGTTTTGTAATCATGAATTATTAATGACTGATATTGAATTTAAAGTACAATTTATGTCTGAATCCTCTGGCGGAAAGGGCAGTTGTAAAGGTACAGCCGCCCAAGTGATGGAGCGGGGTTTTGGAGCAGGGCTCAGCGTGGAGTGGACACGGGGCAGGCGGAACCGCTGGCATTGGCATGTCTGTTGGTGTGTCCAGCGCTGCAGTGCCCAGCACACGGTGTCTGGGGCTGGGGGGTGGCGGGGCCCTGCCTGTGCTTGCCATGGGTGTGCAGGTTGCAGCTGGCTGCCACAGGCTCTGCTGCGAGGCCAGGCAGGATGTTACCGTCTCCAGCAGAGGCAGGTGGCAAAATATCCTTCCTCATTCCTCAGTGAGGTGTGAGCTTTGCAGAAGGAATGAAGTGAAACTGGTAGGTTCACTCCATTCCTGCCTGCTCAATTCCTGTGGGGTTGTGCCTGCTCAATTGCCATGGTGCACATGGCATGGAGCATGTTGCACCAAGGTTTTGCCTCCCTGCAACCTCCTCGAGCTGCTCGCCCTGTCAGCTGGCAGGACTGTCCAGAGAAGGGTTTAGCAAATGGCAGCTGATGGAAAGCTTGCCCGCAAGCAGCCTGTCTGTTAGGTTTGAGCAGCCTTGGAGAGACCTGCCTGGGACCTGGTGCTGCTGCAGCAGAGGCGGTGTCCAGGGTGCATGCCCCACCAACACATAACCAGAGAGCATGTGTGCATCTAAGGAGCAGTAATAAGAAGCTGCAGAAGGTGTCTGGCTGTAGCTGTGAGGTCGCTGGGCTGGGGGCCGCAGGCAGGATAAGGAGCAGGTCCCCCATGGAACAGGCACTCCCCAGCGTGAGCTTCCTCAGTGGCTTGTGACCAGCATTATACTTGGCCTCGAAACATGGCAGCCAGCAGGAAGCATGTGGCTGTTCAGCCAATCTGGCTGGGACCAGGCCAAGCATTCCCAGAGATAAATCTTCATCTCCCTTGCAAGCTGTTTACCTTCCTTGGGCTAATATTAGTGATTCTCTTCCTGTTTTTGTCTTTGCTCATGTAAAATGATGAGGCTTTGACTGCTGTGTCCACTGCTGGTAATTGAGATGATAAATCTTCCTGCTGGAGTCTGGCTTTAATCAGAGCATTGTGTTTGGATGCGATTTAATGACTCTCATGCTGCTGAGTTTGGGCAGGACTCCGGAGAGGTGAGAGCCATTTATATGTCACTTGGCTTAACTGCTGCTTCCACTTTGCTTCCCCTCAGCTGGGAGTCACATTTTCAGCTCCAGCCTGTGATGTAGCTGCCGTGTCCGATGAGTGGTACTCCTGGCATGCCCCTGCTTTTTTCTTGCCATCAGAGCTGGGCTTTGCAGGCAACTGCGCCGACATCTCCAAAACCACCCTGCGCTTCACAGCCATGGCGTGAGTGCTGGGGAGCAGAATGGCCCATCCCGGTCTTCCATTCTGAGTTTGTTCTCCCAGTTTGCCAAGATAGCAAGAAATAAATTCCACCCCTGCCTCTTCTTCCTTGCTAATGTGAACATTTTCAATTCGGTGCTGTACCAGTGTGGTCTCGATGCAGAAGAGAGCAGGTCACACGCTGCGCACAGCAGCGTCCATGAGCTGTTTCTGCAGAAGCTGCAGAGTGCCTTTCTGCATGTGATGTCGCTGCATGGCCATGTGTGCAGGCAGGAGGGCAACTGCATGTGTGCCTCAGCAATGGTTGAGTTTGGGGCTTCACAGCAGAGGTCTGGGTGTAAAAATGCAAAGTGCTTTAGTGTGAGTTTGTGTAAGGGTCTGGTGGGGTAAGGACCGGATCCCAGTGCAGCAGTAACCTTTTCCTGCCATGGCATGGGTGGCCAAGGATCTCAGCAACCCCTTCCCATCACTGCGAGCACTGCTGCAAAGCTTTCAGCATTTGAGAGTAGCTTCCTGAGGCGGGTCGGTGTTGGTCCTGCAGAACCCAGGGAGAGGGCACGCTGCTGGTGCTCTGCATCCGAATGTTTAAGACAGCAATACTGTCCTGTTTGGATTACTCTCATGATCAGTTAACTTAAGAAAAACCACTTTGGGATGTGTCTGAAGGTTCAGTTGGTCTGTTTGAGTCTGCCTGTAGCACTGAGGCAAGTGCCACTGCTGAACATGGGAGCAATGGGTGGCAGAGCTCCATCTCCTGCCCCGGCAGGCTCCAGTGGCTCTGAAATAATTCAGCCTGTGTTGGCAAAGGCAGCTGCGAGTCCTCACCCTGAAGCTCCCGTAGTGCACTGCTGTGCTTCCAGCATCTCCCCCTTCTTCTGTGTATTTTCCATGTCTCTTTCAGATTAATAGCATTCCAGCTCCTGAAGGAAATGCAGAAAAATGGCATGTTTAATTTTAATTTAGGAAAGCGTTTAGGTAGCAGCCTAGTTTCCTCGCTGCTGTCAATCAGGTTTTCTCAAGGCTGACATCAATTAGTTTAAAAATATTGAATGTAATTTTGCCTGACACAACATATTGCAGCCACTGCAAAATATAATTTATTTTAGAAGAAGAAATAATTAAACTAATTTGCATGTCAGTCAGCTGAGCCGGGGTACAGAGGAGAGGCGCTGCAAGGGAAGGTGACTGGTTTTCCTCTCCCATCGCACTTGGCCCGGCCCGTGCAGCCTCCACTGCGCACTGGCCGTGTGCTGCTTGCAGAGCCCTTCCAGGTCATGTTTCTATGCCATCCCGTGGCCCCTGTCTACCCAGGACATTAGTTTCTGTGTGCTGCAGCATGTGAAGAGATGCATGCACACACTTGGTGTGTGCGTAGAGGAAGCTTTTGGCCTTGCACATCATGCCTTTCATCACAGGCGTACTCCAGCAGTCTGAATTGCACTTCTGACCATCATAAAATCAGTTTATGCCACATAGTTACAGAAAGCACCTCTCAGATGTTTTGGAGTTAACTTTTCTCAAATACATCTGACCATATTTTATATTTTCCACCCATAAATCCAGGTACTGGCTCAAAGGAAAGGGGGAAGTTGATAAGTAAAGCATTTGAGGAACCTTCAAATAAATTACAGTCCAGCCAAAATAAGAAGCCAATGTGTGCTTCACTGAAAGAGTAGAAAATCATGCAGTGATTGCATTTTTAGCCTTGATGTTCCTGGAGATAACAAATCTTAACCCTGTCACTGAGCCACGAGTAAGTGTGAGCCTCAGGGTTCAGCAGCTTCAGAAGGGGCAAAAGGAGAGGGGTTTTACGACAGGACAACCGTGCTTCAAGCTGTGCTCAGGGGAGTGGGATGTTAGTTATGGCTCTGGCAGGGGGGGCCGGGGTGGGTCCTTGGCACTGGGCCACGGCACATAGATGACCCCACTTGTGTGCATGCCATAAACCGTTCCTGGCAGCTGCTCACTGTTGATGTGGATGGGCCCAGGCCTATGGATATGTCCAGCTCTAAAAGTACTGGCCCTGCTGATGCGGCTGTGCTCAGGCTCACCCAGAGTCCAGCTTGAGCCCACAGAGCCGCCGGGGATGTGCCATGCCGAGAGGTCCTGGGGAGACTCGGCAGCGCTGAGATGGGCTCCTGCTCACGGCTCGGGCACTCTGGGGCAGTGCGGGAGGAGCTGCTCCTCCCGGTTGTGCTTAGGAGGGGAAAGAGATAAGGTCCTCCCTTCTCTTTTTGCCTTTCCTAATCGTTCTCTCAGCAGTGGCTCCAGGGCAACGCCAGCCTGCTCAGAGCTGAGCAGCAGGGATGGCTATCCGTCTGCCTGCAGGCTGGGAAGGGGGTGATGAGATGCTGTTGTCCTCCTTGCAGGAGCTGAGCCCTTTTTCCTCCTCATCTGTGGCCCCGTGGCCATCAGGCGCATCTTCTCCACCTCCCCCGGCTCCCTTCCCACCCCGCTGCCTCCCCCTTGCTCTCTCCCTGAAAGCAATTGCAGTTTACTTCACTGCACCAACATGCCTTTTAAAATAACACATAGTTCCAGGCTTTTAGTCACGACTTCTGCCTCCCTCCCCCAAATCTAATCACTAGAGCAGCTGGTCTGGGTGAGAGGGAGTGATAACGTGAGAACAGGGTGAAGGCAGCTCAGGGGAGGGGGCTTAGGTTCCTGGCTAATTATGGAGCAGCACTAAATCTCCCCTCCCCTGGGTTCTCCCCACCACCTGATCGGGGGGGCCAGCATTAATTTCATAGGCAAACAGGCAGCAGAGCTCCTGCCTGAGCAAGGGGAGAGGCATCGGGTCTGTCACAGTTGCAACCTCTGGGTAAAACAAAGGAGATGGAGTATGAGGGAGTTCTCATTTCTGGAAGCGCATGAGGTGCTTCAGAAAACATTAGGCTTTCCAGAGTGATTTATAACCTTACAGCCGAGGGCTCAATATACCTTTGCAGCATGTGCCTGCGGTGGAGCAGCACTGCAGTGAATGGAGCTGTAGATGCAATCCCTGTCCCGTGTGCCCGGAGCAGCACCAGTGGGCGCAGCCCTGGCCCAGCAGCGCCGTGCCCCAGGAGAGGGGAGATCAGGCTGCAGCCCCCTGGGCTGGTGAGTGTGGGGTGCCCTTGATCTTGCTGCATGACCCCCCTGCACCAGCTGGCAAACGGTGCCTGGCTCAGTTCAAGCTGCTGATGGCAACGCAAGAGCAGGTGTCAGTGTGCAAGGCCCGGTCCCAGGGCAGGAGCCTCCTGCACTGACAAGGCAGCGTTCACCCCCAGGTCACTTCCATGTGCTGGAGGTGCTCATGCCAGGTCTGATCACTGCCCTGTGCTCTTGGTTGATCCCAGGTCTTTCCCATCCTGGCTCTGTTCACTCACCTCTCAGCTGCTGCTAACCCCTGGGTTGTCAGGGTCAGGATCTGGTCAGGAGGAGATGTCATCACGCCCAGGTTTGCTCAGCTTTTCCAGGGGTAGATCAGGCCAACAGCAGTATTTTGGGAGTCCTTGTTACCCAGCACGGCTGCAGAGCAGAGCGGTGAGACTGCGGGTGCCCACGGCAATGGTCTGTGCTGTGGGCGCAGTGGGACCCTCTGTGCTGGCAGCAGCTGCGTGGCTGTGATGGCCTCTGGATGGGCAGGGTGAGGAGGGTTTGCTCCCTGCTAGCAGCAGATGGCACTTCCTGCTGAAGCTCCGCTTCTTTCTGTGTTTCAGATAATCACTCACAGGTGTCGAGAGCCTCCCTCCGTATTCGTATCCTGGACGTGAATGACAATCCACCTGAGCTTGCCACCCCATATGAAGCTGCTGTGTGTGAGGATGCCAAGCCAGGCCAGGTAGTGGGTATTCCCTAGCCCTTCTCCCAGGTTTCCATCAGTGCCTGCAGTGCTCTGGAAGATGCCAGCCTGCCCATTCTTCCCCTTCTGCCTGAACATCTTCCCATGCAATCACTGTCATGGCTTTGCTGGTGTTCTACAGCTAAGCCCATCTGTGGGGCAAAGGCTTGTCCCTTGCTGTGGCAGCAGGCAGTGATGCTCTGCTGGGCTGGACCTGCTGAGCAGGGCCCATGTGCAGGGCTGCGGAGGCAGCACTGACACTCACCTCTGCTTTCTCTCCACAGCTGATCCAGACAATAAGTGTTGTGGACCGTGATGAGCCTCAGAGCGGCCATCGCTTCTATTTCACACTGGCACCTGAAGCCACCACCAATCACCACTTTTCTCTGCTGGATATCAAGGGTAAGCCCTGCTGCACCCTTCCCAGTCCTGCTGCCTGTGGGCTGGGTGGCACTGCTGGCCATGGGGAGGGAAGCAGAGCTGTGGGCATATGGTCCACCTATGCCGGATGGAGCTGAGGATCCTCTGGGCACTCCACAAGGCTCCTTGCCAACCTGGAATGGTAGGACAGGTCAGCTAGGAGTTTGGGTTTCCTCAGGGAGGCTCTGCTAGCTTCCTTCTCTGCTGCCGAAGCTCCTAAAGCTCCTCTTGCGCTGTCTCATCAGGCGTTGTGTTTTCAGGGCTCTTGGTCCCTTTCTTGATGCAAAATCTCCAACCTGCCTGAAGGCAAGGACACGATGTGGATTTACAGATGAACATGCTCCCATTTTGAGCATTGTGATTTATCTGTCTCCAAAGTAAATCCTGGAGTGCCGGTCGTCCCAGGTCTGCTGCGTGGGTGGGCAGCCCCTGTGCCTCGACACAGGTTCGGGAGCCTGCAGCAGCCGTTGGGGTTATTTGGGATATGACCAGAAGAGCCAGATCCCCTGTTAGGCGTTGTCTGGGATGTGGCCAGCAGAGCTGGATCCCCCATTAGGTGGTGGCTCAGGAGTATCATTCCTCTGGGAAGCTCCCGGTTCTTTGCACCTCTGGGCTGGTGGGCTCCCCATGATCCCAAACTGCCAATGTAACCAACAGGCTGTGACGCAGGTTTTTTCTGGCTAAGCCCTCACTTGTGGACTGCAGGGTCAGGCTGCATGCGTGTGGACAAAAGCAACCCAGAAAAGTTCTTATCAGGCTGCTTCCTATTTTTGACTGGGATTTTGGGTGAATTTAGGTGCTGATTGCAGCAGTAAGTACAGCAGGGACCCTTGTAGATACTGGGATTTTATCCAGCCAGATGTGTACTTTCTTGCCAAAGGAGCCAGCCCAGATGGAAACCAGCAAATCACATTAAAATACTTCTTTGTTTTCTAAACTCTTTTTTCCTATGTTTTTGCAGTTTCATCTATCAAAAGTCTGGTTTAGTTTGTTCTGAGCTTATCAGAGGAGCCTTCTGCTGACGTAAGATCGTGCTCGCTTACTTTGCGTCAGCATTATTAGGGATAGTCAAAATGGAATTTGCACCAGAAAGCTTCAGACACAGTCATAGAATTACCAGTAATGCTTTGTGTCCTAAAAAGTGCCACTGTCCCTGACCCAAGTCCCTCCCTGCACTCGCGGGCAGCTGTTCTCACAAGACCTTTGCTTCTTACCATCTAAGCAAGCTTAAATCCTTTGGAAGCTTCTGCCCCACGCCCAGTGATTAACTTGCTCAGAAGGACCTTGTGAAGATGTGCTTAAGCGCGCCTTATCCCACCCTGCTGCCTATCTGCACCCAGAGCTCTCCAGAAGCCCTGAGGAGTGCGGCGCTGCACTCGCTGCTCTGAGCCGTGGCTGGTTCTGACCCCAGAGCCGTGGCTGCTGCTCCACCTGCCCAGCAGGAGGGACCTGTCCGGGCTCAGTGAGGGCTGCCTGGCTCCCGGTGCTGCACTGGCACCCAGCAGCCACCCGGGAGCGGGCGCTGCAGGAGGGTGCAGGACATGGGCTCGTGCGCTGCCGCCTCCTCCAGAGCTGCTGCTCTCTTGAGAGGGATGAGGCTGTCGTTGCACCTTCGTGCTAAACGATCCCACAAACTCTGCATGTGGTGCAACACTGCATAAAATGAGTGAAAGCTGGCATCACCTCCCGCCTTCTGCTCTTGGGAAAACAAATGCTGTTGCTGCAGGGTTATTCCCAGGGTGCTTGGAGACCCTCCCAATTGCCAAGCAGTGTTCTCTTCCACGGCAAGAGGAGGCAGCTGCCTGTGCAGATGGAGGCACCCCTCAGTTCTAACATGCATGTGTTTTAGTGCCATCTCTCTTCTTTTGATTCCTTCCCCCTAGTCTATTGAGCACCTAAGTGTGCTCACCTTCGCTCCCTGCCCTCCTGGGTTCCTTTGCTGTATCCTCTTTTGTTCCTCCTCTTGCCTCCCTCTTGTGCGTTCGCCCCTCTTGCACTTGGCTCTACTCCTCCATATAAATATCAGTGGTGACAAACTGCTACCACCAGCCCATCTGTTTCTTCATACAAATTTGTAGCCAGTTTTGAAACGTGATTTATAAATATTGCTTTTGCAGCCAAGGAGTGACACTGATGGATGTCAGCACAGATGGATTCTCTAAGCTTTGCTTAAATCCTCTCTTTTGCTTTGCACCTACTTCCCTCAGCCCCTGCAAGGCAGCAGAAAGCCATCTCAGGAGGGTGACTTGTCCTCAGTGTGGTAGAGATCAGCATCTGCTTGGGAATGCTCCTGTTACCGTTCTTCAGGCAGGGCAAGAGACCCAGGCTGTGGCAGGGCTGGCAATGGGGAGCACCAGTGGCTGCAGCACTGCTGGGCCCTTCGGGGGCTCCTTATGGAGTGTGGAGGAAGCCTGCAAGGGTTTTGGAGAAAACCCAGGGTGATGGATGGGGCAGCCTGTCCATCAGGTGATGAACTTGAGGATGGAGTACCTGCTGGTAAGTGGGCATATGTGGTGGTCACAGGGCAGGTCTGCTGCAGCCTGATACATCACGTTATGGTCACAGTGCTGCTGCTTGCCCAGACCCCACTGGGTCAGGTCCCACTGCAGCCAGAACAGCTCAAAGTAGGGGTGGCCATTGCAAGGTGCCTGCAGTGAACATCTGCAGCCCCGTTCGTCACCTCCCAGCAGCACCCAGAACTTCCTCTGATGCTCCAGTTCAGGGATACAGGAGCAAAAGGTGACCTGGTAGGAGATTGCACTAGCTGGATTAGAGCCACTTTGCATGAGTCAGGCTTTTAGCAACACTACCATTTCCTGTGGGTCTCTCTCGTTCCTTGATCTTGCTCTATCCAAGGGAGTGCTCAAGCACTTCCTAATTCATCAGGCAAGGAATAAATGTGTCATGTGTGGTAACTACAGCCACGATCCAGAAGGAAGATGCCCAGCAAATTAAGGGCCTTAAGGAAGAGATAAAACTGGAAAAGCTGACCTCACCCAGCTCCAGTTGGTGCAATTCCAAAGGCATTCACCATCCTCTGCCTCCCAACGTGCCTTTTGCTGCATCTTTCTGGCCTGAGAAAATTGATTACAGCAGGATCAAAGGCGATTAAAGCCTGAAATCATATTCTCCAAGAAATGCTAATTGTGTTGGAAGGGATGGTAGAAAGCATCCAAGGCCAGCAACCTGGAGGGGGTGGTAGATAATATGGAGTGACACATGGAGCTACTGACTCCAGAGCTCAAGGGCCGGGCAAGCAGATGTCTGAACTCTCTACAGGTCTCATTAAGAGCATGTAGCGGGTGATAGAAGATCAGAAAATCCTAACAATCAAAAGCAAAATGTTAGGATTCCAGGATTGCCTCAGGATAGAGGAAGCCTCCTCCAGCCCCACAGGGATGTTGTTTTTAGCTTGAGCAGTTCAGACACAGGTCTCACAGTGAGGTGAGAAAGAGCGTCGAATCTCTGTGGGGCTGAGCAAAGGCAAAGAGCAGGAGTGGTGTGGTCTGGCCCAGAGAACCTGGGAGAAGCAAGAAGCAAAAGAGAAGAATCAGATTATTCTCCTGCAGCTGCTCCTGCCTGGGGCCGGAGGGGTCTGCGCTCACCTCCCTGGAGCCAGCGTGCCTGGGCACTGGGGCTGCAGAACGGCTGCCGGAGCAGGGAAAGGCACATGCTGGTGGGGCCTCGGAGCATGGGAGAGGGCAGGGATGTCGAAATCCAAACTGGAGGTAGCTTGCTCCCTTCTGGTCTCCTAACACTGTTCAAGATTGAGTTATGAGAAGGATTTATTGTTTCTATCTTTGAAGCTGCCAAGAGCCTCTTTGGAGAGGGAGTCTGAGAGACAGAATTACTGTATTGCTCCTAGAGTAGCACCAGAGTATATTGCATTCTTGAGCTTTCCTCTTGCTTCAGTATTGACTGGTCCCTGCATTCTTGACTCATCTTGGTTTCTGGCTTGTCTGCTCCTCAAAGCAGGCAGAGATGCCATCTCCTGTCCGTTGCACAAGGTGATAATGATATGACATGGGATAACATCACTGTGTGGTCAGGAAGAGGGTGGCATAGGAAACCTGCAGCGGAAATGTCAGTTTGTGCAGCAAGATGGCAACAATAGGAAAAGATTTGGCTTGAGGCTTCAGAGAACACACGGCATGACCTTTAGAGTGGTGTGACCATAGCACAAAGTGCAACCTTGGAAAGACAGGCCAGGAAAGCATAAATGTGGTGATTCAAACGCATCTGTGCAGGAAAGCTGTGGATTAACATCTGCTTGAATGTCAGTACCACCACCTGGGAAAAGCTGTTCCTCAACCTCATGACCCCAGAACTGGACTTAAGAGAAAGCTGCTACAGAGGAAGAGATGGGAGAGGCCGCCAGGCCACGCTTGCCTGGCTTTCCACAATGACTCAGGCTGTGCTGATACAAACAAATGTGCACCAAGACACGTTCTGAAGCAACTGCCTTCGGTCAGCAGCATGTAGAAAAGCAACTGCACTGACAGAAATTACACTGTTTCATAGGAGGTTTGGATGCATTTTCCCAGATCTGGGCAAAATTTTCTTTACGTCTGTGGTCAAATAGACTACTCTGCATGGCAGCAGCAGTGCTTTTTCTGGAGTATCTCAGAAGGAAATACAGAAGTTTGGGAATAACAGGGGTGTAACTATGGAACAGAGAAGACAGTTATCCAGGTGCTTAGGAAGCCTGGGAACAGTGGTGGCCAGCAGGGAGGTAGCTAGAGCCATCCCAGCACCTGAAGTGGACTGGTCTCAGCTGGACTGGGGTCTGACTGGCCAGCCTTGGTAAAGCAACATCACAGGTGAAGGTGTGAAATTCCTGTGGATCTCCCTCCTGTTGGAAGTGCTCACATCACCTTGTTCAGGAGAAAATGGTATTTGAAATAGTGTTTTGTAGTTGTAATGTTTCTCCCTCTCCCTAGCACCAAGTTTGGGGTTACGGGGCAAGACTCAGCCCCTCCCGAGCTGAGGTTTCTCGGAGCAGAGCTGTCTGTTCTGCTGCTGATATATTTAAGTACTAGCTGCTTTATTTTCACTTTGAGAGTTCAGCAGTGAAAATATTTCTTCTTCCCCTCCTTGGCGGTGAGCGGGCTCAGCAGCGCGATGTGCTGCCTGAGCAGGCTCAGCTGAGCTGAGGTTAGTGGCTGCCTCTCTGCGACTTGCACATATATTTCCCCTTGATTCCTAGAGATTGTTTCTAAAAATACAGTGTGCCTTGTGGCAGGTCCCTCACAGGACCTGGAGTTGGCTGTGAACAGAAGGGGAGTTGCCAGGCTTCTGCTGTATTTCCAGGGAGGTGAAGAGCTGGAGGTGCACCAGCATTTACACAGCGCTGGAGGGATGCTCCCCGGGCAGCTGCGGGAGCTCCCGAGCACAGGGGTTTTATCACAGCCAGGCCAGACACAGGCTGAGCAGCACATGGAGGTACTGGGCTGTGTGTCAGGGCTCCTCTGACCCCCAGCTCAGGCTTAGCTACTTGACTGCTGTGGTGGTGCCAGCAAAGGCGAACTTCCTGGGCCGAGGGCCAGAGCCTTGCTCACGCACGGTGAGGTGATCTGTCCCATTTGTCCTGTGGCTTTATCTCCCCTGGTTCCAGATGCCCAAGGGTTATGTTTAGCTGGGCAAGCTAGGAGTTAGTCCTTGGCCTCTTGCTAACATGGTGCCATTAACGTTATTTGTATCTGCCTCCTATGCTGCAGCTAGCTGATCGAGCAGCACCCAGTGAGATCTGGTTACCTTTGTGTGAAGGATTAGCATAACAATAATTATTTTCCTCTCTCATTCTTGGTAGGTAGGTAGACTCTGCTGCTGGTGCTCCCCAACAGCTATGCCAGTTGCCTCTGTGCTGGTGCCACATCTCGGACAAGGTGGCCATGTCCTGCAGGACCTCGTGGCTGCTCAGGTAGAGAGTTGGTGGTCCCTGCCTTCTGTATAGAGAAGCCAGGCAATGCGTATGGTGCAGAAAGATTGTGCTCTCCACTCTGGGTGATCCCCTCCATATGCTGGGGACACTGCAGCACTCAGATCACATCCGACTCGAAGCATGGGTCAGTGCTGGGTGTGCAGCCTTGCAGGCAGCAAGCTGACGTTGCATGAAGTGTCTCTCTCTGAGGCAAATTGTCCCCAGATCGACTCATGCAAGCATTTGCCTTATGCTGTCTTGTGCTCTGTGCTCCTAAGGATGTTGCCTGCCTGAAGTCTTCTGCTGTGAGCAGGGATAAGTGAGGTTACCCGGAAAATTCCTTTAGTGGATAAAAGATGCTACATCCAAATGAAGAGTTTTGTCTAGTGACCTGCAGCACGGTTCTGTGTGCATGAGTAAGATCTGGTTTTGAGTATCGCCCTTGTGGCGTTCACTGCAGCCTCCTGATGTTGCCTGGTGTGGTCTTCTCTCCAGTGTCCTTGCCTTTCCCACATTGAGCTCTTCAAGGCAGACCGGGCTCTGAGGTGAACTGAAGAGATGGCTTTCTCCATGTCTCTTTTATGGTGGAATCAGCTCTCCCCAGCTGAAAGGCTCCACTCTCCCTAGCAACACAGTTGTATTCTGGCAACACAGAAAACTCTGGTGGGCTGAGTCCAGAAACCTGACAATAGGAAGCAGCAACTGTTATTTAGCACCATGAGAGCTCAGTGCTGTTCTAGGCACCAGCCTGTTCACAGCTTCCTCCCCTCTGGGCACGGACAGCCCATCTTCCTCGTTCTTGCTGCACTTACCCGTGCTGGGCTGCAGCACATGCTGGGGGAGCACAGATTGCCCCAGCTCCTCCTCTTCCAGGCTGCCCTGAAGCAGAGACCAGCCTTCCCCCAGCCAGGGGCAGAGGGGCTCTGCTCCGCTCTGCTGCAGCTGCAGCACCGAGGGATCTGCCCCGCTTCCAGGTGGGCGTCTGTCTCCCTGCTCTGCTCTTGCCTTGCTCCTGTCCCTTCTGTGCCCGCATGCTCCCGTGCAGCACCCAATCCATACAGCAATTTCCGTGGTGGCAAGCAGCCCACGAGCCAGAATTAGAATAGATGTCTTTTCCAATCGAAAAGCTGACTGATACAGAAAGGGGCCAGTCCAGCATAAATCAGGTGCAATGAGGAGAAAGTCTGTAGACAGCAGCACCTCTCTCTGAGTGCACCAATCTACCTTTTATTAGATAAAGACTGCAGACAGTCAGCAGCAACTTCTGGCTGCAATTGTTCAACTAGTATTCAATCCCTTTCCTGCCCATTCAGGCTGGCAGTAAGTAGCACACATGAGCAGGGAGCTGAGCTGATTTTCAGTCCCTGTTCCTACCCTCCCTGCTCCAGGTTGTCTGGGCACAGCTGCTGCTTGGGTTCATCTCTGGCACTGGGGCCCTGGAGGGTCCCATGAAGTGGCCATGTTAAGGGGATCGTAATGGGTTTTGCTGTGCCGGCTGAGCCCCTGAAACTGCAGGGTTTGAGCAGATGGGGAGGAGGATGCTGGCTTGGCTGGGAGGCTTGGAAGGAGCTCTGCCTGCTCCTCAGTAAGTGACAGAGGGTCCTAGGGTCCTCCAGCTGAGGCAGGACCCTTCACCCACAGCTCTTGGGTTTGGAAGCAGTGAATTGTCTACTCTGGTCTCCTGTCAGCAACCGATTTTTATCCTTATTCCTGCCCTGTGCCACTCTTTGAGGGTCTTCTGGAAGGTTTTTCCTTCTCTCTACTCCTACTGCATTGTCTGTCAGCACGGCTCAAGCACCCGCGTGCTGCTGCTCTTGTGCTGCGCTCGCCGTGCGCTGGGGAGATGCTGGGCTGCCCTGAGGGACCTGGCCAAGGGGCATATGCTGGAGCAGAGCTGGCTGTCCCTGGCTGCTTGGGTTGCTGCAGTGCAGGGGAGCCTCAGGCTGGCTCCCTGCTCCCCTGTGGTGGAGAGGACGGAGGCCCCATCCCCTCTTGGTGTGGTTGCTGGTGTTGGTACAAACAGCCGCTGATTGTCTTGAGCACGGGGGAGCTCCTGGCAAGTCCTGCTGGCTGTGCTATGGGAGTGATTTGGCTGTGGGTTTACTTGTTCCCTGCAGACAACACGGCTGCGGTGCACACACAGAGAGTGGGCTTCAATCGCCAGGAGCAGGATGTGTACTTGCTGCCCATTTTGGTGGTGGACAGTGGCCCCCCTGCCCTCAGCAGCACAGGGACTCTGACCATCCGCATCTGTGGCTGTGACAGCAGCGGGGCCATTCAGTCCTGCAACAGCACAGCCTATGTTGTGTCAGCTACGCTGAGCCCTGGGGCCCTCATCGCACTGCTGGTGTGCATCCTCATCCTGGTTGGTGAGTGCCTGCCTGTCCCCCAGCCTCCTCCTGTTCTGTCCATCCGCTTTCCATCCAGCATCACACAATGAGCACAGGCCACAGGCATGGTGCAGGCTCCTCTGCTTGCTGTCTCCTTGCTGGTAGCTGCAGCGTGGGCACAGGAAGCCTGGCCCTGCCAGCAGGTGACCATCGGGAAGCTCTGGTGTGCGCTGGGCTTGATGGCAGTCAAAGCAGGGCTCCCTGTGCACAGCTGCATGCTGCTGCCCCACGGGCACCGGAGGGCTGCCGGCTGACTGCCGTGCTGTGCCACAGCAGGCGTCCTGCAACACATGGGGTACTTGTGTGTCCCAGGGTGGTGGCCAGTGGCGGCCCATGTGGGATGCATGGTTGTACTCTTGCCTTGGATGGCTGGGTCAGTGTTAGAGTGTGCGTGAGCTTTTCACCCTGTGAAAGCTGCTGGCTGCCACTGACATGGTGGCACAAGCTTGTGCTGGGCCACCACGGGATGGCATAAAGGTGCAGGGGAAGCGTGGGCTTGTGTGCACGTGGGAAGGGGCTCTGAAAGGGGTGTTGCACTGTCCTCAGGTTTAGCGTAGGGCACCTGATGGACACTGCTGCTGAAAGCCCTTCGGCACCAGTGCTGCTCTCAGCTGACTTCTGGGCTGTCCAGACAGCCACTGGCTCGTGGCAGCCAGCTCATTGTTCAGTGAAGTCTCCTCTCCTTGGCATATCTCTGCTCCCCGCCTCCTGCTGTGTCTCCGTTTAGAAAGCCCTTTCCCACAGGGTGCACTTTACACTGGTTTCATTTTCTGACGCAGCGCAAACAAATTTCTGCCTAATTGCCCAAACGAATAAAGTGCACATCGGTGCTTTAAAGGTGATGGGATGAATGGATGATGATCCAGGACACAGCTGCGGCTCGCTGCTCAGGCTCTGTGCCATCTGCTCCACATTCACCCTCCCAGCTTTTGGCTGCTGCTGTGATTCATGCACCCCCTTTACCTACTCATCTTCTGTAGAATCCATCCGTTTGTCTGTCCAGCCGTGTGTCCATCCATCTCTCCCTCCTGTCTCAGTGGTCACGCTCCACGGGAAGGGAAGCTCCTAGTCCACAGTGGAGCCAGGGCAAACCTCCCGAAGCTAGTGAGACAGCACATGCTACTTGATGAGCCTGGCTGGCAGGAGCCAGTGCTCTGTGCCCGCCAGCTGTGTGCACAAGCCCCTGTGCCCATCTGACCATCTCTTCCTTTCCCAGTGCTGATCCTTCTGATCCTCACGCTGAAGCGACACCACAAAAGCCACCTGACATCTGAGGATGATGAGGACATGCGGGACAATGTCATCAAATACAACGATGAAGGGGGTGGTGAGCAGGACACAGAGGCCTATGACATGTCAGCCCTGCGCAGCCTCTACGACTTCAGTGAGATCAAAGGCGGTGACGGAGGGGGGATAGCAGGAGAGGGGGGCTTGAGCAGAAACTCGGCCTCCGAGCTCCATTCGCTGCCGCAGTGGGTGCAGAACCCGGACCTGGACTTCTCCGTGTTCAGAGACTATATCTGCAGGAAGGTGGAGCAGGCGGACGAGGACCAATCTGTGCCGCCCTACGACTCGTTCCAGACCTATGCCTTTGAGGGCTCAGACTCCCCCGTGCCCTCGCTGAGCTCCATCAACACGTGGTCCAGCAGCTCGGAGCAGGACTTCTCCTACCTGGGGGGCTGGGGGCCGCGTTTCCGGCAGCTGGCAGCGCTGTACGCGGGGCGCAGGGGCGAGGAGGACGCCGATGCCTCGTAGCCATCCCGCCACCCCCTGTGAGGTGCCGGCGGCTCCTGGACCGGGCTCCATGCCAGGAGGGCGCAGCCTGTGCCTCCGGACTGGCGGTGCCGAGGGGATGGAGTGATGGTTGATGGGCTCCTTGGCACCTGCCTCCTGTTCATGGCACCTCCACACAAGAGGCTGGCATTCCCAAAGGAGCCACTGTGGCAACAACATCTCCTTAATACTGGTCTCTGTTAAAGCACTACACATTAATTTCAGAAAGAGAAAATCTAATTCAGGAGAGTTTGCAGAGGGTTTCTGCCCCACAAATTATCATTTAAATTAATCTGTTCAGTGAGCCCTTTCCAGGAGAGGAAGAGCAAACTGGGAGCCTTTTGTTGTCTAAATTGTTTTTGTCACTTGAGTCAGAGCATTTGAAGTGCTTTGATTTCTTTAAGAGCTTTCCTTGCAGAGGGAAGCAAGCTTTTAGCTTCTCTTCAGCTTTTCCCCACAAGTTCTCTCACTGTTTGGAGTCCTCCTCTGTGTCCATGCGCTCCTCAGCAGCACCCAGCTGCTGGTGCAGGGCGGAGGGAGCGTGTGCTGGGAGTGCGTGTCGTGGATCTGGGCTCCAAGGTTACGTTCTGCACTAGAGTTCACTTCGAAACACGCGTCACCTCTAAATGCGATTGGATCGCCTCTCAGTTCTTAGACCTTTCTTGTGGTTATCAAAGACACTCGTGACTTGAAGGGGCTCTCTCCCTCCCTCCCTGCACTGCAGACATTGTTTGCAAGGTCCTGATGTGCTCCATGGCACTGGTGATGGACAGGGACATCCCCCATCACCACCAAGGCATAGGGGGTGCAGAGCAGCACTTACCCAATGGGCTCTGCAGCCCCTCAGCAGGCTGGGCCTGGTTCTGCAGGGCTCTTAGCCAGGCACCA
Source organism: Psittacula echo (assembly GCF_963264785.1). Lineage (NCBI taxonomy): Eukaryota > Metazoa > Chordata > Aves > Psittaciformes > Psittacidae > Psittacula > Psittacula echo. The sequence goes on along the minus strand of NC_137747.1, from coordinate 10,125,733 downwards.
GCTTCCTACCAAACACCACGGGCTGCACAGGGCAGGGGCAGGATGTAGGGGCACCCTGGCCTCCAGTGGTAGGGGAGCTGTGTCCTGGCTTGAGGACCATGCTGCAGGGTGCGAGAGAACCCCAGCTCCTGGTTTGGAGCAGTAATTCCTGTTTACACCCAGCTGACAGCAAAGCATCACCACTGGTGACAGAAAAGCCATCCCCAGGACATGTGCACAAAGCCAGATCCTGCTGGTGCTGCTGCATGGCCGAGCTGGTTGCTGCAGGCTGGGCAGTGGGCCTGTGACACCACAGGGTGCCCGGTGTGTCCTCAGCCTGCCACATTGCCCTGCAGAAACTGGTACAAGCTCCCACGGCGGGGGCTGCCTTCACAAGCGATTTATTTCAGGAGGCAGGTCAGGAGGAGGCTGGCGGGATGTGCCATTGCTCCTCCGGCTCCAGATGATGCTGGAGGAGAGCACTCCCTGCCCTGCGCCTGTCCAGCCTGCAGACTCCCGCCGCGGCAAATCGAGCAGTGCATTGAGCAGCACCCTCGGGCAGCTCTCGGCCGTGCTGGAGAGTGCAGCTCCTTATCTGTGCACGCTGGGGAAAAAAATCAATTACATCATTGATAGGTAACTGATAAGGTCACCCAGGCCTGACACATCCTGGGCTTGTCATTGGGTTTGTCCTTTTAGTTTAGCCACAGAGAGTGTTTTCCTCTCCTTGGAGAAGGTTTAACTGTAAATGTACAGCATGTTCATTTTGTTCATTTTTTACTGTGTTTTGTTTCCTGGCTGCTGGTGTTGGTCCCTTGGCTGCAGCGCGAGACCTGACAGCAGAGAGGGGCAGGACACATCTTTGCCATGGCTCCTGCCCACTGCCCCCATGTCTGCCCACACAGGAGCTGCAGCTTGGCTTTCATGCTGGGACCAGGAGCTGCTGCTTCTCAGGGTCTCTCCGCTCCCCCCCAAAAGAGGCAGCAGGTGCCTGCTGCTGGCACCCATGCCCTGGGTGCTGCTGGTTCACTGTGATGATGCTGAGGAGGCAGCGGGGCTGACAGGCTGCTTCACACTGGCTCTGGCTGCACTGCCCCGGAGCAGGAGAATGGAGAAAGACCCTCTCTTTCCTCAGGAATGTGTTTGTGTTTTCCCTCCAGGCTGAAGAGCTGTGCCCGAGCCCCTCCAGAGCTGGCCCTTCCTCTAGCAAAAGTGTTGTGCAATAGCAAGACTCTGTCCATAGGAGATGGGGTCTGACAGGGTACATGTTTTAGCAACCCTCCCAGCAGGTTACTCCCCATCCCAACCAGGCAGTCCATGCACGTGCACCTGCAGTTTCATTTCTGTTCCCACATGTGAATCGGAGGAGCACGGTGCCCTGCGCTTCCTGCGCCCCGCACACAGCAGGAGGAGCTGGTGGCTGTCAGGGCAGCTGATGGAATCACTTCGGGTTTCTTTCTCTACCCAGATCAAATTAGAAGGTTGATTTCCTCACCCTTGTTATTTTTTTCAAGGTCTTTGTGGGACCTGGAAATAAATTATTCCTTGTCGTCTAGCCTGAGTCTTATTGCCTCATTCTGTCCTTTTTTTGTTTCCTCATGTTGCACTGCCAACGTGGTCCCACAGGGCCATGCCAAAGGGACAGGGCTGGCTGCTCCCACAGCACGTTCCCACTGGCAGAATGCTGTTTCTCTGGCTTCTTCCCATTTTTCACTGAAATGCTCATCAGAAAAAGCATCTTCAAGAGAAGGATCAGTTTTTCTGTCTGAATTTGAAGTAAATGATGAAAAAAAAATGCCCTTGGCTTTCTCCATCTCTTCAGAAGGAGAAAGTTAAGTTGTGCTTTGAGTGGCACAAGGTCCTGCATATGTGTTCCAGGCTGGCAGTGCTGGCTGCTGCCCTGGCTACGCCCAGCACCAGGGTCTAAGCTGCTACAGCCAGTCCCAGAAGCTGGGAGGGGGTTAGCATCCTTCATCCTGCAGAACAGCAACAGATAGAACAAGAGGCAAACTGCACACCAAATGACAAGGTCTGATGATGTATCCTCATGATCTTCCTTTCTCAGCCAACAGAGTTCCTTAATGTTCTTTAACAAGTGCATCTTTAGTGTTGTCTTGAAGTCACGGGCAGCCTCGTAGCTCACCAGCCGACCACTCACAAGCACTCATTCTGGTCATCTTCTTCCCAGCTTCAGTTCAGCTGAGCACTGTCAGCGGGTTTGGTTGCCATGGCCTGTTCTCATGTTAGTAATGGTGTGAATTATGGCAATGTTCAGTTACTGACTGCAGCAAAACAACCTCCTTCATACTCAGTTTTAATAGTGAAATGATGCAAATAAATGACACTCTAGCTTGACCACAGATAAATCAATTGCTGGTGGTTTTCTTGAAGGCAAGGGACTGGGGAATGATCCACCTGCTAACGTACTTCAACCTCCCTGGCCCAGGCCAGTGGCTGCGCATGTTCTGGCACTGTCAGTGGGGACAGCACACTGTGGAGGGCACGTGCGGCACAGAGAGGGACCTGCAGTAAATTCAGCGGGGCATCAGTGTAGGTCAGCAGATAGCACAGGCAGAATTTAAATCTCTCCATAAAGCAACAGTCATTGAAGTAGCATCTTGCAGTCCTTGCTACAAAACAGACTTACTGATCCCTGAGGTCTTTGAGCATTTCCATATCATTCACCATCCCTGTGCCTCCACTCCCATCCTGCTCCCATGATTATTCACTAAATGCTATGGAAGAAGCATCTGGTAACCTTTGACAGCAGCAGTTAGAGGGATGCTGCAATAGAAGAGGGAAGTCTTGAGGTTGGAGGCTTTCCAGACAGGCAAGGTGAGCTGCCAGACCCCAGACATTCTTCGCATAGTTGCAGCGAGCGCCTCTATAGCTGCCAGCCGAGAGGAGGCCTTTTTGAGAGCATCATTGTTAACTTCCCCTCAGAGCAAGTGTGTCCGCAGCGCACTCACTGCTGTATGCTTCAGGGTCTGCTGTTTGCAGAGAGATGGTGATGGTTGCTATGGGTTTGCACCCCAGGTTTTCAGGCTCTTGGCAACAAGAACTCTAATGTTCCAGCTGCAGCCAGCACAGAGGTGTGCTCTCTTTGAATCCTGCTGTCCATCTTCAGGCACCCGAACAAGCAGCCTTAGTTATCTTGGGACTCAGGGGATCAGGTGGAATGGATTGTCCTAGGAATTCCCCACTGACAGAGGAAGTGCCTGCAGTTAGTGTGCTCCTAACAAAGGAGGTAACAAGTGCCTAGCATTAAGTGTGATGAGTCTGGGCCATGCAGACAGACTTGATGCTTGATACAGTGGGGGAATGGAGAGAGCTCAAAGCAACAAATTGCCAGCCAGAACCAGACCCTTAACTACGAAAGAGGAGGATTATTGAGAGCTCTGATTGCAGAAGCATCTGTGAAGATGTTTTAAGAGCTCTGTGCCCCTCAACACAGCCCCTTTTGAGAAAATTTTTCTATAGCACTTTCTCTCTCTTCAGCAGAGGCACAGCAACCTCTGGCTCCTTGCTGGGCAGGTTGATCTCCTCGCTTCTGCAGGAGAGGAAGCCAGTCCTGCTCTGTGGGCTGGTGTCCATTGCAGCGCTGTCCCGGATCTGAGCTGGCTGGGCAAACCCAGGGGCTGCTCTGCTTGTGAGTGTGAAGATTCTTCTTCCAGGTCATTTTTCTCACACCAAAGACACCCCAGGGGTACAGCCCCATGAGCCAAGGGCTCCCAGCTCGTTAATGACACCCAATTTGTCTGCATGAAGTGGGGCAGGGTGTGCACAGAACAGGCAGTAGCTAGGCAGAGCAGACTCGGGTAGGAGCAAAGTAGGTGTGTGTGGATGCAACTGCTGCATCCTCAGAAGGTGATGGCAGCGGCTGAACCTGGCCGTGCTATGCCCTGTGTGCTGACACCCGCAGCTCTGGGTGTTCCTCTGCCTGAAGGAAGTCTGCTGCAGGTGGCTGCTTTGCCAGAGCAGAGCATGGCAGCCCCAGTGGTGCTGCACTGTCAGTGTTTTTGCCAAAGAGCAGCTGCTCCCTGGGTGCCCGGGCTCCTGCGATGCTCTGCATCCTTCCGTAGGGCTCCTTCCACATGAGTCATCCCCTCAGCACCCACCCTAAGGCAGGACCCTTGCCACACGCGATGCAGCCTGTGGCCGTCTGCTGGCAGAGGACGGTGGCATTTGCCACTACCACCCTCTGAACGAGTTCTGCAAGGTGAGTGCCCCTCTGCTATGGGCAGCAGCTGGATGCTGCAGCTCCCCTCCTGGCCCCAGCACAGGGACACTGCAGCGGTCACCTCTAACGCTGTCACTCCGCTCCACGGCAAGCTCCAGAAGGCAAAGTGTCCGAGCCACCTCCAGAGAGTTATTTACAAAAGATGGATGTGATCCACTGGGATTATTAAGGGGAAATGAAAAAAGGGCAGTGATATCTGCACCCCCAGGAGAAAAATACATCTCTGGTAACTGAGTGCAAGTAAGGCTGTGTAAGCCTCCACCTCCTGTGCGCGTCAGTAATATACTGCTTGGGAAGGTGATCACTTCTCCCCATATCCTCTGAGGAAGCTGATCTGTCACTAGAAAGCTGACTCCTTTAACCACCTCTGCCACAGCTAATGTCACAGCTTCTTGCATCTTTTCATTTACCAAGCCCATGAGCTTCCTTTAGAGTTGGTATCAGACTCACACTGCTCAGCATATCTGAATTTTGCATTTCTGGTCGCTGTGCTCAGTGCAAAGACAGCAGCCGTGACTTGTTAAGGGTTTCTTGCTGTGCTGCGTGCTCCACTTTGTGCTCTCTCCTTGCTGTGGCTCCACTGCCTCCCAGCCCATCCCAGGAGTGTTTCCAGCATCCCGGAGGTGACCTAGGCTTGTGGTCTGCAACAGCAGGTATTCCTCCCGCTCACTGGCAGGGATGGGACCGAGTTTCCAGGCAGCTGTCACAGCTACTTGTTGCCACAGCCAGAGAAGCTAGAGAGAAAGATCATTGAATTTTGCTTGGCCTCGGAGTCTTGCTCCTGGCTGCTCGGCCTATGGGGCTGAAACTTGTCCCTCGTCCTGTGCACACACCAGGGCACGCTGTGGGGACGGGCACTGCTGCTGCCAGTGCTGCTCCCCCTCAGGACCTGGTGCTGGTGTTCCCAGCAGCTCAGACAGCCCCAGGCTTGTTCCCAGCCTCGTGAATGTGGATTTAATGACTGTTCTTCAAATTCTTAGGGAAAGACTTTGGCCTTCGCAAAGCCGGATCCAGCACAGGTGGGCAGAGTGGGAAGCAGTCGGGATACATGGCTATTGCACCAATGCAGCCAAGCAAAGCCAGGGCCCCTGTGCAGTATTTGCACAGCCCCAGCTTTACACAGCCTCAATCCCACCGCCTTTGCTGCTGCCCCCACCAAGGCTGGAACAGAGGTGTGGGGAATCAGCATCTGGTGTTCAATGTCATGATGCTGGGCAGCAAAGAAGGATGGAGATGGGAGCGGGAGCATTTGCCTCTCTGGTGCACGCTGCCCACCACCACTTCCGGTGTGTTCGCAACTGGTGATTGGGATGCGAGCGGCTGTTCAGGCATCCCTCATGTGCTGCCAGCCACAGCGAGTGTTTGTGGCTCAGGGATTGTTAACTGCCCTGTCCAGCTACACTGCGGTTTTATGGACATACATTTTTCATCTGTCTCCATCGCTGCTGTAGAAGAGCTGCTCAGGTGAGCATGAATTAGTCCAGCTACTCTAGGGGGGAGCAGACACCGGCCATTTCTAAGCAGAATGCATCCCCTTAGCTAGTGTTTTAACCGTGGTAACTTAAGAATTTTTAATCCCTCATCTGCCAGAGGAAGCACGCACTGCTAACAGAGACCAGGCACCCCGGCTCAGCCTGGCTGAGCCAGCCCGCAGCAGCTTCCTCTGCGGTCACAAGTCATTCACCTTTAGCCAGGAACCAGGCAGCTGTTGAAATCCCTTCACATTGCACGCAAATTAGGCATTAAAAACGCTCATTACAGCCAACATGACACGCCTTCATTATTCCAGAATAATTGTCTGAAAGGCTCAGTTCGCAGCACAAGCTTCACTTGGTGCAGAAATGTGATAAAAAGAAAACAGGAAGTGCAATCAATGCTTGTAATCCTTTTAAATAAAAAGGTACTTGCTAGTAGCTGCCAGCATCTTTAAAAAGCTGTGATTTCCCTGGAGAGAGCCCTTATCAGCTATGACTGCATGTCATTCTGGCTGGCTGTCAATCCATCAGACTTCAGTGCCACTGACATTAAGAAGCCAGGCGTTAAGATTATCACATTTAGCCATAATGTATCACAGATTGTGTTGACATTTGGGAAGTATTCCACCACAGGAGCCATTTGACTTCAATATTTTCTTCCCAAAGAAAAAAATGCTTTGAAATCCTGGGTGGAGTGAGCGTGCTCTACCTGCAGGGTGCTGGGCAGCCTCTACGCCCCGCGGTGGGCAGGAGGAGTGAAGGCACAGCCGACGACCACGAGCAGGAGGGATGCTGGTGCCCGTGGCACTGCTCCACGGCGGCTGCTGGGCAGCTCTGCAAGGCCTCAGCCCGCACACCCGGGTGCAGACTTTGGAGGTTCAGCACCCAGAGCTGCTGCCCAGCCCTGGCCTGCCACGGAGGCCGCTTCCCAGGCATGCAGCTCCCTCATTCCTTTGCTGCCTCTGGTGCAAAGCACTCTGCACCTGTGTCAGCGCCCCTGTGCGTGCCCCGCAGCCCTGGTGCAGCACCTGCAAGGACCAGGAGAGCAGTATGTGTGCTTTCTGCTCTCTAGGGGAGGGGGATATTTCAGGCCATGCACTGTGGGGAGGCTCAGTGAGAAACAATGGTAAATGACCTGAAATGAACTGATTAATCTCTTTAAATAACTGTGAAACCATTTTCCAGAAAAAGTTAATCTACTCTAAATGGCTCTCGTGCTTTTCCTGGGCTCCAATCAATATGTGCTCACTTGCTTTTCATGTGTAATTCACAGTAATTGCAAAAGAGCATTTTCTGAAGAAAATGACACTCTGCAAGCAGAAATGCAAAAAGACACTAGGACCAATTAACTTGAAATCCCAGAACAAGGCTTGCTGTCGTATGCTGCGAATGCTGCAGCATCACAACTCGGTGTCCTGGGTTCCTCTCCAAGAAGCTGCTGGAGGTGTTGGAGTAGGTTATGTCCATCCAGCTTGGCTGGAAGTCCCTGCTGCTTCCAGGTCTGGCTGCCAGAGCCCTGGCCTATGGACATCCAGCCCACCAGCTGCAGAGAGAAGGTGGCTGCAGGATTACAAAGTTAGGCCGATACATCCCTTTCCACCACCACAGCAACAGGCATTACTGGGACCGGAGGCAGGACTGCTCTCCTGCCCGGCTGTCCTGCCCAGGGCTGCCTTCGGACAGCACCACTTTCTCATCGCCCTGGGGTCACTGTGGTCCAGGATAAGCCAATGTGTGCAGAGCTGATGTAGCCCATGTCCAGTCAGATCCCCACATCTGTCCCATCCCCTTCATCTCCTGCTGAGGTTTGCATTTGCCAGGTTGCCCCATCCTTGCCCACCCCCCTAGCACATGCCCACAAAACTGCTCCTGGTCTGCACCCCCGGGGCTAAGAAGGGTTGGCGGGGGTGGCATACAGGTAGCTGGGTGGATGGGCAGATGTTCCTAGCAGAGCAGGACTCACCTAGGCTACCCAACGTGGGGTACTGAGGTCCTGCTCAGCCCCAACCCCCTTCCAAGAAGTCCATTGCTTTTCCATCATCTGCTGTAAAAACAGAGCATCATTTTCCAGGATGTCATGCTAATTCTAGCGTGAAAGCTTATTTCTTGTGATTTACCCTTAAAAAAGCCTGGTGACTTATGACTGTGTGTCTGTGGGTTTGCCCATCAATCCAACACAGGGCCTGCAGCCAGGATCTCTGCAGGGCAGGAGGAGCATGATATAGGAACTGAGGTGAGCATGCCACTGTGACTGACATGCTGCTTTTGCCATCTGTAAAGTCTGACATATTCCTTTTGGCTCAGTGCAGATCCGCACTGCTGAGCTCCAGCACAAATGTCATTAAAACATGTTCTACCCATGGTACCTATAAATAATTGAGGCAGCAGGTCTGCACTGAGCTCTGTGCTGCAGCTTTCTGCTCCTCTAGTAAGGGGGCCTGGGAAGATGACCTTTCCTTCTCCCATTTAGCATCTTTGAAATGAAGGAGTGCCTGATTCTTTGTCTCCACACTCATTTCTGCGCTGTATCCCCCAGGCCATGCAGGATGCTCCCTGGGGTTGGTGGTCTGGAGTGCTCCTAACAGTGAGGTGAGGAGGGACTGGCCAAGCTCCAGATCTTGCCCTCCTGCAGCCAAACAGGGAGTACAGAAAGCTGTATACAGTGCCTGACTCCAGGCACCACTGCACGTGGGTGGGAGGAGAGAGCCTGGCACCCAGGCAGGGGGTCTGGTGGTCCTGGCACAAAGGGCAAAGTGCCTCCCTTGATTTGGGCTCCCGCAGGCCAGCAGGCACAGACTGTGGGCTGGCGGATGAGCTTGCAGCAAAGCAGCAGCATACCACACCAGCAGGCGCAGGGGACACCAGCATGGGATACCACCAGGCAGTTCAGCCCCTGTGAGTATCCTGGTGAGAGGGACAAGCTCCTGCCTTCAGCATCAGCACCCCCGCACCTCCCGACATGTGGGTGCTGGCTCACTCTGTGCCTAAAAGCAAGTTGCTTCTTTTCTCCCTTCTCATGACAGCCACCAGCTCCCCCATGCCAGTGGGAGTCATCAGCAAGCCCCATGTTGGGAACATGCAGCATAAATACTGCGTGCCAGTAGCACCACTTTGCAGTGCTGGCAGCAAAAACCCTGTTGTGACCTGTTTCCCCCCTGCAGCTCGGCCACCCCTTGGCTCCACCAACCTGCAGCCAGGCTGCTTCCAGCAGACTCATGCCTTCTGGGGTTCAGGTGAGTGCACGTGCAACAGAGCAGTGTCGTGGCCATGGCAGAGCTGTGCCCTGCTGACCAGCACCAAGGCACACATAGAGCGACAGCGAGGTTTTCTGGTGGTGGAGGAACAGCCTCTGCCCCAGCAGCAGACCTGTGCCACCATGTGCTATGCCAGGCTGGCAGCACCAGGCAGCACCAGGTCTGTCCTGCCGCCCGTGTCCCCGCACGCTGCACATCGGTGGGCACGTGCAGCGGCAGGTGCTGCAGCCTGCATGCAGAGGTAGGTGTGCAGCCATGCAGAAGCATGTGTGCGCTGAGGCACAGACACAGCGCTGTGCAGTGTGCGTATGCCCTGACAGATCATGAAGTACATTAAATAGCAGCTGTCTGGCACAGTGGTAACACAGTTGGGACCATTGTGATGTCTTCTTAATTTAAACTCGTGTTGTCTTTCAGCCACGTGCTAATGAGGGCTAATGGGGAGATCTGTGTGTGCTGCTCACCAGCATCGCTGTGTGCTTGCTATGGCCCCGTCTCTCCTGCAACCTGGTTGTCCTCACTAGCTGCTGCCATTCCCTGCCTTGCTGCTCTTCTGGGGAGGGGGATTTCAGGTCTGCTCCCCAGCGAGTAAGCTCCAGCTTGATGTGTCAGAACCTGCTTCCCTGAACCGTCTGCCCCAACCATGGAGCAGCAGAACTCACGGGGGGGTTAAGCCTCCTTGTGCTGTTTGTGGGCAAATCCTGTGGTCCGCAGGGCTCCTTCAGCAGCATCAACAGCCCCTAGAGCCCTGAACAAATCCTGTGGCTGGATGCCTGTGATGCTGGCATGTCCCCTCCTGAAGCCCCAGCACAGCTGCACCCCTGGGACCCTCCTCACAGAGAAGGGGTAGCTGAACGCTCCTGTGGCCCGTGTCAGCCCCTCATACTGCCCCACTGTGTGCCAGAGGCTGTCTGGGTGCAGTGGTCTTTGTTAACCAGAGGAGTGGTAGTTCTGGCTCATTTTGCCATGGCTCAGTAACTTCATCACCTGCATGCCTATTCCAACTTGTGTTGGCTGTGGTGCTGGTGTCAGGGATGGAGCAGCTCTGCATGGGAAATCTCTGCCTTGAAGCTCTTAGGAAGGATGGAGCTCTGGGAGCAACCCCGAGGGCCCATCATTCCTGTCCCAGCCTGTCCAGAGCTGCCAGCTTTGCCTTGTACCAGGGCTGCAGCAGGGACCTGGCAGTGCCATGGGGCACAGCTGGTGGCCAGGCAGCCCCATGGGTGCCAGCAGGAGCAGGGCACTGGAGGCTCCAGCATCCCTGGAGCTTCTTCTCCCAGCCCAGTCTCCCCAGCCCCGTGTAGCACTAATCCACATATTTATCAGGATTAATGAAGCGTGCAAGAAATGTATAGGCGAGGCAAAGCAAGCAGCAGAAAGAGAGAGACAGTGGATGACAGCCGGTGAGGAGGAAGATAAGGCAGACCTGGGAGCACTGCGAAACCACATGTACTTGCTGGCCAAGGCTGCACGCGAGCAACGCACGCTCCCCTTGTCCATGGTCCCACACACCTGAACAGACACGTGGCAGTGCTCACGTTTGCTCACCATCATGTCTTTGTGCACGCAGGCATAAGAAAAAGAGAGATCATCTTCCCAGAGATCAGTCACCAAGGTTTAAGAGAAGCCGAATACTAACACAGCCACTTACACCATATTTGCATACTTGCTTAATAAAAGAATTATCTCTGTTGAAAACCCAATCATTAATTACCAGCATATTTTCTTTTAACTCCCTCCCTGGTTTATTACAGACTAAGCTATTTTTCTGCTTACTCAGCAAAAACTCCTCACTATTCCACCAGGACAAGACGTGCAATAAATATGTACTTATTAAGTGTGCATTACAACTACACGAGCTGGGAGAAGTAATAACAGGCCCAACATAAAGCTGAAGTATTTATGCATGTACCTAGGGCCACTTTAGCTATTTATTTTCACAAAGAAATTAAATTAGATAGTTTGATAGCTCTCAGTGTGATTATGGTGGGAATTTACATAAGGCCCAGCCTGTCAGGAGGAGACAGACATGGGCGGGGGGAAACCAGCCCCAGCGGAGGACGGGCTGTGGATGCTCCTCGCAGGACGGATGCTTCTCGGCACCAGCAGCTGCCTCCTCTGGGGGGACACCGGGCTGCGGGATGTGGCCACACACCCGCTGGCGCCCGGAACCGCGACTCTGGGGAACGCGGCCCGTGCAGAAACACTTGGGACTCCTAAGAGGGACGAGTTTTATCAGAAAAATTAGCTTTACAACCCCTTCTCTCTTGAGAGCCGCAGCACCTCTACGAGTGCTCAACGCCGCTCGTTACAAGCGCTTTTCGGTAAAGGACGCGACACCCGCCCGGGGGGGTGGGGATGGGCAGCGCTAGCGCCCCGCCCGCTGCGGGCCCTCAACCCATCACCACCCGGCAGGAGGCCCCGCAATTAGCGAGCTGCTGATTAGCGCTGATTGCGCGCTGCCTGCGGCGCTGCCGGCCCCGGAGGGGGCACCGAGCCCCGGGCACTGGGCTGCCCCTTCGTGCCTGGTGTGTCTCTCCCCCCTCCTGCGGAATCCTGATGTCTTCGAGTTGTTAAAGACAGGTTTTGAGCCAGCGGAGGAAGACAGTGCAAGGTTTGCGGGGTCAGCGCGGGGCGGTGACAGGGAGCTGCTGGGAGCCGGCCCCTGCAGTGACTGTGTCCTTCAATTAACTGCTGATAACCTGCCACCCCCCCTCCCTTGGTGCTCACCAGCTCACCACCTTGCAGTGGGCACCCCAGGCGCCATCCTACCGGTCCCCTGGGTACAGGCGCACTCTGCTCTGCTTCCCCCTTTGCACAAATTTATCTTATCAATAATAATCCCAGGGCAGTGGTGGAGTCACCGTCCCTGGAAGTGTTCACAAACCGTGTAGGTGAGGCCCTTAGTGACATGGTTTAGTGGTGGCCTTGGCAGTGCTTTGTAAAGGTTGGACATAGAAAAGACCTTCAAGATCAACTTGGTTGATTTGATAATTCTGTGAACATGAAACCCTGGCCAGATGTCTCCCAGGGAGGCAGAGGCACCTCTTGGAGCAGTGCCCTGTGCTCTTTGGCAGCTGCTTCCAGCGGGGGCTTGCAGAGGCACCAGCAGCTCCCAGGTGTGGGAGGTGGTGTTTGCTGGCAGGGAGAGTAACAGGAGAGCTGCCCCTGCCCGGGGCACGGCTGGGGCGGGAGTGGGTGGGCTGAGCGTGGGGTGGATGTGCCAGCTTGCCTGGAGCAGTGTGAGAGCTGCTCTCTCTGGGAAGCAGGAGAGAGCACAGCTCAGCAATTACAGCACAATTAGCTCAAACAGCAGGTTGATTGTAAATTGCAGCTCTGTGCCAACTACAAGTGTGGAGCAAGTGGCAGGCGGGAGCTCTCCCGCTGTCTCTGCTTGGGGCTGAGCCAAGCTGGAGGTGTAGGGGCACGGCCCCAGCATCCCCTGTGAGGTGTCCTGGCACCCAGCCCCACTTCCGCACCCCATCGGGCCACTGTGGACACAGGAGAGGTGGTGAGGAGCCCTGTGGGCTCACTGTGGCGCAGTTCCTCTGTGGGCCACGCCATGGGCACCCGGCACAGCTGCCGTGGGCATTGCCAGCCCTTCCTGGGCACCAGAGCCATGCTGACTTCCCAGGAGCATCCCGGCAGAGCCCCTGCACAGCCCCTGCTCCAGGGCTGACCCATGGCACCAGGACTGCTGCTGGGTGGGGATGAGCAGTGCCACAGGCTGCCTCTGTCATGAAGCCCCAAACCAGGTGCTGGGCTGTGGCAGCCCTGCTGGAAAGCCGGTGGTTGCGCCACTCCTCCTGCACACACTGTGGGGAGCAGCTCACAGCGAGAGGGACCCCTCTGCCAGTCCCTGTGGTGGCAGGGGGCACACGGCTGCACATGAGCTTCCCTTGTAGCCAAGCAGAGGAGTGTGAGCTGCTGGCAATGGGACAATGGCAATTAATGTTGGCTCTTCCTGGGAATGACCCTACTCAAAACAGCCTGTCCCCTGCTACCATCCCAGGGAGCTGTGGGCCTGCAGGATGCCGGTGCAGTTCTGCCTGGGGTGACCAAGACAGGTACTGCAGGGGACAGGGAGGGGGCCAGAGCTGGTTGTCTGTCATGCCAAGCAGGCATCCCCCCGGTCCCTGAGCAGAGCCCAGTGGCTCTGGCCCACAGTGGGGCATGGCAGGGTGCTGCTCTTTCTGGCTATGGGGACTCCGTGCCCTCGGTGGGGTGTCCATGGGCTCCATCCCACAGACGGAGCTGGCACCCATGGAGCTGCATGCTCGGCACTGAGTCTGTGCCAGGGAGGGCAGTAGGGGTCCCTGTGCTGTGCCTGCCGCAGGATGCGGAGCGGTCTGAGGCTGGCAGGGGCAGCTCCTGTCAGCTTGCTGAGGCTGATGCCTTTCATCTCTGAGTTACTGGCTCATGTCAGGGCAGAGCTGGAAATGTCGGGGACTGCTGCAGGGTGACCGTGCAGAGTGGCAGATGGTCAATGATGGATTTGTCACTTCAGATTCAGGCGCTTTTTAAATATTCAGCAGAATCAGAGGTGACAGCTCATGGCAGCAGGCAGAATTTCTGTACATCTTGGAAAGACCTCCTGGCCCCCTGGGAGGGGGAGCACAGCAGGACAAACCCTGGCTCCTCGAGGCGGTGACTGGGAACAGCACAGCCTGGACTGTGCTGTGCCTGGACGGGGCTCTCTGCTCCCCACGGCTGGTGACTGTGTGGGCAACAAGGCCAGCGCTGCCCCTGGCCTGCCCTGACTGCTCCCTGCGAGCTGGTGCATCCCTGGAGCACCCATGGAGCATCCATGCAACACTGCACTGCCTAGAGCCGTGTGAGCACCACGGGCCTGTGTGTGTCTTGCGAGTGCTGGGGGCTCTTGCCAGCTCCACGCAGGGGCTGGCACACAACAGCCCTTAAGTGATGCAGCAGCCACGTCCTGAGGAGCAGCAGCATGCGAGAGGCTCCTGGGCCTGGACAGGGAACCCGATGGCCTGTCAGGGAGCGCGCAGATACTCTGCAGATTACAGTGGCAGCAGCATTACCGCTGGAGCTGGTGCTGGGCAGCAGTCACAAGGCTGCTCAGGGGCAGCATGGGGCAGGCTGTCAAGAGAGATTCTCCTTTCAGAGGTGCTGGCAGCAGCCCTGATCCCTCTGACAGCTGTGGGGAACAGTCACCAGCCACTTCTGCAGCTCAGCGGAACCCAGTGGCACGCGCAGTGCCAGCTGCTTTGTGCTGGCTGGGGTCCTGGTGGGGTGTGCGGAAGGACAAAGGTCTGCAGGGGGACATAGAAGCCACCGTGGGAAACGTCTCCTGTTTCAGGAGACAGAGCCAGGACAGAGCATGTGCCCTGGCTGATCCGAGGGATGTGGGGCTTCCCCTCGCTGGGAGATCTGAGACTAGCGCTGTGCTGTAGGTGCTGGCAGGGGAGAGAGGCAGTGAGGTCAATGCACTAACGAACATGCCGGTCTTTGAGGGCAGGTGATGTATTATTTACTCTGCATCCCATGTGTCTGCTGCCTAGCAGAGAGCTCTGCTCCCACCAGCTTGATTGGCTCAGCGGTCCTTGCGCCACAGCTCTTCAGGTGGAGACCCTGACCAGGGCACTGCTGACCGCACATGTTCGCATCAAACTTTGCTCAGGGTGCAGGTCCTCCTGTGGTGCCTGCACGGTGCAGCCTGGCTCAGGGGGCAGACAGCACCCTGGCCCCGGCCCTCCTCTGCTGCTGGCACATCCGGGGGGGGGGGGGTTCGTGCAGCCCTGCGGGGTAACAGCACCAGGGCAGCAGCCAAAGTCTGCTGCGAGTGACCCCAGCCAGGCAGGACTGCACTTGCCAGTTCAGTCCAGGTAGGACACACACCATCCTCATCCTTGGCAGGAGAGGTTCAAGCCTCCTCTGCTGCGTTGTACTGAGCTGCCTTCCCGTGAGGCTGGCTACCTTCTCTGTGTAACTGTGGCTGCCTTCTCTGTGTGGTGTCTCCACCAGCCTCTGTTCATGGCATGCTGCAAGCGGACCCACTGAGCAGGCAGCTCGTGTGCTGGGGACTGATGAGGGAGGGCACTAACCTGCCCACACAGCGTGCATGGACTGCCCCATTCTGCAGGGCTGTCATCCATGCACTGTGCAGCATCTTGCCCTGGCCAGCCTTCCCCAGCAGAGCCAGGCCCCCAGGAGCACTATGGGTTGGGATGGGCAGCACACATCCAGCCTGCCAGATCCTGCTCTGCTGCCAGGGGCACGCTGCAGCCCTTTCCTACTGTTGCTGCTTCCCTGCTAGGAGCATGCTAGATAATCAGTGATGCTAAAGTAAAGCCAAAGCCAGTAGTAGCAGCTCCAACCTTGACAGCACTCTGCAGCAGTGCTGCAGCCTAAACCAGTGATCCTCAAGAGCCAGCGCGTTCACAGACCATCCCCATGTAGCCCGGCCGCCTGCAGCACTGTGCAGCTTTGCAGAACTGACTTCTCTTCATTACTGGTGTCTGCTGTCAACAGCTCGTGCCTGTCTTCTGCACGGTCTGTGTGATGGCAGTGGCTTCCAGCAGGGCCAGTTCTCTGCAGCCCAGCCCAGTGCCAAACTTCCTCCATTAGGTGCTTCTCTGATCAGCAAGCAGAAGGCAACTTACTGGTCAAACTCTCCTGGAAGCTGAGCTTGGCTCTGGCTCTCGCCTGTGCTTATAGCAATTTAATAGCAGCAGCAGCAAGGGATGGGGAATTAATTTGCTTGCTTCCACCCCTTCGGGACACACCTACAGGTCCACACGCAGTGCTGTGGTATACTGGCTCCCTCCTTCCTCTGCTCACAGCTGCTTGAATTTCCTCTCCTGCCTTTATCACGCCTTGCATTAATTGTTTCTCATCTGTCAAACACTGAAGAGACTGCAGCCTGCTCAGCCCAACAGGCATTTTCTTTTGGTGATGGAAAAAGGACAAAGTTCTCAAGGAAACCACAGGCTGAAATCAAGGGCAGCAGCAGCATTGTGCGGCCCACAGCTTGGAAGAGGCAGTGCAGGACTCACCAGCAGAACTCGGGTGCATGGTCATAACCGTCTGCTCTGAGCACCCACAGCCCTGAGCGGTGCAGGAGGAAACTGCTGCAGGACTCACTGGGGTGCAGAGTCAAGGCTGCAGCAGTGTCCGGCAGGCGCTGCACCACACGCTGTGTCCCCTCTCCAGGGAGCAGTGCAGGACATGCCCAGCCCCAGGCAGGGGGGCTGAGCGCTCACCCCACAGAGGGGCACAAGGCTCCAGCTGGCTCTGTAGAGGTTAAATCTTTCTACTCACTCAGTAAGACCGTCTCTAAGAATTTATCTACTTTCTGCCTTCCAAGAACATATGGATAAAATCCCCCTGAGCGGGACTTACACTTACAGCATCTATTACTGAGATCAAGGTTAATCCAGAGTAATCTAATGGGGTGAAAAGGACTTTATATAAATCTGTTTTAATCTAGAGGACATGATAGCCTGACGAGGCCATCAGAAAACACGTGCACCACTGCTGGGGCAGGGAGAGGTGCCAGGTTGCTTGGGGGATGCACGAGGGAGACTTGGCTCATTGAGCGCCCACATCCCTATTGTGCAGTGGGGCAGTGTGGGGGAGCTGGTGGGGCTGGGACGTGGCTTGTGGGGCTGGAGCCAGGCTGGAGCTGTGCTGGCTGTCCTGGAGTGCAGCAGCTGCTGGTGGCTTCACAGAGATTTAGTGGCCCTCTCACTGTCGGGATGTTCTGCCATGGGGCAGGGAGGTTGTAAATGCTCTTCCCACTAAGGTATGAGCTGCCCCTCGCAGGTGTAATTTATCCGCACTTAAAGAGAGGCAATATTCAGCAGGGAGGACGGAAGGTGAACTTCACACAGCTCCATGACAGCCCTGTGCAAGGACCAGTGCTGCACTGGGGCCTGACGCCTGCAGCTCCGTGCCAGGCAGGCAGAGGTGAAGGAATTCCCCTTCCAGGATGTGGTGCTGTGGGCCCTGCTGCACCCGCATCCCTCATGGCCAGGCCAGCACCCTCTCTAAGCCATCTGGTGCCGAGTGCTGCCCCCGCTGCCCTCCGTCCTGTCCGTGTCAGGATCGCTCGCTCTGGCTGCTTCCATGTGAGCCCTGCAGCGGCAGCGCTGCCCTGG
Source organism: Psittacula echo (assembly GCF_963264785.1). Taxonomy (NCBI): domain Eukaryota; kingdom Metazoa; phylum Chordata; class Aves; order Psittaciformes; family Psittacidae; genus Psittacula; species Psittacula echo. The sequence goes on along the minus strand of NC_137747.1, from coordinate 10,108,662 downwards.
CGGGGTGCACAACATGGGAAGCCAAATGAGACGGTTCTCCAGAGCACGGCGTGTCGTTTCACATCTGCTCAGATGGAGACTGAGTTATCCGGGTCCCTGAGTCCCAGACCCGCCAGAAGACAGTATCTCAGCTAAACGATGCAAAAATGATTTAATGGAGGGAACTAATCAAGGAATCCAAGAGAGACTGCTCACCAAGGGCTGATGCCAGATTCAATTAAACTGCAGCCTTTGTGGGCTCACCATTTTAATTTTCCACAAATTAGCTTAAAAAAGGTATGGAAATGAAGATATTAGATTTTTTTTTAAGTCAAAAGGAAAAATCCTTTGAGGATTATATTAGCTATTGCGCTTTAACAAACATAATTTCTGTACTCATTTTCTTGTTTTAATCTCAGCTGTTGAGATGCTGTTTCCATTTCAGCTCCAGCGTCAGTGCTTTGAGAACAAGATGGGGACGTGTGTTAGCTCTTTGGGAGCAGGCCCCTCAGCCCAGCTGCCACAGCCCTGCCCAGGGACCTGCTCATCCCTCCTAGGGCAGAGGGTGCCCATGCAGGAGCATTTCCTGCACCACCAAGGGAAGCTTTGCCACCCAGTGCTGGTGAACGCCACAGCACCGGTGGATACAGCTCAGCTCTGCCGTGGGGCAGCAGTGGCGGCACAGTTGCGGGGGGCTGGCACAGAAGCCGGCTGCCCCACGCTCAGTCTGAGACCTGCAAAACAAGCCCATCCTCCCAAACGCTGTCCCCACATGTAGCTGCATCCCTGGGTGCTGCCAGTGGCAGGTCCCTGCTTCGTTAGCGCAGCTGGTCCTGCCCCATGGCAGCAATGGGGCCTCCTGCAGTGTAAGGGCAAAGCTCAGCTCCATCCCTGCCTGTGCGCGGCTGACTGGGCAGAGGCTGGTGGTGGATGAGCCTGGTGAGGAGCGGGCTGTGGGGCTGCTCAGGGCCGAGGCAATGCTCGGCTCCAGCCGTCCCACATCTCCTGTAGCTTCACCTGCTCTTGCCCGAAGGCAGCAGGAGATAAACACGGAGCAACAGTGTTGTGTGTCGGCTGCGATTTGTGTTCTGTGCAAGCGTGTCTTGTGCTAAGGATCTGCTATGAATAATAACCGCTGCTGTTCTGGCCATGCCTCTGCTGGCATCTGCGGGCCTGGAGTGACCATCCTCTCCTGCCCTGTGAGGTGCAGCCCTTTGTGCTGACTCTCAGGCAGCTGCAGCACCAGCCTTGGCCTGAGACTAAGCTCTAGTAGGAGCGGTGCCTCGAAAGCAGCAGGACTGGTGCTCAGGCCTTGGCACTGGGCAGCCTGGTTCACACCCCAAGGAACTGTGGTCCTGTCCCCAGGTTCATGGCTCTTCAGTGCGTAATGAGTCCCCAGCAGCACCCCTTACCAGTGGGGAGATGGGCAGGACCACACCGGGGCTGACACGGCTGGCATGGCCAGGCCACGGCCATGCCTGACCTTAGCACCTAACCATGGTGCTAAGGAGCATCATCCACTGCTCCCTGCCTGTCTTCTCCTGGGGTGGGGATGACTCCTGCTCCCCCATCTTCTCCAGCTGCTGCCTGCACCCCTGGCACTGCCCTTCCAGGTCCTGCACCCACCATCCCACATTGCTCACACCCCCCCATCCTGCACCATCCCTTCCTGTGTCCCCCGCACCCCAGAGCAGCAGCATCTGGCTCCTGGGTGACCTTCATCTCCAGGCTCCTGGAAGCGCTCCCTGCTCCCTTCCTCCACGCCTTGAGCTGGAAGGAAGCTTCATTTGTCACTGTCTGTTTTAAAAGGCCCACTCTGCCCGTGGGGTCACCTGGCTGCTCTGCCAGCAGCTCCTCATGCTGGCACAGCTCTGCTGCAGCCACCACAGCTGTCAGCCTGGGACACCTCGTCCCTGTCCTCAGCGTCCTGCCATGGTCCACCTCTCCCCGTGGCACAGGAGCACTCGGAGCTGGGCCCAAGGGTGCCCCGAGGTGCAGGTCCCACCATGCCCGGCAGCCCATGGTTGGGGCCTGGGGCACCCCCTCACCTCCCCTGTCCATGGGGAGGGGCTGTGGCTCCCAGCCCAGAGCTGCCACTGGCGATGTGGGGCTTCTGCTGTGCCGCCCTCCTGGAGATGCTCCTGAAGCAGCACATGGTGACGTCCCAGGTTTGCCCCACGGTGCGGATGTGGCAGCAGAGGCTGCAGCTGGGGTTGTGCCTTGCCACCGAACCCTCTCCGCCCTGCACCACCCTGAGTGCAGCTCAATGCAGAATTAATTTGTCATATTGACACTGATAGTTTATTACAGAGCAGAGTGGAGCCCATTCATTTGAACAGAAAACATTTCATCTTATCTCCTGCCTTTTCATGCCTCAGCTCTCACTCTTTAACCTTGGACAACGAGACATTCATAATTTTCTCACTGGCTCTATGGCTCCTTTAGATAAGGAACTTATTTTTTAATCTTTCTTTCTATTGAATTTTAAACATGTTCTCTTACAAAACCTGGTGCACATAACAACGTGTTTCGCCCAGCATTAATGTGGCCACGTGCCACAGCCTCCGCTCCGAGCCAGCTCCAGCGCTGCTCCCCACGTGGCCGCAGGGGCTGCCCGCAGCAGTGCAGGGTGCAGGCAGCAGCCAGGTCCAGACCGCACTCAGCGATGCCGGGGCCCAGCCAGCCGCGGTCTGGGCACGGTGTGTGCACGGGGAGCGTGTGCGGGGTGCGGGGCGGCTTTGCCTGCATGGGGGTTGCAGCCTGAGGGGCTGCGTGAGCTCAGGCGGGTGGACGGACCCCCACCAGCGGAAGGTGGAAGGTGGAAGGTGGAAGGTGGAAGGTGGAAGGTGGAAGGTGGAAGGTGGAAGGTGGAAGGTGTCCTCACCACTTTCAGCGGTTCCCATCTGCTCCAATGTGGTCTGAGGCCGGGGGAGGATTTGTTGTCTGGGGACAGTCTCTGGGGAGCTGCTGTGTGACCGGAGCCTTTGCAGCCCCTCACATGACCCCTGCTGCAGCCTCGGGCGCAGCAGTGCAGGACTGGCTCAGCCCAGGGCCGCAGGCGGTTGCGGAGGCACCGATCACATCTGCAGTCCACAGAGCCGCTGTTCCGACAGCAAATCGCCCCATCAGGGCCCCTACAAGGAGGGGCCATGATTGCTTTCTGTGTGCAGGAGAGCCACATAGATAAGGCTTTCACCTCCAAGGCTCTGCTGACAAATTAGGGATGGGAGGTGGGAGGGAGCAAATTGAGATAAATGAGTGTGCTGCATGGCACCCTGCCCACAGGATGCTGAAATAAAAAATCAGTAAATAAAAAATCACCAGTCTTTATCTGGTCAGAGCCTGAATGGGCTGTGTGATAACTGTAATGGATGAGTCTGCCATGGGGGCCTCACAGAGGGACCTGGCATCCCTCACTGCCGCGGGGAAGGCACCTACTGCTGCTGCTTTGCTGGGGGAATGTCCGTGGTGTGTGCCAAGGGCCAGGATGGGCAGCTCTGCCACGGCATGTTGGTCCTGTCCCTCTGCACTGGCTGCCATGCTGGCTTTGGAAAGGGCTTGGCTCCTTCCTCTGCATGAAATGCACTTTTCCAAGTCGTCCTTCACAGCGAGGGAAAAGGCAGATGAGATGCCGAATTAGCCTGCAAGAGCCGTGTTCTCGTCTCTCTTATCTAACTCACTGTAACAAGCTCTTTGCATTTATTCTACCAAATGTGCTGCAGAATTGCGCTACAGCTCATGGCTGCGAGCCATCTGTGGAGAGAAATCCAGTTATACCTTGTATAATAAGTTCCTGACAATCTTACAGAGGACTCCAGGTCATAAAAGTCTCCCAGTTTTATCGCCAGTAACAGACACGGAGAGAAATTAAGTTGTCTTATCAAATTTAGATAAAATATATCCCTCTGGAGTGGAAGGTTTCTGATGGATCTTTTACAGTATTAGAACATTTAGAGGGGTGAATAGAAATGTACAGTGGGGGTGGGAGAGCACTGGGGAGCAGAACACCCCAGGGGCACCCAGGGAGCCTGAGGTGGGTCATCAACAGGCAGAGATGGGCCCTGGGGAGCCCTTGAAATGAAGACAAGGTGAAGGCTGTTTGCAGGCAGGAGCTGTGCTGGGACACCGGCTCTCTTCCTGCTTACCTTGAGTGCTTGCATTCCATCTATTTATGAAAGCAATAACCTCCAGCAGTCCCGATATGCAAACTCCTTCCCGGCTGCCTCCTGTGCCAGTTGTAGTGGGAAGGAGCCACAGGATGTTTGCTGAGTTCTAGGACCTGGGTCTGCTGAAATCAGCAGCCAAGCCCCATAAGGAGGCTGGATATGGGGTGTCTGTACCACATATCCTCTGTCCCTGGGGTGCATCTGGCTGAGGCCAGTGCACTGAGTGCCTGGAGCTTCCTGCACGCAGGGCAGGAGGATCCCAGTGCCGGGAGGGTCCCAGTGCTGCAGCCGCTGCAGGGCTGGTCAGTGCGGTGAGGTCCGGCTGGGCTCTCTCTATCTCTGCTGACATGGACAGGAGCTCTGCTCTGCCCACGCAGTGATCCTAAACGCCCTGGAGAAGGGTCTCCTGCTGATCCCATCGCTCCGGCTTGGCCTGGTCCCTGCCCCTGCCTTGGGTGCGAGGGCTCCCCTGACCAGGTTGCTGGACAGGGACCCTGCGGGATGCGGCTGCCGGTGGGACAGCACTGGTGGCTCAGGAGGGCTGGGATCCTCCACGCACCCACTCTCTGCTCAATATTTAGTTGTCTGTGACAGCAGAGAGCAGTAGTCATGGTAATGAAGCGGGCAGGCCCAGCAGCACTGGCACCATTTATTAAGAGCTGTGCAGTCTCAGGCACTGGGGATGCAGACACCCGCTTCCCCTGGGATCCCTGTGCTAATAAAAAACTGAATCCTCCCTTACTGATCTCTGTGTTTTTACAGACTGGTTACTCCATCTTTTCCTTTTTCATTCACTTTTAAAAAATCCATCTTGCCCTTCAGTGCAGAATTACCTGTTTAGCACCATCATTATCACAATTAGCTTTCCCACTCCATTAATAAGACTCTAAATGGTGCTAGATGATGGGAATGGGCTTTCACAACCATTTCGGTGTTTTGCCAGGTCTGATGCCCATGGTTTGTTCTGCTGCTGCCAGTGGTCAGTGCTGCCCATGCTGTGCCATTCCGTGCCATGCCATGCCATACTGTGCCATGCCGTGCTGTGCTCTCCTCCCCATGGAGCCCCACAGCTGGGCAGTGCTTCCCTGGCAGGCTGCATGGCTGGGCTGGAGCCATTCCCATGCCTCATGGCAGAAGCAGAGAGGCTTAAAATTAGGATTTAACTTGAAGAGTGGGTCAAGAGCCTGCCTGACCTCCCCACATCTTTTCTTCAGAGCATTTGGTGAACAATGCATGCAGAAGGCTTTTTATTTTTGTGTAGAAACGTGTGTCTAATGAATTAGCCACGGGTTGGAGCCTAACATGGGTAATTTACACTGAACATTCACTCGCAAAGAATCATCCATCAATTTCTTACCACATTAAAACTGACGTCCCGCCCTGGGAGTGCACGGCTGGTGTGATGCAGCACGATGGTGCGGGTCCCCTCCGTGCAGGCAGTGCCACAAGCTGCAGGCACTCCAGACCAGCCCTGCCCAGCCCTGTGGGCAGCAGGCTGCAACGTGTCCAGGACATGTCAGCATGAGATGGGCAGGCACAAGCATGGGCACAAGCTGCCCGTCCTGCAGCCTCTGGCCACACGATGCTGATGGGCTGCAGGATAAGGGGGATTTGCCACTCTTGCAGCAGGGTCCCAGGTGGCTGTCACAGCCCCAGGGCTGGGGGAGAGGGCCGCTGCAGGGGCACCACAGGGAGGGATTTCATGTGGGAATCGCTGGCGCAGACATAGTTGCTGAGATAAGTGCTGATTGTGGAGTTTGCAGACAAAAAATAGAACGGTTGGGGTCAGTTGTAATTGGTAAATATTTGTTTATCTTATCAAAAGGCCTTTTAATTAACAATTTTGTACTTGCAACTGGTTTCATTTTTTTAAAGAACTTCTTCAGGAAGTCAATTAGACCCAACAGATGGTGAAGAACATCCCAGCATCAGCACATCCTGCCATCTGCCACTGCTGGAGAGCAGGGCCTCAGCCAAACACCCCACAGCAGCCCCATCCCCAGGACCGGCAGCCCCACACAGGGCCATGGGCAGGCAGGTTCCCCTCCACTGGAGCCAAGCGCAGCCGGTGCCGAGGGTGAGCCACATGCACTGGGGCTTTCAGGGCTGCAGCTCTGCCCGGGGCAGTGCCACCTCTCCCTGGGCAGCCCTCGGGAGCCCTGGCCCACAGCAGGCAGGAAGGGCAGGAAGGGCAGCTCTGTGCTCTGCTATGCCTCGGCACTGGCTCTGCAGCAGCACTGGCAGCTGGCACAGCTCGGGGCAGGCACGGCTCCTGATGCCCCAGCCTCCTCCTACCCCTGGGGCTGCCTGGCACATGGACCCCAGGAAGGCAATCCCTGCAGAGCTGCCCTGCCCTCAGGAGACAATGACTGCAGGGACACTGGGCACACTCTGTGCAGGGACACAGGGCGCTCACAGTGCAGGGACCCTGGGCATACACCGTGCAAGGTCACTGGGCACACACCATCCCTTGCACTGCCCTTGCCTGCATCGCTGCGGCAGGGTGCATCTCGGCAGGTGAGCTGGCAGCGCCCGCACCTGCTGCTCTCCACAATCAGGAGATGCTTCGCACAAGAGGCATCTGACGCATCCCTTCCTCAATCAGCTGCTCTTCACGCCCAGCTCCGTGCCACTCGCTGCTGATTGCCCTTTGTCTCCTGCAAGGCCACGCTCTGTGGCAGCGCAGGCAGTGGGGCTGTGGTGCTCCCATGGCCAGCACATGGCTCTGCCCTCCTCTCCCCTGCAGCTCCTGGCAGGGGAAGGTGCTGGGGCTGTCACAGCTCGGGGGGTTTATCCCAGCAGGGATGGGCTCTGTGCCAGGTGCTTTGTCCCCACATGGGTGCAGGGCCAGGCTGCTCCTGCCCTGTCCTGCCCATGGGAAGGTGGTTGGCATGTGCCTGGTCAGGTATCCGTGCCTGGTGATCAGGTGTGGGGCAAGATAGGGGTTGAGCTGGGAGTGGGGCAGGAGGAGACAGGGGCGAGTGGAGGCAGCGCTGCCCAGCCACACTGCTGGGACGTGTCCAAGGCACCAGGGAGCACAGCACCTAAATCTCCACTGCCAGGCCCTCCAGAGATGTCCCCCTTTATTCACAACTGCTTTTTAATTGCCTTTTGTCAATTACAGCGAGATGGATCGCGCTCCTCGGGGAGGCAGTAATTAGCGGCGGGATGAATGCCGAGGCAGCCAGGCTCTCTCTTCACACAAGTAACAGTGATTTGTAAACCTGTCACCCAGGCACTGGGCTCAGCTCCTCTCACTGCCGCACAGGCAGCAGGAGCATCGGGAGCACGGGGAGCACTGTGCCCAGCATGGAGAGGCACCCCCCGTGGCCTGCCCTGGCACCCCAGCCCCTCCGCACAAAGAGCCCAGCCATTGCTGGGGCAGGCAGGGCCACCGCAGCGCTGCTCTGGGCAGGCTGGGCTGCAGGAGCCCCAGTGCACGGGGACCGCTCTGCCAGAACGAGCGAAACCCTGCGGTTCCCAGCTGGCTGTGGGCAGCCTCCTAATTAGGTTTGGTGACAAGGGCAATCAGTCACCGAGGTTCCCAGTGCGGTGCCTGGGACCCGCAGGGAGCTCTGACCAGGTTGCTGCTCTCCTCACCGTGACTCCAGGCACCCTGCCCAGGGCTCAGCCTGCATGGACACTGCAGCCTCCACAGCCAGCTGCCCTCAGGATGCTGTCACTTGGGTTGCCAAAATTCATCTCTGCAGAGAACCTGGTCAGTCACGGGACAAGCTGCCCAGTGGCTGGTGTGGCTGCACCTGCTGGCTTTTGCCTGTTCTGCCTGAGTCCCCCCATCCACCCTGTCTGCTTCATGGCTTTTGTCTAATTCCCTACGCCACATTCCTATTTTTCTTCTTGACGAAGAAGCAGGCTTATAGATCTAGGGACTCCACAGCCCTTTCTTGTAGCTGTAGATTAAATTTCCCAGCTCAGTGTCTGCTGGCCTCTGTCTGAGTTGCTTTTCCACAGGTATCCTCCCTGTCCTGGGGGCAGAGCGCAGTCCTGGTGGGGCTGGGTCCTTGGGAGAGGGTCTGTGCAGAGGCACGGGGTGATGATCCCTGCCAGCTGAGCTGAGCCCTGCGAGCCTCCCAGGCCACGGCTGGGCAAAGAGAAGAGCAAATCTTGTGTGAACCCAGCAGCCAAACTCCACCAAGTGTCCCCCAGCTCCTGTCTCCCTTGCTCTGCTCTGTCCTTGATCCCAGAGAGGGTGAAGCTTGTGGAGGGAGCCCGGTGGCTTTAATTAAACCATGTTTGCAAACTCCCTTGGTAAGCATTGCTAATTATAATTAGGGAGAGCAGATCTGCCTTCCCTGTCTCCTGGTGACATGAGCAAGCTCCCTGCATGCTGACCAGGCTTGGAAGGTGCTGAGGGTCAGCACGTGGCACTGCTCAGCATCCCTGGGCTGGGCACATGTGCCAGAACAGCCCCTGTGGGGTGACAGCCCCATCGGGGCCTTTGTGCTGGAGGTACTGGGCTGGGGGCAGAGCACCACAGTGCACTGCGCATGGCGTGACTGCTGCCCCGCTCCCGCAGCATGCTGCCTTCATGCTTGAACCATTGGCCTAACGATTTCAGGCTTTTTCCCCATTTTCCTGTATTATTATTTGTCTTTGTTCCTGTTGCAGTTCAGTGACCATGAATTATGAGCGTCTGCTTGCTCAGTAACTCTTTACTTCCACTCTGGCACACGGCTGTCTGACTGCGGGCACCCGATAGCGCCAGCTCCTGCCCCAGCCTGGCCACAGGACCCCCCTGATGCTGCGGCACAGCCTGGTGAGGGGCTGCTGGACAGGGGCTGTACCAGCGGCTGGGCCAGCAAAGTGCCTTCCCCCAGCTCTGCTTCACTGGCCATGGGGGCTAGGGCAGGCTGGAGCTACTCAGCCATGGGAGCTGCGGGTGAGATGTGGGATACACTGGGATATACTGGGATGCACTAAGGGACCAAGCAAGCATTGGGGCAGGCAGGTGGAGCTCACTTGTGCCCTGGGTGGGAGTGACCCGGCCATTAGGTGCACATGGGCCTGATTTAGGGCAATGCTCACCACTTCCTGCCAGGTGATAAAAGGAGAGGGGAGCAATATTTCCTTACTTGGCATTAGGTGCTGCGGTTGGAGGAATTTTAGCGTGCTCCTTCAGGGAGGCTGGTGGTGCTCTGCAGGCCAGGCAGGGTGCAGGCATGGTCTGATCCTGGGATGTGATGGGTCTGCTGAGAGCTGCTGTGGGTGCCCAGGCCACCAGCTCCCTGCAGCCCAAGTGTTTGCTGTGTTGATGCTGTGCTGCAGCTGCTGTACCTGTGCAGGTGGGTCTGCCCTTGCTGAGCTCCATTTCCACTCACTGGGGACCAGCAGGGCTGGATCCTCCCAGGATCCTGTGGAGTCTGTCCTATTCAGGGGGATGTGTGTCCCAGGGCTGTGCTGGGCAAGGGGCAGGTGGTCGTGTTTCTGGCAGGGGCTTTGCAGCAGGTGCTTGCTGGGCAGCACAAGGGGAGTGTGCTGGGATCCCATCCCTGCTCTCAGGAGCTCCATGCCCACCCATGGGCAGCATGTGTTTGTGCTCACTGCACTGCCCTGGTGGAGGGACAGGGGCTGGAGCTGGTCAGTGGCATTTGCAGTAGCGAGGAGCCTCTTGGTGGGTGACAGCACCTGGCCAGGTTATCAAAGCACGGGGAAGGCTCAGGCAGAGCCTGGAGGTGCCCCAAGGCTGCCCAGAGCAATGACACAAGCAGCTGGGGATGAGCAAGGGACAGGAAGCAAGGCTTCCTGGGGAGGGGATGTTTCCTTCCCCAGTGCTAAGGGTGAGTGTATTTGCTGGGAGCAGAGGGGGGCCCCCAGCTTTGATGGGGCAGGAGCGTGGATGTGGCTGTACCCAGTGCAAGGCCGAGCTGTGCCTGTGGGCACTGGGGCAGCTGGGATGAGCAGGGCTGGAAGCCGGCTGGGATCTCAGCCCTGCAAAGCTGCTGCTTTCTCCACGCTGCTTTTGTGCTTACAGCAGAGCCAAGAAATCTCTACTGGTGCTGGGGGATTTCACAGAAGTGAAGAATAAAGTCTCTGAACTCCCAACAGCTGCATTTTCTGAGCACTGCAACACTCTGATACCTCTGAAACACTATTAAACACCTGGTGCTGGGTTGTCTTTACAACTGTGTGCCCTAAACAAATCCCTTCCCCACGCTGAGCCATGCTAACGGCCCCTTGTTAAATGGCCAGCCAGCACAGTTCAAGATTAAGTTATTTTTTTCAATCATCTTAAAAAGAAAAATAATCTCTGGTGTCTTGCTTGTGGGATGAGATGGAGCTGGGAAGCTGCGAACCCCTGGGCAGAGCACGACTGACCCCACTGCGAGCCCCTAGCCCTGCCCACGTCTGCAGGAGCCATCAACAGCCTCAGCAGCGTGGCATAGGCTGGGCCAGGGCCACCCCTGTGTGCAAGGTGCCTCCAGCCCACGTCCAGCCTGGCTGCTCTCTGGCACCAGTGCCTGTCTCTGTCTGCTGCCGTCTTGCACGTAACTGGGCTCCCTGGGAGACTCGCTCCATTTTTTTCCTTTAACCTTGAAATGCAATTTCCTTCCCAAAATACCCTTTTTCCTGTAAACAACATCTCTTTAGTGAGATTACAGCAAAAATCCCTGAGCTGCCGGGTCCCGGCGCTTCATCACCTGGTTAGCCCCATCCGTCAGGGCTGCGTGTGTCCCCGGCACCCTGCCCGTGCTGTGGGTGATGGTCTTTTCATCATTTCTGCAGATTTATTTTGCAATAATTTAATTTCATCCACAGCCCTGGGAAGATGAATTGGCCCCTGATGTGACTGGGGATTTGGAGCCAGTCTCATAAATTTGCTGCCTCTACACAAAGCTCTTTCCGGAGTCCCCACTGCAGCTCTGAGCGAGAGTCTTTAAACAACAGGAGCTGGGCTGTAAATCCAGGGTGGTGGTAGAGCGATGCTGCTGACACCATGGCCTCTCCCCAAACCTGGGCCAGACTTGCTGGCTCTGGGTGGCTGGTGGGGCTTGGGCAGGGCTCTGCGGGCTGACCGGTGGGACCAGGTGCTGCCAGTGGCTCCGTGCTGGGCTCTCGTGCTGCTGGGATGCAGCCTGCCCGTGTGAGCACCCATTGCGGGGGATCCAGGAGCAGACAGTGCCCAGGACATGTCTCTGCAGCACACACATCACTTTTCTGACTTGGCAGAGATGGTGCTGTGCCAGTGCTGTGCTGGGCATGGGCTGCAGAGCTCCCGCACATATGCACTCGCTGCATGTGGGAATTGCCGAGCTTTCATTGCAAGAGGCTTGCCAATGTAATTAAACTCGAGTGACTCCCCTGCCCCTAGGCACAGCCCCTCATTTCTCTTTGATTTATTATGTCTTCTTAATTTATTTAAATGAGTCTCAGTGTTTGCACAGGCTGGGGGGTGCTGGCTGGAGCTCTAATTACTGGAGCAGAGGGAAGACAGCAGCAGGGTCTCCACGGGGCCGCAGTCAGGGCCACCCCCAGGCACAGCAGGGCTGCAGGGATGCAAACTGCAGCAAAAGCCCCCACATGGGAAATGCCCTTGGAGCAAAGCTCCCAGTGCTGTGCTGGTGCCTGTGGGGCTGCAACAGGAAGGGCTGTACAGTTTTGGGGCTGGTTTAGGGGCATCTTCCTGGGGTGTCACTGGGCAACGGCTGCATGGGAGGTATGGCAGAGCTGCAGTGGTCCCTGCTCAGCCCCTTCCCACTGTGCAGGGGCTGGGGTCCGGCCAGATCTCACCACGGTTCCTGGCTGGTATGGGAGAAGCGAGCAGGAGCCTGAGAGAGCCCATGGCCCAGCTCCAAGGGGTCCGTCTGTGCTCCAGGCCAGAGGAGATTCCTCTCCTCTCCCAGGGGACTGTTGGGCCAAGCAGGCAGCCTCCTGCCTGCCCCGTTCCTGCCTGTGTGCCTGTGCAGCTCATGCCTGGTTGGCTCTGTGCCGCTGGCCTCACCATCCCAGGCTGTGTTTGCACAGCTGATTGTTCCCGGCTCAGCGTACTGCCTTGCACTTGTTCCTGTTGAATTTCATCCTATTTTTTCCAGTCCATTTCTCCAATTTGTCAAGATAATTTTGAATTCTAATCCTGTCCTCCAAGACACTTGTAGTCCCTCCCAGCTTTGTGTCATCTGCAAATTTAATAAGTGCTTTCTCTATTCCATCATCCAGATCCATTAATGAAAAAATTGAGCAAACCAGAACCAGGACGAGCCCTTGGCTACCCAAGTAGCCTGGCACTTGCGCCACACTCGCCGGCTTGCTGCCCAAATGTGATGGGAGATTGTGCCAGAGCAGTGCCACGTTGGCTGTGCCTCGCTGCCTCCATCCCCCAGTTCAATGGGACCTCTCTGCTTCACTACCCTGGAGCGGTGCTGGGACCACAGTGGGGTCCTGGAGCTGGGGTGAGACTGGGGAGAGGCAGGGGTGGTCTCCTGGAGCTGACGCTGCTCCCTTGCGGTCCAGGACGGCTCCTCTGGGCTGCACGGCAGGGACCTGGAGCCAGCCCAGGGAGCAGCCATCCCGCATGCCCCAGCCCCCTCCTCTTTAATTGAATGTAGACAGCCATTTACAAAACACAGACAGCTGCCGGTGCCAAGCTCTGTGTGTCCAGGCACGGCTGAATTTCACAGGAAAATCTCAATGCAGTGAACAGCTTTTCCCATCTCCAGTCCACATCCATGCCAAGAGCTTTGCATGGGCTGCGCAGAGCAGCCCAGGAATGACTCCTGCAGTGCCCTGCAGAGCGTGCAGGTGCTGGGGCTGTCACGATGGCTGCGGCTGCTGTGGCTGATGCTGCTGGGGTTGGTTTGGCTGCGCAGGACACATTGTGGCTGCAGCCTGGTCTGTGGGTAGCCAGATGCCCTGACCCTGTGCAGTGAGGTGGATTCTGCAGGCATTCGTGCAATGCCACCCCACTGTGTGGCCATGAAGATGTCCTGGCAGGGCTGGCTGGTGCTGTGGTGGTGGGAGCTGGCTCCTTTCATGCCAGTAATAATTTCATAGTCAGAGTCTAGGAGGTTTGTACACAGAGACGCATTAATTCTGCATTTAGTGATACTTGAATAATTGGTGTCACATCAATTAGATCGGTTCTTGGATACTGCAGTGGTAAGTGCTGTGCAAAACCCTCTGGGTGGCAGGATAGGAGGAGTCCCAGTGGCAAATGAGGCTGGTGGGGATGTCAAACACTGAGAGAGCAGCAGGGCTGTGCAGTGTTTTTGTGCTTTGCAGGAGAGCAGCAAGGCCTGAGGCTGCTGCAGAGCACAGGAGTGCAGGGGTGCCTGGGGAGGTGTTGTCGACGCTGCAAAACTTTGAGTATAATTCCCTGTTATCCCATCACCATGCTCCTTGCTGGGCACCCAGTTCAGCATCCTCTGCTGCTTCCCCCATCCCTTAGTGCTGCAGCATGTCATGGCTTCGCATGCAGGCTAAGTTCGCCTGTACTGTGCTGCCAGTTCACAGAGAGAAGGCTCAGGGGGCCTGGGCCAGTGTAAATAACCCCTGGCTCGTGTGCCAGCAATACAGATCAGTGCTGTCAGCCCTGTGCCTGCTGCAGATTGCAGGCTGAGGTGATTTGCAGGTGATAGTAAGTATTTTTCCCACCCTTACCCTTCTAGGAGCAGATAAGGTGGCAGCTCTGTGGCAATATGGTTGCTGGAGGGAGACAAACTCTTTGGCAGTCTTAAAAGTCTATGGTGTCCCTGCAATTATTTATAGATAAAAAGAAGAAAGCCAATAAGCACAGAATGGAACTTCACAGCTGCATTTGTGGTGATGATGATGATGAGATCTCTTCCTCACACCTACACGAGCACATCTCCAGTACCTGGGAACTCACAGCTGGCACTGATCAGATCCCCGTTGGTATGAGGCAGGGCAGGCTGGAGGATTTGCCCCACCTCCCTGACTTGCTCCCAATCTGTTCTCCCCACAGTGACACACACATGGCGACAAGGTGGCCTTCATCCCATAAACCAGCCCCCAGGATGCTGGGTGCCTTTGCAGTGAGGGGGGTCCTGGTGTTTCTTGTAGGGGATGTGGGATTGGCTGGGTCCTCACCAGCAGCACCTGGGAGTGTGGGTGCTCCCTGCCCCTTGGAAAGGTGTGGGGTCAGCCTGTCAGCTGTCCCTCCTCCATGCACCCAGGACCTCCTCTCCCATCCCACAACACTGCTGAGGACATAACCGGGTGTGTCTGGAGGCAGCCCTTTGAGGGATCTGGGACTGAACCATGCAGCAGGGAAGAGTGACGGAGATCACTGCCCGGGAGCATTTCTGCAGCCTGTGGGCAGAGACACTGGGGAGTGAAACACATTAACTCCAGCGTGGGAAGGGGCTGGGAAGCACCATGAGTTTGGTGAGTGCTTGGAGAGCCCACAGGAAGGGGCCAGGGGCCTGGCCAGGCTGGACCCACCAATGGGGAGGGCAGGAAAGTTGCAGGCACAAGGCCTGGGGTGGCTCCATGGGCACCGGGGTCCCTGGGTGAGCTGTTGCTCGTGTGGCACTAGGGCCCTAGACCAGCCCATGTCCCTGTGGAGCTGCATGGCATCACTGGCTCCAGCTCTGGGGCAGGAGCCACAGGGTACAGGCAGTCACTGCTGCTCGCTGGGGTGCAGGAGTGCTGCGCATCCCAGCACAACCCTGTCTCTGCAGGACACCCACACTGGGAAAGCACCGGGATGAGCTGCAGGCAGCATCTGAGGCAGCGACTGGGAGCTCTTAACTGGACTGGAGAGGGATGATTTTTCATTGCTTCCTTATAATAAGAGGACAAGAGTAAGTGACTAGCGCAGTTCGTTCACTTGGTAAAGATTTATACAATCACTTCATCCAGTAATTGGTATTCTGCAGAGAGAGGGAGCTGCAGCTCCAGCATCCGCCTCCGTTTTATCTTTCTTTCTCTCCCCTTTTCAGAATGAGTAATTCTGTCCCTCACAATCCCATTTAAACAGAGCATTTTCGGAGTGAGTAATTAGTTACATTCAATTAGATCTTATGCGCTCCCCTTCTCACTTTGGGGGACAGACACGCTAATGAGATGGCACATGTCTGACACGGGAGCAGGTGTTGAACACGATGCATGCGGGCAGGGAGGGGTCGGCACTGCGGGAGGTCAGGAGCCAGAAGGGCTGGTCTGTGGAGGCGCTGTCTGGGGGCAGAGGCTCTGGGTCTGTTGCCCATGTGATGATGCCAGTGAGAATCAGGCTCATACCTGTTCCCACGACAGGGCATTTGTTCACTGGGCTCTTGTGTCAAGGGGAAGTTGCCCAGCCTGGGACCATTCCACCAGCACTGCCAAGAGCACAGAGCCCTGAGCGGGAGAGTTGCTGACATGCCTTTATCTCCCTTATTAAACCTAACATTAGGTTTTAAGAGGAGGCTTAAATAATGTGCCACTGCCATACAGTAAAAGTCGCTCTGTGCTCCAGCTGCTTCTGGCTCTGGGATTTATGGCCCTTCCTATGCCATGCTGTCTGCACCCAGCTGGTGGTGGGTCACGGGCTGCAGCGGCTCCTGGTACCCGGATCCTGCACTGGGCTCGGTGCTGCCGCCGTCCAGCGCCACGCCAGTGACTCAGGGTGCGCGGCAGCTCTGCTGCAGCCCCCAGCCCCCTGCAGTGACGCGAGCCCCTCACGGCGCATCTGGTGCTGGACGGGCAAGGCGAGCTGCGGGAGCTGCAGGCGCCCGGCCCGAGCACCGTAGGGTGCGGTCCGCGCACGGCGGCGCGGCCGCGCTGGGGCCGTCCCTCCCGCGCAGGGCCCGCGCCGGGCGCTCTCGGGGGCGCGGGGCCGCAGCTCGCGCACACGGCGGGGTCCCCTTGAGGCGCAGCCCCACCGCTGCCGGTGCAGCAGCGCCACCTGCCGGCCGCCACTTGCCGGCGGGACCCCGCCACCCCGGCCCTGCCCCGGTCCCGATCCCGCTGAGACGAGCGGGGAGGCGCGTGCTGCCCTTGTCCGCACGGAGCTGCCGGCACCGCGGGGCGCCCCGATCCCGCCCTCGCCGCCCCGGTTTTCGGCCTGACCGGGCCCTGCCGCAAGGTCTCGGGGTCAGCAGCCGTGCTCTGCCGCCGCGGGCTCCGCTCCGAGTCCCGGTGCCGGCAGCGGGGCGCTGCTCTGCCGCAGCACGGGTGCTGCCGTGGGTGCTCCGTGGCGCTGGCCGCGCCGTGCTCTGCTGCGGTGTCACAACGCCTGCGGCCAGCCCAGATGCCACATTTCTCCCAGGCTGGAGCGGGCACAGAGGAGATAGCGCTGGCCCCGGTGCGTGCTGGTGGCCGGAGCAGCGCCCGGTCCCCTCACAGCCTCTCCTGCTCGGCGATGCGGCTCTCCTTGCCGTCCTCCTGTGCCACGGGCTGGCCCTTGAGCAAGGTCTCCTGCACAGGGAAGGGATCCTCCCACTCCTCAGGGGGCTGATGTATCTCCAGGTCCTCTTCAGGCCTCACAGGTTTTCTCTGCACAGGGGTAGAAGTCAGGGACAGGCAGGTTCACCCCCATGGCTTTCCACAGGTTCCTGCTCTGCTGCCATGCAGGGCAGAACCTCACCCTGTGAGCGTTCCCCATCTCTGTGTTTGCCAGCAGCACCTCAGGGTGCTCCTGGCCCTGCAGAGGCACAGGCCCAGCTCTGCTGCTGGCACACCTCTGGCTGTGCCCAGAAGGGACCCCAACCCACTGTTGGAGCACAGCTCTGGACTCACCTGCTTCTGCATCTGTTGCTTGGGATCTGGATGGAAAGAGGGACAGAGAAGGTGACAGTCAGGGCAGAGCATTCCTGCCATGCTGACCCAGTAGGGCATGGGGCTGGGGCAGCCGTGTCCCAGCACTGTCCCCAGAGGGGCTGCCCTGCTCTCGGCAGAGCTGCCACCATGCACTCTTCTCGGCTCCTCCGCCCCATGAGGCCATGCTGCCCAAGGCAGCCCCTTACCCCTCTGCACCAGGTAGTAGTAGATGAAGATGCCCACAAGGCATGTGCCAGCCACAGCAGCAATGGGGATGAGCACCGAGAGCGAGGACCGCCTGCTCGACTCTGTGAGGAGACAGCCAGTGAGGCACCGTGCAACGCCAAGACACCAAGTACCCAGAGCTGCCTTGCTCCAGGGTCAGTCCCACAGGGATCCCTCATGGGGACAGACAGGAGCAGGAAGGATTGTGCTGGCACTGCAGTCAGACCCTGCTATCTCCAAAACACCCACGGGCCAGCTCCTCCCATTGCTGTAGGAGCACCAGATCTCTGCTCTGCATCAGCCTGGCACTGGGCACTTACCACAGATGACATCTGAGGTGTTAGTCCCTTTCACCTTCACCATCAGCCCCTTTTCCTCACAGCTGCGGAAAGAACAAGACCATGTAACCACAGCAGCCTGAGCACATGGGAAGCCTGACAAGGAGCAGCTGCTGCATGTCCTGCACCACGCCTGCCAGGCTCCAGAGGGACACGTGTCCAGGAGCCAGCACTGCGTGATGCGGAGACCAGGTACACAGCAGGGCCCCACGCCATGGTCCTGGTCTAGTGTTGAAACTGCTGAAGATGGGGACAAGGCACAGGAGGGAGCAGACACCTGAGACCTGCCCGGTCAGGGAGACACAGGGCTCAGGCACCACGGCTCCTGCAGAACAGCCGGGAGGGAACTTGATGACAGGCTATAAGTGGCTCCGTGGGGAGGTAATTTCTGGGCACAGATAAAGGCAAAGTGAAATCCAATGGCTGGCAGCTGAAGCAAGACTAATTCAGCCTGGAAATAAGGCTCACGTTTCTACCATGAGTGCAATTAACCCTCAAGCAGCTTTCTAAAGACATAGATGACCTGCCAACCCATGGTATCCTCAAAGCCAGACTGCTCAGGGCTGGCGCCCCAGCTGATGAGTCAAGGAGTGCGGGAAGGGAGAGCCTGGACAGACCACTGGGGATCCCCAAAGCCCCTCATCCCTTGCTCCTCAGTGCAGATGACAGGGTGGACAGCCCTGAAGGGGTGAGCACTCTGAACACATGCAGAGAGATGGTCATAAGCACCTGGATGTCTGCCTCGAGCTCAGCCAATGCCACCTTGGGCCCCACCACACTCACGGCTCTGCTCCTATGTCAGCCTGACACTGTGTCACTCAGACTGCCCAGCCATCCACTCCCCAAGGCCACTAAGGAGGCTGGCAGCAGAGGATGTGCTCACAGGGATAGGGAACAGCTGGGGATAGGTGGAGGATGTGGTCAGCACTTAGACAATACCTTGTCCAGGGATGGCACGGCTCAGTTTTGGAAGAGACATTGGAGAAGGTACCTTCTGCACAGGGTTCACAGGGGGACGACATCCGGGCCATGGCTTTGGCTGGAGGAGCAGAGGTTGCAGGAAGGTCAGCGCGGGCAGTGGGAGCGAGGGGCTGTGGCAATGCTGCCAGGCACAGCAGCAGGCAAAGTGCTGCCGGAACCCTGCCAGGGGCACCTCACTGAGGGAGCCCCCCTTCCCCTGGAGGACCTGAGGTCAGTGCTGCCGGGGCCGCTGAGAGGGACGAGCTGGTCGGACTCACCCGCCACGAAGCCAAAGCCACGCTGGCAGGGCTGGTTCTCCACGCAGGTCTGGCAGCTGGTGTCGGAGCAGTGCATGCCGGCCCGGCAC
Organism: Psittacula echo; assembly: GCF_963264785.1. Taxonomy (NCBI): domain Eukaryota; kingdom Metazoa; phylum Chordata; class Aves; order Psittaciformes; family Psittacidae; genus Psittacula; species Psittacula echo. Next base: position 10,089,910 of record NC_137747.1, on the reverse strand, counting down.
TGGCACACCGTGTTGTGTGTCGCGTTACCGTGTGTCTTCACGATGAGGCCAGTGTCTGGGCAAAGGGAGCAGGGGTGAGGTGAGGCATGGTGTGGGTGAGCCAGGGGGGACAGCGGGGCCAGTGGGCATGGGAAGCACTTACTGTCTTCACAGATATCGTGGGGGGCACAGTGCCTCTCCTTGGTCCAGCTCTGCTGGTAGTGGCCACTCTCACAGGGGGTGCAGATAGAGTCCTCTGTGTCACTGCATTCAGAGACCAGCTTTTCCCCTGCAATAGAGGAGGTGAGAAGGGCGCGAGGAGGGGCAAGAGGGCTTCCCCATCCCCAGGCAGTAGCTCTGCTAGTGGGATATGGGAGTACTGGCAGCGGTGAGTGCTGATGCTGCTCTGGCAGCCAGGGCTGCAGGGACCAGCTCCCCACTGGGGAGGGATGATTGGTGCTGGGGCAGGAGAGCATGGTGGTGGAGGCATTCACGGCCTTTAGGGGCTGGGAAATGATGTGCAGTAAAAGCAGAAGCTGAAAATAACATCACAATTTGGCAGTCACAGCAGTCTCCCTGCAAGCTGCCTGTGCCCTGGGGTCCTGCAGCTGCAGGAGCACAAACAGTCCCAAGAGAGTTGTGGCAGATTCGGGGAAGTCCAGGGGGTCTCCCAAAGCACCTGTGAGGCCCTCAGTTGCTCTAGCACTGGGGTGACACAGACGTGAAGCTGCCAGCAGGGTGGAGGAGTTCAGTCATGCTGAGCTGTGCTCTGCTGTGGTCCACCTGTGGGTCCTGGTACAGTCAGGCCCTGGGGTACGGGAAGGGGAAGGGGTCTCTGTACCTGGATGACACCGGTTGCAGCACCTGCCTCTGTATTCATACTGCTTATAAAAGCATCTGACAGCATCACCAGGCTCCCAGCACTGGAAGAAACAAGACCTGGAATTCATGGTGCTCCTCAGTGCTTTAGCACCTCCTTGCTTCTACAAGCACAGGGGAGCTACCCCACATCCCGACACGAGGGTTTCCCTGCACTCCTCCTGCCTTGCCTGTGCTAACCACAGACCACAGCAGAGCCACCGGCGCTGCCTCATGCCACCAGTGCTCTTTGAAGTGGTGTGGCAGCGATTCCCCAGATTTCCTATTAGATGATTGCACATTGCCCTGTGCCACTGCGAACAGGGTCCTGCACAGGAGCAGTGGTGTTAACGGAGCCTCCTGTGCCCAGAGAGCTGCCAGCCCTTTCCCAAGGCTGATGCATCAGCCTGAGGGGCAGGAAAAGCCCCAGGGCACGTACAGCTGTCTTCCATGTGCCTACTAGCAGGGGTGTGTGCGCACCGGGAAGAATGGAAAGGAGGCAGGTAGTGGGACCTCGGGCCAGTATGGGCTCAGGGCACCCACAGCATCGGACTATCGGACAGAGCAAGCCCCACGCTGCCCCTGAGCCCAGCCACCCCAGGGAGCAGGACAGGGACTCCAGCAAAGCCCTCAAGCGAGATGACTGCGGGGCTGTGGGCATGAGGGGTGCTGAGACCCCACGGGGCGCCTCGGGGTATGCCCGAACTGGCGGAGGGGAGCCGGCGCTGCTGCTCCGCACGGTGACAGTGAGCAGAAAGGGAAGTGAAAGGGGCTCAGGCGGCTCCGTCCCTGCGCCCCGCAGCCTCCCAGGGCCCGGCGGTGCTCTGGAGCCCTACGCTGTCAGTCCGTGCCCGCAGGTCTCTCCTCCCTGCCGCGGCCAGGCCCCGCTCCTCGGAGGAAGGCGTAGCTGAGGTGGGCCCGACGGGAGCCGCCTGACGAGCCCAGCGCCAGTGCGGAGGCCGGGGGGGGGTCCGAGCTGCGCGGGCGGCAGCGCTGCCGATACCACCTCCCGCTCCGCAGCCCCAGGAACGGCCCTGGCCGCGGGCCTCCTGCAGGGGTGGGCCGCGCGGAGGTGAAGCGCCGGATCGTGCCCCTTCCCGGAAAGCCGGGCGGCTGCGGGCCGGGGCTCGGCCAGAGGGAGGGAGGAACCGCCCCTGCCGCTGCCCCAGCCCATGCCCATGCCCGTGCCCGTGCCCCGGCCCCACTCACCCCCAGCAGCGCCGCGCCGAGCAGCCCCACTAGCCCGAGCCGCTGCATGATGCCGCACCCCGTGTCCGCCTGCCCGCCCTATAACGCCTTGTCCCGTTCCCGCCCAGGAAAGGGCGTTGGGCCGCCCTCGGGGAAGCCCCGACCGGTTCTCGGGTCCGGGCAGCCCCGGCAGCGCACGGCCGGGGGGGGCCCGGGGGACAGCTCCCCGCCGGCTCTCGCGCACCCCGGCCCTATCCCCGCCGAGGTAGCAGCCATCCCTACTGGGACCCGGGACCTGTCCGAGCCCTCGGCATAGCCTCTGGGGCTGGGGGTCCCTGTGCAGGGGCTGCACGGGAATGTCCTGCTGAGGCTGGAGGTGGGAGAGGGGCTCCTGCCAGCCCCACGGAGCCGCTGCCCTGCCAGCGTCTCCCAGGTAAAACGAGGTGCCCGCAGGGGCAGGAGTCGGTTGTGGGCCATGGTGAGGGAAGTGCATGTTCTGGTTCCAGCAGCTCATTCCTGAGACAGAAGTTCAAGGTTTCACTTCACCTTCCCAGCGGTAACCCCGCGCTGTGGCCCTGGAGAGCCCCTCACGGCTGCCCGCAGGCTCTGGCCTCCAAACCATTTCCCATAAATGCACCAGCCCGAAACGGGAACGGGCAAAAGCGAGGCAGGCCCGGCTGTGCTGGGGACCACCAGCCTGCCCCTGCCTCAGCTCCCTCGGAGTTCCCCGGTGTGGTCCCTGGGAAGTTCCAGGCTCCCCTCCTGTTAAGAGATACTTTCCCGGATCCCTTTCTCGCCATGGGCTGGCAGGGACCGGCGGTTCCTCCACACCTCCCCGTGCCCTGTCCCCCTGTGCTGCACCATGACAGCACCACAGTGACCACAACCTGGCCACAGCCGCTGCCTCAGCCCTGGCCTGGGGGCTGCGTGCCACGTGTGGCCTCCGCCGGTGCCCCCTGTCCTCGTGATGGCGGGCTGGAGTGGCGGTTTCCCCATCCCGCCGTCACTTCCCAGAACTGAGTCACTCGAGAGCACGACGGGTCCCAGGGGAGACCCGAGGGCAGAGCCCTGGAGGCGAGGCCTGGGGGGATTTTTGTGCCTGGCTCCCGCGGGACCGGCAGGGGAAGTTCCGCAGCCCCGGGCATCGGCAGCGCACAGGACGCGCCTGCGGCTCCGAGCGGCAGAGCCCGGCGGGAGCTGCCGAGGAGGGAACCAGGCACCGGGGCGAGAGTGCGGCGGTAACTGCGGGGCCGGTCCCGGCCCGGGTTTCGCCTCGCCCCGCGCGAGAGCTGATGGCGACACCCAGCGGCCTGGCGTCTCGCCCTCCGCGGACTACGAGTCCCAGCGTGCCGTGCGGCGGCGCCTTGCGGGGCATGCCGGGAGCCAGACAGGACGTGCAGCCCGGCGCGCCGGGCCCTCGCCTCGGCAGGCATGGCAGCGGGCGGCACGTCAGCGTGTTGCGTCGTAAAGCGTGAAGCATCGTAGTCGCGACGGCGCCGTACGGCAGCGGCGGTTGGCGCCTTTGTCCTGGCGGTGGCGGCGGAGGCAGGAGCGGCGGTGCCGGGCGCGGCGGTGAGTACTGCGGAGGCCCCGCGGCTGCGGCGCGCTCGGTGAACCCTCACGGGGGGACGGGTCCCTCCCGGCTGCCAGGCTGGGCTGTGCCGGGCCGGGAGTGCCCTGCGGCCTGCGGGCGGGCCGCGCATACGCCTCGCAGCTCTTGAGGAGCGGGAGCGCGGGTTCGCTGGGAGCTGCCCCGGGGCGGGTCGGTGGTGCAGGGGTAACGGGGCTCAAAAGCGCCTGCTGCCGGGCCGGTGCGTGCCGCAGGTGGATTCTTCGTAAGTCTGGTGGCGAGCTCGGCCCCCGGGAGCGGCGGCGGCCCGGTGTGAGGCCTGTGGCCACTGGTGAGGGGTCCGGCAGGGCCTGGCTCGCGTGCCCTCTGCTACCGCTTTCCGCACTGGTACCTCTATCCCCGCTTGCGGTCCGGGTGCAGGGCCCCGAGGCGACCGAGGGTGAGGGCCGCCGACAGCGGCCTCCCGGGCAGGGTCTGGCTTCGGGGTTGCCGGCGCCGGGCAGGACGCTGCTCCTCGCCCCGTTAATGTCAGTGGCGGCTGCATTCACTGCTGCTGCCTTTCCCGGAAGCCTCCTGCGGGCCTGTGTTGTCCCCTTCCGTTGTGTTAGTTTGAACATCTAGCTGTGTTTCGCTTTCTGAAGCTGTAGTGCTGTTAATAAATAATTTTGGGTTTGAATATAAGTTTTTTAGGGAAACGTGGCTTTGGTTCACTTCCCGAGGGCTCACTGCACCCGAGCTGGCTTGGGCTGGTCTCGTGTAGGAACCTGGCCGTGGGTTTCTGCACAGGGGATTGGCACCTTGAAACCACCTCGGCTCATAGTTGGCCTCTGGCTGCATTCATAGGAAAGACTTAATGTGGAAATTGATTCACCCGGTTCAGTGTGCCTGAAGCTGGGACAACAGTCAGTTGTTCTGGTCTTCTGGTTGCTAAATGGCTCCTAACTATGTAATTTGCCAAGTGGAAAATGGTAGGAGGCAGTAAATGCTCTTGTGTGGAAGTTCTTCAGTAATTCAACCTATCCAGCTAATTTATTGCTTTGCTTTGAAAGTGACCTGCAAATGGGAAAGTAGCTCCCTGGTTTCTTCACGTGGGAAGCTCTTGCAAAGTATTTACCTAAAACTGTTTATATTTTTATACATTTGACTTGTTTATTTAGAGACTACTTGTAACTTGTAATAAATGTGTGTTAGGTGTTGGCTGTAGGCGTCTCCTGGTTACTGGGAGTAGCTCCTGTTGATACACACTCAAGTTCAGCTTTTTTTCCCCAGGCTTCTTGCATGTTATAAATGGAAATCCCATCTTGCCTTCCTGTAGATGGATGTTTAGGAAGTATGGGAACTTCATTAAATAGCTTTCAGTCTTTCAAGTTCATCTTGAAAGTTTCAGTGTTTCTGGGGTTTTTTAAGCTTTATGTAATGGTGACTCTTAAGCCAGGCAGTGAGTCTGGGTGGGGTCTGGGGGTTGGTTGCTGTGGTGGGGGTTGTGTTGGGTTCTGTTTGCCGGGGTGGTTTTGCTGTGGAGCTTTGCGTGAGTTTGTGCAGTGCCTGCTTTGTGGCGGTGTGATCCGCAGTGGGCTGTGGTGCTGGGGGCGGTGGGAAAGGGGCACAGCGCTTCCATGGGGGTCCCCAAATTCCCATGTGGACCCGCCTTCTGTGGGAGCCCACACCTGGATGGGAACGAGGACGTGCTGTTCACCAGGGGCTGAATGAGAAACTGTATTTCGGCACTGAAAGCCATGATTCCGCATGCAGTGAAGCAATCCAGGTGTGGTCCCTTGGAGCATTTGAGCAGTGCTTCCTGGTGTCTTGCTCAAAGCCTGTATTGAAATCTTTGGGTTATGCAGTGTTGTGATGAGTGTTTCATTTTTGCGTGTTAAAATATCGCATAGACTTCAACTCTGGTCACCAGTGGACTTGAACGAGTGGGTCTGACAACAGTGGATGTTCTGAAAAGCTCAAAGTCAAGGTGTGTTAGTGGAATATGAGTTTTATTTGTGTCTTACTTTGGAGTTAAACCATTAAAACTTGTCTACAAAATAATTGGGGTTACTGCCTTTCAGTATTGCAGAAAATCCCAAGTGAAAAGCCTCAGTACATGTTCTTCCCAGAGCTCTGTATCCCTGGGCTAGGATTCCTCTGGAGTGTCATTTGCGTCGTGCAGCCTTGGTTGGTTTCTAGCCACAAAGCAGTTCAGTTGAATGCCCGGTTTGGTGTGTGGGGTTGCAGTGACACACGTGATGTGCATGGCCCTTTTTCTCTTTTGCGAAGAGTTGCATTTGGGAAGACAGCAAAATGGCTCGAGGACGCAAGAGCAATAGCATCAAACAGAGTGACTTCACCAACAGCACCAACCCCCAGGACTTAGAGAGAAGACTTTTTGTCGGCAATTTGCCTACAGACCACATGACTCGTGAAGAAATGGAAGAGATATTTTCAAAATATGGCAAAATCAGGGGTTAGTATTTTATCCTTATGCCTTTTTGTGCCTGGGAACTCAGTGAGAAATACCACTTCCATGCTTGTCAAATGGCATTTGCTGATGATGGGAGAAGTAACTAATCCTGTTCCTAAAAAGTGACCTTTCAGTGATAATTTTCTCTGAAAAAGGGATTCCTTCAGCACAGCTGAGACGTAACGTGTGTATATCAGCTATATTTCAGCTTTGGGGTTGCAGTGTGATGCTACAAGACTCTTTCAAGTAACTTAATAGTCTCTTAATCAAATCTTGGTCACATCACAGGCTGTATTTTGCTCACTGCCTTGTCAGAAGGTAGTGGATCTATGAAATGCATTTCAGAGCCTTTAAGCTCTGCATTTTGATCCTGGTGGATGTGGGTTTCCCAGGAAACTTGCAGTGGTTTCTTGGCTTGGGGTTAGGCGGTAGCCTGGGCGTGGGTTGATGGTGTCCCCTGGTTGTAACCAGTCTTGCCCTGCTGTTGCCTTTTCCAGCCCTCAGCATGTACCATGGCTATGGGTTCGTGCAGTACGACCGTCTGGAGGATGTCCAGGCCGCTCTGGACGGGGAGAAGGGCCGCCTTTATAAAGGGTATAGATTAGGTAAGGAAAACTGCTCCGTGCTCTCCCACTGACCCCAGCATGCGTCCCAGTAGAGAGTGCTCTTGTTCTAAAGTTCTCCAGAAAGATCCCTATGTGACACTTGCCTGGTGTTAGACTCAAATCACTTTTAGTAGCTATGTATTTCCCTTCAGTTACTTGCTCTAAGTGCTGTGTGTTTCATTTTCCTACCTAGGTCTTACTCTGAACTTACCTTTGTGTGTTAGTATTTGAAAAGGTCTGCTGCCCTGTGTGAGAGGCTGCTCTAGCCTTAGGCAGTGCTTATCACAACCTCATGCATGTAGTTTTAAAACATTTAAAAACATTTGTAGAGCAGCACTGATTCCTCTTGGCAGGCTCAGGAACTGGTCACAGCACTCAGCAGCTTGTGAGTCCAGTGATCTTGGGTGGGTTTGCACGTGTCAGTCTGAAAGCAGTGTGTAAATACCAGGTGCTTTAAAGAGGCCATTTTCATAAAGATAAAAATAATTCTGCTAAATGTGCTGGGAGCAAACTTAAACAGGAGCACATTGTTAGAAAGCTGAGTAATCTGTTACACGCAAGCAAAAAAATTACTCTTGAAGTAAGCCTGTGCTAATTTGAAGACAAACAGTTTGACTTAGAAAGGAATGAAAGGAGCATTAAATGATGACTTGTGGGAAGGTGTGTGTAGAGTAACAAACCCAAGCCTCAAGATGGAAATGCAGGCAAATAGGCAAGGAGGGTAGAAGGATACAAGAAGAAATTATGGCCAGCATTGTCTAAGTCTAGAAGCTTAAGTAGGAACAACTGCAGCTGCTTTAGAAGCTGAGGTCTAACTGTCAGGGAATGATAACAGTTTCTAACTGGAAAGACCACTTGGTCCTCAGTTTCTGCTGTCTCTCTTTGAAGAGGCACAAGGCGCTTTGATATAAATTGCATTTCAGTAGCAAAATTGAAAACGTAGAGCAGCAGCTACCAAAACCGGACCTCTCAAAAAGTTTAAGTCTCTTGTCTGTGAGGCTCAGTGCAGACCTGCCTGGGCTGTTCCTACTGTTTTCCCACAAGCCTTGGGAAAACGAGGGACTTTCCAGTGACATAGATTGCTGTGGATGTGCCAGTCAGCAGCATAAGTGGGAGAAGGAAGGCATCAGCCCCTGATAGCAAAGGGATTCTTACACCTGACACCCACTGAGAAGGGAATTCATTAATGCAAATCAAAAGAAATCCTACCTCTTGCTCCACTGATACTGTGAGCTTTATGGCTGAGAGCAGCAGTGTTGATGTAAAGGCTTCTGTAAGGTGTTTGGTTTGATTAAGCAGCTAAACAATTAAAAACCAACATAGGGTTAAATGGTGCTCAGTGTAATGTAGATGGAATTGCTCAGTGCTTTGAGTGGTGTTCTGGAAAAACTGATTCCTGGCCATGCAGTGCTTTTATAAGTGACTTGGGGAGAAAAGACAATCGTGTTTCAGAAAGAGAGTGAAATAATGAAGATGGAGTTACTGGTGGTGAAATGACCTGGACTTCTTCCTAAGCTGGATGCATGGCAGAGCTGAGCTCTTACTAAAGCCAGAAGGGAAGATCTGCACCCAGCAAGAGTGCTTTTGTCATTCCTGGCTGTACAAAACAGCTTTGTAAGCAGGAAGGGTTTGCTACCTGGGATATGCTGCTGGAATACTGTGTTCAGGTCTGGTATGCCTGTTTCAAAGAGGATAGTGCTAAATGGGAGAAGCCTCAGAAAAACCTGAAGAAGGCTTAAAGAGCTGAAGAACAAGCCCTGGCAAAAGCCTTGAGGTAAAGGAATGATGTGATCTGTGTAACAGACAGACCTGAAGATAAGCAAGTTTTAATCCTGTAGGCTTAGGCATGACCAATCCTTAAATGGAAATAAATAGTTTTCTTTAGCAACAAAGTAATTGACTTCTGGAATAATTCACTGAAGCTTTGGTGCTTTCTATGCTCTGAGAACTTTTAAATTGGAATTGGATGTTTTGCTAAAAGATAAGCTCAAGCTCAATGCCACTGCTGCACTTGAGGTAGGAATGTGATTCAAGGCTCTCTTGTCAACTGTGTTCATTCAGAAGGTCACTGCAGTGGCCCTGTCACCTCAGAACCCTGCAGGACAGAAGACTTTTTTTTTTTTCCTCTGAAGTTTTGTCACTGTTCACATACTTAACCTGTAAATGCTGTTGGCATTAAATAAAATGTTATTAAATCTGTTCATTTTGCACCAGAGGAGGGTCCCTGTCAAAGGTGGTTTTTTTTGTTCTAGGAAAATATTTTTGTTCAGATTTTTTTTTTTCAAGTAATGTATGGTTTTGAGTGTAAAAATCCTGATAGGTGTCTGCAATGGCATCATAAAAGAGAATAAAAATAATCTTAAACCAAAGAAAGCAGATAGTGTCTTGCTTAAAGATAACACTTGCCTTTAACGGGACAAAAATCTCAACTGAAAAATACATGGAAGGAGAAGAGCTGCTTCAGTTACACAGCATGAGCATTAAATGTAACTGCTAAGGATACAAGTCGGTAAAAGACTTTTGGAAGAGTTCAACTCCAGTGTTGCATTATACTAATGCTTCCACAACCACATAGAAGTGTTTTCATATATTTAATGGCTAAAGCTATGTAGGGAATAAATGCCCATCAAAGTTCGTGACAGCAGGCAACAAATGCAACTGATCCTGGGGACTGCTCTGTGGTGTTGAGTGCTCTGGTGCTGCAGTTCAGGTTCAGGCTGCACTTGCTTCTCTCCCCCAAAAAAAAGAGAACAAGCTGCTTCTTGGTGCACAATGGGAGCAAAGCTTAGGACAGATCCCTGTAACTGAAAGTTCTAAAGGATCCTTTATGAAGCTGCAGAAGATGTTAAGACTGAGTCTTACTAAAGCCAAGCAGCATGTTTATTCTTTTGCAAGAGCTTTGAAAGGAGCTAATGAAAACAGCTAATAGGAACTCTTAAATTGTCGATAGGTTCTTGGGAAGCAGATACAACCTGGGTTGGTTTTGTTTGTGTCCTTTAAAGGCTCTGAAACATCTGAAAAAATATCTGAAGACATTTCTGTCTGTTCTTGCTCCCCCTCCAATGTCTTATTTCAGCCTCAGTCAGCTGTTACCAAAGGCTTTGTTTCCTCACAGTAGAACAAATCGGTCGCTGCCAGTTCTGGGCAGCTTCATTTTTTGTGGTTGAGGACAAGACTCTGTTTATCCAGGTCTCTTCTTTGTATTTCACTTCATGGTGATTTTCATGGAGGTGCTCAGAAGCCAACTAGTTCTCAGTTTCTGATCTGTTGCATCACTTTGCATCATGTTAACAGTGGTGCTTTGAATGCATCATGTTGACCTTCCCAAGGAGCTTGTGCCTCAAGCTCCCTGGATCCCACTTGCTGAGTGGAGGCTGCAGCCATGCCTTGGGAGACAGTTGCATGTGCCACTTGAGAACCCTCATGTTCTTAATAAAGGTAGCAGTATGCTCTGTTGAACAGGTCTGGCTGGGAACTTGAGACTGCTGGCTGTCAGCTTCCTTTCTTGGAGGTTTTCAGACTCTGCTTTTTCTCCTAGAGTCCATGAGTCGCTTTCTGCTTGCTCATAGACTGCAGAAGAAAGAGGTTCTCTTAGGGAATGAAGAGTCTGCATGTGGGCCTGAACATAAAGGGTTAAAACTCTACCCAGGCTGTCCACCCTATTTTGAAGTCAGAAATACGTGAACATTTCATTATGTTGTACTGTCTAAACTTAATAAAAAAATTGTCAAAGTGACAATGTCTCTCTGCTGAATGGATTTTCTTGCACCATCTGGATGTTGTTGAGCTTAAGTTGCTTTCATTTGAATTGTGTTGATGATATTTTTTTTGTTCCATAGCATTGAACAGATGGGTTGATTATTCTTTACAGATATTAATAAAGCAGTGGAAAGAAGAAATATGAATAAGGCTTCATCAAGGTCCAGTCCGGCACGAAGGTAAAGTACCTGGAAGCAGTGAGTTGTAGTAGGAAGGTCAGGGCGTGAGCCCAGTGGCCTGTGCTAAATGTGTTTGTCTCCCCCACGGCCACCCCCAGTCAGACGGCGACACTCAAGCGAGACAGCTGGGACGTGGCCGCTGCAGCTCTTGGGGGCCTTCTGGCACTGGCACCTCGGGAGGCATGAGGGAAACCTCGTGTCTGCTGCTGTGACTGCAGCTAAGTGTAATGTTTTGCAGCAGAAGTTGTAGGGGACTTGTGAGGAAGAATACACTTGATGTTCTCTCCTGCCTCAAGTGTCAGAGAAGCCAAGGCATATCTAGGGAGTGCTACTGGGCCGTAGCATTCCCAGTGCCATGCTGCAGAGGACTTCAGGATCTTGTCTCTTCAGGTGTCAAAAGCTTCCAGTGCTGAAATGAGACTGGAAAAGAACATACGAGTGAAGCAAAAGACAGAGCAAACATCTCTCTTGCACTGTCCTGTCTGCCAGGACCTGGAGCCAGGTTAGTGATGGGCACCTGCCAGCTTCTCGTCATTTCCCATCCCTCGGTAGGCACAGCGTGTGCCCTGCCACTCCTGCACCTCCTCCGTGTGTGAAGTCAGGCAAGTGGAGAAGACACAGGCTGTCCTGTCACAGGAGGGCAACTTCAGGTTCTTTTCCATGGCACTACTGGAAGCACACAAAGATGTGCTGTGGTGGTAGCTTGGTGTATCTTCTGTGCCTGTACTGTAAAGCTTTCCCCACAGAGTTTCTTGTTGGACTTGAAGGTTATCAAGCCCTGACATGTCTGGTGTGGTCTACGAACTTGACCTGTTAAATTACCAAAAAAATGAGGAAAAAGTGCAGCCAGCAAGACATCTACCACCAAAAAACCCAGCAAATGCATAGCTGAAATAGTTGGCATCATCTAGGTCTTTTGTATGTGCTGCACTTAGCCTGCACAGGGCCAAATGCACTTGCAGAGACCATCATGCTACAGGAACCACTTTGGCCACACAGCTGGGGAGGTCCCATTACACATCTGTAAACATCCGAGCCCTGGGCCTGGGCAATGTGAGGTGTGCTCAGCGCTGGCACAAGGACCCCAAGCGCACTGCAGGTACATGAGCAGCCGGCACTGATGGCATGTCTTTGCCCTCAGGCTCCGATGCCATGAGCGTTGGTCCTCAGACCACACTGAAAGGGACAAGCAGCAGGTCCCGATGCACTGGGACCTGTGTCATCCTGCGTGTGCAAGAGCAGATGGCCACGTCACGGCCCCCGAGAAGCACTGGAGCTGCATAAGCACGTCGAAGGCTGTGGTGCCGCTGAGACAGGCACCGGATTCCAGCTGGCACTGCAGACATCATGGCCATCCCATGTCACTAACACCAGTCCCAAGCAGCACTGTGGACATCAAGTCCTGGGGCTGGATAATGGACCTGGTCCATGCTGCAGGTGTGTGAATGACAGCGGTGGAGTCCTGCACCGCAGTGCTGAGTCCTGAGCAGACGTGGGCAGCGGGGCTGATGCTGTAGGAGTCAGACTGTGGTGATGGAGGTGCAGAAGGCCACTGTGCCTTCGTGCTGCTGCCTCTCTGCAAGCAGCCTGGCAGTGATGGGGAGCAGAGGGGATCCACACCACGTCTGTGCTTCTGTGGCAGTTGTGCGGTTCTCATTCCAAATCTGTTTGTCTCTGCAGCTAGTGGATGTGGCCTGTTCTGGTCACTCCACTCCCAGCTGGAATAAATATCCTATGCCAAACAATCCTGCTGCATCTGGCTGTTTTGCTGTAGTCCTGCAGCTACAGAATGACCAGTTACTCAGTATCCATTAGAGCAAGTGGGAAGTTTCCCCTGAGCTTCTGCCATGGTTCACTGTAGGTTGGGGGGAAGGGAACAAGGACGTGTATCTCATATGATGTGGTTTCAATACAGATCACAGACAAGTTGATCTGTGTGTCCAGGAGGCTGAGGGAGTTTACACCTGTGTGTATGCAAATAGTGTTTCTTTTACAGGAGGACACTATGTTCTTGGTGGCACCTCTGTAGTTTGTCCTGAGGTTTGTTTCATACCTGACATAAAAGCTGGGAATGCCAGTGGTCCCGTGTGTCCCCCAGCACAGCTGGGTGTAACCACCCAAATCCATGCACAGTCTGCACATCTGTCTCTACCTGACACTGAACTTGGGCACATCTAACTCGCTACTGCTGCTGTTCTCTCCAGGTGACTACCACGTGAATGCACCATAGTGGAAGCAGACTTGTGTTCTGCTTATCTTTCCTAACCTGGATTAGGCTGGTAGAGGACTCTAAATGTCTCTCAAATTTTGGAAATAAAAAGATTCAAAAAGCTCGTTTCCTTCTGATGGCTGTCAGTATCTTGGGGAAAGAACATTCTGAACACGTGAGTCTCAGTAGTTTCTCTGCAAGATTTTTTTCTGTTTGGCTTAGACTGCAGTGAATTGATGTGTTTTTTTCTGGAAAACAAAATATGACCTGGAAAAAAACCTACTTTTTTGGGAAAAGTTGAAGACTGGGATGTTATTCTTCCTTTCCTCCGAAGACAAAGTCTGAATGAGGTGGATCGTTAAGATACAACAGAGAAGCTGTTGCTGCTAAGGATGTGGTGCTGGTGGGGTTTGGTACCCCCTTAACAGGGCCGTCATACACATAAGACTGGCTTTGTACAGAAACTCTCCCTTCCAGTGCAGGACACGGCGGCTGCTGTCACTGCTTTCTGCTGGCAGCACAAACCCAACCACAACATGGAACCTGCAGTGCCTTTGGTCACAGCAAACTCCTTTTTTTAATCGTATGACAATAGCAGATTATTTCAGGTATTCTGCTGTCATTGACTGGTGAATTTAATGGATCCCATGAATGCTCCTGGTTACTGCAGATCTGTGGGTATTGGGCTCCAGCACCTTGAACACTCTCAAAGAACTTGCAAAACCACATTTGATAGATCTGAGGCTGGAGGCCTTGAAATGGTGTTTTCTTAGGTGCCTGTTAACTTCTTCCACAGGTGCTCTACGCTTTTAGTGATGCTTCATTAAAGAGCTTTCTGGGTCTTGTTTGGTATGAGAAGCATTGCAGTTAAAAGCTTCTCCAAGCTGCTTCAACAAATATGTTTTTTGGCCAGTTCTTGCTATTGTGGGTTAGGAGGGAGAATTCAACTGCTTTGGCAGCTCAGGTAAGAGATCTAGGGGGAATTGTACTGTCATTAGCAGCCTAATGGACTGTCCCTGGTGTTTTCCTCAGGGAGCCATATGCCTACGGAGATGGCCGAGACACCAGACGTGACCGCTCCCCTCTTCGGGGGAGCCCACGGAGAGACCCCAGAGATGGTAGAAATGGCCGAGATTCCAGAGACACTCGAGACATTCGAGCTAGAGACATGCGTGATGCCAGAGACCACAGGGACCCCCGGGACCTGCGGGACCCACGCGACATCAGGGATCCAAGAGACCTGCGGGACCCTCGTGATGTTCGAGACCTTCGTGACCCACGGGAGCCGCTGTATGATCGATACAGGGATCCACGGGATATGAGAAATCCACGAGATGTGAGGGATCCACGGGATATGAGAGACCCTCGGGACCCTTTGTACAGGTAATCTCCCTGGGACTGTATTTGCCAACACATTTTATGGCGTTCCTGCCTCAATGGCTGCGCGGATTGAGTGGTATTAGGCATCTAATGTGCCTGCTTTGGGTCTTGGGGGTAGCAGGTAGGTACTCCAGAATTAAACTCAAGGAGGGTTTGTGTGTGCTGCATTGGCCAAAGTTAATTGCCTGAGCTGGGCTGGAGCATGGAAACCTTTGCTGCTTCTGTATACGTTGCAGACGAGATGAATCCTATGACCGTTACATTCGCTTCGAAGACTACTGTCGGCGGAAGGATGACTCTTACTATGACCGTTACAAAGAGCATTTTGACAGAGCACCAGTGAATTCAGATGGTGAGTACCTGTAACGTTGTAATGGTCAGATTCACACCTCCCACTGGAGGGTGCGGGAGATGCTGTCGTATCTTGAGATGAAGGCATCATGTGTTCTGTCCCTGGGCCTGGCTTTCAGAGCGCCTGAAGCGCGAGGAGCGGCGCCGGGAGGAGCTGTACCGTCAGTACTACGAGGAAATCAAGAGACGTTTTGATGCAGAAAGACCCGTGGATTGTTCTGTGATCGTGGTGAATAAACAGACAAAGTAAGAAAACAGTTATGACAAATTTTATTATTGCATGGTAGAAGAAAATGGAACTAAACTTAGTCCTGCCTTGAGGCTGTTTGTCTTGCTAGTTGTTTTTGAAGGATGTGGCTTTAGAGCCCTTGGAAAGCTACAGTGCCTGTTGCTGTTCTGGGAACACAGGTTGATGAGATGGAGAACTGTTGTATCTTGTGCTTTACTTTTATTTCTTTCTTGTCACCTATCACTATACCTTCTCCTGTTACTTTTCTACTTACTCTTCATATCAGCCTACTGCCGTGACAGGTTATAGCAGTCTGTACTTGCTATTCATGGGTTGAATGATACAGAACTTATGTGTGCCAACCAGCAGATAGTGCAGAGCAGGTGTTGGGGGAGTCATGGGGGTGTTAGTTTCAGAGCTCCTGTCACACTGGTTACTAGGACAGATAGCTGTCATCACTGCCAATCTAACATGCGAGAAATACAAAATCACTGCTGCCAGTCATGAGCGGTGTCAGAGCACATGTGAGTGGTAACCACGGCAAGCTCCTGGGACAGCCCAAGCACTGCATTGGGAACAGGGGGACACATCTGTGCCTGGTACAGTGGGAGGGGGGGCTGTAATGATGGCACCACTCTGATGTCTACAGCTTTACACGTAAATATATGGAAGAATAGCAAATAGTAAATAAATCATAGACCTGGCCTGGAGTCTAATGAAAGTGTTTGTCAAGGGGAGATATAAAGCTCTGTCTCTGTAGCCCTGCAGAAAAAAGATCAAGAGTTATTTTTATTTAACTCTGCTCTATCTGTGAGGTAGAAAAACAGAACTGCTGCTTCCCTGGCCTTGTGGTGGAAGACAGAACAGGAAATGGGAACAAGGGAAGCAGTGTAACTAGAAATAAACTCTGTGTTTTGCTTTTAATGGAGTTGATTGCCAATTGGAACAAATACTGAAAGGAAATTATACATTCTTTATCCCTTGGTGACTAAAAGTCTTTAGAAGATATTCTAATAGGCCACAAGTTATTGTACTTGATATAGGGAGAAATTTTTTGTGCAAGAGGACCAGCTTAATATCCTAAGGATCATTGTGGTCTGTAACAGCTACAAACCGTAAGAGCTGGAGCATGTAATAAATGTTAGGTATTGAAGCAATGATGTCACCTACTATAGAACTGTTAAATGGGACTCCTAAATGATTTGGGTACACGGTCCCTGTAACTTAGAAATCCGTAGAAAGACAGTTGCGGGGAACAGTTTTAGTCATCATTACAGTGTTCACATCCAAAGATGATGAACTAAACCTCTTTCAGAAGGTGTGGGTGCACACGGACTGAACTGCAGGACAGAGGATACAAGAACAGTGGATCTATACATGCTGTGTTGATGCTGGGCTAGAGCAGAAAGCAGCAGGTAGAACAAATGAGCAAGAAATAAGGAATAAGGCACATTTAAACAGTTAAGATACTGAGCTTAGCACAAGTAACTTCTGTAGGTTGGCTGCTCTGCTGTTTGCTCCTTAGATCCCTATGGGCATAAATTACCTCACTTAATGAGTTCAGTTTAAACACATTTATATGTAAACCAATCTAGAATAGTGTAAATCCTTTTGCAAACACTGTTTCTCAGCTAAGCTAAGGTTTGATTTTTAATGTATTTCAGTTAAACTGAAATGACTGATTCAGATCAAAACAAGGGCTCTTGCATCACTGTAATGAGGTTGCTGTAATACTGTCCTGTTACACACTGAGATTTGGCAAGCCATCAGAACAGCGAATCTGAGGTGGCAGCGAGGGTGGGTGTGCAAGGGTTTCTGTTTCTGTGTGACTGACGTGTTAAACTCTACTGGCTTTGCTTTGTGGTAGGGAGTATGCGGAGTCAGTGGGGCGGAAAGTGCGGGATCTGGGCATGGTAGTGGACCTGATCTTCCTCAACACAGAGATGTCACTGACGCAAGCCCTGGACGATGTGAGCAGAGGAGGGTCTCCTTTTGCCATTGTCATCACCCAGCAGCATCAAGTTCACCGCTCTTGCACTGTTAACATCATGTTTGGCACCCCACAAGGTACTGAGGTC
The DNA here is from genome assembly GCF_963264785.1 of Psittacula echo. Taxonomy (NCBI): domain Eukaryota; kingdom Metazoa; phylum Chordata; class Aves; order Psittaciformes; family Psittacidae; genus Psittacula; species Psittacula echo. Next base: position 10,073,073 of record NC_137747.1, on the reverse strand, counting down.
TCAATAGGCTCTATAGCTGTGTGTTCGCTCTGAACCACTCCAAGTGCTGCTTCAGACCACTTTCGAGCAGAATCACACAGGACAAGGTTCATCCTTGCTGTGACATAAGTAGTTATTAATGACTTGATGCCATGTCATAAATGTGAATATTGTTATTTACAAGTTTCCATAATACTTTATTTGTCCCTTGTCAAAAGGACTGTTTCATTTCTACCTAGAGGGAATCTCGACTGCATTCTCAGCACCTAATACCACCAGCCTTTGTATCTGAGGGCAAGCCATGAGCCCCAGCTCTAGAAATGACAGCATTGCCCTGGCAGATTTCTGAGTAAGACCAGTCCAACCTCAGGTTATCACTTGTTGTTCTGAAAGAGAGCATGTTTGGAATGTGGCAAATTATAGGACAGATTTTAAAACCAAATGTAATTTAAGGAAAACAGGATAATGATCACGTGTTTGGGCAAGGTAAAGATCCAGTCATGAAACTGGAAAGAGTTATAAAAAGATTGGACTATAAAGGTGTTGAATCTATGCGCGCCACCTTCTGAGTGCTGCTTACTCTTGTCACATCACTTTTCATTCCGGGGTGTGACTTGGTGATTGTGAGGGTGGGTGTAGGTATTAAAACCAGCCTCATCGGAATGTGATTTTGGAGAGCAGCCTGTGCTCTCATCGCCAGCCTCTAAGCATCCTCTGTTTACACATGGGGCTTGTGAGGCTGCACTTGAGCTTTGGGAGGTTATTGCTCCCTTACTGTGTTCTCAAGTAATGTTTTGTGAGGTTCATCAGGGAGAGTAAACATCTGAATGTACAGTCACTGCTTTTTGTGTGCTCACTGACTGAGGAAGCCTTTAGCATGGGGTGCAGATGTGGTAGGAGGGTTCCCTAACTTGTGCAGAAATACAGCTCACACACTTCACTGGGCTTTCCACTGCCCTTGGTTTTAACTCTTAAGTCCTTTGGTTAACACCCGTCCTCCCACAAAGCTTCCCTTCTTTTCTGGATCTAATGGTGTATCACATCTGATAAGAACCCCAGCTCATCTACACCTGTTTCTAGAGATGAAACATGCTCACTTGAACCACACACAGCCAACTTTGCATTCACATCAGTTTCAGGGAACTCTTTCACCACTGGTGCAAAGCATAATGTTAAAATGAACCCCACTTTCCTGTTACAAGGAAATGGGTGCCAGGAATTGTTTTGCAGGTGTGAAAAGTGCCCAGAGCTTTGAGCACTCTTTGGAATGTGAAGGCTCTTTTTACCTCCCTGCATAAAGCTGTGTTCAGGGCATTGTTTGTGTTTGTGCTTTGTGAGGTGGAAATAATGACCTCAAAAACTTCAAAAGGCAGCTGCACAAAACACCAAAGAGTGTTGCAATTGGCTGTTACTGGTCGCATTGTAGAACCTGATTGCTGCTTACTGCCCCTGAGTAGTAAACATAAGCAGCAATGTGACCTTGGGCCAGTGCTGTCCTCCCCACCTCCTGTGTACACACACATTGTATTGGGGGGTTGGCAGTACAGAACCAGGTATTCCCACTGCTGTCTTCCTCCAGAAAGCTTTAACAGCCTTCAGAGGACAAGTTTTGGATCTGCCCAAGGGTTTAGCGGCTGGAAATAACTCTTCTTAGAGAACAGAGAACTTATGTGAGAGGTAGAGGGAGCTGCTGCCCCTTCTTAAATGGGTGAGAGGCAAGAAAGACCTTTCTTGGTCTTGATCCAATATCTTGTCAGAGCCCTGAGCTATGGAAGGAAAGGATGGCCTTGCTGGGTGATAGCCTTGAGCCTGTTGTTGGCTTAGGAAATGGAGCTGTTACTGTGTGCCTGGGAAGCTTCCCAAGTCTGTGCCTGCTGTCCTTGCCTGCTGAATGAGATGTGCTAGTGTGCATGAAGCAAGGTACCTCCTGTTACCCTCCTTGCTTTCCCTCTTGCAGAGCACCGCAACATGCCCCAGGAGGATGCCATGGTGCTGGTGGCCAGGAATTACGAGCGCTACAAAACGGAGTGTCGGGAGAAGGAGCGTGACGAGATTGCCCGGCAGGCAGCCAAGATGGCAGATGAGGCTGTCCTGCAGGAGCGGGAGCGCCCGGGCCCCGGGGACGAGGGGGCGCGGGGAGGTCACCCCCCGGCGATCCAGACTCTCCTGAACCTGCTGGCAGACAACCGCTACCTGACTGCCGAGGAGATGGACAAAGTGATCAACTACCTGAGGGACCGGAAGGAGCGGCTGCTGAGGGGCAGCACTGAGACTCTGCAGGGTGAGGCTCGGGCCCTGGCGAGGCCACCGGTCATACGGTGTATGCTCCGCCTGGGCTGGGACAGGGAAAGTACCGGGATTTCAGAGGAGTCCCAGTGCCATAACTGCACATAACACAGCACCTCAGGTTACTGAAATGGGCATGGCCCTGGGAGAACTGAGACCATTCACATCTTTCATGTGAAAGAACTTTCATGCTGGATTCTCTCAGGAAAACGATGGAACTGCCATAACTTGTTTGGCTGCTCAGGAAGAGCAACAGCTCTGCGGAGTGGTTTGGGTTCCCCAGAGCTGTGCAGCTCTCCTGTTCAGAGGGAGGGTGTTCACTGAGACTTGTGGCTTTGGTAGCTGTTTCATGAGTTTTCTTTAGGTGTCCCTTCAAGGGCATGTGCAGAGCTTTAACCCTCTTCCCTTTCTTTCCCAGCACCCATGTCAAGACAGTCTTTGGGGGCGCCTTCAGGATCATCTCTGGGTAGTCAGTCCAGCCTTCCAAGCAGTCAAGCTCATCAGGGTTCACAGCCTCTGGTCTCTGCTCCTTCTGTTCCAGTGTCCTCCTCTAATCCTCAGCAGGAGCTTCAAGCAAAAATCCTCAGTCTCTTCAACAGCGGAGCAGCAGCAGTGGCTAACAGCACTCCTGCAGCTGCTGCCGGCACATCGGGCGGCACACCAAGCCAGAACTTTGCTAGCATGGGCAGTGGCCAGGCCCGCCCAGCACAGATGGGTGCTGGAAACTTAAACCAGGCTCAGCAGAGATTGCAGACTCCAAGCACACAGATTTCTGCTCTCCAAGGCCCTTCAAGAAATGTAGGTCCAAGGCCTGGAGCCCCTCCACAACCTCAGTCGCTCTACGGTCAGCACCAGAATCGCCTCCCTGCACCTAGCAATGTACCTGCTCAAAGGCCAGTATCTTCTGGTATCAACTTTGACAACCCCAGTGTGCAGAAAGCCTTGGACACCCTTATCCAGAGTGGTCCTGCACTCTCTCACTTAGTGAGCCAAACAGTGGCCCAGGGGCGAGCAGGGTCCTCAGCCCAGCAACCTATGGGTTCCTACCAGCGACACTACTAAAGCTGAGCTGTCAGGCCCTTTCCCCCTCCCTTTGCCATTCCATACTTATACTTGTTTAAAGAGTCTCCTGTCTTTGACACGGGACAAATGCCCCTGGATATGCATGTGCTCTCCGCTTGGCGAGAGCGTACCCCGGTGGCACTGTGCTCTGGCTGGCAGTGTCTGGAGAAGCATGCTCTGGTTCCCTGGTGGCAGGAGCTGCTTTTGACAGTTGGTTGTTTTGTCCAGTCCTAGAAGCTGCTGCAGTGATGGCCCTGCTGCATTTTCCTCGCTTCCAGCAGCTGGTGCATCTCCATTTTGAGGTGCAGCCTGGTCTTGAATGGTCTCAGTATAGTTCTGGGTCAATGGTTTTGAAGAAACAGGGGACTGGACAGAACCTGACTGGCCTCTTGGAGACACACCTCCTTGAAATGGGCACTGGTTTTCTTTGGGTTTCTTTTTTCAATTCTTTTTTTTTTTTTTTTATGACACATAAGCCTGTTGGAAGGTCCAGTGGTAGCATTAGAGCTGAACTCATGGAACACATGCCTGACCCTACTCAGTCACCCAGGACCGCACTGTATGGTCCTTCCCTTGCTAGAGTGTACCGCCAGAGGAGTGCTGCTCATCACACCCAGCCCATGGACAGCAGCAGCTTTGGCCCTAGTACTGTGGCAGACCTGAAACAAGAGCTTCCAGCCAAGGCAGAGTTTTGAAATGGGCTGTCAGTTTTCCCTGCACTCAGCAGTCAGCGTTAAGATGGATCTGTTAAATTTGGCCATATAAATTTCCTTTCGTCTAGCCCTGACTGGGGACAGTTGGTTGCTGTAGCCCAACAGCTCGGCTACAGCCATGCTGCTGGCCCTGCCTTGGCAATAACTGGCGTTACAAGGGGTGAGTGTCTGCTCTCGCTGTTGGTTGGTGTTTTGTCCATCTGAGGAGGTGAGGCAGTGCCATGATGCAATACCATCATTTTATACATTTTCTTCAAAACTTTGGTAGCTGCAGCAGGCAGTTGAGTGGAAAATGGGGCAGTGATTCCTCACCGTGTTTATAACCAGTAACATACTTTGATACCAGAACACAAAACATCTCTTAATGACATGGTCCTCCCCGTCACAGCCCCTTAGTCCAGGCAGTACTAAGGGAGCAGTGTTCTTGGAGCTGAGGGTTCCTTTGTCCCAGGTGGTTTGTGTTGTAGCAGTTGATTTTTTTTCTCTCTGTGCTGTTAACAGGAGGACATTACTTTCTAATAAAAAGGCAGGAAAAAAGTTTTGCTTTTTGTTGCGTTTTTGACACTTGACAGCTTGACTGCTACTGGGACACACCATTCCACAGCATTTGCTCTCTGCTTTCAGATGAGCCGTGTCAGGTGCTGCCCAGAGCCGGGTGTGAAGCGGGCAGCATACGAACCTTGCTGTGACCTGCTGTGAGAGTGCCTCAGGCAGCACCTCACACACCCTTTGCTGGCAGAGCACTTGGGTAGCCACAGGCAGAGCTACTGCGGTTGGCATGAGCCGGGACTGGCATGTGGGGTCCCAACACTGTGGGAGCTGGTGTGGAGGGGAGGGATGCTCAGGAAGCAGAGAGCTGCTCCCTTGCTGCTATTATGAGCTGCTTCAGTGCCACTGAGCTGCACAGCTGCTGCATGAAGTCAGGGCTGCACCTCCCCATGCATTTAGCACTGGCCTTCCTCAACGTGCTACCACTGCTGCACAACCTGCAAGTGGGTGGGAGTGTGTTTGTCTCCCATCTTCCCTCCTCCAGTCTGGGGGATCTAACAAAAGATCCCTTTCTCTGTCTCTACAACCCTGCAGACAGGTAAAGACTTTGCTGGGATGATCAGAAATTTGCATGAGCTTAAACATGGGAACTGGCCCTGGGGAGATGCTGTTCCTCTCCTGACGTTTTGCTTCCTCTACAATCTGCTGCTCCCTGTTGGGGCTTTCTCCTAGTTATGGAAATAGAATCAGCCAAGTGCTAAATAGCTGTGGAGATCCTGGAAGCAAGTGAAGACTCCCCATGTGAGTAGTGAAGGGTGTAATAAAATCATTTATTGCATTTTGTGCAGACAGGAGTCTAGAAAAATGGATACAGTTAAAGCAGTAAAGCATTAACAGGGAGCATTCAACAGCCGAGGAGCCACTCCTCCATTAATACCTGCACAGAGAACACAGGGGCTGTACTGAGGCGGCCTAATGCACAATAGTGAAGCACAGAAATTAAATGCAAGCCTAATACTGGTACTTTTTTCTTTTTTTTTTTTTTTTTTTCCTTTTTTGGTTTGCAACCCATTTTATTTACAAGGTTTTAAACTTAATTGCATTGCTCTGCACACAGGTTCTCTAAAACACAAAGCATACTAGGTCACTACATGTCTATTGAAATATTGCACTCGAATAAAAGTCACTTGAATGGACGCAAAACATCAAGCTACGGTGGTTAAAAGATTATTGAATGAGCTGACTGTGTGGTAACATTCATAACAAATATATTGCACATGTAGCACAGAAAGTGGTGTAACCAGCAAATCTCAGACCCTTTGGTCTTTCTGCTAGTTTTTAGTCCTGCTACACAGAGGAGGGTCTTGACTCTTCTAGTGCAACTCCCTGTCTGGAACGAAAACCAAACCGCGTCTGCGCATGTGCCAAGGAGGAACTTGCACGTCTACCGGAGGAGGACACTGTCTTCACCAAGGTGGAACGGCAGAAGGGTTCTCCATGGGGAAACTGAACACTCACGGAGGCCAAACGTGCAGGGCTGGGTTTGTAAACTAACATGCAGTGCTGTCTGCTAAAACTGGCCCTCTCAGCCACGGCGAGCAAGCACCTGTTGTGGAACCAGCCCGTTTCTTGCCACAGCCAAATTTTGCCTGGCAGGGGTGTTGAGGCAGCCCTGTCTCTGTCTCGCGCTGTGCCCCTGCACCTGCTGAGGATGAGGAAGGGAAATGCCTTTTTCCAGCAGCAGCAAGCAGGAAAAGGCTGCCCTTCCTGCTCCCTGGGGGTGCCGGGACCGTGCTTCACTGCGCGGGATAAGGTGGTGCTGGGGGGGAATGGGATCTGCTGGTGATGCCGGGGAGGTGGTGAGCAAATCTCTCACCGGGGAAGCGTGGCCTGGCTGCGGCATCGCCACTGCTTTGTGGACATCGACCCCGCTCTCTGCATCTGTGGCCGTCAAGGCGGATGGAGTCTCAGCAGAGGCACGACCTACCCCTGCCCCACGGCCCTCGGTGCAGACCTGGGGCAGGAGCGGAGACCCGGCTCACTGCTGCAGGGCCAGCGGCAGGGCAAGAGCCAAGCTGTGACGGGAGGGTGGGTGCCAGGAGCAGGCGGCATCTTTTGAAGGCAGAGCAGCTGACAGGCGTCCCAGGCCCAACAAGCGTGGAGCTGGCACATGAGATGAGTGGGCAGGTTGCTGCATTCGCCTCCCTCTTGCCTCAGATCATTCTGGGAGGCTGGAAACAGCACATGAGCTTGTGTGGTGGTGTAGGATCAGCTCCAAGGGGCAGAGCAGCTGCACACCAGCACATCCTGGTTTCCATGGGGCTGCCCTTTCCAAAGCTAAAGGAACCTTGCGCTTGCAGATGCCTGCCTGCTCGTCCAAGAGCAGAGCGCTGCCCTGTGTATCTGCACCAGCGGTCCAGAGCTCCTGTGCTGAAACCAGGCCTCAGCTCATGCCAGGGGTGACCTCCTGTGAACACCAAGCTCCCTGTGCCCCTAGGATGGCTGCCACCCCAGAGCCTGCAGCACAGACCGATGCAGCTGTGCAGGTAGTGAAAGCTGGCAGAAAGTCAGGCAAGGGCTGCTGCTGGAGCAAAGGGAGGCACTTTGGGAGTGATGGAAATGAAAAGCAAGCCATGGGCAAGCATAGATGTGAAGCTGGGGCTTGGTTTTGGTCTGGGAGTGTGTCCCTGCGGTATCTTAAAGAAAAGTTAGAAAAGAAATAAAAAGCCCCACTGCTTTTTATCCAAGCAGCCCCAAACAGCTTTGGCCTGTACCTGGAGGTGCAGGAGAGCTCTGCAGAGCGAGCGGAAACTGGAGCCTGGTGTGGAGGGAGGCAGGAGCTGCTGCCAGGCCATGCATGGGGACACTGGAGACATGGGGGGCACCCGCTGCGGCGCTGGGGCTCAGTGCTGGGACAAAGCGCTGCTGACTTGGGCCAGGCTGGCACAGAGCAGCCGGGAGAGGGCAACTCTTAGCAGGCTGCACTTAGAGTGGAAGCTCAAATCTGCGGTGAAGTAAGTTCAGAAAAGTCTGTGATTTCTTTTCCCTGAAAACTCTTAAGAAGCTGAATTGAGAAGAGAATGAACCTGCGACCTGGCCCTTTGCCAGGGGCTGCTGGGGCCAGGGGAGCTGCAGCCTCCACTGTGGCCCCAGCACACCCAGTGCGACACGTGGGCACCTGCTCCGTGCAGGAGCAGCAGGTCTCGGCTCTCCATCCCCACGGCCTGGTGCTAGCAGAGCCCTGCATCTCTCAGAATAGATATAGATCTCTATATATAGACTTCATCTGGTTCTATTAACATAAATATGATCACTTTAAAAATACACGTACTGTATTATGTACACTATGCACATGGGGCTGGGCAGGTGCCGGCGGGGGCCCTCGGCACCGCTTCCTGCCTGGTTCCTGGAACCGTTCACATTTGTTAAAAGCTCCTCAGTTTCTCTGGCATGAGAGATGCTGGGGGTGGGGGACGACAACAACTGGGGGCGACCCTGCAGCTGCTGCCTGAGGCAGGACATGTCTGAGCTGTGCCGGTGTGCCCCGCGTGGCGCAGGCTCCCGGTGAGGGAGCGCCCTGCTGCTGCAGTGGTGGGACCCCAAAGTCAGCCCTCACCGCGGGGTCGGGCCTGTCAGAGCAGCCAAATGCACTTTGCATATGTTAAAACTGCGCGGAGATCCAGACGTCCTGACAGCTCCAGCGCAGCGTCCGCGCCTGCCTGGGGCCGGGTTAGCAGCGAAGCCCTGGGAGCACAGTGGAGCACCAGGGCCCCCCATCGCACGAGGAGGGGCTGGAGCCAGCCGGGCTGGCCGGTGCCCTGGTGCAGTGTGGTGGGGAGCGGGGTCGGGGCCGGGACTCTGCAGCTGTGCCAGGAGCTGCTGCCAGGGGTGAGCGGCACCGCTCGGTGCAGGTTGCACATGGTGGAGCCTCTGCACGGCTCCGGACACCGCAGCTCCATGATGCAGCCGCTGCACAGCACCAGGAGAGCATCAGGGCAACGGGAACCTGGAGTCGGTGGGGAAGGGGACGGGGAGCACCCCAGCACCCGCCCCCCGCGGCTGCCCCCCACCCTCTGCCCCCTCCAAACCATCACGCTGCATCTCCACAAGCTTGGCCCGTGGCCTCTTGAGGCGGCGGCACCGAGGCGGCGGCGAAGTCGGGTCGGGCTGTCCAGGGCCGTGCTGGCGCGGGGCTGCCGAGGCGGGGAGAGGAGCGCTGGCGAGGGAGGCGTGCTGGTGGCCTCTGGCTTCCCCAGCGCCGCGGCGGGCGGTCACAGGGCACCGGCGCGTCCCGCCAAGCTCGGCGCAGGGCAGCGGCACGGTGGGGCTGGGCACGGCGCCCTCCTGCCCAGCCAGGGGCTGCAGTGCTGGGGCTGGCCCCGCAGCGGTGGGCAGCGGCGGCAGCGCGGGGCTCTGATGCTCGGTCCGCGGTACACTGTATATATTTATATATAAACAAGGACAGCAGTGCTGTGATGTTGCAATGAGGAACAGCTGCTCTGGTGCTGGATGCTCCCGGAAGATCTGGTGCTGCAGTTCGAATGGAGAGATCAGGGGCACGGCCAAAGCCAGGTGAAGTTTCTGTGCACCGGCTGCCATCCGGCGTTTCCCTCCGGCGTGCGGTGCAAGGGGGTGGCGGGGCTCTCAGCGTGCAGACAAACCTCTGGCGCCGTGTCTCAGGAGTAGATGGTGATGACCTCCCGGCCCCCGCCGCGCACCAGGAGCACTCGGTCCAGGTGCTCCGTCAGCACCTCCAGGAACTCCATGTCTGCACGGCCGTCAAGGAGGACCAACAGCACAGCAGAGCATGGGGACTGCTCTGCCTCATCCCTGCCAGGCCTCCAACCCAGGGAGCAGAGCCCACAGCACCGACAGCCCCACAGCAGAGCCAGGAGCTGTCCTGTGCCGAGGGGCCAGGGGAACCCACCACCACTGGTGCCACACTACGGGTACCATGGCTGAGCCCGCTGCAGCACTCCTGCGTGTGGGTGCAATGTCAGGTGTCCCCAGCACCTGTCCCACGTACATCAGCTCTGCTGGGCCGGCACCCTGGTGCCACTGGATGTCGGACCCAGCTGGGGGCAACAGGTGTAGGGGAGTCTGGGCTCAGGCCAGCCCGGGGCAGTGGCCCCACGGGAAGGATACAGTTCTCATCCCCTTTCCGGTTGCGGGGAGGCCCTGGCATGTTCAGCAGGACCAGCTTGGCGTCCTGGGACTTCTTCACAATCACCTCGTTGAGCTTCACAGCCGTGTGCATCCTCCGCACGTTGGACTGGTTCCTGCGGGTGACAGTGTGTGTGGGCACAGGGATGGCCGCAGCCACCGGCCCCAAGGGGTGCCACGAGCTGGGGTGCAGTGAGCTCTCTGCCCGCATGGTGCCCACAGGCAGCAGCACACCATGGCTGCTCTGGCTGCTCCATGTGGGAGCTGATGCACAAGTGTCACCGCTGATGCCTGAGCCAGGTCTGCAGGGAGCTCTCTGCAGTGAGCCAGGGCAGACGGGGCTGTGGTGCAGGCACTGCATGGTCACAGCGGCTGTGCCGGCGGCACCACCCATACTTGTGCATGGGGCAATCTCGATGCTGTGAGCGTGGCCCAGCTTCCCCACCCCAGCCCCAGCCCCAGCCAAACCCACACTTACAGGTTCTCCCACTCCCTGCCAGGAGCACGATGGAGCCAGGGCAGAGGGAGAGAGAAAGAAAGAAAGAGGAGAGTGAGCGCCATGTGTGCCCCCCTGTCCCTGCACACACAGAGGGACCTCCTCACCCCACCTCCCACCACCCCTTGCAGGGTTCAGCTCAGCGGCTGCGGGGGCCCCTCCTCTGAGTAAAGTGGAGGGACATTCCTGGGGCAGACAGGGATGACCGGGATGCAGGATGCAGGGGGGATGGGGTGGCAGCATGTGGGACCGTACGGCTTCATGTTGAAGAAGTCCTTGATGCCCTCAGGGCTGACGGGGCTCTTGCTCTTGTTCTTCTCAGCAACAGACTTCTCCTTGGTCCAGGTGAGATGCACCTTCTCAGGGGCCGTCTCCACCTCGTCACCGGGGGACTGGGAGCTGCTGGAGAAGGTGGTGGTGTTTTTGTCATGGATGAGCTGGACCTGCAGAGAGGAGAGGGCACTGGTGGGCAGGGGCTGGGGACAGCCAGGAGCCCAGCCCTGTCCTGACACCGTCCCTCACCTCCTCCTCTGGCTTCTCCTCACCATCGCCCCCCTGCTCCTCGGGAACGCTCAGGCGCAGGCGCGTGTTGGCCGGGTTCTTGCGCCGGATGGAGCCGCGGGACTCGTCCGTGATGCTCTGGATCTGTGCGGGACGGAGTCAGCCAGAGGAGCAGGGCAGAGGGGGTCTGGCCGGGCAGACCCCAGCCTGCTGCCCCGCAGGAGGAGTGCAGCAAAGCCACCACGGGGCTGGACCCCTGTAGGCTGTGCTGCAGCCTCACCTCCCGCTCCCGCTCGTTCTTGGTGAGGTGCATTTGCTTGAGGATCTGGGAGCGCTGCTCCATCACCAGCGTCTTCTCATAGGTGTAGGCAGAGATGTCGCTCTCGTGCTGTGGAGGGGAGCAGGAGAAACCATGGTGTAGGGTGAGCTGCACTCACTGCTCCCAGCCTGGCCCTGCACTTCTCCATGGACCTATGTGTCCCTGTGGCAGTGGGTTTCCCCCACCATGGTGCTGTGTCTCCCCAGGGCAGGGTCAGTCTGGCTCCTCCACATGCAGCATCCCCAGCTGTGGCACATGCCCCATCCTAGCACTCACCATCTCTACCACCTCCACCTCTGCAGTGATGCGGAGGTGGTACAGGAACGTGGTCAGGTCCTTCTTCATCTGGATGCTGTTGTCGTCCATCTGTGCCACTGTGAAGATGCGCATCTTGCACTTGCGCCAGACCTGCAAGGGAGGGAGGCATGGCCACGGCCCAGCAGAGACGGCCCCGGCCCCCTGCCCCACACCGCGAGGGCCGGGCTACCTTGTGGTGCCGCAGGAGGAAGGGCAGCAGCATGAGCATCCCCCCGTCATGCACAATCCACCAGACGTCGATGTGGCCCTCAGAGAACCGCTCCTGGTTGCCCGGGAACATGGCAACGTTCTTGGCCACCAGCAGGGCCAGGTGCCCGGCTGTGGTCTCTCGCACCAGCTCTGGAGGGGAAGGGCCATGTCAACGGCAGCAGGTCACAGCCTTGCCCGCAGCGGCAGCACCCGCCCTCTGTGGCACCTACCGATGAAGTTCCTCCAGGTCTGGTGATCCTCCTTCTGGCGCCAGCTGCGGGGCCACCCCACCAGCACTGTGTTGTGCTGCAGCCCCCCCAGCCCGCTGGACTGGATGAGGTGGGACATCCCATCCCGCAGGTTGGAGGAGATCACGACCTGGCAGAAGCCCTTCACCTTCTCTGCTTCCATCAGCCGGCGGATGGACTGGGGGGGAGAGGGAGGTCAGAGACCAGGGGATGAGGCATGGAAGCCCGGTGCCGGTATCAACCACAGCCCCAGCTGTGGCACCACGGCCTGTGGGTGCAGGGTGCGAGCTGCAGGTCCCTGTGGGGTGTCAGATCTCCGTGCCCCAGGGCAGGCCGGCGGCTCCGGGCTGGAAGGGGTAAGCCCCGATGGTGAGCGGTGCTGGCACATGGCTGCGCCATGCCGAGCAGGGGGTGTCCCCGTGCCAGGGCTCTGCCGGGCGGCGGAGCAGCAATTAGAGGTATTTACTCAGAGAAATTATAACATGTCTGCATGGGAGAGAAAGTGTTTGCTTCCCAGGGCTTAATCTCATCAATGCGACGCTGGGCTGGGGGTGGGGATGGCTTTGCTCCAGCGGGGAAAGGAGCCGAGTCCCACCCTGGCACTGAGGCCATGGGACCGGGGGCCCTTGGGGCTGTGAGGGCTGTGGGGAGGGTCGGGGCTCTGGCGGCTGTGGCAGCTGCAGGACAGTGGAGGGGCTGCTCAGAACAGCAGCACCTTGCCAGGCTGTGCCATGCTGTTTGCCATGTGCCGTGCCACATACTATGTGCCTGGCCATGTGCCATGCAGTGTGCCATGTCAAGCCCTGCTGCAGCTGACTGAGACTGGGACCACTGCCTGCCTGGTGCTGCTGTCTCTGGAACCTGAGAAAGGGGGCATGGGTCCAGAGGCCCCCATGGTGCCCCAAGCACAGGCAAAACATCAAGTCTTTGGTCTCTGCCCGGTACCACCCCAGTGCTCTCCCAGCCAGCCAGGTCCACCAGCCCTGGCCATGGGGCAGCAACACTCTCACCTCCTCTGCCCTCTGTGCCTGTGGGTGGTTGTCCAGGAAGGTCCCTTCCAGCACAGAGGCCACAATGGTGAGGCCCTTGCCAGCCTTGAGCTGCGACGTGAAGGACAGGAGCTGCGGGTGCACCACGTTCTGCTCCTGATCTCCGCGGACCAGGACCAGCAGCTGAGGCCTGGAGGGATGGTTCTGCAGTCAGTGCCCATGTCCCAGCCAGCCCCGGTCTCTCTGGTCCCCACAGCCCCCCCAGCCTCACCTCCAGTTCTTGGTGTGTGGGGGTCCCTCCTCCAGCCGCAGCAGTGCATAGCGGGCCGCGCTCAGGGACAGCCCCCGTATCCCATCGCCCCACTCCTTCTCTGCCCTGTGGGAACCGGCAGCACGTAAGGGATGCTCCAGCCATGGATCACCACCTTGGCATCCTGGAGCACCCCAGGACGAGCAGCCTGGGGCATCTGTTAGTGCTGGGCAGGGTCTGTGGTACCCCAGCCGCCCTTACCCGCGGTACTCGATGTATTTGTAGATGAGGCCAGCGATGAGCATGGCGACCAGGGCATAGTACCAGGAGCAGATGAACATCAGCGCCAGGCAGAGGCTCATGCCCAGGAATGACAGGGTCCTGTGGAGAGCAACACGTGGTCAGCGTGCCCCAGCACGCAGCAGTGACCAGGGTGGTGCGGGGTGACAGGACACCCACTCATTCCTGTCCCATTCCATCTGTGCTCACCAGTGGTAGTAGCGGAACCGGGGCCGCCAGTTGGGCGTCCGCAGCAGCGTCTGCACAGCACATGCCAGATTGACAAACATGTAGCACATGAGGAAAAACCTGCAGGAGAGAGCATGAGGCTGAGCCAGGAGCTCCAGGGCCACAGCCGGATCCCACCGCACCTCCCAGCCCCGCGTGGCCAATGCTGGAGCAGGGCCCTCCGATGGACAAGTGAGCTGGGGGACACAGAGCAACCAGACCCCAACACCAGCCAAGGAGGGGCTCTGGGGTCCTTGAGGGGTTCCCTTCTTCCTGGGCAGGGGCTGGGGCAATGGGGACAAAACCCCCTGAGGAGCTGAGACCCACGTGTGCCACCCGCCTGGCCTGGATGAGGGAACATGGGCCCATCAGCCGCTCGCAAAGGTGTGTGTGGACAAAGCATGCTGCCTACATGGAGAGGATGGGAGCCACCTCGTCCAGGGAGGCGATCAGGATCCCGATCTCGCAGATGCAGGCTGTGAGCAGCAGTGCCCATGTTGGCTCCCCATTGGCTTTGCCGTGGCCGAAGACCTGGGAGCAGGCGGGGAGGGCAAGCGTCAGATCCCCCGTGCACCAGCCCTGCCTGAAGCAGGGGCCAGGGGTCACATGGGAGCTGACACATCCCAAGGAGTGGGGTGCCCCATCCCTGGCAGTGTTCAAGGCCAGGTAGGACAGAGCCTTGGGCAACACAGTCTAATGTGAGGCATCCCTGCCCATGGCAGGGAGTTGGAAATCAGTGATCTGAAGGTCCTTTCCAACCCAAACCATTCTGTGATTCTATGCCAGGTCCTACCAGGTCAGCGGTCCCAGGGCTGGCAGGACTGGCTCCCACTGCTGGTACAGCCCCATTCCTGGCAGACCCTGCACCCAGAGCGGCCCCTGTGCCCCCGGGACCCCACCCAGAGATGAGCCTCAGCTCAGTCAGTGTCGAGTCAGGCACCCCGTGCCTGGGACGGACACGCTGCGGCTGTGGGAACAGGGGGGGCCCGGTGCAAGGCAGGCGACAGGGGTGCGTGTCTGGATGCATTAGAGGCTGCGGGCGGCGCGAGCGAGCGAGAGGAAGGGAGGATAAAATTAGCCCGTTCTTCCCTGGGGGGAGCTGTCGGCTCTGATTTGGAGAGATGAGGTTGTGAGAACGCGTCTTCGGAGAGCACATAAATACGAAGCGGCACGGCAGCGGGGGGGGGGTTTGCCCTTTCCCACACTAGCGTCTGACAGACACCGCATCCCACTGCGGCCGCCCACCGCCGGTACCCGCGGGATGAGGGGAGGCAGCGCGGGTGCTCACCAGGCTCCCGTGCTGGGAGAACCATGGCCATGGTGGGTCCTTGGGGCTGGCTGGGCTCGGGGGACACCTACCCTGAGGAAGGGCACGATCCCATCCCTGGAGATGGCTTGCAGGAGGCGGGGGGCTCCGGTGAGGCTCTGCAGCCCAGCCCCACACGTGGAGAAGAAAGAGCCGATGACAATGACCCATGGGGACGGCCATGCCAGGGTGCCAACCACCAGGTTCCCATTCACAGCTTCACCAAACCTGTGGGGCACCAGCATCACCTGTGGCTCCATCCTATGGCTGAGCCCCATGAATGCCACAGGGGCACAACTCAGCCCCACAGGCAAGTTAGACACCGAGAGACACCACCATGGGGGGACCAGACAGGACCAGGGAAGGGCTCTGCCCTGGCTGGTGATGGTCCCCAATCCCCCGGGGGGCAAGCATGGGAGTGGGGTCTCAGGTACTGGGAGTCTGTCCCCGTCCTGGCATCCGTGACAGTGGCAGGGGACAAGGGGAGGCAGCGGACGGGGGCTCCCCATTCCCTGTGCCGGGAGGAAGCCACTAAGGCTGTGTGTGGTTGGATCCTGGTTGTGCTGGTGCTGGCGACCCAGAAGTGTCACCTGCAGCAGCAGCGCACTGGGCTGCCCCAGATCCGCCTGTTGACAAACGAGCACTGCTGGCAGTGTGGGAGCGGGAGGAAGGGCTGTGGATGCTCAGCAAAACATCAGGGAGGAACAGGCATGACACAATAGGGCACAAATGAGCCCTTAAGGCCTGTTACAAGTTCGGGTCTCCCCCGACAGCCCCCCCCAACCCCCTGCGCTCTCACCCCAGATCCCCGCAGACCCTCCAGTGCCACTCCTTCTGCCCGGTGTGTCCCAGCTGCAGCTCCCCACCAATGTCCCCACCTCCCATCGGGGCCACTCCTGCCCCAGCCCGTTCCTGGGGATCTGCAAGGTTCCCCCCAGCCCTGCATGGCCATGGGACACTCACTTGTCACGCAGGACGACCCCCTCGATGCATGCCCCAAAGAGGACAACAGAGCTGATATCTGCCAGCTGGTCAAGGAAAGCCAGGAGGCTGTGGAGTCCCCCCATGAACCACCACCACCAGTGGGGTGCCGGGACCCCTGTCCCAGCCCAGTGGAGCACCCAAGCAGGTCCCTAAACAGCAAATCTACACACCCCCAGCCCATGGCCCAGGCTTAGGTGAGCTCTGAAGGATACAGACAGCAGAGGTGGTGGCGATGGCCAGTATGGTGCCTGTGGGGATGGACTTCTGGGCATCCCGCAGGTCTCCAGAGCGGTTGGAGCCAGCCATGATGCCTGGGATGAGAGCGGATGATGCCCAGTGCAGCCCTCAGCAGTATGGCTCATGCCAGGCACAGTGCGAGCCATGTGTGCTGCAGGTCACCGGCTCTGCGGTGTTCCAGGACAAGCAGCGGGCACAGAGCTTGCAGTGGAGCTGGCACTGCCATGACTCAGGGTCCCAGTCCACCCTTCCCTATGCCCCCCAGCACTTTCCCTCCCCAGGCCGCAGTCTGAGGCCACTCAAGGATTAGCTCAAAATGCTTTTAAGTGACTTGTCTCATTAGCCCTTAATTAGCTCAATCAGCGATGGCGGCTGCAGCAGTGACAGGGTCCAGCCCAGGCGCCGCGCTGGGAAGGCAGGAGGTCAGGCTGGGACACAGCTGGGACATGGCTGGGACCAGCAGGTCCGGCACAGCCAGCGGGACGACCCGCGTTCCTGTTGTGGCATCGGCCAGGGCAGCCACGGCACAACCCTGCAGCTGCCTGCAGCTCAGCCCGTGTCACCAACAGGATGGCACCAGCACCACACAAACACCGGGACCCGCAGCCAGCAGGGTCCGTGTGCCGAGCGGCGCTGCAGGGTCTGTCCGACGGGAGCCCCCCCGCCCCACCTCAGCGCCAGACTCGGCCAGCGATCGCCCTGCACAGGACAGCCCTGGGAGGACCCCGGCTCCGGCACTAGTGAAATGGGACCCGCCGGCGGCACCGCGGCGGCTCCGCAGTGGGATTGGGCCGGGGGGGGGGCTCCTCCGCCCCCGGGAGCTATAAATATCTGAGCGCTGGGACGTCAGCGCCGAGCGGCTCCGTCAGATCTGGAGCGCGGGTGGGTGCGCGGGAGGTGCGGGCTGCGAACCATCCCCGCATCCATCCCTGCATCCATCCTCACATCCATCCCCGCATCCATCCCTGCAGCCAACCTCACATCCATCCCCGCATCCATCCCCACATCCATCCCTGCATCCATCCTCACATCCATCCTCACATCCATCCTTGCACCCAACCCCATATCCATCCCTGCATCCATCCCTGCACCTGTCCCTGCACCAATCCCCGCATTCAGCACGAGACAGTGCACACTGGGCTGTGCCGGAGCACATGTGTCAACCAGTGCCCCTTGGCATGACCATGGCTCCCACCTGTGACGGAGGGGAAGTAGATGCCGACGAGCAGGGTGAAGTAAGAGGTCATGTCGCTGAAGACATAGGGCTGGTCCATGTCCACCGGTGTGTCAGGGGTGCTCACGGAGGGCAGCCCCCGCTTCTCCACAATCACACCCTTGGTCAGGTACGAGCTCCAGAGGTTCTCTGTGAGGAGGCAGAGGCCGTCATGAGGAGGTGCTGGAGAGTCACCCACACCCAGCACAGCACCTCCTGCCCCACAGCCCAAAGGGACAGGGCACCACCTCTCCCCACTCCAGCATCATTGAGAACCAGGGCCACTGGCATCCAGCAGGTGAGGGACATGGCATCCCCAGCCTGTCATGAACGAGCAAAAAACACCCAGACAGGCAGCACGGGTGAACGACTGGAGTGGGTCTGTCCTGCCACTGGTATCAATCCTGCAAGATACTGGGGCAGATGACGTAGGATTGCGGTAGCAAATAATTAAGAGGGTAATATAATTAATGCTGATCAACACAGGTTTAAGGAAAGTGGATCGTGTCAGAGTAACTTGGTAATGTTTGTGATGGGATTACGAGCGCAGGGGTGATGTAACAGGCTTAGTGTCCCTCCGCGTGCTGCCTTGGCTGCGCATCACAGTGAGAAATTGGAGCAGCAGAGAGCAGCCAGCACCTGGGCACAGCTACTGAGCGTGTCCACAGGGACCAGCCCTCAGCACCCTGCCCAGCTCATCCTTCCAGAACAGCTCATTTCTCCTCACAGGGACACCCAGTGCCTGGGCACAGCCATCCCCAGCCACCTCTGCTGGCACCGTGTGGTGACACCCTGACTCGCAATATTGCCAGCCCGGTCAGATGCTGTCAGCCCTGGCTCTGCCCTGCACACCCCAGATGAGGGAGCGTTTGCTGCCTGCTGCCCTGTCAGCCTGGGTTGGGGGCTGCATCCCCTCCCCAGCAGAAAAGAGCTGTACTCAGCAGCCAGATACTCCTCCTCCACAAGACTTCCGCCTTTTGACCAAGGCTCCAGGTCACAAGACCTCAAAGCATCAGGAGCCTCCCGAATACCCAGTGAATGCACTCTACCACCTCGCTGTGACACAGCCTGGCAGCCACAGCCCCAAGCAGCACAAGTGAAGTCCAAGCTCCCACAGCCGGGTCCAACAACCCAAGCGTGGCATCGAGCATCGGCCTCCACTGCCCACTGTGGACTGTGAGCACCTGGCAAATGTACCAGCGGCTCCAGAAAAACAGGTCACAAGTGGCTCCTCCCAGGAAAGCCACGAGCTGTTCTGCAGCCATGGCCACTCTCCAGGTGAGGCTGCAGCCACAGCAACAAAGTGCCCCTTAGGGGCCATCGCTCCTCACAAAACCTCAGATCAATACCAGCCTTTCCAACAGCCAAGCGGAAGTGGAGGGAGGATTTATTCCTCCCCAGCCTTTGGGCACCCTTGGAGCCATCCTGCTGCAGTCCGGCTAGCATAGACCCCACGCAGGCAGCTGCAGCACCCAGCTCAGTTGATGGTGCTGGAGTCCATCCTGCTGCTTGGTACAGCGTGAGTGCGGCTCACTGTGCCCGAGCGGCAGAGCAACCCACGGCAGGGATCATCCACGGCAGGGATCACCCACAGCAGGGATCACCCACAGCAGGGACCACCCAGCTGCCCCCACACCACCAGCCTGGCATGGCCAAGGGGCTGGCCACCCATCCGTGCCCACAATGTCCCCCATGGCACCGGCCTCTCCACCAGCCCTGACAGCATGGCCACTGCCCCACAACAGCTCTCCTGGGGCTTGTCATAAAATCACAGAACTACAGCCTGGTTTGGGTTGAAGAGAACTTACAGCTCATCCAGCTCCAAGCCCTGCCACGGGCAGGGACACCTTCCACTAGAGCAGCTTGCTCCAAGCCCCTGGGTCCAACCTGGCCTTGAACACTGCCAGGGATGGGGCAGCCACAGCTTCTCTGGGCACCCTGTGCCAGCGCCTCAGCACCCTCACAGGGAAGAACTCCTTCCTAATGTCTCATTTGTGCCTAGTCCTGTGCCTCCTTCCTTGCACCCACATCCCCACACCTCTCTCCCTGCTCTTCCATCCCTGTGCCCATTCCCATGCCTCTGTTCCTGTGCCAAGCCCACCTTGGATAAGGCCGCTGGCGGCGCCAGGGATGCCCTCGATCTCGGTCACGTTGTTCATGGTGAAGTACTCATCACAGGTGGCATTGAGGAAGCGGGAGGTGCAGAAGAGCTCCCAGAGCTTGGAGCCCATCGTCTCGTTCCCCTCCACCACCACCTTGGTGCAGAGGTCGAAGCCGTGGCGCGAGAGGGTCCTGTTGCCCAGGAGGCAAATCCTGGGGGGAGCAGGCACTCAGAACATGAACACACACTGGCCCCGCCGCAGCCCCATGGGACACCGTACTCACGGGAAGCTTGGCGGGTCGAAGGCTGACTTGATGACACCAGCATAGATAGCGAGGATGGAGAGGATGACGCAGCCCAGGAAGACCAGGGCAAACTTGTTGACGTACTTGACCCCCACAAACACCACCGTGGCCATGCAGGTCAGCACGCAGGTGCCATACACACGCATGTTGTTGAGCATTGCTGCTGCCTCCCCGCTGGCGTCCTCTGCCTTGAAGATGGCCATAGCTGGGAAGATGTAGGCCTGGGAGAGAGTCATGGCATCACTGCTAAAAGCCTCGTGGAGGGGACCCCTCAGCCCCACTGCAAAGTCTCAGCTCCCTGACAGGCCATGAGGAGCAGGCAGCATGGGCAGGCAAGAGCAGAGCTGCCATGCTAGGACTTGAGCCCTCAGCACCAAGTGAGGAGAAGAACCAGACACGCACCAGCAGGATTTCGATGGTGCCCAGGATGTACATGGCGCCAGCAAAGGTGGTGCCCAGGTAGAAGCAGAGCCCCACGGCCCCACCAAACTCAGGTCCCAGGGAGCGCGAGATCATGTAGTAGGATCCACCCGCTGCAAAGAGACAAAAGGTGGGTCCCAGCCAGACCCAGTGGCAACCTCAGCCCTGTCAGGCATCCCAGAGGGCCGGATGGAGCCAGGGCAGTCATGGACCCTGCTCCAGCACAAAGTAGGATGCAGTCCCCAGGGCCCCAGAGCAGCCAGGCTGTCAGAGCTGTTTCACAGGAGCCCAGCAGCCAGTGTGATGGCTGTGGGGACACATTGTCCCCTGGGACACCAGATGGACAATGAAGCCTCAGGTACATGGGCCATGTCCTGCTCTGTCCTCCCAGAGGAGCCCTTATAGTGGTGCTGCTGGGATCGATGGTCCCACTGCAGCAGCAGGATGATAAATAGCTTTAATTACACCATGTGCTGGGGCCATCAGTGCCATGCCCAGCCCAGCATAACAGCCCATGGCAGATCAACCACGGCAGTGCAGCTCCCCGGGCTGACCGTGCTCTGGGGGTGCCAGCCCCGCACACCAGACCCTGCGGTGCCTCCCGGGGCAGAGACCCCACGGCCCAGCCTGCGGCTCCCATCCTCCTGCCACCGCGTCTCCCCCGCGGCCGTGCCAGTCTGGCGGAGGGAGGAGCCGTGGCTGGCGGCTCTCGCTGCCATCTGCACCTCGCGGCTCTGGGGACGGGTGGCAGCTCCAGCTCCACGCTCCCCAGGGCCATGGGGAATCCGCACGGGGGTGGCAGGAACCGGGGAGCGGCTGGTGGTGCTGTGACCTCCCATGCAACACGGCCCTTCTGGGACACAGCGACCTGCAGGGAGCCGGCGCCCCTCGCCCATGGCACACACACGGACATGGGCTCAGCTGTACCTGGCACCACACCGTTGGTGGCGATCGCGCTCATGGAAATGGCTGTCAGCATCGTCTGTGGGAAGAAACACGATGTCAGCGCCTGGCAGAGCTCCCTTCACGCTGGGGAGCAGGAAGGGAGAGCTGGGACCATGCTGGGACATGGGGCTCCCTGGGGCCATGCTGAGATGTGCCACATGGCCAGGACAGGTAGATGGATGGACGGGCAGGCAGATGGTTGGCTGACAGTGCTGTGAGGGGCAGGCAGTCCTTGGGCTGCCCAGGATGCTGCCCATATTCAGACCCCTGACCCTGGGATCACTGTCCTGTTGGGATGGCTCATTGCAGCATGGTATATGGGGCCAGAGCAAGGGATCCCCCTCCACATCCCTCCCTCCACATCCCCCCACCAAATCCCCTCACATGGCTGCTATGATCTGGGTCACCATGTGAGCACCGTTCTGCTGCTGATTCCTTTGGGAAACAGAAGGCTTCTCCTTGCTCTAAGAGGGGCAGGGGCAGGGCAGGATGTGCCCGCATCCACAGCCTGCCCAGCCTGGCTGGTGACCCCCAGACCTTAGGGAGGTAAGGGGGGACCCAGTGGCTCCATCACTCACGCAAGAGCAGCAGAGGAAGACCATGCAGAAGGACTCCATGATGCCGGCGATCCCCACTACCCAGGTGAGGCGCAGGAAAAGAATGACCCCAAAGATGTTCTGGAGACAGGGTAGGTAGACGCCCATGAAGGTGCCCATCCGCGGGGCCTGCCGAGGGAACAGAGAGTGAGCAAAGCCCACAGGCCTGGCTGGCAGAGGAGCGAGGGGTCCTGCTCCTCCTGCAACACAGCCAGGAACCCGGGTGAAACCACTGCCCAGCACACACTGAGGGGCCCAGGAGAAGGGTCTGCATCCCCCACCTGCACCGGCTTCTTCTTGCCCCCATCATTGTTCTCAGCCTCCTCGTGCTCCCGGCTCCCCTGCGGCAGGTTGGTGTAGTTGGCCAGCCCACTCAGCAGGGACGAGACCATGGGGCTGGTGTCCATCTCCTCCTGCAGAGAGCAGAGCCCCGCGCCATGAGGACAGTCCTTCAGGGACCTGGCCAGCCCCACACCACCAGCTTCTCACCAGATGCCACTGCACTGCCTGCCCCACTGGCATGGCTGCAGCAGAGCAGACCCACCCTGAGGCTCTGTTTGGGCGCCAGGGTGCAGATCAGGTGCTGTGGGAGCTGCCCAGTTCAGCCCCCTCCCCATGGACCCCTCTCCCCCCACACATGCCCTACCTCAAAGAGGGCCATGTTCTTGCCATCATACTCTTTTCCCTTCTCCAGGTCCGTGCTATTGATGAAGGGGCTGCTCTCCTTGGGATTGCCATCTCCTGCGGGGACAGTGCAGAGCCACTCATGCAGCCCCAACCCCAGCCTCTGCTGCAAGAGCACCCACCCTGCAAGGCTGTTGCTGCAGGGGGCTGCAGCTGCAGCCAGCTCCTGTGGTAGGGGCCGTGGGCACCACACTTGTGCCCAGCCCCACGACAGGCAAGGGCAGCTCCTGCATCCAGCCATCAGCATCACCTCCGTGGCACACCTGGGCAGGGGAGGCTCCTGTGTGTCCCCAAGAGCCACGTGCTGCCCTGTGCGGCCGGGCGCATCCGCGCAGTGAGGTGAGTGGTGTGGATCCATGGGGAACCCTCCCGGCGGGATGCTGGCAGCAATAACTCATGGTGGATGAGCGCGCTGGGGCTGCTCACAGCGCTGTGCCTGCAGGGGCAGGATGCGGCCAGGTGCTTCGCATGCAATAGCGGCAGGGATGGTCCCGGCGTGGTGCCTGGGAGTGCGGCGAGTGGCCAGAAGCCTGGTCCTGCTCCACGACATGCACCACGGGAGGAGGGGCTGCAGCCTCACTGGCTGCACCTCAAGGCAGGGAAGTGTCTGGAGGTGCCACCACTGAGGGCAGGCACTGCTGGGCCATGGGAGCCATCACAGCCTGCAGAGGCTGCAGAGCTGCTAGGACAGGGCCATGGCTGCTCACTGCATTAACGACCTCATGCAGAAGAAACCCGGAGCCGGCTTAATAGCAAGGAAAACAGCCGAGCTGCAGAGCAGCAGAAATAAATCAGGCTGGAAATGGAGCGGCAGTGAAGATGGTGCTGCCGGAGCGGTGCAGCCCTGAGCGGAGGCCCAAAAGGAGGGGGGCAGTGGCCGTGAGAGGCTGGGAAGCCAAAGGACGTGGTGATGGGCAGAGTGGCTCAGTGGGTGATGGTCCCTATGGCACAAAGAAACCAGCCCTGGGTGGGAGGAGAGGAGCTCCTCGCCACACACCCATTCACCCACCATGGCCCTGCAGCCAGGGCAATGGCCCAGCTGGCGGCAGCAGCTCTGCAGGGCAGGCTGCCTGCACAGGCAGGGATAAAGACCCACTCCACACCCCAGGACAGGGGCAAGAACCATTCCCTCCACTGGCCTTGAGCGCAGAGCCTGAGGGTGCCAAGAGAGGATGCAGGGGGGACCCATGGTCCAGTGCAGTGCCGACACCCACCCCCTGTGGAACAGACCCCGTAACTGTTCGGAGCAGCCTGGTCCTTTGCAGGCCTCCTGCCTCCTGCCTGTTGACTCATGTTTGGGAACCTGGGAGCCAGCGTGCAGTGGTGATTCACCATCTGCATTCATCATGGCTGACCGGAGGTGAAGCCCTGAGTGCCACAGGTGATGCTGACCCACAGGCTGTCCCCCATCTCCCAACAGTCCCTGGTCCCCTTCAGCACAGGGCAACAGCATCCCCAGCAGTACAACCAAAGTGGAGGCAGAGCCCGAGGCTCCTTCTGCATAGGAATGGCTGTGGTGGCAGCATCTGGACACCCCACCCTCATCCCAGAGCCCCTTTGGATGGATGCCTGGCACCACATGCTTCATGGCTAGCACATGGTCTGCCCCATGTCCCCCACTGAAGAATGTGCAGGGGGGTTCTCAGCATGGACCCAACATGCTCCTTACTGGGGTTTGGTCTCAAGAGCAGCACCCAGCACTCATTAGATAACGGCAGCAGTGCAGGCTGGCACACCCCTGCTGGCCATGGCTCCCACCCACTGCACCGGCTCTGGCACCGTGTGGATGTGGGATGCCCACTATGCCAATGGGGACATCTCCAGGGCTCCAGGACCGGGGGTGTTGGAGCCACCTCTGCTCCCCAGGACCCCGTGCAGGGCTGGACAGCGCCGGGGAGCACAGGGACAGGGTCAGCGCGGGGTGGGGACCGAGGCCCGGGGGCCTCACAGAGAGTGGAGCCCACGGGGCCGCCACCGCCTGGTACCCGGCGACGACATCACTGCGCTGGTTTCCATGGCAACGGCGAGCCACGGCCGCCCGCTCCCGCGCTTATGTAACGCGCCGGTGCCCCTCGCGTCTCGGCCACCGGCATCGGCCACCGACTGACCCGATGGGCCCCACCAACAGACAGCAGCACCCCGGGGTGCTCGAGCTCCAACCCACCGGCATTGCCGGCACCAAACCTCGCCGTCCCTCCGCCCTGTCCCGGGGCACCAGTCCTCTGCATCACCACATGGACCACGGACCCCAGCCGGCACCGCCCGGGCTGCCAGGGCCAGAGAGGGCACAGGAGCCGCCCTCCTGGTGGTGCCGCCGGGAGGGGCGGGAGGTGGGGATCCAGGGATGGACACGGCACAGCTCCGGCATTCCTGGGCCACGGCTCAGGGGAACTCTGACCCCCAGGCTGGAAGGAGTTAAGTGCCAGGGCCGCGGGGTCCCAGGTGACAACGCGCTCCCCGCTCCTGCCGGAGACCATTTTGCCGCAGAGGGGCTGGTGCAGCCTCTCCCCAGCAGCTGCCACAGGATTTGTGCTCGGTGCAGACAGCGGCAGGCAGGACCCCGCAGCCCGGCCCGGGCAGGGCTCACCCTGTCACCCACCCGTCACCGCCACGGCCCGGCGGCACCGAGGGGTGACACCTCCCGGCCACGGGGCACACGGACACTGCCGGTGCCCCCGCACCAGCCAGGCCTGCCCATGCCTCCAGCACAGCCCCGGGCGAGCAGCACGGGGGCAGGACGAGGCCGGGCAGCGGCGTGGGAAAGGCGGTGTGAGCAGAGCCGAGCTGAGCTGTGCCAGGTTTCGATCCCGGCGCTCAGCTGCCCCCTCCCCAGGGATCGCTCAACATGAATCGGCCTTTTAATTTGCTGCGGCGGCTGGAAGGGCTCGCGGCGGGATTGCTGGCAGGAACCCGCAGCCCCGCTGTGGGCACCGCGCCGTCCCGCTCGCCGCGGGGTTACCACCGGCCGTGCCTGCCCAGGGCATCCAAGGGCCGACCTCGCTGCCCATCCCAGCACCCCAAGAGCCAAGGGACCATCCCTGTGTCCCGGATCTTACCTGCCCCACAGGGCAGTGCTCTGGCTGCAGTATCAGTCACAGTCTGATCTTCTAATGGCTTTTAACTCAGCCCTAAATTAGGTTGGGAAGCGTCATGTCCCTCATCCCAAATCCTCCATAATCACTTTACATGGCGCAGGGCACCAAGCGCTGCCAGCAAGGGAGCCCAAGCAGCCAACCCCTATGGGCTAATTAAACAGAGCTGCTGCCTGCTCCTGCCCAGCCACAGCCAGCCTGTCCTGTCCACGACACCCTGTGAGGGCCACCTCCCTTGCACCACCAGGCACCTCTGTTAGTGCTCCTGCAGCACCTCAGGGCCTGCTGGGTGCTGGCACAGGAGTGCTGGCACAGGAGTGCTGACAGCACAGGGAGCCCCTGCACGTGCCTGGCCACTGACCCCTCCTGTGGCACCCCTTGCACCAGTCTCAACATCCCAGGGCCAGCAGCAGTGCAGCAGCTGCTCATGCACCCGGGGCTGCCCCAGGGCTCCCCTCCAGGCACTCAGGGCACCTTGAGTTTTGCCAGAGTGTTCTGAGCAGCCTCCTCCTGCTCCCCGGGGCTCTGCCCGCAGCCAGCGGCAAGGGGCACCCCAGGGTGACCCCAGCAGCACAACAAGCACATGGGTGAGCACGTGGCCTTGGCTCGTGTCCCCAGCTGCTGCTGTTCTGCAGGAGCTGCTGGCTGGGGCAGCCATGGTGCTGTTCTGTCACCCTCAGGCATCAAGGGGACTTGGCCGCTCATCCACTGGCCTGGCCTTGGGCCACTGGCCAGGGAGTGCCTAAATCAAATGAAGAAGGCCAAAGGACTCTTATGGTGTCTGGCACCTCTGCTCCCACCCAGGCTTCCTTCTCCCCTCAGCAAGGTTATCTGTCAGCTGCCCCCCTTGGAGAAGCCACAGAGCCCCCATGCCCCGCCGAGGCAGAGACAACCAGTGGCTGGGGTAGCACTGGCCCGTGCAGCAGCGTGTGTGCAGCAGTGCTGGCTCCTGCCGTGCTGGGGTGGAGGATGGTCCCCCCTCTCCAGGGTGCACTTTGCCCCTCCAGCCAGAGAGCACATGGAATGGCCTTTTGGGCTGGATTCTTTCACTGCCTGACCCAAATTGGACCAACTGCTACTTCAGACCTATCCTCTTCCTTCCTAAACCTGGGATTATCCTCTCTTTGATCAGCCAGCCCTGCAGGCGCAGGATTTCAGCACAGGCGCTTTGCCTGGCTGCATTTTAACAGCTTCCCAAATTCCCTGACAGCCAGAGCCCTGCCTTGGAAATCGCTGTGGACTGAAGCTCCAGCAAAGCTCCTGGCCCGGGGTCTGCCCTCCTTGGGCAGGCCAGTGCCTCCAGCAGCCTGCATCAGGGCTGTACCTGACATTTCCACACCCCAAACAGCAGTAAAAGCCGCTAGCCTGGACACTGCAGGCAGCAGTCCTGCCTGCTCCCCCACTCCCCACCACCTCCCCAGAGGGTCTGCCACTGTCCCAACCCTCTCTGGGCTGCCAGGACTGGAGCCCTTCCAGCCCTTGTCATGAGGCCAGCACAGGCTGTCCAGTGCAGGGATACTGCTCAGCCTTTCCAACAGAAATGGCCTAAGTGGCACCCAATGCTTCAGCAGTTCCACTGGGCTCATCAAGTCCCTGGCTGGCCAGTGCTGGCGCAGCCAGGACTCATGGGGGGCCCTGCTGGCACGCAACAGCTCTGCCACCCCCCCGGGTCATCCATGTTCCCTGCAAACAGACCCTGCACAGGGAGCTCAGTGCAATCCTTGGCGTGAGGGGTGATCCCATCGCCCTGCAGCAGCCACCATAGGTGCAAGGGACTCTGCCCTACCCCTCCCCACAGATCCTCCCCCAAGCCCCCAGGGCCCCGGTGCCTCCAGCCCTGCTCCTGCCAGCCCACAGGACACCATCTCACCAGGCCCAGCTCCAGGGACACACTGCCTGGTCCATCTGTAGTAGCACCATATCCAGCCCTCCCGCCAGACCCCAGCAAGGCAGAAATGCCTGCTGCCACTGCCGTGATGGAAATAGAGAGCAGGATAGATCCTGGTGCTGTAAAGGGCAAGGGGAGGGAGAGAGCCCAGGGAAGAGCACAGCTGGGGGCAAGTGCGGCTCCCCCAACCCAGCAAGGTGCTCCCAGAAAACTCCTGCAAACCCTGACCTTGAGCGCCACGAATAAACAAGCAAATAAACAGGCTCAGGTCAGTGGAGCAGAGCGAACACTAAAACCCTCATCACAGCCGTGCCCAGAGCCTCACTGCAGGCAGCAGGGACTTCTGCAGCAGCTGCCAGAGCTGGCTGCCCCCTCCTGGATGTCCTCTCCTAGCTGGGGTGTTCATCGGACCCCACGAGGGGACCTGATGTGGCACTGGGGGATCAGAGACACTCCGGGTCCCCTCGGGCACACCACTGCATTTCCCTAGCTCTAAACCATCCCTGTGCCCCACAGGGCACCTGCAGGAGAGGGAGCTGCACAGCCCCGCAGGGAGCCATGGCCAGAGAGCCAGCGGCCAAGTGGCCGCTGCCTGGGTCCCGCAGCCACACAGACTGCGGGGCTGCAGCTCCGGACCCTCGGCTGCGGGTCGCAGGCCCCAGCCTGCCTGCACTGCGCCGGGCTGCAGCACGCCCGGCACGCCTCGGGCTGAACCGAGGGGACCGGCTCGGCTCAGCACAAGGCTTGGTTCGGCACGACAAGGCTGGGCTCGGCTTGGCACGGCTCAGCTCAGCACCGCCGCGGCCCCGGTCCGAACGGCTCCTGCCGGCCCCGGCGCAAGGCCCGGGCGGCCGCTTCAGCACCGCGGACAGCGGCAGCGGCCCCCGGGGACGGAGGATGCAGGAGAGGCGGCGGGAACGGGATGGGGGGGTACCGGTGATGTGGGGACTGCCGGGGATGGGGGTGTACCGGAGATGGGGGGCGGTTGCCGGAGATGGGAGGCGGCAGCGGGGGTGAGGGAAGCGGGAGGGAAGGATGGGGGGGCGGCAGCCGGAGATGGGGGGCGGCAGAAGCAAGGGTTGGGGGGGCAGCAAAGGGGATGTGGGAGGCTGGAGAAAGGGATGGGGAGGAGGTGGCCAGGGATGGGGGGGTAGCAGTCGGGGGGGGAGGACGGTGGGGAGGAGGTAGCCGGGGTGGGGAGGCAAGTGTGGGGACCCCTGCGGGGGTACTGGGCAGGCGGGAGCGGGCCGGTGCAGCGGCCACCGGGGGCTGTCGGGGAGGTGTCAAGGGTCGGTGCCTGCGGCGCAGCTCGCAGCCCCGGCCCGGGAGGAGGCTCCCCGGTGAGCCCCGGGCACGGCTCGGCCCCACAGCAGCCGCTGCTCCAGCCGCGCTGCCGTTCCCCGGGGCTGCCGCAGCGGCGGGAGCAGGGCCGGGGCTGCGCGGAGGCTCCGGGAGCGGGAGCAGCTCCGCACCGTCCACCGCAGCCCCGCGGGGCCGCGGACCAAGAGCCATCGTCGCTGCCGCTACTGGTGCCGGTGCTGCCTGGCCCCCCAGCCTTCGCGGCTCCCGGCTCCACGCCGCCTCCACCACCCGCCCGGCAGCGGCGGCCGCCCCGGGTAGCCCCGATGCCGGTGCCTCACCTTGGCTGGCGCCGCCATCGCCGTCCTCGCAGTCGGCCAGGTTGTTCAGCATGGCGCCGGCTGCCCGCCGCTGCCCGGGAGCTGCGAGCTCCGCGCTCCGCAGCCAGCCGCGTCCCCGCGCCGCCCCCCGCGGCCGCCGGTGGGAGGGGGCTGCAGTGCGGAGGCGCCCGGGCTCACGGCTCAGCCCGGCCGCTCACTTCATCACGTATGCGGGAGGCATTGCCCCCGCCGCCGCGGGGAGGGGAGCAGCGGCGAACGGGGGAGGGCGCGGAGCGGAGCGGGGCCGCCCCCCGGCTGCACCAGGTGGGGGGTTGGGGAGAGAACTGGGGCACGGCAGCGTTGCGGGACAGCCCCACACCCCCAGCCCGCACCGGCCCCCGGCGCAGGCCCAGGACCGGCACCGGCTCGGGGGGTGCAGCGGGACAGATCCTGCGCATCCCCGGGGACCAGAGCGAGACCCTGCCCGCAGCTCCCGGGTGGGGCAGCGGCGCCGAGGATGCCACCGCAGGCCGTAGGGCCCCGGCCGGGGGCCAAGCCCCTGCCTCAGCAGTCGGACCGGCCTGAGGCCCCCAGTATCCAAGGGCACCCCGGCAGCAGGGGGACACAGACCACCCAGCAGCAGGGCCGAGGCTGCCGACCCCGCTTTGCCCAGCCGGGCATCAACACCCTGTAGCGTTGAGAACACTGCCCGCAGCCAGGAGCTGGCTTGAGCTGACACCCGGGGTCCCCAGGAAAGGACTGGGGTCACACAGTGCCCATTAACACCCCTGCACAGCCCTCCTGACCTGCAGCACAGCAGGTCCGGGGCTGACCCTAGAGAAAGGTTGTGAAGGGAGAAACTGCCCAGGCCCTGCTGAGCCCATCCTGAATGTTGGGGCCACCTTTGGTCTGGGGGCTGCTGGCAGGACCCCGCAGGGCCGCTCACAATCCCCCTTACTCTCACCCACTAATCCGGGAGGATCCCAGCTCTGGAGCGGGCTGCAGCTCCCAACATCTCCTCAGGCGCGCTGAGATCATGACAGCCTGCTGGCGTTAGTTACTTCTTGACGGCTGTAATTAATTGTTTACTTTCTCCTGGTATGGGGCCAGCTGCTCTGCAGCGTGGAGGCTCCCGGCCCTCACCTCCTACCTTAGGGCAGGAGGAATCCGGCCCCACCAGAAGCCCCAGCCCTGCCCTGGCTGCTGCAGCCGGGATCCCCAGACCCAGCATCCCCTGGGAGCTGGAGCCACACCAGCACAACTCCAGCTCCACGGCAAGGGCCATGGGATGGCCACAAGCAGGGTTGGCAGCTTGGGGGCTACTCCTGCCCTCACCAGGCCTCCAGACTCCCTCCCCGTCCAGGACTCTGCATGCTGTGGTGCTGACCCTGCCCAGCCACAGCAGCACCATCCCTTTGCACCCTTGCCCCTTGGCGTTGAGCAGGAGACATCACCAGAGCAAGGGACTGCCTCTTCTCAAGTAATGAGACTGACCCCCACATGCTGCCTGAGCAGGCAGGGCTGCAGGCAGGACACAGCAGGCAGTGCCACTTGCCATGCTGGGTCCTGGGGGTCTGCAGATTCCATGCACACGTGGAGGGCAGTGGGCTGGGGGCTGCACAGTGGCCACAGTGAGTGCTGAGCACCAAGAGGGTGGTTTTGCGCAGGAGGCTGCAGTGCGTGGGCTTGGCACAAGAGGGATTTTCCTGCTAAAACAGATGGGGGGCAGGGAGCACGTGAAAGACCACTAATCCCCTAATCCCTGGATTATGGCTCCATTTCAGGGGCTGGGATTTGCCAGCAGCATGGGGGGCTACGTTATCAATTGCATTTGCTTATCTCACGGGCAGGGTCCCATAGGCACAGTGGGGCACATGGAAGGTGTCCCCAGGGCAGAGCCAGACTGAGGGGGCTCAACCCCCCAGCACAGAACTGACCTGACCCTGGCCCATGAGCATGATACCCTGGGCTGGGGTATATGGCCCCAGTGTTCCAGGAGTGGAGAGGCTGGACATGGCTTGTGCAGCATCCATGGCCCTTGTGCTGCCTGCAGCACCAGCGCCAGACCCCTTTCCTGGCACTCCGCAGCTCCCAGGCTGAGGGAAAAGGGGTCTAGCAGTGCGGCTGCAGCAGTGCAGGGGCAGAGGAGCTGGGGATGGAGGGAGGCAGCTGGCTTTCCCTGGGCGTGGGGGGGGGGCAATCAGCTGCAAGTGGCCCCCACACCCGGGTGCAGGCTGGATTCTGGCATGGGGCCAGGCACAGCATCAGTGCCCCACTTAATTGCAAGAGGATGCCCAGGAATGACGAGGGAGAGCTGCACAGCTCCTCTGCCAGCCCAAGGGGTTGGCACAGCAGAGCTGGACCACCTCCCTGCGATGCCTCTGCACCCCCCCGGGATGGAGACTCCTGAGCTATGCAAGACTCCAAAAGCCAGAGCTGGTCTGGGACATGGAGCATCCCTGCAAATTGTGCAACTGCAGACCCCACAGAGCCGCCTGAGCACGTTCCAGACCCCCCTGCATCCCCTGTGGCACACAGAGCCTGGGTGGGGGATCCATCCCCACAGCCCTGCCCCTGCAGCCGGCACACAGCCCTTGCTCATCTTGATGCCAGCAGCGGTTGAACCTCTCAGGAGCACAACACACGCCAGTGGCGCTGGGAAACCTCCTAAGGGCACGGAGCGGGCAGGCTGGCAGCAGCCTGATGGGGAGGTGAGGGCCACCGCGCTGCAGAGATGCCCATGCTGCAGTCCTGCAGCAATCCCCGGGCACCGTCACAGCCTGCCTGACCTTCACCCTGCCTGGACGGCAGCCCCAGCACCAGGGGCTCAAGGACACAAGGCCAGAAGAGACCTCCAAGAGGACAGGGGGCAGTGGGACTATTCCAGAAGATTTGCATCATGGTGTGTCCCGCACTGATGTCCTAACACCCCATGACACCATGGGCTGCCTGTCCTGCAGCACCTCAGCAAGATGGAAGGATCTTGCTCATCCCCATCCAGACAGGTCAGGGCCCTGCCGCCAGCAACAGGGCAATAACAGAGCCTGAAGGTGACACAGAGCCACTGGGGGCCAGGAGCCCGGGGAGGTGTCCAAGGCCAAGAGCAGAAGGGTGGTTGTGGGGCAGGGCAGGAGGCCGTGAGCTTCTGCACCAGGAGAGCCCTGCACCATGCACAGCTGGCATGGGCCAGATGCGCTGCCAGCAGCAGGGCAGAGGCAGCGGGAGCCCAGCACAGGGATCAGCCTTGGGAGAGATCAGACACTGG
The DNA here is from genome assembly GCF_963264785.1 of Psittacula echo. Taxonomy (NCBI): domain Eukaryota; kingdom Metazoa; phylum Chordata; class Aves; order Psittaciformes; family Psittacidae; genus Psittacula; species Psittacula echo. Next base: position 10,040,909 of record NC_137747.1, on the reverse strand, counting down.
CCCTTGCTGCTGCTCAGAGCTGCAGAGGAGCTCCTGAGCAGCCCCGCGCGAGCGGCTGCAGCTGAGCAATGTCCTGTGGGGTCTGTGCCATCCGAGAAGTGGCTGTTACCGAAACGGTCCAGCATCGGAGCGCAGCTGACCGAGGCACTGGGGTGTCCTGTGTCCCACACACCCCCCCGCCCGGGCCCCCCAGCCTGTGCAACCACCCCCAGCCCTGGCACCCCACAGCAGGTTCAGTGGCACGGAGAGGCCTTGGGCACACGCTGCAGGCAGCAGTGGGGGCTTGGGCTGCCCCAGGGACTCTGGGATCAGAGGGCTGTGGTGGGCAGGGGGAGCTGGATCCCCCACTGCACAGCCCCGCAGAGCCTGCCCCACACACACATCCCAGCCCTCCCAGGGTAGCGGCCACCCTGCAGTAGGGGTCCCCAGTGGCCCCCTCCCGCGCGGGGCTACCCCCAGCTCTGCTGCCCCACACAGCTCACAGCCCCACAGTGGATTCGGGAGAGCGGCTGGACCCCCCCAGCACCAGCAACCGCCGACAGGGATGACACCGGGCCCGGTTTCCATGGGAACCAGAGAGGCTCCTTAACCGGTTGGTTGCCATGGCGACTGCCGCCGAGCAGGGCTGCCTCGGGACACGGGGGAGGCGGCTCCTCTCCGGGGATGCTCCGGTGCCCCCTTCCCAGGCCAGCGCGGCCTCCCCAGGGCCAGAGCCCGGGGGCTGGGGCAGGGGCTGGAGGGACCCCTGCGGGGCGGAGCCAAGGGCGGGGCCTGGCGGGGCGGGGTCTGGCGGGGCGGGGCACACCCTCGCCAGAGGCTGTCCCGTCCCGGCAGCGCCCCCTGGCGGCAGCGAGACCCCACGCGACCCCGTCCCCCTCAAACAGCGCCCCGCCAGCACTGGGCGGCAGCTCCGGGCCCGGACCGGCCTGAACCCCCCCCAGCGCTGTCCCCGAGCAGAGCGCGGCACCAGACCGCGGGCGGAGCTCCCTTCCCGGTACCGAGCCTCGCGGCCGGCTGCAGCCCCCCCCCCGGCCCTCCGCCACCCCAACCGCTACCAGTGCAGAGTGACCAGGGGCAGGACAGGCGGCACCGAGCACCCGTCTGCGCCCCGGTCCAGCCCCATCGCCGCACAGGCAGCCCTGCAGATACAGCCCCACAGCAGTCACTCAACCATCCCCCCTGAAGCTGCACCCACAGCAACACGGGGCATGAATCAGGGCAGCCTCAGGGCTCCCCTGCCTGCTGCTCGACCCCCGGGACACACTCCCCACTACACTGTGGCTGAGCCGCAATGCAGGGTCAGTCCAGGCACCTGCCGTAAGGGCTGGGCCACCACCGTCCTCTGCGAGGGCACAAGGTCAAAGCTCAGCCAGAGGGACACCATCCCTGCCACAGCCTCTAGAGTATAGCCCACCCCAGCACCACCAGCCAGCCTCGCTCTGCGCGTGGCCCCCCATGAGCACATCAGCCACCCAGCTGCTGACTGCTCTGGGAGGGCCACGGGCTCCAGCTCTGGTTCCAGCTGTGGCTCCAGCTCAGAAGGGGCTGCTCTGACCCAATGCAGCCCACGGGCCAGGCCCAGCTGCCCCAGGATGCCATGGGGTGACACGCAGCCCTGCACCACACATGGGGCACAGCCCAGCCTAGACTCTGCGGCCCCATCCAGCTGCTCACTGCCTCCCACCCGCGCCCTTTGCCAAGGGTGCAAGGTCACAGCTCCGCGCAGCGCAGTGCTGCCGTCGGCTGGGTGTCTGGGATCAATACGGCTCCGGTAACAGCACAGCCCTGCCACCTCGTCCCTTGGGCACCGCAGGGCGACGGCCTGCCAGCCCCCATGCCCACCACAGCCCCATGGGTTACTGCTGCCACCACCACCCTCCCAACATTCTCCCTCCAGCCCAGCTACAGCCCACCCTGCTCCACAAGGAGGGGCATGCAGCCTCGCACCTTGCAGCCATGTCCCTGTGAGCCAACTGTGATCCCACTGCCGGTCCTGCCTCACTCCAACAGACCCCCGGGATCGTGACAGGGCAGGGGAGCTCCCCGAGGAATGGGGGCAGCCCGTGGAAAGAGCCCGTGTACAAGGAGGCCTGCCCGGGAGACCAGGACATGCTCCCTGTTCTGCTCCGCTCCGGCTGGATCCCGAGTCCTGCAGCTCCACGACAGCCCTTCTCAGGGGGTCCCCACCACCTCCGAGGGGCCCGGCTGACCGACTGCCAGCCCCGGGCTGCCCTGCACGCCCCCACGGTGCCCCGACGTCCCGTCCCTGCCCCACGGACCCGACCCACGGACCCTGCCCCACGCCGTTCCCCCCAGGCTGTGCCCCACGAGCTCTGCCCTACAGAGAATCCCCCTCAGCCGGCCCCTCCGCCCGTGCCCTGGTGCTCACCTCTGCCGTCGCGGCCGGGCTCGGGGCCACCGCTGCCGGATGCGCGGTCGGGGCCGCGGCCGGGAGCGGGGCCGTGGCGGGGCAGCGCGGTGACGGTGAACCTCCGGCTCATGGCCCCGCCGCCTCCACAAGTGGCTCCGGGCCCCGGCGGCCGCCGAGCGCGGCCCCCGCGGGCGCTGACCGGGGTCCTAGTGCCCGAGGCACCGCCCGCCGCGCCGCCCCGCGGCTGCGGGGCTGACACGGATCGGCACAGCTCAGCAAAGCTCAGCCCGGCTCGGCTCGGCCCAGCTCGACGGGACGGGCAGCGAGCCGCCCGCAGCCGCCGTGCACGGGGAGTTGTGGGTCTGGACCTCGGCGGGACAGGACGGGACCGCACTCTACCCCCGCCCTGCGCGGAGCCACGGCCGCTAATTACAGCTAATTATAGCCCCAGGGCTGCGGCCGCCCCACCCTGCCACGGCCCCGGGCACCCCGGCCATGAACCGGCCCCGGGCTCCGCTGGGTCCGGCCGGGGCTGGCCAGGGCTGGGCGGCTCCGAGGGGGGGGGTGTCCATGCAGCAGCCGTGGGGGGTCCGGCCGCACGCCGCGTCCCGGCCTGTGAGAAACGCCCATCACTCACCGCACATGGAGAGCCGGGAACGTAGGGGCAGACCGGGATCTGGCGGGATTAGGGGGAGAGAGGGGCAGGAGTGGCTCTGGACGGTGGAGGGGCACGGGGCAGCCCTGTAAATGGTGTGGGGCAGGTGGTGGGGATGTTGGGACCGGGGACATCCTCCCTGCTGGTACCCAGTGTCCCTTAGGGATCCCAGAGCCCTCAGCAGAAGGGCGGTTTGGCTGCAACCTGCCCACCCAGCGCCCCTTCCCCTTGCGTGCTGGAATCCCACAGCCCAGGAGGGCGATGCCCCCGGCCCCGCACCTTGGAGGTTTCACCATGCTGTGGGGCTCACCATCGTGGGAGCTCCCCCCACCACAGCCAGCTTATGGAGCACTTGGAGGCCATGTCCAAAGGATTATCTTTATTAAAAACGGGCAGATAGAGGTGGCAGAGCGGGCAGGAGCGAGGCAGGGCCCCCAGCCCTGCCCTGGCCGAATCCTCAAGCGCCAGCTCCCAGTGGATCTCAGTCCGGCTGGCTCAGGAAAAGACAAAGTCGTTGAAATCTGTGCGTGGTTTGCACCAGGCAAACACCCCTGCAGGCACTGGCAGGGCTGGCACAACAAGAGTCCTGCTCCCCAGCTGGGGCTCCCCTGGCCGGGCAGCTCCTGAGGGGCAACCCCAGGACTCCCGGCCCCCTCCTGCTGGGGCAACAGCAGAGCCCCCACCTCAGCTGGGGCTGCCCCACGGGCTGCGCTGTCCCTCATGCCCCAGGGATGAGGCTGCAAGTTGGGAGCAGTGGGCAGGGAGCAGTGCACCGGCCACAGGCGTCCGATCGGGCCCTCAGTGCTGGGGGCACTGCAGGATATCGTACTTGACGTAGCCCACCCGGTCCACCTGGTAGCGCGGTGTCATCCTCCAGTAGAAGCTGCCGCGGCAGAAGTAGTACTTGTCTGGGCAAGGAGGGAAAGCAGGGTCAGCGGGAGGCCAGGCCTGTGAGCACTCAACACAGTGGCCACCCATGTGCTATGGGCACAGGGATCTGACCCTGGCACAGAGCCCTTGCTGGGCCCTGGCCACGCCAACCACAGGGACCCACTGGACTGATGGCACTTCCTGCTCCTGGGCCATTCCCCAGAGCTGTGATGTAGCCCCTGCCCACAGGAGGCTCATGGCAGCCCAGGGGTGACCACCCCCCTCCCACCCACGAGGTCTCAGCTCACCCTGGTAGAGGAAGACGTTGCGTGCATCAAGTGGAACGCCAGTGAAGACGTCATCGGTGGCACGGGGGTAGCCCTTGTCCACCCTCTGCACCTTCACGTCCAGCCTGTGAGGAGAGCAGAGCTGTGCTTAGGGGTGCCTGGAGCCCCCGTCCCAGCCGCTCTCTGGGGCAGCCAGTGGACACCACTGCCACAATCAGACCTGCTCACCTCCAGTAGCTCTCCCCGCTGAAGAGCAGCACTTTGCCACGGCCCCGCTGCAGGGCTCCCGAGATGCGCCCAGCTTCCTTGCCGATGCCCAGCTTCTCGATGCCCCGGGGGCCCAGCATGCTTTTGCCAGAGAACACCCAGAACTGCCGACCTACAGCCGGAGACAGCATGGGCGTCAGCCAGCCCTGAGGTGCCGGCACAGCATTAGGCTCCTCACAGTGCCAGCAGCACCAGGAGCAAAGGCAGCAGAGGCGGAACTCACCGGAGAAGAAGAAGACTCTCTTGGTGAGCACGTCCTGGAAAGCAGCGTCGATGACAGCTGGGAGGCCGGGCCAGGTGTCCGCAACGGAGAAGGCGCCCTGGATGCCCGAATCCCAGAAGGATGAGAGGGTCCAGTATTTCCTGTTGGGGAAGGTCAGCCATCCTGATAACCGTGGCCTGGCACAGCCCCGTGTGCCCCCACACCCCTCCATCACCACGGCACACACCAGGGCAGGAGATGCCAGGCACAGCTGCTCACCCATCCTTGAAGAAATGCAGCTCCCCATTGATCTCTGTGATAGCATCGAAGTTCTTCTCCACACAAGCATCTTGGCTGGGGTCCACAGGAATGGGCTCAGCTGTGGGCTCTGGTGTCTCTTCCTCTTCCTCCTCAGTGGTGGAGGTGCTGCCGGCCTCCGTGGGCAGGGGCTGGGGCTCCTCAGTGGGCACGGGCACAGGGGCAGTGGGCTCAGGGCCAGAGCCATGACCTGAGCCAACACAGGGGAGCGAATGAGGCTGGGGCCAGCCCAGCACTGTGGGGCCCAGCACTCCCACTGCACCACAGCTGCTCACCATAGAGGTACTGGATGCCTTGGACATCATCCGGGTGCAGCTGGAAGTCCTGGACGTAGCTGTACATGGGGTACATCAGGGCCTCACGCACACTGGAGTGGTCCAGCCCCAGCGAGTGCCCAAACTCATGAGCAGCGACCAGGAAGATGCTGTAACCTGGGGGAAAGCACCAGCCTCAGTGTCTGGTGGGGTGGGACACAACACAGCGGCCAGGGACCATGACCCCATGCCAGCACGGTACCTCTGTCAGGGCAGAAACCCCACTTCTTGTCGGTGTCATAGTTGCTGGTGGTGGCACACCAGAGCTTGCCGTCCTGCCGGCCCTGGCTGGTGCAGGCACTGTAGGACTGCCCCAGGAAGGTGAAGGGGAACACACACGGGTCCCCCTGGGAGTTGCCACCGATCACTGCCGTGTCTGCAGTGTAGCAGCATCACTGGGGCTGGCCCCAGACCCCAGCCACACCGGCCAGGCCATGGGACAGCCCCAAGACCCCTCTGGTGCCCATTCTGTGCACCGCAGTGGGGGACCAACTCCCTCTGCACCCTGTCCCTTCGCACCTCGGTTGGGGCAGAAGCCATATTTCTTGTCCTGGTCGAAGTTGCTGGTGGTGGCACACCAACGGTAGCCGTCGGAGCGCCCATCCGTGGTGCAGGCATTGTAGGAAGTGCCGTCAAAGACAAAGGGGAAGACGCAGGGGGCCCCGTCGCTGTTGCCGCCGTTGGTGTAGAGGACTGTGAGGTGAGGAGGGGTGAGGATGGTGCTGGACTCTGGCGGGGCTGGGCAGGGGCTGCAGCTGCTGCTACTCACGTTCGCTGGGGCAGAAGCCGTATTTCTTGTCACGGTCGTAGCTGGCGGTGGTGGCACACCAGGGCAGCCCGTCTGTGCGCCCCTCTGTGATGCACCGCGAGTAGGAGCGGCCCTCGAAGACGAAGGGAAAGTGGCAGTCGGCCCCATTGGCGTTCCCGTGGCGGGTCTTCACCACTGCTTGGAGAGGGGTGGCTCAGTGACGGGGCTGGGCGGGTGCCATCAGCCCCCTGCGAACCACCACGCTCTGCCCTTACCTAAGCCTGTTCCCAGCGTCCAGAGCTCGTCGTCATCAAAGTGGGCATCGCCCTGGATGCCACGGCCAGGGGGAAAGGCGTGAGCCAAGAGCCCATCCTTGCCATCGAAGGGGTACCCGTCCCCATGCTCTGTGGGGATAAGCACCCTCAGATCTGGCTCCAATCAAGGAGCCCCTGTGCCCCTGGTGTGGGCATGGACCCCTGAATACATGCCCCACATGCCCACACGTGCCCTGTTGGCACATGAGGGGGCAGAGGGATCCCAGACATAGGTGGGGTGATGATTCCATGGGCAGGGACATCACTGGCCCCTTCCCCATGGCTGAGCCATCTCCCAGCTCCCTGCCTGCCCAGGAAATGTCACCTTGGCTGCCAAACATGATCATGATGTCTGCCTCGCCACTGTATATCTGGGTGAAGGTGAGAGGGGTCACGTCGCTCCACACTTTGAATGCCCTCTTGAAGGCGTCATCAATCACTGCACGATCCAGGTCAGGGGAGTAATTCATCACCCTGGGGGGGAGCAGGGGATCAGCGCTGCCAGGTCCTGGTTCCTGGTGCAGGAGTGACCCTGCTTTGCGTGTGCAGAGGGAACCATCGCCCTGTGGGCACAAAGCTTCGCCTCCCGGAGCAGACTCACCGGTACGTCAGGTCCATGTGGTCCCACTTAAGGTCCCCCTCGAAGGTGAGGAAGGTTCCGACGTCGGGGACACCACAGCGAGGGGCTCTCATGGCCTCCAGTGTTGTGGTGTCCAGCTCTCCCGTCTCCTTCAGGCCCAGCTTCTTCTGCATCTTGCGCAGCGCCTTGGCCAGGGACACGTGCTTGGTGCCCATGCGTGCCTCCGCCGCCGTGGTGTAGCCGAACCGCAGCAGGTAGCTCTGGGGGAAAAGGCAGCCCTGGGGGCTGAGCGTGGCAGGAGGGGCTCAGGCATCCCAGGCACCGCGCAGCCGGGTGCCCGACCCCCGCCCAGGAGCACCCGCCACTGCCTGGAGCCCTGCGGGGTCCCGAGGGTGCTGGGAGGGGGCCGCGGCGCCGCGCTCCCCTCACCTCCGCCAGCTCCAGGTCGGACAAGCCGCTGAGCAGCTCCCCCGGGAAGGTGACCACCGCCTGCGGTTTGCTCTGCAGAGGGGCCGCGCAGCAGGAGACGGCCAACAGCCCCAGGGCCAGCGGCGCCAGGAGCGTGGGGGCCATGGTGCACGGCGGCAGGAGGGCTCTGGCTGTGCCGGTCTCGGTGCCGGCTCCTGTTCCTATTTATGGTCGGGGAGGGCAGTGAGTCACCCTCAGACCCCTCGACTCACGCTCCCTTCCCACGGTGACGAAACGCACACTCAGGCTCCTCTGTTCCTGGCCTTTAACTGTTTCATCACCTTGTTTACAAAACACGCTCAGTTCTGCACCACGCGCAGAGTGAGGATGGGTGCGAGGGAGGGATGACGGGGCACAGCACATCGATCCTGGGGCTGCCAGTATTGCCCTGCTCAAGGCCATGGTGGCAGTGGGGACAGCAGCAGGTTATGGAGGCCAGAGGCTGGCCAGGTGCTCAGGACCTTGCAGCCATGTCACCACATGGGCTGACTGATGCTGAGCTCAGCTGGCCGAGGGCTGATGTAGCCAGAGCCAGACCTGCCAGGACCTGGGTGGGCATCGGGGAAGGAGATCCCCTGCCCAGAGCCCTGTGCCTGCAGCCACTTGCCCAGGAGCTGTACACAGAGCTCAGAGCCTGACTGGGAAGCAGTGCCCATCCCCATGTCCCCTGCTGTGGCTGCATCACCCCAGTGGGGCAGAGTGTTCCCTGCAGAGGCAATCCCTGTGGCTCATCACCCCACAGATGCCTCTAATCCAGCAGCCGCCTGGCAGAGCCCTGTGGGACTGGGCAGCATGTGCCTGGGAGCATCTCCATGCCCGGGGTGCACAGGGGTGCCCCATCCTCACTGCTGGCTGCTCCGCAGGGCACTGTTGATGCAGATTCCCACACGGCACAACACAAACCTCACCATGGGATGGTGTTTTCCTGCTTCTCTCAAAGTGCCGACGCTCGTGGGAACAGGAGTGGTGAAGGGGAAAGCAAACAGGGATAAGGAGCGAGGGAAAACAGATGGCAGAGTGGGGAGGAAGGCGCAGCGTCAGCGGTGTGCAAGAGGGGGGTGCAGCCCAGCGACACTGCCTGAGGTGCAGCTCTTGGGGTGGGTGCCCCTTCCCCAGCTCTCGCTGACGGTGCCCCACCAGGACGATCTCCCCGGGCTGCCCCATTGCTGTTGGTGCCCTGTGCTCCCCAAGGCCCAGTGCTATGCCCCTGCAGCCACCACCTCCCCGCATCACCCCGGCTCTGGATGAAGGGAGCAAACCGCTCCCAGCACAGCCAGTGTAGGAACAGGAGAGGGGCTCATCCCTGGGGGAGCATCACCTGCACAGGGCAGGGGGGGTCATGGAAGGGCTCACCCTGGGCACAGGCTCTGCCCCAGACCCCCTCACCACCCAGTGATGAGCAGTGGGCACCAGTGCTCGCCAGACGCAGCAGCGGGGCCATAGGTGGTTGGGTGCCAGGAGCTCATGGACAGCACCGGGAAGCAGCGGTGCTGGGAACTTGCGGGGTTGCCTCACTCCCCACCGCAGCCCTGCAAGCGCAGCCCTGGCTCCCAGGCGCAGGAAGTTGCTCCACAAGCAGCTGCTGTGCCATGTCCCAGGGTGACAAACACATCCACCCCAACCTGCTCCCGGTGCAACACAGGACAGGGACCCCCACAACCAGCCCCCCTCTGTGGGGTCCAGCCTGGCACCCCTCACCCCTGTGCCTGGCCCAGCTCTTGGCAAGGTGGGAAGCAGCGGCTCCCTGTGCTCCCTGCCCAAGAATTCCCTGGGCCTTTCCCATGCTATTCCCATCGCTCATTTCTACCGCATGCAGGAGCCGCAGCTCCCACCGCCTGGGCTCGCTGCCATGGCACAGCCTGCACCGCACTGCACTGCCTGCGGCACCCCGAGGGCAGGGCCATGGCCCAGCTGAGCAGCGCTGACAGGGACAGGGCTCTGAGGAGAGCAGGCACAAGCGATGGCAGGAGGAGCCGAGACATCTCCGCAGCCCCCGCAGCCTGTGCTTGCCTGGCCCCCTTCAGCGCTGGGTGCCGGGCTCTGGGGTGCTCAGGACAATGGCCCAGCTCATCCTGGAGCCAGGGGCTGCTGTTCCCGCAGGGGGCTGCTGGCTGCAGGTCTGCCCCTGGCCCAGCCTCTCCCACTGACTCACGGCCCCGCTCGCCAGCTTCCTCCTGGCACCAGCCCGGGGATTTTCTGATGACTCTGGAGGCTCCGCAGGGAGCAGAGGCAGGGCCGGGGCAGCAGGAAACCCCCGTGCCTGCCAGCACCAGCGGCCCCAGAGCTGGGCAGGGGAAGTCCATGGGGATGGGCTCGGTGCTGCTGGAAAGAGAACACCTTGGCTACAGGGAGCTGGGGCAAGGCATCCATCCCTTGACACGGACACGCAGAGAGATGCTCAGGGCAGCCACTGACGCTGATGGGAGAGGAGGGCAGCGGTGAGCACAGGCAGTGCAGCAGCACAAGGGGACTTTTGGTTCTCAGGGACCGCAGGAGCATCCCAGCCCAGCCCGCATCCACCCAGAGGCACCGTTTACACACAGAGCCCCTGTAAGGACGAGTGACATGGAAAAACCCACACAGACACCCTCCATCCCGGTGGCTGCTGAGCCACGAGGCTGCCCGTCACCACCGTCGCTGCCAAAAGGGGAAGGAACAGCCACCGCAGCCCCTTCCCACGCCCTTACTCACGGCCACCCTCACACCGGTGGCCACTGCCAGGAGACCCCTGTGGGAAATCGGCCTGGGACCCGCCTGGGTCCAGCATCGCTGCTGGAGAGGCAGCGGCTCTGCCCGCGGCAGGGGCTGACCAGACATGGTGGCACCTCTGTACGGTTACAGGTCTCGAGCCAGGCCAGCAGTGAGGTCAGAGGGGACAGGATGGAGCCAGGGACCCCCAGGGCCCGGCTGCTCCCCAGCTCCTCTCCGCCAGCACTGGCGAGCAGGGGGCGTCAGCCAGGCAGGGGGGGTCTGACAGCTCAGCCCTGGGGTGCACCGCGGCAGCGGCCAAGGTGAGAGGAGAGCTGAGGACAGGGGATGAGGGGACATCCGGCTGCCACAGCTGCTGCCTCACACCGGGGCAGGGGGATGTGGGAGCGAACGGCAGGCCCAGGGAGCGCGGCAGGAAGGGGAAGCAGAGGGGAGCAGAGTCAGCGTCTTGTGTGGGTGAGACAGCACCGGGTCAGGGAGAGCAAAGTGCTGCCAACGGGCACTGTGGCCTGTGCCGAGGGCAGGGACTGCTCGGGTCCGGCAGCCGCCACACAACGCGCTCGAGCCCCGGCTGCTGCAGCTGAGCCAGACACCGGCACGAGCCCCAAGCCTGGCCCTGTTGCCATCCCATGGGCCCTGCAGCACCCTGAGCCCAGGGAGTGGGGCTGCTGCCCACACACCGGCTCCGCGGCCAGCACCATCCCAGCACCGGGCAACGTGTCCCAGGCACGTGGACGCTTGGTGCAGGAGCAGGACCAGAGGCACAGGGAGCAGCTCTGTGTGCGTCAGCAGCTTGGAAGCCCCATCACTGCAGCTCCAGGGCTCCAGACAGAAACAACATTCCTGCACATGCTCCCGTGTCTGCTGCCTGCCCCGCATGAGTCGGGATCACCTCCTCCAGCTGCGTGCAGGACCCTGCTTGGCAAAGCATGGAATGTGCCATGGTCCCGCAGTGCTCCAGCCCCTCCATGCTCAGCTCTGTGTGCTTCCTGGCCTGCACCACACACTATGAGTGCCCCTGTCCGTCCCTGCCCAGCCCCTGCCCCAGCATCCTGCCCCTGGCCCTGCTGCTGCTCTGGGTGAGGCTGACGCAGCGGGTGTCAGCCGGTGGATCACCTCTGCCTGCAGGCACTGAAACCAGCGCAGCAGCCTCATCCCTCGGCAGCACCAATCCCAGCACCAAGCCGTGCATGACGGATCCCCCCAGCCGTCACTCCGGCTCCAGGCACCCGGGTGGGTGGCACAGTCACCTCCCCGCATTGAGCTGGGGCATTCCCCGCTCCACACCTTCTCTGGCCCCTGCACCCCCCAGGAACTCACTGCCTGCCCCTCAGGGATGTGGATCAGGGATCTCCCACCCCATGCTCTGCTCTTCCAGGCACCCAAGGCCGGCAGCAGGCAGTGGCACAACCCGTGCTGGGGCAGTCAGGTGGCATCCGTACTGGACAGAGCCCTGCCAATGCTGGAGGGGACCCAGCGCCTTCTGAGCCCTCATCACACAGCACAGCCCCTGCACTCCCTGGTGCCATGGGATGGAGAGGAGACCAGCTCCTGTGTGCTGGGAAGCCTTGAAGGTGGGAAATCCAGGAAGGGTTTGAAGAAACAAGTCAGAGGCATTCAACACTGGAGGGAAAACAGCCCAGAGCATCCCACCGGAGCGGCGTGAGGAGCCCGGCAGCCTCCAGCAGCCCCGGGGTGGTACAAAACATGTGCAAGAGCTCCAAATGCCGCAGGGCTCCTGTTGTGTTTCATGACTTGCTTTGCTGTAAACTCATCCCCACTCCTCGAAACTTGCCCCTGCTCAGCTTTTACCTGGTCCTTGACCAACTTTTGATCTACCAACCAAACCTTCCCACCGGCCAGGAGAGCAGCACAGTGGGTGCACAGGGCCCAGGGCTGCAAGGGGCAGCACTGAGATTTGGTGACCTGCTTTGGTGACTTTGGGAAGGGGTGTCCAAGGACAGCCCAGCCACTGCCATCCCCCTCAGCCACCTGAGGCCACCTCCTCTGGGACGACCTGACGTACCCAGCCCACAGAGGCCATCGCCTGTGCCCCTGCACCGGCACAGCACAGCACAACAAGGCACGGCATGGCAGGACACAGGTGGGCAGCGCATTGTTCCCGGGCAGTGAGACGGGCACAGCAGCTGCCTGCTAAATCGGGAAGAGCAGCAATTGTGACAATGATGGGAAACCTGCCCGGCACACAGAGGGGACAGTGCTGGCTGCCACCAACCCGGCAGCTCAGGACTAAGAAGCAGGGGTTTGTAGAAGGTGAAATATGGGCAAAACTGGTTGTATTTAATTGTAAACTCCGAGCAGCAGAAGGAAGAGCAGTGGATAAACCACTGAGATTTCAGTAAAACATTTGACAACTGTTTGAATCATCCTCTGCCAAATTAATTCAGAGCAGCTCAGTTGTCAACACAGGCATATGGACAAAATCCAGGCAGCCAGGGAATGGCAAACAGCCTGGCCAGCAGCCGGGAGCCTTGGAGGGACCAGCCACGGGCAGGGCTGCGGGAAGCCACCATGGCTGCACTGGGTGCTGAGCTGCCTTGCTCCATGCAGGCAACGGGCACAAGATGGGAACAGCCTGGTCCAATGCACAGCTCAGGCCTCCAGGACACTGTTACACATGCAGTTCTCCGGCCCACCTTGTTTATTTTAACTTATATTTCAGTAATCTGCTGATTACCCTTTTTCTAACTAACCAGCAGTGATGAATCAGCAGCACTGCAGAGGGTGGAAGCCAGCGGCCTTGGACCATGGCTCCAAGGTCTGGGAAGGAAGCCACAGGATCCCTCCAGAAGGGGAAAGAAAACAACCAGCAGCAGCAGCGGCACTTCTGGCTGGCGAGGAGGGGCTGCAGCCATGGCTGCTCGTATTCAGCAGCTCCACACGCATCCTGGAAAGGCCATTGATGGTCCTGAGCCCTGTGGGAACAGCAGCCACGGCTCTGACCCAGGACGAGGCACACGGGGCAGGCAGCGTAGGGCACAGTTTGGCATTGCCCCAGCCTGTGTGTGGGACACGGGCCTCAACTGCCCAGGAGGCCACAGGACACTGCTGGGCCACTGTGGCCCCTGCACAGACAGGAGCTCTCCGTGGCAGAGCCGGGGCCAGTGAGCTGCCTGTGCTGAGGGGACCTCGCAAGGGTGTAAGTGTCCCAGCCACAGGCTCCCTGGAGCTCTGGGAGCAGCTGGAGCGCCCTGCCCCAGTGCAAGGGTGGCATTAGGGCTGAGGCTGTGGGTTCAGCCGCAGTGCTGCTGGCCACAGAAAACGGGCGCTACCCCACCAGGGGCCTGGGAAGCTGAGATCCCAGCAGGAAGGGCTGGCACCGTGTCCCAGCCATCCCCAGGCACACAGCAGAGCGGCTGGAGCCCGGCGGGAAGCATCCCGGCTGCTGCCCCCTGGCTCAGAGCAATCCCCCGGGAGAGTTCCCGGTGCCTGGTCCAGGAGCCACCGTTGCTGGGAAGGAGCCGGCGGTGAAGCAATCTGCTGTGAGGAAAAACCATTTCCTGCAGCAAGGGCTGTTTTGCTCAACCCTTTACAAAATGTGCTGATGCAACCTCCCTTCCCAGGTGGGACAGAAACACAGGCGGGCCGCACAGATGGGGATGGGTGCTTTGCAGCTACACAAACATCACCAGCAGTGGTTTCTTTAAAAGACAAACGGAAACAAGGAGGAACAAACACCACAATGACACAACCACCAGAGCGGATCCGGGGCTCGGGTTGTGGGGGCCGGGGGGGTGCTCTGCCCTGGGCACTGCGCTTAGCACCAACCACCACCTATCCTGGAACACTGACCAAGGCATTAGCTCATGGAGAAGCTGTTGTGGGAGCAGGGGGAGCCCCGGCCAGTACCAGGAGCTGCTGCTGGGGCTGCCCTGAGGGGCACCTCAAGAGCAGGACCCCAACCAGGGTCACTTTCACCCTGCCTCAAGCAGCAGCTTCTCCGGCTGTAGCTGCTTCCAAGCGCCTTATCCCGGCTGGACAGCAGGAGACAGCCTGCCAGTGCCTGTTAAAAATCAGCTTCAACCCCCACCGCTCTCTTATCACTTTACTCTCCAGGCTCAAGGGTTTGTGTTGTCTCCTCAGCCCATTCCCAAAAGGCCTTTAACCCAGTGCTCCCCCTGCTAAAGGTATTTGGACACGCACCCAACACGTGCCACGTCCATTTTTGGATTCTCTTAAGCCTCTTGCTGAGCTTTCATTCTGTTTTCTTTGGCCCCAGGGTGATTTTAGGCACTGGAGTGCAGTGGAGGAGCGCGATGGGAGCGGTGCTTCCCGAGCAGGGAGCCACGGTCCTGGAAATCCCCTCACTCTGCTCGGGCATGCAGCATTTTTAAAAATAGCAGGTTACCCATCCCCGCAAAGCTGCGCGGGTGCAGCCCTCTGAGACAAAGGACACGGGGCGCCTGCAGGGTAACAGCAGCTTTAAGCCCATTTTCCACCAGTCGAGCCAGCACCAGGAGGGTCCACATGAGCCCCTGGGGCTCACAGAGGTCAGGCTGCTTTGCCCTGGAACCATTGTCCATTGGGAAAATCTTTCACTGTCTCACAGCAGCTGACTGAATGCAGGAGTTAAAGGAGAGGAAACCGGACAATCCAACACAAACCCACCCCATTTCCCCTGCCTGCGAGGTAACTTCTGCGAGGGGTTCCCTGACCCACAGCCTGGACCGTCAGAAACACGGAGTTTCCCCAGCAGGGAGCACAGGGGCAGCCCGAGCCCAGACAAAGCCAGCCCCACACAGCACCAGGCTCCTCCCATGCAAACCCCGGGACTACAGAGAGGGGACATCTGCCACAGGAGCCCCCTGCACCCTTCCCAGCTCCACGTCCCCACAGCAACCACAGAGCTGCACAGGGTGGCTTTAAATGGAGTAATAGGGGAAGGAAGCAAACCCCAACCCCTCGGTCTCTCCCGGCCGCAGGTGCAATGCAGCAGTGCCTGCACACAGGGACTCAGCACCTTCAGCAGGAGCGTCGTGATGGGTGAGGATATAAACCTGTCAAGGATATGTTTAATTGGCTTGAAAAAGAACCAAAAGATGCTAGTGGCTCAGCAGCAGCTCCTCTGCGGCCTCTACAGGCACACGGCACCTCCGGGCAGCCTCACCCAGGGCAGGAGGTGACAGGCAGGCTGACACCAGGGACCTGCAAAGCCCAGCACAGGAGCCCTGGGCTGAGCCCAGCCTTTGCCTGGGACCTGAAGCACCGCATCCAAATGACACCGAGCACTGATCCAGGCCACCCTGCTTGGGTTCCTGGCAGGCGAGCTCAGTGCTCGCAGGCTGTGCCAGATGCGGCACTGTCTGTCCTGCTGCAGCTGGCACCACACCAGCACCGGCCCAGTACCGGCCGTCCTGGCCAGCAAGACAACGCAACCGCCCGTCCTGCCCAGTGCTGGATGGAGCCGCACTGCAGCATGTGCCACCCCCAGCAACAGCGTCCCTTCCTCAGCGGCCAAGCAGCCGGGTTCAGCCCCAGCCTCAGAACCATAGAATCGCAGCCTGGTTTGTGTTGGAAGGGACCTTAAAGCTCATCCAGCTCCAACCCCTGCCACGGGCAGGGACACCTTCCACTAGAGCAGCTTGCTCCAAGCCCCTGTGTCCAACCTGGCCTTGAACACTGCCAGGGATGGGGCAGCCACAGCTTCTCTGGGCACCCTGTGCCAGCGCCTCAGCACCCTCACAGGGAAGAGCTTCTGCCTAAGAGCTCATCTCAGTCTCCCCTCTGGCAGGTTAAAGGAGCTGAAGGAGATGAGCGCAGGCACAACATGGCTGCCTCCCTCCCAGAGAAAACCTGGGATGGAAACGCTCCCAGCAGAGCAGCAAGCACAAGAAAGCACCGGTGAGACCAGGAGCCACCGGAGTCAGGGGTGTGTGAAACATGTCAGTGCAGAGCAGGGGCTGGTAGAGCTGAGCCTGGGCTCTCCATCCACAGCTGAACTCGTCAGGAGCGGACGGCATGCCACCGCACTGGGAGCTGGGGCACCAGCAGGCTCCGGAGCGTATCCCTGCGGCGACACCGGAGCATCCGGAGGTGCCGGCGAAGCCAAACCCCTACGGTGAGCTGGGAGCCCCCGGCTTGTGCGGCTCTGGAGGTGGCACCAGCGGCTGAGCCGAGACAGCTGGGCCCAGCACCACCCGCGGCCGGACCGAGCGCCCCGACCCCAGACCGCCGCGGCCACTTCCGCCTTCTCGTCACGTGACGGGCGCAACCCGGCGCGACGGCGACGCTCAGGGCCCAGGCGCCGCTTCGTGACGCCATGACGCACAACCGCAGCACCTTGCCGGTGATCCCTTCGCAGAGAAAGTAGCCCTCCCCGGCGGGGGGCCGAGGCTTCCCCCAGCCCGAGGGCTCACCGTTCGGTGCCGGGAGGCGACGGCGATGGCCAGAGAGAGGAGCATGTCTCCTCGGCGAAAAGCACCTCGGACGCGGCGGGGTCCCTGCCCCGGGGCGAGGTAAGTAGTCCCGGCGCGAGGCCCGCGTGGCCGTACCGCTCCGCGGCGCGAGGGCGGGGGGGCATGGCGGCCGCCGTGGTGCCGGCTCCGGCGGAGGCGCTGCGGGGCCGCGGAGGGCCGGGTGAGCGCGCGGGCGGCGGGCGGGCGGGCGGCAGCCGCGGGTCCCCCCGCCCCGCGCGGTCGGTGCTCCCCGCCCCGGCGCTCCGGGGCCGCCCCGCCGTGTGCGCGCGCGCGGAGGCGGCGGGGGGGACCCCGCGGCAAGATGGCGGCCATGGGCCGGGCGGCGCCGCGGGGCATGACGGGATCGGGCGCGCCGGGCATGGGGCTGCTCCGCGGCTTCCCCGAGGGGCAGCCCTGGCCCCCACCGCGGGCGAGGCGCGGCCCCGCCGGCCCGGGTCCCCGTGGGCTCCGGCGCCAGCCGCGGCGCTGATGGCGGCGGCCTCCTCCTCAGGTGGCGCCTAGGCGGCCTCGGCAGGGCGGGTATGGAGGAGAATGCGGTGCAGAGCAGCAGCGACGCGGCCCCGCAGGCGGTGCGGGAGGAGCCTTCCGAGAGCGGCCTGGGCGTCGGCACCTCGGAGGCCGTGTCAGCGGACAGCAGCGACACCGCATCGGCCTCCGGAACCCTTTCCCGAGCGGACGACTCTGGCGTGGGGCAAAGCTCCGACAGCAGCGAGGTCTCCTTGGTAGGAGCCGATGGGGTGGCACTCGGCTCGGGAGGGGAGGGTAGCTGCGGTTCTGGTTCTGTGTTTCTCTAGACATTTCTGGCAGGCCAAGCTTCGGGAGGCAGCTCTGTAGCTCAGCCGAAGCAGGTGCTGTCACACTGCTGGTGGGATGTCTGCTTGCTGATCTGAGGGAGAGAAGCCTCTTTGGTAGCAAGAGCAGCCCCGGAGGGCCAGGGTCCTTGGCAGCGCCACAGGGGGTGTGCTCATGCCTTTCCCAGTAGCTCTGCGCTGGTGTCGTTTGCATACAGTGGCTCAATGGGAGCCTGGCCTGACAGAGGCCTCTCACCTGAGCCCTTCTCACCTCTTCTTTTGCCCCAGGAAGAGGTGTCGGAGAGCAGCTCCAGCACAGATGCCATTCCCCGGATTTACCTGCCAGATTCATCCTCCATTGCCCAGTCCACCTTGGTCTCCAGTGTTTCCACCGTGAGCCAGTCCATCATGGTGTCAGAGTCCCCACAAGTCCTGGTACATTCCAGTGTCATCACTGATGGAGCCACTGTTGTGTCGGACTCCACCGCATCCACCTCCTCGGACCTAGGTTCTGCCATTGACAAAATCATCGAGTCCACGATCGGGCCTGACATCATCCAGAGTGAGTGGGAGCTGCTCACTTGTGGCAGCCCGGCCTGCTCTCATCGTGGGGTGCTGGGAAGGGAGCTGTTGCTGTGCCAGGCCTGGGGAGAGGGAAGTATATCCATGTGTCATCATGCATCCCTGTCAGTGGGGATTCTCTTCTTGCCCTGCTGCAGTAGTTGGAGGGTTTGACGAGGAGCTTGTTGCTGCTGACTGACAAGCCCTCCCTCTGTCTGGCTGCTCCTTCAGCTGTGGTGCCAGCAGCCCAGGGCAGGTCCCATCCCTGCAGCCAGAGCTTCCTCACTGCTTCCCGCTTTTGTCCAAACATGGGATGGCCCCACGGACCCTACAGCCCCTGTGCCTGACAGTTACCACCCTGCTCTGCTCTTTCTCTCAGGCTGCATTGCTGTGACCAGTGCAGAGGATGGTGGGGCAGAGACTACCCAGTACCTCATCCTGCAAGGCCCTGACGATGGTAAGGCTGTGCCCTGGGATGGGTATTCCAGTGCCTGCGCCAGAGTCCCTGGGGATGTGGTGACTGTTGCGAGGTGGTCACTGAGATGGCGTTCAGCCCTTGCTCCAGGCGAGGGAGCAGCCTTGGACACACAGATGAGGGTTTTCTCCTTGGCTGAGCTAGTTTTGGCATTTCAGGTGCCCCCATTGTGTCCCAGATGGCCACTTCTGCGCTAGCTAATAGCTTAGCAATAGAAGCTGTTGCTGATGGACCGACCTCCACATGCCTTGACCAGCCTGGCCCTTCAGACCCTTCTGAGCATCTGGAAGTGATGGAGCTGCCAGCACAGCCAGGTCAGGCCCAAGAGGTGGATGGCGAGGAGGAGCTGGACCAGCCAGACATGGAGACCCTGGAAGAGATGATGGAGGTGGTGGTGGTGCAGCAATTCAAGTGCAAGATGTGTCAGTACAAGAGCATCTCCAAGAAGACACTGATTAACCACATGAAAGAGCGGCACTTCCAGCCAGGTGCGTGCTGGGTGCTGAGGGAAATGGGCTCTGCTCTCAGGGATGGGTGTAAGGACTTGTTCCATTGTGCAGACTGGTGAGGAGGTTTTGTTCCATTCTCTGTGGCAGCGGGTTCAGCTCTGTCTTTGAAGAAAGGACGTCCACGAAAGGAGGAATCTGTGCCAAAGACTGTGGAGGAGGAGGTCCCAGAAGAGGAAGAAGATGATGATATTATGGATGCTGGTGCTATCGATGACTCTGAAGGTAGGACTTGTTCTCCCCACATCTTATGTAGCTTAGTCTTTTTCCAGTGTCTGTCTCACATTTTGGGCCACTTACCCCAGAGGACAGTGACTACAACCCAGCCGAGGATGAGCCCCGCGGGCGGCAGCCCAAGTTCAACCGCAGCGTCCCCACGTCCAGTGAGGAGAGGCTGCGCCGCCGCCTGGGGAGACCCCGCAAGTGTCCTCGCCTGGAGGATGTGCCCCAGGACATGGCCGAAGGTGAGGGGGGAAGAGGCAGCAGCCCCGTGGTGGGCTGGCACAGGGAGGCGTGTGCTGAAGCTGTGCTGTGCTCTGTCGAGCAGGAGGGGACGCGGAGCCCTTGGTGACATCCCAGAGCATGCAGGGCTGCGAGCTGCAGAACTCAGAAGCAGCCAGTTCCTCTGGCCTGGAGAACGGGACCAGCAAGAGCCTGGCAGAGCCCAGCATCAGCCAGTCTGACTCAGAGAACAAGGACCCTTCCTCCAACATGAGCTCTGAGGAGGCAGACGTGTTCCCCAGGCGGCGTGGGCGGCCCTCACGCCGCTTCCTGGGCAAGAAATACCGCAAGTACATGGGGCACAGGTGAGGGGTGTGAGCCGAGGCGGTGCTGGGCCCTCTGGCCTCTGCCCAGGGCCGGTCCAGCCCCAGCTTGCTCCCGCAGCCCTGAGCCCTGGCCCTGTTCCACAGGTACTACTACAAGTCACCCAAGCCCCTGATGAGGCCGTACCTGTGCCGGATCTGCGGCTCACGCTTCCTTACACACGATGATCTGCGTTTCCATGTTAATTCGCATGAGGCCAACAACCCACAGCTCTTCAAGTGTCTACAGTGCAGCTACCGTGCCCGCCGCTGGTCCTCCCTCAAGGTGAGCATGTCTGTCCCACTCCCGTGCCCACCAGGGGGGTGGTAGCCCTGGAACTTACGGGCCCCACTCTGCTTGCCACAGGAACACATGTTCAACCATGTGGGCAGCAAACCTTACAAGTGCGAGGAGTGCAATTACACCAGCGTGTACAAGAAGGATGTCATCCGGCACTCTGCAGTGCACAGCCGGGACAGGTAAGAGATGTGCAGTCCTACAGACTGTCCTGCAGCCTAGCTGAGCTGCAGTAACACTGTTCCTCCTGCCCTGGGAGGCAGCCATGCCCTCCCCTTCCCTGACCTCTGGCCATTTCCAAAACAGGGAGTTTTAGTGTCTGGGTACAAGGGATCTCGGACTTGGGATATGGCTGACACAAAAGGGGGTTTTCTTATTTCTTTTTCAGGAAAAAAAGAGCAGATCCGGTGAGTTTGAGTTCCTTGTTGGCTTGTCTCAGCACCGTTACATGGGAAGAGGCATGCCTGGTTTTCCACAACTTCTTGGTGCCTCGTTGAAGGCAGTGTTTCTGGATCATCTGAGGAAGGGCAGCCCAGTCCTGCAGTGGGGAGAGGGTGAGGAGACTGGTGAGCTCCTCCCAGTGAGCTCATCCTCGTGCTCCTCCTCCAGCCCCCAAAGCTGAACTCCTTCCCGTGCCCTGTGTGCAACCGCATCTACCCCATGCAGAAGAGGCTCACCCAGCACATGAAGACACACAGCACAGAGAAGCCACACATGTGTGACAAGGTGAGGGGAGGACACACAGCCTGGGGGGTGGCAGCAGTGAGTGAGGCCGGACAGGAGGTGGACACTGCTGTGTTTTGTTTCGCTGCAGTGCGGCAAGTCCTTCAAGAAGCGCTACACCTTCAAGATGCATCTTCTGACACACATCCAGGCCATCGCCAACCGCAGGTAGGAGCCGGCAGAGCCTGCAGGCGACCTGGCCCAGCCGTGTCTCAGCTCCCCTCGGGGGAGGACAGAAGGTCCCTGCTGCTCGTGTGACAGGTGGCTTTGTCCTGGCAGGTTCAAGTGTGAGTTCTGTGACTACATCTGTGAGGACAAGAAGGTCCTGCTGAACCACCAGCTGTCCCACATGAACGACAAGCCCTACAAGTGCAGCTTCTGCAAGTACTCCACCTTGCGGGAGGACTTCCTGGTGTCCCACATGGCTGTCAAGCACACGGGTGAGAGGAGCTGCCTGCCTGCCTGCCTGCTGCCCTGATGTCCACTGCTCTGCAGGAGGTGGTCAGAGCCTGTCTGCCGTCCTTCAGGGACCCCCTGCTTGACTCCCATCTCCTGCAGGAGGGAAGCCGTTTGCTTGTGAGTTCTGTCACTTCACCACCAAGCACAAGAAGAACTTGCGGCTCCATGTGCACTGCCGCCACCCCGAGTCCTTCGAGGAGTGGGCAAAGATGCACCCCGAGGATCCGCCATGCCGTCGCCGCCCCTTCTTCACCCTGCAGCAGATTGAGGAGTTGAAGCAGCAGCACAGCCAGGTCCAGGCCCCGACTGAGCCAGAGGCCAGTCCGCCGGTGAGTGCTGTTGCCCATGGCCCAGCTCCTGGTGCTCAGGGCCCCAGCTTTGTGGTCCAGCTCACTCTCTCACGCAGGAACCTACTGTGCCCATCACCTACCACACGGTCCAGGCCCTCCCAGGAGCAGAGCCCCCCATCCTCTCTCAGGATTCCCTGGGAGGAGCCACCATCATCTACGAACAAGGTGAGTGAGTGCCCGCTGTAGGGGTGGGGATGGGAATGGGAGAGGTGGGCAAGCACGTTCCTGGCCCTCCCCTTGTGACCTCTGCAGACGTGGCTGGATCTGCAGAGCTGGCCACACAAACTGCCCTGGATCTCCTGCTAAACATGAGCACTCAGCGAGAGCTGGCCACGGGCTCACTGCAGGTGAGGAGGGCTCAGGGTGGCAGAGGGAGGCCTCCCAGGCCTGTTCTGCTCAGGGGGTGTTTCAGAGAGCCTGAGCTGCTGACCCCTGCAGGTGGCTGTGGTGAAGCAGGATGATTCTGTAGAGGTGCCAGTCTCCTGTGAGCCCCAGGCAGAGGAGGGCGAGGAGGCAGACTCTAAGGAGCAGCAGCAACAGCAGCAGAAGTTGTTGACGCTGCACATGGTGGAGCCTGGGGAGACGTTGGTGCAGGAGGCTTATGAGGAGGCGACCCTGGATGGCTCGGAGCTGCAGCAGATCACTATCCCCTTTGGTGGAACAACAGAGTACAGCATCATCACACCCATCAGTGAGGAAATTCAGGCTCCTGGTGCACTGTACAGGTCAGCTGCTCACAGGTGGAGGCATTCTGGCATCGAATGAGGAGGCTTTAATGGTGAGGTGACCCTGTCCTCTCCGCAGTGAGGAGGAGAGCCCTGTGGAAACCTCCGAGGCAGTGGTTGTGAGCGAGGCTGTGATGGCAGAGGAGGATCTGAAGGGTCGTAGCAATCCCTGTGTCGTGTCACCCAGCGCTGCGGAGAGCCAGTTCCAACACACAGAGGTAAGGAGCTGCGCTGTTCCCGGCGTGGGCCGTGCTGGTGCAGCTGTGAATGGGTGTTTCTCTTGCAGCCCCTCAGCGGAGTCGCTGCCTTCCCCTCGCCTGCGGAGCACCAGGAGGCTGGTGTCAAGTGGCCCCTGGTGCACTGTGTCACCAGTCAGCTCCAGAAGGACTCGTCTTTATCCCCAGCCTCCGAGGGCCAGGAAAGCTCATCCCCAAAGGTCAAGTGGCCTGCGCTCCAAAGCACAGCCAAGAAGCTCTCGTGCAAGGTTTCCACAGCCAAGAAGCTCTCGTGCAAGATTTCCACAGCCAAAAAGTTTTCATGCAAGATTTGCACAGCCATGTTCACAGGGAGAGCAGAAATGGAGAGTCACAAGAGAGCCCACATTGGGCCCAGCACCTTCAAGTGTCCTGACTGTCCATTCACTGCAGCCCTCTGGCCAGAGGTTCGGGTAGGTTCCCTGGCACAGAGCAGCCCTGGGGACAGGAGCTTTGGAGAAACGGGGCTTCCTGACCCTGCGCTTGTCCTCCTGCCCCCAGAGCCACATGGTTCAGCACGCCAGCCTGCGGCCGCACAAGTGCAACCACTGCAGCTTCGCCTCCAAGAACAAGAAGGACCTGCGCAGGCACATGCTGACGCACACCAACGAGAAGCCCTTTTCCTGCCCAGTCTGTGGGCAGAGGTGGGTGAAGCTTGTGAGGCTATTGCTGCTTTGAGAGATGAGCTCCCCAGGGCTCAAGAGAAGATAGGATACTGACAGAGAGTGGCTGCCCCAACCCTGCTGCCGGGAGCATCCCCCTGTTAGGGGGGACCCTGTCCTTGAGAACCATTCCTGCTGCAGCTGGGCCCAGCCTCATCTCGAGGAACTGCTGCATGGGGAGATGCAGTACTTGAGCACTGATTGAAGCATTTTGGGAGCTGGGACAGGCCATGTCATACGATGTGGTGGCTGTGGCCTGGGTCCCTGCAAAGTCACAAAGCTCCTGTGCTGCTCATGGCAAGCTCCACCTCACTCTTCCTCCTGCAGGTTCAACCGTAATGGGCACCTCAAGTTCCACATGCAGCGTCTGCACAGCTCGGAGGGGAAGAGGCCAGGGGCATCTGCAGCTGCTGCCTCACAGACCATCATACTGAAAAGCGAAGAGGACACGCTGGCCACGCTGCAGAGTAAGATGTGTCCTGTGGGCAGGGTGTGGAGATTCACCTAGCCAAGGGGTCAGGGCCAGGGGACCCCTGCTGATGGGTGAGTGCCAGCGGTGCAGGGACAGGGCTGGGCACAGGGAGCTCTCCCGTGAGGCAGTGGCTGAGTGGTTCTGTGCAGAACTAGGGTCTGGGGTTTCCTCCAGGCACATCCCGGTCACTCAGTGCATTGTGGGAGCAGCAGTGCTCTGAGCAGGTCACAGCTGAAATGAGAAGCAGAGTTCATGGTCTGATGTGGAGGTTGTTCTGCCCACAGTGAGCTCTAGTTCCCTTTGTGTTGAGAGAGTTTGGTTTAGCTTCTGACCTGTGAGCAGATCTTAGAGAGTGTCCAACTCCTTGTTGGGGCAAGCCCTGGGCAGGGGCTGCTCAGGAACGCAGCCAGCACTGCCCGCAGCCCCGGCAGTCCCCACAGCAGCTCTCTTGGCGTTGCAGCAGCTCTGCAGTCCGGCCAGGCGGTGCTGGCTCCCGAGCGGCTGCAGCAGGCTCTGGGGCAGGAGCACATCATTGTCACGCAGGGGCAGAGCGTCACGAGCCAGGTGAGCCACGTCTCCTCCCGCCCAGGAGCTCGGGGGGTTCCCTGCTCTGGAACCCGCTGACACTGGCTCTTGCTGGCCTGCAGGAGGAGGCTGCGTACATCCAGGAGATCACAACTGCTGATGGACAGACAGTGCAGCACTTGGTGACCTCTGACAACCAGGTGAGGGGGCTTCTGTGCAGCTGGAGTGGGGAGAGGTGAGGTGGGGACAGGAAACAGACAAGAACCAGCCCTGCTGGGGAGGGGCATTGGGCAGTGGTGACATTTTTGGGGTCTGAATCCCTGTGTTTGCAGGTTCAGTACATCATTGCCCAGGACAGTGTACAACATTTGCTTCCTCACGAGTATGTTGTTGTCCCAGGGGGTCATCACATCCAGGTAAGGTTCAGGCTATCTGCTCCCTTGGTGTGGTGGATGGGGCTGTTGAGCGTACATGTGTGGGACTGGGCCTCCTTGTTCCCTGTGGCTCGCTCTGCTCAAGCCACTGCTCTTTTGAGGGCATGGATACCCGATGGTCCTGACACAGCCTCACTGCAGCACTTGTCTCCAGGTACAGGATGGTCAGATCACCCACATCCAGTACGAGCAGGGCAGCCAGTTCCTGCAGGAGCCGCAGGTGAGGGTCCAGGCCTGGTGGCTGTTGCAGATGGGCTGGAGAGGGAGGAGTGGCAAAGAGAAGGTGCATGTGGGTTGATGGCTCAGTGCAGGACCCTCCTGTCCTCTCCTCCCCACAGATCCAGTACATGCCGGTCTCACCTGAGCAGCAGCTGGTCACGCAGGCACAGCTGGAGGCAGCGGCACACTCAGCAGTCTCAGGTAGGATCCTGGGGCCCAGAGCCAAGCTCTGGTGTAGCTCTGGCAGCTCTGTCTCCCTCCAGGTCTTGGGGTGCTGCTCCTGCCAGGCAGTTTGTGATGCCCGCTGGCAGCTGCTGCCATGCCATGGGCCCAGCCCAGCCCTGCTGCAGACGCTTCTCCTGCTGTAGCTGACGGGGCGGCTGTGCAGTGGCCCTTGCCCGGCAGGCTGGGGAGATGAGGCTCCATGGCCACTTCGTTGCCTGAGTCCCTGTAGTTCTGGGAGGGGGCCAGCGCTGGTGTCTGATCTTTGCTGGCCCAGCTGTGAGGCAGCGCCAGCTCCCTTCCTGGAGCTGAGTTGCTGGGAGGTGCAGCAGCTTCCACAGGGTGGAGATGCCCTGATGCGTTTGTAGCTAACCGGGCCTGGGTGTGAGCACGGTGGCCCTTGGGTTCACATCAGGCTCCTGCCTGTGGGCGTGCAGGGCCCCGGGCAGCCCCTCTCTGACCGCTCTCCTGTGCAGCAGTGGCTGACGCGGCGATGGCCCAGGCGCAGGGGGTGTTCGCGGCCGAGGCAGCGGCCGAGCAGATGCAGCAGCTGCAGGAGGGGATCCACTACGACGTCATCACACTCACGGACTAGCACCAGGAACCCCCACGCCGACAGGAGCCTCCTCAGCAGTTGCCTTATTGCTTCGGGGCCATGAGGGCCATGCCTGAGCTCTGCTGTGCCCCACGAGGGTGCTGCGCATCGCCCCGGCACGGGCGGCTGCTCTAGCAGCACCCGCTCCGCAGCCGCAGGGGCAGCACTTGTCTGCGCAGGCTCTTTGCCCGGTGCACTGGATGCTCTGAACTCTCTTTTCCTGAATCATGTCTGCATGGGCCAGACTCAGCTCAGCATCTGCCTGACAGCAGGGTCTGGCGGGGAGCTGTGCGGCCGAGCACAGCCTGTGGTGTGCTGCAGGAGGTTTGTGTAGCCACAGCCATGCACTCCCTGCGTACGGGGTACTCAGCCTTCCCTTGGCTTCTCCGGCCTGCAGGCAGGCAGCAGTGGGGCTTTGGACTGGAAGAACCCAGAGCAGGACAAGACAGTGGGGAAGATGCTCTATTTTTCTTCTAAAGAGGGGTGGACTCTGGAGTTGGGTTGTAGATGGTTGTGGGGGGTTCAATTCTGATGTTCTCAAGCTTTGACTATGCTTATGAATAAAAAGGGATTGAAACCTGTGCCTGTCCCTGCCTGAGGGGCCAGGGGCTTCCTCCTGCCTCTGCTGCTTCTCCCTGGGGAGCCTGAGCCTGGCGCTGGGGCCAGGCACATGCGGCTGCACTCGGCTGTTGGCTTGACCTTGACCAGTGGGAAGCGAGCTGGGCATCAGCTGCAATGGTGGGCTTGGAGCTGGAGTCATGAAATTAATCGAGTGGTAAACAGCCTAAATCCCGTGTAACTCTGTCCCGGACTACAGCAGCCTCCCCTCCCTGAGCGGATTGTCTGGAAGTGTTTACATGTGATTATAACAGCTAATCTCGGAGTTTTCGTTGGGTGCTCTTGCATTAAACTGATTATCCGCAGAGGGGAAAAAGGTCCAGAGCCACCCAACTTCAGTGCGAGGCAGCTGTGCCTACTCCCTGTGCCTGCCTGGCCGGGCTTCCCTCTCCAGCTGTGCCGAGCAGGGTTAAGGTCCACTGCTGCATTCCCTAGATTACAGCCCCATTATCTAATAAATCGGATCCTCGGCCGCTGGCGCTGATCAGGGATGGAGGAGTCCTGTGGGGACAAGGTTACGGAGCCGCTGTGGGGCCACAGCCAGGACTGGTCCTGTCCTGCCTGCCTGGTGGCTTCCATGGCTGTGGCTGCCAAGAGCACAGGACCAGCTGAGATGGGGATGGGATGGACGGGATAGAGCACCCAGCTGCCACACGTGGGGAGCTCCGGGTCTGCTGGGGCTCTGGCTGAAGCCGTGGCGGGGGCTTGGGGCCCCTCGGTACTGGCACCTTGGCCCTGGGACCTTGTACTATCAGCTGAGGCCTGCAGGGAGGCCAGGAATGTGGCAGGGCTCCGCAGCAGCAGTGACCTTCCCCTTTCCGTCCCGCCAGCGCTAAGCGGGTTTGTTACATATTTAATATCCTGAGAGCGTTATTATCGGTATTTAATGACGGATACAACCTGTGGGATAATCCCGGTCTTAGCAGGGGGGGCACAGCGGCAGGAGCCGATGGCTCAGAGGGTCGCAGGCTTCCAGGGCCCCTTGCACTGCTGCCCACATCTGCCCTGCCGGCTCCCTGCCTGTGCCCTGCCTGCCCACCACTGCCCTGCTTGCTGCCCCCTCTTGCAGGCAGGAACACCAAGGGGTGTCCCCCCCACAAAAGGGTCCCCAAAGGGGCTGTGGTGCCCCTTTGCTCCTGGGCAGCCGGCCTGGCAGCACTGGGGCTGGGTGGGGACCCAACCAGGACAGAGGAGATGTGGGCTCCAGGGCAGCACCCACACCGTGCACAAGCCCCCATCCTGCCATAATGTAGGGGGCTCTGCCGACCCCTGCTCAGGGCAGGTCAGAGCTGGTGCAAGGACGGGCACTTACAGCCCTCGGCACTGCAGTAGAACCACAGTGTGCCACGTCCCACGTGTGTCCCCATGGCCATGGGTGTCTGTGGGGCTCAAGAGTCCCATGCACCCCATCCCTGGGGGCTGCTCTGGGGCCACGCAGGGTTGGGGGACCTCTGGACACATCCTGGCTGGTGACGGCCAGGGGGAGACTGCTCCCTGCCAGTCCCTGGCCGGGGGGGTTGTATCGGCTGCCCCAGATCCCTGCGGCTGCTCCCGTGGGTGCTAATACCCCCTAATCAGCTGTCAGTCACCACGGACCCCGGCAGCTATAAAACACCCCAGAGCAGCTCCCCGGCTCCTCTCCCTGCACCATGGCAGCACCTCGGGGCGAGGGGAGCCCAGGCCGAGAGCTGGGTGGCTGCGGGGGACCATGGGAGGCCCTGCGGGGACCCCCCCAAGCTCTACTGACCTGCCCCTGCCCTGTGCTGGCCAGCTACAGCCTCCTGCCACCCCCCCTGACCCTCCTGGCACCCCTGGTAAGTGCCGCTCGGGGGGAACCGGGAAGTGGGACTCCCCCTGCCCCCAGCACCGGGCCGGGGCTGTGTGGGGCGGTTGGGGCTGGGGAGCTGCACCCCCCGGCACTTTGGGGCACGCAGAGCCTGGCGGAGGGCCCGTGCCCCAGCCCCGTCCTGCCCCGACACCCTCTGCCCCTCAGGTCCATCCGGCCATGGAGGTGCCGCTGGGGCTGTCGGCGGAGCCAGGGCGGGCGAAGGCGGCAGCGGCGCGGGAGAGCACCGGGGCGCTGAAGGCGTGGCTGGCGCGGCACCCCCGGAACCCCTACCCCAGCAGGGGCGAGAAAGTGATGCTGGCCGTGGTCAGCAGGATGAGCCTCACCCAGGTCTCCACCTGGTTCGCCAACGCGCGCCGGCGTCTCAAGAAGGAGAACAAGGGGAGCTGGGCCCCGCGCGGAGCCTCCGACGGAGACGACAGCGAGAGCGAGGGGTGCCCGGAAGCAACCCCCGGCCCCGGCCCCTGCCCCAGCCCTGCGCAGGAGGGCGGCGGGGGCAGCCCCGAGGGGGGGCCGGGCCCTGGCCAGGGCAATGAGCCCCCAAAACCCAAGATTTGGAGCGTGGTGGCGATGCTGGCACCCAGCGAGAGCCAGTGTCCCCCGCGGGTGCTGGAGCAGGCATAGGGGCCCGATAGGCGCCGGGGCTACGGCCGCGGGGAGGGGACAGCCCCGGGGCTGAGCAGGGCAGGACACAGGGACACAGGCCCCGGCAGCTGCCCGGCTGAGCAGAGCGGGTGGTGTGGGACACGGAGAGCTAACAAATACATGTCACTGTCCTGGGCGTCTTGGTGCTGCCTGTCTGCGATGGGGACGCTGAGTGCCAGTAAGGATTCAGGGCTGCTGGTGGGGATGATGATGGGGATGCTGGCGGGATGGGGGCATCTCCACTGGTACAGTTCCCAGGGAGCTGGGCAGATCCTGACATGAGCTGCTCGGGCTTCCCTTTGCCCAGGGCCACACATGGGGTGGGCACACGTTCGGGGCGCAGGGCTGAGGGTGGCCATTCCTGCAGTCACAGCGCAGGGATATACAGACAAGCATTGATGGGGATGTGGGAGGCATCACACGGGGGGGCACTGACCAGGACATCGGCTGCCAGGACCGGGCTCAGGCCCCTGTTCAGGGGCCGGGTTGTGGCAGGCGGCTCTGCATAGCCCCGGGGTGCAAAGGGGCGAGGGGAGCCAGGCAGGGAGAGGAGAAGGGAGCAGGACTCCAGGGAGGCAGAGACAGGGCAGAGCTGCACCACGGTGTTTAATGTGCCAGAGAGCTGGAAACGGGCTCTACCCGGCGGCTGCGATTCCCCTCCTGGCGGCCACTTCGCGCTCAGCCCAGGTCCCGCTCTGCTGTGGAGGATGCCGAGAGTCAAGGCTCTGGTCTGAACGCTCGTGGGCTGCACCGAGCTCCTGCAGAAGCCTGCGCTGCTCTGCGAGGGGCAGCAGCAGGCACTGAGCATCTCCCCATGGTCCAGGCAGACCTCCAGGCTGTGGGTCAGCCGTGGGGCAGGAACACCCATCTCCAAGGGACAACACTCCAAGGTGCCCAAAACCTCCCCAGTGCGGCACGGAGCTCAGCAGACAGGGTCAGGAGTGGGGGAACCCAAAGACCTCGCGGCACAGACACTGGCAGAGGCTGTAGATGATGCAGAGCAGGAGGGTGCAGGGCACGAGGCTGACGAGGATGATGCCCAGACTGTGGTGCTCGATGAGCAGGAGGTAGATGCCGAAGGGCAGGGAGCTGAAGTAGAGCAGGCAGAGGACGCCCAGGATGAAGCGGGGGACGGCTCGCCACCCCCAGGAGCGGCACTTGTGGCCGGGGCCGCGGCAGGGCAGCGTGCCCAGGCTGGCCGGGCGGTACAACCGCACCACCTCCAGCCTGCCCAGCCCCTCGGGCGGCGACACGTCCCCCGGCACCTCCAAGATGGTGACCACGAGGCACTCGGGGCTGGGCGCAGGCTCCAGCACGCTGGGGCAGAGCAGGACCTCGGGGGAGCGGGGAGGCCCCCGCTGCTTGTCCCGCTCACAGCCCGTCAGCAGCGCCAGTGCCTCGCCATCGTCCCGCAGCCGCTGCACGTCCCCACCGGGCACGGGGCTGTGCTGGCGGCAGAAGGGGCAGCGGAGCTGCTGGGGGGATGCGTCCCCCGGCGGCACCATCTTGCGCAGGCACCTGGCACAGAGGCGGTGGCCGCAGCCGAGCACCTTGGGCCTGCGGGAGCGGGCGTCGTAGTGGCTGTAGCAGATCTTGCACTCCAGCTCGGCGGCCGCCAACGCCGTCGTCCGAGGGCCGGGCTCGCCGTCCCGCTGCGCCATGCTCCCGGGGGGCGGGCCGGGGGCTGCCCGGGCTGGGGACAGAGGGGACCCACTCTGAGCTCCCAGGGCCGGTTCCCGGCTGGCCCCATTGGCAGGGTCCTGCTCAGCCCCAGGGGTGTGCGGCACCGGCACCAGCAGCAGCCCCCTCCCAGGTCTGGCACAGCCTAGATGCAGGCACTGGGTGCTGCTGCCAGCGCGGAGGCTCAGCCGCATCCCTGCCTCGGTGTCTGACTGGGAGGGAGGCACCGGCACCGGCTGCCGGGTGAGAGCCCTGGGCCCGGATGCTTGTCCCTCCCCATGTGTGCAGGTTCTTGGGGCTTGGACGCGGGCTTTGCCGACTGCAGGGACCGCCCTGCCCTTCACCCCCCCAGCACCCCACGTACCTGCGGTGTGCGCCGGGGCTCCGGGGGGGGACGCAGCCGTGGGTCGGTGTCCGTCGCGGAGGCAGGCGGGGGGCCGGCGGCAGCGGGCACCCCATGGGGAGGTGTGGGGCTGCTGCCCGCCACGCTGCGGAGGCCCTGGCGCAGGGGCTGCCGGCATCCAACGCGGCGTTGGCCTGGCAACGGGGAGCGGGCGGAGGATGCTCGGCCGGAGCCGGTGCTGTGCAGAGCTCGGGTCGGGCTCACGCACATCGTGGGGCACAGCTGGGGCAGGGGGCTCCCCCGGGCCCCTTCTGGGCTGCAGCGGGTCAGTACCGGGGGATCAGTGCAGCTTTGCTGCCCCTTTGCTCGTGGGCAGCCCTGAGGATGCTCCTTCCCTGCCTGGGGATGCCGGCAGTGGGGACCCTGCAGCCCCCGGCCCTGGAGACAACACGGCCACAGAGCAGGGTCCTGAGGCAGCCCCAGCACTGGCACAGCCCCTGCCCTTCCCTGGCCTGGGAACGGCGGCTCCTGCTCAGCCCCGGGCATGAAGTACCCCTGGGGAGGGCCCGCACACCCGTCCCCGCTCCCAGCAGCACCTCACAAAGCAGGTTCTGGGGTGCAGAGAAAGGCTCGCCCCTGCCAGTGTGTGCCCGGGCCCCTCACTCCACCCCTGCATCCCCGGAGCCAGGGCTGGGGGCACACGGGGGCTGCAGCACTTCCCAGATTCAGGCTGGACACAGCCAAGCACATCCCTACCCTAGCCAGTGCCAACACCCCCCGGCTGCAGCCCTCACAGGGGTGTTTCCAGGAGCCTCGATAGGCAGCAGCCGTCAGAGCCCCCCCAGCCCGGGCAGGACAAACCCCGCTCCCAGCGCTGCCCTGCAGGAGGAGGGCAGCAAACACCCAATGAGAGCAGCAGCGACCCAGGGACCCCACGCATGGACCCGAACACGCCAGAGCCTGGATGTGCAGGGGGGCTCCAGCCCTCACCGGGGATGGGTCACTCACCCACTGCCCTCAGCCCCCGGGTGCGGGACAGGGCCTCTGTGCCGCTGGACAAGGAAATGAAGGGTTTGTCCTGAGCTCCATGAGCTGCCCTGTAATTAATGTCCAAGCCCTGACGAGCTCAGCTCTGCCCACCCCAGAGCAGCCGCTGGCACTGGAGCTGCCCGGAGGAGCCCCTCAGTTCACACTGCCAGGGTTTGGCAGCGTCTGAGCGAGCTGGGGATAACCAGGGCCTGGGACAAGGTCCAGCTACTGAGAGCGCCGGGCTCATTCCCCCAGTCCTGCCCATGCGCCCCAGCGTTCCCAGCTGTGCCTCTGGCTGCCCCCATCCCTGCAGCCCCTTGTACAGACCCGACTGGGTCCTGGGGTGCTCCTCCTCAGGACTCATCCCCTCCACTTGTTCAAGGGAAGCTCCAGGGATGGCAGCACCCACAAAACCCCCATGGTTCTCCCTTCTGTTCTCTTTGCCGGGATAAATGAGATGTCCTGGAAGGTAAAACACAGGGCTCCCTGGCCATTGATCACTCACACCTCCACTGAGACCTCAGCAACGAAGTACTTAACAAGGCAATGGGCCAACACCTGGGGACAGACCCCCAGGGAGAACTTGCTGACTCTCCCCAGGGCCCGTGTCTCTGCTCACCTGCGCTTGAGGAACCAGCTGCCTCGGCTCAAAATAATGAGTAACAGGCAAAAAAAGGTTTCCAAAGCTGCAGCTTTCAGCACAAGGACTCCCAGCCCTCCCCAGGGCCAGACAGTGTCAATGATCTCCTTGTCATGGAAATCATCCCTGGAGAGCTGCTGGGACGCTAGGAACAGGTGGTGCTTGGAGCCGGGCTCTTCCTGCCCTGTCCACAGGATTGCAGGAAATTCAGGAACCCCAGGAATGACCACGGTTGTTAACCCCCAGAATCGTCCTCACAGCCTCAGGCCAGGAGAGATTGGTGGTAGCGACGGCTCCTTAACCCAACAGCCAGGACACGGTGAGATCAAACGTAGGAGCTGAAGCAGAATCCAAGGGGGAAATCAGGTGCATTCACCCCTGGAACCTCCCCTCTCACCATGGCCATCAAGGTCCCCCTGCAGGGTGCCCAGGCCGGCTCTTGGCACAGCACCAGTGGCTGCTTTGTGCCATGAGGCTCAGCCTGGACCTCCCTGACCAGGACAAAGGGCTCCCGAAGCACCAAGAGCCGAGACGGCACAAGGGGACACGGGCTGGTTCTGCGCTGAAGAGGCTGAGCGTGACCACAGCTGCTCCCTGAGTCAGGGCAGGGAGAGCCAAGCCTTCATCGTGGCAGCAGTTGGGGGGCTTTAGAGGCTCACAGCAGTCATTGGGATAAACCTGCCATTGGGATGGGCAGCATAGAACGGGTCAGACGGATCTGAGAAACCCCAGCGTTTTTCTACCTTTCAGCCAGAGGGAGGGCACGGGGTGAGCACAGCCCTGGGCTGACAGAAGGAAAGGCGCAGAGCTGTAATGCTGGTTTTTAATGTTCCTAAGAACTAGGAAACAGAAATCAAAAATAGACTTTGCTCTTCTTGATAAAAGTAATAAAATGGTTAGCGGTGTTAAATTAATCCTTACAAAACAAAACCCAAGGAGGTTAAATAAAGCCCAGAGGCTCTGCATAAAAACCACGACGACTACAAAACAGCTGCAAAGACTTTACACACCAAAGGAACTCCTCTGCTCCGCTCCTCCCCTATACGGTACACAGCGTCGGCGAACACGGGACTCACACAAGGGAAAGAAACACGGATGCGATGGGAGCAGCCCCGCGAGCTGCGGCACCACGGACACAACTATTTACACTATGGACACGGAGCTGCACTGGTGCCACCCCGGCCGCAGGAGCCCCTGGGCTCTGCCCGTCACTGTCCTGCCGGCGCTGGGCTGTGGGTGCTGCCAGGGCCCCTCCAGCCACGGTGCCGGTGCCGAGCACTCGCGCTTCCTGCCCGTCCCTCTGTTCATCTGTCCGTCCATCCCGCCGTCCTTCTGCCCCTGCGTGCGGCTGCCCCTTCCCTCGGCGCCGCGGCGGCTCCTCTGTGCCGCGCTGGCTCCCGGTGCCTCCCCTCCCGCGGTGCGCGGGCACTGTGCAGTTCGCGGGGGGAAGCGGGTGCCGCGGAGCTGCTGCGCAGGAGTCCCCTGCGGCCGGTGCTGCGCAGGCAGAGTCTGTCACTGCCCCGCTGCCATCAGGGCCAACGCACTCCCCTCTGCCTCCCACCTCGCGCCTTAGTTGGGATTAGTCTCCCGGCTGCTGCTTTGCTCTCGGCCCAGCTCCCGCTCTTTGTCCACTATGGAGGAGGAGGAGGAGGAAGATGAGGAGGAGGAGGAGCTGAGGGTCCGGCCCGAATGCTTGTAGGCTGCAACGAGCTCCTGCAGCCGCTCCGGGGTGGGCTCCCACTTGGCAAAGCCCGCGCTGTTTTGCAGGAAGAGGATGGCCGTGTTGTGCACAGACTTGTAGTACATCTCCTCTCTGGAAGAGAAGACAACAGGCACTCAGCATCTTCAACTCAGAATACATCCAGACCCACTGCCCAGCACCTGCCCTCCTCTTCCTGTGCCACATCCAGGACAAGGATATCCTCTCT
Source organism: Psittacula echo (assembly GCF_963264785.1). Lineage (NCBI taxonomy): Eukaryota > Metazoa > Chordata > Aves > Psittaciformes > Psittacidae > Psittacula > Psittacula echo. The sequence goes on along the minus strand of NC_137747.1, from coordinate 10,006,566 downwards.
TGCTGATTCTCTCATTACCCTGAGCACAAGAGTGGGCAGAATGCAGTTATCAGGCACTTCTGAGTTGATGCTGCACAGTCACGCTGCTCTCTAACAGCATGTGCGGGGACATCACTGTCCCTGCAGAAGGAGACTTGTCATGCTAAGGTGTCAGTCTTAACCAGGTACATAGAACTTCAGAGTATGAGCACTGTTGCTTAAACAAGCTGCTGCCTGAACTTGTTTCTTCAGCAGCAGACCAACAGCCAACTTGCTCCACTGAGCACCGAGATTCCACCTGCCCCTGGCTCTGCTTCCCCCAAGTGACTCTGAACACTGCAGCATCTGGAAGCCCAGAAACTGCTGCTCAGCTACTCCCCAGATCTGGCTGGTGCTGGACCAGAGCCAATCCCCACAGCACCCCTAGTAGGACCTGATCAGGCTGCACTTGTGCCAAGGAAGACACCACTCACAAGCCTTTTGTGGGAAAATACCTCAGCAGTCATGAAACCAACACAAAATTCACACGTGGGGGTGAGCCCTGCCCTTGTCCTTGCCTGCTCCCTATTCCCACTGATTTCAACTTAGGCCATTTCTGTCACATGGCTCAGATTCACATTCCCAGAAGGATCCCAGGAAAAGGCCTACTTTTTGCAGACGTGTTGGGACCCGCTGCGGTATTCGTGGTCAAAGGCTGGGAGGCTGAGCTGGTGCCGCTTGAACTTGCTCTGCTCCATGCGGATCAGGGCTGTTGTAGGAGGGTCCCGCCACTCGGGGATGAAGACGATGAAGGACAGAGGCTCAGTGGAGCTCTCCAGCAGTTTCTATTCAACGAGAAAATGAACAGTCTCAGTGCTGGCAGAGCAATGATGGACAGGAAACAGTTCTGCTTCTAGAGCAGTGCTGTGGCAGTCACCCTCCTTCACCTCCCGCATCACAGCCCTGCTGTGAGGCTGCAGGAGCAGTGGGGAGGACAGAACAGATGCAGCTCCAGACATGAGCAGACATACCTCAAAGTGAGAGACCATGGCATTCATCAGCTCCTCACAGAACGGAGGATTTACCTCGAAAGAGCCACTTACAGGAAAAAAATCCAGGCACGGGCTGGAGGAAAAGGCAAAGATCCCTGTCAAAGAGGCTGCAATTCTAACTTTCATACCTTAAAAAGCGTGTTTCCTCAGGAAAGGCAGTCATACTCTTGGAAAGCCCAAATCCCTGGCAGTGCAAAGTCTGACCAGTGGTGCTGGTCCCTGGGAACACACTCCACCAGTCCCTGACTGCAGGTGACTGGTGATCTAAGCTGATTGAGGGCCCGAGTCTCCAATCTCCAGAACAGGGACAAGTACTGGCACACCCACAAACTGCATCACCCCAGGATCAGAGGCCTTTAGCCAGGCCAACACTTCACAGCCAGTCTGTGCCCACTCACTGCCCTTCTGCAGCCCTGAAGCCACAGACCCTCCTGAGCAGACACCACAGAACCAGCCCCGCATCCACACAGAAACACAGCACCAAACGTGGACTCACCCCCTGGATCCAAAATACCCGTCTGTATCCAAGAAGGCCGAACAGTACTGTTTAAAATAGCAATTCAGGGGCGAGGCAAAGCATTCAAAACTCACTCCAAAGAGCTTGTGGAGGGCTTCGAAGACGTGCACGGGAAGTGACCCCTGCAGACCAGTTCCTTCATACAGATTCACACCAAACATCATCTGAGGAGAGCAAACCCTGGGTGAGCCGTGCCTGCACTCGCTGTTCCTGCTGCTCCCTTCACTGACCACGGACCCAAGGCCACACGTCCATGCACCCACTCCTCTAGGTACGCAGGGCCCCCTCGTCCTTTCTCAAATTCGTGTAGGTCCCCTGCATGTACCCAAGAACGCTCTTTAGATATTTCATCCAACTCAGGCCCCACAAACCAAGTGTCAATGTTCACACATATCCCCCAGGAACCTTCACCTGGGCCTCAGAGTCCACAACTACTGAAGGTTTCTCTCATAAATAATTATCTCTACTCCCACTGAGATCTCCTGTCAAGATCACAACTGCTCCCCTGACCACAGTCCTATCTCCAAACGCAGGGAGCAGACCACAGACCCAGTTTAAACCCTCTTTTGCATCAGGCTCCTGGAGCTGCGGGCCGATCTCAGAGCACAGACAAAGTTTCTCACTATTAGTGAGGCTTTCTGATATACAGCTGCGATGAGACAGCACCTGGTATCGACGGAGAAGGCACCAAACCCGGGGCAGGAACTTTTCAAAGCTAGAGTCATCAATGCAACTGTACCGGTACAGAAGCCACTGCAAGAGAAAGCCCAGCATTAACCACAAACAGAATGAGCACAGACAAGAGCACACAAACATGCCTTGGAGAGGAATGCTCAGCAGCAGCAGGAGCAGGGGGGGCTCTGCATGGAGGCTGTCAGCACATCTGCTCTTCCCACTGAGTGAACCACAAGCTCTTGACTAGCATGAACGTACCCACCAGCCAGTGTCTCAGCAAGAGCTGCCTCACTGCAGGCATGGCCATTCTTGCAGCACAGTTTGTGTCCAAAGCACACACACACATCACCCTGTGGCTATTCCCAGCAGGAGCCTGACCCTGACTAAGGTGGGAGCAGCTGTCGTCATTTCTGCTGTGATCAGGGCAGTGTCCAGCAGCCCCCCAACCCCCGACACCATCCCTCCCCTCACGGGACAGGGGGACACAGGCTCCAGGGCTCAGCACATACCAGTTTGCTGAAGTAGTTGCGGCTCACTTTGACCATCTCCCCCTTGTACCGCACACACGCCACGTTGTTCTCCATGTGCATCTCCACGCTGGGGAGCGGTGGGGAGGGGATGGCCAGTCTCACTGGGTAGCAGTAGACCAGCCTGTCCTGGACCTCGGGAGCTTCCACCTCAGCTACAGACCATAAAGAGAAAGGCAGCCTATTAGAATCCAAGGACATCTGGGACAGATCTTCCCTTTACCTCCAAACATGCAGTGACAGGAACAGGGCTAAAGAGCAGAGTGGTCCCCCCAGAAGCACATGGTGATCCTTCACAGATCTCATAAGCAGTTACCTAGGTTCTGAGGTGATTCCCCAAATTAATTCTATCACCCACTGCCAGAGCACAGAAAGGATCCATCTCTAAGACAGACCTGTAGGCTGCACACAACCACCCCAGCATCGTGAGGCACATTCAGACAAGTAAAACACCCCCCTTGTTGCTACGCTTATTATTTCAGTTTGCCCCAAACTCATCCAAACCACAATAAATATTCCCAGGTTGTCAAGCACAGGAGGCAAAGGAATCTTCCTGCTACCTTGTGGTTACCCATCATGGGCGGCAGCTTCAGCTGGGAAAAAGAGAGCTCATGGGAAAGATTAGTTAGGAGGAATGAGGGATTTAATCAGGTGGGAAGAAAAGCAGCAAAAACAAGAGCAGCCAAAGGCACACACTGGGATCTGAAGGGAATCTGAGGAGAGGTAGGGCTCAAAAAGGAAAAGGACTATGGAACTGCAGTGATTAAAGCAGCAGGAACCATGTAAGAAGCAAAAGGTGACAGAGGCAGAAGTAGAGACATAAACTAGGAAGAAAGAACAAAGAAAAGACCTGCCAAGAAAGGAAGAATGCTGTGGAGGAAAGGGATTGTCAGCTGCCCCCAGGAATTCATGCAGAAGTACAGCAAAAAGGTATGATCCACAGCAACAAACTGACACCCTGTGCACTGGGGTCAGCTCCTAACAAGCTGCTTCATCCTGATAAATCATGATACTTGATATTAGAGCTGGCCACAGCACCTGATGGAAGGCACTTTGCCTCTGCACTCACAGTGTGAGTGCCAGCTAAGACCTACACTGGACTGGCTATTCCTGACTATGAAACTCAGCCCCGTGGTCTCAGAGCAGCCACCCCCCAGCACATAATGCTGCTGGAGTGGGGCCAAGCCAGAGGATGTTTGTGCTGTGGTGCAGTAGCCTGATAGCTCCTCAGAGCTGACTGCGTACCAGATATATTGTTCTCTTTGAGTATGGCAAGATTCTTCTCCCGGATCCGCTTGACGTACTCAAGGGATATGTAGTAAATCTTACTGCAGATGCCTTCAACAGAGTCCTTTGCTGCAGCAGACACGTGGGGCCCACACTGCTTGCGTAAGTGCTCCAGGCGGTCCTGAAGAACCAGAGAACCAGAGGCCCTCACACATCCCACCAGAGGGATGCGGAGCCTCCAGTGCTCCCAAATCACAGAGTAAAGGAAAGCAGCCGCAGCCTTCTCCAGAAGGACCTTCATCCATCCCCAACATGTCAGATAAAGGCTTTTCCAGTGGCTTTCCCATCCTTTCCCAGGCTCCCTGTGCTCAGCTGCTCACACAGAGGGATACTGACCATGTAGTCCTCCTTAGAGGCAGAATGGTCCCGTCGCAGCCAGCTGAAGGTGTCCTCCACGTTCCACTTCACCACCTTCCTGCTGTCTGGCGAAGCACTCCTGCTCGAAATGGGAGAAGAAGTTAACCCACAGCTGCAGGGCAACAGAATCCATCCACCACCACAGCTCTGCTAATGCTCCCTCCAGGTCTCCTCTGGAAAGTGCTTCCAGACATCTGCACAACCAGGGACTGCCAAAGGACAGTGCAGCTGCCTACTGCCCTCTGCACATGAGAGGCAGAGAAAGCATTTATCTTGGACATGACTCGTTTTGATCCTGCCTCTCATTTTCAAATGCAGCTGCAGCTCATAGCTTGTGGCTCTGAGAAAACCACCCCATTAACAAGCCTTCCATTTCCCCAGCAGCTTCATCTTCCTCAACTCTGCCCTGTGGCAGAATTTGTCAGAGAAATCCCACACGGTGTAATAAAATACTACTCTAAGCTTGCTTCTCTTCAACAGCAGTGAGTGCTTGAGCACTCAGTTTTTTCTCAGGGATAAATGGCAGAGGACATTCCATGTCCAGCATTTCAGAGATTCTCACTTGTCTCTGCATTCACTCAGCTTCCCAACATTCTATCAAGAGATGCCTCCAGCAGTACCGGTTTTCTTCTGTATGTTCCTAACCTTACTTCTCCTCAGTAAGATTATGACCAATGCTGAATAATGGGATGCAGCAGCTCCTTCTAAAGTCCCTGTAACTTTCCTTCCTCCTTTGAGCATGGCAGCAACGTAAGAGGATGTCCCACCTGGACTCAATCAGCCGCTTTGCAGCCTCGGCGTACTTGAAGAGCAGTCTCTTGGCCTCCTCCCGGAACTTGATTCTGGACAACCTGAGGTGAGTTTAAATTCAGATGCATCAGTTCCACAGCTGCCACAGAGGCCAGGTCCAGTTCCCTGGACTGACATCCCCAGCACCCCGCTTCATCCCCAAAGTAAAACACAAGAGCACAAAACCAAGGCAGATAAATAAATCACTGGACCAGACCTACCCAAAGCCATGCCAGCAAGGTGCCCTGCTCTGAACAGTACCTTATGGGAATGTCATTCATGATCTCTCTGAACATGGAAGGAGACACTACTGGCTCACAGTCACTGGGTAAAAGAGGATCTGTCCCTTTGTCAACCACCTTCCTCTCCAACATCCAGCGATTAAAGGACTCCCTTGGGGGGTCAATCCCTTAAGAAACACAGGAAAAGGGTCTAATCAACATGACAAACGTGTGCCCAAAAGCTCTGGTAAGGATCATGACACTGGAATTCTGCCTGTTAAGTATATAACCAACAATGTCACAGAGAGTAAAACCACCACAAAAGGAAATTACAGGACAAGACAGACAAACCAAAAGGCAGACCACCTCTGTACTGCAGATTGAGGTGACAAGGGGAGCCAACAGGAACCCACCTTCTCGCTGCTGGCAGAGCTCACGGTAATGTTGCCGCAGCTTGAGAATGAGCTGGGATCGAAGCAGCTCCACCTCAGGGTGTGGAGAAAGCACTTCAGATGGTGCCCTCTGCTTAATCACTGCATTTGTCTGAATATCCAGGTCCCAATACACTCTATGGGAGAAGAAAATGCCATCAGGGTGGCCAGATCATGGCCTCATTAATTATCAAATATTACTTCTAAAGATGCTTCCTTGGACTGTCTGACCAGCCAAGAAACTGAACTATTCAGGCTCCTTGCAATGATATAGGGGGTGTTACATCCCTCAGGTTCTTCTTCAAAGATGTCTGGAAAACCAGGCGTCTGATCTACCACCAAGAAAATGACAGAAAACAAATGGAGACAACTCACTCAGTTGGTCGTAAGAGAGCTGCCTGCTGTTTATCTTCAGGTGAAACACACCATGCCTTCAGAACAGAGGTTCCTGGAATACTGGGAGAACTGGGGACTGGCTGAGCAGCTGGGTTCCCTGGGACGTCAGCCTGGGGGTATAAAAGATGAATTACTGCCCCACAGAAACAGGTAAAGGGGAAGCAACTGATGCAGCCAATGGTCCTGCTAAGCAGCACTTGGGATACCCCCGAACTGCTACAGCACATTCTGCCTGTTCTGGTGCACGTTAACATGGATGTGCAAGTCACCCTGCTTCAGTCCCAGTCTGTGATGTCCCAGCTGCTTCTCAGTCCCAGTCTGTGATCTGCCAGCTCCCATGGCCATAGGAGAGAAATGACAACTTGGCAGGACCTGAGTCTGCTTCTGCTCTTCTACTTTCTGAGTATCAGCTGAGCTACACCAGGGTGGCCTGACCCTGCACAGCTCAAAACCCAGACGCAAGTTTCAGACTCCCTAAGTTTGAGCTGGAACAATGTCCTTAAGCTTACTTGTTTCACAGCACCAGACCCACCTTGGGCTTTTTCATACTGTTGCCGCTCGGTGGAACCTCCTCAGAGAATCTCCTCTTCCTCTGCTTGCTCTCCACAGAGGTATCTATCATCCCACCTTCCAGTGGCATCGGAGCCGCGTTCAGTCCCAGAGGGTCCGACTATGAGCACCCAAACAACAATAGCATATGTTAGCGTCACAAAGAATTGTTGTGGTTTAGCCCCGCCAGTAACTCAGAACCATGCAGCCGCTTGCTCACTCCCCTGCTTCTTCCTCCCCCCACTCCCAAAGGGATGGGGAGGAGAACGGAAAGAATGTAACTCCCACGGGTTGAGATAAGAACAGTCCAGTAACTAAGGTATAACCCAAACCACTGCTGCTGCCACCAGTAACAATAATGATACGAGAAACAACAAGGGAAGAAAATACATCTGCTCACCACCCACTGACCAATACCCAGCCCGACCCAAGCAGTGATCTAGTCCTTCTGGGTAACTGCCCCCAGTTTATATACTGGGCATGACGTGCTGTGGTATGGAATACCCCTTTGGTTAGTTTGGGTCAGGTGTCCAATCTCTGCTTCCTCCCAGCTTTCCCTCCCCTCCCTTGCAGAGCATGAGACTCAGAAAGTCCTTGGTCAGAGTAAACATTACTGAGCAACAACTAAAAACATCAGTGTTATCAGCACTGTTCCCAAGCTGAAAGTCAAAAACACACCACTGCACCAGCTCCTAAGAAGAAGAAAAATGACTGCTATTGCTGAACCCAGGACACACCTGAGTCCCAGACAAAGACAATAAGCCCTTAACTTCCCATTTCACTGCCCTAGCCTGACACAGATGGACAGAAGAACACCAATGCTCACACCTGAAGGAAGCTAAAAAATTCCCTTCTAGACCTGTGCTGTATGCTTTTTTTATGACTTAGTTGAGAAAAACACATCAGAGCTCCCCCAGGGTAAGTGTTCTTTGAGCAGTGCACTACACTGGAACAGCACCACCCAAGCGTGCACCAGGAGGAAGAACATTTCATTGGAATCAAGCCACACGATGGACTTCACAAGGAGTTCTGGAGGCAGTGTGACCCTCCCATGTGTGCAATCTGAAATCCACAAGACCATGGCACCTGCCCCTGCAGAACATCCCACCATCAGCACAGCCCCTCGAGAAGAGTGTGCACTTACAATGACGTCGTGCTGCCCCAGGACAGGCATTTCCCACAGAGACTGGTTAGTGAAGCGATTGAAGTAGTAAGGGCGATTCTCCCGCTTGCTCCAGCACTTCTCCCAGCCAGCCTGCACCAGCTCATCTGCGAATACAGCGAGAGTCAGGAGAGCAGCATCCTCCACAGCAGCCCCACTACTGTCACAGCCCTGACACACGCAGCACTCCAGCTTCTCCCGCAGCAGCCTTCCTTCACTCTCCCCCTGCTCCAGGGCCTTGAGAACTCCGTGCTGAGCCCTCCTAAAGCAGAGCTGTACCTGGCAGGTCCTGCACCAGTCGCAGAGGTTTAGGGGAGCTAGGCTGGTTCTGGTTGGAAGTGCCGGGTGAGTGACTCATGAGAGACGCTTCCTCCGCAGGGCTTCTGTGATTCTCATTGGCCATTTCTCAGCAACCACACTAGAAAACACAGATACAAAACCCATGTTACAGCAGGAGAGATCCCAGATGCACTTGTTTCATTCAGCTATAGCACTGCAAGTTCGTTCTGCCAATAAAACAGGGTTTGAATGAGTACACACAGCACCTAAGTCCTCAGTAATATCTGTTGTCCCACACACAACTAGCTGTGAGGAATGCTGAGCTCTATGTGGTGCCAGGTAGGGAGCTCTTAAGGCCAGCATTCAAAATACTCTTTTCCCAGCTAAAGCCCTACTGAGAGCACAGTGCCTGGCCCATAGGGCAGCACTGAGAGCACAAAACATAAATCCACTCCTCTGTGAACACGTACCACCTCTGCCACACTCACATCACAGCCAAATCTGACCTGTTACACTTGGAGGCAGTTTAAACCATCTACACACAAAGAAGTGCACATAATTTAACCAAACGGCTCTTGTTAAACAACTTCTGCTGTATAAAATAGCCCTAGTGCTTCACTAATAACAGCTCCTGTGGTTGAGAGAACCACAGGCAGGGGTCAGGACCTCCTGGCCTCTTTTCCTCAGCGTGTCCCAGACTAGCTGCAAGGCCTCAGGCAGGTTTAGCCTTTGGTACTTTTTCATTTGCATAACAACAGTTATGCAGAAGAAGCTCTGGTGAGACAATCAAGCTCCCCTAAATCATAATGTAATGTTGCCAGCTAGAGAGAAAGAGCCAGGCTTCTCCTCTTACTCACCATTCCTCCCCTGGGGAGGTTTCTCTAACAGCACTGCAGCCTGCTCCTCCCCACAGCATGAAATACAGTGGCAAAGACCCGGGAAAATGAGGTATTTTAAATAATTACTGTTGCCTCTGTTACTTAATTCGACTCAGGCCTCTGGGGACACACTGCACAACACTGAAGTCAGGGCTGCAGCAGCACAATCTTGTACCCAGAAGTGTTTCTAACTGAACACCCCAGCAGCCCCAGCTGTACACTCGCTTTAGATCATCTCATAAGTAACCCCCTTGTTTGGTCTGCAGGCCAAGTTACCTGCATTTATTCACCTTTGCTCCCCTTCCTGCCCATAAAACCTGCTGGCTCTGTCAGAGGAGCACAATGGTGAGCGCCAAAAGGATCCCCGAGTTAGCAGGCACTAGCTGGGGTGCTTGCAGTACCACTTGGGGAACTGGCGTAATGCAGGCCAGGGCTGAGGAACTTGACCCCTTTCAGCGCCTTGGAAGATGTTTCCATCCTTCCAGCACGGGTGAGCAGGAAAAGGTCTGGGACACTGCAGGAACCAGGAGCTTCGGTCTCTGCTCACAATCAGGCAGGTGACAATGACCAAGCCCACAGGGAAGAGGGTCTGTCACACAGTTCCAGTGCAGGTCAGGATGTGCAGTGGGCTCAGCCAGCACTGGGCAGTGGCTGCAGCTCACGCTTGCTCCTGAGCCCCAGCCCCTCAGCTGCTGGCCAAGGGCCGCAGGGGTGGATGGGGACTACTGCAGGCACGGAGTCCTCCCAAGCTGTGCTCAGCCCTTGCTCAAACTGAAGCACACACAGGTGCTCACATGTCCTGCACGGTACATAGAGAACAACTTGCAAGGAACCGGTACATACTGATGGGATCAGACCTCTCAGTGAATGTTAAGATGTGACAGTGCTGGCTATCAAGATCCTCCTGCACTGGCCAGCACACACCAGCTGCAGCAACCTGCTGGTACTCAAAAACACTGACAGGCAGGGGTCCGTCCCTGTCTCTGTCTTCTCCTATTTCTGGATAAACCAGGATGGTGGAAGTAGACAAGAAGCTTTATCACTTGATCAGGTTTGATGAGTACTGAACCTAAGTACCCTTAAGGTATGGGTAAAGTGAAAAGCAAACTGATGGGAATCCTGACTTTTATGCAACTAGCGTTGGGACTTCAGACAGTGAAAGGGATCCAGAATAATCCAGCATTTTATGGTGAATATGGTTGTTTTTATACACCATGGTGCATACAGTACTTCACAGACAACACTCTCCCTGCCCAGAGAGCTTACAACCTAGGAGCAGCAACACAACCAGACACCACAGCAAGGTGGAAGGAGACACAAAGCAAAGTACAATGAACAGGGTCGTTGTTTGTTTCCATTTCACTGAAGCAGGATTTTACACAAGACAACGGCAAACGCAGACAAAGGAGAGCAGCGACAGCCCCCGGGGCACAGCAAAGCTTCTCCCTCATCCCAGAGCCGCTCCGGGAGGCTGGAGGCCAGGCCACCGCCTCCCTCCGTCGGTACCTGTCCCGTCCCCGAGAGCCAGATCCTGAGCTCGGGCGGGACAAGGGCCGAGTGGGGCTCCGCTCCCAAGGCGGCACGGACACGTGTGGCGAGCACGCCGGGGGCCAGGGACCGCGCTAGCCGCGGGCAGGGAAGCAAGCGTGTGCTGCCCGGCAGCGCCCGAGGCTGCACTCCCGCCGGCGGTACACGGGATGGAGCTCCTCGGCGCGGCGGGCCGGGACCGGCAGGCAGCCAAGGAGGCCGGGGCCGAGCGAGTGCGGAGTGGAAGCGGCGGCGGCGACAACTCTGCAGGCTGGACGGGAAGAGTCCGGGGGTACGGTGTAAGCGGGGCGGAGGCGGGCGGCCCCACGAGTACTTACGGTGGCGGGCTGCCTGGCGGGACGCGTGGCCGTCGCTCCGTGCTGGCCGCTGGCGCGCCGGGGCCGCATCCTCATAGCGGGGCTTCCCGCGCCGGGCCCACGGGGGCCGCTGCGGAGACAGGAGGCCGTTACAGCGCCGCGGGGAGGAGCCTCCGGGCGCTCGCGCGCACGCGCGGCGGCGGGATCGCGGACCCGACGCGGCCAGGGCAGACGCGGCGGCGGCGGCAGCGACTGCGCTCTAAGATGGCGGCCGCGGGCCTGCGGCGCCTCCTTGCGCCGCCTCCTTCCACCGCCCGCCCGCCCGCCGCCGCCGTCCGCCCCTCCCTTGCTCGCGAGCAGCCGCGGGCGCGCCGCTCACCTGTGCGTACTGCCGGGGGCTGCGGACACCGGGCGCCGCGACACCCACCCCACCTCCGCCTCGCCCGTCCCGCCGCCGCCATCTTGCGCCGGGACAGCGGGCCGGCGGTGCGCAGGCGCGGGGCCGCCCCCCTGCGGCACTGCGCAGGTGCCGCCGCTCGGCCACCGCCCAGCACATGCGCGCTGCCCGCCGCGCACCGGCCAGCAGCCAGGGCGCCTGCGCACAACTGAGCCCGCGCTCGGGCCGGGGGGGAGCGCATGCGCGGAGGTGGCGCGGCGGCCGAGGGGCCATCTTGGGTGTGTGCGGCCGGGCACGCCCCGGGCAGGGCCGCGCCGCCGCTATTTTGGGCCTGCCGCTGTCGCTGTGGCCCGGCCCTGCCCGGCTCAGCTCGGCTTGGCCCTGCCGCCGCGGGCGGGTCCCTACACAGGCCGGGCGCGGCCGCCGAGAAAGCGCCTTTGAAGAGGCGGCGGCGCCGAGGCGGGGCCGGCGGCGGCAGTAGCTCAGCGGGGCCCGTGGCGGGGTTTCCGCCTCCCGCCGGGCCCGGGCGTGGCTTGTCCCGGTAACCGCAGCGGGAGCCGCACGCGTGTGAACGCACATCCCCGCCAGGACAGCGTTAGCCTGGCCGCAATCGGGTACAGACCGGCTGCGGTGCTGGCGATACCGGGGTGTGTCCGGGCCCGAGATGCGCTGTGCGGCTGCAACTGAGTACCGGCGGTGCCCCTCCACCGGCCCTCGGCAACACTCCCTCCCGCTGGGACTCGTCAGTGCTGGCGGCTCGGTGGGGCTGCCCTCAGTCCGGGCCCGCTGTGGTATGTGCCCAGCCGTGGGGCTGTCACCTCCACTGCGGGGCCCTGTCCTGCCCGTTCCCTCTGAGCTGTCCCGCTTTCCACGGGCTCCCCGGCAGCAGCCGCACCGCTCCCTCTCCCACAGGTCTTGCCCTTTGCTCCCGGAGCACTGGGGTCAATGCAGGAGTTAATGCTGGCGAAGCAGTTGTGGGGGGATAAGTGCTGTGTAAGCAATAAGTCTCTCCAGAGCCTCCCTGTGTTGGGTGCGAGCCCGCGGCGCAGCTCTGCTGCCCCACAGCACAGATAACCCCGGGGCACAGAGGGTTATCAGACTGACCCCTGCCTGAGGGGGAACAGCAGGTTCGGAGGGTAGAGGAAGGGGCTATGAGGGCAGGGGCAGCTCTCATACGCTCTGTGCTGGATGCTTGCCGGAGGGGAGGGAGCAGGACAGCAGCCTGGGCGCTCCTAGGCAGCTTCAGCAGTGCCCATCATGGTGCCATGAGCGCTGGGACCTGCCAGGCCGCCGGCAGCAAATCCTGCAGCCCCGAGGGGCTCGGGCAGTGGCTGCTGCACTGGGCAGCATCGGCGGCTTCTCTGCCTGGGGCTCACTTCGCAGATGGGCATGAACCAGCCTGCATCGGCACCCCAGAACCTGAGCTTGGCCCCAGCCCGGAGCCAGAGCTGGCAGAGGGCGGCTGGGGGGAAATTGGCACTAGGAGAAGCAGCCGGGGGAGCTGCCCCGACTAACGGACCCCTCAGTCCCCATGTGCACCGCGGGGGCTGTGCCCGCAGCGATGTCCCTGCCCCGGCTTTTTCTCTGCCCGCGCTGGCAGGCAGCGAGCCTGGCACCCGCATCCTCCCCGTCCCGGTGTCTCCTCCCAGCTGTGGGCTCGCAAGGAGTGGCCGCGGGTGGGCTCTATAAAGGCAGAACCGCAGCCGGCGCTGAAGAAACTCCTGGAGCTGCTGGTGCTTTCCCTCCGTCCCTTCACGTGATCCAGCTTCCCCCCGCCAGGGGAGCCGAGGGCAAGCCCCGCTGTAAGTACCCGAACCGAGCCGGGTTGTGCCGTGCTCCCCGGGCCCTGCAGGAGGGTCCCCACACTCGCCCTGTGAGAACTGGGGGGCAATGGAGGGGGGAGCCCCAGAGCGTCCCCCAGTCTTGCAGGAGCTCTGCCTGTTGCTGCTGCTCAGCCCAGCCCCCGGGCCCTAGCACATCCCCGCGGCAGGGCTGGGGAGGGGAGGCTATGGGGCTGCCCGGGCTCCCTGCAGCAGCAGCTCGCAGCCTGTGCCTTGCTCTGCGGGACTGAGGGTGTTCAGGGCTGGACGCTGCTGGGGCTGCAGGAGCCGACTGCTCCCAGAGCACGTGAGATCCCGCGGGGTCCATGCAGGGGCTCGTGCGCAGCGGCCCGGGTGAGGGCTCTGCCTCTTGCGGGCTGCTTCTCTCTGGGGGCTCAGGTGATGGGGTCTGGACAGCAGCAGGAGCTGCGGGTGCTCCTTGGGCCGTGCCCTGCTCTGGGGCTCTGAGCAGATCAGGCACCGGCCGTGTTCCTCCCAGCGGGGCCGGTGCCCCGGTGTGTCACTGCAGCCCGCCCGTGCTGACCCTCTGTTCTGCTTCAGGTACGAGATGGCTGCCGGCAGCCACCTCCTCCTCCTCTTCCTCCTGCCCTGGCTGGTCACCGCCTCACACAGCCCACCCGGCTGCAAGATCCGGATCACCTCGAAGGGGCTGGACCTGGGTAAGAGGCCCCAGGCCCTGGGCAGAGGGAGGTTGGGACACAGCCCTGGTTGGGCTCTGCCTGTGCTGCACACACAAGGGCGATGCTACTGGGAGAATGCAGTGTGGCTGTGGCCAGCCCGGGCTCCCTTTGCTTTGCAGTGAAGCAGGAGGGGTTGCGCTTCGTGGAGCAGGAGTTACAGAACATCACAGTGTCAGACCTGCATGGGAAGGAGGGACAGTTCCACTACAACATCAGTCAGTGAGTGCTGCCTGCTTCCCGCAGCTCCCTGCACCCGTCTGTGCATCCCACCCGCTGTTCCCTCCTTGCAGGGTCAAGGTGATGGACCTGCAGCTAGCGTTGTCAGACCTGCACTTCCAGCCGCAGCAGCACCTCGTCTTCAACATCAACAATGCCTCCATCAGCCTGCGCTTCCGCAGGCAGCTGCTCTACTGGTTCTTGTGAGCTTCCTTCTGTTCCCACTGCCCCGGGCACCAGCCCATCCCCGGCTATGCCCGCTGGGTGCTTTGGGCTCCTCTCATCCGCTTTCCTTGCTTCCAGCTATGACATCGGGTCCATCAATGCCTCCGCGGACGGTGTCCACATCCACACAGTGCTGCAGCTCGCCAAGGACGAGGCTGGGCGCCTCAAGATCTCCAACATCACCTGCAATGCCTCCATTGCCAGGATGCACGCAGGCTTCTCTGGCACGCTCAGGTACACCCGACACTACTGCAGCAGCCCTGTCCCTCTGCCAGAGCAGCTTTGCCTGTGCCCAGCTCCCAGACTTCCCCTTCTGCACCCTTTCCCCCCCCTCCTGGGCTGTGTGCTCACATGGAGCTGGAGTCACAGGGGAAGGCAGGCAGCTGCAGAGCTGCTGTTGTGTCCCGCAGGAAGGTCTATGAGTTCCTGAGCACCTTCATTGTCACAGGGATGCGCTTCCTCCTCAGTCAGCAGGTACAGCTAAGTGCACACAGGCAATGGGGACCCCAGCCTTCCCCTGCCCTGCAGCAGCAGGAGGGCCAGGTCCTCATCCAGACCTCTTAGCCCAGCCCCTTGCCTTTCAGATCTGCCCGTCACTGGAGCACGCCAGCCTGGTGCTGCTCAACTCCGTGCTGGACACAGTGCCAGGTGAGTGTTGCTGGGGCAAGGGACCAGAGCTGGGCATCGGGCTGCTCGCGGGCACAGTGACAGCAGCACGTTCTCCCGGCAGTGAGGAACTACGTGGATGAGCACATAGGGATTGACTATTCCCTCCTGCGGGATCCGGCCGTCTCCACAGACACCCTCGACCTGGATTTCAAGGTGAAGGCTGGATCCTGCCCTGCCGAGAGCAGCTGTGCTGGCTGCATGCTGGGCCCCGTGGAGCAGCCTGGGCTGTGCTACAGCTACAGAAACCTCTCCTGTTCTCGGCCTAGGGCATGTTCTTTCCACGTGTAAGAGAGAACCAGGAGCTGGAGAACCACGCGGTGGAGCCGGTGATCAAGGAGACCGAGCGCATGGTCTATGTTGCCTTCTCTGAGTACTTCTTCGACTCGGCCATGCACGCGTACTTCCAGGCGGGCGTGCTGGCCATTGAGCTCCAGGGGGAGAAGGTAAAGCAGTGCAGGACACCCGATTACACCAGGCAGCTGCCTGCGGGCAGGCAGGAGGGCGGGCTGGGCTCTGCCCACACAGCAGATGAAGGTACAGCTTTGCTGGGTCAACAGCGACTGCTCACTCAGCCTTGGGGGGTTTGTCCTCCCTGCAGGTGCCCAAGGACCTAGAGGTTCTGCTGAGAGCCACCTTCTTTGGCACCATCTTCATGCTGGTGAGAGGAGCATGTGGCTGGGTGGGAGGCACGGGGCAGAGCCCGGCCCCACTCCCTGCCCGTGGCTCACCTCCCCTCCTCAGAGCCCCACCGTGGATGCGCCCCTGCGGCTGGTGCTGCAGGTCTCGGCTCCCCCCCGCTGCATCATCAAACCCTCGGGCACCTCCGTCTCCGTCTCTGCCTTCCTCAACATCTCGATGGTGCCACCCGGCCGCCCGGCTGTGCAGCTCTCCAGCATGGCCATGGTGAGCGGAGATCCCTGTGCATGAAACAGTGTTTCCCAGCCCACATGGAAGGCTGCGGTGTCCCAGAGCAGAGGGACAGGAGGGCTGGGAGCAGCACCCAGAGCTGCGGTTCACCCTCCTCCCTCCACAGGAGACAAAGCTGAGCGCCAGGGTGTACCTGCAAGGGAAGGCGCTGCGCGTGCAGCTGGACCTGCGGCGGTAGGGCCCGTGCGGGGCAGTGGAGGCTGCGGGATGGTGCCCCCCTGCACCCTGCTCACACCTGGTTCCCCCCGCAGGTTCCGCATCTACTCCAAGCAGTCAGCACTGGAGTCACTCGCGGTGAGCTTCTGCAGCCCCTGCCCAGGGCACAGGACACTCCCCGAGCCCCCCAGGGCCGTGCAGGGCCTGGGCTGCTGCCTCACCCAGACCCCTCTCCCCACAGCTGTTCTCGCTGCAGGCCCCTCTGAAGACGCTGCTGCAGTTGACCATCATGCCCATCATTAACGGTAGGCACCAGCGCTGCCCGCACAGGGCCTGGGGCAGCTGGACATGGCTTCACTGCACCTCTCCCTCCCTGCAGAGAGGACCAAGAAGGGGGTGCAGATCCCACTGCCAGAAGGCATGGACTTCACCAAGGAGGTGGTAACCAACCATGCGGTACGAGGACAGCCTGGGCCCCCGCGGTGGGCGCAGGGACTGTGCCCTGTGGGGCAGGGCCTGTTCCCACCCAGCCTCATGCTAATCCTCTCCCCTTTGCAGGGATTCCTCACGGTGGGAGCTGATCTCCACTTCTCCAAAGAGCTGCGAGAGGTGATTGAGAAATACCGCCCAGCACCCACAGCCGCTGCCCGCCCCAGCTCAGAGCCCACAGCAGCCAGCATGGAGCCCCCCCAGCTCTAGCGCTTCTCCACACTCACTCCCTCACTGCGGATCAAGGGCAGATCCCGGGCTGGACCCGTAGACTGTAGGTAGGAAGCAGCTTCCCCAGTCCCACTGGCACGTCCTGCAGGGCCCCGAGCCCTGGTGGGTAGCAGCAAGGTGGAGACGGATGCTCTGGGAACCCCTGCTGCTCCCCTGCTCCTCACACTAATAAACCATGTGACTCCAAGCCCTGTGGCCTCTATGTTTGGAGGATGTACTTGTGTTGTGCATGGGGAGAGGGGGGGAAGGAGGCAGCCACAGACCAGTGGCAGAGGAGCTCAGAGCAACTGCCTCTCCCTGCTCTTGTGGGGGCCCCATTTCCAGGCCTCAGTGACCCTGAGCAGTGGAGGGGACAGAGGACACAGAAGTCTTGGTGCCCCAGCACAGTGTGGCAGCACTCACTGCTGCAGCGTTCTTGGCACAGGGTGACCCTCATCAGAGAGCAGAGGCACAACAGAGCAGTGCAAGGAGCTGGGCAGGAGGAGCAGAACCACCTGGTTCAGAGAGTTTATTGCAAGTTCCCAGAGCACGGTGTGCCCTGGGCAGGGAGTGGGCAGTGGGATTGTCATCATGGAATGCCTCCTGCAGCAGGATCAGAGGTGGGAGCAGGTTGGGAGCAGACAGCCTTCCAGGAGCTGCCCGCATCCACTGCATGGACTGTGCTTTCCTAATGGGGCAGCTGCCTCAGTCTGCCCAGGGCTCTGCGTGCAGGGGCAAAGGGAAGTGTGGGGCTGTGCCAGACCAGGGGGGAAGCAGCTGCCACCCCAGACAGGGAAGAGGCGACACAGGAAGCCACATGAGAGGTGGCAGCTGCAGCAGGCGCACAGCTCCTCACCCAGTGAGAGCAGAGCCCCCAGGGCTGCCCCTCCTGCCCACAGCCCCATCCTCACCCCGGGCTAGCGCAGGGAGTCCCACAGGCTGCAGCAGGGGCAGGTGTGAGGTGCAGGAGCCCCACAGGCTGCAGCAGGGGCAGGTGTGAGGTGCAGGAGCCCCACAGGCTGCAGCAGGGGCAGGTGTGAGGTGCAGGAGCCCCACAGCCTGCAGCAGGGGCGGGTGTGAGGTGCAGGAACCCCAGCGCAGCTGCAGTGGGGCGGTGCGGGAGATGCTGGGGGCAGCCAGGTGCTGCCTCCCCTGTTTTTAGTATGGCTCATTCCTAATGAAGCGGCTGAACATGGTGAAGGCAGCGAGCGGCTGGTCCATGGGCACCATGTGTCCAGCTCCCTGTGGGAGATGGGTGGCAGCAGCTCAGCCACAGCCCAGCCAGCACGGCCCCGCTCCGGCTGCATTACTGGCAGCCCTGTCCCCCCCCCCGAGGCTGCACAGCCCTACCTTGATGGTGAGGAAGGCGATGTTGGTAAACTCCTTCACGAAGCCCCCGATCTGGTTTTCACCTCTTTCCGTGTAGAGCCAGGGCCGGCGAGCCACCTGAACCTGGGAGCAGGGGGGTGCCCTCAGGGCTCACTGCCCTCACTGCAGCCAGCCCCAGCACACAGAGCTGGTGACCAGCCCGCCCCGGCCCTGCGCTGCCCATTTACCTTCTGGCACAGGGAGTCCACAAACCACTCGTCCCCAAGGAAGTTGCAGGCCATGTCCACGTCCCCGTTGTACACCAGGATTCGGTATTTCTGTGGGGCAGAAGGACCGTGAGTGCTCCACAGCTCAGCAGAGCTGGTCCCGGGGCCTGGCGGCTCCCCCGCACGCACCGTGGCTCCGAGCAGCTTCAGGTACTGGTCGTTCATCTGCATGTAGAGGCGCTTGTAGCCGCGGTTCACCTCAAAGCTGTGGAGGAAGTGTCAGCATCAGGCGGCCGCTGGCGCTGGGGCCGGTCCCTCCCGCCTGGAGCTCACTCACCTGCAAACCTGCCACTCCGGGGCCTCGGGGGAGATGTGCAAAGCCTTCCGCACCTCCGGTGCATTCAGGTACACGCTGATGTCTGTGGAGTTGGTGCAGGGCGGGTCCATCCTCACCTTATTGCGGGCTACCGGCATCCGGAACAGGTTCTGGGAGAGTCAGGAGAGGCCTTGCCACAACTGCCTGCGGGGGTGGCTGGACTCTGCCCCCTCCCGCCCCCCGAGGACACGTGCAGCCCCAGGGCTCACCTGCCTCCAGGAGAACCTCATTGGCATGCGGATGAAGGAGTTGCCCAGGTCGTGTGTGATGAGGTAGTCACCCTCATACCTGCAGCCAGAATGACGTGGGATGGGCTAAAAGCTCTGGAGGAGCAAGAGCTTGGGGCCCTCCCTGGGGGAGTCCTCGACAGCAGCCAGGCCTGATCAACGTGTCCCAGAGGTACCTCAGCCCAGCCCACCCCATCCCAGTGCCAGCCAGGACCCTCCCCACAGCAAACCAAACCAAGCCAGTGCCAGAGACCCACTTCCCTGGGGCATCTCTGACCTCATGGCCCCGGGGACCCCGCCGTCACACGGCGCGTACAGGTTGTAGATGTTGAGGCCGGATTCCTCCACAATCTGAATCATCTCCTCCATCTGCAACAAGCCGCAGGAAGGGGTTGGGACTCAGCAGGATGCTCCAGGGTCCGTGGTGGGCCATGCTCCCACACACCAGCGCAGGGCACGTGCTTGGGGGCTGCCACTCCCCTCACCTTGAGTGTGCAGTTCAGGTTGGAGTTGTTGTGGAAGTTGCACTTCTCCTGGGAGCAGCAGAAGGTCTGCAGGTTTTTCCACAGCCTGTGAGCAGAGACCAGGGTCTTGAACCGCACTGCCAGATGGCAACACCAACACAAAGCCATCAGCTGTGGCTGCAGCACCGCAGGCTCCCGGCCTTGCTGCTACATAGCACGAGGCTCAGCCCGTGCCCTGTGTGCCCATGAGCAATCACACCCACAGGAGCTGCCCGTGACAAGGAGCCATCTTCACAGCCTGGCTGCTGGCCCAGGCCAGGGGCTCCCCGTGTCCCGCACACCACAGACTCAGCCAGCCCTGGCCCACTTGTACAGGGACAGTGCATCCAGCAGCACCCCTCTTTCTTACTCGGTCCCCAGCAGGCCGTGGTAATAGGCAAAGTAAACCAGGGAGTTGTCATTGATCTCATAGGATGAGAGACCATTTCCCACAGCGATTCCCTGCGAGGCAAGAAGAAAACAACCCTGTTGTGTTCCAGCTCCCCACAGGGCAGCCGCAGGCAGCCGGCAGGAAGCAGATGCAGCTCTGTTTACTGCACGGAGGGAACAGGGAGGGCCAGGGCTGCCTGAGAACGCTCCCTGGGTCCTGCACAGCCGGGCTGGGCACGTCCGCAGCAGCCGCTGCCAGCGCCAGCACAAGATGAAAGGCTGCTGGGCCGGACCTGCCCCACACCCCGAGAGAGCCCCGCACAGCTGTCCCCACCCGGCACCACGGCAAGGCTGGGCCAAGCCCCTGCTCGGGCTGGGCCGGCAGCAGAGCCCCACTGCCCACCTTCAGGTTGAGGCTGGGGTCTTGCATCACCCACTCAGCCAGCGTGGGGATGTAGACTCCCCCGTAGCTCTCCCCCGTGAGGTAGAGATCGTTCTTGCAGTACTCGGGGAAGAGCCGGAGAAAGTCCTTCAGCGCCAGGTAGTTGTTGTGAGCAACCTGCAGGGCAGAAGGGACAGGTCACCAGCAAGGCAGGACCCTCACGCTGGGATGGGCCCTTCTAGCAGCCCCATCACTCGCCTCTGTGTCGTTCGTGGCGTACTTCTTGTCATCGGAGTACGAGAAGCCAACGCCTGCAGGGGACTCCAGGTAGAGCACGTTAGCAATCTGCAGGGAGAGCAGAGGAGAGGGAGCTCACAGGATCTGCTCCTGGCTTGCCACCAGCAGCACCCACGGGTGCCTGGCCTGGCCCAGGGCTCCTGCCAGGTCTTGACAGCAGACTTGAGAGGAGAGTGAGCCAGGAAAGGGGGCTGCAGGAATGGGCTCCATGGCACAGGCAAGAGGAACCAACTCAGGGCCACCCTCTCCCCTCAGCCATGGTGGCAGCGCCTGTGCCCATACCTTGTTCCAGGCATAGTCGTTGTACTTCAGCGTAACCCCATCGGGCTGGACCTGGGAAGGCAGAAGGCAGTGGCCAAAGGGCACAGCCAGGCTCGCCCCAGCAGGATGGCTCGTGCCTGACAGCGCCCGGCCACAGGACAGCTGCAGCTACTGACCAGGAAGGGACCGTGCTCCTTCAGGAAGCCCTCCATGGAGCTGCAGCCGGGGCCCCCGTTCAGCCACAGCACCAGGGGGCTGCTCTGGGGGTTGCTCTGGGCCTCCACGAACCTGCAGACACGCGGTTGTCAGTGCCCGGGCAGCGCCTGCCTTCTCCCGGGGCAGAGCCCAGCCCTGGCCGCACGTACCAGTAGTGCAGGCGCTTGCCCGGCCCGGCGCAGAGGTAGCCCGAGAAGTGCCGAAAGGACGGCTGCTTACGCAGCCCGGGCAGGAAGGTCACCTCATGATCCGAAGGGGCGGCTCGGCTCAGCCCCAGCAGCAGCGGCAGCGCCAACAGCAGCACCGGCCCCATCTGCGGGCGGCGGGAGAGAGAAGTCGGGGCGCTGCCGGTCGTTCCCGGCCGGCAGCGCCCCACGAACCGCCCCAGCTGTCCCCGGCCCCGCACCGGCCCCGCACCCGGTGCCCGGTCTCTCCCCTCCCGCCCGTGCCGCCCCTGCCCCATCCCGCCCGGTGCCGCTGACCCCCGCAGCTCCCGGCGCAGCTCCCGCAGGCTGCAATACCGGCAGGCACATGATACCCACCCATATGACCTCCCGCGATCACGTGAGCGGGGTGGGGCCGCGCGGCGGCCAATCTGAGCTCCGGGGGCGCCCGGTCTCTGTCCCGGTCCGCTCGGCACGTGAGCCCGGCACCGGCTCCGGCAGAGCAGCCGCGGCACAGCGGGCATGGCCGGACACAGCTGGGCACGGCCGGGCCCCCCCGGGCAGGCTCTGCGTTGGGCACAGTTGAGGCTGGCGGTGCCCGGCTGCCCCCGGTATCCGCGGGACCCTCCCCCGCGGCACTAGGCCCCCTCCAGGCCCCGCGCCCGTCCCCGCCCCGCGGCAGCTGTGGCCGATGGGGCCGGTTATAAATAGGCACAGCAGAGCTGGCGATGGCTGCGCGCTTCCATCGCATCCACGGCGCCAATGTCCGCCTGGATGGGACCCGCACGCGGGCCACGCGCGTGGAGAGCTTCGCCCATGGGCTCTGCTTTAGCCAGGAGCCGCTGGCGCCCGGGGAGGTGTTCCTGGTGGAGATCGAGGAGAAGGAGCTGGGCTGGTGCGGGCACCTGCGCGTGGGGCTGACAGCCCTTGACCCGCAGCGCCTCGAGGCCGTGCCTGAGTACTCGCTGCCGGACCTGGTCAACATGGGTGACACGTGGGTGTTTGCCATCACCCGCAACCACAACCGCGTGGTGGTGGATGAGGAGGAGGCACGGGCCCCCCCCGAGGAGCCTTTCCTGTGCATCGAGCGGGTGAGGATTCCCCGTGATGTGCTGGTAGGGCGCAGCAGGCCTGGGCGCTATAGCCACATCCTGGACGAGCTGTACAGAACGAATGTGCTGCCCCCCACGGCCCGGCGCAGCCGCATTGGCGTGCTGTACACCCTGCAGCCCGACGGCACCGCCGACATGCACATCATCATCAACGGGGAGGACATGGGGCCCAGCGCCCGGCGCCTGCCCACAGCCCGCCCGCTCTACGCCGTGGTCGACGTCTTTGCCTCCACCAAGAGCGTCCGGGTTATCCCAGTGGATTATGGCTGTAAGCACCCAAACCCTCCCAGGGGCACGGGACAGGAGCTGTGGAATGGCTGGGGGGGGGCACCTCAACAGTGGGAGCATCAGAGAGTGGCACAGAGCAGAGGAACATGGGACAGAGGGCACAGGAGAGCCCTGGGCCCTCCAGAGCAGGGGTGAGAGCCCACACTGCTGCTGATGGGCAGTGTCTGCTGAAAGTTTGCTGCACCGAGTCAGGGGAGGGCCCACACCAGGGAGGGCTCGTGGTGGCGCTGGCCGGAGCAGAGCCCGGCCTGGTTGCTGTTCCTGGGCAGAGCAATGGGGTGGGTATTCTGGGTTGCTCTGGACCGAGGGCTGTGGTGCCCCAGCAGTACCATGCTCACCCCCAGCTGCATGGACGCTCCAGACCAGAGCTGGTGCTCACGTTGCTGCCTGTTGGTGTCCGTCGCGGTGCCTGGCCTCACCCACGGCACGCGGCAACTGGAGCCAGGCGACGTCCTGCCAGGCACCAAAACATCCGGCAGCGCCCGCCCAGGCACAAGCTGCGCCCTGCACTGCCACGTGCCCCGTGCTGTGCCCTGAGCTGACACCCCGTGATGCCACCGGAGATTGGGCAATGGCTGGCGTCCCTCGGCCGGTGCTGGTCATGGCTCTTACGAGGAGTCAGGCTCGTAATTGCTAATTAGCACCATAAATCAGCCAGTGCTGAGGATGAGGTGAGATGAGGGGCAAGACAGGAGCTGGTGCCTGGGTGGTGGCTGCACCGACCACCAGGAGCCACCAACCGTCTCTCTACTGGTGCAGCCTTCAGCTGCTTCTGTCTCAAGGCTGGAATCTGGGATTCTTCCACCAGCTGCTGTGAGCCCAATTATCCAAACAGGGGGGTTAAACGTGCCTGGCTGCCCAGGCCCTGCCTTGGGAGTGCGCTGAGGGTGACCGACCTGAGCTCCCGGAGGCAACCGAGACGCTGGAGGGTGAGGGATGCCCTGGAGCACGTACCTGGGGGAGAGCTGGCCCCTTCACCGCAGCCATGGGTCCCTGTGAGCACTGAGCCCCAGGCTGTGTTCCCATGGCTGGCACAGGCACCGCTGCAGAGGCTCAGTCTGGCTTCCTCTCCTTCACTAAGATTGCAGTAGCTCTGGTTTGTGCACCACTTCCGCAGGGGTTAAAATCAGTCCCAGTGAGTTTCTGTTCCTGGCCAGGGACTGGTGGCTGAAGTGGAAAGCAGAAGCAGCAGCTGAGCTGCTGGTGACACATGGTACGGGGGGGCAGGAGAGGCAAAGGGCATCTGCCACCGGTAACCCAGCACTCGGCAGGATGCACCCCCTGCGCTGCCAAGGTGGAGAGAAGTGCTCCAGTCATCCAAAACCAGCCCCACGGCTGGCAGCAGGCTGAGCACAGCATGGTCCTGCTCAGCACAGCCCTGCTCTGCCTGGTGTGAACTCCTGGAGGCACTGGCCCTGCAGCCGTGAGGCCTCAGATGAAAGGGCTGGGTCCACTCTGGCTGAGCACGGTGCCCCAGGGAGCTCTCCTTTGGTTTGGAGGCTGTGGATGAACCAAGGCCCAAGGGCTGCACCTGAGTCAGCTCTTGTTTAAACAACCACACCGCGGTGCTGAGCCACCAAGGGCTGTGGAGAGAGGAATCCCAGAGGGACGTGTATCACAGGAGCAGGAACCAGGCAGAGCCGCAGGGGTGGCCACAGAATAGGTCAAGGTAGTTGTCACAAAGGCATCGCTAGAGCTGTCCTGCAGGCACCCAGCAGTGGAAGCAGGCCAAGGAGCCAGGGAAAGCAGAGCACAGTGCAGGTATGTGAGACTTGGGGAGCTGCTCAACAGCCCCCGGAGATGACAGATACAAACAGCCCCAGCAAGGTGTGGCTTGGGCACAGAACCATCCCTCAGTCCTGCTCTGAGCAATGGGAAGAGCTTCCCTGCACAGAGCCCTCGAGCTCCCAGCCCAGCCAGCGCAGCCAGCTCAAGCCCTGGGCAGGACCCTGCTGCTCCTGTGGCAGAGCAACTGCCACCTTTGGGTGCCTTTGGGGAGCTGTGGGACCCATCCCACAGCTAGCTCAGCTCCTTGTTTGTGTTGTCCCCAGTGCCGTCCCTGCAGACCCTGTGCCGGCTGGTCATCGAGAGGCACATCGTGCACCGCCTGGCCATCGACGGCCTGGACCTGCCCCCGCCGCTGAAGAGCTTCTGCAAACATGAGTGAGGTGTTGAGGGCTCCCCCCAGCTGCCCCACGGTGACAGGACCTGCACCCACAGCTGCCCCCAGCACTGGTGAGCACGGCACGAGCCACCCAACAGGGGACATGAGAGCGCGTCAGAGAGACCTTCACCGCGCCGCAGGGCGGGTGTGCGGGCAGCAGCGGGTAGAGCAGCAATAAAGTCCTTCCAGCCAGCCAGCGAGCGAGCGCACTGCAGGGCTTGGGTGCACGGAGCAACACGAGCAGCAAGGGGGCAGCTGCCCCGCTCCTGTCTGGGGAGGAAACTGCAGCTTTGGGGTGTTTGGTCCCCAGCCAAGGGGGTTTCCTTCGCCCTCTGTGTCGCAGCATTTCTTGTGGCTACAGGGCGCTGCTTTCAGTAGGGTGGGAGAGTCCCGTCAGAGGAGGGCTCAGGGGCTGGGGCTGGGCTGGGATCCCCCTGCTGCAGCAGCCCCATGAAGCTGAGCCCGTGACCCTGCTGGGCACGGGTGCTCCTGTGCGGGGGCCGGGCGGAGCGCAGGAGGGCCGGGCCCAGCACTCACGTGTAGGTAAATCACAGGCGGATGCTGGCCCCAGACGGGCAGTTTCACTCTTGGGAAACATGTTTACCCCGTGAGGGATGAGCTGTTTCCTGCTGGGGACAGGGCAATACTGCAGGGAAACCCGCAGCACCCTGGGAGCTGTGCTGGAGCAGCCGCAGCTCAGGCACATGCCTGTGGCTGGTGACCTGGTGCAGTGTGCAGCTACCCCACCTCGCTGGCTGCAGGGAGCCCAGCGCTTCCCAACCCCTCCCCAGACCCTTTACCCTCCTGCAGTGCCGGTGCCAGGTGGTGACACAGGGTCAGACCTGCACAAAGCAAGATGCAGAGAGAAGGGCCCTCCAGAATCGGACGGAAGCCCACACATGCCAGGGAGAGATGGTGGGGGAGCAGCAGGCAGAGCCCTCGGGGTGTCTCTGCAGCTCAGCTGAGGAGTGAAACAAGCAGCTCCAAGTGCACAGGCCAACGTTTTAGGAAACACAACACTCCATTTAGTCACAGAGATCTGATAGTATCAGATAATGTTACAAAACCCTCGATCAAGAGGAAATCCCCAGCCACAGAGCAGTCCTGCTCCTGCAAGGGGCCGACCCTACCAAAAACACCAACACAACTGAAGCACAGCAATGGGGTGAAGTCTCCAACACCGCTCCCCACATCCCAACCCAACAGGCTGTGGAGCTGCTTGCGCTGGAGCAGCTCTTGCTGCGAGCTCAGCGCCCGGGGACGGGGGCTTGAGGAGCAAGCTCTGGGTGTTTCCCTCCCGCACCCCTCATGTTTAAAGCCTTTGCTCCGCAGCGCTGCGGTGACCCCCCCCGCCTGCCCCTGCGCGCCGGGAGCAGGTCCCTGTCGCTGGGGGTCGACAGCAGCCGGCACAAGCAGAGGGGGAGCGGGGACGGACCCAGCTCCGAGTGACTCAAGGCCCATTATTGGCCCCGTTGCACAAGAGCGCGGCGGGACCTGCACAGCCTCAGCACACGGCATCACACCACCGCCTCCTCGCGGCGGGAGCCGCGGCTCGCCAGGTCAGCAGGAGGGACACCGCCAGTGTCACCAGGAGGACCCAACTCCCCGGCCCGGCGCACAGGCAGCGCCCGGGAGAAGCGGGCGCGGACGCTGCCCGTGGCTGCGCTCTGGAGGTTCACAGAGACCATGTGCTCACACAGGTCACCACGGAGCAGCCACCCAGCCAAGGGGGGGCCTCCGCCCGCAGCGACCGAGCGGCTGCCTCCGCTACCGGAGGGACGCCTTCCGGCGTGCCCCGCTCTACTACGAGCCACAGCGGGCTGTACCGTGGCTCTGGGGGCCCCCTGCCGGCCGGGCGGACACCCAGCATCCCCTGGGATGGACCAGCCCGAAGCGGCCCATTGCTGCCGGGTACGGTGGCACCGGAGGGCTCCGGCGCTGCCATCACACATCCCGGGGAAGAAGGCACAAAGACAGGAGAGCAAAGAACCCGGGAGAAGCAGACACTGCAGAGCAGAGCAGGCCAGCGACAGCTCCCGCTCCCAACAGGGCCACCCCCGAAACCGCACCAGAAGCTGCAACTGCAGCCGAAAGCGCGCTCCTTGCCTTAAACTGAATGCGGCCCCGCCCTCACACTGGATCTGGCCAATCAAAGGCGCTCGCTCCGGATTGGCAGGAGGGGAGCCAAACAGCGCAGAGCATTCTGCCACACCCACTTGACTGACACCTGGGCTGCCAATCAGCTGGAGGCCCCGCCCCCCCGGGGGGCGGGGCTTCCTGACCCTCAGCTCGGCGGCCGAGCGGTGGTTGTTCTCCGTGGCGCCGCTGGCGAAGGCGATGGCGGCGCCGCGAGACGCCGACGGGGCGGGAGCGGGTTCGGGGCCGGGTTCGGTTTCAGGGCGGCCACCGCCCGGGGACCTGCGCAGCGCGCTCATCACCAGCGTGCTGAACCTGGAGCGCCTGGAGCTCGACCTCTTCAGGTACTCGGCGCCGCCGAGGCCGGGCCGCGCTCCCGCCGCCGCCGCTCTCACCGCCGCCGCCCTCACCGCCGCCGCCTTGTCCCCCGCAGGGGCCGGCACCACTGGGTGCCCGCCACGCAGCGCCTCTTCGGCGGGCAGATCGTGGGGCAGGCCCTGGTAGCGGCCGCCCTCTCTGTCAGCCGCGACGAGCAGGTCCACTCGCTGCACTGCTACTTCGTGCGGGCAGGTGGGCCGGGGCCGGGGCGGGAGGAGTGGGGTAACCGGGCTGCTGAGCGGCTGTCAATGCGCAGGGGGCCGGGGCTGTGCGGTGAATCCCGCGGATGAGGCCCGCAGGGTGAGCTGGTGCAGCGCAGCACGGAGGGGGGGTGCGGCATTGCCCGCATGGCCTCAGGGCTTGGCCTCTGTAGGTCACGTCCCATCGGCGGTGCTGGTGGCCCAGTGACAGAATGTCCCATTGCTGTCCCAGGGGACCCCAAGGTGCCGGTGCTGTACGAGGTGGAGCGGACCCGCACCGGGAGGAGCTTCTCTGTTCGTTCCGTGAAGGCCATCCAGCACGGAAAGCCCATCTTCACTTGCCAGGCCTCCTTCCAGCTCTCCCAGGGGAGCCCAGTGCAGCACCAGTTTACCATGCCTTCCGTGCCCCCCCCGGAGGACCTGTTGACGCAAGAGGAGCTCATCCAGAAGTTCCTGCAGTGAGTGGGGTGGAAGGGGCACCCCGGGGATGCCATTCCTGTGCCTGGGGCTTGGGGAAGTGCGGGGGCGAAAGCAGGCAGGAGAGGATTGGGATGACTGCCCAAGGAATTCCCAAATACACGTGGGAAGAGAGCAGAAAGGCAGGACAGGGCAGGAGTGTGTCCCAGGTGGCCCCGGGCTGAATCCGCTGCCAAGGACGTGCCTTTGGCCTGCCTGGCACTAACCTCACTTCTCTGTGTCGGTCTACAGGAATCCTAACTTGGCAGAGAGATACAGAAAGCACCTCACCAAGATTCAAGCCGAAGATGTGCCGATTGATATCAAACCCGTGAACCCGCCAGACACGTTCTGCTTGGAGCCACAGGAGCCAAAGCAGTTCTTCTGGGTGCGAGCACGAGGCTACATAGGTGGGTCCTGCCAGGAGGGTGTTCGGCTGCCCCAGAAGCTGAGGGCTCGAGCTCAAGCTCATGCTGCAGAGCACTCGAGGTTTGTGGTTCAGAGGCTGCCTGCATCCCGAGCCTGTGGATTTCAAGGCTGCGATGCAGGTGCCGCAGCATGGAGCAGTGCCCTGTGCTGTGCTCAGCCATGACGGGCTTCCCCCGGGAGCAAGGCCAGGGCTTCGCTGGTGCCGCAGCCACCCGCGGGGATGGGCAGAGTCGGTTGCTTTGCAGGAGAGACTGACATGAAGGTGCACTGCTGTGTGGCTGCCTACATCTCCGACTACGCCTTCCTGGGCACGGCCCTGCTACCGCACCGGCAGTACCACATCAAGCTCATGGTGTCCCTTGACCATTCCATGTGGTTCCACGCGCCCTTCCGAGCAGACCACTGGATGCTGTACGAGTGCGAGAGCCCCTGGGCTGGTGAGTTCTCACCGTGTCCCCAAGGCCCTGCACAGCAGACGCTGGCCCTGCCCACCCCTGGAGCTGTGGTCTGAGGGTTGTTCTCTGCAGGCGGGTGCCGGGGCCTGGTGCAGGGCCGGCTGTGGCGCAGGGACGGGGTCCTTGCTGTCACCTGCGCGCAGGAGGGAGTCATCAGGGTGCAGGAAATGCCAAACCAGAGCAAGCTCTAGCTGAGGAGCCCCACAGGGCAGGGCTTGTTCACGCTGAGAGGGGGACCAAAACTGATGTGGCAGAGCAGGACCCAGGCAGCAAGGAAGGAGCCTTGAATCATGGGCTGGATCCAGCACTGTGGGAGTGCTGGTGCCTGAGGCCCTCTGCGATGGATGGGGACCCACAGAGATGTGTGCTGTCACCAACAGCACAGCACAGAACCGCACTATGTGATCAGCACCTTTCACCTGCAATAAAGCAAGCTGTTAGTGAAGAGCTCAGCTCAGCCTCTGGAGTTTGTCCCCGTGGCACCATGCTCACCCCAGGGAACCTCGCTGGAGGGGAGGGTGGGAGGGTCCAGGGCCGGCTCTGCCCCTGCAGCCGGTGAAAGTGTTACTGCGGCACATGCAGCTTCTGCTTCCCTTTCTCACTTCTTCTGCCCTTGCTGTGCCCTGGCACCTCAGTCATTGCTTCTGCTCCCCAGGGCTGGGCTTGGGGAGGGACTGGGAAAAGAGAGCTTTGGAAGAGAGAAGAGGGAGCAGGGAAAGGGGATGGAGCTGCTCCCACCTCAGGGTGGGCAGCATGAAGTGTCCCACTGGTGGTGCCCAGGGGGAGGTGAAGCTGAACAGACCCGGTGGGCACTTTGCTCTGCTTCCTACTGAGACTTTATTAAATAAAGTCCTTCTTATGCAAGTTTTATGGGAAGCTCCTGGCAAGAGCTCTGGACTTTGCAGACACCTTCCCGCTCCCTTCTGCAGTGCCAGTATGACCTAGCTAAGGTCCCATCCATCCCCGAAGCCCCTTGAGCCAGGTCCCGGCAGTGCCGTGGCGTTGGTGAGTGCCCGGCCCCACGGGATGGGGCGGATGAACCACAGAGAAAGTGCATTTTTGAGGCAGCTCCCGGGCATGGGCCGTGCTGCTGCGGGACCACAGCACTGCCTCCCTGCCCCGTCCCAACAGTGCCACCACCCTCGCTGCTGCCCCTGTCCCTCCATTCGCCATGGCACCAGTGGGATGCTCACTCCAGAGGCTCCTTGATGAGGCACTCCTTGAGGGTGGGCTGCTGCTGCAGGGGCGGCCCGGCCTCCCGCAGGTCCTGCAGCCAGGCCTCTGAGCGCCGTTTGTCCTTGCCCACCTTCCAGGCGAGGTGGACGTGTGCCTGCAGGAAGGGCCCCAGTAGCGGGTGGCTGCCCTGAGCCTCCAGCAGCTGCAGCGCCTGCTCGCAGCACCCATGGGCCTCGCCGAGCTCATCCAGCTCCTGGTGGCAGACGGCGAGCCCAGCCAGCGTCAGCAGGAAGCGGCTGGAGCCGCAGGCCCCCAGCCGGTCCTGCAGCCGGTAGGCATTGGCCCAGGTAGCCAGGGCCTCACGG
This sequence comes from Psittacula echo, assembly GCF_963264785.1. Taxonomy (NCBI): domain Eukaryota; kingdom Metazoa; phylum Chordata; class Aves; order Psittaciformes; family Psittacidae; genus Psittacula; species Psittacula echo. The sequence goes on along the minus strand of NC_137747.1, from coordinate 9,976,324 downwards.
TACATGCCAGTGCAGGTCAGGCGCTGTGCTGCCTGCAGGTCCTGCAGGAAGAAGAACTCGAGGAACTCGGGGGAGCGGCGGATCTCAGCGATGGAGTGCAGGTGGGACAGGAACTGCTCGAAGGCTCGGCTCCGCTTAGCAATGGTCTCAGCGGTGAAGTTCTGGCGCAGCCTCTTCCTGGGGAAGGCGATGCCGGCCATGTCGCAGCCGAAGCGGCAGCGCAGGCGGCGGTTCAGCCGCTCAAAGTCCGAGTAGCGCCGGGCAATGGCGGCGGGGGCCTTGTCAAACCGGCCGGAGCGGATCAGGTAGATGGTGTAGAGCTGCAGAGGGGAGCTGGGCGTCAGGAAGAGCCGTGGGCAGAGCCAGAGCACGGCCATGGCGGGGTCTGCCTGGGCAGGAGGGCGCAGCCACAGCACCCATCAGCAATAGTTACCTGAGGCTCATCTGAGCCGCCAGCACCGTCCGAGCAGCACGGAGAAAGACAGAGAGAAATAAGCACCAGCCCGGGAGACCCCTGCCCCGGGGGAGAACAGGATCCGCGCCCGCCCAGCATCACCCTGCGTGCAGCCCCACCGGGCTCACTCACCACGTACTTGGAAGAGCGCTCGCTGATCACGCTGGCGCTGGTGACCTCGAAGAGCAGGCGCTGCGGTGTCAGGCTGCCCCGGGACCTGCGCCACAGCTCCTGCAGCTGCCGGGTCAGGAGGCTGCTGCCGCCGGCACGCTCGGCCGCAGGGCCCCACTCTGCGCCGGGAGACGGGTGTCAGTCCCCGGCACCCACCATCGCCCGCCCCCCCCACCATCGCCCGCCCCCCCCATGGTGCTGCCGCTCCGGCCCCAACAGCACCTACCTCCGTCCTCGGCACCCGCTGCCGCCGGCTGCGGTGGCTGCCCCAACTCCTCTCCTGCACCCTCCTCCTCGTCCTCCTCCTCCTCGTCCTCCTCCTCCTCGTGGCTGGTGAAGCTCAGGGTGCCGCTGAGGCGCGTCGATAGCCCCTCGGTGTCATCCTCCAGCTCCGAGCTCTCCGGGCAGTCCTCGGCCTCAACGCTGCCGCACGCCCGCTCCTCCCGGCCACCTTCACCGGACAGAGCGTGCCGCAGACGGTGCAGGATGCGGGCGGCCATCCCGGCGGGCCGGCTGCCGGGGGGGGTCACACCGGTCACCCCAACGCGGCGGGACGGGGGCTGCCGCCGCACGGGGCTGCCCACTGCGGCCCCGTGCGGGCCTAGGCTGGAACACCCCGGCCCTGGGACCCCCGGCCCCGGGACCCCCCGGGCCCGCTCCCGCACCCTCCCCGCTCCCGCCCGGCGGAGCCGCGTCCCGCCGCGGCCGGTCCGGCCGGTCCGTACCGCGCTGCCCGCGCCGGGCGGTGCCGAGCGATGGCTGCGGCGCGTCCCGGGATCCTCCCTGCGCGGCTCCGCCTCCGCCTGGAACCCGGATCGCGGCAGCGGGGCCGGCCCGGCCCGACCCCAGCCGGTCACCGCTCCCACTGCCCCCGCCCGGGTCCCCGCGCATCCTGGCGCCTGGCGCTGAGGGGTCCTGACGCCCCATCACCTCCTTTTCCCGGTGCCCCATCACCCCGGTACCTGCAGGCGGCTCCCGGCTCCGCGGTGCCGCACCTCCCGGGTAGGGTCGTTCCCCGCTGCCCGGGCTCCCCAGGCCTTTGCCCCGTCCAACCTCGCTACATGCCCCGCGCTGCTCCGCTGCCTTATTTAGCGCCATGCCTGCTCCCTCCTCGCCGCTTCCTTGGGAATGTCTATTAATATCGAGGAACCGGCCCAGCTGCTGCCATCGCTCTGCCCCTGCTCGCCCGCTGCGCTCAGCTCCAGCAGCCCGCATCCTGCCCAGGCTCCATCAGGGGTTCTGGAGCTCCCACGGCACCGGCGGCTCTGGGGGGCTTCAGCACCTGGTGCCCAGTGGTCCCAAACCCTCCCAACTTCCTCCCTGCTGGCTGCAGGGCAGAGTGGGACTTTGCAGAGGCTGTGCTGGTGCCATCCCCAGCACCCATCCTGGAAATGGGTTTTCCCAGCAAAACCAAGAGCCAGGGAACCTCCTGGATGTCCTTGGCATTGGGACCTTGCAGGACAGGGTGCTGTTTGCCTGGCCCCTCTGCAGCCCCCAGCTCTTGTGCAACCTCCTCAGAGTACCACGGAGCACAGACTACATGGCCAGCATGTCCCCAAGGCCACTAGCTGTGGCTGGTCCTGGCAGAGGTGGCTGGCATGGGCTGCAGTGTGTGATGGCACAGCCTTCAAAGAGGCACCTGGGCAGATTTCCCATTCTCCCGGTAGCACGGAGAGACAGGGCCTTTTCCGGACTCAGGTGCCAATGGTATGGGGACCCCACACTGCGGGGCAGGGAGCATGCTCTGTGCTCTGCAGGGGCTTCATGGCCAAGGTCCTGCTGCGGACCTTTCCTCATCTGGGGTAGGTGCTGCAGCACAGCTGTGCCCTGGCCCGCCAGAGCAGAAAATGGGGCTGAAGGAGGGGCACAGGTGGTGGAAAGAGGCTGGAGCCCCCGGGGGCTTGCAGGGTGAAGGAGGTGACTGTGTCAGGATGGGGCTGTGTCACAGGAGCGTGGCCCCATCCTGGGATCCTGCCCCAGCAGGGCTGTGGGCTTGGCAGGGGAGGGGGGCCGTGGTCCATATCCCTGTACTGGGGCAGATGTGTGGGGCAGGGGTGTCCTGAACCCCTTCTCTGAGTGATACTGGTGGCTCTGGGGATATTTTTAACCCCCTCCATGCTGAGCTTCTCTGGGCAGGGGTGCCGCGGGGTGGGGGCAGAGCTGTCCTCCTGCCAAGGCTCCAGTGTCCCTCCCCAGAGGGCTTGAATTTCTATTCCAGCTCCAGACCCACGCTTAATCCCCAGCTCCTGGCCAATAACGCTTTGGCTAAATTAGGTAAAATGCGCCGGTTGCCAATGAGCGGGGCCGGATTGCCACCGGGGAGCTGATAGGCTGCCGGGGCCGGGGGGCCAGCGGCTGGGGGCACGCCAACCCGGCGGGACGCTACAAATTGGTGTGCCAGCGGCACCAGGAAGCTTCTGGGGGGTTCTGCTGCAGAAGGTGGTGACTCCCTCGGGAAAGGAAGCAGCAAAAATGCCTTCAATGGTAAGAGCTGCTGCGTGCCATGTGCTGCGTGGCATGTGCTGTGTGCTGGGGCGAGACCCGGGGTGCAGGGGGTGCCGGGTGCCCAGGGAAGCAGGGCTGCTGAGGTGCCTCCATGGATGGTGGTGGGGAGACGGAGCCTGGGGCCAGGCTAAGCTCAGCGGGCAAGGGCACAGAGGTGTCAGGGCGGTGCAGGGGCCCCATGGCCGTGTCCCTGGGGGGCTGCCCGGGGGGTGTGGGTGCATGGGGACACGAGTTCAGCCCTGCCCGGAGCTTGGGACAGCGCAGTGGCAGCGGTGGCTGAAAGGCAAGCGCAGGGTCATGGGACACGGCTTCGCCCCGGCCCCAGCCTGCGCCTCCAGGAGAAACTCGATCGGGAGCGACAGGTGCCGGCAGCCGCGGCTCCACTGATCCCTATAAGGGGAGCTGAGGAGACCCCCAAAATAGCACCGCGTGCCCAGGATGCCAAGGATGCGCATGGGGACCGTGACCACTGTGCCACGGAGGGGTCCTAGCACCCACTGCCACCAGAGATGCCTGTGCGGCACCAGAGCTGCCCTGGCATCATCCCCTGGCTGTGATGGGTTCTCCCCCTGTCCTGCCTCGCTGGCTGTGGTGTGCGTGGGGCTCCCTGGTGCACCGTGCGTGGCTGCGCTGAGCCCGCTCCCGTGCTTTGCAGACAGACCAGCAGGCAGAGGCTCGTGCCTTCCTCAGCGAGGAGATGATCGCGGGTGAGCATGGGGGAGAGGGACCAGACCCAGGCAAGGCACGGGGCCAGGCTCTGCCCCGGCGCCGTCCCACGCACTGCCCAGCACTGACCCTCTCCCCACAGAGTTCAAGGCCGCCTTCGACATGTTCGATGCTGATGGCGGCGGGGACATCAGCACCAGGGAGCTGGGGACGGTGATGAGGATGCTGGGCCAGAACCCCACAAAGGAGGAGCTGGATGCCATCATAGAGGAGGTGGACGAGGATGGTGAGCAGCCCTGGGTGCTGGGCAGGAGGTGCTGGTGCTGGGTGGGCAGCCTGACCCATGCTTGACTTCCTGCCCCCAGGCAGTGGCACCATTGACTTTGAGGAGTTCCTGGTGATGATGGTGCGCCAGATGAAAGAGGATGCCAAGGGCAAGTCTGAGGAGGAATTGGCCAACTGCTTCCGCGTCTTTGACCGGTGAGTGGGGGCGATGTGATGGCTGCCCCATCCTGCCTGCAGGGGCTAGCGGGGTGACATAGAATCAGAATGGTTTGGGTTGGGAAGGATCTTAAGATCACCCAGTTCCAACCCCTGCCCTGGGCAGGGACACCTTCCACTAGAGCAGCTTGCTCCAAGCCCCTGTGTCCAACCTGGCCTTGAACACTGCCAGGGATGGGGCAGCCACAGCTTCTCTGGGCAAAAAACATTTATTATTTCTTTGGGCACATCCTGCCCTCACCCTGCTGCAGGAATGCGGACGGGTTCATTGACATCGAGGAGCTGGGTGAGATCCTGAGGGCCACTGGTGAGCCCGTCACTGATGAGGACATTGAGGACATGATGAAGGACTCGGACAAGAACAACGATGGCCGCATCGACTTCGACGGTGAGTGCCGGCCATGGCTGAGCACGGGTGCTGTGTGCCCCAGCCGGGCCAGAGGCTGAGCACGCTGCTCTCTTGCAGAGTTCCTGAAGATGATGGAGGGGGTGCAGTAAAGGACCAGACATTCCTCAGGCCGGCAGCTGCGCCCAGCCCTGCTCCACCAGCAGCCAGGGAGCAGCAGCTCCATTGCACCCAGCCCCTGGCCCCAGCTGTGTCCTGCCCTGTGCCGGCCCCGCTGCCACGGCTGAGCTTTTCCTCCGCGCGTGGTTTCAGTGTGATCCTCAATAAAAGGGGAGAGGCTCGAGCTGCCGGTGCGGGGCTCAACCGGGTTCACACAGAGAGGGGGCTGTGGCCCCACGGCCCCTGTGCTGCTCCCCTGGCAGGGATGTGTGTGGTGGGTGCCTGCGTTGGTCACGCTCACGCTGCGGGGCCAAAGGGCAGCGCGGGGCCGTGGTTCCCACGGGAGGCTGGGCCGGTGCCAGTGTTGAGCTCAGACTTTCCATGCAGAGCAGCCGGTTCATGCGGCAGCACCGGGGGCCCTGGGGCTGCTCCTGCCCATCGGGGGGATCTGGGGAGCTTCCAGCACCAGTGCTACACCAGGAACCCTGTACTCCACCTAGGAGGGTGCAGAGGACCTGGGTCGGGGTGGGGGGAGCAGCTGCCCCCTCCCCACAGGGTCAAGTCAACCCTGGAGCTGCTGTGCTGGAACATCCCGTGCCCGCCCGGCATGCATTGCTGCTCCCCAGGGATATGCTCCTCCCTGGCTCCCGCTGCAGCTCCACACAGCCTCTGTAGCCAGGAGAAGTAGCAGGGGACGAGGGAGCACCCAGGCTATGTGGGGACAGCGAGAGCAGCACCGTGCAGCTGGTGGGACAGGGGGACGCAGCCCAGAGCCAGGGACCACCGTGGAAGGGCTGGACACAGCCACAGCCTCACGGCACACGATGGCACTGAGGAGAGCGGACGCGTGCCGCACACGGGGAGCAGCGGGAACGTGTGCTGCAGCCCAGGCCACGCTCTGCAAGGCCACGGCCGGGCACCGGCAGCTGGTGCTGCAGTTGGGGGGCAGCGCCGACGGCCCCCGGCTGCGGGAGGAGCGGCGCAGGATGAGTGCGGAGGCCCGCGAGCTCAGTTCTGGTAAGGAGGGGGCCGCTGCACCGCGCAACGGCTGCGGTGCCCCCCCTGCACCCACACCGGTGCCGGTGGAGGAGTCCAGGGTCACCCCGGCTCAGCGCCCTCATCCCGCAGGGCTGCGGTGCGCTCTGCTGGCGGGGCTGCGGCAGGCACCAGGGAGCCCCGAGGAGCGCCGGGAGCTGGAGCGGCTCTGGGTGCTCTTCCTGTCCGTGCTGGAGCTGTTCCTGCAGGACCTGTGCAGAGCCCACCACCTCTGCCAGCTCTTCTCCCTGCAGGGGGACGGCACAGCCCCTCTGCGCACCGGGCTGGGGAACCGGCGAGGGGGGGCCCCTCTGCAGCCCCTGGCTGCCCCATGCCTGGAGGAGGAGATTGAGCAGGTGAGGGCCACGCTGGCAGAGATGGAGAGCAGAGCCAACATCCCGCTGTGGACGGTGGAGGCCACGCAGTCGGCGGGGACGGGCACCACCACGGCCGTGTCAAGTCAGGGTGGACCTCCCGCTGGGCCCTGCTGCAGGGTGCTCTGAGTGAGTGCAGGGAAGGAGGCAGGACCGGCACCCCACTTGCACCCTCCGGTGTCACAGAGCAGGGGATGGGACCTTGTCTACCCCCCAGCCAGGGCAAGGGATGCCCCCACCCTGCTGAGGGAAGGGGACCAGCTTCAGGCCCTTCAAGGGTCAATAAGGCACCTCTCATCCCACAAGGAGCAGTGTCCCTCCATTCCTGCCCACAAATGCAGAAGGACTGGCAAGACTCAGGGGTTCCAGGCTGCAACAGAGCCCCCAGGAGGACAGTTACAAACATGCTTTTATTTATACATTAACCGTGGCTCAGACTGCAAAATTAATTTAATAATAGCCTATGATACAGAAGCCGGGGCAGCGGCTGGGCAGGGGTGGGACGTGGTGGTGCCGGTCAGTTGTCCTGGCTGTGGGTCTGCTTCGCATAAGTCTCCCGCACGTACTTCTTGTAGGCTGAGGAGAGGAGCAGTGCGGGGCTGAGGGGTGGCCGCAAAGGGGTCGGGGGCTGCACCACTGCGCACCCCAGGGGTACAGAGAGCTGGACAGTGTTCTGCCCCAGGCACTCACCGGTTTGGTTCTTCCAGAGCTCAGCAGCGTGTGTGTTCAGGGGGCTCTCGATGTTTGGCTCTGGGGACAGCAGCGGGGTCAGTGGGGGGGACAACCCGGATACCTGAGCCCCGGCCCCCCCCCCGGCAGCGTGGAACCCACCTGCCAGCAGGCTCTGGATGGAAAGCAGGATGGTGCGGACATCGTAGAGCGCCGACCACTTGTCCTTGAGGATGTCGAGGCAGATGTTGCCCTGGGTGTCAACGTTGGGGTGGTAGCAGGGGGTCAGAAACCGCACCGTGGGCGCGGTGTAGGGGTACCCGCTGGGGAACTCCAGTGACAGCTTGTACCGCAGCTCCTCGTAGGCCTGCGGGCAGAAGAGAGTCAGAGGGGCACAGACTTAGGAGGAGCTCGGGGTCCCACTGTGTCAGGTCCCAGTTGCTCACTGTGCCCGCGGCGCCGTGGATGGTCCCGATCCACTTGAAGAGGTTGTCGGACTCGGGGAAGGCGGAGATGCCTTTGTCACCGGACATCTGGGGGGACAGCACGTCAGAGCCGATCGGGAACTCCACACCCCGGCTCGGCCCCGTGACACCGATACCCCCTCCCTGCGCCGGGCCCCCACTCACCATGAGCGCCATCAGCTCCTGCTGCAGCCTGCGAGGGAAGCACACGTTACCGTCCCGGCCCGGCGGAGCCGCCCAGCCCCGGCCCCCGCCCAGCCCCGTCTCCTCACCTCTTCCCCACCGCGCCGCGGGCCGCCGTGGCCCCCGCCTCAGCCGCTTTGCGGGGCACGGCGGCGGGATCCGCGTTCTGCGAGGCCATGGCGGCTCCGGCCCCCGCTGCCCCCCGGTTCGCGGGCGCTGGACGCTGGTCCAGCTCCCGGGCGGCTCCGCACCGGGCCCCCTTCCGCTCCTCTCTCCCGCGGCTGCGCAGGACCCGGACCCGCTGCGGCAGGGTCCCCGTGCGGGTGTCTTGGTGCAGGGGTCCCCGGTGCACGAGTTCTTGGCGATTCCCGGTGCAAGGCCTCTCCGGCGAGTCCCGGTGCGCGGCCCTTCGCTGGACGCTACTCTCCGCGATCACCACGTTCGGTCCCGCCCCGCTCCCGCGCCCCTTTTGAATGTACGCACCGTGCGTCCCCTCTGCCAATCAGCGCGCAGCCCAGTTCGACCTGGCCAATCGGCGCTCGCCGGGGATGCGATGCCACGGTAACGGCGAGCGGCTGCTGATCAGCCACCGCCCCGCGAGCGCGGAGCCGCGGTCCCGGGCGGCTCTTAAAGGGCCCGACCCCCCTTTCCCCGGAGGCGGAAGCGAGTGCGAAGCGGCTTTTATTGGGGTCCAGGGAGCCGGGCTCAGGGCTCGGGGGGGCTCTCGGGAGGCGGCGCTTCCGCCCCGCGGCGCAGCGTCTCCATGTGCTTTTGCATCTTCTCGGTCATCCAGGCTGGTGGCACGAACGGCTTCAGCTCCTCCAGCCGCAGGTCCACCGAATCCCTGTGAGAGGTGGGGGGAGATGGGGGCCCCCAGCATGGACTCCAGCATCAACCAAGAACCTTGGCACCCAGCACTGAGCCTGGACCCCCAGCACCAAGCCCAGACCCCAGCCAGCATTGAGCCTGGACCCAAAGCACCCACCATGGACTCCCAGCCACCACTAAGCCCAAAACCCCAGCACCGAGCACTCCATGCAGCATGGGGCATGGACCCCCAGGACAGTCTCCCCACAGTGTTGGGGTCCCCAGGGCAGCAGCCCCCAGCCCTGCAGCATAGCCACATCCGTGTCATTCCTCACCGGTAATCATCGCTGGCAGCCAAATCCCGGATGTCCTCTTCAAGGAGGAGGTAGGCCTGTGGCACAATGGGAAGACATCTCAGGGTTGCTACACATGGCGAGGGCAGTGCCATGTCTCCCATCCCCAGATGGCATGACCCGCCCTCCTGGGCACCCAGATCCCAAAGGACTGTAGCTAGACCCCCGAGAGCGCCTCTGCTCCGCATGCTCTGCCCTGGCGTCCTGGCAGAGCTGCTGTCCTGGCCCTGCGGTGGGTCTCTGTGCGGTCCCCGACGGCTGCAGGAGCCCGGAGCCTGGCTGTACTCACCATCTTGCCCCCCGTGGCCCTCATGTGCTGTTGCTCTGCCAGCCAGTGCTTATCCTGCGGGTCGGCTGCATACTGCAATAGAGCAGCAAGGACCTGGCTGAACACAGGAACAGACCCTCCTGCTCTGAACCCCCTCCTGCTGGGATGCTGCACCCGCTCCAATGCTCCCTGCAAGGGCTCCGGCTCCTCCAGCCACAGGGCACGGCTCCAGGCAGACCCACCGCCGCGGAAGCTGCGCTAAGCCCTCAACTGGCGTCCAGTGCCCCGGCCAGACTGCGGGAATGTGCTTCAGGACAGAAAACAGGGGCATGGTGGGGCAGGAACACAAGCGATCCAAAGCACAGGCTCCCCACTCCCACCGGAAACTGATTCCAAGCAAGTCCCGAAGAAGGAAGTGTTCTGCTGCGGCATCTGACCTTAAAGAGGTGGGGATGCTTGATGTAGAGCCGCCCTCTTGTTCCTCCCATCCCGAGAGCCCTGGAAGAGGAGCAGGAGAGGTGTCACAGTGCACGAGGGTGGTCGCGGCGGCACAGGGACACCTCTCTCCTCCCCAGGCCCTTCCTGCTGCTTTCGAGGCCAGGAAGCGAAGTGACGGGAGGGTCTTATGGGCTCCTGCCTTGGAGACACCACCCTCCATCGACAGGGCCGCTCCTTACTTGTTTGCTCGAGATCCCAGCACAAAGGTTGTGGTTTCAGTCAGTCGGGATGGATCCCACTACAGAGCAATTGGAAAAGGGGCAACATTAGAAATGAGGCTGGTGCTGGCCCATGCTCCACGAGCTCAGCTCTCTGATGGGGTACCTCAAACAGGCCCCAGCCTGGGAGCTGGACATAGACCTCCAGACTCTTGCAGAGGAGGGAAGTTACAATCCCCCTGGGCTGATTTAAGCTGTTTCCCTGGTGGGAAACCCTTGTGGGATCCTGCTGGCTGCTCCTGCTCTCCCCAGGTCTCCTAACAGCAGCCCCACACCACAGAGCTAAAGGCTACCCTGAGGGAGGCAAGCAAAGGCCTCCAGGCACTTCACTCCTCTTCTTGCTTCTCTCTGTGCCACAGGGGCCCGTCGGGGCAGAGCACAGCTCAGTGCTGTCCTCTGCTCCTGCAGCAGCAGGGCTCTGCTGGTGGGAGCAAAGGGGAGGAGAGGGTGAGCCCAGCAGTGTTGGCCAGCCAATACCTTTGGTCCATCCCTTCTCACAGGCTCAGAGACTTTCAGCTTCCACCTGAGGGGAAGGAAAATGCAGTGAGAACGAGTCCCTGTGGGACCAGCACAGCCCCCACCGGAGCTAGGGCTCAGTCCCTGCTCCAGACCCTCATCTTTGCTGCATGTTCTCTCCCTGGCTGCCATGACCCCACTCCACCCTCAAGCTGCTCACTCCAAACAGTCCATCTGGACCTTTCCACCCCTCCAGGCCTGTTTAACGCCACTTCCTCAACCCACCTCCCTCCTCCTGTGCACCTCCTGCACCTCTCCTTCCTGCGGGAGGGGAAGCAGACCACAGCCTTTCTGCACCCCCGATTTGTGCATCCTCATTTCCCACCCACCCTCCCAAACCAGGGCTGCAGCTCAGGACGCGCTCTGGTACTCACGCAGCCATGCCGGAGACCCCGCGATCGTTCAAGAGGCTCTGTCCTGGAGGCCGCCCCTTTCTCTGTGTGGAAGAAATCCTCCAGTGACTCAGCTCTGTGCGCTGAGAACCCGCTCAGCTGCTCCCCCCCTCCCAGGGAAGCTGCTCCTTCTGTCACCAGCAGCAGCGCTGCCAGAACAGGCTCCTCCGAGGCAGCACAGGAGCTGCCTTTGCCCGTGCAGAAACACCTCTACCTTCTTGGGAACCGGGCTCCCTCGGCGGTTCAGCTCCTCGTCCATCTGTCGGGCTCGCTGGAAGCAGAGCAGCAGTGGGATGAGCAGGGCCCTTCTCCAGCCGCCGCTCCCCCTTTGTGGGGAAAGGCTGATCCCACCCCACCTTGGTGAGAAGCACCAAGCACTGAGAAGCAGCCACGATTTTCAGGGCCCTGGAGGTCCCCCCCTCCCAGACTCACCCCCTCCAGCTCTATCCCTGGACAGAATGAGGCAGAAGAGTAAGCAATTTCAACCCTCCTCCTCCTCCTCCCAGCTCTGACAAGTCATTCAGGCCTTTGGGAACAATGACAACTTTTACCTTTGGCACTGTCTGCTCATGAGGCAGCCTGGGAACAACCTTTTTCCCATCTGAGAACAGCAGTTTGGCCTGCAGGAAGAGGAAGAAAAGTTACCTGATTCTGGATCCAGAGGAGGACCTGCCTGATGCCCCCTCTTTCATGTATCTGCCTGACAGCCCCGTAACTGTTCTGCTTTTGGAGAGCCACCGCACAGTGCAGCAAGATGCAAAAGCACGATCTGAGCCTGACAGTCTGGGCACCTGGCATTGTGGCAAGGGGTTGGAACTGGATGATCTTTAAGGTCCCTTTCAAGTCAAACCAGTCTGTGGTTCTACACCGTGTGAGGGCTGCATACGTTCCCCCAGCTGTTAAAAGGGACACATCGCAGCCAGGTGCAGGCTCTGCAGAGGGTGTGGAGCCCCTCACTTCGCTCACCTGCTCCAGACAGCTCCGACACGTCTCTTGGATGAGCTGCTCCGGGTCCACCTCCTCCCCGACGTTATCGCGCACGTTGATTGCTGCCTTCTGGAAGAACTGGAGAGGAGCAGGTTAGCACCTGAGCAGCCTCAGCACGGGCACCCACGACCGCTGCGGGGCCCGTCCCGCGGCTTTCACCTTCATGTACTTGTTGAAGACGCCGCGAATGTCCTCGTTGATGCTGGGCTGCAGAACAGCGCGCAGCAGGTCCATGGACACGGCCGGGTCCGTGAAGCTGAGGGCGGAGGGGTCAGAGGGGGACGCGGCCCGGCCGCAGCCTGGTCCGACCGCGATCCCCCGGCTGCGTCCGCCCGTACCTGGTGGTCATCTGCGAGCGCCGGCCGCGCCGCTGCACCTGCCGGTGCTTGATCATGATGTTCCAGGGGCTCTGCGGGACACACGCGTCAGCCGCGGCCCGCCCGCCCCGCCCGGCCCAGCCCGCGCGGCCCCGCCGCACCGCGCTCACCTGCTGCTCCTCGGCGCCGTCCGCGCCCGCCTCGCCCGGCCCCGGCTGCTGCTGCTCCGCATCGCGGGCGGCGCCCATGGCGGCCCCGGCCCAGCACCGCGCCACCGGAACCGCGGCGCCCCTCGCGCGTCACCGCCCCGCGCCGCCGAGCCCGCGCGCCGGAAGTGATGCGCTGCCATGGCAACGGCGCCGGGCGCTGCGGGGACACGTGGGTCCGTCCCTCCGGCTGCGGCATGGCCGGGGCCGAGCTATCGCCGGCCTGAGCGCAGCATCCCCGTCCCTCCCCTCGTGCCCCAGCACCGGTGTCCCCCCGTGCCTTGTGTGAACCCTTCCGCTCTCACACTCGCGGGGAGCGGGCTCAGGCTCAGGTACGAGCCCGCAGCACTGAGGGAACCCTCGGCTCTGCAGCAGCGCCGCTGCCCGGGGGAGGGCACCCGGGCCGTCAGCTCGCACAGAACCCGAATCCTTAAAGCCTCCGTCGGGAGCGGGGCCGGTCTCGGGTGGAGCTGTCACGCTCTGACCCTGCCCAAAGGGTGGTGGCGGCAGGAGCGGGCGAGCTCCTCCTGCCTCTCTCTGTGTGGTCACTGGTGTGGTATTATCTATGTCCAGAACAGAAACCCAGGCTCGTTTCTGTTCCAGTTGTAGCAGCTCTGTGTCTGTGTCCTCAAACCCCTCACCTCTCTGGAATCCTGCTATTACCTGAGGAAACACTCCAGCATTTCCTCACCTCGTCCAGTGTGTGCAGAACATTCAAAATGACTTGTCTGTCGTTTTCTAGACCTGTACTTTTCCATTGTGTCAGCTGGAGAGCAGTGTAAGGTTAAAAAGCATTTGCTGACGTGCGGGTAATGCTTTTCCTTGTTCCTTCCAAAGTGATGGGAAGATAACCCAAAGAAATGGAATTTCCCAAAGCCTGAGGCATTGAGGTCACTCATGGCCCCGCACCCAGAGCCACTGGCACAGAGGATGGTGCCGAGCAGAGGGGTCCTGGTGTGCCCCATGTACAAGGGGAAATCCCTTCACTGTGCTGCACTGAGGGAAATCAGCTTCTCCTTCCCCACTGGCTTTGGCGGACACTGCAGCCCAGTGTCTGTGGCACAGGCACTGTGCTGATGCTGCCAGAGGATGGTCTGTGGGTGTCTCTCAGCCTGCGTCACTGCAGCCTGTGGCTGCATCCCCTCAGCGTGACCTGTGTGATCCTCCCATTGCTGCTGTCAGCAGCGACCGCGCGCAGCACCCGCGGGAGACCAGAGCCGTGCGCGGGAGGAGAGGCTGGGCCACGCATGGAGGAGGATCCTGCCCTCCTTGTCCCCTTCCTGCTGCCCTGGCCGGGGCTGCGTCAGCGCGGGAGGGGACCAGGCTGACACACAAACCTGACCTGCGGATGTGGAGCCGGTCGAGTCATCATCAGCTCCATCACCACCAGCCCTGGGCTCATCTCGTGCTTGTTTTGGTTCTTCCAAATTGTTCGCAACAAAGATAGGATATTGTCCAGAGGGAGGGAAAATAACTACGGCTGTGGAAAGTCATGGGAGGTGAGAGAAGTGGTTCTGTTCAACCAGCAAAGCTCGATGGAGAGAGGGCTCAGCTCGGTACATGTGCTGCTGAGAGGACACTGTTGGTTGCTCTCTGTACCCACTGTGAGCAGACAAATCTTCTTGTTGGTTTGAATCAAGTGAGACGTGGATCAGATCTCTGGAAAAGCTTTCACAGAGACTTAAATCCTGCAACAAATTCTTATTAAAAGAGTCCCTGTTCTGGAAGGGGTGGGGATGTCTTTTGAAGAGCAGATCAGAACAATGTCAGGGATCACCACGACGTAACCAATGAGATGACTTGTTTGGGTCTCCCATTGTTTAATGGTACTTTTTCCATGGATTTGTGTGGTGGGTGTGCAGAACACGCCAGCCTGCGGGTGTCTGCCGTGCACCAACAGCTGCTTCACAGCTGAGGCTTCCTGAATGCTTTCTTGATTCACAGAGATGCTTCAGACAAGTCCCGTCTGTCCCTCAGTGCAGGCAGGTTCTGGTGGCAGCAGAAACCTGTTGAGCCCAATCCCACATCCTGTTTTGGCAGCAAGACTCGTGCAAAAGCTTTGTTATCTCACTGGCTCCTCATGACGGTGTTGGCTCTGCCCTTGCAGGTCACCACACGGCTGCAGTGTGAGAGGCAGCACAGGGTATTAGGAAGGAGGAATGGGACCATATCCTGTAAACTTTACCCTTTAACATCACTGGTTAGCATCAAATGCTGTAAAAGTGCACCAGCCCTCACAGAAAGGGCACAGGAGAGGACCCTGGGTTTCAGGGGGCTGAGGTGGCTGGGAGAGGGAACAGGAGCAGGAGAGAAACCTAGTGTTCTGAATGCTGAGAGCCCTTTTCCCATCGGTCTGTGTCAGCCTCAGGATGCTTCATGTCTGTGGAGTCAGGTGGGCACATGCAGGGGCCTGAGCAAGACCCTGCTGTCCATGGAAGTGGGATTTACATGGATGCTGTGAGCTCTGCATCAGTTCAGCGATGACCTACCCCAGCCCAGCACCCCAGTGCAGGCTCTGGAGGATGTCCTGCTCCAGCAGCACATGATAAGCACTGGGCTGGGAGGTCAGGCCCAGAGCCACAGGGTGGAACACTGGGTCTCCGGCAGACACGGGCGGTTCATGTGGAAATGGCACCGAACTGAGTCATGGCCACGAGAGGATTAAACCTGTTCTTAAAATGTGTTTCTTGCACTGAGCTCTCTTCCCACACAGGTTTGGCAGCACGCAGCAGTGCACCTTCCTGCTCCCAAGTCTCACTCCTTGCACTGCTGCTGCATCACTTCGGTGTGACTGATGGAAAGCGCTCTGAGCAGGACCTTCACCTCTCCCGTGCTGGCAGCAAGCAGTGGACACTGCTTAGAACTGTAGAAATAACATTGAGTTTAAACCAGTTGATTTCAGTTGCCCCACAGCTACAGGTTTAAACTTTGTCTTTTGATCCAGCAAGTCTGACCCATTCTTGCCTAGTGCTGGTGTCTCCTGGCCAGGCTAGTCCTAAAGTGCTCCTGTAATGCTGATTGCACTTTGGCTTATGTATAATTCAGGAAGAAATAACTAAATAGGAAAGGAAAAAAATTACAAAATCAGATTCCACCACTCCTGTGTGACTTGAGAATAACTCAATGTAAATGGGTTGTCACTCATTATTGAAGGTACTGCTTACTCTGTTATCTCAAGCATATTAAATAAGTCTTTACCCTGAAATCAGGTGCAGAGGAAAGGGAAGTAAAGGTGGCAGTGTGTTTAATTTGTCTTTCACTCTTAAGGTGGGTCTCTGATGAAGGCCAGCAGCTTGGACCTGGGGTTTGAAGGCAGATTCCTGTGCTCTCTTCACCTTGGCTGAGCTCTTGACTTGAAATCCTGAGACTTTTCCCTCCAGAGAGCTCCATCTCATTGAAGCAGACCCTTCCCTCCTCCTGGCCCCGTGCTGTCCTCCCTGCGGCATACGGCTTCGGTTAGGGGTGGAGAAAGGCACTAGAGTGGCTCTCCAGAAAACAGAATTACAGCAAACTGTGGGAGGTTCCCGCAGGTCACCTGGGAGCTGCTTCCTCCCATTCCCAGCCCGCCCGGAGGAACTTTAAATCGCCGCCGGCTCCGTGCCGGCACCACTGGCTCCGGCAGCATGAGAGCGAGAGGCGTCCTCCTGCTGGCGCTCCTGGGGCTGGGGGCAGAGCTGCAGGCAGCACCCACCGCAGGCAAGTACGGGCGGGCTGGGAGCACCCGGCCTCGCCGGGACTGAGGGTGTTTTCTGTGTGTTCACAGAATCACGGGATGGTTTGGGTTGGAAGGGGGGATCATTGCTCCAACCCCCTGCAATGAGCATGGACATCCTCCACCAGATCAGCATTGACGGTGATGTGTTTAAATGTCTGCTTCAATCCCTGTGTTTTGAAAGCTTCCTGTGAGGAGCTGGAGCCCTGCTCAGGTTTAGCCATGGCTTCAATTGTGCGAACTTTGAGTTCAACAAAACTCCTGCCAGGATGCAGAGGGTTGCGGAACCGGCACACAGGCACAGGGATGCGCGAGAGGAGGTTTGGTTGAAGCAGTGGCTGGTGCAGGGACTGGTGCTGATGTAGCCCAGGCAGAGCCCCAGGTGCTGCACCGGGACTGGGACCGGCTGGACCCTGATGATCCTGCTGGCAGCTGCCCCAGTGCTTGGCTTGGGGGCTGTTCAGGGCATTTCCCATTATGAGCCCTCTGGAAGCACCAGCCCAGGGGAGGTGCCACTCTGGAGAGGGGAAATTACCAAGGAAGAATAGTTTTCCTTCTAATATTATTTTTTTCTTGGGTAAACCGGCCACGTTTCAACGCAGTGAAAACAGCACTCCTGTTGAATGAGCCATGAAGTGATTTTGAGGGCATTTTGCAGAACCTCTTCTTTCCGAATGCTCCCGCCCACGTTGCCAGCCGAGCTCAAACTCTGAAGCAGCACCAGCTCCTGTGCAGTGGGAGCCCAGTTTGCTGCTGCTCTGTAACAGGATGCTGGGGCCATCATGCACTGATCTAAATGTGTCAGCAGAAATGTCATCACTTTCCAGTGCTCCTCTGGAAACCCGAGTTTCTTTTGGTCTCAGCTACAGGCTGGTTCTAAGCCCTGTGGCATAATCCACCTTCTGCCAGCGACCACGCTGATCCCGCTCCCTGTCCCAGAGCAATGCCAAGGAGACGGCACTGCTGTGGGGAGCCATGGGCTGTGCTGCTGCTCCATGGGAGCTCATAGACCTGAGTGCTCCCAGTTCCTGCATTCCTGCCCTGGTTAAACAGCACCTACTGTATTTGGATTGGTTTTGTTAAGCAGCTACTGCAGTCACACACTCACTTTCTTGCTTCTCCTCTCCACATTCTGCCCAGCTCCTCAAGCCCTGCATCCACTCCGTGCGTGGTGCCTGTCTGCGGGTGGGATTCGGGGTGCACGGGATGGAACCGGGGGGGTTGGAGCTTTGGGTGCGATGGCCGGGAGCTGCAGGTGAGAGGGCAGCGCACGGGGTGACGCTGCTGCTCTCTGCTCCGTTCCAGGGCGCCCCGGAGGAGCCCTGGACCCGCGGCTGCAGCCAGAATGTCCTGGAGACGCTCTGGTGGGGAAGAGCCTTTTGCCCGAGGAACGGCCCAGCGCGGTGCCCGCTCCGCTGCCCGGGAATGCCGCCCGTGACGGGACCTGGGAGTCGTGTGCGGAGTGGGTGTATAAAGACCAGCGCCTGCCCGTGGCTGCTACAACGCCTGCACGGGGGAAGAAGCCAGAGCCTGGGCGAGTGCCTGCAGCAGGGAACAAGCCCGCAATGGCTGGGAACAAGCCCGCGCTGGATGGGAACAAGCCTGCAATGGCTGAGAACAAGCCGGCGCCGGATGGCAACAAGCCTGCACCGGCTGGGAAGCCGGACAAAGGGAAGAAACCCAGTTCAGGGAAGAAGCCAGCATGTGGGGGGAAGACTGAGACTCAGGAGAAGCCAGAGGTCGTAGCAAAGCCAGGGGCTGGAGGGAAGCCAGGGGCTGGGGAGAAGCCGGACACTGGGGATAAACCTGTACAGGGGGAGAAGCCGGAGATTGGTGAGAAGCCAGAAGCTGGAGGGAAGCCGGAGGCTGGGGGGAAGCCGGAGGCTGGGGAGAAGCCAGAGAGTGAGGGGAAGCCTGAGGCAGGAGAGAAACCTGAGTCTGATCAGGGTGAGAGTGAGGAGGATGATGACAAAGATGACGATGATGATGATATGGGTAAAAATGAGCATGGTGATGATAATGGTGACAATGATGATGGCAACGAGGATGGCGACGATGGTGATGATGATGGAGATGATGATGGCAATGATGATGGAGATGATGCTGGAGATGATAATGGCGATGATGATGGAGATGATGGCAATGATGATGGCAACAACAATGGTGATGATAATGGTGATGACGATGATGGCAACAGTGATGGCAATGACAATGACGATGGCAACAGTGATGACAATGGTGATGATGGTGGTGATGATGAAGGCTATGGAGATGGTGATGGCGATGAAGATGATGACGATGATGATGGTGGTGGTTATGGCGATGACACTTGGTGATCGATGCCACCAGGTGTGTGAGGAAGCAAGCAGAGCCTGTGGTGGGTGGGCGCAGGGATGGCTGCCCTGGGGCTCCTGCTCTGCCGCACTCTGCCAGGGCTGGCCTCAAGCACCAGCCGTGTTTGGTCAGGTCCTCTTTCCTAATAAACCCCACACTGAGCCACCGGCTTGGCGTGACAAGCTATCCCTGATCAGTGCTTGGCATGGCCAGCCCGTCAAGGCTGCCCCAGCCTTGTCCCATGCATGAGGAGCTCTTGCGCCTGCTTCTGCCTGGTGTGGGCTTGGCAGGGCCCTTTGCACAGCAACATGACTTGGTCCCCTGTGAGAGAGCCACAGGAATGGCCCTGACAAGCCCTGCCAGGACCAACAGAACATCTCTGGGCCAGGAGACCCTACCCAGCTCCCCAGGGGCTCCTTGGGGTGAGCTGCCCCACGGCCAACCCCCAGCATCCTCTGGCAGCAGCTGCCATGGCAGAGCTCTGCCAGGGGCCAAACGGGCTCCTGCAGCTGGGGACAGTCCCATCCCCAGGGATGTGCTGCCACGGTGACAGCCCCCGTTGGACCCAGTCCCTCCCACAGGGCCCGAAGCTCCCAGGGTGGCCACGGGGGCTCACCAGGAGCCTGATGCAGCAGGAGCCAGCCAGCGGTCATTGCAGAATGGGTTTACTGGGGTGGGGGGCACTGAGACCCCCGTACTCTGCAGGGAGCTGAGGGTGAGGGGTGGAGGTGGGACCGGGGGAACAGGCCCTTATCCAGTAGCTGGTGGGTCCCTCCATGGCCGCTGTCTGTCCGTCTGTGTCTGTCTGGTGGCCGCACAGGCTGGATCCTTGGTCCAGGTCCACGCAGGGGTTAGGTGAGTCCTGGGGAGAGACCAAAGCATTCGTGTCCCAAGCCCTGTCTTCGGAGCACACTGGGGTGCAGCCATTGACCCTGCTTAGGAAGCTGGGCTCCAGCCACGGCTGCACCCTCCTGCAGCACCGGCTGCCCATGCCCGCCCTGTGCTCACCGGTGGACACGAGCCGGGCCCAGAGGCAGCAGAGCCCCAGCAGCAGGAGCAGCAGCAGCAGCCGCATGGTGCAGGGCAGCGCCGGGGCTTGGGCACAGCTTTAAATCCTCTTGGGGCTGGAGGCTGGTCCCAGTGACCTGGTCCGTGCCCAGCGCCCAGCACGCTCCGGCCAAGCGTGATCCCCCCCCCACCTGCATGATGCTGCTGGACGAGCCAGGCAGGAGGCACAAAGGTGCTGCTGCTCTGTGCAGCCCTGGGAGGGCTGTGTCATGTTTGCCATGTGTGCCATGCTGTGTCATGTTTGCCATGTGTGCCGTGCTGTGCCATGTGTGCTGTGTGCCATATTGTGCCATGTGTGCCATGCAGTGTCATGAGTGCTATGTGCCATGCTGTGCCATGTGTGCTGTGTGTCATGCTGTGCCATGTGTACTGTGTGCCATGCTGTGCTATGTGTGCCATGCAGTGCCATGTGTGCCATGCTGTATCATGTGTGCTATGCTGTGCCATGCCACAAGAACAGCTGGTGCAGCTTCCTGTTGCAGAGGGCAGGTACAGGCAGGGTCCAGGGACCCTGTGTGCAGCCAGCCCTGCCGAGGTGATGGAGGTGGCTCCTGTCCGGGCACTGTGGAGCGGCCCGCGGTGCCCTGGCAGCTCCCCAGGCATTGTTCTGCCTCCGGGAACAATGGCTGGCTCCCAGGGGACGTCCTGTGACAGGACACGGTTCACAGCCCCGTGCTGCCACCGCAGCCCCCCAGCTCCCGGCCAGCCCATGCCCACCTGGGCCCACACCTTGGACAGCAGCCGGGGACCAGAACTAACAGGGGGTACAGGGCCCTGGTGCTGGGGACAGGGAGCTGGAGGGTGCACGGGTGCTCTGCCTGGGTGCCAGGACTGTGGGGTCACAGCAGCAGGTCCTGTGTCCTTTGTGGAGCTAGGGTGGGTGCCCAAGTCCCTGTCATACAGTGCTGGAGTTTCCTCTCACCTCCTGCTCCCTTCCATGGGGCTGGAACCCCACAACCCCCTTCCATGGGGCTGGTGGGACCAACCACCCCAGCTGCTGCGGCCGCCTGCTGCTGGGGTTCCAGGCATGGGCATGGATCAGCATCTGGAAGGACACAGCCCTTCCCGGGCTCTGGCTGTGCTTCCCACACACAGCTCTGCCCATGCCTGGCACCCCACGGCCATTGCTCAGGCCCTGCCTCTCCTAGGGGGCACGAAGCTGCCCCCAGCACCATGGGGGCAACTGCCGGTGTGCCACAGGCCATGCTGGCAGCAGGGGCTGCCTGGCCCAGTGCCGCATGGGGCTGTTGGTGGTGTCAGCTGCTGCCGCTGCGTGTCGCAAGGACGGAGGCTCTGGAGCTGCTGGGACTTTCCCACCGGCTCCCTTCCGGGAAGAGGCAGGAGGACTTCGGCTCGCTGGGCCAGCTGCCTGCACGCGTGCGAGCGTGTGCTTGTGCACGTGCAGCCGCAGCCGGCACGGGCTGGACACGTGTGCGTGCATGCGCGTGCATGTGCAGTTCACACTCCATGTGTGTGTGCATGGATGGATGTGTGTGCAGCACACGCTGCATGTGCCACCCAAACCATTCATGGTCCAGGCTGGTTGGGCAGCACCATGCGCTTGCCAGCATGCCACTGACTGGATGGGGACTCTCTCCCGTTGGTGTGACCCATCCCAGGAGCACATGGAGTCATGGGATGAGCAGCAGTAGTGAGCATGGGTTCTGCTGTGCTGGGGTATCCTCACTGTGAACAGGGGCTGTCTCTATGGCTGGGTGGGCAGCAGGATAGCACCTGGCTCCTATCACCCCATGGAGCATCAGTCCCATCAGGCCATCATCCTAGTGGCACAGAGCTGTCTCACCCTCCACCCCCCCACTGTGGTGACACAAGCCCCAGCACCAGTGCCACCAGCCCCATGTCCACCACTGTGTCTGCCCAGCTTGGCCATGGCATTCCTTTGGGAGCAGGGGCTGCTCTGGATGATGATGTCAGTCCCTGCAGTGATCACCCGGGCAGCTGAGATACAGTGGGAAGATAATGGGGAAAAATGTAGCCCCAGTGGATTTGGTGCCGTGGCCCTGACCTCATGTGGGACGCAGGGCTGGGAGCTTCTGTGTCACTGGGAATGTCCTGCGCAGCTCCAGGTCATGGAAGATGAGCTGCAGTCCCAGGACAACCGCTGTCCCTGTGCAGGGGTCCCTTTCCCATCACTGTTGTGTCTCTCCAGCTTTGCTCCTGCCCCACTCAGGCTTTGCCACATCATCATGTCCCGTGCGGTGCCGCTGCCGGGGTCTCCATCCTGGGGTTTCACAGCAGAGGCAGGGAAAGGCTGCAGTGGGATGTGGGTGTCCCCGCAAACTGCACCCCACGTCCAACTTTCTTGGCCTCTCCCCACGGAGCTTTCCTCGCCCTCCACTTCCCCACTGGGACGGTAATTACGCCCGTAATTAGGAAGACAATTATTTCTGCTGAATGGCAACAGCTTAATCTGTTTCTCCCTCCTTTTGGCAGGTTTCACCCCACGCCCGCCCATGGGCGCTGGCAGGATGCCGGGGATGTGCCTGCGCCCAGCCCAGCGCCCACAGCCCTGCACTGCGGTGGGTCCGGACCTCCGGCTGTGTCCTGGGGCATGCCTCACATGCAGGGGGGCTCTGGGGGACACAGGAACAGCTCCGAGCAGGCAGCCCCGGGAGAGGAGTGGGTGAAGGGGATGGTTCCAGCCCAGGAGAAGGTGATGAAGTGGGTGGCAAAGTGCCTGCAGGGTGAGAAGAGATGAGAGCATCGCTGTCCTGGGGGACCTCCCTTCCACAGCAGTGGGGACTCGCACACGGGGTGGTACCAGGGGCTCAGCCCTTTGTGGGATCATCCGCCCAGGATGCTCCATCAGCCGTGGAGGAGGGTGGGAGAAAGAGGTGAAGGGGCCTTTCCCAGAGGACCTACACCACGGTCAGAGCAGTCCCGCAGCATTCGATGCCCAGACCCTGCCCTCTGCCTCCCCGGTGGCTTTCCGCGCCCTTTCCATGCTCCCTGGCAGCGCAGAGGCTGGCACTGACCTCTCCCTGCCCGTCGCCACCACGGCTCGTCCCCAGGGGCTGCGGCGGGCGCCGGTGGTGCCCTCAGCCCAGCGCGGGTCATGCCGCTGCCGCACCGGGGCAGCCATCCCGTCGTACCGGTCGCCCCGGCTCAGCGCTGCTGCGGGATGCTGCCGGAGAGGCCGGGCCCGGCCTGGGTGCGGCTCGTTACCCACATGGCAGGAATTAGCCGGGCTCCCTCCGCCCCCCGGCACACCTTAAATCCCAGCCCGCCGCGCCCGGACCAGACCCGGCTGCCCAGGGCACCATGGAGCTGCTGCCTGGCTGCCTCTTCATCTTCCCCCTCTTCGCAGCCCTGCTCCCCCTCGCCGCGCGGGCTGGCCCGACACCGCTCACAGCTGGACAAAAGGAGCTGGGGACGAGTGAGTGTGTTCAGGCCATGTGCCGGGGATGCTCCTGATGCTGCTGCCACCCAGAGCTCCCTGCGTGGTGCCGGCTGTCTGCAGGGGCACGGGGCTGTGAGTTACCAGCATCCAGCCATGGGGTGCTGGGGGGCTGCCCTGAGCCCTCCCCAGCGTCCTGGTATCTGTGTCCTGCAGTGAAGCCCGGGTACTGCTACCACATCGCGGAGGTGGAAGACCTGCTGCCCCAGGACTGCAATGCCTGCCAGAAGGATGCCTCCTGCTCCCACTGCACCAGCGATGCTGGCTGCCCTGGTGCCACCAAGTGCTGCCCCAGCAAGTGTGGCTACACGTGCCAGGAGCCTGTGCTGGGTAAGGGCTCAGTGTCGCAGAGGTGGGAGCCAAGCAGACTGGAAGGGAGTTTCCCTG
Source organism: Psittacula echo (assembly GCF_963264785.1). Lineage (NCBI taxonomy): Eukaryota > Metazoa > Chordata > Aves > Psittaciformes > Psittacidae > Psittacula > Psittacula echo. The sequence continues at coordinate 9,953,316 of NC_137747.1, read as the reverse complement.
GGGTATCCCTGAGCTCTTGCCGGGTCCTGCAGAGCCAGGAGGGCCCCATGCTGTGGGGTAGGGAGTAACCACCTGCAGGTGCGTGGGGCCATGGTGCTGGTGGGTGCAGAGCTGGCTGCTGGTGGGAAGGGTTTGGTGTTAAGAAGGGACAGGAGCTGTGGAGGTTTCTTCAGGGCCCTGGCAGTGCCGGGCTTGGCACCATCCATTTGCCACCCCTGGCTCAGCCTGTTCCCTTGGACCACGCAGACTTCTGCTACCTGCCCTCTGTCTGTGGGAACTGCAAGGCTCTCTTCCGCCGCTTCTTCTTCAATGCCTCCAGCCAGCAGTGCGAGGAGTTCATCTACGGTGGCTGTGGTGGCAACAGGAACAACTTCGAGACCAAGGACGAGTGCTTCCAGGCCTGCTGCCACATTGGTAACTAGCCCTGTGCCCTATGCCGTGTGCCCTGTGCTGCTCCTGCCCCGCTCCTGATGCGCTGTGTCTCAGTTCCAGGTGCCCGGTAGTGCTGGCCCGGGGAACACAGTGGCCCCTGAATGGTCCCTGCCCAGGGGAAGCTGCTGCTGGTGGCCACGGCCCTGTCCCCGTGGGGAGCCGTTCCCCATAGGGCTGGCAGTGATGGGCGCTGCTGGCCAGGGTGGCTGTGCTGGGGGCTGTGGCTCTGCCAGAGACACTCACCAACCCAGGGACAGGGATGTGCATCCATGGCAGCAGGCTGCGCCCTCCTGTGCCATGGTGCCCCGCTGGAGGAGCCCGACCCTCCCATGGGCTGTGACACTTCAATACAAGGGCAGGTCCTTGGATTAGCACGTCTGGGTCTTGTCCTTCCTGCCTGTGCAGGCAGTGCCCATCCCTCTGGGCCACCCTCCTGTGCTGGCACCAGGCACTGGGTGCTCTCAGCAGCACCATGTGCAGCCCCAGGTGCACCCAGCCACCACCCTGCAGCTCCCACTGCCCCTGGATATGCTCCCAGCCCCAGCTCTGCCCTCAAGCTGCCAACATGACCTGGCTGGGAGCTAAAGCAATCTGATGGAGGAGGAACAGAGCCTTTGGTGGATGCTGGGGCATACCCATCCCACAGCCTTGGGTCTACGTCTGCCCCAGACCTGGGTCTGTGTCTGCACTGCTTCGCCAACCTCTGGTGAAGTGACCCTGGCGTGTGCTGAGCCACCAGCCCCAGCCCTGGTGGGGCCATCCCTGCCCCGGTGAGCCCCGGGGCTGTCTCTGTGCCTGGTGGGATCAACCTGGAGCTGCTAAGACTCAGGGGGCAGCTGGAGGTGGCCAAGCACAGGCTTTATTGCTGGAGGTGGTGGAGAGGGGACAAGCCAGCTGGCCCTGTGTCCCCTTCCGAAGGTGTCTTCCTGCCGTGGAGGAGCTGCTCTCAGGTCACACAGCATCTGAAAAGAAGGATGTGGTTTTAGGGAGCTCTGAGGCTGTGGAGGCCATGGGTGCTGCTGAGCATGGCTGGCTCTGGCAGCAGTTTTGTCCAGCTCCATGTCCTTTCGCATCCCCTTAACACAAAAGCACATCTCTGCTGGGAGCAGAGTGATGGGGCAGCAGCAGGAGCCGGCTGCAGTGATGTGGAGCCAGGAGCACACTGAACACTGTGCCCTTCATACTGCTCTGCCCTGGTGCTTGCCCTGGCTTGGTGGCCCAGTGCCCCTTTCCCTGCAGGCATCAGTGTGCAGACATGGCTGCAGCCACTGATGCAGCACTTGTGCTCTGGGCACAGTCCTCATGGACATTCCTCCCTGCCCATGATGCAGAGCAGCCCGTGTGGGGAACCCTGCTGGGGGGCACCCAGGGTGCTGTTGGGTCCTGCCTGGCCCAGCCCCAGCTCACCTCTGGGGGGGTCTGTGCAGACGTGGCCGCAGCCACTGTGGGTGCAGCGCTGTCCCCTGGGGCACTGTGAGTCGGCCTCGCACTCCTGTGGGCACCGCTCGGCCCCGTGCCAGGGCATGGCTGTGGTGTCACGCTCTGTGGGAGGGAGAGCACGGTCATGGGCAGCTCTGAGCTGAGGCCATGCGTGCTCATCATGTGCATGGAATGAGGTGGGGGCACAGAAGGACGGACAGGGACAGCAGGGAGGGTGTGGGACCCTGGGGCACAGCCTGTCCTCGCTGGGGAGGGAGCACCAGGGTGTGCTGTGGGGTTGGTGTGGAGGGAACCTCCAGACTCGGCCGGGGGGGGTACCTGATGCTGACCTTGCAGAGAGACGGGTGTGCATGCATGGCCACAGCCGTTGCTGCAGCACTTGTGTCCCCAGGGACACTCCTCATCGAAGCTGCAGAGGTCCAAACATGTCCCTGCCTCCCTGGGGATGGGGCATGTTCCCACTCTGCCTGCAAGGGAAGCACCCGGTGGGGGTATCCCACCATGGGGCACCCCAGGGTTGGCCCCGGGGAGCCTGGCTGGCTCTTACCTCCAGGGATAGCTGTGCAGATGTGGCCGCAGCCATTGCTGGTGCACCTCTGTCCCCGGGGGCACTGTGAGTCAGCCTCGCACTCCTCCATGCACTGGCCACCATCCCTGTCCCAGCTCTCTGCAGGGGCACAGCCACTGCTGTCACCCGGTGGCCCTCGGGTGCTGGTGGCCAGTGCCCCCCAGCAATGCTCCTGGTACCTCTGGGCACAGCCACGCACTCCCAGGCGCAGCCGGTGTTGCAGCACTTCTCAGCTCGCCCGCAGATGCTGTCGTCCAGGCACTGGCTCTGGCGCCTGCGCCGCGGGTCCCAGCACGGCTCTGCCCGAGGGCACTGCCCGGGGTGCTCTGCATGGGCAGGGACCAGCTCAGGGCGCGGGTCCCGCACACACCGTGCTCCGTGTAGGGTCTGGGCTGCCCGTGCTCACCTCGGGCTGGGCGGGCGCAGCGCATGGCGCAGCCAGAGAAGCAGCACTTCTCCTGCCGGGGACAGTCCCTGTCGTGGGCGCAGGAATCCTCCTCCTCACACGGCTCCGGTGGCTGCCGCGGCCTCACCCTCGGGCACTCGCCGGGTTTGTCTGAGGGGTGTGAAGGGGCGACAGGGACAGGCACCCCCTGCACTGCGGGCACCCCCCGCCCTGTGGGCTGTCCCTGCCCTACAGCAGCACTGCCCCATGTCCTGTCCCAAGGGAGCATTTCCATCGTGCCCGTGTGGCCCCGCGGCCCCCGTGCCTGTGTCCTCACCTCGCTCAGGGGCTGAGCACACGCGCCCACATGTGCTGCTGCAGCACTTCTCATTCCCTGGGCACTGCCAGTCCCCAGCACAGGCAATGCCACATGGGGCTGCAGCGGCTGGTGCCTCCGTGGCCACAGGGCAGATGCTCGGTTTCTCTGGGGACAGGAGGCAGTGGAGCTGTGGGCACACGGGGTGATGGCGACCCACAGCCCCACAGCTGGAGAGGATCCCAGCCCACTGCTCTCGTGCTGGGGCCGAGTGGCTCGCACCTCGGGCCGGGGGCAGGCAGACGTAGTCGCAGCCGCGCAGGCAGCACTTCTCCTCACCGGGGCACCCGGCGTCGTGCCAGCACCAGGCTCTGCAGTCATAACTGGGGAACATCCCAGCACGGGCAGGGCAGAAGCCGGGCTTCTCTGGAGGGCATGGCGTGAAGTGGCTATGGGGCTGCCCAGGGCATGCATCCCCTGGCACCGCAGCCCTCTCAGCATCATGGGCCTGCTGCACCAGGCACTGCAGCACAGCTCTACCCTGTGGCAATGCTGCGGCATCTCCTCCCACCAGAACCACGGGGCTGGCACCAGACCGTCTCTCAGAGGTGTGGAGAGGAGCTGCCTTTGCCCCCATAGCTCCCTGGATTTAGTCGCCCCCCGTATCCCACCTTGGTGCACAGTGCTGCACGACCCCGCGCACCAGCCGTCGCAGCACGTCTCCCCGCTGCTGCAGTCCCCGTCACTCTGGCACCTCACCCCCTCCTGCCGGGCTGGTGTGGCCGTGGGGGCCCCTGCAAGGCAGACGGCCCATGGGGTGCCAGGCATGCCAGTGGGGACCAGGACACACCCACCCTCTCCCACTCTGGCACTGCCTGGCTCCTGCCCTGGCTGCGGCACTCACCCACTGCCTCGGTGCAGCACTCAGGGCTGCACCAGTGCTGGCAGCCCTCTGCCCTTGGCTCCCGGCACTGCTCAGAGCACAGCCATGGGGATCAGGGTGGGCAGAGCCATCAAAGTTCCATGGCAGGTCTGATCTACTCACCTTGGCTGTGTGTGTGGCACTGCCGGCTACACTGCTGGTGGCAGCACACCTCGGATGGGGGACAGTCTTGGTCCTGGCGGCACCTCTGCTGCTGGGGTGGCTGCAGAGTGGCTGTGGAAGGGCTGGTGTCCCCTGCACCGCAGAGCAGGACGGTGCTGGTGGTGAGGACCGAGCGGGACGGTGGCCGGCCGGGGGTGGCCTCGTGTCCCCTGCCAGCCCCGGTGCCCGCCCAGGAGCCACGTGGTGCGTCCCTGTAGTGGCACCCACACAGGAGCCACAGGGAGCAGCAGCAAGCGGCTGGCACCGGCAGAGCCCACCCCAGCGAGCACGCAGTGATGGGCCCCGCCGTGCCACAGCTCTGTGCCTGAGGGGGCTCTGGCCCCACGGCATCACCCCTGGGCCCCAGCACTGCCTATGCTGCCTGTCCAGCCCCATCTCACCGGCCGGGGCTGGGGGCAGGCACTGCCCCCCGCAGCTGCCACTGCAGCACTTCTGAGCGTCGGGGCAGTCGTTGTCTCTGCAGCACCGCTCCTGGCACGCGCTCTCCGGCCCTGGCTGCGCCGTGGGGCACTCCCTGGGCTTGGGTTGGTCTGGAGGAGCAGAGCGGGGGCGAGGCTGCAGCATCCCAGCAGGTGCCTGCCCGCGCTGGGGCTCTGTGGCCCCTCACTGTGGTCCAGGCGCTGGCAGTGAAGGGGAAGGGGCAAGTGACCAGTGGTGGCGGGGAGGTGGCTACAGCACGGCCGGGCCCTGCGGACACGCAGCGGTGAGCCGGAGCTGTGCCGCTGCCCTGGGCCTTACCCTGCACCGGCTCTAGGCAGGCAGAGCCGCAGCCCAGCGCGCAGCACTTCTGCATCCCCAGGCAGTCCCGGTCCTCCAGGCAGGGGAAGGAGCAGGGGTAGAAGAGCCCCTCGGGGGCTGCCGCCGGGCAGGCACCGGGTTTCTCTGCAGTGTTGTGGCATGGGGCTGAGGTGAGGCTGCACCAACGGTGTTGAGGGCAGCGCCCCCTGCCCCTGCCAGACTCCTCCACTGCCTTTGGCTGGACCCCATCACTTGCCCCATCCCAAACCCCTCCACACACCCCATGCCAGCCTTTGGGGCTGTGGGCAGGAGGCTGCCAGCAGCACACAGAGAACTGCTCCAGGGCAATGGGGATGGCACAAGTGACAGGGACAGGGGAGAAGGGTCTTGGCTGCCCCAGGACAGAGGTGCTGCCGGTGGCTGTGCTGCAGTGCTGTACCTTGTGCTGGAGCGGTGCAGCGAAGCCGGCACTCTCGGAGGCAGCACTTGTGCCAGCCGGGGCAGCTGGAGTCATTAGTACAGAGTGGGGGCTCCAGGCGCAGGCAGCGTGTGAAGTCCCGCGGGCACCTCCCTGCCTTCTGGGGCTCCCCTGTGGTGGAGTGGGACCAAAGTTCCTCATCCTCCATCCCCGGCGCAGTGGGATGGAGCTCCTCATCCTGCGTCCCCAGGGAGTGGAACCAGAGCTCCTCATCCTCCACCCCTGTGGCAGCAGGATGGAGCTTCTCATCCTCCATGCCTGGGGGGCCCTGGCAGGAGGGGGACTGATTGAAGCGGGGCTGGGGACTCCCCTGCAGCATGTCCCTTGGGCTGCTGTACCCACACACTGAGACCTGCACAGCACAGCACGGCATGGTGTGGCATGGCTGGGGCTGTGTGTGCCCTCGTGAAGCAGCAAGTGCTACAAGGAGTGTCAATGGTGTTGTCATGGACAAGCCGGTACAGATCCCACATTGGCTGGAGGTTACGATCCATCCCTGAGTATCCTGCTGCCCCGTGCATCCCCACTGCAAGCAGCATACTCCTTGCTGCTGCCACCTTCTCTTCTTCCTCCTCCTTGCACCCTGTGCTCATCTTGGCCATGCTGGGAAAATCAGGATAGCCCTGCCATGGGCACAGGTGAGTGCTTGCTCCAGCCGGTGCCTGTGCCCCGTTGCCAGTAGTGGGCAATGCTCCTGAGCAGTGGTTTCTGCAAACACCCAGCGCCAGCCACGCCGGTTGGGCTGCAAATGGAGATGCTGCAGGAGGTTTCACTCCAAACAGCAGCTGTTTGGTTAAAACAAAAAGGAACCCGGCAGCCGGGGCGGGCAGAGCAGTATCACAGCCGGGCACAACTGCTCCTCATCGCCCCACGGTGGGGAGTCCTCCAGTGGGGTCTGTGCTGGGAAGCGGCATCCAAAGCCCCGGCCCCTCTGCTGGGGTTTGGATCCATCCCCGTGGTCAGGGGCTGTGTGCAGGGGTGGGAGGTGCAGGGACCAGAGCCTGGACACTGCAGAGCTGCAGATCTGGCACCCACCATCACCTGCAGAGACTCCTCCTCAGCTCTGGGCTCTGCGGGCACAGACATCCCAAATCCAGCTTCCCCTGTATCGGTGTGCGGTGCCCAGGGAGGATGAGGAGGGGGCCCCTGCTGCCTGCAGCACCCCTGGGTGCTGACAGCTGCTGTGCATGCAGGATGCAAAGGGTGCATGTGGGGTGCAAGGGGTGCATGCAGGATGCAAGGGGTGCGTGTGGGGTGCAGGGGGTGCATGCGGGGTGCAGGGGGTGCAGACATGCCCATGCAGGTCAGAACGGGAGTGAGTTCACTGAGGCAGCAGGGTTGTGGCACAGATGCTGCAGCTGTCAGGGACATGGTTCCCACCAGCATGTGCCAGGCAGTGCCAGCATGCACCGGGCAGGGGCAGAGGGGACGAAGGAGGGCACCAGGGGGCCGGGGTGCCTGTGGCTGGCAGCTGCCGGGTTCTCCTGCGGTACTCACCGCCCGTTTCCTGAGGTACAGTGCCCGCCTCTGCCCTGAGGGTGATGAGCCCCAGAAAGAGCAAAACCAATCTCATGGTGCTGCCGGGGACGTTGTGCGTGTCCGGAGCTGAGCCAGGGATGGGTTTAAGGTCCCTGGTGCGGGTGCCTGGTGGCAGTTGGAGCCGGGTTGCCGGCCGTGCCAGGCGGCCGTGCCGCGGCAGGGGGGCAGGAGGAGGGGCAGTTCCTGGAACCCGCCGGCTCCCCGCCAGCCACCCGCTTATCTGCGGCCGAGCCCCGCTTTCGGGTCAGGGCGACCGCGGGGCCGGGGAGGGCGGCTGGGGTCAGGCGGCTGCTGAACCTGCAGTGCACAGCCCGGCCCTGCCCGGCCACCCCCTGAGACCCCCGCAGGCGGACCGGAGGTGAGAGACGTGTCCTGGGCTAGCTCCGTGTCCCCTCGTGGTGATGCGGCTGGGCTGGGACGGGGAGCGAGTGGACTCGTGCATTCCCACATGCACCCGCTGCACCCTGCAGTGGCCTCTAGCAGGTGGGTGCTGCTCCCTCCTTGTCTGGGTGCTTCATCTACCCCAACCAGTGACTGCTTGTCCAACCAGGCTTTGACACTTTGGGATGCTAATGAGCCCTTCCTTGGGGACAGGAATCCGAGGGAACTGATTTCTGCACTCCAGCCCATGACTGCTGAGGGGACATCGGTGCAGCCTCAGACGCAGTGGGATGGTCACTATGGGGTGATGGTGGCTCCAGGGCGCCCTCATGGAAACGGGAACCTCTCTTTGCCCCGGGGCAGTGCCTGCCTGCAGGGATGCTGCCGGATGCCCACCTGCACTTTCCTGCCTGTGACACAGCCCGGTGCTGCCTGCACCTCCTGGAACCCACCACAGAGCCACTCAGAACTGAACGCAGTTTATTCTGTTCCAGTGCCGTGGAGCAGCTGGGGCCAATGGGGTGCAGGGTCTGGGGGCGCTGAGTACCCTGGACAGGACCCGTCAGAGCAATGCTGGTGCAATTGGCTGGCAGTGCAGAGGACCCGGTGCAGGGACAAACGAGGGGCAATGGGTGCTGGGAGCAGCAGCAGCTCTTTGCTCACCCACAGGGTGGGATGACAGTGGCTCTGGCACCCAGCTCCTGTTGCAGCCCTTCCCAGCCAGGGCTAGGCTGTGCCTGGAGGAGATGGATGGGGTGGGCAGTGCAGGATGGGTTCTCCTGTCCTGAGCGATGGGGGCCATGGGTTGCTCCCACCCTGGGCCACTCTTGGTCCTCTCCAGGCTGGACCCGCAGCAGGGTGAGACCTGTGTGGTGCCCAGGGTTGCTGGACCTGGGGGCCTCAGGGGGAGCCTTACCTTGCAGGGAGGGGACGCAGGTCCGGCCGCAGCCTCGCAGGCAGCACTTCTGCTTGGGGGGACAATCCCTGTCCTGCAGGCACAGGAGGAGGCACCCGGCTGACCAGTCACCATCAGCCATAGGGGGACAGAGCCCGGGATGTGCTGGCACATGTGGAGAGACAGGGGTGAGGGGCTTACCTCTGGGGAGGGCACCCCTCCGGGGTGAGCTCCTCACCCGGTCCTGCGCCATGAGGACAGCAGCTGGGTCCCTGCACATCCACTGCCCCCGTGAGGGTGCTGGCCCTGGCAGAGGAGCTCAGCCCGGGACAGGGCAGGGAGGGGACATGGGGGGTCTCAGAGCCACAGGGCGCTGGTGGTGTTACCCTCGGTGGGTGGTTTGCAGATGTGTCCACAGCCGGTGGTGCAGCACTTGGCAGCCCCAGGGCAGTCGCTGTCGGTGTCACAGAGCTCCAGGCAGGGTCCCAGGGACCCTCGCAGCACCACGGGGCATGTGCCGGGCTTCGCCACAGCACGGAGACTCCCTGCTGACAACGGGGACCACGGCTGTGCCAGGATCTTGCTTCCTCCAGCCCTGCATGCCCTTGGTCCCCATTGTACCCTCATCACATCCCCTGGTCCTGTCCCCTGTCCCCAGGCTCACAGTGGCCGGGGCTGTGCCGGGGTGTGTGTGCGGCACCAGGTGCCACAGCTGGCAGCACGCGCTCCCTGGGCCTGGACGACTGCCACTGGCTGCACACCCCGCTGGGCACACGCTGGGCTTCGCAGGGAGGGGCTGTGCCACCACCGGTGCAGCTGCGGTGGACACGGGGTGGCTGCGGGGCAGCCATGGGCAGTGCCAGGGGCACACACTTGGCTGAGGCGGATGTGGGTCTGGTGAGCCCCTGCCCTTCGGGGAGCAGAGCCCCGGGAGGGGGATGGCAGGGCCCTACCTCTGTCTGGGGAGGCACAGGCCAGCCCGCAGCCAGAGAAGCAGCACTTGCGGTTCCCGGGGCAGTCCCGATCATCGGCGCAGCGGTTGGAGCAGGCAACGGCGCTCCTCTGGACACGCTTCTGTGGGCAGAGGCCGGGCTTGGCTGCAGGGAAGGGGAGGTTTGGGGCTCGGTGTGCAGCCGGCCTGGCCCTGAGGAGCCACGGGGACTGTGGAGCATGGGCCTGTCCGTGCATGGGGACACGGTGCCACCTCACCTGGCTCAGCACGCAGGCAGCGGGCGCAGCAGCCGTGGGCACAGCACTTCTCGCTGGGGCTGCATGCGGTGTCGTTGTGGCAGCTCGTGCCGCAGCTCGTGCCGCTGGCGCTGCCGGCGCGGGGGCAGTAGCCGGGGCTCTCTGCAGGGGGAGATTCCACGTGCGGCCACATGTCCGGAAGCGGGGATCACAACGAGGGCACCCGGCCCCGGCCCTCGCCCGCCTCCCGCCCAGACCCTGTAGTACCTGTGGTGGGGAGGAGGCAGGTCCGGACCGGGCCGCTCCGGCAGCACCTCTCGGTGCCAGGGCAGCTGTGGTCGGAGAGGCAGTACAGCCCGGGCGCGCGGGGCGCCCCGCGCCCCCCCGCCGGGCATTCGCCCGCCTTGCCGGGGGCAGGCAGGGCAGCGGGGGGCCGCCAAACCCGCGGGGCATGGCGCGGTGCTGCAGTGACCGGGGGGGCAGCGCCCCTGTGCCTGGTGCGGTGCTGCTGGGCCGGGGCGGGCGGCAGCTCCACGGACAGCGCCAGGAGCACCAGGAGAAGGCTGCACCCGCCTGCCATGGCGCTGCCGTTGGGGAGCTGAGCTGGGGCTGGGCCCAAGGACCGGGATTTAAACCCTGCTGGGGTGGGGTCCGGCTGCATCGAGCTGCTCCTTCCCACAGCAGCACCCTGTGGGCACCGTGGGAGCCCCAGGCACCAACAATCCAGCTCAGGGGAGGCTCCCAGGGCAGCGCTGGGCTCGCAGCCCACAGTGGTGCATCCTCCGCAGGGAGCCCTTTCCAGGTCACCAGTGACCCGTGAGCAGCTCCTGGGATGGAACACCTGGAGGCATGGGACACAGGGAGCGGTGTCCTGTCCCCAGTCCTGCCTGGGGAGCATTGCAGAGCAGAGAGCAGGTCTGCTCCCATGGGACACAGATGTGGCTGCACCTTAAAGGCCACACTCTGAGCTTGTCTGCACAGAAGCGGAGGCCATGGCAGAGGCTGGGGACCCCTGGAGATATGGTGCAACCAGTCAGTGATGGTGCTTGTCATGTGGAGCCCTTCCAGGCAGCACCAGCACCAGCAGTGGGCAGGATGCTGCGCATTCAGGAGCACAGCAGTACAGAGGGACAGCCAGGGGGGTGGCAGGGAGAGGCTGCTTTATTGGAAAGAATGCAGGGGACCCCAGGGAGGAGGATGAGGCTGAAGGCTCCAAGCCAGGGGGACGGTGCAGGGCCAGGGCCTGGGCATGCAGGACTCGTGTCGGGCAGCAGCTCCCCTGTGGCCGGGCTGGTGGGAGGCGGCTGTACCTGCAAAGGGAGCAGAGAGCTGTCAACGGGATGGGCCACAGAGGCTGCAGGGCCCCCGGGGGCTGGCGGGCACCTGACTGACCTCAGTGGAGGGGTGTCACGCAGGACACTTTGCCGCAGCCATTCCTGCAGCACTTCTGGTTCCCGGAGCAGTTGGAGTCCGACTTGCACTGGTTTGTGCAGACACCCAGCATGGGGATCCCGGGGCTGACGGGTGGGCACGTGCCGGGCTTCTCTGCAAAGGCAAAGGGACATGGCCTGAGCCCTGCCGGCACCAGCCCAAGGGGCAGGGCGGAATCTGCAGCCCCCGGAGCTGCAGGCATGGCCTAGCCCCTGTCTGCCACAGTGGAGGGACCCCCATCCTGGCCAGCAGACCCCCGGACCCCATGGTGCAGCCTGACCCCGTGGCAGCTGCGACAGTGCCTTGACCCCACTTTCCCCCATGGCTGCTGTGGCCAGCCCCGGCTGTGTGCTTGCGGTGTGTGGGCTCAGCCGGGGCCTCGTCGAGAGGCACAAGCTCCCCCCCAGCCTGTGCCCAGTGCGCAGCGTCCCTGCCATCCTGTCCAGCTGCCTGCCGCCAGCACTGTGCTCCCAGCTCTGCACCACACCGTCCTGCACTGCAGCACAGCTGGGCCAGCTCTGTTCTTGCAGGCGGCTGTGGAGGTACCAGAGCCTCAGGTTCACATCCGTCTGCCACTGAAGATCCCAACTCCTGCACCGTTCACCCGGGCTGCTCTCCAGCAGGACAGGCACAGAGAGTGAGCTCAGTTAGGTGGCCGTGGGGCCATGTCCATGCAGGGCCAGGGATGATGGCTGCGAGGCAGGACCATGCCCATGTCCTGGGCTGGCTGCTGCCCACCAGGCTGAGCGGGTAATGAGGGCTGCGAGGGGAATGGCTCAGACCCCTGCCCACTGCACCGATCCCATGTTGCTGGGAGGAGGAAGGGTGAGTGTGGCTGCTGGGAGCACACCCCAGCCCTGCCGGGGTCCCTGCTCAGTCCCCAATGATGTACATCAGCAGGCAATGTACAACGGGCGCCCAGGCCCCACACCCTGGAGCACCGGTGCCGCCGGCTGGGCTGGGCTGTGGGCTCGTGGCAGCAGCACCGGGAGCAGGAGGGAGTGTTACCGTCGGGCTTCTGGCAGGCCTTGCCGCAGGCCGCCGGGCAGCACTTGAGGGTGCTCTCGCAGTCGCCATCGGACTGGCACCCCACCGTGCAGTTCACTGCTTCTGTCGCCGGGTCTGGGCACACGCCGGCTTTTGCTGCAAGGCAAAGGTGGAGGCCATGGGTGGGTGCCGGGGAGGGAGATGCTGCCACCAGCGCCAGGGCTGGATCCAGGGATGCTGCTGAGCCCAACCGTGCTGGTCACCAGCTGGTTCTCGGCCCCGGCCCCCACCCCGGCAGGCCCTAGGGGTGGGAGTGATGCTGGCTGCTGGCCCTGGGCGTGCCAAGCTGTGCCGAGCCGTGCGCTCATACTCACTGGTGACATTCTGGGCGGATGCTGGCGGCAGCTCTGCCCAGAGAGCCAGGAGCCCTGCCAGGACGAGCACGCTGCGGGCCTTGGGCATGGTGCGGGACCGGCGCTGCGCCTCGGGCCGCCCGGCGGCCTTTAAGCTCCTGTGCAGGTGGGGCGGCGGGCGGGCGGGAGGGCTCGGCCTTCCGGGTGGCTCCCGGGGGCCGGGCAGGGCCAGGCTCCCCCTTCGCGCTTGCACAACCCGAGTATCAGGTGTCTGCCGCTGCTGGCGGCCGACCAGGGAGGGGGAGCCTGAAGGAGACCGGGCGGCCGCGCCGAAAACTGGCCGGGCAGGAAGAGCAGCCGCCAGCCCGGCCCCGTGCGCTGCACGCCCGAGCCCTCCGGACCCCGTGCCCAGCCAGGGGGGCACGGCGCTGTCGTGGCATTGTGCAGGGCTCGGTGATGGAGCCCAAGGGGATGCCGCTGGTACACCTGGCATGGGCGCACCCGGGTGGCGCATGATCTCTCCCCGCTCAGACTCATCCTGCCACTGCCACTGCAGCAGTCTTAAGCTTGAGTGGAGCTTCCAGCCTGAGTCACTGGTGCCCCAATGCTGGCACTGTGGATCGGCGGCTGCTGCCACTCGCCCAGCTCGTGCTCCAGTTGCTTGTCCTCCTCCAGCTTTCACTTCTCCACTGAAGGGCTCTCCAGGCTGCTGTGCCTCTGGCTGGCACCCACCCTGGCACTACCCCTGGTTGCCCCCGACAGCTCCTGCTGCCCGGCCGCAGCCTCCTCGCGCAGCCCCCGTCATCCTCCGCAGCCTCCAGCAGTGCTGGGGATGCGGCCTGGACCATCCGGCAGCACCGGTTGGGCGAGTGGCTGGCGGGGAGCAAGCAGCCGGCATGCTCTGGCTGCACGCCCGGTGCTCCGGACAGGGTGGTGCCGTAGGACCCAGAGCCCCTCGGCACGGCAGTGTCTGGGATACCCCTCCCGAGGCCTGTATGCGCCCTCCGGCACATGGGGATGCAGCATCGAGCCGGGGTTTGTTTGCTTCAGTGGCCAAGCAGCCTGGAGCAGCTGCTTTCCTGCCCTGCTCTCAGCAGTTCGCTGCCCTGCCAGTTTCCTGTCTCCTCCACCGGTGCTGTCAGTGGTGGCTTTAATTCCTCCTGATGCCCAGCACACTGCGCGGGAAGCCCAAGGACCCCCCTTGGCTCGCAGCTCTCAGTGTCATCTCAACACCTTTGGTTGTTTGGATGCCACTGCAATGAGGGTCCTCCTGCGTGGTGCCGGTGCTGTCCGGCTGGACCCCATGTGCTGGACCCCATTCCTGGGAATCAATCCTAGAGCATCCCAGCTCCCTGGGGCCCAACCTGGGTATGGTCACAGGCTGAGCCTGCACAGGGCAGAGAGTGAGACCTGCCCCGTCTCCAGTGATGTGCCCTTGTTGCTGGTAGAGGCACCAGGGGCAGACCCAGCTCCAGGCTGGAGCATCCTGCAGACCTGTGTGGCCAGGGGCATGTGGGGCCGGGACATGGTTCCTGCCCGAGTCACGAGCCAGTGTCCACTCTGCCGGGGTCCGTCTCCAGGTAATTTAACCCCACAGTCAACAATGCGGCAGTAAATCAGTAACTGTTTGCCTTTGCCTGCGGTCCCCTCCCTGCCACCAGTGTTTGTGCAGGAACAGCAGCTGGTGTGGATGGGCCAGTGCCTGCACCAACACCGCTCCGCGCTACACCAACACCGGCAGCAGGATCCGACCAGTGGGGATGGGAAGGGCTAGGTGCTGAGAGAGCAATGGAGCTGCTGGGGCTGGTGCCAGGACCCAGGCACGCTTGGGCTGGTGGGATGCTCCCACTGTGCCCATGAGACTGGGTCCCACTGGGGACAACGCGTGGGGGAACTGGGCTGGGCTGGTGTTTCTATCTCGGGGCTGACGCTGGGACTCCATGAATAAAGGGTGTTGCAGCCCAGTGGCCCCCAGGCCAGGGCTGGGACATGGTGCTCCTGTGGCAGGGGTGGGATGTGAGTGGTAACATGGCTGCTGCAAGCATGAACCTTGGCTATGGCCTCCATCATCCAGGCTGGACATGAGGGACCTGTGTCATCCCTGCTGGATCTATGCAGGGACAGAGCCCACCCTGATCCTGGAGCAGCAGCACTGCTGCCATTCCAGTGCTGCCAACCCCATGGTGCCATCCCTGCTGCCAGGGCAGGGGATGCCCCACGTCCCACTGCAACTGAGCTGCTGCTCCCGTGCCAGAGGCACTTCCCTTTGAGGACCATTGCCCTGGTCTGACAGTGTGATTGCTCTGCCCAGCATGTGGCATAGCCTTGGTGCTGGTGGTGAGCAGCCAGCACAGGGATGCTATGAGGATGGATGCCAGCAGCTCGGCTGCGCTGGAGCAGCCGGATGGGAGCAGGTGGGAGCCCAGGAACAGGCAGGTGGCAGGAGATGAGGGGGAACCACAGGGAAGGCGAGGGCCGTGGGGAGCAGTGTGGGTGTTGGCGGGTTTGTCCAAGGTTGTACCTTGGCCCCAGTGTGGCTGGTGGCTGCTGAGTGGCCGATCCGGCTGGAGCTGCCCCCAGCCAGGCGGAGCTGTTGGAGAGTCGGCATCACTTTCCGGAAGATAGAAATGCTTTGGCTCCTGTCCCCAGTGCGTGGCATTCAGGATGCTGCCGTCCCCACCCTGGCTTTTCCAGGCACTTCCTTGACAGAGGCTGAGGATGGCTGTAGGGAGCGCGAGGGTCCACCAACACGGCGTCCCCATCCCAATTCCTGTCCCAGGGAAGATCCTGCCTGGGGACGTGGGATCAGCAGCCCTGAGCCCAAACCCAGAGGCTCTTCCCTGCAACATCCCTGGGTGGCAGCATCCGGCACCGCTGAGCCTGGTCATGCGGGTTGCACCTAAGCCCTGCGGGTGACTGCGGCTCCTTCGTGGCAGCAGGGAAGGTGCTGGAGTCACGTCTCCCTGGGAGGGAGCATGGTCAATGATTAAAAGGGCCAGGCAAGGTGCCCCCGGCTGGCTAACCAGCCTCCCGCAGTGGAACAGAGCGGGGAAAGCTGGGAACAGTGGTAGGGAAGGACACCCCTTCCTCTGGGAGACATCGGGCCCAGGCAGTCACAGCTCGGGGTCCCCACTCTGGATGCATGGGCTAATGCATGGACATTACCTGACCCTGCCCGGTCCCAGTGACCCCTGCTGGGGCTCAGATGAGCACCCACTGGCAGGGGAATGCTGGTGCATGCTGAAGGCTGGGGGTCCCACCATGCTGCTGCTGCCACACCCCCTCCTGCCTGCACTGCCCGCACCGTGCAGACAACGCCGGCCCCTGTTCGTGCTGCAGAGCCAGAGCCTTGGTGGGTTGTGGGGTGCCCAGAGCTGGGGAAGCGCCTGCCTCTGTGCTGGTGTGATCGCTCTGACTTGCTCATCCCATGCAGGACCCCAGCCTGGGTCAGCCCCACAGCTGCCCAGTGCCCCCTGAGCACTCACCAGTGTTGGCAGGAGCCGCAGCATCCAGCTGCATGTGGGTGCACAAGGCGAGGATGCCCAGGAGCAGAACGATGGCAGTCTTCATGGTGCTTCCTGCAGGTGCTGATGGGCAGCGCGGGTCGCCGGGGGTTTATATCTGCGTGGGGCTGGGGAGGGGCCGCGCACACATAAACCTTCATGTGCTGAAACTCGGCTGCAGCTCAGTTGTGCCCGAGGCAGCGACAGCCCCATGACATGTTAGTGCCTGAGAATCATTTACCACAGCCGGGTAAGTGCCAGGCTGCAGCTGCGCTGGGGATTGCAGCACCCTGCAGCACCCCACAGCACCCAGAAACACCCTGCTCAGGGCACAGGGAGATGCAGCCATGGGCTGGGGCTTCCCCCATGGCCATGGGGAGCCTGGAGGAAGGGGTTGAAGCTCTGGGGCTTGGGAAAGAGGGGACAGAGGGAGGGCTGGTACATTCAGAGTGGCCCAGAGAGTGCAGTTGGGACTTTTCCTGTGACTGCAGGAGCTGGGGGTGCTGGGGAGGACCCATAGGTAGGGGTCAGAGGGTGGTCGGTCCCCTCATCAAGCTGTGGGACTGCACACCACCAATGTCAAGTGCTGCTCATGTGTCACAAGTGATTAGATGAGTTCATGGGACAGGAACTGAGCAGGAGAATGGTTCCATGTGGCAGTGGCTGTTCTGGCAGCACAGCACAGGGTATTCTGGGACAGAGCAGCTCAGGGTCTGTCCCCTGCCATACCCACATATAGACCTGGCGCCTGCCTCCCCCGTCCCACCTCGGTGGCTGCATCTCACGGAGCTGCAGGTGAAGCCGATGTCCTGCGGGCGAGCGTGGCCTCGGGGGAGTGCAGCCTGTGCGACGTGCCAGGCCGGGCGCACCCACAGCCCGCTCCGTGCTCCGAGCACCATTCCAATGTGGGGACAGGCGGGGGGCTGCTGCCGTCATGTCCTGGCAGACGGGTGCTCTGGCGGGGTCAGCACCGGGGCTGCCTTTCACCTCCCCGTGTGCGGATCTGTGGAGAAGCCCAAGGTTAACACTGCAGGGAGGACACGGAGAGCCCGGTGCAGTGAACGGTGGCAGTGCTGAGGGTGACGTCTGCTCTGTGCCCTCAGGGACCCTGCGGTGCTGCCACTGCTGTGCCCTGACCCCACCAAATGGGTTTGCACCTCTCACCGTGCCCCACCGAGTCGCTAAGGTCGGGCAGAGGCAGAGGGGGACGCCGAGGACGGTCCCTGCCCCGGGGCTGTCACAAGGCCAGCCCGGCTGGAAGGAGCTGTCTTTGTGCCGAGGCCAACGTGAGCTCTGCGGTCTCGTTCAGGGTTTTACAGCTCAACGATCGCATTTCCCCACTTGGGGAAATTCCTGTTTGCGTCATCCCTGCTCCCAGTGGCCAAATGCACTTCTTGTTACTGAAACTGTTTGAAACAAAGGGACCATTGGCCAGAGAACCGCGGCTGTGGAAGCAGTCCCATCCCTGTTTATGTGCGTGGGGTCTCTCTAAGCGATGCCTTTGCCCTGACGTGGCAGGTGCCGCGGTGCTGATGTTGGGAGTCACCAGTGTCCCTTGAGCAGTGCCCGGTCCTTTGGCTGGTGCTGGTGGCTCCTGGCTCGGGGGGGCTTCAGCCTCCCCCCGGCTGCGTGCGCCCATCCCGTGCCATTAACCGCATTCGTGTCCTTCCCTGTGTCCCGGGTCTGGGGGACTGTGCCCCCCACCTGCAGCCCCACTCGCCCGCTGCCCCCTCCCTGCCTGCAACCCCCCTCTTTCCCCGTCCTGCCGCGCAGCTCCGCGGTCCCTGTCCCAGCGCAGCATCCCGGGCTCCGGCCGGCAGAGGAGGCTGTTGCTCCGTCAGAGCGCGCTGGGGCTCCCGGCCGGTGTTTAAGCGGCCGCGGAGCCGGGGCTGCTCCCTCGGGCCGGTTCGGAGGTGGACGGAGCAGAGGCTTCACCAGGTCCGAGCGCGGCGCTGCCCTCCTTGTATCGGGTGAGGAATCACGGAGAGGCCGCGGGAGAGCCCCAGTTCGGGGCATGGCTCGGGGAAGTCCCGAGGAGATGGTGCCGAACCGGTGGGTGATGCCTCCTCCCGCAGCAGCGCGGTGCTCCTGGGCAGGGCAGAGGGCTGGGGCCGGGGGGCCCCAGGTGGTGTTCGCTCAGGTTCTAACCCATCATTCTGGTCAGAGAGTTTATTCCCCAGATTTCGGTGGCAAGGCGGAGCAGGGCTCAGTGTCAAAGCCGCGATACCCTCCCCATGGGTCCCTGGCAGCTCTGCAGGCACAGATAGCGAGGAAGTAGGAGCAGGGGAGATAAAAAACCTCCTGAAAGTGCCATCGATTATTCAGCTCCTTCCTCACCTGCTCTGCTCGGCCCCGAGCGGGCGCCGCGGCAGCTGCCGAGATGAGAGCCCCTGTTTGGGGAGGGATGGGGCCAGCACCTCATCCCCAGCACCCTGATCCCAGTCCCCAGCATCATGACTCCTGTCCCCAGCCCCTGTTGTGCCGTGTCCCACAGTCCAGCTCTTGGGGTTAATGGCACCTGAATGATGCCATGGAGGCTGCTGCTCCATAACAGCTCTACTAGCTCTGATCCATAACCACCGGCTGTGGTGGTGCCAGGACGCTGGTGTGGGGAGGCTGGGGCTGAGTGGTGCTGGCTGTTCGAGGCCTGGTGGCAGCCCCATGCCACGCGTGGTGTGCTGGCTGGCGGCACAGAAAAGCGGTCTCCCAAAATGGGGTTTTTATTACAGCCATACATCACCACGGTGCCTGATGCAGGCAGACGGCAGTGATTTTTCGTCGTGGTTTACAGACAAATGAGGTGAAGGAAAATTGATGTGAACTTTGCTATAGCGAGAGGTCGGGCGCGGGCAGGGAGCTGGTTATGGATGAGCCGGGGACTGCCTGGTCCCGGCCCTTCTCCGGGCTGGAAGCCTGGGAGCATTTGCAGCGGCAGGGCCGGGAGCATCATGTCCACTGTGGGGACTGTGCTGCAGTTCCAGCGGCTGCAGGAGGGGGAGCTCCGGCTTTCCCAGCCCCCATTGCCCGCAACACGTTCTGAGCAGGCGGCTGGGCCCGTCCCTGGCTGTGGGGATGCTCGGACGGATGTTAAGGGGGAGCATGTGGGCAGGGTGATTAATTCCAGCCGGGATTCATTAGCGCTGCAGACGCGGTTTGGACGTGCAGCGTCGGGTGAGCTGCTGTCAGTGCCTTCTGGCGACATCTCAACTGCTTTTACCACAATTAAAGCTGCCTTCAAATGCCACAGTCCTGCCCAGTATAAGATAACAGTTAATACCCTCCAATAGTGCCTATCAGCTTCTCCATAAGGTCCATAAATATTAATACAATTCTAATTAGTTCCTTTAAATACATTACCTAAGTGAAGCGTTTCCTGGGCAATAAATCAGTGGCGGTTCAGCGCCATTAAGCGGATCATGTGCTCTCCCCGCCTGTCCCATGGCCAGTCCTGCTTGCCAGGGGATGGGTCCCACAGCAGCCTGTGCCGTGCCATGTGAGGGCTGGTGGTGCTCCTGCCTTGGGAGTTTCCAGCTGTGGGATGGGAAAGGGGGTGGGTTTTGGGGCTGGAACAGCCATGAGCTGGTGTATGCTGTGATGCCTTCCTGCTGTGCTCGAGGGCTCTCCCAGCTCATGTCATGACAATGCAGCTCTGCGTGGGGAGGATGCATCGTGCAGTTGCTGCACTGGAAAAGAGCAAATACCAAACTCATTTGCCTGAGGAGAAATTAATACAGTGTGAAACACGTAGTGGGTGATTTAAGAAGTGAATTTAAAATCTCAACACAAATAGATTTTTTTTATAAGGTCAGAGGAAAGATTAAACTCTCCAGACAAGCACAGCACTTGCCATTTCCAGCTTCGTTTGCACCATAAATATTTGGGGCTGGTGCCATGTCTGTGCACTGCCCACGTGGGTCAGATCCTGCTCACTGTTGCAAGGTGATCTCAGATCCAGGCGTGGTGCTGGGTGAGCAGCAATGTCCTGGCATGTTGCCATTTCCGGCTCCTCTTCCTACTGCCCAGCAGGGACCAGGATTGATGGTAAGAGATTTGAAAGGCTCCAAATGTGGAGGTTGTATCACGGAGCCACCCCATCCATCATGAGACGTCCATTATTAAGTAACACCCTGCATGCTGGGCTGATTTCACACCTTATCTGAACCCAGCAGCTGTGCCCTAAATCCTGAGCGCTGTGACTGTCTGGAGGAATTCGGCTGCCTATGCTTAAAATTAGCGTTAGCATTTATCATTTCCCCACACCAAATAGCTTTTGTGTCGGCACTTGGCAGTACTCATCTGTCACAAAGACTCTGGCTGCCCAGGTCTGTGCCCTCTCTGTCACTGTTGCAGGACCCCTTGATGGCAAAACATCACCCAAAGAACAAGTGAAGCCGTTTGGCCTCTCCTTTCTGCTTGGGCTGGTGGCACCACTGCTGGTGAGCACCTCCTTGGTCCCCTTTGGCATGGCAGGCACCAGCTCTGCTCCTGGCCTGGCTGTCCACATCCCTCCATCCCCAGTGCAGCCAGGCACAGCGTGCAGACCCTGTCTGGGCACGTGGTTTGCGGTGCCACAGTACTGGGCCCCTCCTGGCTGCTGCTGCCTGCAGCTGTCCCTGGCGAGGAGCTCCTGCCAGGCAGGCGATGCTGGAGCTGTCGGTGTGATGAAAAGCCTCCTGCAGCAATGCAGATAACATACAAGCACAGGTCAGGCGAGGCCCCTGTAGCCCATCCATCAGGCGCAGCAGCTACAGGCGCTCCCTGTGCCACCATCTGATGCACGTTATCCGGCACAAATGTGTTTCTTCCCCCAAGGTTAAACGGATGAGTGAGGTTCACGCACTGACAGCTCCGCCTGCCCTGGTGCGAGCGATAAACGAGCTGCAACAACCAGAGTGAGAGAAAAAGGGTTTGTTTTCTGTCAAATTCTCCTTTTGATGGTGCTGGCACGAGGACAGTGGCAGCACAGGGACAGAAGGTGGGGATCAGCTCCTGGTGTGGCTGCGGGGCAGCTGGTGATGGGTGTTGTCACAGCCATGGTGGCTGTCACCGTATCACCAGTGGTGATGGATGGGTGGGAGTAAGGACTTGCCGTGGCTCTGGAGCATGTGCTCAGTGCGGCCCCAGCACGGTGCTGAGCTGTGCCCACTGCCAAGCTGTGCCCACTGTGTCTCTGGCTCTGCCTGCTCCAAGTGCTTCTGCTGCTGGGGCTGAGCACGGTGCCACGGTGCAGGCCAGGCCGGCGTCCTGCCGCGCTGCTGCTGCCCTCGCTCAATGTCACACTTGGAGCCTGTCAATGTGAAGAAAGGTTTGCAGGCGATAAGCGATCACGCTGTCAGCCCTGGGCGCTGATTTACCGCGGCGGCGCTAACGGAGCGCGGATTTTTCTTAATCTAAATTGAAAACTACTCAAGTAGAAAAATAATTTTATTGCTTCATGTTGAAGGGGTGGGGGGAGAGGAAGGGGAAGAACTGCACAGGGCGGGGGCCTGGGGCTGCCCATGCCCCCACGTCTCTGCTCCCAGTCCGGGCCAGCACCCCCAGCCCATCAATCTGGATCTGCAGCATGAAATACGTGGAGGGGCTGGGAGTGGGAATGGGAATGGGCTGTGCCAGTGTGAGGGTTCTGAAGCATGGTCATTTCAGCATGGGGGTCCCCATGTTGAGTCCCAGCATTCAGGAGGTCAGGATTCAGGTCCACAGGAGTCATTTTCCATTAGCCAGGAGGTGGGACAGGGGTGGAGGGGGCACAGCATGGTCCCAGCCCCACTCGAGGCTATGCCACAGGCCCCTGGTGCTGGCACAGGCGGGGATGTGCTGCCTTGCAAAGAGATGGGTAATTTGGAGTGCGAGCAAATTCTGGGAGCATTTGCTGAGCTGGGTAATAACGCGCCCAGTGAGCTGCAGCCTGAGCATGCCGCCAAATTAAAGGGATTTTTTTCCCCTTTAATTTAAAAGTCACCGTTGGGAAATCTCCGTTGGCCACGGCACTGATTTCCCCCCGGCCGCCTTCCTGCAGAAACCTTTAATTTTGATTGTCACACTTTGTGGAGTTTAACTCGGGGAAGCAGAGCCATAAATAAGGTGCTGCTCTGGCTCCAAGGCTCCAGCTGTGCCGGGATGGTGACAGCACCAGTACAGCAGGATGGCAGGATGGGCATGGGCATCCCACCAGGACCATGGCAGGGGTTGCACTGGACCGCTTTGGCCTTGGAAGGCAGCACCAGGGAGGGTGTCAAAGGCTGCAGGTTTGGCTCTGGGCTCTGCTCTGTCACTGGGGTGCTGTGGGGCCAGAGGAGGTGCCGTGGGCAGCCTGGGGCTGGGGTTCCAGTGTCTCTGGTTCCTGCAGCTTGGTGGAACCAGCGTGTGACCCGTCCTCTCCCTGCTGGGGGTTTGGGAGGGAACTGCCTGGCAGCCTGACTTGGCGCAGAGCTGGTGTGAGCTCTGGGAAGGTTCCAGCCCGTTTGCATTTCACCCTTCAGTAATTTCACATTTACAGGTGCAATTAAGAGGCCAGCCTGGCATCATGAAGCCATCATTGTGGAGAGACCTGAATCCTGACCGGCTCCCGGGTGTGTTCCCATCCCTGGCCATCCGCCTGTCCGTGGTCACACCGTGGTAATGCTGCAGTAACGGGCCTTGACTACATTAGATGTGGGTTGTTTAACTTCAACGCTGCCTGAGCCCTTCAGGTGGTGGCACAGGGCACAAGCAGGGGGGAGTGGTGTTGAATGGTGGCCACAGCACAACCAGGGCTGGGCTGGATCCGTGTTCATCACCCCAGCAACCCTGTGTTTTACAGGCAACCCACCGATGTGGCAGTGCTGGCTGGATCATGATGCCCAGGACAGCACCAGCAGCACATCCCTCCTGCCCCCTTCTCCCGCTGCAGTGGGATGTGGCTGGGAGAAGCCGTCTTTCCCTTTAAGCTTCCTCCCAGTTTAACTGGATAGCTTCGAGCCCCAGCTCATGATTTCGGCAGCAATTTGGTCTGAGATTTCTTCCTTTGCCTCCATTATCCACTCTGATTAACTGAGCTGCCCCTGTCAGCGCTGCTCGGTGGCGCGGGGAGCGCCGGCGAGAACCTGTTAAAATGCATGAGCCTCTCCTGGGCAGCGATGCCCAACTGCAGGGACGGGGCTGCGGCTGCAGCGGGGCCCTGTCCAGGGCTGGTGGCAGTGCTGGGGTCCCACGGGGTGTAGGGCTGCAGGCAGGGCCCCACCATTCCTCGTACTGCGGCTTTTCCACTCTGCAAATGCTCATTTCACATTCCAGCTCCAACTTGTTCCCTTTTTTCCATTTTAATAACACCGAAAGCATCCGGAAGCACTGCAGCACCCGCGGAAGAGCGAGAGCTGACATAATTAAAAAGTGGCTTCAATCAGGCTGTTTTCCTAATGGTTTGTCCTATCAGCCCACACGGCCCTGCACCCCTGTGCTCCCAACCCCCTGAGGCATCATTTACATTCCTTAATAACCCCTCATCACTATTCATGACGTGGGGAGGGCAATAACGGCTGAGTGCACAGCACTAATTCAATTTCTGCGAGGCTCAGTGTGTTTAGTTAATCACCGCGGGACCCGGGTTACTCACTACAATTATTTATTCAGAATTAGATCTCAAAGCATCTGGATTGAAACCTGAACTCGGGATAAAATGAAGCCGGGATTCGGCTGCCCCCGCTGCTGGCCCCCGCCGCGCTCAGCCGCTGCTCCCGCACCGGCGCTCAATGCCGCGCTCGGGGCAGCCTTTGCGGGTCACTTCTGGGTTCTGGCGGCAGAGAGGGGCTCTAGACCAGGCGTACGTGGGCTGGGGCCCTGCCTGCAGCAGCAGCACGGCCTGGGGGGCTCCCACATGCTCCGGCTTCGCCCCCAGCTGTGTCGGGGGCTCGGGGCATCCCCACTGCATGGTGCAGGGGACGGGAGGTGCTGTCCCCGCTGTCTGGTTCCCATTCCTGGCTTTCAGTGCCGGCGCTTTCACAGCTCCCAGCAGCTGGGTTTGCAGCCCTCAGGATGAGAAACGGTACCTGAGCTGCTGCGCCTTCCCTGCGAGGCTGCAGGCTCCTGGCAATCACGTTGTATTTAGGGCAGTTAATGCAGCAGCTTCTCAAATTCCTGACTTTATTTCTCTGCCCAGGCCTCCTGGGGAAGCGAATCGACCACGTTCTATCCCTTTGTCTAACGAGGAGAAGCTGCAGGCGGGAGGTGCCGTTCTGAGTGAAGAGTATTCATAGATCATAGAATCATGGAATGGTTTGGGTTGAAGGGGCCTTAAAGCTCCTCCAGCTCCAACCCCTGCCATGGGCAGGGACACCTTCCACTGGAGCCGCTTGCTCCAAGCCCCCATGTCCAACCTGGCCGTGAGCACCCCTGATGCCTGCCTCCACCCGGGGTCTCCTGCTGCACTTTGCAGGTTTTACAGCCATGGGGGTATTTGTTGCCGTGGGACTGCGGCCGTGTCCCGGATGGAATGATCCCAATTCTCCACACGGCAGAGCCAGAGGATGCGGTGATGATCCCTTTATCCCATCTTCCACACACAGATCTGTCGTGTTAATTCTGGCATGACGGATGCCGCTGCTCTGTAACGGAGCCACGGCACGCGGGGGGCACCGCTCCAAACGTTATCTATTGGTTTAATTTGGCGAGTGCTCAGCGCGGGCTTCTGCCGGGATGTGCGCAGGAGCTGCAGGCGGTGCTGTGCGGAAACATCGCAGCTCAGAGCGGGTTTCTAACGCTAAGTCACAATAAATCCGGTCAGACTCGGGCCAAGTCGATTCTCTTTAATTGCTCCCATTAGTTAAGCTGCGAACGCTAAGCAATGGTTGAACGTTCGAACGGTTCGAGTGCAACCGCTGACGCTGGAGTCCGGCGGTGCGCACGGGGGTTGGTGGCGCGGGGCTCAGCGGAAGGATACAGGACCACAGGGGTTGGGGCCGGCACCGCGGCACGCGGGGGCCGCCGGGACCTTTGCCCTCGGCAGGCTATAAGTAACCCGGGCTGCTTTGCGGCGGTGTGGTGCTTTTTGCCTCTCGCTTTCCGGCAGAGTGGCGCGCTCCCAGCTCTCCCTTGCTGCTTGCCTTACGGCGCGGTGTCGCGCGGCCCCGGTTGTTGGCGACAGTTCCGCGGTGGCGGGGCCCGGCCGGTGCCATGGACGTGGGGGAGCTGCTCAGCTACCAGGTGAGCGGTGCCCACCAGGCCCGGGGGAGCGGCCCCGGCTCTTCCTGCCGCCCCGCTGGGGAGGGACGGGGCGGCCCCGGCCGGGAGCGCGGTGCCTGGCCATTGGTGCTGGTAGCGCGGAAGGGCCGTGTCGCCGCAGCTCCAGACGGGCCGCCGTGAGGACCGTGCCCGGCCGCGCTCGCAGGACCCCGGTACAGTGCTGCTGAGGCCTGTCCCTCCCTGGGACACGAGGAGCCCTGGTTGGGGCCGGTTACCGGCGCTCCTGAGGGCCGCGGCCGTGCCGCTGATGGGTTCTCCTGGGCAGACGCGGTTCGGTGCCGCTGCCGGGCCCTGTCCTGAGTAAAACTAGCGCTGGTTTCTGCCCTGTGCTCTCGCTCTTCTTTCCCCTTTTTCAGGACAAACCCCATGCGATTCCTTTTATCCTGTGAGTGTTCTGCTCCCGGTGTGTGGCTGCTCCTGGCTCAGAGCTCGGTTATAACGTGGATGGTGCTTTCACTGCCAGGGGTGGGTTTGCGTCCCCGTGTGGCTCGGGGCCGGCGCTGCCGTTCTATGTGTGGCAGCTTTGGCTGGTACCTCAGTGCCCGGCGTTATCCCAGCACAGGAGCGGTGTGACTCGATCCATGTCTAAATTCCAGACACAGGATTCCTTATGGAATCCCTTCCCATGTGCTCCCGGTGTGTGGTGTTCTGTGGGGAGACCGTGTATGTTCAGAGGTGGAAGGAGCATCCTGCTTCAGAGCACGTGTCTGTGTGTCCAGAGGGTGTCCCTAGGAGGTGCACAAGGAAGGAGGGGATGTTGGATGTTACCTTTGAGTCTGGGGAATTTCTCACCATTTCTGAGTTTAGACCTCCCCAGTCGGGTTAGGATTGGGGTGAATACAGGTGAGGGGAGAGAGGAGCAGGAGGTGGATAAACAGCTCTGCTGGTTCTGAGAAATGGGATTCCCTTCTGCTAGGGCTGAAAGATGGAAATGGGAATTGGAAGGAGCAGATTTTGCTGCCTCCAGCCCATCAGGTGTCTGCCATGGCTCTGAGTCAGGCAGAGCAGGGGCTTTTCTGTGGTGGTCTTGGAAATGCACACTGTTGTCCACCAGGAGAATCAGAGACAGAGTAGTTCTGTAGTGCCTGTGCCACAGAAAGGAGTACAACCTGTGTGTGGTGGAGAAATGAAGGGAGCTCCATGTTGTTCCCAGCTGATGGGCTGCTGCTTCTGTGAGGAGGAGGAGGGCTGCTGTCTGGTGCCATGAGGCTGCCTTGGGCACAGCTGGCTCTTTTCCTGCCCTGGGCTGGTTCAGGATCTCCTTTACCATTGCTGCAAGGATGGCACTGGGTGTTGGGGGCGGGTGTTGTGCTCCTCAGCTCTCTGATTTTAATCTCTTGCTGCAGATGAATCTGCCTCCTCAGCTTCCCTCAGCACAGCCCACAATAATTACTTTTCTCTTGCAGTGTTTTGAATTTCTCTCCTCTAAATGCCTGATCTGTGCCCTTGCTTAATCAAGATGATGTTCTTCCTCGCTGCCAAGCCTGGCGTGGAAGATTTCGGGCACTGTGCCACTGACTCAGCACCACGTGTGGGGAAAAGGAACCTCTTGCAATAAAAAATACAATTAAACAGCACCTGGCAGTTTATACAAGCTCAGAAATCCATAAACTTTATGTTTTGCTGCAAAACAGTTGCAGATGGTCTGAGCTGATGGTTAAATATCGCTGCTGTTCTGCCCAGCTCCTGTGTCTGGTCTCACATTCCGGGGGGGGTAATGGAGGGGACAGAGCCAACCCTGGCTCTTCCCAGAGATCCCTTCCAGTTGGGAGTAATAAGGGAGACTGCTTTAACTGCCATTCAGTGCAGCTCTCGCTGCTGTGAGTGATCATTACAAATTGCTCATTTTTTAATGCACTATTAGCAAACTCAGATAACAGAAGCAGCAGCAGATAAGGGGTGAGGTCTGACTGGGGCCGGGCCATCTGCTCACTGTGGGAATGGGCTGAGTGTGGTTTGTAGTGGGATGAGTCCCTATGGATCAGAAAGGCACAATGATTGCTGCTGCTGTAGCTCATTCCCTGTAAATCTGCACTGGAATGGGTGCCCTGGTGCAGGGGCCGCTCAGCTGTGGGATTTTGACTCTCCAGCCTTCTTGTCCCAGTGCCTCTCATCCTGTTTGTGGGTTCAAACATGGAGCTGTCACTGGCCCCGTGTGGCGGAGCCTGCGTGTACTTACTGGTGCGCTGGTACCCAGCCTGGTGCACTGCTGGCTGCAGCTGAGCTTTTAGTTTACTTTTTGCTGTGTTATCCCTGGCCGTCAAACCAGGGCAGGGAAGGTCCCTGCCCCGCAGGGTCCCAATGGCTGTGTTCCTCAGGATCAGTCTGGAGAGGATGTGGGTTCTTTCTCTCTGACAGTAATAATCCATATCCACGGGAGTACAGGGCATGACTTGCATTTTGGTTGCCTCAGCTTGTGTGAGTTTGAGCTTTTGGGGCTTGATGAGATTTCTGGATTTTCCTGGTACCAGTTCCCCATTTTTAACACTCGGATCCTGCAGCATCCGGAAGTGTGGTGTTTCAGGAACAAAACCAATCAAAGTACGATTGATCAAAGCTTGGTTCATCACAAATGCTGGACACAAAATGAAGAAGTTAGTGAAGATGCCTCTGGAGACCGGGGCTTGCTCTCGGGGGTCCTGCCCTGGTAGCTCCTGCGGTGCTTGCTGCTATGGCGGCTCAGGGCGTGCTGCGGCCGCTGCAGGAGCTGCATCACTTAGGAAGATTGATTTCGGGTTTCATTCACAATTTCTGAGCTCACAGTAACGAGGTTATGTACAAAGCAGATGTCTCAGTAATGTGAAACTCCATTACTGAGGCTCCTCTAAACCTGTGTGGTGCTCAGAGAAGGCTGAAAGCAACTGGGGGCCTAAACAACGTTCTTGGATCTGATGGGGCCCTTGATCCTGGTATTAATGTGCTGTCAGTGCTCTGAGGGAGATGGGGGCCCTGGGCAGAGCCTGTTCTGTGTTTGGGGTATGGTTGCTCTCACATCCGCTGGGTGCTTGTGTTCCAGGGGCTGTGAGCAATGGGTGCTTCCAGGGCAGGTCTGTGCTCACCTAGGGTCTGTCCTTACCGCAAAGCACTTATGGCTGGGTCTGGGAGAGAAACAAAGATAATTCCCTTCACCAGTCATGAGGAGCTTCTGTTTACTTGTATTTTATAAATGTCAGCTTCTTAAAGCCCTTTTGTATTTTTCTGCTTTTTGTGTGGCAATATCAGTGTTAGATTTAAATGAAAATGTCTTTGGAATAAATTACTGTGAATGCTCTGCAGTCAGCGGAACGGAATTAAGCTTAACTAACAAAACAATTCCACACTGCTCTTCTTGTGCCTTTACTAATGAATCCCAGCTCCTCGCCAAATGCATCTTAGCACAGCTGATTATAAACCCCACGTTTTATTTAGCAAACAATGAATTTTCCCTTCCCTACCAGAAAGCAAAACTTGTTTTGATGTGCATAAAGCTGTGACACTGTTTAAATGTATGTGTTAGAGCACAATATATGTGTTTGCACAATATCACTGTGAGGATGGTGGGACACTGGCACAGGGTGCCCAGAGAAGCTGTGGCTGCCCCATCCCTGGCAGTGTTCAAGACCAGGGTGGATGGGGCTTGGAGCAAGCTGCTCTAGTGGAAGGTGTCCCTGCCTGTGGCAGGGTTTGGAACTGGATGAGCTTTAAGCTCCCTTCCAACCCAAACCATTCCATGATTCTGTGGTTCTATGGACATACACCAGTGTCAGCACAGCAATGGATGTGCTTAATTCTTGTTGGTTGGTGACAGTCCTTGAGCAAATGCAAACCTCAGGAGAGTCAATGGGCAGAGGCTGATGCTCACCTTGAGCCATGGGAGCTGGGCAGGTGCTGAGTGCCTCCCTCCAGCCTCTGTTCCTTGGTTTCATTAGTGCTGGAGAACAGCAATATTCTGAGTGAGATTTTTGCGTAACATCAATAACAGAAGGAAAAACCTTAATGCCCACTTAATGTGTTTGCTGGGAATTCAATTACTGCCTATTGCTGCTCTGTTGCAGCATTAATAATTGCACACAGGGCAGCTCTATAATTTATCATAATGATTCCTGGGATGTGTGACAGAAGATTCCTCCTCCCAACAATGCACAAATACAGAAAGGATAAAGCAGTTGAGAGTGGGGCAGGGTATAAATGCTGCTGCTGAGGGTGTGCTCAGAGGAAAGGGCTTGGTGTCATGGAGTTTTAACTTAGATTTGTTGGGGTGATGCAGCCCCTGCCCATGGTCCCCCCCTGCATCTGACACCCCCCTGGTCCCTCATTACAGCCACGTTTCACTGAGGGGGGTTTGTTCCTCTTTTAATGCTTAGGAATGAGTGCGGAATGAGATTCTGACCCCCTGACTCAGAGCAGCCAGGGCAAATCTTGTGGGGCCTTTTGCTAGAGAATTCAGGATTCCCTATTTCTGTCGCTGTGTGTAATGCTGATCTGTCACGGGTGGATCGGGATGAACGGGCTGTTACTGAGTGAGGGGAAGGACAGGGACCTTTGTGTCTCTAAGGGCACTGAGTAGGGAACATGTATTTACCACAGGTTTTTCCTTAGACAGTTCCTTTAGAAGAGCACCTTTTCTCTTTTTCCTTATTGGGTTGCTCATTGCTTGGGGAGGGTTTGAACTCCTGGTTGTTGACAATGACACATTTGTTTCTAAATGGAGCTGTGTGAAATTAGACTTTAATGTACCTAGAAGAGAAGGAATAGGAATTTGCTTTAAAAAAAGCCCCAACAACCACCCCCCCTCCCCCAACCCCTTCTGGCAAATGAATTTTCATTTCAAAGAATCTCTGAGTATGCTTCTGCTTCACAGCTATTGCATTATGAGCTGAGTAACTGCTTTAAAAGTGCATGGGAGCACTTTAGAAGAGTTTAAAGTCCGGAATGTTCTGTCCCTAATGGAAGTGGAAATGGCAGAGAGGATGTAGGGAGGAAGGAGACGGATAATGGGTTTGAAGAGGTCTAGCTGGGGGCCAGCACCGAGAGCTTCCATTTGTGCTAATCAGGAGCAGAAACTTGATTCTGCCTCTCCTTGAAGTGGTGATAACTTGGTAACCCTGAAAACAGCCAGCTGGTGGCCAGGCTGGTCCAGCTGGCTTCTGGGTGTAATGGGCACTTTGGGGGCCTTCTGGCTGCCATGGGCACTTCGGTGCTGTTTGGGTGGCGTCTTTTGTTGGGTTGGGTTTTGGGTTTTGTTTTACGTCTCTCCCAGAGCAGGGTTTTCCTGGGAGCAGAGCTTTCCTTTGCTGGCTTTTCCTTTATTTTACCATGGAGGTAAATAGCTGCTCGATGCTCCCTGGGCTGTGCAGAGGAGCAGCTGGATCTGGCCTGTGGCGTGCACATCGGGATTGCAGCAGGAATGCCTTATGAGCAGTGATGGGAAGTCAAAGTATTTTTTCTGTGGTCATTGTTCTTAACACACAGGCTGCTTTCAAATGGTAAAGAATTAAGCCTTGTTTTCTTGTAGGTGTAGAGCATGGGCTGCTCTGTTCCAGCCTGATTGTCCTTCAGAAAAATGGGAGGCACCAAGTTTAATATCCTTGTAGTGCTTGAGGGGAGAGTTTCTTCTTCTATTGCAAATGCTGCCATCCGTTTTTGCCTAAATTAAACCACAGGATCAGGGTTAATGGACTTTTTCCTTGTCCCTGGCAAATTACCTGTAATTTTGACGATTAAATAGAAATTGTGGCACAAAATCATGGGTCAGTGGCTGGGGCTGGACTCCTGCCTCGGACGCTGTAGCCTTTGCCTGCAGAGATGTTTTCCTGGGAATGGTGTTCATAGATCAAACAAGGTAGGATGTTGACACAGCTCTTGGCAGAGGCATTCATCTGCCCATGTGATGTTCCACTTCACTAAATTAATTTCCTTTCCCATTTTCAGAGCTGTTGAGCGCTGTGTAAGCAAATGTTTGAAGCAACTTGGAAGAATTTCCTTGGTGTGTCTTGTAATACTGGAGTTCTGCCTTGCTAGGGTTGCAAGGACTTGTACTCATTTCTCTTCTTTCCCTGGCTGTAGCCTAACAGAGGGACAAAAAGGCCCCGTGATGAAGAGGAAGAGGAAATCAAAGCCCGTCGGAAGCAGGCAAGCGCGCGGGAGCATGGCCGTCACCGGGAAGAGGAGTCGGCTGCGCTGGAGGAAACTGATGATGAGAAGAAGAAGCTCCTTCAGATAATTGAGAGGGATGGTGAGGAGGAAGAGGAGGAGGTAAATCACCAGTGTCCTGTGGGAAAGGGGAGGCGGGGGAAAGGAGCAAACACTAAATCACTTCTCTGATTTCCATTTCTTGGCGTGCAGATGATGAGACCAACTGGTGATTTCCACATGCCTCATGCAGTGTGAGGTTACGGTTTAGTTCCCTGTGCCACGGTGTGTTCATGAATTCCAGACAGGGCTTCTCACAGATATCCTCTGAGGGCTTAAGGGGGGCAAGAGGGAGGGGGAAGGGAAAGCTTTCAAGCCTAATCTCTGCTTTAGGCTGGAATTGCCTTCTAAAATGTATTTTTAGGAAGCAGTTTGTGTTTGATCTCATTTCCTCACCGTTGTTCATCAGTGCCCCAGCCATGCAGCGCCTTCCCTCTCTGGAGCTGTGCAGCAGCAAATAACCATTCTGCTGTGCAAGAAAGGTCTTGGGTCAAAGGGCTGGTGGCAGCTGTCAAGGGTAAATGATTTCAAGCCTTCGAGACAGAAATCCAATGCAGCATTGGCCTTTCTGCCAAGGGCCAGGGAAAAGATCACTTTATAAATGCGACACGTGGATTGGTCTAAATCTCGAAGATATTTGCTTCCTGCTGCCTGTTTGATAAAAACCCAAGTGATATTCACCACTGCAGGATCATGTAGGTTTCTAAAGTATTGTTCTCTGTACACAACATTGCTGGCGTTCCTCTCTGAAAGGCTCCCTGTTTTTTTGATGTTGAGCTATTGCCATGGCAGTGGTTGCTGATAGCGAAGGATAACGCAGGATTTCTGTATGGGTCAGCTCCTGTGAGATGAATGGACTCAGACAAGGTCCTCTTGACTGGCTGGAGCCTTGTGGATTCCTGCAGTGCACAAGTCCCTTGTCTTTGTCAAGCAGAGTTCTCTCATCCAGACATCTTAAGGGCTGACTTCCAAGGTTCCTTTAGACCCAAAGTCTCTCATTTATTATCTTAAATGCAGTTGATGTAAGCGCCATTAAAATGTGCTTTGTAGCATGGAATGTGCTGGAAGGGAGCTAATCTGTGGGACGCCACAATACTGAATGCAAATTAAATGAAGATACAAATAGAGGAGAGGGAGAGGTTCCACAAGAAATCTGTATTGGCAAGGTTTTAACGAAAGTGCACTGAAGTCATGAAGCAGGGAAGGTAACAGCAGTGTGGTTGAGGTGTCAGGGCAGGAGCTGGAGCTCTGTCACTGCTGTGCAGTAAATGTCTGTTGCCAGCTGAGAAACACCTCAGAAGCACTTAAAAAAAAAAAAGTACTAGAGTAAAATATTGATTTATTTTTTTCCTTCTGAAACGAGCCGTGAAAGCTTATCCGAGTGAGGAAAATACAAAGAACATAAACTGGGGGTGGTTAAATGCAGAGCTGTGAAGGGAAGCAGCACAATGGGCTTCTGGAAAGAAACCGTCCATGGTCATGAGCTTTACTCTGGTACATCAGAAGCAAAAAGCCTCGAGAGGTGCTGGTGATGCTGGTAATAACGGTTATGGAAGAGCAGTGAGAGGAAGATGAGCCATTGCAGGGCTGGTTTGGGGTTTTTCATTGATGCTCAGGGTCAGAAAGGGTCAGGAGCAGTTCTGGTTCTTTTCCAAGATCCTTCCATCGTAAATCCTGGTTTAATAACAATCTGACTTACAGGTTTTGGCTCCCAGGAGCTTGCTCAGGTCCGAGTTGGAGTAAATCCAGAACTAACAGTAACAGTGTGGGGGTTTTGACAGGTTTCTGACACTGCTGGGGTGGCAGCTTGCTTGTGAAGGGTCTGAGCCAGGCCACAGTCTCGCCACATCACTGCTCTTGGTTTTTCTGGGTAATTGTTCCAGCCATCCCAAGCTGTTTTGTGCTCTCTCTGGTTTGGTTAGGAGGAACCTTTGGATGAAAGTTCGGTGAAGAAGATGATTCTCACCTTCGAGAAGAGATCTTACAAAAACCAGGAGCTGCGGATCAAGTTTCCTGACAATCCAGAGAAGTAAGATTGTGCTTATCCGCTGCTGCCCTTTTCCCTTTGATTTTAGGTTTCAGCCCTGAATCAATTTCTTGACTATACATATGTTTTTAGTTACACAAGGCTTAAGTAACAGCGGTTATCACCATGTTGTTCTAAATTGTATTCAAAACTAGACTGGTTGACACGTCTTGCCTGGCATCTCCTGGAGGGTGCTGGGCTCTGCTTTGAGGGCACTGGGCACTGAACACACCTCGTGCACCTTTTCCCTTTTCCTTAACCATGTTTGTGTCTCCCCAGGTTCATGGAGTCCGAGCTGGATTTAAATGACATCATCCAGGAGATGCACGTGATCGCCACAATGCCGGACCTGTATCACCTGCTGGTGGAGCTCAACGCAGTGCAGTCCCTCCTGGGGCTGCTGGGCCATGACAACACAGATATCCTTTGGTTGCTAAAGCAGCTCTCATGAGAGAGGCTTTCTGCAGGCTTTGCTGTAATCTCCTATTTCCTGCTCTTACAGGCTCCCATGTTTTTCTCTTCTCTCCCACCACACTGAATTTATGTCTTCTTTTTTTTGTCCAAGTGAAAGTCTTCTCTCTTCAAGTAATATTGATTCTGCATTTTTCCAGTGCTTTTATTCTCCTTTCTTGTTTTATGACTGTTTCATCCAGGTGTGAGTGGCTGTGTTAGGATGTGGGCAGATGAGAGCGCAGGAAGAGCTGAGGTGTGGGTTTAGCAGCTCCTTGAACTGTGAACAACCCTTGTCTGGAACAGCTCCGATGAGAACAGAACCAGTTCATCCCTTTCTCCTGAGGCTGAGCTGTCACACCATCAGCTGTTTGCTATGGGCTCCCTCACCGCAATGCTACGCCTTGGCTTGTAGGTGTGGTAAATTCTGAATGTGCCCACACCTTTGCTTTGGTGTGCCCAGAGGTTGAGGTTTGAGTAGGCCCTCTGGTTATGGAAATACCGGAGGTATTTCCATGCTCAGTTAGTCCTGGTGTTGCTGAGCCAATCCCTGTGTGCCCATCCCTTCTGCCTCTGATCATCTGAGGACATTTTGGACAGTTTTCTGTCTACCCTGTCAGAGACTTTGGTAGCTTTGACCAAAAACTCTGTCATTTTTTGGATATGCTGGTGCCTTGATGCTCAGCCAATAGATTCAACTACACCTGGCTTACCTCTGGGCAACTTTTAGAAGCAGAGCTCAGCCTGTATTGCTTGTGGCATATTCCCCAGTAAATGAAGCTGGAAAACTGTGACAAGATGTGGGAGTTGGTGTGTCTATGTCCTGACAGACACTGGTAGACAGAGGGAGCAGTGAAGCCCAGCAGAAAGGGCTCTAGATGCAGACATGGGACTACAGCAGCTTTTCTTCTTCCTTTTTTATTGATTCATGACCTTAGCAAAGTGATTTATTCTTTATATTTCTTTGTGTGAAGAAGCAGATAACACCAGCTCTCCTGAGGTGTTTTGAAATAAGCAATGTTAAAAGGACCATTGGTGCTAAATGTTGTGGTCTGATGCACAGGTCTTGATTTTCTTTTTTAGCCCTTTTCCTTAGTGCCATGTATTAAGCAGGCATCATTCATTCTTTCTAAGTGGAGGCAGTGACTGGAAGGTGGAACTAAAACATAAATATTTTTTAGCCTATTGCTTCATATTAGACAGAGTTCTTATGTGTTTGGGTGTGTGACTGGCATCTACTTGAGCCTTGGTATGGTGAATGCTGGTCCTTGCAAGACACCAGCCACCACAGCTTCCCTTACCTGTGACCTGGAATGGGAATCACTCTCAAGTAAGCATTTGTTAAGGATTTACTGCTGTCCCGTGGGAAGCTCCCACGTGCATGACCAGCTTCATGGCTGCCAGCGTTTCAGATGTATTTCTTGCCAGGCACTGCAGGTTTTTGTGTCTCTGTGTAACGGGAAAGCTTACACTGAACTTCTCATTCACAGGGAGGAGATGAACTCTGGAATAACAGAGCTGGTCCATGGCTGGGGTGCATGGGAATGGAACTTGCTGTGTTCTGTCAGCCATGGAAAGCCATGTCCTTGGGTCACTGCTGCTGTCAAAGACTTGTCACGGTTTCCACTGTGAACTCTTTTTAATGGGTTTGCAACTTGCCTGACAGTCAGTGCAGGGGTGGGAATCTGGGCAAAGTGTATTTCTTGTTATAAAAGTGCTGCAGTGTTTTCAGACCCATTGGAAGCAGGACACAGGCTGTAGTAGTGCCTCTCCCGTGCGCCACTGCTTGCGTTCGGGGTACAAACGCTATCAGGTGGAGCATCCAGACAGAACTCAGTTGTTTCAGCTCATGTTTTCTAATGACTTTTTGTTAAAACAAATAGAAAAGGATTTTAAAAATGAGTTCTTCAAGGAGAGAACTAAACAAATGACTCTTCAAATGCAATTTAAATGTGGTGGCTTGAGGGACTAATGCAAGGAGACAAAAGCAATGTCCAGGGGGAGCAAATAATCTGCTGAATGAGTCGTGCAGTTTTATACAGCACAAGTGAATGAAAGATGATCACCAGCAAGATTTAGTCATGAAAGACAGGAAAGCTTCAAGTGAGGTTTTGCTTTTCTATCTCCTAAATTTTATAGGACAACAGATACTCTCACTGGAGGCCTTCACAGAATCTCCCTCCCAGAAGCAGGGCAAGCTCCTCTGCCTGCTGAGCTCTTTGCTGAGCTCTGTCAGAAGAGCCTGGCTCTGTCCATCAAGACATGTCCTGTGCGTCAAGAAAATGCCCAGATAGTTTTGACTTGGTTGAGGAGGGAATAAAGACAGTGGTGGTGTTGCTGCTGCATGTCTTCTGCAGCACCTAGACACAGGTTACTTGGGGTGGGGACAGGCAGCTCTCTGTGAGTCTTCCCTGAGATTTCATAAGTCCTGAGACTTCATACATCTTGCTAAGAAAAGATGTATGGAAATGCTTCTCCGGCCACTGCTCATCTCTGAGCAAATGTACAGATAGAAGGACCAGGAGGATCCTTGGCCTGGGCCCTCTGAAGACATTAATCACCAAGCTGTGATGAGGATGTGCTGAAAGCTGTGTCTCTGGTTCTGCCCCAGCAGGGCTCAGGCAGGATTGATCAATGTGTCTGTGAGCACAGGGAAGCGGGTCTAATGAGGTGCAGTGTGTCTCATAGAACTGTGTTATGCAGCCCAGAGTTAATGAGCGGGAATGGGGCTGGCAGCAGCTGTGCTGTTCCATGAGCTCCATGGAGAGAGGAAGGTGCTGTCCCCATTGGGCTGAGCAGGGGGAGCGCCCTGCTCCTGTGGCTACTGTGTGGGGCGCATCCTGCTGGGTTAGTGAGGAGATTGCTGAGAGCAGGACACCCAGATCAGGTTATTGAACTCCTTTCTCTGCTTACATTCAGTCTTGACAGTGCAGGATGGGCTCTGGTTACACCAGTGCTAGCAGTTTTGGTCTGAAAAAATGAGCATCATCAAGAAAGAGCAACGTTGCCTGATGCAGTGAGCACAGTCACATCTGGCTTTACCATTCTAATTGCTGGCATTCCTGGCTTTGGTGCTTTCAAGGACTATGCTGACGTAATCTCTGTGCCCTTGGCTCTCGTGTTCCTGTGCCCACTGCTGCAGTATTACCACTTGTTTTGGATCATGTTGGGAGCATGCTGAAACAAGAGCAATCTGCCTTAGATATTAAATGTGTCTGCCCCTCTGTCAGTTGTCCTTAACGCCTGGCACATGTTTCCATAGCAGTGGTAGACTTGCTTCAAGAGCTGACAGACATTGACACTCTCCATGAGAGTGAAGAAGGAGCTGAAGTCCTCATAGATGCTTTGGTAAGTTGTGAACTCCAGGAATGTCAATGCTTGACGTCTGCTGGAGCACTCTTTTTGGAAGGAACACGCTGCGCTGCGTAGGCTGGAGATTGTTTTGTGTGTGAAGTGATGTTTGCGCCTTGGGCTGTGTCCTGCTGAGCTTCATTTGCATTTGTCTTCCTTCTTGCCGGGAAGGGGTCTGAAGTTCATGGCAGGACTCTGATCTTTATCTGAAGGACAAACTGTGAGCTTTCAGCCTGGCCTCTTACACAGGAGTCAGTCGCTTTCTACCTAGGAACTCCTGTTTCAAACCCTGGATCTGTGCTTGAGCTGGAACATCTTGTTATAGGGAGGGAGGGTGTGTGGTTTTGCTAATGAGAAGTACAAGTTTTCATTTAACAGGGGAATGCATTTTACAGGTAAAGGAGGGCTCAGAGGCCATGATCTTTTTTGGTGTAGAGATGAGACAACCTATGTGCAGCAGAGGCTGCATGGCTCACTCTCCTGCCTGGTTAACCCTCTGGATTGCCTCTTGGCCTCTGTGGTGGGGGACTTCCCCTTTTCCTGGCATCTGGGTTGGATGCAGGAGGAGAATGCCCTCTGGAGAGCTGATGCCCCTCAAAGCCTGAGATTCGGGGGTCTTGCCTTTGAGCAGCTCCTGCTGGCAAGTGCTGCTTGTCTGAATCACTATGGCTGTGTCTTGTTCTGTAACTGTCATGTTGAAATTGGAATAGTGGGAATTAAGGGCTTTCTTTGTTTGCTTTGTTTGGCTGCTCTGTTCTACAATCCTTTGTGTCCAGTCCCTGTAGTGTTACCTCCAGAGGTTGAAGATGGTGGCCCTGAGCTGTGTTCCTCCAGCTGTCCTCTGGGCTGTTGTAATTACA
The DNA here is from genome assembly GCF_963264785.1 of Psittacula echo. Classification (NCBI taxonomy): domain Eukaryota; kingdom Metazoa; phylum Chordata; class Aves; order Psittaciformes; family Psittacidae; genus Psittacula; species Psittacula echo. The sequence goes on along the minus strand of NC_137747.1, from coordinate 9,915,503 downwards.
CTCCTTCGTGGGCAGATTGCAGATGATGAGATGGAGAGGGGCTGCTGGAGAAGATGTTTTCTGTAAGATGTGCAGAGAGGTAGTAAATCAAGTGAAGTTCCTTCTTTGTTTCCCTTGTCATTGATAATAGCCAAGTTCTAGAGGCTTTATTGTCCTCTTTGAAAGGAACAGGCCAGGCATATCTTGGGAGAAATGTTTAGATCTCTGCCTTTGAGGTGACTTTTCTTTCTTTGAAGAAAGTGGGTGTAATGCTGTTGGGATCTGGGAAGATTGCTGCAGTCCCTTCCACACCAGCTGATACTTGTACTGCTTCCGTGTGTCCTCTGGGCCCAAAGCTAGTAGTTAGAATGGGAAATGTTATTTTGTTTAACTCTCCCAAGCTCATGTCTGCAATGGAATGTTAGCCGAAGTCAGGGTGGACTCTGCGCAATTGCAGCTTTAAAAGCATGCTTACTACTTGTGCTGGCTTCTTGGAGAGGAGGCCCCACCTGCAGGTGTGGGTTCCTGCTCCTGACATTGATCTCTGAGTCTCATTGGCTTGCTTGGAACATTCAGCTTGCTCAAACCAAGGGAGGCTTCCACTGGTGACCATTCAGCTTCTGGATTTGAGGCTGTGTGTGTGAGCATTGGTCCTTCAGGTTTCTGTACCCCCTAAGGTGGAAGATAGAACAGAAATATGGGCAAACCAGTGTAACCAGTGGAAATGGAGCTGCTCAAAGGGCTGCCAGCCTGCCCATGATGCCTCCCACTCGACATTGCGAGGGATTATGAATCAGTCAGGCTGGCTCAGGAAATAAGACTGTGACAAGGTGCGTGTTTTCCTCCAGATGTTTTTCTGTTTAATCTGAAACACAAAAGTTGTTTAATTAATTAGGGCAAACACAGCAGCAGACCTACTCGGTGATTCCTTTGTTTCCTCTGAGATTTTAGAGCAAGACTGTTAATGCCTTCTGCTCCTGCCTGGCAGGATGCTTCAGTACAGCTTACTGACTTTTATTATTAAACCCCCATTTTCTCTCCTTCATCTTCCTCTTTTTTCAGTCACCTCTTATCTTTTCTCTTTCCCTGGTGTTCAGGTGGAGGGCCAGGTTGTGGCCTTGTTGGTCCAGAATTTGGAGCGTCTGGATGAAAGCGTGAAGGAGGAAGCTGATGGTGTCCACAATACACTGGGTAAGTGGCTGTTGCTTGTCACTTCTTTCTCGATGTTGTACAAAGGGGGTGGGTTATCCCTCCCCTTCCTTCTCTCACTCCTTCCCCTTTGAATTGCCCAACACTACCATTGAGGACCCAGTGCAGCTTTTCAAGCACAACTAAAGCTCTTGTGGCGGAGCCTTGTCCCCTGTGCCAGTGTCTGGTGCCTGGCTGGTGGTAAGGGGCCTCCTCCCAAAGTGGGTACACAGGGAGGTGCTGCTGCACAGTTCAAGCTGCACCAGGAGATCTCCACGGCCGCTGTATTTACTGTGTTCTTACTGTGAGCTCTACTCACTCCGTTACAAGAGCTGTTTATGTCTTAGCAATATATTTAACTTCCAGATAGTAAAACATTTGCATTTCCTGTAAGTACATCATTACCTCTCTCCAGTCTCAGCACAGCACAGTAACTGCTTTGCAATGTGTGGCTGTTATTAGCATTTAGACCATAATTTGGGATTGTCATCTCCTGAGGACTGGAAGAATGAGGTCGACTGAAAACATAAGGTTTGGAAGTTTTACTGCTGCTGTTGTTGTTAGTTTAGTTCTGAACAGTGAGAACTGGGAAGTGTCTTGGGCTTCTTCCAGCAGGAGCTAGTGTCACACTGAGGATGGGCTGTGTGGGCAGTGTGAAAACAGAGGGTATTGTACAACTGAGCCTAAGTCTCACTCAACGCAAAGGTGGTTTTTTGAGTAAGATGTGAGGAGAGTGGTGCAGCCCCGGCAAAGCAGTGTTGGTGCAGCCCTGGCAAAGGGCTGTGTCTTTGGAACCTGTGTTGTGTGTCTTTCTTTTCAGCCATCGTTGAGAACATGGCAGAGTTCCGTCCGGAGATGTGCACAGAGGCTGCGCAGCAGGGCCTCATGCAGTGGCTGCTCAAGAGGCTGAAAGTGAGTTCCTCTTCCACTGTCATTTGGGAGATAGCCCAATAAAAACTGGCTGTTGGTCTGGAAGCTGCTGTGAATCCACATGGTGTTGACACAACTTGAAAGGCCCAAGGCTGTTTCTTGGGGGCTCTTCTGCTTGTGTAGGTAATCTCTGTAGTAAGTTCTAACACTTGTGAATACAGTGAATTCAAACTTCGCCTCAAACTGGGACACATCCCTTTTGACTTACTGTGAACCAGCAAAACTGAAGGAGTTGGCTCAGTGTGTAAGTACCACCACATTCCTTAGCTCAAGCACCAGTAGTGCCAGAACTCTGCCAGCGCCCACCTTCCTCCTCCAGACCAGTCAGTATGAGCTTACAACACCGTGTAAAATAAGCCAGTTTTGTGTGTGTGTGTTGCAGAAGCCAAGCTAAGGACAGTAAGGCAAAAATCGGGGTTTGTGTCCTCTGTGGTTTAGTTTAAATGAACATGATTGTGTTTTGTCTTCATGTCTTACAGCATTTCTTTTCTGTTGGTTTGATTCCTGTATGGTGGATTTCTGGTCTGTGGCTGAGAGTTGTAGGGATATAAAAGCTGACAACCAGTGAGCAGGGGAACTCTTGCAGAACACTTCATGCCTGTGCTTCCTGTGTTTCTAACACTTCTTTGGGTTTCAAGTGGTGTCTTTGTTTAACTGCTGCTGGTGGCTTTTTCTTTGAACTCCTGTAATTGCCTTCAGAATTGAAAATGACTTTTCAGTACTCTTTGCATCCTATGGCAGTGAGCTGCAAAGTGAGCTGCTCTGTCCTGTGTGAAGAGATGCCTAAACATTCCCTGGAAAATCCTGCAGGAAAGGAATGGACAGTTCAGCTCTCTCAGAACTAGGGAGGGAAATGTAGCAAACAGGTTCTGACCTTTCCTAACCCTGTTAGTAAGGCCTTGGCACTTCTATATTTTAATGTCTTTATGGTTAAAGGCCTCTGATTCACAGAAATACTCCCTCAGCTTTGTAAGTGTGCAGATAGTGCTAGCCAAAATAACCTATAATTTCTCACTACAGGTACTAGCATAATTGTATTCCTTTTGCTCAAAACCCTAAAAGTGAAGGTAATTTTAGTTCAGAAAGGTCTGTGCTGCTGCCAGCCTCGTGATTGCGCTGGCAGCTGAAAGGCTGAGGACCTATGGAGAGCAGAATAACCACAGCTTGGATTCCTCAGTGTGGTGCCACCACAAATGGATGCTCACGATGTTCAGGATGTGGTGCTGAAGGTGTCTTTGCTTTTTCTTCAAATTCAGCAATTTGGTTTCATTGTGATTTCTGTTAACATATTTGAGTTATGGAGGGAGCGTATGAAATGGAGGTGCTGTGACTGTGCAGGCTAAACCCGCCTCATGTTAGTGACTGGGACATTGCGACCCTTGTCAAACTCTGCAGTTTCTATTTTGTGTCACTGTGAGGTATGGTCTGAAATTCAGATTTTGGTGACAGTGCAGCCTTTCAGAATAGGAATGAGCCCAACATGCTCATATGACCTCATGGTTATACTGTGCTGGGGGGTGTGAGCCAACTTGGTCAAACCTACTCATGTAGGACAGCAGGGGAGGGATCAGAGCCGTTCATACCCCTGTGTGTGAGCACACCCCCAGCCTGGAGGCAGTTATTGCTGCTTTGTCACAGGCATACTGCAGAATTCTCACTGTATTTGGTTTAAGTGTTGCCCAGACACTTGGGGATTTGATTAATGTGTTCTTGAAATCGGTGAAGCAGTGCTGTGCCCTGATGGGTCTCTTGTTCCTCCTTCACCAACAGGCGAAGATGCCTTTTGACGCCAACAAGCTGTACTGCAGCGAGGTGCTGGCTATTCTGCTCCAGAATAACGATGGTGAGACGTGCCCTTGTATCAGTATCCTGGTAGGGTGGGAGCCAGGCTTCTCTCTGACCACAGCAGCACTCCTCTGCCTCTGGTATCCTCTGCTGAGCTCTTCCTGTGCTGTGCTCTCCTGCAGACTCATGCATCCTCTCCTTCTCTGCGGCTTTTGTACTCTGTCAAGCCGTATTGATTTTGTTTGCTGATGTATCAGTGTTAGATGGCTGTAAAATCTGACAGTTAGCTTCATTTTTCTCTCTCTTTTCCCCTTCCCCCCACCTCTGTCTAGACAACAGAGAATTGCTTGGGGAGCTGGATGGGATCGATGTGCTGCTTCAGCAGTTATCTGTGAGTAATTCGCACACGTCCTCTCCGTGTTGGAGGCTCCTGGGCTGGGTGGGAGGAGGTGGAGCAGGCTCTGGGTGTAGCACTGCCCTGGCAGACAGGAGATGCTGAAGCACTGCTGTGCTTTCTGTTTACTGGTGGCATCGTCCCTGAGTGACTTGCCCAGGGGTTCTCTGGTAGTGAGCTTATCCATGTGCTTCTGTGAACTGCCAGTGGTGAATTTGCCTTTCCCTTTGAAGGCCTGTGTGGTCTTTAAGTCACACATTAGTCAGTAAGGGGTCAGGGCAGCAGAATTACAAGAGGGAATGCATTGATGATGGGTACAATTGCTGGCTTGGGCACATCAAATTCTGAGGGCTTGTGGTAGAAGATGTTCATGTGCCCTACAATGGTGTGCACCACAGTGGGCCCTCCATTTGAGGTAATTCTGCTTTCTTTGTCATGCAGGTGTTTAAACGACACAACCCTGGTACAGCTGAAGAACAGGAAATGATGGAGAACCTCTTTGACTCCCTTTGTTCCTGTCTAATGCTCAGCTCCAACCGGGATCGCTTCCTGAAGGGTGAGGGTCTACAGCTGATGAACCTGATGCTGAGGTACCCACATAACTCTGGTTTTCTTGCCTGTCTTTGACATGCCAACACACATTCTGGCTAGATAGTTTTGTTTTTCTGTTTCTAAAACTTCTCTGTTAGCATATTTGTATGTCTCTTTCCAGCATGTAAGTCAAACCTTCTCAGACGTAAGCTCCACTCTGTCTTTAGCCCTGTTTCCTAAGAACAGGGGTTACTATGAAGCATCAGGAGAGTAACTGTGCAGATCAGTGGGGCAGACCCCCAGATGAAAGAATGCCATGGGTCAGGCCACTAATCCCCTGAGGATTTAAGACCCCTATGAGGGAGAACCTTTGGATGTCTCTAGGGAAAATGTTTTTCTTTTGTTGCCAGTTGAAGCTTTGCTGTGCTGTGTGTCCTGCAGTTTTTGCGGGTATGGATACAAAACCTGGGTTTGTGAAGTGGACACAAGTGTTTGTTTCTCTTGTGTGTATCCTGTCACACCGTGAGTCACCAGGGCTCCTCCTCAACCCTCGCCGCATCCTGCCTGGTGTCCTCTGCTCTCTGGCTTCCTTCGGACTGTGGGGCTGGTTGGCAAATGCCACCACGAGGTGCTGTGTTCCTGCAGCGTGTGGCTGGCTCGTGTGCAGCAGCAGGGAACTGAATAAAGAACCAAACGTGGATTATTCAAACAGGAGCACTGGGTTTTCTTGAGGCTAATTAAAGAAAAGCTCCAAAACTAAGACTGAGAGGGAAGGTTCCCCCTGCCTGAGCGCTAAGCTGCTAAGCCAGCCTTGCAGAACTAATGACTTGGAGTTTTTTGCCATGTGGGTGGGACCAGCATTCAGTTTTTAATGGCTTTCTCCCCATTTTGGGGCTCTGCTGTTTGCCACTCTCTGCACCAGGATCCCAGCTGGAAAATTAGGACGAGAAAAATTTCTTCCTGGATACATTTATCCCCACCAGTAGTTGCAAAGGGATTAGGAGGGACAAAGCATGGCTGAACTGCCAGCAGCAGCTTGTATAGTGAAGGAGTGCCCAAGACCTCAATCTTGGGATGCTTTGGGACCTATGGATGGGGTTGGTAAAGTGACAATGAGGAAGAAAAGTAACGAATCGTGAAATATTTTGTAGAAGCTTCTATCACTGCTGCCCATAAGCACAGGCTACACTGACAGTGGATGGGCTTGTTTATTTTAACTCTTCTACTTACTTGATGTAGATGAGAAGAGCTGAAGCTCTTAGCTGGCTGTTTGAGCAAGCAGCGCTTTGGTGAGGACACAGAGCATGTTTCTGGAGCTTTCAAACCATCAAACAAAGCCAAGTGCCTGAGAGCTGGCTCTGCAAGGTTTTTACATGTTTTAATATCCAGAAGATATTAGATGGCTGTTAATTCTGTTAAGCACTGTTATCACTAGAGTGTTCTTGGTGGATGTTTAAAAGCTCCTTGAGGTGCTCAGTTTTTCTTGGGCAGTTCTGCTTTGGGAACAGCAGGCTGGTGTTGTACGTGGGGAGGGAGCTGTGGTAGTTGTCATCTGGGGCTGCGTGGGAGTATCGTGCTCCTGTGTCTTCTTGATCCCTCCTGATAACCAAGGCAGAAGAGCAGTACCATGCTGCTGTGATTGACCACCTCGCCCACAAACAAGGCACAAGTATTTTTCTCTGCTGTCAGTGTCCTCTGAAGGCTGGGGGCAGAGATCTGTTACGTTTTGGTGTTACTTTGAAGGTGGTTAATCATTGTACCATGATCTGTGCAGATGAAAGGACAAATAAGCAAAGTTGAAAGTTTATTGACGTGATGGGAGATAGATAAGCTGTGTGAGAATAAAGATATCGGGCTGGGATCTCTGTTACTGCCATCGAGAACACAGCATTCTGTATCTCATGCTGCCTGATCCATCTGCCCAGCTTGTTCTGTTAGTAATGGACCTGCCCACAGACCTGCAGGGAAGTGGAGCATCTTCCAGCTGAGCAGGCAGCAGGCTTGAGAGTTTCCTGTGGGCAGTAATGGAAACAGGGCTGTTTGCTGCTATGCTGAGCCTTAGAATGTGTGGCCAACAGTAAAAGGGGATGTTGTGCTGTGAGAACTTCTACTGTTTTATGGGGAGATGGTGAAAACACCTAAAAATGAGCACAGTTTGGGTGATGGGCTTCACATGTATGTCCACAGCAATCAGTGTCCTGAGCAGGGCTTCACCAAGCAGGAGGTGAGCAGAGGGCTCTGGGAGACACCAGACTGAGCAGGATAGAGCCTGTGACAGCAGAAACGAAGCAGGAGGTTTTGGAGGAGGGGGAGAGCATGGATGTATATCATTATTTGGTCTGCATCTTTGCAGCAGCGGAGGCTGGTTTATTTTATGGAGTGTCTTTATAAAACAAAAGGTGGTTTATCAAGGTGGGAGCCACCAGTGGAAAGTTTATAAATGTCACATGGAATAAAATTCAATTTGATGCTTTTAGGTCAGGACGCACTCTTTAGAGCAGAGCCCCTCAGCCTTGGTAACCTAACTGCAGTTTACCTGACAGAGCCAAAAGAGAAGCCCAGGCGTGTAGTGTCAGTTCCTCGCACGGTGACAGGAAGCTCATTGGTTTTGCTGTTAAATTGTGTTAAGGTTTGGAGGAGAAGCAGCCGCTTGGTTCCCGGGGGGAAGATTCTCTGTCACATAGGGAAAATGATGTGTGGCTTTCCCAGTTATTAACTGGGAGCACGTGAGTGTGCACAGGGACGGACGTGGTGGAGGGAGCTCATGGGCCATGTACATCACTTGGGCAGCGTGGTCTGGCTCTGTGGCTGCTCAGTGGCTTTTCTTCACACTGGAAAAGCATTTGCTATGTGCAGAAAAGCCAGGGTGAGGACAGGCAGCTCCATCCAGCTCCCCAGAGCTCAGCTCCAGCCATTCCAGGGTATGGTTTTTATGACATTAAAATCCTTTTATGTTTTCTTGTCCTGCTGTTCCTAATGACCCTGTGGAAACTTAGACTGTCTCTTTACTAAATCTTGTGGTTAATTAAACGGAACCATTTTATGCAGCACTTTTGCAGGAAATCTGATATTTTGAAAGTGGGAAATTGTGTTATGCTAATGTGGAAAGTCCAAATAATGTTCTTATCTCTTCTTTCTGAAAACATAAATGCACCAAGAGAGTTCTCTCAGATGTAAGGGTATTAAAAGGACCATGGTTAGCAAATAAAGTTGTAACTTGGGGTCCCCTGTGAAGACTGAGGTCACTCCCTGTCTGGTGACACTCACCTGTACTTGTCTTTGAATGACTGTGCAGCTAAAAGTTACGTCAGTAAGCACAGATGAGACCAAGATAAACTGCTGGCCCTCTGGCAGAATAAATATTTCAAATAAAATCAACTCGAGACAGTGCAGTCAAGCAGCTATTGATCTGTAAAAGCCTGAACTTAAACCATTGCGTATTCCAGAGATCAGCTCTCTGCAACCTTCCTAAATGCTGATCAATATGCAGCTACTTCCCCTGAAAACATTTCTTATATTGTCTGGCCTCAGAAGTACTTTATTTTTAGCGGTCTGTGGAGGGAAGGAGTGGTGCTGAGCTCCCTCCAGCACTGCTCTGGGGTTGAACTGAGCTGCACCGGCTCCCAGCAGCACACGGTGCTTTCAGCACAGCTCAGTGCCAGTGGGAGCCCTGCAGCTGTGCTGGGCACGGCAGCTCCCCTCTAGGCAGGGTGTTAATACAGGTGTCTCAGTTTGCTGTTGTGAGGGGTTCATGAAGGGAAGCGGTGGCTTTTCTGTTCACATTGCACAGGATGTTTTCATTTTTCCCCTGGATGAATTACAAATTCCTCAGTTTTTGGTTTAAGAGGTACTGGACATTTTGAGAGCATGTCCAAACCAGCCAAGTTGCGTTAGCATTCTGAACCTGCATTAAACCAGAATAGCCCAGAATCTATCTTCATCCCTCCACATGTGGTTTCTGGAGATGGGGTTTTCTTCATTACAGCTGACCACCAAGCTCTGCTTACCAAGCTTACTGCTTTATTGAATTGAGTTATTACTAGATCTAAATCCTGATCATCTCGGTGTGTCAGTATGTGCCTTGTGTACCCAGCCCAGCTCCACTGCTGCTTTGTGCTGCTGTTTGCAGGGTGGTGAGGAAATAACTTCTTCCCTAGCCAGGAAATAAATAAGAAAATAAAACCATAGCAGTAAAGTATATAAAATGAAATAAAAATGAAATAGAAAATAAAAATAAATAAAAGACATTAAAAAAGAAATACCCAAGAGAATATTCCCAACCGCAGTTCTGAGAAGAATATTTGTCAATATAATGGTTTGGCTTGAAGAAAATCTTTCGTAGAGCTTGTGCTTAGACTCTTTGTACTTCCCTTGTCATACCCATTTCCCTTTCCGTGCTGTCTCTTTAACATAGTGTGGTCCAAAGCTCCTATGTCCCTGAAAAGTTCAACCTGCCTCTTTTCAGAGAGAAGAAGATCTCCCGCAGCAGTGCCCTGAAGGTGCTGGACCATGCCATGATTGGACCAGAGGGCACTGATAACTGCCACAAGTTCGTTGACATTCTGGGCCTGAGAACTATCTTTCCTCTCTTCATGAAATCACCCAAAAAGATAAAGAAAGTTGGAACAACTGAAAAGGAACACGAAGGTGGGTGTGCTTCAGATCCTCCTTATTTCTGTGGTGGAGGTGGATCGATGTCTGTGCGCCTGCAGGGAGGGAGCAGCACATCACCGCCTCTTCAGGGCTCCTCCTGCTGCTGGGAACAACACGCTTGCCACCTCCTTCTGATATCAGCACTTCTGGCAATTCCATTTCATGTGCTGGTAATAAGTTATTTTACTCCTGTAGGGTCTGTTGTTTGAAGCTCTGACTCTGATGCAAAACTCCTTTGAAAAGAGTAATGAGGCAACTACAAATGTCACCTCAAAAGCAGCGTTTTCATGGCTCTGAGCACTGAAGTGTGACTCAATGAACATCAAGCATTGCAGAAATAAACTGCATGCTTTTGAAGTTGCCTTTTTTTTTTTTTTTTTTTTTCTCCCTTTTCTATTTTTTCCCCCTCTCTCCCTGGAAAAGTGCTTTAACAGAAATCTGTGGAATCTTAACCACAGGACCTTGTGCTGAACTGAATCTAGGGTCAGGCCCTCCTACTTCTGGTAATGTCATGGTTTTCATTTTGTTGATAATCATAGAATCCGAGACTGGTTTGTGTTGGAAGGGACCTTAAAGTTCATCCAGTTCCAACCCCTTCCACCTTCCACTAGAGCAGGTTGCTCCAAGCCCTGTCCAGCCTGGCCTTGAACACTGCCAGGGATGGGGCAGCCACAGCTTCTCTGGGCACCCTGTGCCAGCGCCTCAGCACCCTCACAGGGAAGAGCTTCTGCTTAAGAGCCCATCTCAGTCTCCCCTCTGGCAGGTTAAAGCCATTCCCCTTGGCCTGTCCCTACAGGCCCTTGTCCAAAGCCCCTCTCCAGGTTTCTTGTAGCCTCTTTAGGCATTAGGAGTTGCTTTAAGGTCTCCCAGAACCTTCTCTTCTCCAGGTGGAACCAGCCCAGCTCTCTCAGCCTGGCTCCAGAGCAGAGCTGTTCCAGCCCCTGGAGCATCTTCCTGGCCTTATCTGGACTTTCTTGAGCATGTGGCTTGAGATGAACTTGATATGCTGCCAGTGATGCTTTAAGCTTTGTGTCAGTTCATTACTCAGTTCTGAAAAGGGTGAATGTTGTCAAAAGCCGGAGAGGCGTGAGGGGGTCTCAGGCCTGCCTCATATACATCCTTAACTCTTGCAGCAAACCAAGGGAAAATGAAAGGACTCAGCAACAAAACAGGAGCTGTAACCCCATGTGTCCTGCCTGTTGCGGTGCTGTCCTCACAGCTTGGGTAGAACCCAAGGAGGTGTCCCCTCTTGTGGACCTCGCTGCAGAGCATCTGCTTGTTCTGCTCCCCCCGAGGAGAGGCTGGTGAAGAAAAGGAGGCACAAATCCAGCCAGGAGCTGTTTTCTGGAAGACTGCCCATGGTGGGCTGGTGCTGTTTGTTCAGAGCACCATGGCTGAGAGCTGGTAACGCCACTACTGAAGGCAGTGGCAGCCACAGAGGTGGTTCTACTGTCTCCTCTGTCTTGACCATGTGTCTTGTCCTAGACACTTAATGGTGGGAACAGAATGTGCTGTGTGCTCTGGGGTGTTTGTGGTAAAATGGCAGAGATTGGTTTGATTTATCTAGGTTGTGTAATAAAATTGTGGGTTTGGATATTAAAATACACAGTTGTGCTCAGATGGTGGATTCAGGGGATGTTTTGAAATCTTCATTTGCAGCATGAAAAGGAGGTTGCTTAATTCTGCTGTGAGAAAGCTTGAGCTAGAACGTGAGGCTCTGAGCAGAGATCTGGGCCTGTGGCTCGTGTCATTGACTTAAATTTCCAGTTTGGGAAGGTGGGTTAAATTCTGTCTCATCTGCTTAGTCTTGAGACTGCAGATGGCATCTGAGTGCAGCCTTGGCTCCTGTGAGGATCAGGCAGCAGCCTGGAAAGCTCTGCCAGGCCTGATCCTGCCCAAGTCTGTGATAGGAGAAGAGGCAAATGCGCCCTGTGGGAGACAGGCACGATCCGTGCATCCAGCCTGTGCTGTGCCTCCATCTCCTTAGTATTCAAGAAGAAATGGAGGACATCAAGATGAGGCCAGAAATTGGCTTTATTAAAATAAACTCTCCCTAAAAGGCTGGGGCAGTAAGTTCAATTTTCTTTGTCTTGCATCGCTGGGCAGGTGAGTCCCTGAATTTCTAAAGAGGGACTTAATTGAGACGTTTTGCAGGTCCCTGGAGCCCGTCGCAGCCATTGTCCCAACATGTGTCCAGCAGCACAGTGTGGTTTTACTTTGCTGAATGTTTGCCAACAATTCCCTGTGTTGGGGCAGTGCTGTCAGCTCCAGGAGCCACTGACTGGTCAGGAATGGTGCAGAATGGTGTGGGGCTGGTGTGGCTGAGTCGATGGCCTCTGTGCTGTGTTATTCTAGGAATGAGCTTCCTTCTGCAGCTCTCCTTTTTGTTTATTTATCAGAAAGGATGCAGTAGTCAGTCTTGTCGTTCTGCACTATAAAAACTTCATGCTGTGTTCCCAGTGTTTAAAAAATACACATTAAAAATTAATTAACATGATCCTCTTCCACTGGGAGAGTGTTCATGTGTGTGTCCAATGGAGGAGAGATTCCTTTACAGGGTTAACCAGGAGAGCTTTGTAGCAGAGGCCTCAGTATTTGTTAAAAGCAGTTCTAAGGAGGTGTGCTGTGAACGGATCCGCTGTAAGGCCACTGGGTCGCAGACCCGGTCACACTGCAGCTACGGGGTCCTTAACAGGCTGCTGACCCTGGAGCCTAATTACACCTGCTTACAGGATAGCCATGCTGGGAGATTCAGTGCTGGGTGAGGCACAGGATGGCCCTGCCAGAGGTGTTTGTGACTGCGGCTGTCCCCGCACTGCTGGTCTGGGTGTTCCTCTCCTGCAGCAGCAGCGCCACTGGTACCGCACTGCCGGGACTCAGGGATGCTCTTGCTGTGCTTCGCTGCAGGGACACTCTTCTCATCCAGTGCTCTGTCCTTAGAGCACAGAATCTTTCCTGTGTGTCTGGTGGTGGTAGGAAAATACTCCCCTGGTCTGTCTTTATGGTAGTGTTGCTGTTAACACAAGAGTCAGTCTATAAAATACTGCTTATTTTATTGTCTTGAGGGCGGTGTTCCGGATGTGGCAAAATAATAAATACCCTGGTTGAAAAAACCTCTCTCAGTGTGGCTTGGTGAGCTTTATTTATTAAAGAAATTTATAATCCAAATTAAATTTGATAAAAATATCTCCTCTGTAATGCATTTTTCTCTCGTTAAAAGCTCCTGTAAAGGTGTCAGTGCTGGTTAGCTCCATTTTAAACACTGTCACTGTTTAAAAATTATTTTCCTCTAGGGAGCCTGGGAACAATTTTAAACCCAAACTGCACATATTTATGCTTTATATACACTGTGTAATTAGGAAACAAGAGAGGGAAAAATCCTTAACTATCTTTATGGATGATCTGAGCCTGAGCTCAGGCTGGTGCTGTCTGGCTGCGTACGTGTTATCTGCGCCTGAATTTTGCCTGACTTTGTACAGATGATGATCTATGTCTGAGGGGGTTGGGTTTGGGAGAAAAATCTCATTTGAAGCAATTTCCCTTTTCCTGGGGCACTGAAGCAGCTCTAAACACAAATATTTTTAGTTGATGGCAGGAATGGTTTAGAATTTTCTCAGGTCTGTGGGGTCCAAATACCTGCGAGTGTCCCAGGTCTGGAGGGAGCCAGCCCATCGCTGTGGTGAGCAGTGTGGCCTGGGCACAGCGGCACTGCGGGGCTGTGGAATGGTGTTGGGGGTTGTAGAGTCCCCTCGGTGCTGTGTGGAGCTGGTGAAGGTGGAGAAATAGCCACAGGTATTACTGCAGAAATGTCCAGTGCTACCCGATGCTTGGGGTTGGTTTCTGTGACTGCTCCTGGCAATCCTGGTGAAGGGTTGTGATCCCTCTGGTTGTGACCCAGGGGTGTTGAGCCAAGCTAAGCACCGTGCACGAGGTATGGTGCAGCACAATGTGGCTGACGCCGCTTCTTGTGGCTTATCTGTGTGGTCAGTAACACACGGTTGTGTAACAGAGCTACCTGTAGTGAGCATCGGTAGAAAGGTAGAGGCCAAACTGTGGAGAAGATGTGCTCTTTGCCAGTGTGAGCCTGGGGGCTGCATCGGACATGTGAAATGGTGAGATCTGCCCTGTTCAGGTGTCCTGATGGGGACCCTGTGGGGACCCGATGGCCTTGCTGAGCTGAAGGAGTAGAGATGAAGTGTCTGGTGTGTGACCACAGGGTGTGAAAAGGAGCGGGACTCTGGGTGGTTCCTGGTGTAAATACAGGGTAAGGTTTGAAATGATGGTTCTGTTGTGACCTCTGAATGCGGGGGATGCTGTCTGTGCTAAAACCTGCTGCTACAGAGCTGAGGGTCAGCCGTGCCCACAGGGCTGCAGCAGCTCTTGGAGCTGGAACCTGAAACTCTCGAGCAGTCTCAGTGAGCTAAAGATGGAGAAAAATAAATTCCCTCTGAAGTGGCATCTGTAGTGCAGCAGTCATGACCTGCTCCATGTGCTGGAGGTTCTCCTGTGATTCCTCAGGATGGTTATTTCTAGCCTAGTTTTGCCCACTTGGAGAGTCTAATGAGGTATAAAAGGCTGTTTGCCCAATTCATCTTCATTTAGATGCCTTCTCTTGACTTAGATGTCAGGTTTACTTAGGAATGCTTAATTTGATAACCTGAGAATTAGTTCAGCCAATTTCCAGATGAGAATTCCTATTGCTGTGATTTCTTGTCCGTTCTCCCCCTCACAACAAGGAGATTCTCAGCTGTACATCTGTGTAAAAAGCAACAGCAGAAACCCCATTTCTTAGTAAATGTGTTCCTGCTCCTGTGTAGCAGATGCTGACAGGCAGCAAAGCCCGTGGAATGAACCTGCTGCAGAACCAGCTCCCCGGGCATGGACCAGTGAGAAGGCAGTCACAGAAAATGGCCTGATGAAGAGTTATCTCTGATCTGGCCTCTCTGGCAGCCACAGGGAAATGTTGTCATTCGGTGCTCTGCTGAAGTGGATACCTGGGGAAGGCATCAGCCTGTTTAAACAGAGCTTTATTATGCCAATTTGTTATTTTACCGTCAAGCCTCCAGAATGCGACAGGAATCTGATGGGAGTGAGCCATGATGCTGAGGGCAGAGTTAGATTTATCTCAATTAGTGCTCCCTGCTACAGGAACACGACAAAAATAAACTTTCCTAGTCAACAGAATTCTGTTCTATGTTCAGTGTGATGATGGGGTCCAGCTCACAGGAGCATTGTGCATGGAGCTCTTCTGGCCTTTCCAGGTCCTGCTTTACCCATCAGTATCGTCAGTGTTTTTAAGATTTATCTTTGCAAAATACTATGACACTTGAGAGGGTTACTCTGTTAGAATGCAGTTATTAATGCATGTGGAAACAGGTAAGCATGTTAGATGCTGCACCACTGCAGTAGCATGACCCTGATTTCATCAACACAAGTGAGGAGCAGTCAGTCTGCTGCAGCTTCACAAGGCTGCACTGCAAACCCTCTGTCAGAATGCACCTCACATGCATCCCAAACCAGCGCGGAGGAGTGTCCTGGTTTCAGCTGTGACAGTTATTTTTCTCCTTCCTAGTAGCTGGTGCAGCACTGTGTGTTGGCTTCAGTCTGAGAACAATGCTGGTAGCACACTGATGGTTTGGTGAGCGCATGGCTGCGTGGTGCTGAGCTACAGGCTGGGCTTGCACCATGACAAAGAGAAACTCCTGAAGTCACCTCTTGGTATTCCTCTCCTGCTATGGATTCGGGCTGGGAAGGGATGCACACCGGGTCCTGGGAGGTTTGCCAGTGTCACCTTGTGCGAGCATCCTCCTTCCTGGCTCTGGTCTTTGTGATGTGCCAGGGCTCCATCCATATTTCCCAGCAAAGACATGAACTACAGAGTTTTGTGCTTAGGAAGGGGAGAAGTTTTGGAGAGAGCTGGTTTCCCCTGCTATTTTCCTGCTTTGAATTTATCTGGAGACTTCTTTAAAAGACAGAAGGTGCTGGAGTGAATTCTGCTGGGTTCACCAGGATCACCATCCTGCTGTCCCCCATGCCCAGGAGCATGCTGGCCTCCTCTGCACCAGTGCTGTAGGGGAGTGGGCTGGAAGGCAGGTGTCTGATAGAATGAAATGTAAAAAATAAAGAGGGGGGTGTAATAAAGGCAGAGGAGGGTAATGTTGTGGCTTGATGTGACAGGACCTCCTGCTGCCGCAGCTGCCAGTGCCAGCCACGGAACAGATTAATCTGTATTCCACCCTGCCTCCGCTGAAGTCAAGATTGATCTAATTAGGGTGGTTTAACCACGGCTGCATCCTGAAGCCTCTGAGCCCGTCTGGAGAGGGAAGAGCTCCCGCGAGAGGGGTGAGCCTGGCCCGGGCAGGATGGGGCGGCCGGGCTGCGGCTGGCGCAGGGGAGCAGCAGCCCCTGGCGCCGGAACCGCCCTGGCTGTGGGTGAGAGGCGCCTCTGACCTCTCTCCGCCGCGCATTCGGGAGGCGGTGGGGTTCCCGTGGAGGCTGTTCCTGCCCAGCCTGGCTGCCGGCTGCTGTTCTGGGCAGCTCTCCGTGCTGGTGGCTTTCAGAGCCCTCGGGTCCGGTCCTTCTGCGAAACGGAGCTGGCGGCAGTGCCTGCCTCTGGCCTTGGCGATTCTTCCTCAGGGGCTGTGGATGCTGAGGGTGGCAGGATCATGAGGGGCTCCCGCAGTGTTCAGTGCGGGCAGGAACCCCGAGGCAGTGCCCCGGCTTGTGGCCTGTCTGCCAGCAGAGATCAGGCCTGGGCAGCCACGGGGTTTGCTTTCAAGGACAAGGAACAGCACCAGCTGCTAACCCTGCTCCAAAGAGGACCCGACGCTGAGCAAGTGCTGTGGTGATGGACTTGTGACTGTGGGGTTTGTTGGCCAGGAGCTGCCATAGAGCATAACTGGGATTTGGGGGCCGCATGAAACGCACCAGTGCATTTCTTTCAGGAAGCTGATAAAAAGGTTTATATAGTTTGGAAATATTTCTGCAAAACCCTGTTGAGCATCCTGACCAGGCAGCTGAACCTCTGCTGGGGTTCTGGAGTGATGTGTGGGAAGAATAACCTCCTTCTTAAAAAGCCTGTGTCAGCTGCTTCAGGCGTCTCAGTAGTTGTAAAGGTTTTACTGAAAGCATGGATAAATACCTGCGTGTGCGCACCAGAGCAAGAATGGTGGCAAAACAAAAATGCATTTCCTGGTGAAATATAGTGTAGAAATATTCCAATGAATATTGAAAAAAGGCAATGAAGATACATCATAGGTGAGAATATGACTGCTAAAATACTGTGTCAACACTTCTAAACACTTCCAAAAAAAGAAGGTTTGGGGGGGAAATAGTGTGAGATGCAGAGCGCTGGCTGCCTCCTAAAGCAGCAGCTGCTGGAGCAGATTTAAAATAAGAAGTCTCTGTTTTGTTGTATCTGTATTTACCTGAAGCAAACAGGATCTTACAAGGACATTGGAGGCTTTTACAGTGTGTCTAATGTAGAGCCTGTATTTGGTGGTGGTTCTGTGGTGCGGTCACTCCTGCGCCACAGGCAAACCTGGAGCCATCACCCTTCATCCCTATTCCCTGCCCACGCAGGAGCAGCCGTGGCTCTGAGACCCATAAACCTGTTCTTCACCCTCTCCTCCCCATCTCTTTGGTGCATGAAAAATCGCCAGCACCTCGGGCAGAAATCTGTTTCTGGAAGGAAGCCCCATTTGTTAGTGGTGAATGGAACAGGGGTGCCTGCGTGCTCCATACCACAGTGCAGATAATGCATACAGAGGAGAGGGGACAGGGACAAGGACAGGGCCAGGCAGCCTGTGCAGCTTCACCTGCCTGTGGAGGCTCCCTGCAGATGTGTCTGTGCTGCTTGTCCTTTGTACGTGGTGCCATTGATCATGGCTGCTCGTGCTCCAGGCAGCACCATGGAAATGTGTGTTAGCGGGGCTCAGCGGTAGAAAGATGACGATCCCTTTCCTCTGCACGTTGCGTTTTCTTCTCTGAACGGAACCAATCTCAAGGCCCTTCCCTCCCCACCACCACGGGTGAGGAAATGTTTATGGTCGTTATTTTTCATGAGTCTTAACCAGCAAGATTACACGAGGACATCTTGGAGAAGCTGCAGTTGCGAATCTGTTGAGGTGTCTACAGCATAAGGTCTAAAACCCTGCAGCCTGTGGAGCTGAGTGGGGCAGAACCTGGGCTTTGTGCGAGGTGCTTTTTCCAGGTCACTGAGGATAAGCAGGGCTGTGATCAGTGTGGCAGGAGTAAGTGCACAGAACCAACGGAGACATCCCTGCCTGGGCTGTGCAGGGTGAGGAGCTGCCTGGGCGCCTTGGCAGACTTCTGCTCCCACTGCTCCTGCTCTGCCTCCTCGTGCCAGTGATGGGACAAGACCAGGGTTCTGCTTATCAGCAGCTACACGCAGGAGTGCAAGTAGTAAATTTAATGCCATGTTACAGACAAAATAAGCCCCCGTTCCTGATCTCAGCATGCAATTTTCATTTTGTCTCTCCAGAACATGTCTGCTCCATCCTGGCCTCCCTCCTGCGAAACCTGAGAGGGCAGCAGAGGACACGGTTACTGAATAAATTCACAGAGAATGACAGTGAGAAGGTGAGTGCTCCGTGTGTGTCTGCAGGCTGGGGCTGCCGGTTTGGGAGGATACTCGGTACCAGCAGGATGACTCTTTGCACTCAGCGAGCTACTGAAAAGCCTCGTGGTACCTGCTGCAGGGACTCACACTCTCATTTATGGTGTTATCCAGAAGCTGGAGGATTGAAAGTGCCATTAGCGCTTGGCCTCCCACATCCCAGGGGCTTTTGTTTCCTCTTGCACACAGCAGTAGTGATGCTCAGTCCCGGGCTGTGTCTCTGCTGCAGGCTGATGATGTGACACATTACATGGTTTCACATCGCACCAGCTCTGAAACCAGGGCAGTGGGGAAGGTGCTGGTGTTTCTAGTGAAGCTCTTTTGCAGGGAGTTGAGGGATTGCCGTAGTACACGTGTAGCATTCCTCATTCTTCTCCTAGAATTTGTCCCTTCAGTGGTGTTTACTCTGGGAAGTTCGTTCCAGAACACTTCCATGGTAGTGGATGTATCAAAGAGCTGTGAGACAGAAACAGCAGCTTTTGCAAACCAGTAATCCCCAGGGGTTTGTAAATTCCACCACTGGGGAAATACTGGTTTCTTAGTACTCCTCACTTAGTGTGTTTTAAGGGCGTTCTTCATAACGTGTTCTACTGCTTGCAGACTGCTTCCAATTCCAGTTCAGAGGAGAGCAGCAAAGCTGTAACATGCCTGGTATATCCTATGTAAGCTTGACCAAAGAAACTGGGAGAACTGGGAGAGCCACAGCACAGGAGTGCGAGCTGGGGCCCTGTGTCTTTGCTGCCTTTTAGCTGGAGCTGACAAGTGCATACTGTGATAGGGGCTTGGGTTGAGCTGCCTGCAGACTCTATACTCATCCGACCACGTCCTTCCACAACGTGTTCCTTCCTGTGAGTGACAGTCACCTGTTCCTCTGTGGAGACTGCAGCTGGAAGGAAAACAGAATGGCATGAAGGATTAAAGATGATTGCATTGTTCTTTTTTCTTGCTTGGGTCTCTCTCTTCTGCCCTTGCAGGTTGATAGGCTGATGGAACTGTATTTTAAGTACCTGGATGCAATGCAGGCAGCTGATAAGAAGATTGATGGAGAGAAACATGTATGTATTGCCTAAGTTTTGCTAGCTCATGTCTAACGCCTCTGCACAGAACTTATGGCTCAGCTGGGGTCACTCTTCGAAGCTGTGCCCTCATACCTGTGCTGTTAGCTCCTTATTCTTGTTGCCTTGCTTTCTAGCTTCCAGTTAACCTCACGTAAAACAGGCTGAGAACTGCTCTACAGCAAATACTCTTGGCCTTTTAGAGTGAATTTTACCAGGAGGGCCTAAGTCTGTGCTGCAATTTGCTTTCATTTTTACTTGGCTGTGATCTTCCTTGGTCTGGCAGATGGAGAGTAAGTGAAATGCAGAGAGACAATTACATGCTCATGTGCGAGGCCTCCTACCCTGGTCTTTAGAGTTCCGATCAGCTGCGAGGAAGCGTCTATTTTGATTAGTCAGAGGTTCTGGAGACAGAGGCTGGTGAGCTCCCTGTGCTCCCTGCACACCAGCAGTGAGCCATTTGAATGACACGAGCCTTGGTGCCACACAGCACTTTCTTGGAACCGAAGCTGAACAGACTTGTGAGAGCGAGCGAGCTGCTGGAGTCAGGAAGCAGCTTGCAGAGCTGTTAGCGAGCTTGGCCAGCTTCCCACAAGATTATCTGTATCAGCACTGAAGAGGGTGTGAGACTGATTAGCACTGACAGAGAGTAACGGCTGCAGCAGCGTCGTGGTGCGCTTGGTGTGCCACTGGCTGCAGCCCCGACAGGCTCTGACATGCAGCTTGGTCCCATGGCCAGGCCCCTGCACCGGCACCGGAAACACTGCGAGGGCATCAGAGCAACGCCACTGCTGCTCAGAGGCAGGGGGTGAGTGATGGATGGAGGTGAGCCTGCTGCCAGCATTCCGGCTCCATATGCACAGCTACAGCTTCACACATGAGCAGTGGCCTGAAGGAAAACAGCATTTACCCTTCCCTGCTATCCCTCTGTGCTCTGTTCATCTCCTCGGAAAAGAGCAAGAAGTGAGTTGTTCTTTCCATTTCAGTGTTGATGTGTGGGTTCTGGACTCAAAAACTGGAATGGGTTTTCCTGGCTGAAGTCCTGTGGTGTAATGGCAGCTACAGTACAGTACAGGAGCCACTCAATGCAACAGGCTGAGCCAGTGCATGTGCCCTGTATCCAGAAAGACTCTGGAGCACTCTGCAACTGTTAACTCCTGTAGCAAACAGACAGCACAAAGCACGGGTGAAGGGAATTTGAGTGTGAAGAAGCTTGTGTAGAAGTTCTTAAGTTAATAATATGAAAGCATTCATGTCTACTGATGCACGGGAGAAGAGAAACTAAAGAACCTCTGGTTTTCCTCCTGAAGTGCTTTGGCCCCACTGCCGGGCTCTGTGGGCTGGAATGGCTGGAGTTCCTCACTTCTCTTAGAGCTAAGAATAGGATTTGGCAGAAACATCTTGTATCTGCAATGTATTAGGCACAACAGGTATGACAGACAATGCTGAGGTTTGTTTCTGGCTTGGAAGAGTTGGAATTGCCATTTGCTTTGTTTTGTAGTGTACTGGAATGGACAGTGGGACGTGGTCTCCCGAGATCTGAAGTGGCTCAAGCATTTTCCCCATGCAGAAGTAGTCAAAAGCCATCATTCTGTCCTTCGAATCACAGCATTGCCTGGCTGTGACAGGATTTATGGAGCACTTTAATGTTTCTTGTTGTGGCACATGAATCATTGAAGTGGATGGGATGAACACTGCGTCCTTTAGAAACTGCTGTGGCATCTTGGGGATTTTGACCTTCTGCTTGCATTAGAGGACACAGGACACCCGAATTCCAATCATCCTTCTCTCTGCCCCTAAGAAAATGATACCTTATGAGATTTTACAGGTTCAGCTGTGCTGACGAGAATGAGATCCCAGTCTGAGGGCAGAGTATCCTGGTGTAAGTCCGGCATTACAGGAAGTGAAAGCTGATTACACAAGGCAGGACCGAGTGTATCACAGCTGCTGTTCCATCTCTGGGCATGCAGCTGGTATAAGAAGCTCCTGCAGTTCTCCTCCTTCTGTCTTTGTGTGGCTTATTTCAGTGCTGCGGATTATAGCCCAGCTCTTCAGCCTGCAGCAGTGAAGGTGTGGAGACAGCTGAGGGTGGAAGGGGAAGAATCACTGAAGTTTCTGAGGAGGAACCATAACGAAACTGCACCCTTGATGTGGCCAGTGGAACGGGATGGGAGCCCTTCTCAGGGGTACCCACTTGTTTGCTGCTGTGGAATCTATTCTCCGGTGATCAGAGGTGGTAATTACCCATTACCCATGTGAACCCTGGGAGCAAAGTCCATGTGTGTATTTGACACCCGGTGCCTGTCTTAGCGCTTTTCTTAGAGTTTTTAGTTAACAAAACCCAGGAAATACCTCCTCCACCTCTCAAATTCTTCAATTCTTTCCATAGAAAGCGGTGGGAAATCCTGTGCTTTCAGCTCCCTCTAGAAGGGGGGATAATTGCAGGCAGCAGCGATAGCCTCAGTGATCTCTGATGGTGGCAGGAAAAGACAGGAGATGGTTTCATGGTTTTACAGTTCCACAGAAAATTATGCTCAGCAGGTTTATTCGATAAAATATTCTCACCAGACACTTTGCGCTGTAATGACTTACAAATTACATGCTAATTGTGCTACGGTTAAGTCATTCCACCCTTGAAAGGGAGAGGTGGAACTCCTAGCAGGAGAGCAGTGTCCACACACTGGGATAGCAGAAACGGGAATTTGTTTGTTTTAAGAGGGTTTGGGTTGATTTAGGAGGACCTGGAGCTGCGTCCAGGTGTGAAAGCACCTTCTGAGCATGGCTGCACCACTGCCCCTCGCCATAGTGCAGACCCAGGGCAGTAAGGGGAGAGAAGCTCCACTTGGTGTAAGAGACAAGTTGGAATAGTTTTGTACTTGGTGTTTGCAGCCTTCTCTCTGCTCGCCTGCGTTGGCCTCACTATCCAACCCGCTGAGGTGTCCTTTGTTCTTGACCAGCACCTACCCTTGCTGTGGCTGCTGGGGAAGGTGAAGGGTAAGGAAGGAGGAAGATGAGGAGAATCTTTTGGGTCCCACTGCAATGACCCTGTGGAGCAAACGGGATCTCTTGTATCTCATTGGCAGATCCATTGTGTCTTTAGGTTTTGAGTCTCTACTTGACACCCTGAGGCCTGTCAGTCCTGCCTCATTAGTGTGAGAGGCTCATTTTAGCTTCACAGAAGCCCATCTTATTGCTGTCTTCTCCCATCAGCAAGGGGCATCTCAGTACATATTGTTGGCAGATTAGAAATGGCATCTGAGCGCTCATTTGGAGGTTAGAGCCTTGACAGCTTTGCAAGGGAGACAAAGTGGAAAGGTGACTGGTACTGAGCTGGAGGCAGATGAGCATTTACAGGGTGGATGTGGCTTTAAAAAAAGGCTGTGAAAAGGCACCTTAGAACCATGCTTGTCTTCTAATTCATATCTGCCTCATTTACTGGTACAAAATAATCTCGCTTCTCCGTTGAGAGGGGCTGTTAGAGCTGTCGCCTTCCTACTGTAATCAAGACAGCAGTTGCCTGGATCCAGCTCCAGTGATCGCCACGCTGGGATGGGAATACAGAACAGACACGGGCTTTGTTTCTTGCTCTGGAGGGTCAAATCCTGCCTGTGGAGGTTTTTCTGGTCAGGAATTTGGCACTGCTGAGAGGAGTAGACAACAAGCTTGTGTGCAGAGGAGGGTGAGCTGTAATTCAACAGTGCCAGCTTTGCCTTCTGCTTTGAGTGGGGTTTGTGATCTTTCAGACAATACTGCAGCCTCTGGCTGGCCAGCCTTACTGTTGTTTAGCTTTAGAGACCAGATTTGATCAGACTCCTGCAATCTGACATGGATGTAGGGTGAGGAAGGTTGCTCCTTGCATAAAACTGGATTTTTGTTTTACTGGCAAAGGCTTGCTTGCAGGGTCATGCCTGTGCCCATAGTTTTGAGAACCTGGTGTAAATTCCAGTTGTGCAGATGCTGGAATACACAGGATCTGGTGCTGAAGCACTGTGGAGTAGAGCCAAAGCAGTTGACTTTATGTCATTGGTAACCAGGCATTGTTTGTTAAACTCCTTTCACTGCAGGCTAGGTTTCTAGGAAGAAAGAAGTATTTTATTACCTGGGCTTTCCTCTCTGCCCCCCGGGGGCAGCTGTACTTGCAAGTCACTTCACCAGCTCCCTGCGCAGCGAGCATCCATCGCGCTCTCTCCAGTGGGAAGTGCCCAGGGTTAGTTTTCCTTCTTGTGCCCGGAAGACTTTCCCTTCAGCTAGATATGAGGACTTGGCTTGACAAAACAGGGAAATTTGGTGGCCTGGATCCACTCTGGTGCTGGTGACCTTGTGTGTGTTTGCAGGAGCAGCCCCAAGGA
Source organism: Psittacula echo (assembly GCF_963264785.1). Lineage (NCBI taxonomy): Eukaryota > Metazoa > Chordata > Aves > Psittaciformes > Psittacidae > Psittacula > Psittacula echo. Next base: position 9,892,001 of record NC_137747.1, on the reverse strand, counting down.
GCAGCGCCGAGCGTGTGGGTACGGCGCTCTCGCGGGTGATGGCTCTAATGAGAAAATATTGCTCTGCTGGAGTGTGCCCACCTGCCAGACGCTGCATAATAAATCACACGGGCTGCAGGCAGGCAGCAGGGGTTGACAAGCTGCTTCCTTTGTTTAAGAACAAAACCAAAACCCAAACCCCCAAATGGAGAAGGTCGCCTGTGCTGACAGTGATTCCTGCTGTTGGGTCCATGAGGATGGGTAGCAGGGTCAGCTGGTGACAGCCCTGGGCAGGGGGAGGCTGCTCCTGCAGGCTTTGAAGGAGATGCTGTCTGAAGCAGACTGATGGAATGACCTCGTGTGTTCTGTCTTTGGCCTCTGCTTGGGCAAGTCTCACCAGTGACCACTGAACGAGCAGGGGAGGAGCGAACCCTCACCATTCCTGTGGGAGCCCGTGGTTGAAGCTGGAAGAGCAGGGCTGCGCATGGTGAAGCTGTGCTTGTGCAGAGCTTTCCGACCTGTTTATTCCTTCATCAGTCGATAATGAAGTTGGAAACCTGATGGGTCTTTGAGTCGCCTGGAGTCACGTTCCACACTGCTTAACAGCACCCTCAGCTGGCCAGTGGCAGAGCAGATATCTGCTCCAGGGTGCCAGGGGACTTGGAACTGAGATCCAGGCAGGTGTGTTCCACAGTCACAGCCTCTGATCCTCCATTTAGAAATGCAATTTGGTGCTTAAATTAAAATTTTAATTTTCAGCTGGACACATTTCAGCAGCAGCAGAGGCAAAACCTGGGTCACAACTGGGTGAAGTGTCTGTGAGTGGAAATGAATTATTAACAGTGCTGCTTTGGCGAGAAATGTTTGGAATGTGTTTGGGGAACAAAGCACTCCTTAAAACCACAACTGGCTCCAGCATTTTGCCACCCTGCTGGGAGGTGCCTGGGGAGCCAGAGAGCATCACACCTTTCCTTTGTGCTGCTTTACAGGACATGGTGCGTCGGGGAGAGATAATAGATGATGACATGGAAGATGAATTCTATCTCCGTCGCCTGGATGCTGGTCTCTTTGTTCTACAGCTCATTTGTTACATCATGGCAGAGATCTGTAATGCCAGTGTTCCCCAGGTAAAGCTATAGACAAGGTTGGCAGATCATCTGTGTTTCCATCCATGGTACAACAAGGCTCTACATCCTTGCAAATATGGCCTCAGTGAATAATCTTCTCTGTAATTCCTTTTTTGGGAGGGAGCCTCCTCTTTGTTTCACTTGTGCACACAGCTTCATCAAGTTGTGGCAGTCAGGAGAGCATTAATGGGTAGAGGCTGATAATTGTCACAGAATTCATACAATACCATTCGGGTAAGGTCAGTGCAAAATACTGCAGCTTTATGGGTGTGACTGCAGGGGGTTTGTGACACTGTTACGAGGTTATGTGTGCTGCACACCTTCCTGTGTGTGGGTATGTGCTCTGGGACTGTGGACTAGGAAAGGCTGAGTTGGGTGTTGTGGTGCTTGGGGTTTCTGCTCTTCCCTCAGAGTGGTGCAGATGGGGTTGTGCATGGGTTTGTGTTGTACTGGAGACTGATTGCTTCTCTTTCCTGTCCCCTGTCAGATTCGTCAGAGAGTCCATCAGATTCTGAACATGAGAGGCAGCTCCATTAAAATTGTTCGACACATCCTAAAGGGTGAGTTGGGATACTCTTGTGGATATGTCTCATCCCTGCCAACACAGCTTGGTGACCACTGTGTGGGATGAGCCTTCACATGAAATTCTCCTTGATTTCATGAGCATCTTCAGGCAGCTGCTGAGTAGTGTGCTGAGGTATGGGCAGGGCTGGAATCACCCTGGTAAGAGCTGGTAAGACCCTGGAGTTAGGCCGCTTGCTGTTGTCTGCTGTCATGGAATGGCACATCACCTCGTGCTGCCATCAGCTGCACACTGGCTGGAACTCGCTGCTGACATTAACACTAGAGTCAATATTTAAGGGAAGGGTACATGCATGCTGAAGAGAAGAATAGTGGAGTCTCATCTTTCATTAACGTGGCCCTGCACTTCACCATCTGCACCATATTAGTATCGGTGGTGTATTTGTCTTGTTCTTAGTGTCAGATTAATATGGATTATAGCATTAAAGTATCCTCTGTAGCTTTAAAATGTAGCTGTTGTGATTTGCAATCCCAGTTTTAAAGTGCTGCTTGTTATTTTTAATGCCTGTGTTGAGTTAGAGCAACGCGGGTTTGAGCTGTGGCTCTCATCTGCAGCAGACGCAGCCGACTGAGCTGGGCAAGGAGAGGACAGGACTCAGACTCTCCCTGGGGATCTGCTGCCCACAGGAGGTGCCTCCTTGTTTAGCAAAGGCTCGTGTCTGCTCCTGAGGGGCTGTGTTGGTTTTGGTGAGGAGTGTCTTTCCCTCCTGGAGAGGAGGGAAGGCCAGCAGTGTCTCTGGGGGTGCTGGGCTGTGGTGTTACAGCGTGTCCTTCTTAGGCGGTAACAATGATGTTCTCTCGGGCCTCTTCTTGCCCCCCCTCAACACTGGCAGGTACAGACAGCTTTTCTCTTGCAGTCCTGTCGATTTTTTCCCTTCCCATATGCAGGAAAGAAGGGGATCAGAAGGATGGCTGGTATGACAAAATTAAGAGTGATTTTCTGACAGTGAGAGATTACCTGCAGCTATAGGCAATCTCTTTGGCTCTTATCCTTTGCCAGCAAGTGCGAGTTAATGCCTGCTGATGAACAGGGGGACTGGATAGGGTGTCTTTTCTGATTTTGATCATGATACTTGACAATTCCTGCTTCCAAACTGTCCATTTCCAACTTGGAGCATGGCACATGTCTGCTTTCTGGTCCCTGCACTTGACCGGGGCCATGGGTGCCCATGGGGTTTGTCTGCACACCTCGCTGCACCCACACACCTCAAGCTCATGTCCCTGCCTTGTTGATTTACATGCTAAGCTGAATTGGAGGGCAGCTGCATTAAAATTTCATCTGGTGCCTCCTTTCACAGACAGTGACTTGCATTGTGAGGCTTTTTCAGGGGTTTCATTTTTTCACAGGCTGGGGATTCTCCTGCAGGTTTGGTACTCAGCAGTGACATGTTCCCTGCCGAAGAGGCCATACGTGGCTTGTTAATAATACTGGTGATGGACACAGCATTTGGGGCTCTGTCTTCAGTCTTCCCCAGCTCTGATGCTTGGCAGTTCTAGAGACTTTTGCCATTGCAGTAGTCAGTGACCTTAGAAATAGATTTATGGTGGGTCCTTGTGAAATAGTGCCGTGGGGCCCAGCAAATTCCTGAGCACAGGAGCAGCACTGAGCTTGCCTGCAGCCTGAGCTGGTGGCACGGGAGTGCTTCAGTAGTTACACAGCAATGTCCAGGTGTGCTCAGTGTCAGATTCAGCAGCTTTGACAGAAGCGACACCCCAGACACGGACCTGCCCCTCTGGAGGGCTCTGGTGGTGGGATGTGGTTGCCTGTTGCAGTGGTGGGTTTGGCTGTGGAGCTGGTGGCGTGTCCAGGGCTGGGGCAGTGGCGACACCCCAAGTCTGACTGCTGGAACTGTACGCCTCTACCCCAAATGGCTGAGAGGAGGCTGACACCTTGCCTGACCTATTCCAGGCCACCCCAGCTGCTCCCAGGCAGATCAGGGCTGCTTTATTTTTACTCTCGGTTCAGTGTGTTGCTCCTGTTCAGTTTTTATTTTCTATTTTTGCATACTAATTAGCTGCTTGGGTTTTAGTTTGATTTTTATGGCCTACATATTCTCCATGTTTCTCTGGCAACCTGACAGCTGATGGATCCCTTGGGGTTGCTCAGAATTACTTATGATGCAAGCGAGGAAGCCAGACTGTTTTCCTGTGGTAGGGCTTTCAAGGTGGGGGGAGTGAGAAGGGGACAACTGAAGGCTCCTTAAATGTGTTTCTGCAGCCTGACCATTCCTCCTGCAGCTGCTTTGCCTGGGAAGATCAGGTGTTACTTGCAATGGGACAGTTAATTCATTCTGTGGAAGAGAATGACTGAACAGTGTATGCTTGGCTGGGGTGTTTTGGAGACTAGTCTTCATGACAGCAAGTGGTGTCTGTGTTCCGTATGGATCCAGATACAGCTCATGGTACCTGCTCCCCCTGGGAAGCTGCAGTCAGAGGTGCAGAGCTCCCTCCCCAGAAGCACCAAGACCTGGTGCCCAGTTAAACATGTGGTTTCAGTGCAAGTATTAGGCACGACATGGAGCCAGGAAGGTGAAATGCTTCCTGAGTGGTACAACCCAAGCCTGCTAGCACAGGTAGTCCAAAAGCAAAGGTATGAATGTCGTGAACACTGTGCTGAATCTGCCCTATGGTCCCTCAGTATGTGGAGGCTTTATAGCTCCCAATATCCATTACCAGCTTCAGTATTTCCCTATTGATTTTTACTATTCCGTAACCATTGTATTTTATCTAATGAAGCAGAAACCAATCTCAGGTCCTTTCCCTTTGTGCAGCCCCAGCACGTGTTGGCTCTGGTTAACTGTGGGCAGGGGGAGCATGCGTTGGGTTGGTTTTTTTGCTGTCTCACTGAAGAGGTGGAATTTTAAATTAAAAAGTAAATACAGACAGCCTCGGTGCAAGATTTCCTTTGGGTTTTAAGCCTGGTGCTGGGGTTTATCTGATCTCAAATCAGCATCAGCAACTGCTGGAGGTACAAGTGCCCTGCGCTGGTGCCCCTGCTCCAGGACAGCGAGGGGGTCAGGTTCACCTGCAGCAAACCTCAGCTCTCCCCACCTCCTCTGGTTACAGGTGCTGTAGTGGTCTATAAATATTAAACAGATTTCTCCCAGAGGCCCTGGCAAAGAGCTCCACTTCTTGTACGTGGAGAGGGAGAGTACGCGCAGGAGACTCGCACATCAGCCAACTTGTCCCTGTCCTTGCTCTTTTCAGTGCTCTTATAATAAAGGCTTTGATGGAGCTCAGGAACATGTAGCGGTGCTGAACGTATAAATATTAAAAGCAAACTTTCTACAGCAACTTACCATTCAGAGGCTGAATGCAAGCTCTCTGTTTGTTTAGGAAGAGGGGAAGAATGTGGGAAGCTGGAAGGCGCTGCCCAAGCAGGCATCTGCTCTGGTTTGTTAAGGTTTGCTGAGCTCCAAGCCTGCTTTTCAGTTTTCCTTTTTAAACCTTCTTTGAGCATGCAGGTTATGGTGGCAGGAAGGAGGGAGCTGGCACAGGAATGAGCTGCTGACTTTAAATACTGAGTGCCAGGAAGGAGAGCTGGGGAGGAAGCCTTTGGTTCTGTGGTATTTGGCTGTTTGTGTGAATGAGCAAGACTGTGATCAGGGTCTGGTGTCCTCTGCTGAGGACAAGGAGTTTGTTTTGTAGTTAGATCTAGGCTGGTGTTTTCTTCCCTATGGGGTAGAAGCACTTGTAGATGGGATTGGTCTCTACTTGACACAAAACCCTCCTCTGGGATGCTTGGGCCACAGTTAACCTGGGGTTAAGAACGTTCATCAGCTCTGTGACAGCCCTGCCCCATGATGCAGTGTAAGGGGACCAGGCAAGCCAGCAGTGGGGGGGCTGGTAGCAGTTCTTGGGCTGGCAGAAGCCGGAGCAGTGACATCCGTTCAATCAGTCCCAGTTCTGCTGGGATAACGGAGGGGCCGGGAGGAGCGCTGCGCTGGGGCCTTTCTGGTGGTTAGAAGCCAGAACGGTGCCACTGGCATGTGCCAGGGCCAGTGCTGCTGCTCAGTGCCAGGAGCAGGACGTTCCTGCTGCCACCTCTCTGCCACAAAGCTTTGTGAGGGGCAGGAGGTGTTTATTATACAAAGCTTTAACCCTGGGGATGGGGAGAAGAGACACCGATGCTCCCTGCATCAGTTCCTGTTCAGGTGTTGGCAGTGGATGCAGATTTAGGCTGTGCTCTGGCTCTGCATGAGAAGCTGCCATCGCTGATCAGTATCTCACTCAGTGTGTGCCTGTCTGCTCTGTCCCCTGCAGAGTATGCGGAGAACATCGGGGACGGGAAGAACCAGGAGTTTCGGGAGAGTGAGCAGAAGCGGATCCTGGACCTCCTGGAGAGTTTCTGAGGCCTTGAGGTCTCGGCGCATGGTTCTGCCTCTGCTGCCCCCTCCAGCCTGATTGCACGATCAAAGTGATGTTTCTGTGAAACTGCTTCTAACTGGGATTTGGGAGATATTAAAGATAGTTTGGTTTTCTTAATTCCTTGTTTGTTACAAGCAGTCTGTGGGTGGGGATGTAGCTGTGTACCTTGTGGTGGGGCAGCTCAAGGGTTGTCCTTGTCCCCTGAGTCCAACCACAGTGATGGTGTGAAGCAATGGAACAGTAGATGTGTTAGAGGTGGGGGGTTAAGAGGAAGCCCAGGTAGCTCAGGAGACTGTTTGCAGGTTATTCCAGCCTCATACACTAATGAAAATGTACAACCTGCTGTACTGGCATAAACTGGGGGGACTCAGTTGTTGGTATGTGCCCAGGCCAGAGGCTCTTCAGCAGCAGAGGGGACTCAGAGGCCAGCCCCGTTGAACATCCCAAGGTAGTCAAAGGTGAGTTTTTGCATGGCCTAGGCCATGTCCCTGCTCCCAAGGGGATGCTGCAGTGAATCTATTTGGTTACACTCGGGGGCTAGGAGGCAGAGTGTGTAATCCATGACATGACCAGACTCCACTGACAGCCTTTCGCAGTCAGCCTCAGGTCTTGGCTGTGCTTGTCCTGTAGGAAATGACTGTTGGGACTCTCAGCCCTGGATTGTCAGAGCAGCCCTAAGCTCCCGCAGAGGAGGGGACCCCCCTGGGGCAGCCCCTCCCCGCACGTAGTGGGGCAGACCCACAGCTCCTCCCATCGCCTCCTTCACCGGGCCGTGGCGCTTCAGCCGCTGCTCCCGGCCGTGGCTTTGCCGGGACAAGAAGTAGCTGCGGATATTTTCCTGCATCCTCCTTTCTTCTGCTCGAGTTAATGAGTGTCACCAGGAGCCCCGGCAGCTCCGGCAAGCTGGGCCCTGCCTCATTTAGAGAGATTTGCATGCTGGCAGCATTCATTTTTTATCTCCAAGAAAAATGCATTGTCAGGGAAGCTTAAAGACTGCTTCAGCCACGGCTGCGGTGGCGCTGCCGGCCTGGGCACTGTTGAACGCTCCTGTTCGGGGGATCAACGTGGAAGTCGTGGCTTCAGCAGCCAACAAAATGCTGCAAAAGCACATTTTTGGTGCAGAACTTGTTTGAATTCCTCATTGCTTTGCTCTGGTTTCAACCACTTCCGTAAAGGTGTTTTTTGCTGTATTTCTCAGCTGCGTTCAGTGTTGTACTTGAGCCTGGGAGCTGTTGGCAGCACAGCCAATGGATTTGTGGTCAAAGCTGGGCTCTGGTTTTCCTCCTGGAAGAGGTGCTGTCCTTCCCTGCCTCACGGTACCTGTGTGCCTCCAGAGCCAGAGGAGATGCTTGTGGGATACAGGAAGGCAAAATGCCTGTGTCTACCTGAGCCTAACCGTCTGTGACAGATGAGGATGCTCCAGATGCTGCTGGGGAATCAGAGCAGAGCTTGTTCCTGCAAGTCAGGCTTTACAAGATGGATGATGAATTCTTCTCTCCTCCTCTCTCAGAGGGGAAAACCCCACTGGGCAAAGTTGGGATCCTCTGCGTGGTGGTCCCAGTGTGCCAGAGGGGCTGGAGCTCCAGGCCCCATCTGGGGTGCACAGAACAGGTCATCTTGTGCAAAAGAGCAGGAAACCCCATTCTGTGTCGCAAGGCAAGCTGGGGGCTGTGTGGGCTCTGGCTCCAGCACCCAGCACAGGCAGGGGTCAGAGCACCCCGGGACCATCCCAGCCCACAGCTCAGCCTCTTCAACAGCTTCATCTGCTGAGAAGCATTAAAGCATCACAGCTCCTGGTGCTTGTGCCCGGAGAAATCCCTGGCTGTGGCTTGGGGTCATTGGAGTGTGCAGGGAGAGCCCAACCTTCACCGCAGCCCTCGCTGGGTTGTGTCTTGTCTCTGATTGTAAACAGGTTTGACTAAAGAGGTAAATGAGAAGTTAGTTAGAAGGAACATGATTGATGAGCACTGGCTGATGGGGAGGTGAGAAACTTGGCCTCGAAAGGAAGGGGGGGATGTTCTGCAGCTGGAGCATCGCGCTGTGCCCCTGCGCTGTCCCCCTGTCCCCTTCTCTGCAGTGGGACCTCAGGACACGGTGTCGGGGGCTCTGCTCCAACAGGAAGCCCAAAGCTGCCTGGGGCTGAGGCTGTTTGTGGGCAGTGGCTGCTGCTGAATAGGGAGAGAAGGGTGAGAATTGTGACTGAGGAATATCCTGACGTCCCAGCAGAGAGACCCAGGCTGCGCTGAACACACAGGCACCGTCAAAACTGGGAAACAAACCTTCAGCAGCACAAAGAAGTCACCTCAACCATTGATTGTTGGAGGGGGTCGTAGTAATTATTTTCTTCTAAGACCTGGGTTTCAGGGGAGGCTTTTCTCATCTGGCCATAAACAATGTGGAGGGGAAGGGGCTGCTTTGGGGGTTTTGTTTGTTGAGTTTCTTTACATGTAATTATTTTCTTTGGTCCTTAAAACAATGGTTTGGAAAGAGGGAAATGTTCCTGGAATGATTCACAGCGGTGCCAGCGTTTGTCTGCATCCGCAACCTGCTGCTGGGTTCTGCAGGGCAGGAAGGAGCTGGAACCAGGCAGGGCTTGTGCTTGGAAGGAAGAATTCTTTGTGAGTGATTTCTCCTGAGATTCAGCCCCTCCTCATTGACCCTCCCTGCCCTGGGACCCCCACAGGCCCGGGGAGGTTCCCGCTGCCTCCCCCTGGCCTGGGACTCTCAGAGACTCCGGAGCTGCTGTGCCCGGTGCCCTGGGGATGCTCTCCCGGTCCTGCGGCCCAGCGCTCTCCCAGACAGGTTCCCTCCACCCCAACCCCCCCGGATCCCCCTCCCTGCTTCGTGTATTGCGATGTTCAAGCAGTTCCGGCAGGGCTGGGTTGTGTTCACGCATCCGAGCCCCTGCGCTCCGCCCCAGGGGTCTCACCGGGCGCTGTCTCCGTGGCTGTGTTGCACGGGGATGAGCCGTGGAGGCGGCTGTGCTGCTGAGTGTCAGAGCTGTTGTTTTCCTGCAGCACGCACAGACCTTTGCGAATAATCTAATACTGCAGGAATGTCAAACTCAGCAGTGGAAGGAAATCCTTTTATACAGGGATTGTTGAGTCTCTAAACAAGTATCAGAAATGAGCTCGGTATCAGCACGGAGGCTGTTTATTCTGCCCATCACAGCGATGAGCAGCCCAACCCGCTCCCCCAGGCAGCCGTGGAGCTGAGCACTGGCTCCTGGACATGGGCACAGCCCTGAGCCCGGCCCCATGGCTCATGGGGCTGCAGCAGCTGCCAGCCCCGGGAGCTTCAGGGGCACAAGCAGCAGAAACTGAAGCACAACCGTTCTGCTGTGTTCGGAGCAGGGGGTGCTGAGCATCCCAGTGCCTCAGCAGTGGTGGCATTTGAGTGCTTTTGCCTTCCCTGGATGCCTTAAACTTCCACTGTCTGAAGTAAGCATGGGCTTTGGGTTGTGTCAGAATGAACATGGGCAGCACTTGGCTGCCAGCAGGAGCAACCAACCCAGCCTGGTTTGTGTCTGGGTGTCCCTGTGGGTGCCACCAGGGTTGCTGTGGTGTTGCTGTGTGGAAATAGCCACAAGATTGCCTCATCTCGCAGGTTCCCACCCTGAGCAGAGCCACTGGCACGAGCCACATCGAGCGGTAGGCAGAAATCCTGGTGCTACCAAAGATAAGGAGCATCTCATCCTTGAGAGCGAGCCGCTGGGGCCCTTTCTCTGGCCCAGGAGCCCTGCAGGGAGGCACCAGCTACTCCAGCCCAGCAGTGAGGGTGCGCATAAGGGACCTCAGGTGCCTGCTGGGTCTGGAGCCGTGGGCTCTGCTCTCTCCTCCAGTGCAGCAGTTCCCTCCTCTCCCTGCCAGGCGTGTGGGGTCCATCAGGGCTGCGTGGCCGCTGCAGACAGCAGCTGCTCTGGGCCTTTCCACTGATGAATTAAATTGAGGAGGAAAATGAAACCTCTCGAGTGCACCCAAGCCACGCAGGAGCTTGGCTTTTGCCCGTCTGCCGAGCCCCTGCACAGAGCCTGTGTCCATTTGTCATCCTGCTGCGGTGGCAGAAAATCAGCTGGAAATGAGACCTAATTCAGGCTCCGCAGCTGGAGGTGTTCCCAGCTCTGAGAGGGATTTATGCTCTTTGCTTCCCGGTGCCATGATTTAACCATCCCTGATGAGACACTGGAGGATCCTGGCAGGTTCCTGCCCCTGAGGTGCAGCCTCAGCACCTGCCACCCTTTGGACCGGGGCTGTGGGACCTGAAGCAAGGACCCCTGCCTGGGACACACGGTCCCCCTTGGGTGATGTCCCCACTCACCCCGCTCCCCTCACTGGCCAGTGGCAGAGGATGGGCCAAGGGCCACACAGCACCACAAGGCTGGGCTGCCCCGACCAAGGCTCCTGCTTGGCCTTGGCTGCTTTCCCTGTTGCACTTGACCCTGTGCATGGAGCCTGTATTCTGGTGTGTGGGTTTTTTGCCTCCACACATGACTCTGGATTCAGTTTCCAGCCCAGATTCGCTCCAGGTGATTTCCCTTAGGAAGCTGGGGCCCTTCATTGCTGTTGCTCTCCTGCTGTCCCGTCGTGGGACCCTCTGAATTCAACCAGCCACGGCTGTGGGTGCTGTTACGGCTGCTTCCTCCTTCTGTCTGCTTTTAACTGCAGAGAGAGTAATGAACTCGGGCAGAGATCGATGCTCTCCTCTGCTCTGGGCTTTATTCTACAAGCAGAAACCCTGCAGCAGGTAGAACCTCTTCGAACCCAGGGGTCTGTACTGCAGGAATGAGGCAGTGCAGCTCCTGCTGCCGGGCACAGCTGGGCTCCTCCTGCTGCCTGTGCTGGAGCCCAGCTGCAGGAAGGGTGAAGACAGGCAGTTTGTATTTTCAAGTCCGATTTAAAGGATCGCTTTGCCACAAGCATCTGTCATCACATGGCAGAAAACACCTGAAATAATCTGATTTTTACCGTTTATCTGGAGCTCAGACACCCTTCAGGCTGCCACACAGCGCACAGATAACACCGTGTGTGTGTGAGGGCTGCGCTGCTCTCCCAGCCCATGTTTATGCTTTTAGACTTCAAAATAGGTGTGAGTGGTGCAGGTTGTGATGCCGCGGTGCTGGTGTCGTGCAGGTCACGGTGCTGGGGTGCCACCAGCCGTGGGGTTGGGAAAGGCCGGCGCTGGTGTTGGGTCTGGCCTTGAGCTTTGTGTGGCTGAAGGGCAATGGGCACCGTGTCCGTGGCATTTAGGGGCAGGAGCCGGTTTGCCGGCTCTGTCCCTGTGGGGTTACACAGAGCAGCCCCTTTGCCTCCCTCCCCGCTCCGGCCGGGCCGGGGCTGCTCTGAGCCGCCGTGTGCCCCCTCTCCGGGGTTCTCATCCTGAGACGGATCCCGCTGAGGAGGGGGTTTATAACAAATGCACCCGCGGCCGGTGCCGGGGGGAGCCCCGCGAGGGTTCCCGAGGGCCCTGCTGCCGGGCACCGCACCGGGGACCCCGCACCCCGGTACCCACCCGGGCAGCGCTCCCCGCAGGCACCGGCGCCGGCCGCTGTCCCGGGTGCTGAAGTCGCCTTTACCGGGGCCCAGGCAGAGCCGCGGTCCCCACGGGGACACCGTGCCCCGGGCGCGGCGGTACCGGGGATCCCGGGGGGTCCCGGGGGGGTCTCGCGGCCCAGCCCCGCCCCGCGCAGTTTAAGAATGAACCGTGGGAAAAACTTCGTGGGTGCGCGCGGGGCCGGGATCCCTCCGCCGGGCGGGGGAGGCTCCGGGCTGAGCCGCGGCACCGCCTCGGCTCGCGGAGCCCTCCGCGCGAGAGAAGAGCTCCGCAGCGCGGCGGCGGCGGGACCGCGGCGCAGCCCCGGGGACACGGCTCGGCCCCGCGGCAGCGCCGGCCCCGGGACGGCCGCGTCCGCGGCACCATGGGCGGCCTGGGCCTGGCCCTGGGGATCCTCCACTACCTGGGGCTCTACCTGCAGCTCGGCGCCGCCTCCCGGCACCCCCCGTGGGACGCCCCGGCGGCGGGCAGCGGTGAGCGCTGGCGGCGGGCAGGGATCGGGGCTCGGCTGCCCCGGGGGGGGTGCGGGAGGGGGTGGCTGCGCCCGGAGCGTTCCCAGGGCTCGGTCCCACCGATGCCGTCTCGGGGGCCGCGGGACGGGCGGCGGGAGGGGGGGATGAACCCGGTGTCCGCGCTGGGCTTCGCCGCCGGCGACAGCTCCGCGGCGCGGTTCGCGGCGCCGGCGGCTCCGGGAGCGGGAGGCGGCACGGGCGAGCCGGGGCTGGGCTCTGCCGCCCCCGTCCCTGGGGCCCGGGGGACGGCCTCTGCCTCCGCCGCTGCACTGCCAAGCCCGTGGCTTCGCACGGTGCGTCCCCCTGCACACCCGTGCACACCCCGTGCACCCCCGTGCAAGTGTGCATCTCTGTGCATCCCTGTGCATCCCTGTGCATCCCCGTGCATCCCCGTGCACCGCCGTGTGTCGCCGCACGCCCCTGGCAGCGGAAGCGACTTTCCAGTGTCCTGTTTGCGCCCTGCCGGCTCCGGTGCTCGGTGGCCCAGCGGGTCGGTGGGTCCGTGGTGCTGCCAAGCCCGGCAGGGTCCAGCCAGGACCTAGGATGGAGTCGTTCTCTGCACCCCTGTATGAAACACCCTCCCAGCCCGGGGTAATTCCCACCCACGGGGCACTGAGCAGGTGACAGGAGGCAACCCCCCCTCGGGAAGAGCACCGAGACCCTCCTTGCTCCCTGCAGCTGACACGGGTGGGTTTAAATCTGAGCCCCAGCAGTGGCCACAGGGCTCTGGGTGCCTTTGCCCCCATTGCAGCCGTTCCCCTCACATGGCTCTGGAGCTGCGGCCTGTGGCAGGATCAGCTCCCCGCCCCGAGCAGCCTCCAGGCTCACCAGGCCCTGGTGCCCACGGGGACATGGTGTGTGGTCCAGCGGGTACCCGCCTGTCTGGGCAGGCATGCTCTGCCTTGCACTGGGGGATGAGAGCAGGAGGATTTCTGGACCTGATGGCCTGGCGTGCCAGAAGGATATGTGGGCAAAGAGCCTCCATTAGCCGCTGCTGCTCCCCTCAGAAATTCAGCAATAGGCAAATAAATAGTGAAATGGTCGCTGAGAGGGAGCAGGGAGCCAAGGAGAAGAAATAATCTGGGAGGGCGAGTGCACTTCAGAGCCACATTACAGCTTGCTACTACGAGCAGTTCTGCAGCAACTCACTTAATCACAACAGAAACCTTTATTAACGATACTGAAAAGCAGTGAATAAGTGGGTCATGTATAATAAGCCATTTGTGTTCAGTAGGTGAATACCAATTTGATAAAAGCTGTGTGTGTTGAAAACCTGTATAAATCGCTGTTTAGCTGATCAGAGATTGATCATTTCATTACTCGCTGGTGGAGCTTCTCCTCCGTGCGGGGCAGGAGAGAGGCCAGGGAGGATGGGATGGATTCATCTGTGGCCAGTGAGGCTGGTGAGGCCCTGCCAGGCTCTACCTGCTGCAGGCAGTGCCAGGAGCTCACTGCCATCTCTGCCCAGTGCAGGCGACCAGAGCAGCCTCTGCAGCCTGGCCCTGCCATCGCTGTTACCTGTATCCTGCCCACAGCGAGGGAAGGGGCTGGGAGCCGTGTGCTCTGCAGGCGGCTGAGGCAGCTCCACGCTGCTGCTGGGCAGGTGGGAGCCATGGGCAGCCAGGCTGCTGCCAAGGGACAAAGTCTCAGTCAGAGAAAGTCCTTTCCCTGCCCCCACAGTGAAGGCTCTGCCTTGAGCGAGGATGAAGCGAGGATGGACAGAGGATGGGCTCCATCTGCCCTGAGCCACAGGCTCCTTCCTCACCATCCCTCCCCTGCCCACAGCACTGCCTCTGCTCTGCTCTCCCCTCCTCTCTCCTCTCTGCTCTCTGCTCAGGCTGGCGCTTTCAATTATTCATGCCCCCCTTTGCAGAGCCTCCGCACGCTGGGCTGGTGCCATCGCCTGCGAACCGGCGCTGGCTGGGAAGCTCCGGCCGGCTCCCGGCACAGGGCAGGGGCCGCCGCTGGGTGAGCAGCTGGAGCAGCAGCGGCTCCGTCCCCGCATCCTTCGTGAGCACCGATGTCTCACCCGCTCTAGGACCGCGGCTGGAGCTGGGGCTGGGGCTGGAGGGAGCCGAGCTCCAGCTCCCCGGGGCGCTGCCCTTCTCCTTCCTCTCACACCCGATGATTATTCTATCAATTACTTTCATAAACACTTTGCATTCTGCAGGATTTTTTCATGCTTCCTGATGGGAATTCTCCACCCGATGTGTTTTTCCTGCTGCTGTTCGTGCAGTCATTCAATGCAATTACTTCTGACACTTCTCCTCATCAAATGTCTGTGCTTTCTTTTCCCTTGAAGAGGCTGACAGACGATGGGCCAGACACTGGGAATTATTACGTTAGGACAGTGACAGCTAATTTTAATCATAAGGTTCCTGGTGAGTGAGGCAGCAAATCAAACACACGGCCAGGGCGGCTGCACAGGCCTGGAGCCACCAACGGCACCAGGGCAGGGATGGGAACCTGTCACTGGGGTTCTGGTTCATGGAGCAGGAAGGACTCGCCTGCCTCTGGATGGACAGCCCTTCCCAGCCCATCTGATGATGGCCCTGGCTCTGTCCAGGCTCTTCTCCATGGCCATTTCCTTGGTTGTGGGTTCATCTCCCTCCTGGCTGCCCTCTCCCCAGGGCACCCAGGGAGCACCCCACCACACTGCGGTGGGTGCATGCCAGGCATTGGGTCATTGGCTGGGCATGGCTGTGCCAGATGCATTGGTGCCGTGTACCGTGTGCTCCGGATGGAGCTGGACCTGGATGATTCCCCCAGTGGTGGGGTGTACAGAGCAGGGTAGGAGGGTGCTGTGCCCATGAGCACCAGGAGCTGCTGGCTCTGTGGAACGGAAACCAGCACCATGAGCGGTGTGGGCAGCGCTGCCAGCGCCGATGGCCCCTGGTGCTGGGCATGAGGCTGGGGGCGCTGATCTGCAGTGAAGCAGAGCTTCTGTATGCCCCATCCAGGTTTCTGCCTGCTGCCAGGTGCTCTGCCCATTGGGAATCATCCCCTGGCAGAGACCAGCACCAGTGTGAGTGGTGGCTGCAGGGCGCTGCCGGGGTCCCTCCAGGAGCTGCTCCAGCAGCCGCTTTGAGAGGTCGCACTCTCAAATAACTGCCCTCAGAAAACTGCGGTGCGCTCGGGAGGGGATTGTCAGAGCCAGGGGGCTGGAGCTGGAAGCTCCTCGCCCGGGGAGCTCCTGGCAGCCGGGGCCGGGTCTCTCACTGCTGTTCTCCTGCCTGGTCAGCGGGAGGGCGATGGTGAAAGAATGGAAACACCCGCGGGTTTCAAGGTGAATTCGAGCTCCTCGCAAGGTGAGCTCCGGCCTCACGCAGCTGCTCGGGGGGTTTGGTTTCATTTACGCTGTAAATTTGCGCTAATTCTGCTGCTAATGTGACAGTAAATAGGGGCAGAGAAATGGCGCTCCCGGCCCCGGCGTGCCGGCGCTCGCGGTGCTCAGCCTCACGCTTCTCTTGTGATGCAGCATTGCTAGAGGGGAGCAGGGCTCCTGCGGTGCCGGATGGATGCTGGATCCAGCCCTGGTCTCATCCCGTCCCTGCCGGCTGCTCCCTGCCAGAGCAGCCTGCCCTGCCCTCGCTGGTGTCGTCGGCCACTGAGCCGCTCTGTTCATGCACCGGTTTCTGGCCATGATGTGATTTTGGTGACCCGGGGTCAGCATCCCTGCGAGAGGCTTGTCAGGAGGAGCTGCATTCCCAGATGTTAACTTGCAGGCGGGAAGAGGAGGAAGGAGCAGCAATGCCAGCAACCCCCATGTCCAGCCAGCAGCGGGGCTCCTGCTCCTGGGTCCATTCAGGAGGATGCCTCCTGTGCCTTCCTGGGGGACTCCTGCACAGGCAGCCTGTGCCAGGGAGGATGGAGGCAGGCCTGGGTGTTGGTGGGGTCCCACACCTGGTGCTGGTGGGGACCTGCTGGCCTCGACATGACTGATGACAGTGCTTGGGGACAGGCTCCATGGGGGCTTGAGGTGCCCCTCGCCCCAGGGCTGCAGTGGCCTCTTCCAGAGCTGCTTCCTTCCTGCAGTGCCTCATGGCACGATCCCACTGCTGGGGAGTGGAGAGGGGGCTGCCAGAGTGCGAGGCTGAGCCCACAGTTAGTCCATGAGAGTCTTGGCTCCTGGAACCATGATAAACCAGGAATCACGGTCAGAGCTCTGCGGAAGGGGGAATAAACCACATCTGATCACAGCCCACTGCACAACAGTGGCAGCCGGAGGGAGGGACAAGGGGCAACAGAGGCTGATCCCACCACACCATCCTGCACCCACCTGCTCAGGGCTGCCTCCTTCTCCTTGTCCTCCTCCCCTGAGGCCGGGGGCTCTCCAGCCTCCCCCAGCCCTGCCCAGCCACCCCTCCAGCCCAGCCATGGCTCTGCCAGGGGCTGCTGTGCTGTCAGGCAGAGAAAGAAGCATCTGACCGACCAGTGTCAGTGGGGTTCACAGCTCAGAGCAGGCGTGGGCACGAACCAGGTGATTCAGAGGCATTTGCGAATGTCCAATCCGTATTTAATCACCCTCCAATCCATATTTACACAAACACTGACCCCAGTGCATGCCCACGGCCCTGTTTAAGTTGCAGTTGTTGCAGCTGGTGCCTTGGAGCGGCTGAGAAAGGCAGCACGGCCCCTTGCAAGGCTGCACCAAAGCTGGGCAGTGAGCAGGGTCCTGGCGAGGCTCACAGAGGCTGCACGGCCTCATGTGCTCCAGCGGCTGCAGGGGCCCAGCGCAGGGGGCCGGGCCGTCATTTCCAGGTCCTGTGGTGATGCACAGGCTGGGGGGGACACCCCTTCCCCGCCACCCTCCTGCCCCTCCTGTGCGGGGCCGTGGCAATGAATCCTGCCTGCGTGGGGAGGAGAGCAGCAGCCTCTATATCTCCGGTTTATGAGAGCACCAAGCTGTCCCAGCAGGCGTTTTCAATTCCGTTTATCTGTGTTTCCCCATTGAGTTCATTTTATTTCCCCTGATTTTTGTTTCCTGCAAGATTTATTGATCCTGATTTTCCCAGTTTATGACAGGTACCAGGCCATAAAGCACGCGGCAGCCAGCCCAGCACCGGCCCCCCTCCCGCCGCCAGGATGCGGCACCGATGGCAGTGGTGGGGAGACGGAAGGTTCTGAGCGGCTGCAGCACCAAAGACCCGTCCCAGCAGCAGTACCAGTGGGAGCCGGATCTGTGCCTGGCCATGGGGCTGCTCATGACACCACCACGTTTCACTCTTATGGTGGGGACTGTCCTGATATGGATCCGGGGCTGGTGGTGGCCCCGCTGTCCCTGATCCAGGTGTCCTGGGGTGGCTGCTGGGTTGTCCCTTGGCACTGGGGTCCTGGAGCCCCTTCCTGCAGAGGAACCCTCTGTGGGAAGCTGGGATGAAGGGAGCGGGCAGTGAGGTAGAAGGGGAGGATGAAGAGCCGGGATGTGCAGGCAGGAAGGAACCAGCCTCACCTTCCCTCCTGCTGTCAGACCCTGTTGTCCATCCATCCATCCATCCATCAGCAGGCGCTTTATGCCCTGTCTGTCCCGAGTTCCCAGCGTGTCACTCACAGCTGTGGCCCTGGGGAGGCGAGGAAGGGCTGGGGGGATCAAGGGGGTCCATGGTCCCCGGGGGTGATGGGGGGGGCAGGCAGCTCCACCAGTGGGACCTGCCCTGCTTTGGCTGCGCTGTGGGGTTAATTAATACACGCGCTTCTCAATTAAAACCTGACAGGAGGGAGGTGCCTGATTCAATCAGGCCTTTTCTCTGCTCAGCTGCCAAATCCCATCAGTGGGACCAGACTTTAATTGTGTTCAGAGTAACCTGGACACAGTGGAAGCCCTCTGGCCATTGCCCTGTCTTTGCTTCGCACAGATCAGGGACTGGTGCAGGCTTTGCCAGGACCCTCTGGCTTTGTTCATTGCTCCTGCCATTGGGAAAACTGTGGAAGAGAATCCCATCCTGGGCTGTGGGTGGAAAGGGTGGGTGAGTGTTGGCTACGGCTGGAGATACCTTTGCCCTGTGCTGGGCAGTGCTGGACCCTCCTGCCCTTCCCTCAACCCTCAACCACTGGTGCTGTTCCCAGCTGGATTCCCCCTGGCACAAACCCCCCTGGCTGCTGGTGCCAGGTCCTGGGCAAACGGGCTGCAGGATCCATGCTGGAAAACCAGCAGGAGCCCCAGGTTGATGGGAGCCTCGTGCTGGGTATTTCCCTCAGTTTCCCTGCTAGGATGGATGAAAGGAAAGTGATAAGTGTATGGGATTTCCATGCGTCCGGAGGGACCGGGAGATATTGAAGGTATTAACTTTTCCGTCTGGGCTGAGATAATTCTTTTTCAGAGGGGATCAGGGCTTGGTGGGAAGCTGCGCTCTGCTTCTGAATGGGCCCAGGTCCTGAGGGGCTGCGATGGCACTGGAGGGACCTGCGTGGTGGCTGTGAACTGGGCACAAGGTGGCTGGTGAAGATGGGAGGGCAGAACCAGCAGGACCCTGTCCCAGCCCCACTGCCTCTGTGGCCAAAACAATGTCAGGGGCATGGGGGGCTCTGGCAGTTGCAGCCTGGCCGTGCTGGTGCTGGAGGCTCAGCCCCTATCCCTGCACCATGCCATGGAGATGCTGCCACAGGTTGTGGGGATGGCATTTGCCAGAGACCCTCACTCTGGGGCCGTTGTTACAGAGGAGCAAGGATCCCTCCAGAGGAGATGAAAAGAATTCTAATTACATCTCCGAACAATATTTGTTTTGCGCAAGGAAAGCAAACCATATGGCATGTGGGAGAGTGTTTGGGGCCGCATTAAACAAGGATTTGTTTTTCATTTGTGCTCTGATCTAAGCGGATGCTGTATTCATTTGTGACACCTCGGAGGTGCGCTGGGGCCCTGTCACCCTGAGGCAAGGTCCCAGAGGGCAGGGCCGGGGGGGGGATCAGAGGCTTCTGCTCCCTCCCTTTCCTGCCACTGTCCCAGGCAAAGGGCTGGGGGCTGGGTCTGTTTGCCCAGGATGGGTCCTGGTGCTCCTGGCGACCCTGCTCGCGTGGCCGCTGGCATCGCCCCTTGCTGTGACAGTGGCACATCCCCGCAGCCCTTGCTCTGTCCCCTGCAGCCCTCTTCACCGAGACCCCCCATGACATGACGGCACAGGCGGGCGAGGACGTG
This sequence comes from Psittacula echo, assembly GCF_963264785.1. Lineage (NCBI taxonomy): Eukaryota > Metazoa > Chordata > Aves > Psittaciformes > Psittacidae > Psittacula > Psittacula echo. The sequence continues at coordinate 9,872,748 of NC_137747.1, read as the reverse complement.
GAGATGGCGTGTTCCTTCCGCGGCACCGGCTCCCCCTCCTACTCCCTGGAGATACAGTGGTGGTACGTCCGCAACCACAAGGACTGGGCGGATAAACAGAAGTGGGCTTCCAACCAGGTAATGCCCCTCGTCCTCCCCATCCAGCAGCAGCAGCAGCGAGAGGCAGAGCTCTCATGGGACTTCCCTTGCAGCAGCATTTGAGGCTCAGGGAGGTCCCTCAGCAGCAGCCCTAGCACTGACCAGTCCTGCAGGACCATGTGTGGGGTGCACAGCATCCCACTGCACTGAGGATGCTCCGGCGCACGGGGCTGGGCTGTTCTGGCCACCCTTCCCAGTTATCTCGTCCCTGGGGACTGACCCAGGCAGAGGCTTTGCCCTGGTGCTTTTGCCTTCTCCCATCTCATCACAACTGCCCTTGCATCCATCCCATCCCTGCATCCTCCCCCCCAAGCCCTCCCTTGTTTTCCCTATTTCCGTGTGTACTGGTCTCGGCAAACAGCTGTCTCTTTATTTCTCTTTCTGTTCACACAGAGATAAGGGCCAAATAATGGGAAGGCAGCTTTAGGTATTTTAATGAGCCTTTATTACTGTGTCTTTGGCAGAGCTGCTGCTGGTATTACCATAAATTGAGCAGCATCGGGGAAGCTGCCGCTGGCTCAGAGCTGCCAGGGGCTGCAGGGTGAGGGGTGGTTGGAGCGGGCATAGAGCCCAGTCCAGGTCATGAGGAGCACCCACTGATGGACCTGGATGCAGTGGGGATCCACGGGCAGGCACCCTGTGTCCTCCAGCCACTGAGGTGCTCCCTCCCCTGCCCATGTGCCCTGTGTGGCTCCCATCTGCCCAGGGTGTCCGAGTTTGCCAGGGCTGAGCAGCCCCTTCCCCTTCTCCCTTCTCCTCCACGGAGCAGCCACCCCGGGCTCCGCTGGCCTCCTGCCTCCTCCCAGCCGAGCTGATGATTTCTCTTCCCTCTCTGGTCTCTCCCATCCCACCCTTCCAGCAGCTGAAAGCTTCACCACAGGAGGAGCCTGGGAAGGACGCCACTAAAATAAGCGTGAGTGGGGATAATGGCTCCTGCAGGGGCTCCGGCAGTGGGATGGGATGGCTCCTGGTGCCCGGCGTTGCACAGGGCAGGGAAGCAGGAGGGTCCCCAGGGTTGGTTTCTGTGCGAGGCTGGTGCCCCAGACAAGGTGTCCTGGGGCTGAGGGTGTCAGGCACTGGGGGCTGCAGCCTGGATGTGAGCCCCGGCCGGCTCCTGTCGGCATCTCAGGGACACGCGGGTGCTGAGGAGAACAAGAATCTAATTTAGTCAGGGATTGGCATCCCAAAGCCGTGTGGGTTCACGTGAGCAGAATGAGGAGACGCTCCTCAGTTCAGTGCAGTAACTGCTCCTGGCCTCCTGCTGGCAGACACGACCCCCCCCGGCCCTCCCCGCCTCGGGGGTCTGTGTTTGGGGGTGCCACTGAAACAGCAGCCTCAGAAGGTGCTTCCCACCCTCCCCGCTGCAGCCTCTTCATTCGCCCTTGTGGGGCACAGGGGGTCCCCACGGCAGGAGGGGTGAGGTGGGCGCTGGGCTTGGCTCAGCTCCACTGCTGTGTCCGGTGCAGCCGATGCGGGTGCAGTGTAACCAGGGGTATCTGAAGTGCTCGGGGTGCAGCAGCTCTGCTGCCTCCTGCAGATCCAGCGAGAGGCGTGAGCATCCAACCTGCTTTGTTCTGCTTTAAATGCCCCTGATTCCGAAGCGTTTCCAAACGGAGGCGATAAATGAACATGGGCAAAGGCACCACGAGCCCTCTGATAAACCCCACGTTACAGCCACAGCAGCAACTGACTGAGAGCAAACGGCAGAGCCAGGCAGTGAGAGACGATGTAAATCACACAGAAACCACCGCGTCGGGCAGCCCTGGGCCAGGCTTCCTCTGCCAAAACACACTTGGTGCTGGAGAGGCTGGCGCCGGCTCTGCCCAGATGTGGTAGCAGCAAACACGATGGGTCTGGGTTCATTTCCCACCTCATCTTGTGTTCTTTAACCCCTGTTTTGGTGCTGAGCGCGGCACGCTGGGGGCTGAGCTGGGGCTGGGCACTGCAGTGTCTGTCTGGCCTGACCGGTGCAGGGGTCTCTCAGGGCAGGAGGAAGCCACAAGCATCACAACAGGTCATAAACTCATCCTTGCCATAGCCGAGGCGTGGGTTGAGGCTGGGGGAGCTGCGGAGCAGCGGCTCCAACAGCAAACTGGGCTTTTCTTTCATTAGTTCCAAACTTCCCACCCATTCATCTCGGTGCCTCCTGGCTCTGCTGACACAAAGGCATTTTCTGAAGCTCCTTCAGCACCCAGCTCACTCACACCAGCACCCACAGCTCATCTGCCCCAGTGCACAGCCCCTGCCCCATCCTGAGCACGGCTCGGAGCCTGCCTTGGCCTGCGCCCCGTTTCTAAACACCATAAAATCTTCAGCTAACAAATGCAGCGGTGAGCAGAAAAATGGCCTTTGCCGTCCAGCATGATTATAGGGAACAGAGCCAGGGGCCTCGGGGCGGGTCATAAATGTGATTTATTGACCCAGCCCAGCAGCAGCCCCGACTCTGGCGGGTGAGTGAGTCTTAAATTTCATGGGGTGATAAATAGTGAGAGCGAATCAATTTGGTAGAAAAGCTAATTACCGGCGCAGATGTGCATCGATCCCGAGCCCCGCGCTGGGGACGGCATCACCCTGGGGTCCGGGGTCCCCCACCTTTGCCACGTCCCCCTGGGACTCACTGAGGGGGCACTGCTCTGGGTGTCAGCGGGGGTCCCCACAGGCGCCTGACCCCCGTGTGCCCGCCGCAGGTGGTGAAGGTGGTCGGCAGCAACATCTCCCACAAGCTGCGCCTGTCGCGGGTGAAGCTGGAGGACGAGGGGACCTACGAGTGCCGGGTGATCGACTCCAGCGACGGCCAGGCGCGGCACCACAAGGTGAAGGCGTACCTGCGCGTGGAGGCGCCGGGGGGCACGGGGCACCCGCAGGACACGCAGCCGCAGGGCGCCTCGCTGCCGGAGCCCGGCTCGGGGCACGCTCACCATCACCACCACCACCACAAGGCCGGGAAGGAGCTGAGGAAGCGCTCGGCAGACGCCTCCTGCGCGCTGTAGGCGGGCGGTGCCGGGGGGACGCCGCAGCCCCCCCATGCCCCGGACTCAGCGGAGACCTCGGGGGTCCCGCGCCCCTGCCAGAGACTGGCCCCTCCGCCCATCTTACCCATCGACCCCCTCGTCCTCCTCCTCTTCCTCCCGCCGGCCAGCACCGGGTCGGTCTCTTCCCCAGCCCCGTGGTGCAGCGGTGCCAGGGCTCAGTGCGGGAGCAGGACCGTGTTTATGACAGGGCCGTCACTGGGGCTGGTGAAGGTCCCGATCCCACTGGTGCCATGGGGGGGTGCCCTGTTGTTTGCTGCCACCGCGGTGCCACCGGCCGCGTTGTGCCCCAGCTTTGGTGCCCGGTGGAACCCCTCTGCCTGTGGGACCCTCCCTGCCCTCCCTCGTGCTTCGCAGAAACCTCCTCCTGTTCCCGTAGGAGCCCCGGTTTAGTTGCTCTGTTCAGCCCCGCTGTGTGTATAAGTTCCAGCATCCATCTTACAGACCGTGTGAATCACCTCCCCCTGCCCCTGCCTGCCCCAGCACATCAAGGCTTGAGCTCAGCAGAGAAGGACGGTGCAGTATGCTCCTGGCATGCTCCCGGCACGGCTGTGGTGCCATGGGCTGTGCCGCGGCATTGCCCAGCCAGGCACTGCCCGCAGCCCCCATGTGAGCTGTGCCATGGGAGCTGGCCCTGCTTTCACACACTGCTCCTCGCGGCCCTTTGCATTCCATGAAGGAAGGGGAGCTTTGGCCGGCAGCCCCATCTGCCCTCGCTCTGTCCCCACTGCCTGTGCAGGTGCCACTTGGCCGAGCATCCCTTCCTCCTGCGCCACAGCACCGCACTGTCCTGGGTCACAGGCTCCACGTGGCTGCCAATGGCACGTGGGCAAACGCTACTGCTGGGGATGGGGCTGTGGGGAGGGATGGGAGGGTCCCAGGTGTCCCTGTCAGGGTGCCGGGCGCTGCTCCCTGCCACACCAGTCCTGCTGCAGCTAATAAAGCTCTTTAAACGAAGCTTCTGTGGGTCTGCAGTCTCTGTGCCTGGCACAGGGAGGGGATGTGGCTTTGGCACTGTCTTGGCTAAAAGGGGCACAGTTGGGGCTGCCCCTGGGGTTGGTGGGCTGGGGACAGTGGGGATGGGATGGGATTGGGGTGTGGGTGATGATGTTCATCATCACCTGCAGCTGAGGGCTCAGAGCATTTAAAAGCTGCAGCTGGGGAGCTGCACACCCTGCTCTGCTCTGCCCTGGCTGGGAGTGAGGTAATGCTGCCTCATGGGTAAAGGGCACAGCCAGGTCCCAGGTGAGTTGGGCCTGCCCCACACCATGGTTATGGGGAGCTGGGTGCTGTGGCGAGGCTGGGTGGGCTGCTGGGGTCTGGCCCCTCTGTGCTACTGGGCGTCAGTTTCAATCCCTGCCTGGGCACTGGAGCAAAGGTCTCGTCTCTGGCCAGGCAGGAGGTTGGGTCCCTGCAGTGGGGTGCTGGGAGTGCCCCTGGGTCAGGCTCTGCCTTGGGTGACGAGCTCCTGGCATTGTCAGCGCTGACTCGGCCCCATCTGCTGGGAGCCCCCAGGCTGCTTCACAGTTCATTGCTCCCTGGGGCTCGGCAGCGCTCTCCTCGCCTCTGCTTTGCTCATATGAAGCCATTTGTCATGTGTTAGAGTAACAAAAGCACCGGCGGCTGTCTGGGGGCTGAGGACGGGCACGGTGCTGCTGGTGACCGTGGCAAGAGCCACCATCTCCCTTGTGCCAGCCCCGGGTCCCAGCTGCAGAGCCCGGTCCCAGCGGAGCAAACAGCACCGGGGCCGGTGAGCACGCAGGTGCTGCCAGCAGGAAGGGGCTCGGGAGCTGCAGGGCAGGGGGGCTCTTGTTGGCAGCTCTGCTTTGCCACAGTCAGCGACAGCCGCGGGCTTGTGCTGCACTTGGGTTCCTCGTCAGGGACCCGCAACACGGGGGAAGCAGGGGAGCGGGAGGCATCGTCTGCTTTGAAGGGAAAAGAAGAGCCTGAGTTGCGCTGGGGAGGGTGAGAGGCTGCAAATCACCTCCAATGGAGAGTAAACAAATTGCTGTGTGGAGGAGTCACTTGCAAAACCCAGAGGCGAGCTTTAAAAAGAACGGGTTTTATTAGAAGAGATTAATTTTGCAGAGTTTATGGGAAATCTTTGGAGTTGGAGCCAAAGGAGAGGGACCTGCTGGATGCGTGAGCAGGACCCAGCACCCCCGTTGGCAGCACCTGACCCACGGACTGTGTGCGGGGCCTTCCTCGTGCTCCTGGCTGGGTCTGTGCGTGCAGGAGGTGGCTGGACACGGGTCTCTCTGCCCCTTATCCCTGGGGAAGGTGCTTGGAGCAGCCCCACTCGCTGCACCTGGGGAGGGCTGAGCCCCTGTGCAGCCCCTCCAGCTCCACGTCCTCCGGGGTGCTGAGAGTGCTCAGTGGAGCTGGGCACCCTCTGCACCCTGGGGTGCTGCCGCAGCTTGGTCCCTGGTTCTGGCACGTTGGGTGCTGCTCAGGTGCCTGCCCTGGGGAAGAGGGTTGGGGCAGGGCAGCGGAGCAGCCCCCGGCTCGCTTGTGAACGGGCTGAGCTTAATATGCAAGTCACTGGAGGAACCAGCCTCATGAAAATGCCATTTCCACGCAGTCACTCTTCTGGCCATTATCCTGCTTCAGACAAAAGCAATTTACTCTGCCTGTAATAAAGCAGGGGTGATAACGAAGCTGAGGAGAGCCGTGACAGGCGGCTGTGACGGCGGCTCCGTGCGGGCCGTGGGGGGGGGGTGTCTGGGAGAGCCGCGACACCAGACGAGGGCACCAGGGATCTTGGTGCAGTTGGTTGTGCCGGAGCCTGGGTGGAGGGGTCTTGTCTCAGTGCAGGTGAATCCAGAAGGATTCTGCTTCCCAGAGGGACCAGCTCAAACCAGCAGCAGAGGTGCAGAGGGTTGGTGTGAGCACCACGTGAACCTGAGGGGTGACCTCCATTAAGTGCTACAACCCCCAAAACACTGTGCCAGCCCTGGGGGGCTTTGGAGCCCAAAGGCTTCCTCTCTCACCTCTCCTGTCTTCCCATCAGCTCAGCTCTGCAGGGCACCTCTGTGCAAAATCCAACCCCGTGTTAAACAACCAGTGTGCGTATCTACAAAGCATGAAAGGGCAGAAGCAGAGCTGCAGCCCTGTCCTAGCTGGTAAAAAGCCACTGACTTGTGTGTTTCCTTGAGGAGCAGCCCCCTTGGTTCCAATCACCAAGGCATGTTCTGGATGCTCACCCAGGATCCCCAGCAGTGATGCTCGGAGCCTGTGCCATGTCACCATCAGTTTATTGCTTTGGTTTTTGCCTTTCTGAGCTTGCTCCCACACTCGCAGTCACAGTCTGTCCCTTTGCTCCCCCAGCACAGAACTCTTGTGGGTGCTGCAGCTGCCAGGAGCTGCTCGGGGTGAAGAAGCTGAATCCAGGAGATGGTCTGGGAGCAGCCAGCTGCAGATTGTCTCTGCGATGGAGCCTGGAGGACCCGGAGCTGCAGCGGGTTCCTGTGAGCTGTGTGTGTTCCGAGGGGCAGCAGCAGATCCCAGTGACCGGCTGTCCCCTCCACTCGCTGCATTGCAAACCATGACACTGCCGTGCTCACACCTCCTGTCACCTCCTCTGACCACATCTGCACCCACCCTGGAGGCTGCACAGGGCACAGGTAGATACTTCATCCCATTCTCCTCAGGGTGGGTGACGGAGAGGTCTCAGAAATGCCATGTGAAAATAGCAGGCGACTGGGGAAGCAGGAGGAGCCTTCACTCACTGCAGGCTTTCAGCCACGGCTGGGTTTCACTGACACATCTGGTCACACTCTAATCCTGCTCTGTGGTGGGACTTGTGAGCACAATGCAGTTGCCTGGTCTCAGCAGCAGCCTTGATGTTTCTCAGAGGATCTGTCGTTCTTGCCGGGAATACTGGTGAGGATTTACTGGAAATGCATTTTAACTTTTTTGATATCACCTGGTTTTACAAAGAAAATGGCTTTAATGCACCCAAACTGGATTCTTTCCCAGGGAGGGGTTAAGGCCAAAAATGGGCTTCTGAGTTGTCAATCGCTGTCAAGCTGAGGAGAAAGGATCCCAGTTGTGAGGAGGTCAGAGGAGTGGGGTGGCTGCTGCAGGGGCACTGGCCAAGGATCCAGAGCTGGGAAGTAACTTCTGGAAAATGACTTGCTCTTGGTACTGAAGCCCTTGAAGCAGATGTGCTGTGACCCTCGGAGCCCTCCCCAGCACCAGGCCAGGAAGAATCGGGGCAATGTACCCATCTCACCTCAACTGCTGTTTACAACAGGCAGCCCCTCCTCTGCCCTGCACGATCCGGGCTCCAGATCCCGGCCTCTTCCCGGATGAGCTCCATCCTGGCAGTTCCTCTCCTGCTCCAGCCACTTCACAGCTCAGTCAAGGAGGGGGTTCCTGTGCTCTGCTCTCCCGCTGCCGCAGCCGCTCCAGCAGCAGCAGCACGTTGTCCGTCAGCTCATTCCGCTGCCTCCCCATCCCTCCCAGCTTCACCGGCTGCAGGCTGGTGTGGGGGGGCTCGTACCCATGTGGGCAGCAGGTCTCTGTCAGCAAGAGCCATGTCCGGTCAGGGTCCACAGCCATTAAGTGGAGGAAGACACTAGGAAACGGTGGGAAGAAAGGAAAGGTTGAGAAGGGCTTCTGATTGGCACCGAGCAGGGCCCTTAGCAGAGCTGCGGGATGCTCTGATGTGCTCTGCCACCTCTGCCAGCTTGAACAGAGGCACATTAGAGAGCACCATTAAAATGGCTCCTGTGCTCAAGAGAAGACAGTGCAGCTGTTTCACAGCTACTGGCAAGTGGGAGAAAAACTGTTCTGCACAGCAAGATGGATATCAGCCCAACAGCTGCTGAGTAACTGACCCAGGCTCTGGTCTGGCAAAAGCCTGTCCCAAGCACTGGGAGGTGACCGCAGCATACACATGTGCTGCTTACACCCAGGATGCTCTGGATCTGCAGCATTCCTAAAGCAAGGTGTGGATGTTGGTCAGCACGCTCTCTGGGTTTGGCAAATGAGGGGGTCAGCCCACTGGACTGCTCTCCCTTTTGGGTGGTGAACACAAGGGGGTTCCTGGGCAGCTGCCACAGGTAAGGTTAAATGCTCTATTGAGGGCATTCTATCCTAATCCTTATTTGCTGCCTCCAAATTGTGTTCCTTCTGCACAGCATCTTTCACAAAGCAGTATTTTCTTTAAAACCAAACAAACCCCACACCTCCTTCCTTAACAATGGAATGGAGGAGGAATGGCAGCTCTTCTAATGCTTCACACTGTGCTGTTGATGGTTTTCACTGTGACTGTCAATACCTTGGGTAACACAGGGGATTTGATCTCTGAGCAAGCACCCTCCTGCCTCCAGCCGTGAGCCCCACTACAAGACCTCTGGACAGTCCTGCTGGAGAGCAGGAAGCTCCCAGGAGGGAAGGGCTGGTTTGCATGACCTGCACTTGCTCATTTCCCCTGCCAGTTCCCACTGCGGTAACCTCTGGGCTCAGCCAGGCCTGTCTCAGGGTTTGAGAAGTGGCATCCACTGAGATCATGAGGCCATGAGGAGAACAGTGGGGAGAGGCAATGGGAGGAGCAGAGGTGGGTCTGTCTGTCCCCACAGGCAGCACCGGATGCAGCTCCCCTCTATAAAATCAAAGATCACCTGCTACAAAAGCCACACAAAATGCAGACCCCATTGTGTCCGAACTCTCCCTCAAGAACCTGTACCCCTCAAGGGAGCTCATTTCCTACCTAAACCAGGCAGGAATCCTGTTTAGCAGCTCTCCTGTGAGAGGGAGCACAGTGCTGAGGGGAACCTGGGAGAGCACAGAAATGAGATGAAGGCACTAGAAAGCTCCCTCACCTCACAACAGTCCTGTGGCGGGGTGACCTGTACACCATGAGCAGCCAAAGCTGTTGCCTTTCCCTGTCTGCCATTAACTCCTTGCCTGTCTCTCAGCGCAGGTCTCTGCACAGCAACAAGGGGAGATGTCCCTGCAAGCTGCTGGCAGCATCCCCTCCTGCAGTTGCTGTGGTGCCTATCGGTCTGCTCCGGAGGAACCAGCCTGGATGTGCCCCAAAGCCGTCGGCAATGAGCCTCCTTCCTGGGAGCGGTTGGATGTAGGTGAGCTCATGGGGCTCCTGCAGCTCTCTGATGGACACAGGAGGACAGGCCTGGCCCCAGGGGCAGGGTTTGCACCTCCTGCCAGCCCCACACCAGCTCTCCAAGCTGCCGGTGCTCGCTTGGCTGCGGCAGCGTGAGCGCGCTGCTGCCAGCAAACAGCAGGTTCCAGCGGCTTCCCCAGCTCAGGATGGGCACTGGGCAGCTTCCTGGGAGCAATCCTCGCTCCGTATGGTGGGGCAGATAGGGCCAGGCAAGACGAATCACTGTGAAGTAAACATGGGAATGGGGAATACTCTCCAGCTGGCTTCTGCTTCTCCAGCATGGGCACAACCTGAGCTCTCAAAATCTTTCAATACCTAAAGGGGCTACAGAAAACCTGGAGAGGGGCTTTGGACAAGGGCCTATAGGGACAGGACAAGGGGAATGGCTTTAATCTGCCAGAGGGGAGATGGAGATGAGCTCTTAGGCAGAAGTTCTTCCCTGTGAGGGTGCTGAGGCGCTGGCACAGGGTGCCCAGAGAAGCTGTGGCTGCCCCATCCCTGGCAGTGTTCAAGGCCAGGTTGGACACAGGGGCTTGGAGCAAGCTGCTCTAGTGGAAGGTGTCTCTGCCTGTGGCAGGGGTTGGAACTGGATGAGTTTTAAGGTCCCTTCCAACCCAAACTAGGCTGTGGTTCTGATTCCCAGCGAAGACCCTCTGCTCCCCAGTCTCTCCCCATCAGCTACTCTAGAGTGAGCCACCCCCAAGAGCTTGGTGGTCCCTGGAGAACTCCACAGCCTCTGGTGCCACAATGGCCTGAGGTGTGTGATTATCTCCGATAACCTGGAGTGCCGTACAGCTTAAAGAACAACTTGACTTTCACATTTCAGACTAACGCTGGGGTAGTTTCTAAGCAACCTGTTTCCATGGCAAAGAATCCTGGGGTTAATCCAAGTTTGTTTTCTGGTGTTGCCTTTTTTTTTAAACTTAAATATAATTTTATTGGCTTTTGCTTGTGCAGGTGGCTCCCAGTGTACTTGAGCCCAGCACGCGACTGATGGCTGTCAATCAGGAGGCAGTGAACTACACAATCAAACCAAAGGAGGTACGCTGCTTGATCAACTCCCAGATCTAAAAAGGTCCAAAAATAGCTCCTATTTGTTCCTGTTGTGCTAAACCACTTATTCTACCAGCACAAAGCAGAGCATGGCTATTTTCTTACCTTTTCCCAAGCTCCAAGCAAAGCCAGGGCACAGTGGATGGGCTGGCAAAGGACAAGTCTGGCTGCTGCATCTCTGCTGAACATTAAACTAGATTCACAGGCTTCAGTAGGCACTGGGGAAATTATTTCTGGAGAAAACCAGGAGAAAGCCCCCATTCCTACCCAGGTGGTTGATAGAAGGGTCAAATGGTAAAACCTCCAAAGCTCTGGGGGTGCATTAGGAATGGAGTGTGAATTTCCAAACAGCCTGCAAAATGCAGAACCTTGAAGTTGGCACAGGCCCGTGTCAACTCCTTAGACCCTTTCCCTTCAGTTTCTTTTTCCCTGGAGTGAAAAGCTTGTCAGGAATGATACAACTTAATGGACTGATGAGAAGCTCAGATTTACACATGGTGACTTTGTCTGTACCATCTTCCCCTACCTTGTTCCAGTGCTTGGGCCCCGCATACCTCCTTAGCTGCTCAGGGGTTCTGGTCACTATACCTGCAGTGCACTGGCTTATTCTTAATGGCAGGGCAGACACAAGCAGTGCTCCCCGGCTTCCCAGGCTCTTTTGCAGTAGGTTTGGGTTGGGGATTTTTTTTAGTGTGTTTTAGGTTGTTTCGGTGCATTTTGTTTTTCTCAGGCTTTGGATAACACTCCTCTCCTGGAACACTCCCAGCAGTCATCTTATAACAAAGCCCATTGTCCCATTTTCTCCTCCTCAGCCATGCTGGAGTCCTTTTTCCTTTCTTTCCCCAGTGTCTCTTTTTGCCTGGTGAGTATCACATGAAGCCGCAGTTACAAAATTCACTTACTCCCACTGGTTCACCTAATAAAACTACAGGGTTCCATAAATGGGATTAAGCAGCCTCCTTGGGGCATGATAACATCCCTGGATGACAGCCAGAACTCCCTTGGTTTTTTCTCTTGTGGTTCCAGCACCTTGGCTAAAATTCCTGCTCAGCCCTTCGCATACCTGCAGGCTCCTCACCCGCTCAGTGCAGGGAGTTATTGGGGCTATGACTGACTTTGTAAGACCTGACCTTGTTCTTGGCAGGTCACAACTCATGAGTTGAATAAGAATCCAAAAAGCTGAGCAAAGGCCACTTAGTATAAATCAATATGGCAAGCTGGTTCCAAACATCTTTTTACCTTGTGTGATTTCTGCAGTGATAAAGCTGAGTTATGTGACGTATGTTGGCATTCAGGCTGTGGCTAAGATTAGTTCTGGCCCATCTGTTTTTAGAAGCATTTAAAATGCAGAATTCTTCATGTATCAGGTGATAAGTGCCCTTGCCTAGATGGAAAGGGCCTTACATGTGACAGTCTGTGTCAATTTGCAGGATTGCTTTAGACACATGGAGAGCAAGGAAAAGGACTGGAGCTTACAGGAATGTGGTGCTTGAGCTGCTGGAGAAAGGAAATTGAGGAATGGCTGAGAAGTGATTCTTGTCCGGCTGAAGCCTTGTATCATGTATTATAGTTAGAAGTGATTGTGATATGCTTAACTCTGATCCCTCCAGGCTCCAAGACCAGTGATCAGGCAGGACTAAACTAAAACAAATAGTTAAGACAATAAGAATGAAAACTACAGGTACTGCCATAGCCATGGTTAGTATCAGGCCAGGTACAATGTGTGCCTCAGTGCATGTATGTGTCTGGTCAACACAGCTGCACAGAGAGAGCTGTTCACAAAGGCCTTTCTTTGTTCAGTGAAATGTGCAGTGCATCAGAGGCAGGAGGGAGCAGTGTAACATGTGGCATTTCCCACAAAATAGAGTAAAAATAATATACAGGAGAAAAATGTTGCTTGCCCTGAACTTTACTGCCCTTTTCCTCCAACAGCAGTGAGCATCCCTCACAGTACAGCTTCTAATGACTCCATCACATCACAGGGCTCAGGCAGTATTTCCCCCCAGCCCTACTGGGGAGGGAAACTGCACAGCTTTTCAGACTGTTTTGTTAATGATTTGAAAGCTTAAGGTTTCAAATATCTAGATGGATCCTGGTGTTCTGCTTTCCTTCCAGCATTGCTTACACAGATGAAGGCTTTATTGTGCTAAGGGTATGCAAGCCTACAGTGACGAGCCTCTCAGCAGAACAAACGCTGCCAAAGCCTGCTGCGATGCAATGAAAGCCACGAAGGTAAAAATAAACCTGCTCTCCCCAGTGCAGGAATACAAACAAAGGCACAGCTATAGCTTCTGAGCACGCTCCTTCTGAGCTGCTGCCCAGCCACACAAAGCCCTTCACCCCATGCACCTCGGAGGCCGGCGCTTGGGGAAGGGAAAGGCAGCTCTTCTGTTTGCCCTCTGAAGTCTCCACACCCGCTGAACCTGCTCCCTGCTGGCTCCCTCCCCATAGGCAAGGCTGCCCACACAGAGAGGGGGGGCTTCTCCCCTGTCCTTCAGCAGGGACAGAGAGGCACAGCTCACCCATTCATGTTCTGTAACTGGGCTCGTTTTGTCTGCTGAAATCTCTGGCCCTGTGTCCAGGTGACAACATATGACAACAGCAATTTCTTATCCTGACAGCAGGAACATGCTGAGCAGGATCTTGTACACCAAGCAGCAAAGTATGTCTGTCAACACTTCATAGAGCTGATGTGTGTTCACCTAAACTGTTTGTGCTCTTCTAACCTCTCCCAGAGCAAGACTGGTGCCAAGACTGACAGCTCCCCAAACAACTCTCATCCACCTGGCAGAGCCCTGGTTGGCATTTTCACAGGAGCCCAGGGAAAATGGAAGGATAACAGAAGTAAATCCCCAGCCCGCAAAAGGTATTATGTGATAAAATGCATGGAAATGTCTGGCACATCCTCTTGCATAGCTGTCTTCTCCTCTGCAGTTTTATGCCACCAGTGGGCATAGAGCCCCAAGTATTCTCACATAGGAGGCAGTTAGAAAACAGCAAGTAGCTCATCTTCTCCCTCTGTCCCCAAACGCCCTGCAAAGAAATCTGAAAGTAAACTGAGGCTTGTGGGCACGCTACCCTCTAGCTCATTTTGGGTAGTAGATGGTACTTAACCAGAGAAAGGGGTTAACTTTCATGAGACCCTGTTGTGCAGGACTCCAACGTGCCAGAGGGAAGAGTGGGAAAAGTGCCAAGGGAAAGGGGCAACTCTGCTGCCTCTGTCCCTCATTATTTGTACACCTGACACAAAGGTATTCATGAGACATTACCTCTGGGCAGCTTCTTGCAGTTTCCTGGGTTGCTTGGCGCTGAGGTAAATCAGGCAGGCATCTGCCACTTTATTCAGGTCACTCTCGCCTGCAGAAATGGAACAGAGAAGAAGGGTAGGAGGTAACCCACTGCAGCCTGACAGCGACAGCTCTAAATTGGCAGCAAGAGGCTTCTGAGCCTTTGAACTGTCTGACCCAGAGCTCTTCTGACCTCGCCTCTTGAGCATCTTGCTGCCAAGCTAGGAAAGCAATCAAGGGCATTGAGAGAGGAAAAGAGCAACTGCCCAGCAAACCTTCTCCCTCATCAGTCAGCTCCGGGAATTTAACCCAGAAGAATTTCAGAGGGTTTCATTCTGTAGAAGAATGCACTGTGCTGCATTTAAAGGGTCACCCAGAGAGATGCCCCAAAATGGAACCAGTCAGGTTAGCCAGAAGTCGTAGCTGGGCTCCAGTTCTTCAGTTAACTGAGAACAAAGCATGGCTCAACAGGCCCGGCTGCAGCAATCCAGGAGCTCCACTCTGTACCCACTTCTCATGCACAAGTGAGATGAACAGTCAGATTCTGCAAGGTGCTGGGAATCTTCTCTCCCATTTGTCTCTTGGGGAGTAAAGAGCAACCAGCCCGTCTTTATAGAGCTCTCAAAGAGGACACATGAAGGACCTGAATGGGATGAGGCTGGAGAAATCAGGAAATCAATCCTATGGAGGAGCAGAGGGCTAAGAAGCAACTGCAGGCTTGGTCAGTGGAGCTGAAAGGAGAAGAGGTAAGTCTGGCAGAGATCCCGCACAGCCTGTACCTCCCTGGTACTCACCCATGTCCAGCTTCTCGCAGAGAGAGCCCAGTCCCTGCAGCACAGCCAGCTGCAGCTTGAAGGTGAGCGTGTGGTTGTACACAGGCCCAGCTCTGGCACTTGCTGGGGCCTGGCTGAGGAGGGAGCTGGTCAGCTTAGGCAGGACATCTCTGGAGAATCTCAGCCTCAGGAAGTCCCCACACTTCTGAGCCAGGGTACACAGCACCTAGTGAGGAAGCACTGGTTACTGGAGGCTAAGTGCACAGAGATCTGGGAGGAGCCCAGCATTCCAGACCAGTGTGGGGACATGGAACTCCTTCCCTTGGGTAGTTCTATTGCAGCTGAGGGCAATGTGACCACACCTGACATGGTTTTCCACAGGGAGCAGAAGGTGAATGCTTAATAGAGGGGCTGAGTGACCTGCACTCTGCTTTTGTTTCACTTGACCACCTCCTGGGACTGCCCTTCTCCCACCAGCACAGTAAAGGTAGGAGCAGCTTGTCAAGTCTCACTCAGAATTGCTGGAGGAGCCTCTGATGGAAGATGCCATTAACGTATAAATCCCCTTTGTAGTGGAAACAGCCCATCTCTACAAGCATGGCAGTGAGCAGAAAAGCTGATTTGCTCCAACTCAGGCACCCAGCACCATGGGTGTGTGCCCAGGAGAGAAACCAAACTGGCCTAGAGCATGGCCTTAAATACATGTGAAAAGGAAGGAGGGATCCATGGGCCCAATCCATGTGGCCAGAATACTGTTCCCTCTTAGAACTTCACTAACCTCATGGTCTTAGCATGCAGGACAGATGCTGGTCATGGTGTGCTTGGCTTACACCAATACTACGCTTCCTGTCTGAGATTTAGGAAGGAAGATGTCCTGGGGAATTCCTTATACAAAACCCAAGCTCAGTGCTAACTGCAATGATCCCTCCAACTTTTCAAGAGTTAATTAGTTTTTGTGTAGGGATCTCTCCTTCCTCTTAGGGAAGGCAGTGTGAGGTGTAGCTACTCTTAAACGCTAGCGTATGGCTTCTTGAATTTGGGGAATCAAAACTCTCCTTTTATTCACACTGAAGGATTCCAAATGCATCTCATTCTGCACAGTGGAGTAAGCCCTGTGAAGCCCTGGGGCTGGCAACCTCTGGAAACATGCTTTATTGTTCAGCTGGTGAGTCAGGAAGAGAATGCAGTCAGTTGACATGGTCAGGAGCTCTTTAATAATGTAATTATGAGGTTAAGTCTTGGCTTAACCTCTCCTCTCCCAATATCTCGATTGTGAAAGAATCCCTTCTTTTCAGTCTTAACACTTCCAAAGGGGGTGCTGGTGCTGGCTCCAGCAAGGGCAAGTTGCACTATACAGTGCCTCTGACAGCTGCTTAGGCTGTAAAAGAGCCATTTTCCTCTTCCCTGCAATACCCATTACTATTGCTCTTCCCCCCAGAAACAGTGTCAAGGTTTTATCTGTGGACAAGCTGCAGTGGGATTGGTATAAGCCTTCCCACTGCAGGGTGGTGACCCTGTGTTCCCAGCCAGTTAACATCCCTCCACAGGCTCAGTGCTTCTCTCATGGGCAGAGCAATGCCTGAGCACTTGGCTTCCAAGCACCAGCTTGAAGGCTCTTGGCAGAGACTTGCTGCTGTACCTTGAAGGCTCTGAGCACTGCCAGAGGGTCATCGCTGATCAGGCGGGTGACGAGAGCTGGCCAGACACGGTGAGCCATGGGAAGCAGATGGTTTCCGTGAGGATGCAGCACAGTTACACAGAGCTCCAGTACGTCCAGAACCTGGGCAGGAGGAGCAGGCAACAGACCGTGAGCATTGCAGCTCCAGGCATCCCGGTGGATCCCCAGTGACATGTTGGGAGAAAGGAGGGTTTAATACAAAAAGGTACAGCTTTGCCTAAGCATGAGCTGGGATAACTGAGCAGTACACAGAGCACAGGCCTGGTAGGAAAGGGACAAGTAGCACAGTGACATAACCTGTACTCGGCTATGGGGATGGGCTGGAAGTAGGGCACGAACCTGGCCTGATCCTGCAGGCTGAGCTGTGCACCAGGACCCTGCTCCTGGAGAATGGGAGCAGGATCACCTGGCAGGGCTGGCGCCCTTGTGGCAAGAATCTGGGTTATGCCTCACTGCTGCATGTTCTGTCTCACTTTGCAGTTCAAAAGGAGGCCACCTTCAAAGGATTTTCATAATTAAAAAAACCTCACCCCAGGCTTTTAGCCCTGTTTATCATCCCCAGCACCTTCCAAACTGATCCTGCCTGTGCACTGCAGGCTGAGGAAGGGGGATGGGAGAAAGATGCTTCTGCTTCCTCCACCAAGGCCGAGGCATAGGACTTGGCTATCACGAGCATCAAGGGAAGGTGCTGATATGAAGCCACCCTGGCTGCCATTCCTAAACCAGACAGCTCCTGGAAAACTGTCCCCCTTTCCTCTGGCAGACTCAGGGAGTCTCTCCTGAATGAGCCTATGGCAGCACTGACCTCCCTAGGGCAGGAAGCCCCACACGCATCGTGCATGTGCTGACAAGCACCAGCCCCTTCTTGGCCACCACCCATCCCCTTGGCACTGGTGCTCACCCACCTTGAGCCGCACACGGAGGCTCCGGTCAGACAGCAAGTGGATGCACCTCTCCAGCACATCTTTGGCCAGCTGAGCATGGCTGGGCAGGGGAGCTTCTCCTTCTGTCTCACAGTTGTTTGGCTCTGGCTTAGCAAGGGGGGGAACCTCATCTGGAAGGCAAAAGCATTACTGAGACCATGAAAATTACTTGGAAACTCTGGAAGATCACAACAGCCGCCCACAACTACTCTGCGGGTTTCCAAGTGAGGCCTTTGGCATTTTTAAACACATCTAGATATAGGCAAGTCCATGCTTGAGTTCTGTGAGCCGTGTCAGCTGAGTGTGGGTCTCAGGAGGGTTTGCTCTCTTCACTGGACAATGCAGCTGGTGTGACATTTGCAGGCTCTCCTCACCACGGACTTGTCTGCCATTGATTTTTATGAGAAGTGAAAAGCCTGCGTATTTAAAGCTGAAGTGTTTAAAGGTCAGGATCGCAGCACAGCCCAGTAAAGACTAAAAATTCCCTGTATTTGTGTCTGCAAGGCCTGTCAAGGACAAATGAGAAGGGAGTGGTAGCATCACTAGCCAGAGAAAATGGTACAGGGATTCTCAAGGGAGGGTGAGGAAAATGCAGTAGGACCCTGGGAAGAGGAGACTCTGGGTCCTGAACCCAAATGACCTGTTATGAGGTAAGGAAAAACTGTAGTGTGCTTGTGTCTTAGAGTCACGCAAGCCTTGATCTGCAACCACTGCACTTCCCCCTGCACAGAGCACAGGAAGAGCACCCAGCAGCACCGTGTGTGAGCCAAGGTCAGCTCAAAGCAGACCTGAGACTGCCAGGAGGGTGTGAGACCTTCAGCCTGGGCCTGAGTTACCCGTGTGACAAAAGGAAACCCCAGAGGTCCCCGTCTTTCTCCAAGCCTAACACACTCTTCTCCCACCAGGCACAGCACTGACCTGCCTCCTCATCCCCCGAGTCAGGAACATCGCCCTCTGCGATCTGCTTCTGCCTGACGTAGTCCAGGAAGAACTGCTCCATGTCTCGTGCTGTCACCATCTGTGGCCCTGGGGATGAGGTCCTGTTCTGGCACTTGGTGCTCTGCTGCTGCTGTTCCTCACTGCAGGATGAGCCAAACCACTGGACTGCAAGAGAGGAGCTGAGATGTCAGTGAGCAATTGCGATCCTCTCCTGCAAGCCAGTAAGGTGCCGCAGGTTCCTGGGGACAAACAGGACTCTCCAGTCCCATGGGACTGAACTACAGAACCAGGCACCTGCCGTCACATCACCGTGACCCTCCTGATGGGATGAGAACATTAAAAGGAATACACTCCATGTGCTTCTGCAGAACACTTAAGGGAGCAGTAAACCCATCCTTTCTCAACCACTAAAGGCCATGTTTCTTCAGGCCAGACACAAACCAGTTGTGGAGAGGGGAAGCTATTGGCCACCTTTTCTTGAGAGCTGGCCCACCAAGCAAAGCCAAGTTGCCACCACCTCAGCTACTTGAAATCTCCCATGGCAAGTCAAAAGGCCAAAGACAAGCCCCCTTAGACTGAATTACACAAAGTAAAGGTTGTTTAGATACCTAAAGCTGTCATTAGTGAGTGCAGGACCCCAAGGAAGGTGGAAGCCTGGCTGTTGTAACACTGATCTAAGGTTGACAGGACATCTTGGATAACGTCTTCTACCAGTGGCAGCAAGCTGGCATCTGAATGCCTCAGCATAGTGTCCAGCACCCGGGAGGCGCGTGGCTGCTGTGCCAGCTGGCGCAAGCCCAGGGAGATTCCATTCACCAGATAGTCAGAGTTGTCATTAATCAGACGCTGCACAGAGCCGTAGCCACAGGCCTCGCTCATGTCTGCCAGCGTCCCCAGCGCCGTCTCGCTGATGAGCAGGGTCTTGTCACCAGCCTTCTCCAGCACCGGGTACAGAGCCGTCAGCAGGAGCAGCCGGAACTCCTTCCCGAGGACAGCAGCAAAGCAGCCGACCCCCTCCAGCTGGATGCACATCTGCCAGATGTTGCTGTTCATGGTGCGGGTCGCTGCGTGCAGCTCCGGGGGTGGAAGGAGAATGGTGCTACACATCCCCCCTGGGCGGGCAGGGAGTCCTGTGTGGTGCACAGGGTGCTGCTCATGGCTGACTTCTTCTGTATCAATGCTTGTGATCAAATACCAATTTGCCTGATCTGTGTACTCATCGAGAATGGATGTTACGGACCCTTTGAGATCGTCCATGCTCGGTGACACTTGTCTTTCCTGGAGGACATCCACACCCACTCCAGCAGCTCCTGCAATCAGCTCATTGAGGACCATGGCCGCCTGCTTTCGGTACATGGCAGATTCGCTGTACAGCCCCATGAAATGATCCACAAGCAAATAGAGGTTCCCGTAGTAGCCAAGAACACGACACACTTGCTGAAGGAGCTGGAAAACCTTCTCCTCTGTGAAGAAGCGGAAGTATTTCCTCTGACACCTGCCTTTCTGCACACCAGGCTGCAGGAAGCCCTCGCAGCCCCAGCGTCTATCCTCCACTATCTTCACATCCGTCACATCCAGCTCCAGAACCTGCATCAGTGCCTTGGACAGGCGGCCGAGGTGGGATGTGGAGTTGAGGACAACGTTAATCTTGGGGCCCAGCAGCTTCAGGTAGCCGAGCAGCAAGCTCAGAGTGGAAGCCTTGCCTGTGTCATCCTGAGAGCTCATCAGGCGAGGAAGTGCTGTGGCAAGGGAGTGGAGATTCTCGGAGAGGACATCAGCCAGAGCCCTGCTCTGTGCTATGATCCTCTGCTCTGCAATGCCCTGCAGAACCTCATTACATCTGCTCCGGACTTCGCTGCTTTCGTCGTTAACCAGCCCCACCAAGGCCTTCAAGAGGTGAGTGAAGGAGCTCCCCAGCGAATGGCTGCAGTTCCTCAGTAAGTGGTGGACCAGTTCCACCAGCTCCAGTCTCACTTTCCAGTGGGGGTGAACTGAAGAGAACTCAACCATTTTACGCAGGAGGAGAGACAGTTTTTCAGCTGTACTTTCGGTCCAGTCAGGTCCTCTATGGACCAGTAGTTCTGATATTCTGCTTTGCTTCTCTGGCAGCTTTTCTTTGCTCTTTGGGACTCTGGCTAGCTGTGCATCGGCCATCACCAGGCCAACAATCAGATAAAAGAGTCTGATGGCAGCAACGGTGGGTTTGTGCCCTTGTTTGATGTCTCCGGTAACAACTCGGGACAGGGAAATGGAAATCCCAGGCAGAAAAGAAGCAAACAAATCCCCACATTGCTGTGCCTCGTTATCACCAAGGGGCTGGTGCTCCTGGCAGTCGCACTGCAGGACCAGGACCTGCAAGCACTTCAACGCAGAGACCTTGAGCTGCTTTGCTCTCTCTCGCTCTGCCAGGCCCAGAAGCAAGGACACGGCACAGCCGAGGAGCGGGAGGGTGGACGGTTGGTACAGGGACAGGCTCACATCGCCCGAGGCCGAGTGCAGCAGCGTGCGCAGCGCCTCGGTTACAGCCAGCTTCACGTCCTCGGTCGGCGCGGCGGGGCCGGGGGCGAGGCAGGCGCAGAGCTCCGCGAGCAGCTCCTGCAGGAGCTCCGGCCTGCGCACGGCTGTGACTGCGAGCACCGAGGCGATGCACTGCACCGCGCTCTGCACCAGCCGCTCCCGCCGCGGCCCCGGCGCCCTCAGCGCGAAGCGCAGCGGGAAGAGGACATACTCCTGCAGCTCCTGCAGCGCCGGGCCGCTCACCGCCGCCAGCCGCGCCGCCAGCCGCCACACGTTCTCCGCCGTCTGCACCCGCGTCAGCTGCACGCAGACGGGGCGCAGCGCCCCGAACGCGTCCCGCGGCGTGTCGAACACGGCCATGGCCAGCGGCCTGCCCCGCTGCCGGTGCCCTCGGCGGCCCCAGCACTCCGGTGCCGGACGTGGCGTCAGGAAACCGGCCCTGTCACCGCACCAAAAACATCCCGCAGGGCCCGACAGCGGGACGCGCCGTGAGAAAAGTCGCGGCCGCCCGTAGTGCTCATGCGTAGCCGCCCGCAGGAGCAGACGCATGCGCCGTACACCTGCCCCCTCCGCTTCTGTGGCCGCGCCGTTCCCCTCCGGCGATCCGTAGGATGCTGCCCTTCGACCCGCGGCGGCGGGGTGAGGGGCCGGGCGGCCATCTTGTGCGGGCGGGCGGGTGGCGGCGGGAGCGCGGGCGGGGCCGGCCATGTCCTCGTTCTCGGAGTCGGCGTTGGAGAAGAAGCTGTCGGAGCTCAGCAACTCGCAGCAGAGCGTGCAGACGCTCTCGTTGTGGCTCATCCACCACCGCAAGCACGCGGCGCCTATCGTCTCCGTGTGGCACCGGGAGCTCCGCAAAGGTACGCGCGGCCCGGGCCTCGAGCGGAGCGCGCTGCGAGCGGGGCCGGTTCTGTCCCGTGGGGGGTGCCGTGTACCGGGGCCCGGGCCCGTTTTGCGGCCGTTGTGGCTGTTCGTTGGAGTTGGTTTAATGAGCCCCGGGCGTAGGTCTGGAGCCAGGAAGCGGGGGTGGGAGCGGTGGATCCGCAGCGCCGGAGGGGCTCGGCCGGGCTGTGGGGCAGAGCTGTAGCGGTCCCCGCTGTGCTCGATATGCAGCCTTGTTTGCTTTTACGTGGTATCTTTGGTTGCGTATTATCCATTATAGAGTTGCACTGAGGGATTCGAGGTAAGCAAAGTAAAGGATGGTGTAGAGATCTCTTAACACCTGTGTAGCAGCATCGCCCAGGAGCATTTTGTGCTTCATCCCTTGCAGATTCACTTAACTGAAGTTAACCGCTGGTAACTTCTCAGTCTGTCCCCTTACGAGGGCAGGAGGTGCCTAGTGCCCGTGTTGGTGCCAGTGCCCAGGGGCAGGCACCGTCCCCAGCCCTGGCAAGCAGCAGCGTTAGTCCCTGGAGCAGGTGATGCTGTAGGAAGTCCTAGAGCAGCCTCTGTGCAACTGCCAATCGTTACCAGTTATAGCACATTAAACAAACTGCTGAGAGAGCTGAGCAAGGCCTGCAGTGAAAACGAGCCTTTTGTTCTCTGCCTCGTGTGTGTTGCACTCTGGAGAGCAGCATCTCCCACTGGTTCTGGCTACAGGGCAATGCAAACTGTGGTGCCAGGGTGGGAAAAGTTATGGGATATGGAGAAATTGTCACGTTGCCTTGACCCAGCATTGCCTGGAAAGTTGTTGAGTGTCTGCAACAGCTTTCCCCTACAATTTCACTCTGCTCTGAATTAAGTGGTTCTGTACTGAGTTTTTTTCTCTGAAATTAGTTAATGAAAAAGCAAGTCTATTGTTCTATGAATTTGCTGGTGGGTAACAACATCTTGTTTCAATCATGTGAAAAAGTTACTTCTTACATGGCTTTCTTCAGAAGAAAATCCCCAGCAGAAATAAGGGGATCAAGAACAACTTGTTCAGGGCCTGGGATGTGCCTTGGGAAGGTGGAAATATTTAGAACTTTGTTTTTAGACTGAAAAGCTTTCAGCAACTTTGGTTAAACCATGTCAATGGGTCTGGGTGAAAGAGTGAAAAATAAATGCAAACTCTCTGACTTCCCCTCTCCCTTCCTTCTTTTTTTTTTCCGTTTCCCAGCAAAATCGAGTAGGAAACTCACTTTCCTGTACTTGGCCAACGATGTCATCCAGAACAGTAAGAGGAAAGGGCCTGAATTTACCCGGGAATTCGAGTCTGTTCTTGTGGATGCTTTTTCTCACGTTGCCAGGTGTGTTGCTGGGTTATGTATTTTTTCATCTGTCCTCTCTAGAGATGTGCTTTCCTGTTAATCGAAGTTGAATTCAGTTGAATTTTGTTGTCCTGTTGCTGTGTTTCAGTCTCAGGGATGCTGATGCTCTCTGTGCAGTGGAGGTTGGATTCTCACTGCTTTGTGGCCAGGAACTGTTTAGTGTTAATATTCCTCCTGGGGCAAACTCTGGGTGTGACTCAGCCCCTCACAGCTTCCCCGCTGCTCCCTTCATGCAGCTCAGTGTGCTTTGTTACCACAGGCTCTTGCAGGTTTGCTGTGGGCACCAAAACTGAGTACTTGCAGGTATGTGTTAAAGCCACGTAGTGAATGGCTCTCCCTGTTGTCAGAAGGAGCTGGTGGTTTGGGTCACTGGGTTCTCCTCAGTCATCTGGTTTGAGCGGTTTCTTTTTGTACTGTTTTAAGTTGTCTGCTCATCACTTTCCTCACTAGAGGAAGGAAGAAGTTGGTGCCTAAAAGGGAAGCAGTGATGCAGCTTCCATCCTGTCAGAAATGGACTATGCTGTAGCTAAGATTGTCTCTAAATGGCACAATAATTCCCATTATCTCAGCTAAACAGTCCCATGTTGGGGTGTTTAGTGGTGTGCTTTCTGGGTGAGTGTGCTGTATGGCTGTATTTACGTGCCTAATGATCCAAACAACCTGCTTTTAATTGGGATGTTAGTGACTGAAACAACTGTTTAAAGTTAATACTCTGGATTGTAAATGTGTCAACTTGGGGGTGGTTTATAACTCTTCCTGCAAATTCTGAATGATGGCAAGTTCTTCCTTCAACACCTTCCCTGCCCTTACTCTGGGTGGGAATGTGGGGCACTTTCAGGCAGTCTTTGGTTCCAGTGAAAGGGGAAAATTGGCCACAAATGTGTTTTGCACAGTTTGTCTTGGACAGTATGAGAGATTCTGTCCAAACATGCAGCTAGTGCAGTGGATGCAGCTGCTGGTTTAGAAGATGGTCTCTTAAAACATAAGGAATGTTTCTGAGTTGAATCATGATTATTTTTTAATCTTTGAACAGAGAAGCAGATGAGGGCTGCAAAAAGCCCTTGGAACGATTGCTTAACATCTGGCAGGAGAGGAGTGTCTATGGCAGTGAGTTCATTCAGCAGCTGAAGCTCTCGATGGAAGACTCCAATAGCCCCCAGACTAAAGGTAAATGTGTTTTGCTTTTCTTGTGTGCTTTGGTTTTACACTGGTGTGTGTTTCAGTGGATGTTCTGTGAGGAATGGAGCTCAGGGCTCCTGCAGCTGAGCTGCTGCCAGAGCTGCTCATGGGGAATCCTCAGGATTGGCTTCAGAGGAGGCTGATTTTCCTTAAACCTGCAGTTCCAGTTTGCAGATGTGTTGCCTTGTGACTTGTGGGTGGCAGTGAGTTGAACTGAAGGTTATGTCTACTGCTGCTCCTGCAGCCATCCTGTTCCAGGGCTGCCCTTTGGTGTGAGCACAGGTTAGCAGGGTGCTGGAAACTGCTGCGTCCACCTAGAGAATTGAAAGTGTCCCACTGCCTCTGAGAGTGGTCAGCTGCGTCATTGTAATGTGTTATTCAGTATTGTTGGTGCTGTCATTCTCATCCTGGTTTATTTTGCATAGTTACTATATTTTATTATGTTTCTTCAGGGACTTTTTAGTAACCGAAGGCTGGAATATATGCCCAGGAGGTGGGCTGGTTGCTTTTCTTACACCAACTGACATCAGCTGGGGAAGACAAGAGCTTTGCCTCATTTAACATCATTATAAATTGTGGTTGGAACCTTATTGCTGCATGAGACAGATGTGAGGAACTGAGCAGAAGCTTCTTGCATTTACTCTGCTTTTATATGGCTGTGGCAGATCCTGCCTCTTGTCTGAAAGGGTTTAACTGGTCGGACTGTAGTGAAGGGGGGGGTAGATGAGTAACCTATGGCAGAGTCACTGAAAATCAGGTATTCTGGTCAAGGGGATATTTGGCTACTCTGTAGCTGAAGGAAGTGTCAGTGTTTTCAGATTAGCTGAAATCAGGTTGCTGCTTTGACCACTTTTTGCTGTGCTCGCCATGGAGGTGTGGTATTTTGAGAGTTGGCTCAGGCATCAGTGAAGTGCCTTTGGCCTGTTCTAAAGTAGTGAAAGAGGCAGATCTGTCTATTGGAGATGGTAATTAATACAGAATTAATATGAAAATGGGCATTAATATGAGACGTGCATGTGAAGACATAGACCTGTGGCTGCAGCTTTGTGGGTTTTCACATGCTGCTTCAAGCAGAGTTACTGCTGAGGCCTTCAGTTTAAGCTGGAGACCAGCTGAGCTGACCAGTGGGGTTGTCTGCTCTGAATCAGCAGAGGCGGTCTCTGTTCTGAGAGGTGGGAGGGGAAGGTGCAAGTTGTACTTGCCTACACCCAATAGCTGGTGTTGAGGTTTCCCTGTGGCCTGGGTGCAGTGCATAGGAGCCTCTTGTCATGAAACTGGAGGATTTACATGCCTAAATTCCTGTTGAACTGATTAACTGGGGATTTGAAACTATTAATTCAAGGTATCCAGGTAAGAGTTTCACAAGTGTTTAAGTGTAATCTAAAGAAATGATACAGTGTGTCCAAGGAACAGGCAGGGATTTCTGAGGGATTGGCAGCCTCCCCTTGCTCTGTCCCCTCCTCCCCGTGGCATCAACCAGCCCTGCTACTGTTACCTTTGCAACTTAAAAACATTTACATAGAATCAAACCCTTCTGAGGGTAACAGACCCTCTCCTCTTCCCAGAATGAGGAAATAGGAATGTTTTAAGAACTGCCATGTGTAGGACTTCACTTGGTGAGAAACTTAGTTCTTGTCAGGGTAATAGGAGGTACTGATGTGATATTTTTTTACATGAGGGAGCAGCTCAGGCCTTTCCATGAGTGTGACTGTTGCTGCCTCCTTGTCAGTTCATTGGGTATATGGCAAAATCAACCTTTATTGCTGTTTTGCATGTGAGTGTTTGGAATACAATGCCAACATTAGAGCATTAGAGGCCACCTGTGGTCATCCCTCTCTGTAGAGAGCTTAACCATCAGATCATCTGCTACCATGGTTTTGAAGCAGAGATGGTTGAGGTGGGTAAATCCAACATCCAAATGAGTTGCACGTGTGTGTCCTTAGTTACAGAGGAGAAGAAGTCTTTGAAACGGACTTTTCAGCAAATACAGGAGGAGGAAGATGATGATTACCCCGGGAGCTACTCACCCCAAGACCCCAGTGCTGGGCCACTGCTGGTATGTGGACGGGTTTTGAGTGGGAGCAGTTCCCAAAACCACCTCCTGTGGTGCAGCCACAAGGTGGGGCTGCCAACAAGGGCAGTGCTCCTGGGAGGTTCAGCTGGGGTTGAAGTCTGTGGGAAATGGAACAGATTCTTCTTCATGTTGAAGTCTAGTGCTGCTCTGGGTGCTTTCAGGAGGCTGAAGTGAGCTCTGGGTCACTGCCAGTGAAGAGTCCCAGAGGACTGCTGGGAGATCAGACTGTGTTAAATTCTTTGCAAGATCAGTGTGTGATCTCAAACCCAGAGTTTTACCAGGGCTAAAACTTCATTATTTTTTGTAGGACATCTCTTTCCATGAGCTATTAAAAAGCCCAACTGTTAATAGAATAGGAAAAGCAGTTCTGAGGAATTTGATTTGAGGCTGATGTTAATGGTGTGGAAAGAATCAGAATGAAATAGAGGGTCATTCTGACCCTACTTGAGGCTAAAAAATAAGCATATGTTAAACCTTTGTGTATTTGAACAGGCTGAGAAAACACACCATCCATCTGGTAACGAAACACTGGAAAATGACAATAAATAACAGTTGTCAAAGAAATAAGTGAGGGGGTTTGTTGTTTTTACCTCCACAGGCCTCACAGCTTATGGTTTCTCTTGATGATGAGCATTGTCTTTGTTACTGTTGGAAACCATCAGCAGTTTGCAAAGAAGCAGTAAATGTTCGCTATGGACTTCCAGAGTTTTCAGCTAAAAAATTGTTACCTTTTTTTTTTCCCCCCTATGTTTTCATTAGTTTCAAACTATTGAGATCTGGTTTAAACATCAGTGAGGGCTGGGGGTCCCATTTCAAGGACAAGGGCACTTTTTTCTCCTGCTCAGGGAGTCTCTTTCTCCCTTGCTTTGTTTTCTGAGCAGGGAGGAGATGTGGTGAGTCAGGAGCTCCTCCTCAGGCTGGGCTCATCCACATCCTTTTGATTTAAGCCAGGTTATGATGTTCCAAGTATGTTCATTTAAGGTGACACGTTTTTTCTCAGTGCTCTAAACCTGCCAGAGGGGTGATGTGGAGGGGTCCAGTGGGGTTCAGGGTAGCTGCAGTTGGGACAAGACAGGGTTTGTTTTAGCTGGGATAGCTGTTGTGGCATCAGAGCTCATGGCAGGTGACCAGGTACTAAATGCAGAATCTTCTGACCATGGAAACCTGGCACAGTTTGGACTGATACTAGTTTAGGTTGGTTTTGCTGTGTCAGAATGTGCCTTTGGAGCAGAGCGAAACAGCAACGTAGCTCCTGCTAATCTGAGAGAAAGCATCAGGGGTGCTCAGCTGAAAGCTCTAGCTAATGCAGCACAGCAGGCTGATGTGCGGCCAAGTACTTCAGCTTTGACTGCAGTGACCACTTCTTTTCATTGAAATGAGAAGTTTCCCACTGCAGAGTCTTAAAAAAGATGTTCCTGCTGGAATTCCACATAAGTTCCTAAGCACTGGGTTATCATGAGCTTGGAGAATACTGCCTGTGTTTGAAAGCAACAGTTTCAAAGTTACTTGAAGTAAATATTCCAAAAGTGGTTGCTCTCGGAGGTAGGTGACCTCAGATGCAGTGGCCACATCCCCAGGGAGCAGTGTTAGTGGCTTCTGGTTTTCATGTTGGCCAACTTGTCTCCTAGACTGAGGACTTGATCAAAGCCCTGCAAGACCTGGAAAACGCAGCGTCAGGAGATGCCACCGTGCGGCAGAAAATTGCTTCCTTGCCTCAGGAAGTTCAGGATGTTTCGTTACTGGAGAAAATAACAGGTATGAAACTGGCAGGTGAATGCATTTGGGTGCAATAACTTAGAAATCAAAGTGGTTTTTTCTTTATACGAGGAGCTGTCACTCATTCAGTCCTTTATTATATACTCTTGCAGCATCCAGCTGTGCAGACGACTGTGCAGTTCATGTTTGCTTGTATTCATGCATCAGGAGCTACTCAGAGAAAAGAGGAATTTCAAAGTGCACACCATGATTAAATGTGAAACCCACCTGGTGTGTTCAGCTGAAAGTACAGCCTGATGGTTTAGTGTAATTAACCTCTTCAAAGGGGCTGACTTCATAGATTTGATCCCCCCCTGTGCCCTGTTAGCGACATCTCTGCGAGTATAAATGCAGTCGGTCAGGTTGGTGTCTGCAACCACTGCTCTTGGGCCGTTGGTGCTGCCTGTTTCCTGTATATCCCCTGTGATAAGAACTCTTATTTTCCTGTCAAGCCCACAGTGTATAGATGAACGAGACATTGCTGTGTGTGTGGCAGTGTCCAAGCCAGAAGGTTTCACACTTTGTCTCTAACTGCCCTGATGCTTGTGCCTGCAGACAAGGAGGCTGCCGAGCGCCTCTCGAAGACGGTGGACGAGGCGTGCCTGCTGCTGGCCGAGTACAACGGCCGCCTGGCTGCTGAGCTGGAGGACCGGCGCCAGCTCGCCCGCATGCTAATCGAATACACCCAGAACCAGAAGGATGTCCTTACAGAGAAGGAGAAGAAGCTGGAAGTGAGTACTGATGGCACCAGTGCCAACAGGCCAACAGTCCCACTTGACTCCTGATCTGGGTATTTCAAGGGAGACGATTCTGGGTGTTGTCTTTCCATATGGAGTGAAACAGGGCTAAGAAAGGGGTGAAACAAATCTGGAGAAGGCAAATCTGTTCTGACATTCAGTCTAGTAGGTTTCATACAGGTGGACACGGAAGGTCCAGAGCTCCATTCTTGTTAAAGAAAGAAAGGCTTATCTTCTTTCAGTTTCTTCGGACTCACACTATCCTTTTTATGAAATCCCCATTTCCAAAAAATCAACCTCCCTTTGCCATAATTATCTTTTTATTATTATTGCTTGTTTTGTTGGTGGGTGCCCCTCATCTGCCTTCCCAGCCCCTATTTGATAAGGGGATGGAATTCAAACAAGATCTTCTGGTATCCATCCTTTAACAGCCACAGCCACTCGTGCAGCTTGTGTGAGTGAGTGTGAGCTGCTGCAGGGAACAGGCTCTGGAAGGAGCCTGTGCTGTGGCAGGCACAAGCTGTTTGCTGCCATGACAAACCGCATCCTCTGACAGCCCTGCAGCATGTGCTGGGACAGATTTCATTCTGAGAGTTTTCCTCCCTGTGTGTGTTTATGCTGGAGTTCCTCAGTGTCTTGTGACTGTGAGCATGCTGCTTTTCCAGAGCTGGATTTTCCAAATCAGCCAGGCAGGTGCTGACTCTGCGTTCGGGATTGGAGTGGGTAGTTGGTAACTCTCTCGGCTGGTTTAGCCTGAATTTCCTCAGGCGGAGCTGAGCGTCTGTGTAACAACTGAGTCACTAAAGGCACTTTCAGACATGGGTATGGAAGATGCTATGAACCCAAATCCTGTTTGGCACCTGGTTTATGAGCAGAATATAGTGGAAGTGTTAGGTCAGGGGTTTTCCCCTTGCTGAAAGGAGGACACATGTCTAGTAGAAACATATGTATAAATCTATAAATGACAGACCTGTTGCTGTTTACTCTTTCAAAAGGGCAGGAATAGGCAGCAGAGTGCTGCAGAGCAGTGTTTGAAAAGCCCAGAACAAGCCATAAATTTGAGTCAGTTTGAGAGTGTGAAATTGAGACATTCATCATGACAATGGTGAAATGAAATTTCTAATGCGCTTGCTGAAATGTTGTGACACTTATGTTGGGCTGTGTTTTGGAAAATGTCCTTTTGGGAAGAAATGTTACTTGAAAATTGTAACTGTGGCAGAGGCAGGAATGTCATCCTGAAAAGTCTGAGCTACAGCAGGAATAATCCCACTGATGGCTGCAGGACAGGCTGCTGGCCCACTGTTTAGTGTGAACAAGTGCTTTACCAGGTTGAAAACTGAAGAATGATCTGATTAACTATCTGGATCTGATGCCAGTTTAGGTTGGATTTTGTCATGCTGCCAAACCAAGTTGGCCTTAGTGCTGTAGAAATCTCAAATGAGTCACAGGAAATGCCACTCTCCTACTTGACATGAAGACGCAATTCATATTCCTGTCAAATCCCAGCTGAGGGCTGTTGCCTGATGAAAGCATTGCCTTGTTCTTGGGCTGTAGAGGGTTAATAAATGGAGGAAGATGTGGGTTGCAGATGTGACAGGCTCTATCTGCTCATCAGTTTTGTTTGAGTCTTTGATGTGCTGGCAGCACATACTGTTATTGATAAGCCTGGCTTGTCCTTTGTTGTGCTGAAAAGTATTTTATGAAAAGGAGCTGGAATTCTTGTGGCAATTAAGAACATGTTAAAAAACAAACAATTTACTCAGGCAAAAGCTGAAATAAGAAAACAGTTTAAGCCAATGTAATCATACACATCTCCTCAGCGTGTGCTTTGCTCTCTCGAGGGATCTCTTCCAGAATTTCTGCTGCTTCTGACTCTTTTTCTCTTCTGCAGTAAGTTCCCTGGCTCTGAGCTGAGGTGGCATTTCTAGGTGGAAGGTGATTTGTTCACTTGGCTGTCCTAGTCCAGCCAAGGCTCTGCTTGGGGAGAGGGGTTTCTGTCGGTAACGTGGCTCTGGGCTTTAGTTAAGATATGAAAATGTCTTGTTTGAAATCCCTAAATATGTTTTGTACTTTATTTACTCACAAAGCAAAGTCTTTCACTGTGATAACAATGGAAGTAGCTAATCTGTGTCTTTCGAAAAGCAGCTTTTGCAGTCTGAAGAGCTGCAGTTGCTTACTAATCCCGTTAATGCTGTCCCTTGACACAGCAGATTCTCAGAACATACATAAACTCAGTGACTTGTGTGTCTGGTGGGATAATGCTCAAACCCCGGGACACAGAGAAAAGCTCTTCAGTTGAGGGACACTGCTGAGAAAGGTGCTGTTGGACAATGAGCTAAACTTTAGCATGGATACAGACGGGGGTGCGTAAGGGTTGCAACAGCATAGTGCTGGGAAGCCCTGGAAATCTGAAGGAAGAGGGGTGGCACAGAGCCTGAAGATAATGACATGGGTGCAGAGCCTGAAGATCATGACATGGACAAACTGCTTTTAGGGTAGCAATGGAAAATGTAGTAATTGGGACTACTTTATCTGGGGGTGAGATCTGGATAATGTGCTTGTAGTGTAAAAGGAGAAGGCAGAGTTCCTTTAACTCTGACAGTCAGCAAAAGCAGCAGGACCAAAACTGATGCTGAACAGCCTGTGACAAGGCATATTTTTAAGGGTGACTATTCCTTAGGCTAACTCACTGAAAGGTGTGGTGGGGGCTGTTGTTCAGAACACTGGATTTCTGTTTAAATGTGCTTCATCTTGGGCAGCTGCTGTGTGTTCTTCCATGGCCTGGAAAGCATCGGAGACTTTTATAATAGTAGGTGTCAGGAAATAAAATCCCTTTTCAGGCAGGCATAGAAACTAGAACTGGTGCTCATAAGGATGAGGTGAGGTGGCTTCCCATCTCACATGGGTATTGATCTGCCAGTGGAAGTTCTCTGATTTGGGTTATTTTTGGCCATGGCTGCTCCTGTTTCAGGGTACCAGCAGCTGGGAGGGATTTTGTCCTTCAGCACCTGAGTCTGCAGAGCTCCAAGGGGAAGGACTGTCTTTTGAAGCCCTCTGTGTGCTCTTCCTGAATGCATGGCAGGCAAGAGGAAAAATCCAGGAAATGCAGGGGAGAATTCCCATGTCTGTGTACCAGGTGACTGCAAAAGGAAGTCAGTGAAATAGGTGGAACCAGAACCACCACTTAAAAGTAGAGCTGGAAAAGGGCAAATTGTATGGAAGCTGTATCTGAAATGACCAGTAATGACAGGAAATCTGGGGAGGGTTATTTTCATCTAATGGGGAAAAGAGGAAAAAAGTAAAATAGAGGGGAATGTGCTTTTGGAGTTGTTTTGATTTGCAGTTAGTGCTAGTGAGTTCTTCCGCATGTCCTCCCAGTACCTTCTGGATCTGCCTTTGTACAAGGTGATGTGAGGAACATACTACAGCATGTACAGTTTGTTCTGTGCAGTGCATTGTGTCGGGGGTGTGTGTACACAGCTGTGTTGTGTGTGCATATGTATGCAGACGTGGAGAACATGCTGTATCCAAGATCCAGGTTAGGGGATCCAAGATCCAGGGGAAATGTTCTGATTGTTGACTGCACCTGACAGGTTGTGACTTGAATCCTGCTGGGAGCTGTGGGGCCTTCACATCTTGGGGCTTTTTAATATTCATGGCTTCAAGGCACCTTTAAGAAGGTGTTAAAACTGTGCCCATAGGAACTTGCAAGGCCTCTTTGGCAGTGCGTCTCTGCAGGCTGAAGTGCGGTCTCACTGAGCTGCCTTTTCTGGGCCCTGCACATCTTCTTGAAATATGATGTAGTTCAGGGGGTTAATGTGCAATTTATTGCTGTGCTGCTTCCACCGCTTCAGTTTTTGCTGCATGTCACTGTTGGATGTCTTTGTGGCTGCAGCTTTCCTCTCAAGAATTCCTGAGCTCTGGTGTGTACATTTCAGTGGTTTAGGCAGGGATCAAGAGGGGAAGTTTTAGTTTTTCTGCCAGGAAAGGAAACTGATGGTGTTTCACATGCGTGTGGGTAGCAGGAGGGAGCTGTGGGAGCCAGGCAACAGTTCATGCACTCACTGAGAGGGTCGTGACTCTCTGCTTTACAAAGCTTCTCATTTTTGGTAATTGTTTCCCAGCACTCTTTGCATTGGTCATTTCTTGTAAATACACTGTCAGTGGGACATTAGTATTTGACATGTTTTAGTGAGCACGTTTGAGAAGTACTTTAGGCTAAGAAGCAAGCAGCGAAAGCTAAGGGGTACCCAGGCGAGCTGCTATAGTAGAGCTGTGTGTTTCATGGTTTTAAATAGGAATTTTACATGAGCATATATCCCTCTTTGCTCTCAAACTTCACTCTCTTTTTTTCCCATCTCTGTTGACCCTCTGGTGTGTTTTCCCTGACTTGTGAGGTCTTTCCCTTTCATACATCCAGCTCAAGCGACAGCAGAGCAGACGGACTGGCTGCTCTTCCTCTTCTCTTTCTAGATCCTCATTAACACCCAGCCAGCTGGTTTTCAGTTGGTGCACTTCCTGTGATGACTTACGACATGTTACTGCCTGACCTGGCACAGGAATGGAAGTGTCCAGGGCACACTCTAAGCTAAAATAAGATGAAGTCTGTGCTGTGTAACTGGACAAGGTGAACTAAGTCATATGGAAGGAATTCCCTGTCGTGTCCATTAGTCAGTTTTCCAAGGTTCAAGCAAAGCTTCCTGTGAATGAAACACTCTGTCAGATTCATTCAATGGGGTTTAATTCTGATTTTGCATTTGTTTCGAGGACTCGGGATCTGTCATTTGGCTGCTGTGGATGTAGGATGCTGCATACGGGAAGGGAATGTTGATTAGCAAAAGCATTCATGTGGCACAGTGCCAGAGTATTTCTGTATCATCCTCAAACTCCTGCTTACAGCAAAGATCTCATTATTTTGTCTAATAGAAGCAAATAGCATCCAAGTACTATTAATCTTAATGAAAGCCTACCTTCAGCAAGGCCATCAGCTGGAGACGGCGCACAGACAGGACCATGGGAGTCAGTGGCTGCTTTCAAGTACACTTAATATTCTTTCAGCTTTATAGAACAGAGGGGCCTTAAGAAGGGATCTGCAAGATACAGTTTCAGAGCATGTCTTGGGCTACGTGAAGAGCATGGATTCCCATGAAATCTGCTTCCAGAGTCTGTGGTGGCAGAATGTGGCCACAGCTGGAAAAAGCAAAGCCTCTGAGCCTGGGAGAGTGTTACGTGTGTCTGCTTCTGCCTGTTCCTGAGAGCAGTTGAGGTATGTTACTGAGTAGTGCAGATGGCAAATACAAGTGAATGGGCCTTGCACCTCATACAAAGGGTTACACCTCCTGGTAGGTGCTGCTTCTGTGTTGCAGCAGGACTTCAGAGTTCCTCACTGGTAGGAGCAGCTGCTCAGCAGGGTTGGGTGGTCTCTAGGCTCTGCCCTGATGCCCGTGTTCAGACCCTTCCCTTGCTGGATGCTGTGTGGTGGGGCTCCAGCATGGTCAGTGCTGCCTGGCCTGGCTCTGGTAGTTGGGCTCTGATGTCCTCAACAGCTCTGCCACAAATCACACAACATTTTGATACCAGAGCAGATGGAAAGTGTGAAGCATGCAAAGCAGTCTGTGTTGTGTATCCAAGCTGTCCAGCAAGAACTCATCTCTTCTAGGAAATCTTGGTTCCTGGATTACTCCCCTAGAACATTGTTCCCATTCCTGAATTCAGGGACATTTTTCTGAGCCAGAGGCTTTAGTGGTTTAGGGGTTGTTACTCCTTCTCCAGTTCTTCTGCAGCAAAACCAATCTGCAGCTCCTCACTCCTGACACTGGCATTCTTGAGGAAGTGCTGCCCTTTCTTTCCTGGCTTGATATCCATCACTCCCTGACAGTCCTGAACTACGGCTTTTTAATTTACTGCTTCTTTTAAGATAGTTTTCTGGGGTCTCTGATCCAGCCTCTTCCACCGCCTCTCTGTGAGCATTTGGAATACAATAATACAGTAACTTTTTGCTGTCTCTGTCCCATGTGTGCAGGAGCTGGTGCTCTGCTCTCTCGCTGCCCCACATTGAGCAGAACACTCCTGTTACCAGCCCACTTTTTCCCCTCCGCTGGCTTCCCCATTCCCCTGGAAGGTGTTGGAATGCAGCAGTGTCCTGTCTTGCCTCTTTACCTGCTCTCACCCTCTATTCATGCTTAAAAATCTGGGGTGGTTTCCTGGTTTTGTTCTTTCTTCATAATGTGACTTTTTTGACTTGTCTCCCCGTTTAAGTATTTCCCAAAATGGAATGGCCAGGGGTGTCAGGCATCGTTAGTTTGATCCTGGTTTTATCTTTCATTAAATCCTCATAATCCCAAATGAAGGGGTGTACCTTCTCCTGAGCTGGTTTTGTTGTTGCCCTCCTCCAGCCTCAGAACAGTGCACTTGGGTTTGCAGAGCTGATAGAGCTTTGTTTGAACTTGACCATATCCTGTGCACATTACAGAAGTGTTTGTTACGGTGGTGAGTTAACTCACTGAGCCTCATAAAAGGATTTAAGTTTGAAACAGGCTGTTACAGAACATCCTTATTTGGTGCTGGCAGGAATTTATGGACTATTTCTGTAGCTGTTGTGGGCATGTGAGTTGTGGTGTAGGGGTATGTGAGTTGTGGAGGCTGCCTGTGCTCTCACTGTTCTAATTCAAAGTCATGAAACACAGCGAGTGTAAACTCCTTGCTTGTAACCCCACAGGAACTGCTGCGCTTTGATATTTGGGGAAGGTGAAGAGACTTTTCCGTCACTGAGAAGGTCAGAAAGGCCGGATTAAAGCTGTAAACACTTCAGAAAGATGTTGCGATTAAATGTGTGCCTTGTTTTATTTGATCTTCAGAGATAAACTGCTCCTCTCTTTGTCAAGTAATTAAGAAATGAAAAATGAGTGAATATTACAGCAGACTCTATGGAAGCCCCTTTTGTATGTGATTTTTAAGCTCATTCTTTCCTGCATTCTGGAGCTGCCATGAAAAATAGGCCATGGGTAAAGATGGGAGCATTCCAAAAGACATGATGTGATACTGGGGTTTTATTACTTAAACAGCTGTCTTTTAACTAAAACCTGCTTTTGAGACTGTTTCAAAGTTTTGTGACTCTAAACATTTATGTAAGTTACCTAAAAATCCATCTTTAATTGAGCTTCTACATTGGGTAACATGGATCTGCTCTGAAATGGCCTTAACCAGAACTCACCAAGGTACAATTCATTCTTTCAGTTTCAGGGTCCAAACTCTTCCTCTGTCTTCCCATTACAAAACACTAGTCACTGTTAGCTGTGTCTCCTGGATCACAGAGGTTTCTGAAGCTGCATAGGTATTTCTTGCTGGATTTTTAATGCTCAATGCAGGCCTCATTTGTGGAAAACCCACTGCAAGTTTCTTCTTCAGGGATTCCTGGTTTTCCCCTTTATAATAAAATTCTGAAAACTTTGGTCTCTGTGTTTTGCTTGGTTTCAGTCCAGTGTGGATGAGTCTGTCTGGTTTACATGCAGTGATCATGTGTGTGTTTCAGTGTTTGCTGACATGCCAGTGGCATGGTAAGCTGCTGGGGTTGCTGATGTGAGTTGTCCGACAGCTCATGGAGGAGACCACATTTCACAATCAAACTCGGGCTTGATTTAATGACCTGAAAGGGAAAATTGGATTATTTAAATAGTCAAAATTGATCAGGCTTGACATAAAAAGAGCATTTTAGCAGCACGGATGACAGGGTCTGTGGTCATGCCAATGGTTGCTCTGAGAGCTAATGCCCCACCACCTTCCCTCGGAATCCTCACCTGGAAAATACTCATGGCTTAGCTAAAAGCACTGTTAATGGACCTGTGCTTAATCTCCATTCTCTTGTCTCTCTCCCTCAGGAATATAAACAGAAGCTTGCTCGGGTAACCCAGGTCCGCAAGGAGCTGAAATCCCACATCCAGAGCCTTCCCGATCTGTCACTGCTGCCCAATGTCACGGGGGGGCTGGCACCTCTGCCGTCTGCTGGTGACCTGTTCTCAACAGACTAGAACAAATGGTGTCCCAGTTCCCAATACTACCAGCAGAAGTGAGAAGACTGGTGTAGACTGGAACTCCAGCCTGCCAAGATCTCCAGTGGGAAGGAACCTGCAGACCCTGCTTTGCCCCTTGGCTGCTCGTGTTCCCCTGGCTCATGTTGAGGGGAGAGCGAAGAGCGAGGCTTTGTGAGCTCCACAGCGAGTGGGGACAGTCCCATCTAGGCAAACTTCTCCTATTTTTCCATACTCTTTAGTTGCTGTTTGCTCTTAGCACTCGTTACCCCACAAAAGTCGTGTGAATCATGTACATACATACCTGGGATGTTTCCAAAGGAAGGCTGACCCATCACGCTTCTCCTCTGTACAAGTATCCTGTTGCTTCTGGAGGAGTCTGCCCTGTTTTCAGTGGGTTTGAGCCTGGTCTCTGGAGCAGGAGTGGCTGATGGGCTGCCAGGGCCGGGTGCGTGTGCTGCACTGTGGGAAGAGGCAGCTTCTGCTGAGCAGTGGTACAGAGCAATGCTATTCTTAAGCCTGGAGTTCCTCAGTGTTGTGGGACTGAGGTGAAGATCCTTCCTGTTTGGCTTGTACAGAAATTGAAACTCGCCACAGGCAACAAAAATGAGCAGCTTTTCTTTGTGAATTAGAGGTAGCTTCAAAACTTACATGGCTGAGCAGCACAGAGCTGGGTATTGCCTCGGTGAGAGGGGAAGGAAGGTCAGCTCTAGCTGCCCTAGATTTATACCACATTTTTCCTCTTCAATACACAAAATCTGATGCTCCCAAAACTTCGGTTTAATGACTGGCAAGGCTGGAAGGGTGTATTGCAGCTGCTGGTGGCCCTGTGACCAGCACCTTCATTGACTCTTGGAATGGCTGCATTGAGAATACTATTCTGTTAATTCTCTCCATAGCTTTAGTGAAGTTTGATGCACAGAAGTTAAATGTGGTATAAATATTTATTTATATAGAACATAGGCCCATATATATGCACATACCCTGTATGCACATGTACCATGTCCCTGCGTGTAGATATTAGAAGGATGTACTTAAAGGGTGTACTTAATTTTGTGTCACAGATTATTGTGGGTTGAGTTTTATAATCAGGAGAAGTAAAAAAAAAAAGACAAAAAAAAAGGAGAAAAGGCAAATTTAAAACAATTCCATTCTGTTGCTGGCTGATGGCTTTGTGTGGTGCCTGGCGTTCCAGTTCAGTTTGTGTGTTAGGTCTGACAAGCTGGATTCTGATCACTGAAAACCATTCCAATCTGGATAACCATTCTGTTCCAGTCTGGATAACGCTTCTGTTGCAGTTTAGCACCTCTCAATAGGAAACCTTTATAAAACCTTTTCAGTTTCTGGCAGCGCTGGACCTGGGAGTGCAGGTTTGGTGGCAGAGGCTGAGGTGAGGCTGTGTCTGCGACTCCCTATCAAGGAGGGGAGAGGAGCCCTGTGGAAATGCACAGCTGGTTCTGCATCCTCCTCAGTTTCTTTCACAGGGTGTTTTTAGCCCGCTCAGCGCTCAGTTAAACGGGTACTGCAGCATTTGCTGGTCATGAAGCTGTTCAGAAGCTCTCATCCTTTCCCTCCTGACCTTTCATTTGTCTTTCTTTGAGTCTCCTCGCCCCCCACGGCCCAGCCCAGAAACGTGGTTTTTCTCTTCAGTTTACAGGGAATCCTTCAGTGGCAGGACTGTTCCCTCGGTGAGTCCGTGTGGTTGTGCAGCCCCCATGGTCCAAAGTGATGTAGGTAAAGCACAGCACGGTCCTCTGCTCTTGCCAAAAAGGAAGAAACAAACCCCAAACCTCGAGAACCCAGCCCAGCGCCTCAGCCCTGCTGCCGGGGCTACCCCGGAGCTGTTTGAACCAAGCATTACTTTAGCTGTTGATGGAACGTGTGCCACTGAGGACAACAAAGCTGTCATCAAACAGTGAGACAGGCAGAGGCACTGGCACCGCGGGCTCCTTCCTGGGCAGGTCTGTGGGAGTTGGGTGGTTCTTGGTTTTAATGGAAATGCTTGGATTTCTTTCCCCCAGTACATGTGTGTGGTTTATTTTGCTTAATTTAAATGAAGTCTTGTGGGTTTTAATTTTGTTTGTTTTCCTTTTTGGGCAAAGGGCCTCTGGTGAGCTGGTGGCAGCCTCGAAGTTGAACAGATTCCCCCAAGCTGTGTCTTGTTTTTGTTTTTTAACAAAAGCTTCAATCTGTATATGAACCGATGTAGGAATTAATTTAGACATATAGGCTGCCTGTCGTGGTGGCAGTATATTCTCAACTGTCTCATAGATATCTATTTTTGAATAAAGAGGGTGTCCTTGACAAGTGGTGCTTTGACTTTTTCCGCCCCGCAGGCGTTGCTTGGGGTTTGCCCTTGGATCTGGGATTGGTTGGAGACACGGAGGATCCCTGGAGCTGCCATGGACAGTCCCATTGCCAGCAGAGTAGCTGCTGAGTTCATAAATAATGAGTTCGGGTTATATGGGGGACATGTGGATAATGACTCCTGGGGAGAGTACAAAAGCCAAACCAGGAGCAGGCTGCTGGAGGGCAGCAGGAGGTGCAAAGTTGTTTCTTTACTTGTGTGTTCACAGGGGCTCCACATTCTGCTGTTAGCAGGTTTACCAAAGGCTGCTTAAATGGATCAGAGCAGGCACCGCTATCGCGTCCTGAGATTTAGGGCCTCGTCTCTTCTTTGTGGGAAGAGACAAACACTGACCAAAAGGTGCCCCTTCTGCTGCGGGTGCCTGGCTGGCTCTCACCACTCCCCTCGCTGGTCTCTGTGTGTGTGAGTCCAGCCCCAGCAGGATGGGGACCTGCGGAGCAGCATAGCCAGGACTGAGCCCAGTGGCTGCACTGGTTCCTCCTGGGGCTCTGTGAGAGTCTGGGCAGGCCCAGGCAGGATGTTGGAGCTGTAACTGCTGGATGGCCACGCTGAGAGATGCATCTCTCTGGTGTCTCCTGTGGTCCTGGAAAAGGGGGATGGCTTCCCATGGGAGTTCTGCCAGCTGGGTGTTATTGTGTGCTTTGTCTCCTGGTGCCTCAGGTGTCTCGTTGGTTCAGTGGGTGTAAACCGTCCATTCTCAGAGCTGTGCAGAGGCGATGGCATGTCAAACTCCCACCACATCCTCCTCGTGTGTGCTCTGATTTATGGGAGTTTGTTCCAGTCTCGATCCATCACAGAAGGTAAGTTGAAGGTCCTCAAGTCTGAAATGAGCTCACAGTGACTTCCTGAAGTCAGCATCTCCAGCGAGCTGGTGGGTGTTAAGAACCTCTCCCTGACACGTAAGCACTCACATCACCTTGGCACTTGGGCTAATGCTGGATTGGAAATTCTCCCGTGCAATGGGTGCTGTAAATGTTTAATTTGTAATTTATCTCTGGTATGGCAAAAGTGTCAGAGAGCCTCAGGGAGGTGGTGCAGGGCAGCACTGGGCGCTGCAGGATGCGTGCAGGAAAGATGGCCCTGTGAAGGTGCCTGTTTTGTAGGACTGGTCACACTGCTCTCACAGTCCTTAGAGGATGATGGAGAAGGTGTGTGGGGCAGACAGCTAACGTGGACTTGTTAGAGGGGCGTTGAGTAGTTCATTATGCTCTGCAAACAGTATGGAAGGGTGCTGGATGCTGGATAATGGGAGAGAAACCAGCCCCAGAGAGCCAGAGCCTGGTGCCAGCCTATGGCAGCAGCATTTAGAAGCTGCCAGGAGCCGATTCCTCGCCAGGGCAGTGTTGCTGTGCCGAGCTCAGATGGATGGGAGTGACCTTCAGAAATAGCTGTGCTAATGTTTATTTTAGCAGGGCCCAGCTTCGAGCCGCAGAGCTGAGGCTTATTTTTAACCGGGCATCGAGCAGCGTGGAGCCTGGCTCAGCAGAGCTGGGTAACAAATGCTCTGTACCGTGGGGCTGCTCATCATGGCCCAGCGCTGGGTCTGTGCTCTTAACTCCTTTGGGCCCCTGCTCCTCCAGGCTCTCTGTGCACTGGGACTGCCAGAGAGGAGACTGAGATGAGCTTTTAGGCAGAAGCTCTTCCCTGTGAGGGTGCTGAGGCGCTGGCACAGGGTGCCCAGAGAAGCTGTGGCTGCCCCATCCCTGGCAGTGTTCAAGGCCAGGTTGGACACAGGGGCTTGGAGCAAGCTGCTCTAGTGGAAGGTGTCCCTGCCCATGGCAGGGGTTGGAGCTGGATGAGCTTTAAGGTCCCTTCAGCCCAAACCACCCTGTGGTTCTGGGTGCTGGGTGAGGAGCTGCTGGTGCCTCTGCTTGAGGGGGTGCTGAGGAAGAGCCAGGTCTGGCTTTAAAAGTGAAAAATAGAGGTTTTATTCAGTGCTTGCACAGTTAACTCCTGTCAAGGTAACATCCCATCCCTCACTGCATGATGGCTGCAGCGACAGGAACGGTTATTGAAGCTTGCTTTACCTATGTAGTAGGTTATATGCAGTATATATTCCTAGAGCTATAAATAGATCTGTTATGTATGTATATAGCATATAAACAGCTTTGTGCTCACAGTGTACAATCTTTCTGTACCGACTGCATTCAGAGGATTGCAACGGCACGTGTGAGCACACAGAGGTGCCATCAGTGCTGGAGGGGGTTGTTCTGCTCTTTGGTTTAGGAGATCCACCCTGCGGCCGGGGCTGTTGGTGCTGCAGGAGGAGGAAGGGGCTGGCTCAGGGGTCTCTGCTGCGCCCAGGCTGGTGCCCCCGGTCCCCCTCTCCTGCAGCACCCAGAGCCGTGGCTTTGGGCTGGGCTTTGGCCATTGTCCATCCTTCCACTGCTGGGACCGGCTTGAGCTAAAGCGAGTTGGGGGCCGGCGAGCCCCGGTCTGGGGGTGCAGGGTCTCTGCAGCGCGTGCCCTGGGGCCGCTCACTTGGGCTGGGGTGCGATGATGACGTTGCGGTAGCCCTTGACCCCCGTCAGTTTGTCACTCTCGAAGTCCACCATCAGCTTGTGCAGCCCTGCCTGGGGCGGCACGAAATCCACCCGGAACCTGGCCTCCTCCTGTGGCTCCACGGGCTCCTCGCTGGGGAAGGCAGGGGTCAGTGGGGTGCCCCATCACCCACCCCGTGCCCCATCACCCACCCCGTGCCCTATCACCCACCCCGTGCCCCATCACCCTCCCTGCGCCCCATCACCCCCCCCGTGCCCCATCACCCCCCCCGTGCCCCATCACCCACCCTGTGCCCCATCACCCTCCCTGTGCCCCATCACCCTCCCTGTGCCCCATCACCCACCCTGTGCCCCATCACCCTCCCTGCGCCTCCAATGCTAGGAAGCTGGTACCCCCATGGTGTGGCCAAGCCCCTCCCCAGCAGAGCTGCTCTGAGCCCCCACATCCCTCAGGGATCAGTGTAGCCCCAGCTCCTGCTGTGCCCATAGCAGAGCCAGGCCCCAGGGCTGCCCTCCCTGCAGAGCTCTGGGCACACAAATCCACCCGCCCCCATTCCCAGTGGGAAGGAGAAGCTCTCACAGCTCCTTGATCCGCTGCCCACTGGTGAGGCCGGCGCCCTCCACCACGAACACGCAGTTGTGCAGGGGCACTGTGAGGGGGTTCACCAGGCTGACCTCGGCCACCAGCTTCCTGTTCTGCATCGGCTCCCCTAAGATCTGCAAGCAGGAGGGGTTGGAGCCAGCACCGCCATGGCCGGGGGCTGTGGGGCTCCCCCTGCCCTGAGCCTGGTGGGGCTGAGCCAGGTCCCTGTGGATGCAGGTCCCTATGGATGCAGGCCCTGCTGCACCAGCCCCAGGGCTCAGGTCACTGGGACCAACCACACCAATAGGAAATATCTCCCCCCCCCCAAACCCGCCTGTGTCCTTACCCTGATCTTGATCTCTGGGTTCTTGATGTAGACATCCCTGACAGCCACGATGATGTCGCCGGTCTGGTACTCGGTCAGGAGAGCCACCACCTTGATGAGGTTGTCCTGGGTCAGGTTCTCCCCGTACTTCTCATACAGGATGCGCAGAGGCACACTCCTCTCTGGAGGGGAAGCAGAGAGGGGGTCAGGGCTCACCCATGGCCCTGCACTGGGGTGCTCAGGGCTCCTCAGGAGCTTCTCCAGGTGCCTCTCAAGGTCGTGGCAGAGCTGGGTCCCTGCAGAACTGTGGGGCAGGGGCACCATGGGGTGGGCACCCCAGGGGCTTCTCCAGCCCTTCGCAGCCGGTGTTGGCAGCCCCATTCCCTGGCAGCCTCCTGCGCTCAGCCCTGAGCAGTGTTTACTCCAAAGCCCTTTGGGGATGGGGCTGTGGGGCACAGAGGGAAGGTGGCTGGAGGCAGCTGCAGAGCCTGGGGCAGGGCCCTGGGGATGCTGCAACTGCTGGAAGTGAATCCCGGTGTTCCCAGGGCAGGATGTGAAATGCTCAGCATCAACTGAGGCTGCAGGGAGAGGGATGGGTCCAGCACTGCTCCAGCTGGGCGCAAGGGCTCCCTAAGGGCTGCAGTTTGGGGGCTCTGCAGTCCCTATTCCAAGGCAGGAGCTGGGGGGAGAAGCCTCAGGGGCTTGGATTAAAGCTTCAGGGAAAGTGGTGTTGGATTTAGTGGAGCAGGGACGTTCGTTATTCCCTTAATCTAGCTCAGTGAACACGGAGCGCTGAGCACTGCTTTTGTCACGGGCCCGGCTAAGAGGATCTTGGCACCGCATCGAAGCGGGGCTGATCACGGGCAGCGGATGTGGATCCCGCTTCCAAGCCCTGACGGCTCAGTGGAAAACTGACATAAACCAAAT
This sequence comes from Psittacula echo, assembly GCF_963264785.1. NCBI lineage: Eukaryota > Metazoa > Chordata > Aves > Psittaciformes > Psittacidae > Psittacula > Psittacula echo. Next base: position 9,829,559 of record NC_137747.1, on the reverse strand, counting down.
TACTGGGCGGTCGCACCAATTTGTGACTGCGGCAAAGGAAGCGCCGGGGCCACCCAGGGAGGAGCCGCCGAGAGCCCCAGCGTGGCTGCGACCTCCTGGCCCCTGAAACAGCGCCCGCAGCTCCCCCGGCCGGGACCGGGCTGAGCCGGGGACATTCCCGCTCCTCCTGCCCGTGGGAAACACTGCGGAGGTGCAGCCTGAGGAGTCCCTGTCCCGTGTCCGTGCCCCAGAGCTGCAGCTGAACACGGGAGCGTCGCTGACCCGGCCGCAGCCCTGCCCTGGCTGTGGGCACGTCCCTCACCTGAGCGGGGCTCCAGGCTGAGGTTGAGCAGGTCCTTCATCCCGCACTGCGGCCCCACGGCGCCGCGGGAGCTGGCGGTGCGCGCACACAGCAGGAGCCGGCAGCCACGCTCTGCATCCGTGTTGTTGCTCACCACAGCGAAGACGTCGAAGTCACAGCCGTTGTTCGCACCCTCCGACAGCTTGATCTTGAGGTGCAGGCCTTCGTCCTCCTCCCTGAGGGAGCTCGTCTCGTGCTCTGCCTTCACAAACACTTCTCTCTCCTTTTCAGACCCTGCAGGGCACGGAAAACTGTGGTTCCAGGGAGGAAACAGTCCTGCTGCAGCTGCACTAAGGAATCATTTCCCTATGCCTTTTTCCAGCATCCCCCAGCGCCGCCCGTACCCTCGGGGTACTTGTAGGTGTGGGTGATGTCCTCCCTGCTGTCCCTGCCCACACTCTTGGTGCTGATGTTCTTCCCCACAACCGAGGAGTGGATGCTCTTCTTCTGCGACCCATCGCCCTGCACCACCCAGTACACCACGTCAGCGTTCACCTCCGCGAAGATGAAGGGGATGTCGTACTTCAGGCGCAGGTCGCCCTCCTTGATGGCTCTGACAGGAGCCGGCCCACAGCAGAAAACCCCTGCGGGGACCGGAGCCACCATCACCACCCGATGCGGTTGCAGTGGGGGTGTCCCACAGCGCGGGGCTGGTGGGAGCACTGGTGTGGTGCAGACCATCTGTACCTTCGCTCTTCTCCTGCGGTGTCGGGTCCAGTGCCTGCCACCCATCATAGCCGGGTGCCAGGTCTGGACGGGCCATCCAGGACTCCACCCAGCAGTGGAAGTTCCTGCAAGGGAAGCCAGGACAAAGGGGTCTCAGCCTCCGCCATCGCCCACCGGGCTCCAGGGAAGGGGCAAACACTGCCTCGGGAGTGGGCAGGGGCGGACCCACCAGATCATGTCCCTGGAGCGCCGGTCCTCCTCCCCGGTCTCGTTGAGGTAGCGGTCGATGACCAGGTTGCCGTTGGTGTCGTGGGCTGAGTTGTAGTTGGTCACCACCCGACTGGGGACCCCCAGGCACCGCATGACTGCGGGAGCAGGGCAGGGTGAGGGGGGTTTTGGGATTACGTGGATCTCATCCCACAGAGCCCCAGGTTTGTGCAGCTCCTGCCCTTCCCTTTCCCTCTCAGTGGAGTTTCCCGGGAGAGGCCCCGGGATGAGCCAGTTCCCACAGTCATGCAGGACCCCATGTGGGCAGCAGCATTGGCACCAGCGTGCTCCAGCCTCTGACTGCATCTCGCAGCTGCCTCGTGCTGCAAGCGGGGCTCCCAGGAGGCAGGGGGTGGTTGTAACACTCCAAAGGATGCTGCAGATGGCTGCGAGCCTGGTAAACCCACTCCGGTTTTCTGCTGTTTCTGTCCCCCAGAAAGGACCTCGTGTGTCTGTGATGTTTAAATGCTCACACACTCGCACGGGTGCAGCGTTTTGCTCCGAATGGAACCGTGCGAGCGTGTGCACACGGCTCGGCAGAAGCAGCCCTGGCGTTTTTCTTCCCTTTTGCCCCAGCCCAGCTGCCCCATGGCAGTGAAATCCCCTTGTGTCGGCGGGTTCATGGCTATTGCAACTTGACCTTAAAGCCACTTCCCTTCCCCGCGCCGAGCCTCCAGCCCTCCCCCTCCACAGGCAGCGCTAATTGCAGAGCCAGAGCCCTTCTTATCTTGTTTTCCCTCCGTTTCCTGACAGCTCAGAGCTGAACTGCAGAGCATCACTGCAGGCTGATGGCAACCAGCGCCCGCGCCTGCTGCAGCACAGGGGAGGGCAGGGGCTGGGGGGATGCGGTGACCCCCTCCTGTGGGGAAGGGGAGATGTGAGACATCTGCTCTCACCGGTACACGCCACGGCAGCGAACACCCAGCACTGGCCGTACTTGACCGGCTGGCACCCGAAGTTGTTCCACCTCTTGAGAATGTCCACGCTCCCAATCCAGGCCATCGGGCTCATCCCATCTTCATAATGGTTGTCCCAGCGCCCTGCCAGCACCCCCCGGTCCTCGTCATTACAGTTCACCTGCAGCAGGACAAGAGAAGCTGTGGTGGATGGTGATGGATAAGTGCTCGATGGGTGCTGGGCATGGAGGGGCAGGAGCCGGCTGGTGAGGGGGGAGCTGTGCCTCCCCCCAGCTCACACAGGCTGTCACCCCATCCTGCAGCCCTGCAAGAGCTCACTGGGATGCAGGCAGCCATGGTACAAGAGCGTGCAGTGATGCATTCATCTGCAGCCACCTGCATCCCAGCGTGCTGGGGATGTGCAGGGGATAGAAGAGGTGGATGGAGAGGCCAGAACTGGGATGCACTGAGTGGGGATGGATTTTACAGACACATTCTGCTGCCTGGGAGTCTGCCTGTGTCTGTCACCTGCAGCCACCAGTGCGGAGCAGAGGCTGCTCCTGGCGTGGTGTGTGCCCACTTCTGCTGATTCTCTCCTCTTAAAAGGCTTTACGCACTTATGGGATGTAAGAGCAAGCAGAGGGGCTGTGGTGGGACTCACCATGGCGCTCACCACCCTGCCAATGTATGCGGGGTCGTTGCGGCGGGAGCAATCCTTGTTCTGGTCCCTCAGGAATTTGGGGTTTGTATCAAGCAGCTTGAGGCAGATGGACAAGATCTCATCCTCGAACTGGTGCAGAGCAGGGAGAAAAGGTGTGTGAGGTCCCCATGGTAATGGGGGCTTTCCCACCTCCATGGTGGTGGAGGCTCCACTGCGAAGCCCAAGGGCTGGGGCTGGATCCTGCTTCCTGCAGCAGCCACGCAGGAATGAGGCAGGGACCTGACCTTCAGGAAAACCAATGACTTCCCATGGTGGTGACTCATGGCCCTTCCCTGAACCGAGATGTAGATCCCATGAGCAGCCCCGGCTCCCAGCAGCACAGCTGGAGCTCTGGGAGCTGTCCGGGCCCCCCTGCACTGGGGCCCAGCAATGTGGGGCTGCAGTCGGGGTGCAGGCGCTGCCTTATCGGTGCAGCCGGCACCACGCCGGGAGCGCGTTATCGGGTACCGGCTCCTGGCACAGCTCCGATAGGAGACACAGGGACGCTCCCTAGCGCTGCCCGCTCTGAACTCAGCGTGTCCCCTCTTGGAAACAAGATCTTGGTTTGTTTGTCCCATGGATGGGCTGGATCCTCCCAGGGCACTGCCTTTGGGGTCCTCCAGCCCCCATGTCCTGCAGTGCCAGGGATGGTGCTGGGCTTGGCCAGGGGCGTCCCGTCCCGCTCACCTGGCCGAAGTTCCAGGGGGTGGAGGTGATGTAGTCGCGGGTGCCCTGGTAGATGAGCCCCTGCTGGGACAGGACGTACTCGCGGCGCTCATCCTCATCCCGCAGGAAAACCGTGTCCTCTGTGGGGGAGCGAGAGATGGGAACAAGGCCCTGCGCAGGGTCCCCCCACCCCAGGGTTGTGCTGGGCAGTGACTGGGGATGGAGCTGTTGGGAAATGAGGCAACAGGGGCTGGAAATGCTCCCGTCTGAAAAAGCTTCTGGAGAATTTCAGTCCAGTTTGATCTGAGCTGACAGGAAATGGTCAGCGGGGCTGTGCTTTCCTTTCCCATTCCTTCGCTTTCTGTCCTCACTTTTGTTTTATGGAGTCGGGTCTTTTCCCAGGAGGGGAAACCTCCCTGGTGGGAGAAGTTAGCAATGGGAGCCAGGAGCACTGTTTGGGATCGCAGCACAGCTGTTACTGCTGGGAAAAACCCGTTTACTGGAAGTGCTTTCAGAACAAAGCCCAGAACGTGCATCCCAGCACCAACCCTGGGCAAGTGAAGCTTCCTAAAGCCCCTTATCTCTGTGGAGCCAGCACGGAGCGTTTCGGATGCAGGAAACCGGCTGGGAGAGGTGGGAGCACCGGGCGGCTCCTCAGGGCACAGGAAGGATGTGGATAGATGGAAACCCCGCTGGTTCTTCCCCAGGGCCGTTAAACCTGCAGCTCTGAGCTGCCCTTCTGTCAGGATGCCCCCATTCCACCGGGTCACTGACACTGGGGAACACCCAGTGCAGGTCCCTGAGCACACAGCGGGGGCTCAACCCGGGGGTGGTGGGACCAGGACAAGTGGGGGCAATTAGGAGCAAGTAGGGCAATTAGAGGCTTTTCATCCGCCCACCCACCCAGGAGCTGCTGTTGGGGCTGCTCAGGGCTTGGCATCAGCACTTGCAGAGGTGAGCTCTTGCGGGGCACTGGGGCTGCTGGGATGGGGTGTTTGGGTGCTGGCAAAGGGGCTGCACGTGTCCTGGGGTGGGGGATGGGGCTCGAGGCCCCCGACTTGCTGCAGGGACCATGTGGAGGTGGAAGCAAAGTGTGAGTTTCTGCTTGGACCCGAGCTCAGGGCAGGACTCGGGGGGTCTGCAGCAGCGGAAGGTGCACAGAGATGCTCATGTGGGAACCTCCAGCATCAGAGGTGACGCCTCACCTGGGTGCCAGGGGTTAAAGAGCAGCACAAAGTCCCCAAGGAGGTAGCTGGAGCCCTGGTACTCAGTGGAGGCCTCCAGTGTCAGGCTGTAGCGGCCGACGCGGGCACTGGTGGGGGAGCAGAGTGAGACCGAGAGGGAATCCTCATCCTGCTGCTGCATCACGGCGCTCCAGCCCGATTCCTCCGGGAAGTCGGTCATGGCAAAGTGGGACCTGGTTCCTGATGTCTCGATGGGGCAGGGTCCTGCCAGGAAAGCACAATGTCCGCTCTCCCAGTGCTCTAGGGTCCCTGGGAGCCCTGCACCGTGCGTGCTTGTCGTGGTTTAAGCCCAAGCTGTAAATCAGAACCCAGGACAGTGCTGCACAAGGGGACCTACCCCACAGCACCCCATGGTACTGCTGTGCCCTCCACCCCGAGGTGGCTGCCCTACGTGCGCTCTTGAGACCCGGGCACGTTTGCTGTTCGGTTTGTCAGGAACTGGGACACAGGCAGCCCGGCCGTGGGATGCTCTCAGCAGGGGCCCCGCTCCGTGCGCATCGCCTCAGGCGTTGCTACAGACATGGGGATTACATCAGTGTCCAGCGCTGGAGCCGAGGACAGCGCGATCCCTGCCCCCGTCCAAGCCACCTGCGCCCCGCCGGCTCCAAGCCCTGCTCCGGGGGTGACACCGGCCCCGGCCAAGCGCGGCTCCCGGCGGTGCCGGTGCGCGGGCAGGGCCGGCCGGGGCCGCGGTGCTGCTGCTCCCCTCGCCCGAGCACGCCCGGGGCTGGTCCCCTGCCAGCCCTGGCCGCAGCGTGGGCCGGGCGCCAGCGAGGCACCAAAAATACTCATGAACTCATGAGTGTGACACAGTTTCTCCTTCTGGGGGGGCCGAGTTGAGCAAACCCCGTCCTTTCAGCAAGGGCCAGTCTGGAGCCATCATGGGGATGGGCAGCCATGAAGACCTGCCTCCTCCTCCTCTTCCTCCTCCTGGCTCCCCCCTCCCTGCGGGCAAAGCCAGCAGCATCCCTGCAGGGCCCCAGGAGCCTGAGAAGGGCTCTTCAAGCACTGCTTTAGAAATACGGACTCTGTTCTTGCACGGAGCCATTCCTCTCTTTGCTGTGGGAGATGGCACTTGGCCTCAGTGGCGTCACTGTACTGGGGGGGAGGCCTGACAGCCCTGACCCTATGGGCCTGTGGGTCTGGCACTGGATGGGATGTGCTGGTATCACCTCCGGTGTGGCACCATGCGCCTGTGTGAGAGCCAAAGCACCTTTGCTCCTGTTGCACCACGAGGCTTCCCACTTGCAAAACCAGACTGGGACTGCCTGGGATGCAGCACGACCTTGTCACAGTGCACAGAGCCCTGCACGGCTGCTCTGGCACGGGGGGCAACAGGGAGTTGCTGGTTTAGCTTCAGGTTCATGTCCATCACCCCACGGTGGGACTGGAGCGAGGAAACCCTGGAGCAATTTCACTTTGCATTCTGGCCTGGCTGCAGCCCCAAAAAAACCATTGCCTAAGGAAGTGTTTCCTCTCCCCTTGCTCTGAGCTGGCAGAGGCCAAGCCCCTGCCTGCTGGTTGTGCCCAGCTCTGGCCACAGGAGCAATGTCCCCAGATGTCACTGCTGCCAGTGGGGCTGCAGCAGGTGAAGCTCCTGAAGTGAGACCATAGGGACCCACTGGATGCTGCTCCTGGGTACCTGCTCTGGCACTGCTCGGCGGCTGCAGTGGGGCCAGGTGCTTGTAGGGCTCAGTGGGAACATTTCCATACACCAGGTTTTCTGTTTCCTGAGCAGACTGGCTCTGGGGATGTCTGAGTGGTGGGGGCTGGGGTGGCTGCGTCAGGAGGCCCTCAGCAGAAATCCTGTTCCTGAAAACATTTGCTTTTGCTGGTGTTTCTTAGTCGGGTGAGAGATTTGGTGCAGCGCCATGCCTGGCTTGGCCATGGGAAGAGGAGGCTTTTTGGTTTGTCTATTGCTTCCCTTCAGCTCTCTGCCTTGGTACAAAAGCCATGCTCAGCACTAGGCTGGGATGGGGGGACAGGGGCTGTGAGATGGGGCAGGTGCCCCTGTGCAGCGCTGCAACCCTGGGGCAGCTCGGTCAGGGCACGGTGCCACTCACCCGTCTCCACGTTGAAGGCCAGTTTGTCCACCCCGTCCTCATAGGCCCTGCCCGAGAAGTGCAGGGTGATGGTGAAGGGCTGCCCGCGCCGCACCACCAGCTGCTGCCCGCACATCTCCGCCGTGCGGTGCTCCCGCCCGTTGCGCTCGCTCTGCAGGTCCCACGTCTCCAGCACCAGATCTGCAAAGGCAGCAGCAGGTTCAGCTCCTCCCTGTGCCCCGTGCTGGCAAACAGGATCACTATGGCCTCCTTGCCCCGGGGTTTGGGCCTTGGTGCTGGGGTTTGGAGCTGCACTCTGGGCTCTATTTCTTGCTCCATGGTGCCATCCTCCACAGTATCACCCCCGAGGATGGGCTCCACGTGCTGCCCGAGCTGTTCCAGCTCTGTGGCTCCCGGCATCCTGCACTGGAGCAAAGCCCCCACTCCAAATGAGAGCTGCTGAGATGGAGAATGCCAGGGATGCTTCTTGTAGCTCTCTGGCAGCGTTACAGCTCTGTTACAGCTGACCAATTGGCGAGACCGGCTGTAAATTCGGTGACAAAGAGAGTGTTTGATTGCCGGTCCCATCGCTCTGCCCTGCTCTGCCTTCCAGCCCCGCGCCCCGGAGCGGCTGCCAGCCGCGTCTTGCCGCCCCAGGCACTGTGATGTTGTTCATTGTCACTCAGGACCGGTGACCCTGGGAGGCTCTGCCGGCAGACGGGTTTGTTGCCAGAATAAGCAGAAGCGTTCAGTGCCGGGCACACGGGGAGCTCGGTGCTGGCCGTGGGCAATGCTCCACTCATCACCCCCGTGCCATGGCTCTCCCTGGCTGAGCCCTGCCCGGTGCCAGCAGCGGTGGTCCCTGAGCCCTCCTCGGGCCGCTGCCTCCTCGAGGCCCTGGCCTCGCTGTTCCAGAGCTAAATGAAAGCCCTGCTCCTGGCTCTCTGTGCATGGGGACCCCGCATTGTGCAGCCAGGTGGGCAGCCAGGCCCATCGCACTGCGAGGGCTGCTGTGACAGTGGGACTGGCCATAAATAAGGGCAAGGTCCCTTCAGCCGGTCCATCGGGACCCTGGAGTAGGGATAGAGCATAGAGAGTTCCCCTCCCTCGGGAGGCAGAAGCAGGGCTCTGTGCTACTGCACTTGAACTGTGCGAGCATAAACCTCACTGACACCGAGCCAAGTGTGCTGCAGTGAGTGTGTTCAGAGAGCAGGACTGGGGCTCCTCCTCATCCTAGGGTTATCGTCCCGAGTGGATTCAGCAAAGAGCAGATTTTAAAGTGCAGGTGCCTCTTCCCAAACTGACCCGTGCCGGGATGGGGTTTGCAGGAGGCAGAGGGGCCCCGGGCACCCCAGACAGGGCTGGGCATCGGGGCAGGGCGATGCCGTCTCGCCCGAGGGCTGCATACCCATCGGTGTCACTCAGCCCTGTGTCCCGGGACCTCGGAGGCGGCTCTGGGAGGCTGGGGAGTGCTTCTGCCCCTCGCACTAGCTCTGGAAAACCGCCCTCCTGGAGGCATTTCTGTGGGACAGCAGCGTTACTTCTGACTGAGCCTCCAGAAATCCTCCTTAAACCAGGGTGGGACGTAGGCACATGTCCTGCTCCCGCTGCCCCCGCTCGGCTCCGTTAGCACTGAAAGCTTTAAATAGCACCAAACTTCATTGTGCAAATACCGCCTGTGCTGGAGCTGCGAGGGGAGGGAGGGACTGGAGCAGACCCTGCACAAACCCGCGCTTGTCTGGTTGAGTCTTTCCCGTTCCCTCTCCCTTTTCGCTCCAGTGGGGAGTTCAGTGGTTCATGGCCGAAGGTGCCCCCGGGCTCGGCTTGTGGGGAAACCTGCGAGGAGGGGGGAGCGTCCGTCTCACCTTCGGCCATGGTGTCCCGGTGCTGGTTTCAGTGATAGCCCCTGTGCTGGTCCCGATGAGAGTCCTGGTCCCAGTGCTGGTCTCGGTGCCCCTCCGCGCCCTGCCCGGCGCTCGCTCCCTTTATACGCGGCCGCCGCGCACACCCCCGCGGCCGGGGACGGCAGAGGGAAGAAAGGGAAAACAAAGTTTCCAGGAAACGCCGTGCTTGGGTCCCACCTATTCAAACCGCCCAGCGCCCGGTTCCTGGGGCCCCCCCGGTGCGCAGCCCCTCGCCGCCGGCCCCCGGAGCCGCCCCCGGGCCGGGCTGGACCCGCTGCCGGTGGAGAGGAAGGGAAAATGAGCGGAGGGAGGAGAGGGGCTGCGCCGTTCGCACCGAGGTGGCAGAGCTTGGGGAATGTTTTCTCCTTATAAAGTTTCCTTCCCTCCGTGCCTTATCTCCATACCCGGCCATTTCTGGCACGGATACAGCTGCTCGGGATTGCAGCGGCTAGTCCTCCTTCCCGTAAATGCATCCCTAAAAGACGCAGTGCCCAGTGCTGGAAACTTTGCTGTTTGATGGAAAAATGTGCTGCAAACCTTGCTGTTGCTCCAGGGCACGGTGCTGTGGGGAGGTGAGTGGGGAGCAGGGGCTGATGCTTCCCCCAGCAGCTCTCACCCTCCGCATCAGCCGCTGGTCTCTGGCCCCATGGGACCACCAGTGGTACCCCCTGGGACTGCCTGCCTTGGCCTGTCCCTCCCTGTGCCCCCCAAGGGTGACCTGACATGCATGGGACTGTCTAGCAGGGACAGAGATCCCACACCTCCATGGGTGCAGAGTCACAGCAAGGTCTGAGCATGCTGAGAGCAGACACCCAGGAGAAACCCCATGAGCTGGGCACTCCCGCTGTGGGTCACGCTCTTGGGGCACATGGCTGGTTTTGCAGCAGTGCTGCGGTGTGTTATGGCAGAGGGGCTCTGGAAGGGCAGCAGCTCTTGGGAAGGAGCTGAGCTGATGCCGGTGCCGCAGCGTTGGCCGGGAGCTGCTCCTGCATCACCACCTCTGGGGGAGGTTGTGCAGCAAAACCCCACTGCAGGCGAGCTTGGGGCAGCTGGTGGTAATGCAGAAGCTGTCCATGGACTGCTCCACCGTGCTGGGCACCGGGTCCCTGGGCACCAGGGGCACAGGCATCCCCTGCCCTGCAGGGGCCGAGGGAGGGCTGGGGCCGTGAAGCCCCCAGCCCCACCAGCAGCCGGTTCTGCAGCCCCGAGCTGGCCCGGTTTCCAGTGCTGCTTCCCGGGTACAGGAGCCTTTGTGGTGACATGCTGGTGTGTTTGGGCTCACACTGGAGGGTACAGAGTTCAGCTCTGCCTGTACAAGCCCGTGCTTCCTCCCTTATCCTGCATGAACCTTGGATGTGCTTGGTGTGCACACTTGGCCTCGTGTCCCAGATGGGACGTGTTTAATCTGCTCTGGGTAACGCGCAGCGAACAGTCCATAATGGCACCGGCTGCTGCAGAGCCGTTGCAAGGAGGCTCTTGCCACTCGGATCAGCAGCAGGAGTGGTTCGTTGCTGTGAGGGGTGTTGGGGTGTTTGGGGCCAGGCGAGTCGGGTGCTGGTGCTGCTCAGGCTGCAGGGACTCATTTCTGTCCCATTTTCTGGCCAAGCACAGAGTGGGAACAACTGAAAATGTCCGTCCCTGCTCCAGCATCCTGTCAGGAGAGACAGGGGCTGAGGGCCTGGCTGTCCCCAGGGGCGTCCCAGCACCTCAGCGAGGGGAAACATCCCTTGTTTCCAGTTTTAGTGTCCACTTTACCTATGCAGAGGCATCTGTCTGCCCAGGCCCTGGAAAATGCTGCACATGGATGGCCAACCACACTGGTGGTGCTATTTTTACTCTCCTCAGTAGGACAGGGTTGCATTAAGAGGGTGTTTGTGCTGCTGGATGCCCAAAATACCTCATTTGCTCAAGGTGCTGGGCCGAGGACTGCTCCTCCCCTCGCACCCAGCCCGTCCTGGAGCTGCTTCAAAGCGCCGGCCTTGCCTTCCCGGCCCCGCGCGGCAGGGCCCGTGTTTGCTTTGCAGGGTGTGTGCCGGGAGCCGACAGCGCCCGCACATCCTGACTCAGGCTCTTGTGCCGGCAGATAAACAACGCTCCGCGGGGACAGAGTCTTCCCTGTCACCCTCTCGTCAACCGGCGTTCGAGCTGCCCGCTGCCGGCGCTGCTCCCGCCCCGGGCTGTTCCCAGAGCATGGACGGGGGACCCGTCCGCTCCTCACCTTGCACAGCCCTCGGCAGCTGCAGTCCTCAGTGGGGACCCCGGCGTTATCCCATCCCTGAACTGCTTTGTGCTGGGGATGGATCTGGAAAGGGGCCAGCAGGGCTGGGCTGGGACCTCGGGGAAAGGTTAAAGGGGGGAAAAAGCAATTTCTGCTCATGATGACGGGGCCGGTGGGAGTGTTCGTGGCTGACCACTGGGATCCTGCACGTGGGATGCGGCAGTGACCCCTCCCACACCGGAGCTTGGAGGAGCTCTGATCCGTGAGCATGGAAAATACTGCACAACCCTAGCGGGAAACCTGCAGCTGCTTGTACCTGGAGGGACCGACCGAGGGCAGTGGTGGCAGACAGGGTCTGTGAGGACACCGCACCTGGAGCGAGGAGCTTTTCCTATGGGAGGAGTGGCTTTTCCAAGGAGAAGCAGATGGCTTTTCCAGCTGGCCCCACAGCCGGGTCCAGGCAGCCTGGTGTGCTCTGGTGTTGCAGTCTGGTGCAAGTGTCCTGGCGGGGCTGGAGCATCCTCTGCTCACAAGGAGGGATGTGCTGGTGGTGGCAGATGCTGGCCTGGTGCTGGCTCGTGGCACTCGGCATGCACCGAGACAGGGGCTGTTCCTGAGAAGTGGCCAGAGCCAAGGAGCTGAACCGGCATTGCCCAGAGGGGCAGAGGCTGATAACCAGCTTCTGGGGACAGCCCTGGGGCAAGGTGCTTCTGAGGGGAGCTGAGGAGGAATTTGTTACACCCCGTCCTTGTTCTTGGGCCAAGTCTGTGCTTTTATTCAAGAGAAAGACCCACAACCCCCTCCCGAGTCTCATGATAAATCCTTTCCTGAGCTCAGCTGGGGCAGGGTTTTCCCACTGCCCTGGTCCAGGCATGAGGCAGCCTCATCCCGCAGCCCCAGGGCAAAGGTACCTGCAGGCAGCAGCAGTGATGCGACCAGGGGAGATGGGTGCCGGGGGCCCCCGGGTGGGCATGAGGCCGGTCCCGTGCCGGTGTCCCGCAGCGCAGGAGGGTGCTGGCAGGGGAGCTGTGAGCAGGGATAAGGTGCTTGGCAGCCTGGGCGGGTTGAACCTGGCGCGAGCTGAATTCCAGTCTCCCGGTGTCATTTCCCAGCAGTTCGCTGGACCCCACCCAGCTCCTCTGCTCCCGTGGTGCCAGTTCCACCGCCCGGCGGCAGGCAGGCTCCGGTGGGTGCTGTGGGAGGGAAACCAGAGGGGTCTGCAGTTCCTAGCATGGTGCATCGCGTGTGCGGGCTCCTCTGTGAGTGCACGGGTCCGGATGTCAGTGCCTGAAGCTGTGATTCCCACAGGACCCACACGCGAGTGATGCACTTCCCCGTGCAGGGGGTGATCCCCGCCCGTCTGTCCTGTCAGCACCATCCCACTGGTGTTTTCCAGCAGTCCCTCGGGATGGGGCAGAGCTGGGATTCAGAGAGCAGCCAGGCTGACCCTGCCCAGCTGGGGGCACACTGCAGTTACGATCCACCCTCGGAGCTCGACCCTTTGGCGTTACCTTTCACCCTTCCTGTTTTCCCAAAGGAAAACCAGTCCCAAAGCATTGCTTGTTTCTTCGGGGTTCCATTTTTTATGGCCACCCCGCAGCTCTCCAGGAGCTTGATGATGGGCAAGACCCAAGTTTGGTCTGTTGGAGCAGGAGCTTGGAGATAAGGAAGCTGCTTTGGGACACCTGTGCCCACAGCCGCTTCCAGACCCCTGGTGAAGCTGAGGATATTCCTTCAGGTTGCGGTTGTTCAGCCTCCTCTTGCCCCAGGGGCTCCCTCTGTGTTTACCTGCTGGAGCCTGGTGTCCCAGTCACCCTGGGGAGGGCAGATCTAGGCACGACAGCGTTTCCTCTGCGCCGGGGCCAAGTCTCTATCCTGCACTTTAAAGTGCTCGTGGCTGTTTGCAGCTGAGCCCCATGCCAGGAGCTGCCATCATGGGAAGGGGCCCGTGGCAGCTCCACTGGCACCAGAACTGATGGGGGCCCAGATGGGGAGTTCATGTCCTGTTTGTGGTTGTTCCTGTGCCACCCATCACCTGTGCCTGCCTCCTTACCAGGATGAGGGCACGGCCATGGCTCTGGCTGGGAGCGTGGCTGCCCCAGTGCATCTTGTCCAGCCCATTTCTTCCTTCCCCTTCCCTCTGTGTCACTGTGATTGATAACTCAGTGTCTCTCCTGCCCCTGTAGTCTGCAGGGCAGGGCTTGACGGACACTTGGCAGTGAGGAGGAGGATGAAGAGGAAGAAGCAGAAGAGAGTGGTCTTCTAGTACCTAAAGAGGTCTTACAAGAAGCCTGGAGAGGGGCTTTGGACAACAGCAGGTAAGGACAGGCCAAGGGGAATGGCTTTAATTTGCCAGAGGGGAATTGAGATGGCTTCTTAGGCAGAAGCTCTTCCCTGTGAGGGTGCTGAGGCGCTGGCACAGGGTGCCCAGAGAAGTTGTGGCTGCCCCATCCCTGGCAGTGTTCAAGGCCAGGCTGGACACAGGGGCTTGGAGCAAGCTGCTCTAGTGGAAGGTGTCCCTGCCCGTGGCAGGGGTTGGAGCTGGAGGAGCTTCAAGGTCCCTTCCAACCCAAACCAGGCTGGGATTCTATGAGTTGCCAGTGATGGACAGAGCTGCCTACTCAGTGCTGTGGGGGGAAGTTGCCCCTGAGAAGAAGGGGACAGTGCCCGGAGCTGGGGTCCTCCACTGACCCACAGCCCATCCCTGTCTCCAGGCAGCTTTTGGCACCTTCTGATCTGATCATTTATTGCTTCTTTTCCTTTTGAAAGAAGCCTTCCCTGGGGCATTGCAGAGCCCGTCGAGGGGCTGGACTGGCTGCGGAGCCCCCGCCCTGGCACTGCTGGACCCCCCCCAGCCATGACAAACGATTTTGCCATTTTGTGGGTGAGAAGGAGACATTGATTAACTCCCGCACTTGCCTTTCTGGAAAGGTTACAGCTGAATTGGGCAGACTCGGGGCCATAAATCACGTGCTGAAGGACCAGCAGAGATAAGGAAATTATTGTGTAATAATATTGTTGCAAAACCCCTTTTTGGTGGGAGGCATCAGCCGCAGTCTGGGGCAGCTAAGGGCTCCTCCAGGAAACACTTCACCCTCCAGCGAGGGGCCGGAAATTCTCCTTCTGTTATCGAATAATCTCAGGATTTGCAAAATATCCTTTTCTTTTTCTTTTGGAAGAAGAATAACAACAGGAAAGTCATTGTTTGCTTTAGTCAGAAAATCTGAATTCCATCTGGAATTGCATGCTGGAAGATGATTCTGTTTCTCCATGGCAAGTGCTGCTCCTCCTTTCCTAGAAACTGAGAAAGTCCCAACTTTTCCATTCCAAAGGTCTCCTGGCTATTTAAACACAGGTAAAATGAAGGGTGGTGAGCACCCCCTTCATTTCAATGTGGAAGCTAAAGCAGACTTTCCTTGCTCCAGTTAAGAGGCAACTTCCCAACACAGGGCTGTCAAGCCCAAGGCTCAGCCCCAGCCACTTTTACCCTTCACAGGCTTGGGTCATTTCAGCCTCTGACCTTGTATCACCACTGGAAATAGCACAGGAGAATGGCAAAGCATAAACCATCCTCTGGGGCACTGGAGGTGTTATTCCTATAAACAGGCAAAGCACTTTGGAATCAATAAGACATTTTACTTGTGGCCGCTGGAGAGATTTCATCTCCTGAATGATAGGATGGGATAAATGCAATCCCGATCCAGCTGGCACCCCGTGGACCAGCAGCTCTGTTCGCAGCCTGGCTGAACGGCTCCCAAAGTAATTAGAATAATCAATCCCCCAAATGACCAAAGTATTGATTAGCACTTTAGTCTCTTCCCAGCCTGGCAGCGCTGTGACTCTGGGAGCATCGCAGAGCCATGAAAGGCAGCCTCAGCTGTGGATGGGGATGCTTAGCCAGTGACAGTGCAGCCAGGGGTTTGTATGCAATGATGGCAATACTGTTCTCATCCCTCTTCCTTGCTCTTGTTCAATGTGCACAGTGGTTCATTTTTGATACCTGTCTATTTAGAATCATAGAATCATGGATGGTTTGGGTTAGAAGAGACCTTAAAGCTCATCCAGCTCCAACCTCTGCCACGGACAGGGACACCTTCCACTAGAGCAGCTTGCTCCAAGCCCCTGTGTCCAACCTGGCCTTGAGCACCCTTTACTACCTCCCTGGACATGGCAGGAGCAGCGGGAGGGATGCTCCCCGTACTGGTTCTGAGCGAGCTGATGCAGCTCCTCACCAGCATGGCCAGCCTTTCCTAGGGACATGAGTTAATGTGGATGACATGTCCAGCCCAGCATGGCACCGGCACAGGCCCCAGGTGGGGTGCGTGTGCTGTGCTGGTCACAGGGGCTAAGCTCAGCCCCTAACAAGGCCTTCCAAAGCCAAGGGTTTCTGTGAAATGCCAGAAGAGAGCTGGTGTCCAAAGAGGAATTTGGAGGTGTGCTGCTGCTTCAGTGTGCTGCAGAGGCAAGAGTGTAATGGGATGATAGAGCACATCAGCTGCTGGTGGAGCAGAAAATAGAGTGAGGGAACTGCCAGGCTGGGATTTAGATGCTTTTGGAGGTAGAACAGACTTTTGGCTCTTGCAGTGAGCTGAGTGCCATCCAGATGGGCACGGATTTCACCAGTGCGTGTGGGGATGGGGAGCAGGGACACATGGATGGATGGAGTGGGGATGGGGAGCAGGGATGCTCAGGTGGATGGACTCAGCCATTGGGATTTCGGTCAAGCAGTGATGGAAGTGCTGCCAGGGAAACTGGGGCTTGTGCTGGAGAAAATGGAGTTTAAAAGAACTGTAAGGAGCAAAGAGCAGAGAGTGAGTTGGACTGGGAGAAGTGGGGGGCAGGAGGTCCCCAGCCTGGGGAGCAGCTGAGATCAGCCTTCATTAATACTGTGCTAATGACCTGGGCAGGAGCACAGGCTGCGGGGTGCTGGGACTGCAGCCTCTGAGGGGAGCTTGGCGGGGCTTGGCCTGGAGATTTGGCACAAACAAGGCTGAGGGGGGTATGAGTGATGCTCACGAACACTGGGATGGGCAAGTGCCCTTTTCTGAGGAGCAGCATCACACAGGGCCCCGAGCCATGACCGTGCCGTGGCTGGGAGGAGGAGAGTGTTTTTCTGGAGTGGCCTTTACAGGAGATGCTGCTTTTCCTCCAGTGTCCCTTGATTAGCTCATGATGTGCTGCCGGGGGGCAGTGGTGCCGCGCCCTGGCCTACACAGCCTGTCCCCATCCCAGCATCCCAGCCCAAACAGGCAGGATGTGCTGGGGGGCTGGGATCCCCAGGGACCTGGGGCTGGTTTGGATGGTGATGGATCGATGAAGTCGCTCCCAGCTCAGCCAGATCCCCTGAGGCTCTGGGACAGCGCGTTCGCAGGGAGTGGGGAGGCTGGGCAGGAGACACCACCCTTGCCATGTACTGGGGAGGGGGTAGGATGGGAGCGAGAATGGGAGATGGAGGCATTTAACCCGCATAAAAGGGACAGGGACTAATTCTGCCCATGGGAGCAGCCTGGCAGGGCCTGGATGAGCCAGCAGCGGCGTGAGCAGGAGCATCCAGCCAGCAGCAGGATGCTGGCAGCAGAGCCAGGCTGCGGGCAGAGCTGTGCAGCGGCACTGGGAGGCTTTGCTGTGGCACTGGCTGCTGTTGTCACCGGGGCAGTGGCAGGAGCCTGGGTGAGCAGCCCAGTGCTTGGCTCTTGGCAGGACACAAGGACCACGCCGGGTGCTTCTCTTCAGGTTTATTAGCATTAATATCGTTAGTCCCATGTTAACGAGAGCACACGCACAAAATGTTATTGCTGTCACTTGGCCAGGGCTGCAGCAGCGGTGCAGGGGCAGGCAAACTGCCTGGCAGAGTGAGGTGGGGTCAGTGCACCCCAGCCCACATCTGTGCTCCCCATGGATGCTCCAAGCCTGGCTCCTGCCTGTGGGAAACCTCTGTCCCAGGAACTGCTTGTAGGGATAAGTGCACTTTAGGTGAGGGTTACTACACATCTAGTAGATTATTAACAGACCTCTTGGCCATGGAGTTAGTGCTGCACCACGGTGGGGTGAGGGAAAAAGTACAGGAAACTGAAGGATGCTGGAACAGCAGCAGGCTCCACTTCCGAGCATGGGGTGTCCCAGCCAGTTGGTGATCGATACCTCAACCACTGGGCAGAAACAGCCCCGACTGGGACTGGGTTTACTTGGCATTTGCTTTAGCTGGACTCTCGGTGTGGTGGTTCTCCAGGTAAATGATCTGGGAGGGCTTTTCAGTGGGGCAACGTGGTCTGGGGCTCTGCAGGTCCCAGGACAAGGCCAGGCTCGGTGCTGAGGCATCCTCAGTGGAGTTCTGCGAGTCAGAGTCTTCAGAGGAGAAGCTGCTCTGGCTGGAAACCTGGAAGTATTCCGCCCGCTTATGGGCGGATGGACCATGTGTGACAGCCCCATGGGGCACAGCGGTGGGACACGGAGGGTCAGTGCCTGGAAGACGCGCCCAGGCCGGCAGTGTGAGGGGATGTGTCTGGAGGGTCCGGCTGTTGTGGGTGAGGTGTCCTGCAGCGCCCAGGCAGGCTCTGCTCTTGGGTTTGGGGAGGGAGGCGCTGGCAGAGATGTGGTGCTGAGAGGCAGGGTCATCCTCCGGCCCCTGATGGCTGCGAGGCTGCGGGGAGCTCGGCTCCGCACCCACTGAGGGGCTGGGAGCGCTGCTGGCCTGGGGCTGTCCTGTCCCGGCACCGGGCTCTGGTTGCTCCCCTGGTACTGCTGGCTCAGGGCTGGTGCCTGGAGCTCCCTCACAAGAGGCAGCAGATCCCGAGTCGGGGCAGCTGAAGGAGTCTCCGTGCCCCTCGGCCTGAGCTCCCCAGGCCTCCTGCAGCTCTGCCAGCATCTCCTCCAGGACCTGCCGCGTCTCCTGGTACCGGTGCCGTGCCTCGGTCCAGGCTGCCAGCCCTGGGCTGCTCCGCATCCTGCGCACCTGAGCCTTCATCTCCTGCAGCTTCTCCAGGGCGAACTCCACCAACAGCTTCTGGAAGGAGCTCTGCAGGCCCTGCAGCGCCCGGCCCTCCTCGCGCTTCCCCCGCACCAGGCACTGCCCGCAGCCCAGCTTCAGCCCCGCGATCTGGAACAGAAGGGAAGTGCGGCCATTCCGGGGCTGCACCACGGCGCCGGCTCCCACCGGAGCAGAGCCCGAGCTCCCACCTTGCTGGAGAAGCATCCGAGGTCCCGCAGCAGCTCCCGCTCCACCTGGCGCCGTTCCACCTGCCTGTGGAAGCTCGTCAGCTTTGTCTGGAAAAGGGCCGCGGCTGCCTGGAAGAGCTCTGCCTCGGGGAAAGCTGCGTCTTGGACCTCAGCTGCCTCCTGACACAGCACCAGGCCGTGCCGGTACTGAGCCTGCAGGGACAGTAGGAAAGAGCAAGCTCCATGGTCGGGAATGGTGTGGACCCCATGATGGGATGGGTGAACAGGGTACGGTGAAGATCGTTTGGTGTCACTACCAGGGCTGCACTGCAAATGTTTCTGGGCAAGTGAGAAGAAGCAAAAAGAACCAGGTTCTCCAAAGCTCTGCTCCATTCTGAGTGGAGCTCTGAGCTCTGTCCTTGAGCCTGAGCTCTGTTTGCCTCAGAATGCACCAAGTGCATCGTCCTGTCCTGAGTGGAGTCACTTTTCCTCATCCTCTCTGGTGCACGCAGCCAGCAGGCTATGGGATGAACAAATGCCTGTCACCACATTATCTGCTGTCTGATGGACACCCAGGCTCTGCGAGATGAAGGGGGCTGTGAAGGGCAGAGCATGGCAGTGGCTGGGGACAGCAACCCCAGCCCAAAGCGCACCAAGGAGCCACACAGCTCCCCCCCCACTGCAACAAGGCTGCACAAAGACCCTGGCAAAGTGGTGCCTGAAAACTGCAGTTTGATCTCCACCCGGCCAGCCTGGGCACAGCCGGGATTACCAGAGCTGGGGGATTTGGGCTGATCCTATCAAGCTTTGTAACAACATTCTAATGTTTCTAATTTGGTGATTCAAGTGTCTGCCCAGCGCCAGGCAGGGCTCGGAGCTGCCCAGCAGCGCTGCCCCAGAGACACGTGTTACAGAAAAGCCCTCTTGAACATACTGTTGCCTGGGTGAGGAACTCGTTGAACTGCTTGTCGGACCCCAGGAAGCTCTCGGGGCTCCACTCCTCAGCACCCATCTCCTGCAGCCGCACCGCTGCCTCCCCATCCAGCCACAGCCCCAGCTGCAAGAGAGAGCAGGATCAGGCACCTCCCCTTCCTTCCCAGCTGGAGCATCCCGCCCCGGGCACCCCTAATGAAAATCAAAGCTCAGGCAATCCTGTTATTCTCTGGGCTTCCTTCATCAGCAAAACCCAGGGAAACGTGCCCAAAGTGCTCAGCTGCAGGAACACCGCAGAGGACAATGCATCCTACTGCACCCAGAGCAGGACCGCAGGGACGCCCACCTCACCTTGCTGAACTCAGCCTCCAGCTCCCGCACCTTCCGGAGGAACTCCAGGCGCTCCAGGGAGCTGTTCGACTGGAACACCAAGTCATGAAGCTCTTCCTCCAGCTGGTTGTACAGTGCCTCGGCCGACTCCATGCTGGTCCTGGTGGTTGGGGATGAGGGTGCCATCAGTGCTGGGTGCTGCCGGGCAAGCTGCGGCAGCTCTCGGTGGGCAGGACTCTGGATGGGGCAGCTCCTTGGAGCAGGCATGTGGCCATGTGGAAAGCTGGGGTCAGATGTGCAATGACCCAGCATGTGCAGATGGAGAGATGCCGGCAGGTGCCTGGGTTGGGAGCCAACCATGGATCTCCTGCCACCTGCATCCCTGGAGCCCACCTAGGACATGAGGACACTCCCAGCTATGTGCTGGGCAGCATCTCCAGCCCTGCACACCAGGAGCACCACGGCCTTTCACGTGCCCTGACATCTCCCCATCCCATGGAGCAAGGTGAAGGTTGGGGAACATGGGATGGAAAAGCGTTGGCTGTCCGTGCACGCAGTGAGAGAAGGGAGCAGGAGGGAGCATGGGCTTTAAAGCTGTCCGCATGCACGGGCTGCCGGACGCGTGCGGCACCGCCGGGGCCTGGCCCCATCTAGCGGCTCTGCCTGAGAGCGGCCCGCAGGAACCGCTGCGGGCCCCGCTGAGCAGCCCCAGCGCCTGGCCCCGGGGCAGGAGACCAGGACGCGGGCACCTTCCGCAGCCGGATGGACGGGAGATCCCGCAAAGGGAGGTCCCGGACACGAGCTCGTTGGGAGCTTGCAGGGCAGGAGTGAGCACGGGCCTGCTGGGAAGAAGCCGGAGCTCCTGGGGACACGGGGTTCCCTGTGGCGGTGGCTCTGCAGCCAGGAGGCAGCCGCGGGTCCCTGGTGCTGGCCGCTCTCCACCGGGGAATCCATCCCGTCCTACCTGACGTGGGCCGACGTGCGGAGCCGGGCGGCCTCCCTGCGCAGCCTGGCCAGCGCGGCCCCCCCTTCGCGCTGCACCCACACCAGCGGAGCATCGCTCAGCACCCTCCGCATCAGCTCCCGGTGCCTCCCGATGCAGGCGCCTGCATCCTGCAAGGGAAGGTTGGACATGCTCTCACCTAGGGTACAGCAGCTCCCATCCCATGCAGGGACCAGCAAAGGGGACAGGGACATCCCCGTGGCTGGTCTGGGAGCGGCTGCATGGAGTTTTGAGCAACCGGGGTGAAATGTGGCTGTGTTGGACTACAGATGGGCACTACAACCTGCAGTGCTCCATCCCACCGTCACCTGCTTCCCCCCATTTACCTGTGTCACCACCAGTGCATTGCCGCTCCGCAGCTCCTGGATGCAGCTCCGCAGCAGCTCCGATGCCCGCCGGAGACTGGCCATGTAGGGATGCAGTTTCTGTGGGTGGACACACAGCAGGTCAGTGGGGCAAGCAGTGGGGCAGGAGGGCAGCCTGCCTGCAAGGAGGAGAAGGAGCAGTGCCAGGCCAGAGCAGGGAATGCTGTAGGACACTGGGTTAAATCTGAGGAGGAAGGGAGCGTGGAGGTGGATGGGCAGTTGCAGGCAGGAGCAGGCAGGAGGGGGCTGCCCTCCTGCACTCAGAGCTCTCCTTTTCCTTCCCCTCTCCTGGGCTTTCCCATTGCTTTTCCAGGGATGTGAGATATGGAAGCAGTGGCAGGGATGAGGGGTGGGGAGGAGAGGTGGAGACAAGGGGCACCGTGGGGAGGTGAGGCTGTGGCTCATGGCGTGGAAACAGACACCTGGAAGAACTGCACCCACTCGCCGTGGCTGTAGGGGAAGGCACCATCCAGCTCCGGTGTCAGCTGGGAGCTGTCGACGAAGCGGCCCAAAGCCTTCAGCGATGGCAGCGACTCCACCTGCAGGCACGGGGCTGGTGAGCGCTGTGGGACCGACACAGGGACACCCCCAGGGACAGCCTGGAGCAGGGGCACAGCCCCTCCTGCCCTGAGCACCCTGTCCTGGTAACCAGCGGATTGGCCCTGGGAGCACCACATGTGACAGCTCCACTCGGAGCATCTCCTGGCCTCTCCATAGTGTTTGAATGCACAGGAGATCACCAGGACCGCAGTAACCTGCCACGACAGCGCAGCTAGGTGATCACACTCAGTAATATTTCACATTACATTAATTAACCCGAGCAGCACTAAAAGAATAATAAACTCTTCCAAGTTTAGGTTTATTATCCCAGTGCCTGTGTCCAGCCCCTGGAGGTAACAGGGAAGGCACTGGCTGCTCTGGGGCAGCTTTTGCCTGCTGTGAGCCCAGTGAACCCCAGCCGCCTGTTCCATGGAGGGACAAGCCCCACCAAGGTGCTGCTCTGCTTGGGGTCCCCCAGCTGGGAACCGGGGCCTCCAGGTAAAGGGACAGAGGATCCCCTGTGGCAGGAGGCTCCGCTGACCCTCACTCTGCTCTTCCCACAGGAGACAATGCAGGGACATGAGGAGGGGGCAGGGACAGGCTCACCTGCACCCCGGGCAGCTTCTCCCGGTGCGTGACCAGCTCCTTCTCAGCCAGCAGCAGCACGGTGTGGATGCAGCCCGGAGAGATGCTCTGCAGAGAAGAGTCACCACCTCAAATAACAAACCCCATGGTGCAGCCCTTGGGGCTGCCCAAGTCAGTTGAGGCTGGTGAGTCAATTACAGAGGAAAAGGCTCCTGAGCTCGCTGGTGTGGGGAACAGAAACGAGTCACTCAGGCCATAACCCTGTCCCAGCCACCTGGCAGAAAGGACCCACAGAAAGAGCCTTGTGAGCAAAGCCCTTTGCTTGCACCAGTGATGCTTCTGCACACAGGGAGCACTGGGGCTGGTGTGGGATTCACTGAGCAGGCTGCAGCCAAGCCCTGAGCACACAGAGGCAAAGGGTGCCCTGGCAGAGAGGACTCACAGCCCCAAGACAGCGCAGGGCCCCCCGGTAGCACTGGCTCCCAGGCATGGAGCCCCCACCCCAGCACATCTGTGCATGGGTGTGTGGTGCATGGAGTACCTGGACAGAGCGGAGGGCAGAGAATAGGACAGGAGCAGGAGGCTGCTTCCTGGCATCCACCAAGATGGTCAGCCCAACATCCTTCATGTCTTGCCTGGCAAGGGGAGACAAAGCAGGAGGCAGCACACGAAGTCCTCGGGTAGGACCCACTCTTAAGCCCAGTCCCATGGCTCTGAGCAGGCAGAAACTGGCAGCTGCAGGCAATGGCCTTGTGCCTGTGGGATGCCTGAGCCGAGAGCAGGGCCAGACCTGATAGAGGCATGGTACATGTACCACACCCGAGGGTGGCTACAGGAGGGACTGCGTGGACATGCAGGATGCTGGGTGTCCATCCCTGCTTGGCCAGGGGCTGCCTGGGACCCTGAGCCGGGCAGCAGCTGGGGAGTCCATGGCAGCTCCCACAGCCCTTACCTGGCAATGGAGCAGAGGTAGAGGAGGAGCTTCCCCAACTCAGCGGCCGAGCACCACGCAGCCCCCCAAGCGCTGCCGCCGGTGGTCACCTGGAGCAGGGCCCTGCCCTGCCTGTCCGAGCTGCCTGCGGGGAAAGGGGCGCGTGATCCCCCGGGAGCTGCTGCGGGCTCCAGCCCGAGGGGCCGGGGCTGCCGGAGCGGGCTCTGCCCTGTCTGGACTCGGGGGGCTCAGCAGCAGCCCCCACCCCAGCCCTCCGGAGGGCTCTCGGCAGGAACCAGCCCTGGAAATGCCAGGGCAGAGCTGCCAGGGGGGCTCCTCCTGAAGCAAACAAGGTTTTGTCGCTGTTCTCCAGCTCTTGAGAAGAGGGAGAAGCCAAATGTTTAGTGCTTGGCAGCTAAAGCTGAGCGGCTTCACTGGTGAGGAATGGTGTGGGAGGGCTCGGTGCAGCTGGGGACGGGGCAGCTGCTCTGAGCAGGCTGCTTGTTTTTATGGTTCTCATTCTTTTTGCCCAGCTGGAAGAAAATTTCCCCCCTGGGGGCCCTCTGCCTCCAGCAAAGCCCCAGGACCTCCCTCCAGCAGCTCAGTGCTCTCCCTCTGGAGCCCAACCCCGACATCCGCGGGTCGTGGTGCTGGTGGTACCTGGCAGGCACACAATGCCCGACTGCAGCAGCCCCATGTGCAGGTCCTGCCAGGCTGGCGGCTCCCAGCCCACGGTGCTGGTGCTGGGCATGGAGGGACCATTCTTACAGCCGGAGCTTTCCATGGGTCGTTCCTCCGCAGGGGCAGTGGCTGCCACATCCGAACCTGCCCATGGGGACAGAGGAGAGGAGCTGGTGATGCGCAACGAGGCAGGGAAATGCAATGCCCTTGCACAAGTACCACAGCCCTGCTTGGACGATACCTTTCCCGCCTGTCTTGGCTCTGCCCATCCTGGGCGAGTAGATGGCAGACACCTTCCTCCAGGCCCCTTCCTGCTGGCTGCTGGCTCTTTCATCCCCAGGGGCTGCTCCAAGCCGGGGCCCCTTCAGGAAGGAGAACTTGTGGCCGGAGCCCTGGGGCAGCCGGGGGCTGCTCTGCCGCGCCACTGCTTGGGATCGGGGGGTGAGAAGCGTGGGACTGCCGGCCCCCATCCCATGCTGCGTGGGGGTCTCACGGGGAGCAGCGGGGGGTGGCTCGGGGCCGGGGCCATCCGGCTCCTCCAGGATGGCTGCCATCAGCCCAGTGCCGAAGCTCACTGGGTTTTGCAGCGCGGCCAGGTACGAGTCGCGGTGGCGGCACCGTGGCCCGTGTGGCCCCAGCTCCCGGCTCAGCTCCTGCCCCAGGCACGGGGTGCAGGGACCCTCCTCCGAGCTCGGTGCCACTCCGCAGGGACCCCCGTTCACACATGGGAGCGCAGCCTTGTCCCCGGCGTCTGCTGGCTGGGACCTGGCCAGGAGGCCCATCTGCTCTGGGGACAGCTCCAGCAGGTCCACGTACTCCCCCTCCAGGTTCTGGCTGATGATCTCGCAGAGGCTGGGCATGGCCAACGCGCTCGGCTTCTTCCGCAGCCCAGCCTGGTCCACCTTGATCAGTCCAGGGTATTTTCCCTGGCTCAACTTCCGAGAGGCGCCCTTGCAGCCCGGGATGGTGCCCATGACATTGCTATAGGGCACAGGGATGCCTGCTGTGCCGTGGGGCACGGGCACGTGGGGTGCTGCTGACTCAGCTGCAGTTTCAGAAGCAGGGTCATGCTGGGTGTCCACAGACGTCCCATCAGCTCCAGCCTTGGGCTTGTCGATGAACTCCGGTGTGGCAATGCTGCTCCATGGCAGCGGGGCGATGCCATTCTCAGTGGCCACCAGGCAGGTTTGCAGGGGGGCTCCGGCCCGGTTGCCGTTGATCTCCTCCAGCCACTCCTTGGTGAAGAGCAGTGCGTGGGCAGCCTCGGGGACCGGCATCTCCTCCACTGAGCACAGGTCCTGGGAGAGGTGCTTGACAATGATGCGCGCCGAGTGCTCCTTGCACGGCTCCGCCTGCAGGTAGAAGTCCCCAGGGCGCAGCAGGAGTGGGTTGAGGGGCGCGAGGTGCACGACCACCTTCTCGTGCAGACACAAGGGCCAGCCTTCATGGAGAAAGATGCAGTTAAAGTAGGGAGCCTGGGAGGGAGGAAGAACACAGCGCATGAGCGAGAGCCCCCACCAGCTCCAGACCTTCCCAGCCAGCCCCATGCTCTCTCGCTACCCAGTTCCTGCAGTTCCCAGCTACTGCGGTTCCATGATGGGGATTGATGAGCCCCATGACCCAATGGAATATCCCTAGGCTGAGCCATACCAGAGCCCTACAAGCCCACCTGGTGCTGTGTGCTCTCCATGTGCTAACAGAGGGGAAACCTCTGCCAGAGCCTCTCCAGAGACAAGACAAGGTGACTCCAGAGTCCCTCTGCCCCTATTGCATGAACTGCATGTGCCAGGCTCAGTGCTGGAGCCATCCCAGGGAGCTGGATGCACCATGGTCCCCTTTCCAGGAGGGGATGGGGACAGGAGGGGAGATGCAGAGGGAGTGCACAGGCTTACACAGGCTGCCTGCCGGATGTGCTCGAAGAGGCGCTTGGCCGGGATGAGGAACTGGAGCAGGCAGCAGAGCCCATCACCCTGGTAGCTGGTCTCCAGCAGCCGAAAGACCTGCCCCAGCACCGTGGGGGCCGTGGCATCGAAGGGCGGGTAGAGGGCCTGGAGGGTGCCCTGCACTGCTGCATCCAGTGAGCCGGCATCCTGCGGGAGGAAAGTGTCACCAGTGGGGACAGCAGCCCCGCCATGGGACGCTGACCCCATGGAGCCCGTGCCCACCATCCCGTGTGCTGTGCCTTGGCCGGGTCCCTCTGTGCCCACACCAGCAATGTGCTGAGCTCAGGGGCTCCAAACCTTCCTGTGCTGCAAGCTGGGAATGATCCCGGCACGGAGCACCCCAAGCACTGCACAGTCCAGGGGCAGGAGCGCGGCCGGGTCTGGTTCCCAGCGCCGGGCTGTAGTTTAAGGAGCCTGAGAAAGGAGCTTGGGAATGGAGCCATGCGGAGGCGGAGGAGCCACAGCAGCCAAGGGGTTAAGCAGAGCCAGACGTGGAGCAGAGCTTGGGGATGTGCCGGGCTCAGCAGCGTGCTGCAGGAATGCAGCAGATGGGAGGAAGGACAAACATGGAAAGATGGATTGGGTGTTTTGGTTCAGTCTCATCACTGAATTCACCGAACTCCACATCAGTCCTCCAGGCATTTTCTGGGAATTGCTTTGCTGGGTCACAGCCCCCTCCCTGCGCTTCCAGACTGGGATGAGGATGAGGACACTGCTTCATGCCATGTGTAAACTGGGGGCTCCAAGCTGGCTCTCCCAGCCCTGCAGGAGACATTGGCTGCGCAGACCCGGCTGGCGCAGTCAGTACGTGGAGGAGCCATCAGCCAGCTCCTGTTAAACCCCAGCATCGCTGCAGGCAGTGCAGGGTGACTGCAGACAGACACGGCTGCTGAAATGAGCCACGGGACACAGAGGCTTCTCCAGCTCCTTGGCCAGTATTTCTGCAGGAGAGGCTCCAACACACAACAAATCTGCTGTGCTGGTGCCGGAGGGGCTGGAAATGGAGCTGCAGCAGGAGAGGTGCAGGTCTGCGCGGAGCAGGGTCAGGCCCAGCCTGGCTGGATGGGGATCTACCACTCTGCAGTGAGACACCAATCCTCCTCCTCCTCCTGCAGAGCATGACATGGGGTACCTCTGCCTGTTGAGTACCAAGGAGCCACCAGCTCTGCCACTGGCTGCAGTCACAGCACAGCCGAGCCCATCTCCTGGGGTGGGCTCTGGATTTAACAGTGGAGGGACCCTGGAGAGCCACCACAGCGATGAGCACCCTCACGGCAGCCAAGCAGCAGCCAGGTCCTGTGCCTCGGGCAGTCACAGCTCACTGCCATCCCTGCACTCTGGTGTGGGAAGGTGGGATGAGCTGAAGGTGGGATGAGCTAAAGGTGAGCATTAGTTTCAGGCAGCTAATCCTTGGCCTGTGAGCCCATACAGAGATAGTGGCCTCGGTTAATTCAGCTTAATTAGCTTTAATGCGCTTTAGCTAAAGCACTTTGCAGTCATGCTCTGGATAATTCTTCTTTTTCTCAGTGTCTCCATGCAGGAATCTCCTGCCCTTGGGCCTGGTGGGAGAGCAGGAAGAGAGCAAGTCCCTTCTCAGGGCCATAGGCTGTGAGTGTACTCCCCTGCCAGGCTGGTGGCTCTTGGACCATTGGTCTTCTCATGCTTGCTCTTGCCTTGCACAGCTCCCAGGAGGGACTGGAGGCCTGGCTCTGGAAAAGGCCCACTGCAGGGTAAAGCCCAGCTCCCAGCTCTGCCTCTGCAGGGTCACCATCCACAGCAGCACGAGAGGATCCATCCAGCTCCTAATGCTGCCCAGAGAGATGAGCCAGCCCTGCCTGCCCTGCCCAGGGTCACCCATACACAGCCCTGGCACACACAAAACCAGCTCTCTTGAAACCAAACTCCTGTGGCACTGATAAAAAAGCAAACGAAAATAGAAGAAAAAGCCAGGAACTCTGAGATCGGGGCTGCTGCGGCTCTGCTCAGGGCAGGCTGCACCACGGAGTGATGGGCAGCCCCAAACCCAGCCATTCCCGGGCTCAGCCATGGTCTGATGGGGCAAAGGCACATACTTCCACCTGCCCCAGCCCACTCCCATCATCTCTTGTGACACCGTCCCCTCAAACCCTGAGCAGCCTCCCTGGCCTCAGTACATGCATCCCAGCTCCCTGGTCCCCTGCCTTGGGTAAAGTGAACTTGGGGTGCCTGGGGAGGGGACAGCCCCACAGCAGAGGAAAAAGGATTTTCCAAACCATCACCAGAACCCCACAGCATGGGGAGGATGGATCCACTGAGTCAACAAAGCCGCTTCCCTGTCCATGGAACAAAACCGCCCAGGACTTCATTCAGCAGCGGGAACTGCGTGAGCCAGTGTCAGGAGGGAGCTGCGGGCTGATGGAGGCTCCAGACAGAGCCTGGGTTGTGCTGGGGAACTGTTTGGCCTGGAATGAGTAGGAATGTTCCCTGAGCGTCACAAAGCACTTCACCACAGGGGGAGGCTTGAGGGGTAACCATGGTGGGAGATGCCGGGCCCCAGCCTGCCACAGAGCGCTGGAAATCCAGAACAACCAGAACAACCATCAGCCCTGGTCCCTCCACCAGCTGCGAGCGAGCGCGGAACCGAAACAAAAGGCATTAGGGAGCATAAGGAGATTTACATTTGCAAAGCTATTTCCATTTTAATAAGCCAAAGTGCTGTTAAATAGAGATTGATATTTCTCCCCAAATACCCATATTTTTAAAGTGGTTTACACCAACAAGGCCAGCCGAGCTTTGGTGTTTCGGTGCTGGAAAATTGCTTAACTCATACATGGGGTGACTCAGCTCCATCCCGCTTCTCCCTCCTCTCAGGAAGGAGCGAGGTTTGAGTGTTGAGACCAGATCTGAATAACAATTCCTCTGGCTCTCCCACAGCTCTTGCTGGCAGCAACTTTGGCAGGGCATGATGCAGACAGTGAATGCTATCGACCCCCGAGTCCAGCACAGCATCGTCCATGAGCCCACAGCAATAGGGACAAACAAGCCCTGGGACCCACTGCGCATCCTGTACCTGCACACCAGGCACAGTTCACGCCGTAGCACCTGCTTCTTGCACCCCATTCCCCAGCCAAACTTCACAGGGGTGTTCAAGCATCTCGAGATGCCGCCCCGCACGTGCCCTGCCCCAATGGCCCCATGGCTCAGGAGAGGCCATGGCCTGTGGGTGCCCATGGATGCTCATAGGGTCCCGTGGGTGCTCGCAGGGCAGGGCAAGGGGAAGGATAGGAAAAGAGAAGGAATTACCATGTTGAGTGGGAGCGGCAGAGGGGCCGGGCACCAGCCGTCCCCTCCCTGGTCCTCGCCGGGGCCGAGCGCTGACCCCAGCCCGGCGTCCCCCGGCCCGGAGCTGCCGCTCGCCGCTTTCCCGGCGGCTCCTCCCGTGCTGCGGGCGGGGACGGGCAGCCCCGGTCCCCCCTCCCCGGCCCCCCCGGCCCAGGCCGGCTCCGGCCGCGCCCCTTCTGGGGGAAAAAAGAAGGGAAAAAAAGAAAGAAAAAGAAAGAAGAGGCGCAGAAAGCGCGAGCGCGGCGGGGCGGAGCGGGGGAGGGGCTGCCCCGGCCCGGGGGGAGCGGGGGGACCGAGGAGCACAACCGAGGAGGCGGATCCTCCTGGGGTTCCCCCCGGACCCCGCCGGTGGCCCCGGGCGGGATGGGGCGGGAGCCGCTCCAGCTCCGTCCCCCCGATAGGATCGGGGAGTGGGGGGGATGTGTTGGACCCCCGGGGGAGCAGCTCCGGCTCCCGGGATCCTTCCCAGCAGCGGGAAGAACACAGAGCTGCGTGTGCGTGAGTGTGCGCACACAAGTGGGCGTGCAGGGCTCGGCGGGTCCCTCTCGTTAAACAAACACAGGCCGGTGCTGATGGGAACCATCGGGGCTGGTCTGTGTTCAAATCACAGCTCGCAGCTCGCGTTTTGCAGTTGGCCCAAAGCGCTGCAGATTAAAAGTGGCTCTGACGGCTTTTTGGGCTGTTCCAGCGATGGAAAGTACCTACTCGAAGGCAGAATCGTGTGATTTAGCAGCCAGAAGTTGTACAAAAACAACCAGCGCAAGAGCCAAAGCCACAGATTTGGTCTATTCCAATGCAAAGCACTGCTGCTCATACAGCTTGGGCTGGACGTTCCCCCTGTCATGACTGAGTCTGGGATGGGACCAGGGATGGGTGGGATGGCCACAGCATGGGCCACTGGGGCAGTCTGGATAAGGAACGTTTGTCAAGGGAGCAGGGAACAGCCAAAGGACACGCTGTGCAAACACGGCGAGACAGGAGGAGGTCCAGCTGCGCTGCTGGCTCAGCCGGACAGAGCATGGCGCCAGCACCATGTGATTGCTTCCCATTTCCTTGGGAGCCAGTGGAGCCCTGTGCTCGCCCCCCAGGTCATGGGTGCTCCAGGGCTCAGGCACTGGCGGTTGTGCTGGTGGGAGCCATGGGAGCGGGGCTGCAGCCCACCATCAGCTCCAGACCCACGGGCACTGCACCCTTGGCTCAAACCCAATTCAAGCTGCCTTCCTGGGACCCCTAATGCAAACTGGGGCCGGCTGGGCCAGCTCCTCCCTCCCTACCAGTGACCAATTGCTCCTTTAATTGTGTTAATTCACTTACTCTGCTTCAGCCTTTAAATTCCCTGACTGAGTAGGGGCTTATGCTGCCCTTTTTCACTCGTGTGGCCGCTGGAGAAATGAGCCCAAGAATTTGCCCTCTGCTGGGCACTGGGGCTGGGTGAAGAGGCTGTGGACAGAGGAGGGCAGTGTGATTGGCCAGGTCCAGCCCCAGCAGCTAGGGTCCCTCTGCAGCACTGGTGAGTAGGAGGGGAAGGATGTGAACCTGAGCCCCAGGGACCCCGCCACCCTGGCACTGTGAGTGCCTGACGGCAGCAGGTCCCTGCCTGCACCATGTGAT
Source organism: Psittacula echo (assembly GCF_963264785.1). Lineage (NCBI taxonomy): Eukaryota > Metazoa > Chordata > Aves > Psittaciformes > Psittacidae > Psittacula > Psittacula echo. The sequence continues at coordinate 9,799,218 of NC_137747.1, read as the reverse complement.
ATCTTGTATGGGCTGTGCTTGGCTGAGGCACCCTACAGATACACCCAGTGTGGCCGGGTCCTTTTCTGCATCCCTGCAGCACCCCGAAGCAGCTCCTCCTGCCACCCAGACACAGCAAAGCTTGGAGGTGGGATCAGCGTGCTGGGGACTGAGCTCTCTCCAGCAAAAGGCAGAGCCCCTGTGGGCCTCCAGGGCCCTGACCCCATGAGCTCACCCTCTTCTGCTCCCTTTCTCCATGTCCTGTTTGTCCCGAGCAGCTGCAGGGACAGACTGCATGTGGCCTTGTGCCCTCCCCTCTGCCGGCACAGAGCCACCATTCAGCTCCCCCCGGCTCTGCCTGAGGCCACCATTCCTGCATTTTCATTTTTACTTTGCTGCAGATCCCCCCTGCTCTCTGCATCCCCTTTTGTGTCCCGCGAGGCTCCCAGAGCAGACCTCGTGTCACGAGCTGCGTGAGGAGCCCGCCTGTCTGGGCTTGACGGCAGCCTTCGGCGGCGGACAAGACACAGCGGCTGCGGCGCTGGTCCCGGGGGTACCCCGGGATGTCGGGGTGGAGGCAGGGTGCCGAGCCCGGCACTGGGGATGGATCCTGGCGCTGGGCTCCTGCTGGGACCTCGTGGCTGCATCCTCATCTGCCTGTGCCCCGCTGAGCTCCGGCTCGCTGAGCTCTCGGGTCCGGGGCGTTCCCGCCTGTCTGGTCCCGATGCAGGGGTCAGGGCTGGCGTCAGCAGCGACCCCGCGCTGGCTCAGAGCCCTCGGGGCACGGTGATCCGGCAGCTGGGAAAACATCAGCGGCGAGGCCGCGGCGCGGTCCCGGCTGTGCTCGGATGCTGCCGGATCAAAGGGTGCCGGGGGCCCGCAGGTGACGCGGCAGCGCGGGGCTGGCGGCGATCCCGACGCTGACGGGATTTCACCGAGCTCTGGGTGAAGTCCCTGCGGTCTGGGGACAGCCACAGAACAGACCACAGGACAGGGTTCGGTTCTGTGGCTGGCATTGAGCTTGTCCTGGCTGGCGATGGGCCGGGGGAGGTTTTATTTCTGGCTGTGGACTTCTCTTTTCCAGGGTCCTCCCAGTCCAGCCCGGTCACTCTCGCTTTCCTTGCCCAGTCCCCAGGTTTTCCCCTGCGGTGTTTGCCAGCCCCGCAGCTCTGCCCCGCGGCCGCAGCGATGCCACCTGCAACCGCTGCCAGGTCCCTAGGGAATTCCCTGGACAGCTGTGGCACTGCAGGAAGCGGATGTGGCTGCTTTCCTTCCCGAAGGTGAATGTACCCGTTGCCAGCCCATGCCGGGTGCTGACGCTTGAGGCAGTGGGTTCAAGGGACCTGCACTGGGGATGGGGCAGAGCCCCAGCACAGGGTGCAGCGTGGTTAGGGCCATTGCATCACACCAGAGATGCGGAAAGAGCTGTGGGCAGGATCAGGAACTGCCTGCACGTGCCAAGGAGCGTGTGAAGCTGGAGCAAGCCCTGCCTTGGGAACGGGGGACAGCAGAGTGGGTCCTGACCTGCAGCCAGGGTGGGGGACAGCCTGACTGGGGACAGCCAGTGGCACACAAGGGAAACATCCTGCAACTGCCTGCCCTTGCTCCCATCTGATGGTCCTTTCCTGCACATACAGCTCAGCAGACCCCAACCCAGTTCACGCTCAGTTCTCTGCTCACAAAGCACTCCCAGGTCCAGCCTGTGCAATGAGCATTAGATGTGGCTTTGCCTGTTCCTGTCCAAACACGGGAGCATTTGCTCAGGGTCTGTGCTCTTTGAAGGGGTTTTTGGTTCAGTTTAAAAATCTCAGACCCAGAAGGAGACCTGGTTTTGCTTCTTCTGTGCCACTCCCTATAAAATTTCATTTCTCCTCATGGAAGAGGCTCTGGTTCCTCAATGCTCATCCCGAATGTCTTAATACTCTTTTGAAACAGCCCTGCTGAGATGTGGTGCCATGGACAGGAGAGCTTGAGCAATAGCTGCATTTCACAAGCGCTTGGTTCAGGGATGTTTCCTCCAGCAGCCAGAACTTCCCTGGATGCAGCACAAGATCTGCCTGCATCAGCGGCCGTGGGTTTCCTGTGCCTGGTCCTGCCACCTCCCCAGCGGGAAATGAAAGTCACTTAAATCATTTCTTCACTCCTCAGCTCCATCCCACAGCCTGTGCGAGGGGGCTGGCCGGCCCGGCCCTCCCTGCTGGGGACCCCAAGTGTGTCCCCCTACCCCAGCCTGCCCCCAGCTCCTGCCCTCATCTCCAGCCCAACAGCTGTGACATGTCAGGGCCCCACAAGTTTTGCCGTTGGGAAGTGATCCTGGTTGGCTGGATGTCTCCTCCTGTGCACGGCTGCCCTGTGCTGGGCACCCTGATGGTTTGGTTGCCCCCGATGCCCACCCCTTTCACAGCCTCGCTGGGTGTGGAGGGACTCTAGGGTCTGCCCATGTGGGATGAGAAACCGTAACTTGCTTCCTTTAGCCCTTGCTGTGCCCCAGCGCTGCTCTGGTTACACTGGTGCCTTTGGTGGGTCAGTGCTGACAGCAGCAGCTAGAGCCCAGGGCAGATCCGAGCGCTGTGGTGTGGAGTGAGGAGGCAGCAGGGCTGGCGGATGGCTCAGGGGCCGTTCCCAGCCTTTGCTTGGCAAAGGCAGAGCAGAGCAGGCAGCGAGAACACAGCCCTGTCAGCCGTGCTGGCAGAGCCAAACCCTGCCCGCAGCAGCGCTGCACCCGATGGAGAGCTGGACGCTGAGCTGTTGCCTCCCGGATTTCCCCGCCTGCGAGGAAAGGCACCGGGCATGGTGCCGGTGTGCCATGCTGTGCCACATCGTGCTGTGCCATAGGCATGGGTGCCAGCGGTGCAGAGGAGTCGGGCGGTGGCCGAGCAGGAAGCTGTGGGGCTCCGGGGCCGTCCCGCACCGGCTGTGGCAGCGGCTCCGACGCCTCCCTCTCCCGCGGTTCCCGTTTTGGCAGGGGTATAAAGGCAGCGCGGGCAGGGAGAGCCGGGCACTGCGGCAGCACGGGGCAGCCGGGATGGGAGCGCAGAGCCTGGCCGTGGCTTGCGGGGCGCTGGCTTTGTGCCTGGCACTCGCCAGGGCCTCCAACCCCGGCTTTGTGGTGAGGATCACCCAGGCAGGCTTGGACTATGGTGGGTTTGGCTACTCGTTTCCCTCCTTGCAGATGTGCTGGGGCTGAGGCATGGAGCTGGGTGCGGGGTCCTGGGGCAGGAAGGGAGCCTTGGCTGGAGGTGCCAAAGGCACCATTGCTCCTTGCTTCCCACCGGTGCACCCCCCGGTTGGGACAGGTGCAGGGCAGAGGGTGCTGCTCTCATGGCAAGTGCCAGGGCAGCAGAGCCCTCAGCCCTGGAAGAGTGAGCTGCGGAGGTGGGAGCTGCAGGGGGGCACTGACAGAGATGGATGGGCCCCGTGCTGGTGTTACTGAGGCAGGCAGAGCCTGGCTGCAGTGGAGCACTGTTATGGATTGAAGTACACTCCATGAGAAACAGCTCATTTACCCAGCAGCTCTGCCAGCTGTGCGGGACTGGGGACATGACTCCCCTTCCCAGGCGGATGCAGGGATGCGGCTCCCACTCGTGCTGTGCTGCTCCCTGGGACGTGTGCTCCATCCAGCTTTGCTTGCCCGTGCTGGGCATGGAGCAGTATGGTGCTCCTGCACACCTCACCCAGCACCCAGCGAGGACTGGGACCTCCCTCCCCTTCCAGTGCCTGGCCACCACCTTCCTCTGGGGCTTCAGCAGCACTGCCCATGTGCTCACAGGGCTCAGTGCACTCAGATAAGCTTTAAAGATAGCCTGGGAGGTGGAAAGCAGCCAGGGCATCACCTGCATGTTTCCTTTAACCCTTTTCCTGTGCGCCCTGTGCATGCTCCCAGCTCCAATGGGAAGTGTGTGGTGGTGATGATGCTCTCGTTCTGCCCCTGCAGCCCATCAGCATGGGATTGCGGCCCTGGAGAAGGAGCTGGCCCAGCTGAAGCTGCCGGACCTCTCGGGTGACTTCCGCATCTGGCACGTGGGGAAGGTGCAGTATGAGATCTCCAGGTGAGTTCTGCCAGTGCCCTGGAGCAGCAAACTGGACCCCAGCCTCTGCGAGGGGCAGGAGGGAGGAGGAGGATGGGGAACCTCACAGCTATGAGGAGCATCCTGTCCCCTCCACAGCTCCCTGAGGTGCTGGCACTGTCCTCTGGGCAAGCAGCAACTCTCCTACTTCACCCCCTGTCCAAAGGGGGAAAGGGGAATGAGGGTGATAGGTGGATTTTGAAGCCCGGTGGGTGGAGGTGGCTTTGCCCATGAGAGCAGGAGCTTGGCCCCTGCGGAGATCCAAGCTCTTCACTGCCCCATTGCAGCCCTCAGCTCCTGCTGCATTGGGTTTTGAGCTGCTGTTTGACTGGCTGCAGGGACCACGTTTCTAAGGGCACGACGTTGTGTTGTGCACCCCTGCCAGGCATTGCTGTGCTGGCAGGACGGGAGCTGGAATGCTGCCGTGTGCCTGGGCATGAGCCCCCCTCTAATGTGACTTGTGCCTATCACTGGTTTCTGTTTAGGCTGTCCCTGAGCAGCTTCCACCTGCCCTACTCGCAGATCTCGCTGGTCCCCGACGTGGGCCTCCAGGTCTCCATCTCCAATGCCTTCGCCGAGCTGGACGGGAACTGGCGGATAAAGATGAACCTCATGTGCGTGCCTGACTCCCCCACTCCCTGCCCTGGGTCTGGACAGGTTTCTTCTCCTCTCCCTTCTCCTGGTGTTTCGGGCAGCTCTGGCTTTGCTCTCTCCAGAGTCTGTCCTGCAGCCGCTGTGTTCCTGACAGGAGCCAGGTCCCTCCAATGGCAGGAACCCTCAGAGCTGCCCAGGCAGTGGTTATGCTGCTTGCCAAGTGTTTGGGGACACAACGTGAAGCCATCTCCCCTCTTGTGGCACCTAGGGTGTGAGGGATGGTCCCTCCTACCTGCTTGCACTGGGGGCACCTTCCCGAGCACCTGCAGGGATAGGGGGTGGGCAAAGGTTGGTGCCACTTACCCAGGCACAGGCATTGAGAACTGTCCCTTTCTTTTCCTGTCCCTGCAGCCGGGGCTATGGTTCCTTTGACCTGAGGGTGGAGAACGTCTATATCAAAATCCAGCTGAGGCTGGGCAGTGACACCTCTGGGAGACCCACCATCGACACCTCCGCCTGCACCACCCGCATCTCCAGCGTCCGCGTGCACTTCTCAGGCAGGTTTGGGTATGTGACAGCACTGTGGGAACGCTGCTGCCAGGCCCTGGTGCCTGGAGCAGGATGCTAGAATACCTGCAGTGCCTTGGGGGCTGCCCTGCAGGCTGCCTGCCTCAGCCTGCTCTGGCCTCTTGCACTGTCCTCATCCAAATGTGCAGCTGCATGAACTGAAATCTGGCCTGAATTTACCCTGCTGTGCCTGCATGTTTAGGGGAGATTTAAGGCAGTCACTAGATGTGTGTGCAGGTGGTTTGCAAGCAAGTCTGTTTGCAAATATAAACCCTGAGGCAAAGCCAGATGCCAGGTTGGTGTGGGAATGATGTTTCCCAGTGTCCTGCGTCATTAGTGTTCCCATCTTCTGGGCAAGTACTTCTGCAGCAGCCTCTGAGCCGCATAAAGCAGGACTCCTCTCTGGTTTTCTCTGCAGGTGGCTTTACAACCTGTTCTATAAAGCTATTGAGTCCAGGTTCCGGAAGGCCTTGGAAAGCAAGGTAGGTGAGGGAAGGAGGGCACAGCTCCGGGTTTTCAGGTTATTTTTAGCCTCTGCTTGTAGCTGATGTGTAAGAGGGACCAGAGCACATGCAGGGATGTGACTGGAGCCAGAGCCCACAGGCATGCTACCCATCTGGTGAGAACCAGAGGAATGGGCACCACTAACTCTGTCCCTGGCAGTGTTCAAGGCCAGGTTGGACAGAGCCTTGGGCAATATGGTTCAGTGTGAGGCATCCCTGCCCGTGGCAGGGGGTTGGAATTGGATGATCTTAAGGTTCTTTCCAACCCAATCCCTTCTATGATTGTAACTGCAGCCCTTGCAGCATCGTGTGCCTGGGGCTGGATCCAAAACCTGCAGCTGCTGCCAAAGCCAGAGTAATTGGCTCCTAATTAACAAAGACTTTTTCTTTCCATGTGGTCAGTTAATTGGATCTGATGCCTTGGCCAAGCCCAGTGTAGCAGAGGAAACCTGGTCAGAGCTGTCCTTTAAACGCCTGCACTCTGCTTTGGGGAGCACTGGGGGGAAGTTCTCATTCTGGACTTCAGACGCTTCCCATCTTGTTTTAATGGGGTGTGTTGGGGAGGCCCCAGAACCAGTGCAGAAACCTACATGCAGGAGTCCTGCAACAAGACAAGGAACAAGCTGTTAGCAGTAATTACTACAAGGCTGACTGGCACGAGTTACAGCCTCCCTGGATGCGACCCTTGTTCAGGAAGGAAGCAGTTGGAGAACAGGCAAATCCCACTCCCACAACAGATCCCATCCTGCCTGGGCGCTATTCCCAATGCCATGCATTGGCATTCCCAAGGCCCCCGGGAGCTGTAGCAGCAGATGGGCTGGCAGCAGGAGCAAAGCCAGAGCTCGAAGGCCTTTTCTGCTGTTTTGCCTTGTGAAAGGAGGGCTTTGGGTATCCGAAGGAGCTCTGTGTTCCCAGGCAGTGATGGGGCGTTTCCAGCACAGACAGAGGAATATCGTCTGGGCACTGGGAAGAGCAGAAATATGTCAATAATGCCATGCTCAGGGCTCTGTCCCTCATCTTCCTCCCCGGTGCTGCACAGCCAGTGGCTGCATTGCTGGCAGCGGGGTCACTGCTCCTCCGGAGCTCTGCATCCCTCCGCTGCTGCAGGCTGGATGCCCGGTCAGGCAGACGATGGGCTGTTTGTGCCATTATGTGGAAGCGCTGGAAGAGACCTTGTGCAGATTATCTCATGCTGCAGGACTGTGCCCTGCAGTGAATTTCCTGGGCTAGTGTTTAGCCTGCAATTAAATCCCACTGCAGTGCCAAGGCTTCAGCTGTGGATGACAGTGGCAGAGGAATCTGCTCTCTGTCCTGGCTGTAGGAGCTCAGGACAGCGCTGCTTTGTCAGTGCAATTAGTGCCCCTGCCCCTGCGGGGGGGTCAGCTCTTCCAGCTGCTCCACTTCAGCCAAGTCTTGGCTGCTCAGCACAATCCATTCCAGCATGGGCCATAGGAAGAGTGTGGGAGATTCCTTTTGAGGGCCCCATGGAGCTGGGCTGTGTGCGGGGAGCTTGCTGCAAGCAGCTGTTTGCAGGTACAAACCCTGCCTGTATTGTGGACACTGCATTAATGTGCTTCCTGCTGAACAAAGACAAACACCACCGAGTGCTCTTTAATGAGCTTTTGCAAGGGATGAAGCCAGCCCTGGGCAGCGCAGCGGGGCTGCGGCTCTGCCTGGGGTGTGCTCCCTGACCCTGCCCAGCTTCACCCTCTCCCTCCCACAGGTCTGCGAGAGGGTGTCCAAGTCTGTGCGCAGCGAGCTCCAGCCTTATGTCCAGACCCTGCCAGGTACCAGGGCTGCGCGGGGCTCTAGGGGCAGCTCATGGCGTGTCCTGGCCATGAGGACAGTGTTTTACCTGTGTCCACTGGTGGGGATGCAGCTGCCGAACCCGGGGGACCCAGAGCATCCCTCAGTGCAGCAGCAGCTGGGAAACTGACAGGAGGGAAACGGGAGGTTTTGCTTCTGAATAGAAGCAAGCACACATAAAGCTGTGTCTTTCACAGTCACAGCCAAGATTGATGCAATCGCTGGGATCGATTACTCCTTGGTGGCACCCCCAACTGCTACAGCACAGTCTCTCGACGTGGACCTGAAGGTGAGAGGCTGCCCTGGGAAAGGCGATGCCTTCACACAGGTGGTGGGGACCAGGTTTAGGCACTCCCGCAGGTGCTGTTTGCCAGCCCCAGTCCCACCACCCCCTGCTCTTTGCTTCACCAGGGTGAATTCTTCTCCTTGGCTAACCGCTCCACTGTCCCCTTCCTTCCGCTGGCACTGGCCTTGCCCCCGGACCACGACCGCATGGTTTACTTTGGAGTCTCCAGCTACTTCTTCAACACAGCCAGCTTCGTCTACCACGCAGCCGGGGCGCTGGTCTTTGAGATCACCAACTCCGTGGTGAGCAGCGCAGTGGGACGGGGCTGTCCTTGCTGGGGGCCATGAGGGCTGAGCTCACCATGGGCCTGGCTGTGCCGCATTGCCCTGGCATGACTGTTCTCCTCCCACAGATCCCAAAGGGCATTGAGTTCCGCTTGGACACCTCCACCTTCTCAGCCTTCATTCCCCAGGTGAGTGTCCGACCCTGCCTCCCTGCAGCTCCTGCTTTTTGCTCTATGCAAGGTGTTCTCCTCCAGGGATGGGGCTTTGTGCTCCTGTCCCTACCCTCTCCCTGCCCCTCTGCAGCTGGAGGAGATGTACCCACACATGGAGATGAAGGTCACGCTGTCCACCCCTTCCGCCCCATTCCTGAACATCGGACCGGATGGGCTCTCACTCAAGCCTGTTGTGGATATCCAGACTTACGCCATCCTTCCCAACTCCACCCTGGCTCCTCTCTTCCTCCTCAGCCTGGTGAGTTGTGACTGTGGCCCTGTTGGGGCAGCTCAGGGTGCATCCACAGCTTTAGCTGCTGCTGTGTGCCCATGAGCTCTGCCCTGCATCTCAGTGGGACAAAGATTTGGGCTGTGCAGCATCCCCTTGCTGCGCCCAGCAGTGCTGAGCCACTGCTGCGAGCTCCTGCTGGAGAGGTGCCGGGTGCTGCCTGACACCAGCCCGGTCCTGGTGTAGTGGGGATGTCCCCAGCAGAAAACACCTGAGCTGGCACAAGCCAGGTTTAATGCTGTGGGAAAGGCACCCTGGGTGGGCAGCATCCTGCTGCCTTTTGGCTGCTCAGAGCCATCCCTGGGTGCCTGGTGTGGGGGGAGCCCTGCCAGAGCTCTGCTCTCTCCCCAGACAGGCAACGTGTCCGCTGTCATCGACGTGAAATCGGGCTACATAGTTGGGGACCTGAAGGTGGGCAGGTACGGATTGGGAGCAGCAAAAGGGGCCTGGGGGTGCTTCTGGGCTCTGGGAACAGAGGTGATGTGGGGAGATCCCAGAATATGGACCTGGTGTGGAGGGGATGGGCTGGGGCTGGAGGAAGCAGGATCCATGTGGCCATCAATGGTTGGGAAGTGCCCCCTCCACTGGGACACTGCTACAGCACCACTGCTGTCCCTGTGCAGGTTGAAGCTCTCTCTGAAGCATTCGGATGTGGGCACTTTCCAGGTAAACCATCCTTGACCATGAGCAGAGCCCCAGCATGGAGGTGAGAGCCTGCTGGGGGGCAAGGAGAGGGCTCATTCCCCTCTGCCCCCAACACTGGAAGCTGGGGTGTACCCAGGGTGCAGAGCCAAATGCTGTTGACTCGCTCACCCCTACACTTTCTACCCTACCAGCACGGCCAAAGCCGCCGGTCTCTGGCAAAGCGTGCACCCGTGCCAGCTCCTCATCTCCTTTCCTTTCCCTGATTACCCTCCTGTGCTGTCACCTGCTCTCCCGCAGCCTAAAGCTCTTCTCCTTCCACTCTCCCTGCTCCCCAGGTACTAATGCTGCAGTCCATAATGAACGTCTTGGCTTCCAACATCCTGCTCCCACGTCTTAACGGTGAGAACTTGCTGCGGGGATGGGGTGCTGCAGCCAGGCACGTTGCTCCATCCAAGCAGGTCCAGCTCCTCAGTTAAATCCCCATTTCCAAGCCTGATCCATGGGTAAAGCCCACAACAAGTGCCTGGGCTGCGGGCAGCAGCGTCGCGAGCGTCTTGGTGCTGTGATGTGCACCCAGCAGTGAACGCAATGGAAGACATGAGCACGATGCACATCCAGCCCCTCTGCCCCACTCGCTGCTTCTCGTGACTCCCCAGCAACTTAGGCCAGAGCAGGGCTGGTGTCCAGGCCTGGCACAGTGGCACAATGTCCCCAGCCTGGATATGGAGCTTGGGAGGAATTTCCTCTGCTTGCCCTGGGAGCAACATGGGTGAAGAAAGGGTTAGGGGGAGGCAGCCGCCTGCTTTGCACAGCCCGTGCTCCCTCTTGCTCCCATTCCCATCCAAGCATGGCCATGTGTGTTGTGTTTTCCAGAGAGGTTAGCGGAGGGCTTCCCTCTGCCGCTGCCAGACAGGATACAGCTCTCCAACATCCTCGTGGGGTTTCACCAGGTGAGTGAGGGGAGCACTCAGGGTGCAGAGCCAGCCCCCCCGCCCCATGGGGGGCAGCAGGGACCACGCATCATTCTCCTGTTCTTAAACCCAGGGTCTGCATTACTCATGACACTTGTTACAGCACACACAGCTCTGCAGCAGTGTTAGCCCCGAGCCTCGTGCTGCTGGGATGCTGCATGTGAGCACCCACTGCGCACATCTGCCTGCGGTGGGTCAGGCAGCGCCTGCCAGATGTGGTGGAAGGAGCCCTGCGGGGTCCTGGGGTGAAGCCCCTGTTGCGGGGGGCCTTGGAGGAGCCCTGGAGCAGGGCCACGATGGGGATGCTGAGTGGCCTTGTTACAGGGCATGGCTGTGAAACGTCTCCAGCGCCCTTCCAGGGCTAAAATTAGGCTCCCGGCTGTCAGAACCATGCTCCCTCCCGCGGTGGGGTTGTGCTGGGGAACACAATTGCCAGGGCCTGTCACAGCCTCATGTTTTTATTCTTTTCCTCCCAGAATTTCCTGCTGCTCGGAGCAGACGTTCAGTACCAGCCCCAGGGACTGAGATAGAGCTGCAAGAAGGACCTCAAGCACCAACCCTGCCCCCTTCACTCCCTCCCTCCCCCTGGGCCCTGCTGCTGGGGCTGAAGACATCAGCTCATGTCCTGGACCGGGCAGCAGCACCCGGGGCCGAACCCCGCATCCCCCCGCCGGGTGCCTGGTCCCATCCCTCCCCTGGTCCCATCCCACCCCGTCCTTCCCCCCCGATGCCCCCCGAATGGCAATAAAGGCGGCTGCGCTGGAGCGGTGTCTGTCGGAGCTGGTATCCCCTGTTTCGGCTGTTCGCAGCGCCGCGGCCATGGTGAAGCCCTCAAGCACCGCCATTAACACCGTTATTAACACACACCGTCATGAACACCGTTATTAACAAAACCCGTTATTAACAATGTTATTTTCACCATTACTTCACGTTTCCGCAGCGGGGCGGAACCGCGGCAGCCCGGAACGCACCGCCGGGGCCAGGGAGGGGAGTAGGACCGCTGTGGCGGGGCCGCGACCGGTCCGTCCCGCTAAAGGCGCCGCCGCACCCGGCGCTGCCATGCTGCCCGGGGGCCGGGCGCTGCGGGCCGCGGGGCTCCTCCGCTCGGCCGGAGCCGTTGCCCAGCGCGGGGCTGCCCGCCGGGAGCGTTGCGGGCCGGGACAGCGGCGCGGGGCCACGCTGCCCGCGGGGCCCGACCTGCGGCACTTCCTGAGGGGAGCCGCCAAGAGGGAGCCGCCGCCGGAGCCGGGCCCTGCCCCCGGTACCGGGAGAGGTCTGTGGGGCTGCGGTGCCGCCGCTCCCCCCCGGGGGTGTTGCGGGGCCGTGGCGGTTTGCGGTACCCGCCGCCGTGGCTGCGGTAGGGGCCGGTGGTGCCCGGAGCGCGGACTGCAGCGTGTGCGGGGGAACGGGTGCTCCGGGGGCCCTGGGTTGGACGAGCCCAGCTCGTTGCTGTCTCCCCGCTGTGAAGCTGGGCTGGGGACCCGGCTGCTCTGGCACCTCTGTGCGGGGCTGGGCCAGAGCTTCCCGGCTGTGATGCTTTGGGAAGGGCTGGTCGTGCCCTGGATGTGATATCCCAGCAGTGAGGTAGTTCCTGCAGCTCTGCAAGCCGCAGCCCGGGCCTGTCCTGTGGCAGTGATGTGCTCTGAGGCACTCGCATTTCCCAGACTCGTCTTTGTCCCTGGGTTATCCTTTCGGTGCGGGCTGCAGGTGAAGGCAGCCTTGGTGCCGCCCGCCTGACTCTCCAGTGGTGGGGTTGAAGATGCCTTCCTATAGGGAAGGTGGCAGGAGCAGGCTGTAGATGGGAGCTGAGGCAGGCTCCTGCGTCACAGCGCCTGTGTTGCAGTGTACCTGGAGACGTATGGCTGCCAGATGAATGTCAATGACACAGAGATCGCCTGGGCCATCCTGCAGAAGAGCGGCTACACCAGGACAAAGATGCTGGATGAGGTGAGGCCCATTGGCAGCGTGCTGCTGCTGTGCCTGTGAGTCCCAGCCTTTGTCTGGAGCAGAGCCCTGGGGGGTGTTGGGATCTTTGTAGCTGAAGTTCTGTGGAGCAGAGGAAACATTTAATAAGTGCGTTGGAAAGCCGTGGGCTGGCTTTTTTCTTTCAACTGCTGGGCTCGCTCTCGGTTGGAGAGGTATTGGACACAGCGGGATGCTCCTGACTCGTCTTTGAGTCAGCTTCTCTCATGTAGTGGAAGACTCTGCTGGACTCCTGGTAGTTTCTTGCACCTTTTTTGTTGAAGCCACCACACACTTGGGCAGATCCTTTCCACTGCATTAAGTGCTTTTTCTAGCCTGCCTCCTCAGGTTACCCCTGCAGGGGGTGAGCAGTTAGTGTCTGGCTCTTACAGATTCTTCTCCCTCTTTTGTCATTCAATCCAGGCAGATGTGGTTCTCCTGGTCACCTGCTCCATCAGGTAAGGAAGCTTCTGTCACTGCTGCTTTGGGACAGTGTTTGAGGAACTGCCATTTGAAAACCAAGTTGATAAATGTGTTGTGTGAGGGGAAGAGAATGCAGATGTGAAACTACCTGGGTAGCTGAGGGTAGAGCTGGCTTATGCTGGGATGTGTAATGTGAATTGTGCCATGAATTGCTTTTCTGTGTAGCGGGAAGAAGTTCTTCAGTGTTGTGAGCCCTACAAACAGGCCATGGGCAGGTGCAGACCTGCACAGTTTGGTGCTTTAATGATGGTGATAATTTTCTTTAAATGCTCTTCTGTCTTCTCTGCAAGTGACTGCCTCTGGTGCAGGGTCTGTACCTCAGAAACAGGGGAACCCATTTGGGGCAGTTTGGGGTGTGAATTCTAGGGAACTTTGCTTGTTTTTTCTGCATGCAGAAGATGCAGCGTGCTCACTGTCACCTGCAGGGTGGCTCCGTTGGCTGGCTCAGCCTGGCTTTTTCTGCACAAGAGCTTAGTCCCTGAGCTGTTCCTGCAGTGCAGGTGCTGCTGAGTGAGAAAAGCCATAGTAGATAAGAGAGTCAAGACATAATACACACAGCACAGATGACACGTCCATGTGGTGGATGATTCCCTGGCTTTAGCTGAAATCTCCTCTCAAAGCACTTGGCCTGCTTCAGGCTGAGGGCTGTTAAAGTGCAGCAGTTGGAATAACGTCTGTTTTCCTGGCTCACAGGGAGAAGGCAGAGCAGGCCATCTGGAACCGCCTGCGGCACCTCAGTGCACTGAAGGCCCGGCGGCAGCAGGCTGGCCCCCCCCTGCGCATCGGGATTCTGGGTACCTGTACAGCAGCGGGCAGCACGCAGTGTGTGCCCTGGCCCCTTGTGGTGCCACTGCCCCTTGTGCTGTTTCTTCCTCCCCTCTGGCAGCACCAAGCCTTTGCTGCGGGGTGAAAGTAGCCAGCAAAGGAGTGCAGGAGTGGGATGGAAGGTGGGCACTTCCTCACAAGGACCCTTCTCCTTTGCTGGCAGGATGCATGGCAGAGAGGCTTAAGGAGGAGATTCTGCACAAAGAGAAGCTGGTGGACATTGTGGCAGGCCCTGATGCATACCGTGACCTCCCCCGGCTGCTGGCTGTGGCAGAGTCTGGCCAACAAGCTGCCAATGTCCTGCTGTCACTAGATGAGACCTATGCAGATATTCTGCCTGTCCAGACTAGTGCAGGTGGCACAACAGCATTTGTGTAAGTACCTCTTTTTCCTGTGCATGTTTCTGTGATTCTGGTTTGGAAATGCTGCTGTGCAGAACAGACAGCGTCAGTGGCAGCAGCTACCCAGAAGATGTAATGCCTGGTTGCACTTGCTCCCAGCAGCCCAGAAGCATGAGCCTACCAGACTGAGTGTTTGCTGCTGCTTCACTGTGTGACTGAGCCCTGGAGAGGCTGCCATGCTCTGCCTGGCTGTGGGCTGCTCATGCTCTCCTTGGAGAGCATTGGTTGTCTAAGCCTGGCACTGCACCGAGTGATTCCTGTCCCACTGCTGTCTGTACCTTTCTGAAGCCTGCGCCTCTCTCTCCTCCTCCCTTCTGCCATGTCCTGTCACACGTTCTCCTATTTAATTCTTCTAATTCTCCATGAGCTGTAACTTCTGTTGGTTTCATTTCCATTTGTTTAGTTTTGGTAATAAGACTCCTAAACTTGAGATCAAATTCTGCTCAGTGTGGCCAAAGAGACAGAGGGATGGTATCACCCTCTGTAGGAACAGGATGCAGAAGGATCTCTCATCCCTGCCAGGCTGTAGTGCAAGTCTGTGCCTCAGCAGTTGCTTTCCAAGTTTCTTGGAAACATACATGAACAATGAGGAGGTGTTGGATGGGTGTGAGCGGAAGCCAGAGCTGGCTGGAGCGGTGTGTGAGAGCTGTGTTCAGAGCTGGTGCTGCGTGTGCTGCACACTGAGGGCGTCAATAAAGGCGGCGGTTGATGAAGTAGGGCTGGATGCACTGGGGATGACTCTTCTGGAGTGATGGTGGAATGACCTGTACTTGCTCTTGGCAGATCTATCATGCGTGGCTGTGACAACATGTGCAGTTACTGCATCGTGCCCTTCACCCGTGGCCGGGAAAGGAGCCGCCCCATTGCGTCCATCCTGCAGGAAGTGAGGATGCTCTCGGATCAGGTGAGGCAGAGCCTCTTCCCCTCCTGTCCCAAGCCATGGGAGAAGGGCTGGTTCTCAGTGAAGGTGTTTTCAGTGGTACCTTTGATGAATGCACCACCTTTGTCTGCAGAGATGAGGTTACCATAGGGTTCCACCAGTGGCTTTTTGATTCCCCTTGTGATGCTCTGAGCCAGATAGGGAAGGGAAGGCTTCTTTTGGAAACTGCTCTTGGAAGTAAGAGTAGAGCCATGGCTGCCTGCAGTGTAGCCATCCTGACCGGGTTATGGTGGTTTCTCTCCGTTTATCTTTGCAGGGGGTGAAAGAAGTGACTCTCCTGGGTCAGAACGTCAACAGCTTTCGAGACATGTCTGAGGTGCAGTTTCAGTCGGCTGCAGCCCCAGGCCTCAGCCGTGGCTTTAGCACAGTCTACAGAGCCAAGCCAGGAGGTTTGCGCTTCGCACATCTCCTGGACCAGGTGTCCAGTATTGATCCGGAAATGAGGATCCGTTTCACCTCCCCACACCCCAAGGACTTCCCTGATGAGGCAAGTGTAAAATAAACACCTGGACTGCTGCGGGCAGGCTCCAAACCGCTACATGTGGGCTGTGCTTCCTTCCCAAAAGGAATGCTGAACCCCAGAATGGGAGCAGCAGCTCCTGGGAGGGGAATGTCTGTGATAAAGCCGTCAGGTTTGCAGTTTGCTGGCTTTCCCCTTGGCATCCTGGTAGAGTTGAGCTCTTTGTGATATTGCCTCCTTGTTGCTCATTGCAGGTCCTGCAGCTTATCCAGGAGCGACACAACATCTGCAAACAGCTTCACCTCCCAGCCCAGAGCGGAAGCACACGAGTCCTGGAGGCCATGCGACGTGGGTGAGTCCTGTGCCCTGCCCCTGATTCTGGCTGCTGGTTTCTCCTCGCCAGTCATGGGTTTCTGATGAGCAAATCCATGTGTTCTTCATTGCAGATACACAAGAGAAGCATATTTGGAGCTTGTACACCATGTGCGTGACTCCATTCCAGGTAAGTGTTCCCTTTGGCTGGTCTGAGCTCAGCACAGCTGCATCTTACTGTCTTTTCTCGAGCAGATCCTTCCTCTCTTCTTTGAGGAGGTGTAAAGCTGTGTCTGTTACAGGGGTGAGCTTAAGCAGCGATTTCATCGCCGGCTTCTGTGGAGAGACAGAAGAAGATCACCAGCAGACTGTGTCTTTGCTGCAGGAAGTCCGCTACAATGTGGGCTTCCTGTTTGCCTACAGCATGAGAGAGGTGAGTGCAGGACCTGATGGAGCAGACTTTTTACCTCTGGGCATCTCACCCAGCTCCTGAGTGCTGTTTCCCACCATAAGACACTGTCCTGCAGAGACCTGGCTGCGGGTATGTTCTTATTTGTCAATGAGAAATTGTGCTGATGGTGCTGGGCTGGAGCCCAGGGACAGAGACTCTGTCAATTGAGTGTGGAGAGAAGTAGTGAATTAGCAGAAGGCATTTCTGTGGGAAGAGTGGGTAGTTGACAGGTCTTATTAGAATCCTCTCCAAAGTGTGCGATGCTGATGGGGTAGAGGACAGAAGGCTGGGAAATATAAGGAAGCAAAGGAATATGTGTCACCTTTCATCACATGGGACTAGAAGTAGTAGAATTTGTTGTCTGTCCTTGTGGACAAATAGGCAACAGACATCTCATAGGAGCTAAAGAACTGCTCCACACAGCCACTGATGCTCAGTGCCCTACATCAAACCTTCTACCAAAAAGGTGCTGCAGAAAGAACATAAGGAACTGAGACATTGCTGGTGCTTAGCACCTGGAAACATTCCTTGAGGTTGTAAATGCAAACTTTCATGTGTGGAAAGTTACTGATGGAGGAGCAGCCAAGCTGGCTGGGGGCAGACCAGGTTCTGATCTCTGGTTACTGAGGCCAGTCTTGCTCTGTCTGTTCACAGAAGACCCGGGCGTTTCACCGCCTGCAGGACGATGTGCCTGCAGAGGTAAAGCAGCGGCGGCTGCAGGAGCTCATCACTGTGTTTCGGGAGGAGGCTGCAAGGGCCAACGAGGCCATGGTGGGCCAGTGCCAGCTGGTGCTGGTGGAGGGGGTGAGTGTGCCTGGGACAGAGTCCTCTTCCCCCCCTCTTAGGCTGTACACAGCAGTCATCACTTCTGCCCTCCCTTCTCACTTTCCTCACATAATCCTGGGACTCCAAACCGTGTCTTCACCCTTAAGCTTCACAGAGCCTGTCTTTTCTAGAGCCCTGAGCTGAGCACAGGGGGTGGGATAGGTTAGAGATGTATCTCTGGCCAAGTACTGAATTAGGGCAGGCTTTGAAACACTGGCTTTGGTGTGTGGGTGTCAGCACAGCAGCTCGGCCAGAGGACTTGCTAACATGGCAAGCTTAACAGTGTGCAACAGGGATTTTAATGCTGGCAATAGTGCTCAATTAATTCCTGAGGCAGTAAAGCCCAGCAGTGAATCAGAGCTGCTGCCAGGCAGGTAATGTTCCCTGTCCTCCTTTCAGCCCAGCAAGCGCTCTGCCTTGGAGCTGTGTGGCAGGAATGACGGCAACATCAAGGTGATCTTCCCCGATGCCGAGGTGGAGGATGCTGCAGGGTGCCAGGCTCCGGGCAGGGCCCAGCCAGGGGACTACGTGCTGGTGAAGGTGACCTGGCTGCAGTGCTTGATTCCTCTTTTTTCTTGCTGTTCTCCAGAGCAGCTGCTGCCATGAGAGCCTTAAATTAGAACAGATCCTCCTCAGTTTCTGTTCTTGTGCTGTTCCTTTCAGGTGACCTCTGCCAGCTCCCAGACCCTGAGGGGAGTTCCACTCCACCGCACAACCCTCTCCCGCTCTGCAGCTTGTCACTGAGCTGTCCCTGCTGCTGCTAGACAGAAGCAGCACGTTTCTCCAGGAAGAAACGAGGAAGTTTGGTCAGGAGATGGGGTAGAATCAGGGACATGTATGTATATCGGAGTATGTTATGTGTGAAATAATAATAATATATATATTTCTGGTTTGGCAACAATCTGCCCTTCATTGATCTGTGCAGGTTTGTAGGTGAAAGGGGTGGAAGCTGTGTGTGAGCTGCCCAACCCAAGTACTTTGTAATGATGTATTTTCACTTGCTCTGGGGCTTTGTCTGCCCTTGCAGTGCTGCAGGGCTGGCCTCTGACTTTGGTCACCTCCTCTCATGCAACCCAAGCTGAGGAGTGCCCTGCAGCACTGCTTTCAGCTCACTTCCCTGTGCAGCCAGATCCATGGCCTTCAGAAGGGCTGACACATGTCTTTCCCTGCTCTAACCTCCTCCCCACAGACACCTCTTCCCAGCGTGAAGCATGGCTGCAGGGTGCCCTCCATGAGGCCAGCTCCGGTGGTTTTATAGTCATTACTGTAAGAGCAAGAGCCTAATGAGGGGAAGAGTTGGATTTCGATGGGAGTTTGCTGGAGTTCGCTGCACAGGCTCCCCGAGGAGCTGCAGTGCTCACCATTTACCTCGCCTCTTGGTTTTTATTGGCCTTGGGGCTGAGGGCCGAGGTTTTAAGGCAGTGGAGCCTCTGTTAGGATGTGCTTACAGTGACCTTGGAGGCTGGGTCAGTTCTTTGGTGCTGCCTGGAAGCAGGAATGTGATTTTCTCGGGGGCTGCAGATGGGATGTGTCACTTGTCAGAAGATTTGCTCCCCAAATCCTGCTGCTGGGAAGACTGAACATGGGCCTCATACCCATTCCCATGTGTCTTTTGTCAGCCTGAACAGGGAGAGCCCAGAGCTCCATGGGGCTTTACATCCCCCAAGCCAGTTGTGCCTGTGCGCTCTGCTGTTGGGAGCTGAAGGGCTGTGGTATTTTGGCAAACATCTGCAATGAAAGGGTTTGGTTCTGCTGGGAATGCTGTGGTCCAGCACCAGGGGTCCAGCCCAGAATACTGGTTAGTGTGAACAAGGGTTGTATTTGCTTTGTAGAGAAACACAGATCCAGGAATCAATACCTAGGCTTGGCAGGGACTATCTGGGCTGTGTTACCAGCAAAGAGGCTTCCCAGGCTTTTATTATCCAGTGTTAAAAAGCCTTAATTTCAAACAATTCCATAACTGTCCTCATGAGGTGCATCCTGTAATGCAGCTCAGCTCTCACCAAGTGCTCAGAACAAGTTCTGGTGTGTTCCTGAGGGGCCCCAGGAGGCAGCAGCCCTGTTACCGTCTGAAAGCTGCTCTTGTCCTGGAGAAGAGCTGGAGGCAGCCCCTGCCAGGCTCTGCTTGCTCCTGGGCACAGCAGGAGATGCTCCTCAGAGGAAACCACGATGGGTTGGATGCTGGGTGGGATTTTGTTTCAGGGATGACTCAGGAGTCCTCGGGTCCAGCCCTCCATCCTAAACCCCTCCTCTCTGCAGCCCAGTGTTCTGTGTGCTCAGCCTTCCTGCATCCACTCGCTTGGGATGGAAACTGTGAGAAATAACACCACGGGACCAGAAGTCAGGGATAAAAAAAGCACATCAGAACAAAGGAGGTATTTATGGACATGGGTTTGGGGTTATGTGTTGTTTCTGCTCTTTAGATGCCTCTGGTTCCAAGTTCACGTTCTCCTACTGATTTGTGCACTGGGCCTGGGCTATGGCACTGCTGAGGAGCCCCCCAAGCCTGGTTGCTGCTGTAGCTGTCAGTGAAGGTTGGAGACACGGCCCAGCATCACCAGTACATGGTGATAAAAGCCTACGTGCTGCTGGGAGCGGGTCTGTGCTGTCCTATGTGCCCCCAGCTGGGCCCTGCAGCCCCTGCCCTGAAACATCTGCCTCTCATTTGGGTTAATGTGGTCTCTGCCTGAAGCAGAGGCTCATTCCAAGCACAGCCTCTGCAAAGCAGCCCCAGGGACCCCTTCTGCTTCATACCTCTCAATTCCACAACTCCCTCCCAGTTGACAGCAGGACAGGGCCAGGTTTGTGGGTGTCTGAGGGAAAGAAGAACTGGACTATGCACGATCCAATGTGAATCAAGCATAAGACATCTATTTCGCATCTCACCTCCCTTTTATAGTCTACCAGGTGCCAAGCAGCAACCTTCCACTCCCCTACTCCCCCATCCTCCCTATCCAGCAAAACCACCAAGGGCTACAGTCACCCACACTGCCCGGTCTGTCCTTGAGATGCACATCCTGTTTTATCTTGTAAATCACCTGCTTTGTTTTGCTAACCAATCTTTACCCTTCATTGTTTTTACAGTTCCTAAGGCTTAGGCCTGAGCAGGGCATTAACACCTGGTGTTTTCTTCAGAGTTCCCAAGGCCTAAGCCGGACCAGGGCGATAACGCCTGGATCTGTTTTGTTAACTATTTCTATCCATCACCCACAGGTGTCTGATAGGGATCAGTGCTCACAGAAGCTCACACAAGGGCAGTGCCAGCACTCAGCCCCCTCACTCAGCATCTCACACAAGGCACGTTGCTCCCTCTAGCCTGTCCTGCTGCTGCCAAGTGTCAGGAGTTTTGTGGTTCCCTGTCTGCTGGGCTGGGGTTCCATCGGCATCCTGCAGGCTCAGCCAGTCCTTTCGGGGGTGAGCAGAGCCCTGCCCAGCGGCTCCTCCTGTCCCGGTCCCTCTGAGAACACACAAACGCTTCTGTGCCTCCTCCAGCCAGCCCTGCCTGGTCCCAGCCGCGGGCACACCCCTCACCAGGCTCTTGGCAGAGGGGTTTTCCCAGCACAGATGCCAAGTGTGGGGCTGACGTTTGCTCACAGGCACACGCTGCGCCCCGAGGCATCTCCTGGCATCGGGATTTCCCAACACAACCTGCACGTGTTCCCTCTGCTCGCAACGTGTGCTGGGGCATCACCGCGGGCACACAAACAGCTTCACGTGGCAGAAAGGTCTCTGCCAGAGAGAACAGGAGCCGGTTTGTTCTCTGGAGCCCATCACAGCCCTGGAGAACAAACCTGTTTGTCCCCAGGTCTCGGCCAGGCTCACTGAGGGGAGGGACAGGTGGCAGCAGGCGCTCTTAGCCGGGCTCCTCTGTTCACCACAGCAGTTACCAGCCTGAGGGCAGCCTCAGCATAGATCCTATCATTGTCTGCTCTACCCCTGCCCAGCCTTGTGCCCATCTCCAAGGCTCTGAGCAGCTCCCTCCCCGTGCCCAGGGGATGTCACTCGGGCAGAGAGGCTTCTGCTCTTGCCAGCCCTTTCCCTCTGGCCTCCTCCTCCTGCACCACCCCTGCTGTGGGCTGGGGTCCATGGGGGTCTCCTTCGGTGGCTTTTCATCACCATTGCTGAAGGTGTTCTTGTGAAGCTTTGGGATTTAATGCAGCATAGGGAACGTTTTAACAGGTTTTCCATTTCTAAACTCATTTATACCTTGAGTTCATTCCTTTTGGGCTTCAGCAGGAAGGGAACGGCTCCTTCAGACACTGAGCTCCGCTGTGCTGGCAACTCGAGGTGCTCTCCATCGCAGCACCGGGCAGGGCCTGGGTCCCAGTGTCCTCGCACCAGCCCCAAGCTGCTCCTCCCACCAGCCCCAAGCTGCTCCACAGCCCACCCAGCACCAGGATAAGCATTTCCATCCGTGCAACACCCTGGAGTGCTGCTGGCTGTGCATGGAATTCCAATGGGATGTGAATGGCACCTCCAGCTCTCCAGGGCTTTGTGAATGCAGAGCGGATCTTGCACGTCTGTCACAGCAACTGCTGCTCTGGGGCCTGTGGCTTTCCCTCCTCCCTTGCGAGCAATTTGCTCCTGTACTGACAGCCAGCTATTGACTTCTTGTTCTCCTGGAGATTAGCTGACCTGTCTCATCAGCTTTGAATTAGCTTTATCTTTAGCCTTTGCTATTAATAAGCTCTCACCGTGGTGTCATTACTTGGTATCTATTTTGTGATGCTTTTCATTCATGGCTCCGTATCTCCCAGATATTTTTATTCAAGTCTTTTCCCCTGCTGCCTGAGTTATTCAAGAGTCACCCAGGGCTCCGTGAGGGCAGGGTGGCCAATGCTAGAAGCTGAGGTGACACCAGGGTGTCTCTGCTCCCCTCTAATCCCAGCCTGAGCTCTGCCACCCTGGTGCTCTCACGAGCCAATAGCGTAATTCAATGCCTCCATGAGGCTGAGGTGGTGCGAGCCATGGGGACAGTGGGGTTGGGCTGGGAAAAACAGGGGATGGTTCTCTGAAACTCCCTTTTCACAGGAGTCCCATGGGGCAGACGGGCGGTGATGGGCATAAGTCACTCCAGGGCGGGGGCTGACTGAACACAAGGGAACAGTTTTTCCCCATGAAAACAATCAGCATTGGAACAACCCCCCAGGGAAGTGCTGCATTCCGCAGTGCTGGACACTGTGAAGGTTTGGCTGGACAGGATGCTGGGACATTCTCACCCCTCTTAGCAGAGCTTTTCCTAGGAAACTGGAAGAGAACAGGAATTATTTCCCATTATTTCAAGGGGCCGTGCCTGGGGTTTCTGTTCCTGCTGGAGGCACTTTCCAAGCAGTCAGGGAGCTGGCTTCAGAGATTGTCTCAATGTACCTTCACAGTGGTAGCAAAGCAAACACCGTTGGTGTTGAAAACACCCAAATCTCCTCCATCTCCTTCCTAAGACCAGGAAAACGCATCCCTGGGCTTCATTCCAGGAGTCGGTTACATGGGGCAGGGCAGGGGTGGGACGTGGGGGGAGAGGATTGATGCAAGTGAGGGGAAAGGTGCCCGGTTCCTGGCAGGAGCCCTGGTTTGGCAGCGGCCGGGCGGGCGGTGGCGCCGCTGCAGAGCCATCGGGTGAGTGATGCTCACCACAGCCCCGCGACAAGGAGCAGCCGGACCGGGGGGCTCCTCCTCCCCTCCGAGACCACCTTTGGTCCCGTCAGCCCTGCTGCAGGGGTTGGAGCCTGAGCAAGCTGCTCCATCCCCTCTGGGTTATTCCGGCTGCTTTTAACCTGCTTTTATTGTTTGCTTTTAACACCATCTTTTTGTTCAGTTGCAGAAGTCTCGGGAAGGCCCGGAGGAGCTTTGAAGCTGTCAGACCCGAGCGGGTGTTTCACAGAGCAGTTTCCCTTTGAAACAGGGACCGTGCTGACATTTGAGACAAAGATTCTGCTCAGGATTTCCTCATTTAACTCCATCTTTAACAGCTGCTGATGGGAAAACCTCCCCCAGCCGTGCTCAGCACAGAGCCCAGCACAGACCTGCTGGGAGCAACGGTACTCTAATGGGGACAGCATCTGCACTGCCCGACTGCAAGCAGTGGGCTCTCATCCATCTTCCAGGGCTCTTCCCTCCCTTGTTGGGTAGGAGAGCCTGAGAGATGCGCAGAGCTGGGCTCCAGCAGGGCCGGATGCTCTTGTACAACAAAGCACCTTACGAAAGAGGCACCAGAGCCCAGTGAAAGCCGAGGCTCTTGTTTGCCTTCAGGGCTTTGGTTTTGCATGGACAAGGGCCAAAGCAAACCCCCGCCTGCTGGCCCAGACCTCACGTTTCACCACTGTGCTTTCAGAAGCTGTTTTTCTGGTGGGCATTGGAACCATTCAGCCTCCTGACCAAGGGGAAATGGTGAAAAGCTTCTGATTTCCAAAGAATAAAACCCTGGCAGCTTTTCCCACACACAAATAACTCTGGGGGGAGCCTGAGCTGAAATAACCGAGTTGTGGCTCAGCTCCAAAGGCGCTCATCACTGCTCCTGTTGAGCCCTTGCTCCCCTGCGCTGCTGCTGCCCGGCAGAGCCATGGCACTGCTCCGGGCCGGTTTAACACAAACCCCCCTCCTGTCAAACCCAGCTGAGGAGTGAAGTCTCAGAGCGGGGCTGGTGCTGCAGGGGCACCCACCATGGCCCCTTTCCCTGCACCTTCAGCCGTGCTGCTCCATTCACCTCTGCCTCTGAGTGCCCTCAATGAGGAAGAGCCAATGGTGGCTGGTGGCAAAGTCGAGTGTAAATGTGGGGTGAGCAGTGGGTTCCGGGGACCAGGGGAGATGCTCCTTGGAAACCTGGCTCCCGGGATCCCCTCTGTGCCCATGGGACTGGCAGAAGCAGAGGGACTGGTGATGGGCAGAGGCAGAGGAGGGGGTTGGTGCTTCACAGTGGAGCCACCACGGCACTGGGAAAGGGCTGATGCCACTCAGTGCCATGTGGCATCCCCAGGGTCCTGGTCCCGGCCCCAGCCCAGGGGATCAGCCCCAGCAGGGCACAAGGGACATGTTAGTTCATGTCCAGCAGCTCCTGGCTTGCTGGCAGCACGCGGGGAGCACGAACAGAGAATAAAAGAACCAGAAGCTGAGGGACAAGGGCAGAATAAATCTGCATAAATACAAATGAGGGGAGCAGTGACTGCTCACAGGGACCACAGCTCTGTGCCCTTAGCTGGGAGAGGGTCAGCAGGGCCGGCAGGGCTTGGCCTGGTCGTGGCTCCCCACCTTGCCAGCAGATGTAACCTGTTCCATACTCTTTGCCTGTGAGTCACTCCTGTGGCTGATGGGGAGGTAAATACCAAACCCCTTGCAAACACAGAAATCCTGTGGCCCTTAGGAAAGGAACCAAGGCACGTGCGGAATGCAGATGAAGAAAACCCCTTTTATTGTAAGCAGTAACAGAAGGGACGTGAATCCGCCTCACCCACCATGCGTGACATCCAGCTCCACCTGGAGATCACAAGACAGGATAGCGTTTTCTCTGATCAATCAAAGCACAACTGTATGGGAATGCATCAGCCAAGAACAGGCTGGATTAGGCCTTTTTCTGCCTTCTTTTTAGCACTGGAAGCAGCAACATTTCCCTTTGAAATGGTAAACTCATCACGGAGCAGAAGGAGAGCAAAGACAAAGCATTCATAGGCCACTGATGCTTGTCCCTTTTCTCTCCCTTCACAGGGATTTGGTGCAAACTCACAGAATTCCCATGAGGCAGCCGCAGGGGATGACATTCCCACTGCCAGCTGGGGGAGTCTTGGTCCAGCACCAGGAAAGGCTCCTCCATGCTGAGCAATTCCCAGCCCAAACCACAGCCCAGGGCCAGGAGGAACATGAGGTGCTTGAGGAAGGGCTGGGGTTGGGCTGTAGCTTCATTAGTGGGTGCCCTAATGAGTGGCTTATAGCTGTGACACCTGGAGTGAATGTAGGCATGGCCTGAGGCTCCTGCCCCTGGATCCAGTGGGAGCAGTGCATTGGCACACCTGATCAGCAGCAAAGATAACTCTTGGCACTGCTAACCCTGGGCTGGACTGAGACACCAAAGTGATCAGGCTGAAACGTAACGCAGACGAAGCAGTGAGTTTTCTTGGGTAGGTTTCTCTATTTTCATGTCTATTCTCTATGTATCCAGCGATCTTCCTCCCTCCTCCTCCTCAGGGTGGAGCAGTGGGAATGGCTGCAGGGTACCTGTGGGGATGCTGGAGCTGAGGTTTCAGGCAGCGCGGGAGCTTGGAGCAGCAGCTCCGTGCTCCCCATCAGTGCAGGGTCAGCTCTGGAGAGCTCGGCTCAGCCAGCACCAGCACCTGCACCGGGGCTCTGAGCCAGGTCCCAGCAAACCATCCTTACCCCACAGCGCTGCTGGCCCCATGGCTATGGAGTGCTCCCGAGATTGATGCCTGTGACTGGGGAGAGGGACTCCGGTCAGTGCACCCCGGCCCCCCCAGCCCCACAGCTCCCATCTGTGGGGCCGGCTCCCGACGTGCCGATGGCCCGATCCCCCAGCTTCATGGGCAGAGCTGATTTAGTGCCCTGAGGAACACGCCTCGGGGGAAGCTGGGACCGCGTCCAGCTCTTCCTTCCTTCCTCTATATATTAACTTTGCATGCATATGAGGCTGAAAGATCTTCCAATCACCTCTGCAAATATTAATTAATCCTCGCAGCATCCCGAGGACCATTATTCACTCCTATTAAGTAAACATTATTAAATCCTCTTATAAGAGGTGAAGTGACTTTTCCAGGGCCGTGCAGGGCCTGTGTAGGAGAACACAGACTTTGTCTCACAACTGCACACCCAGAGCCACCGAGTGCCTGAGCTGGGGGATGCCTCTGAGGACTGCGGGCCATGAACCACCCCCAGCACCACTGTGCGGGGCGGAAGCGCTTTGTGGGGCCATCCCGCGATGCATCAGCACCCTGAAGCTTTGGCTGCACCCAAGGGCCATGGGGACCCACTCTTGGCCACTACCTGCACCAGGGCTGCATCGCCCTGAGCATCCCCACAGCCTGGGCTGCTGCCCCTGTCTGGCTCGCAGTGGGGATCCCGTTGTGCCCGGACTTACGCTGCAGGAGCCAGTCGATGAAGGCGCTTGGGAATGGGTAGTTCTGCAGCAAGCAAGGAGAGAGGAAGGTGTGAGTGGGGAGGGAGAGGGAGGGGAGGGGGGACCGGGGCTGGACATGGCCGTACCTGCAGGTCCAGCTCCATGTAGTGCCCGGATGACACCGGCAAACTGGAGAGGGCTGAGTGGATTTTCCCCAGGAGCCCAAAGGAGACGACACCTGAGGAGAGGCCAATGGGGCTGGGCAGAGCCGGCTGCTTATCAGGAGCCTGCCAGGTGCTCTGCCCGTGCTGGTGCATGGAGCCAGAGGCTGGGGAGCTCAGTCCTGCCCGGCCACGGCCCCAGCACCAAAGAAGCACAGAACCACAGGATGGTTTGTGTTGGGGGGGACCTTAAAGCCCATCCAGCTCCAACCCCTGCCAGGGGCAGGGACACCTTCCACTGGAGCAGAGTGCTCCAAGCCCCATCCAACCCTGCCTTGAGCACTGGAGGACAGCAGGGCCAGGATGGTTTTGCCACATCAAGCACCAGGGATGAGCCAGGACTGTGCCCCCCAAGCAGCTTTGCCAAACAAAGCACCTCCTTCTCCAGTGGGTCTGGCTCTCCTGAGCCCCCAGGGCCTGTGGAGGTGACTGGAGACAAAGCTCAAGTGTCCCTCTAAAAATAAATATAGAAAAGGCAATTTAATGACTTACGGTTGAGGAATTGAAGCTTAATGTTGATGATGCTGACCCAGATGTTCACCAACGGGCAGAGCTGCAACAGGAACAAGTGTCACAGCCTTGGTGAGAACACCACGGGTGTAGCAATGTGCTTCCCTACCACTGCTTGAGATTCACAGGTTTAACTCAAGATGGAACAATCAGCTCCTCACAGATCCCTCCATGGAAAAAGCAATATCAATTGTTCAGCCCTTTCTCCCCGTGGCACTGATTCTATTGAACATAATAAAGGGTTTTCTCAGAAGCTCCTTTTCCCTAAGCGAGGCTGTCACAGCCCTGCTCAACACCTCGGAACCAGGCCTTTCACGGGGCAATTGGGTGCAGATTATCCCGTAACACTGAACGATGCCATCTGAATTGCTCCTAACAAATAACTCTGGGCTGCAAGAAAGATCAAGGAAGTTTGGGAATTCACTTACGGGATGTGACTGTGCGTGCACGTATATGTGTATATAGAGTGTCTGTGTGAGTAACTCTGCTGGACAGCTATGGCCAGAGCTGCAATAAGTGCAGCTCCTTAGAGCGAAGGACTTTGAGGCACTCACCAGTGCGGGTATGAGAGACCGGAGGGAACTGTTCAGCAAATTGCTCACCATATTGGTGAGAAACCTGGAGGGGGAAGGAAACACAAAAGTTGCCAGGGAAGGTCTCAAACCCAGGCCTTGGCATCAAGACAAACCTGAGCTCTGCCATGCCGAGCACGGAGAGGAGCACCCGTTGTCTGCTCCTGCCTCTGTGTTAAAAGCTGCGGCAAGCCCACAGCTCCCCCACGCTTCAGCAGGAATTACTGATGCTCGGGACTTTGCTACCTGGTTCTCAAATCTGGTTGCTAAGGAGAAAATCTGTGCTCAGATTTGAGGCTGAAATTCTGCCCCGCTGCAGACTTGCAAAGAGCTGTGAGTCCTGCCTCTTGTTTTAACCATTTCCCAGGGCACGTATTGATCATAGAGTCATAGAACCGCAGAGCGGTTTGGGTTGGAAGGGACCTTAAAGCTCACTCAGCTCCAACCCCTGCCATGGGCAGGGCCACCCTCCACTAGAGCAGCTTGCTCCAAGCCCTGTCCAACCTGGCCATGGATGAGCCCGAGGTAGGCACAGAGGGGTTGGGCTGAGCTCCTGAGTGATGGATCCATCCCTGCAAAACCACCTCAGTGCCCAGTGCCTGAGACCAGCCCGGGGGGGGGACGTGCCCATGCTCACCCCCTCCGCAGGTTGACGTTGAAGCCCACAAGCAGGTTGCTGCAATCCTTAGACACCAGCTTGAGGTCCCCGGGGGTGTCCTGGGTCAGCGCCATGTGGGACGTGATGTTTGTCTCCACCGAGGACCCACTCAGAAACTGGAAAATCCTGAGAGACAGGGAAGCACCTCGGAAACTGGAGCTGCACGGGGCTGGGACGGGGCTGCCGGAGCCGGCTTGGCTGGGGTGATGCTTTAGTCCCACCAGCGTCTGGGGATGCTCCTCCAGCACCCGGGAACATCCCGTCCTCCCCCCTGGCCCCGCTCCGCTGCCTCCCCCCAGCCCTGCTCACCCTGGCAAGCGCAGCACCAGCTTCGAGTACAGGTTCAGCACAAACTCGCTGCCGTGAATGACCCTGCACGAGACTCGGACGTTCTCGAGGTTCAGCACATTCAGCCTGGGTCGACACCAAAGCAAACCCAGCTTGGGATGGCAGGATCAGCAGGAGCAGACCCCGCAGCCCCATCTCCTCCTCTGCACTGCATGACCTGTTACCTATGTGGATATTCCCAGCTAAAAGTGAAGGTGGGGAAGGGACAACTTCAAAGCAGGGTCAGTTTGCTCAGGGCTGCACCCCCGCCTCCCGGGGTGCCCATCACAGTGTCACATCGCTCCCATCGGGAAGACTTTTCCATCTTCGGCTGGAATTTCCCTATCTCAGCTCCTCACATGAGCCCAGGACTGGTGGTTGGTGTAAGAGAGAGCAGCTGGTTCCTGGAGCATCCCCTTAGGGAAACCCATCCTCTGGACTGATCTGTTACCCTGCAGGGAGCACCACCCCTGTGCTTTGATGCCCACTTACCAGGAGAAGTGTGTTGGTGTGCCAGGGACTCCACTGCCCAGCAGTCCTCCTGCACCCAGCAGACCATTGAGACCAAGGAGACTTCCATTGCCCAGGAGACCTCCTTTTCCAAGCAGCCCTGTGCCAAGCAAACCTTTCTGTCCAAGAAGGCTCGTATTGCCAAGGAGGCCATTGCCAAGGAGACCATTGCCAAGGCCTTCTCCACCAAGGATGCCAGTGCCAAGGAGCCCGTCTCCACCAAGGATGCCTGTGCCGAGCAGACCGCTGCTGCCAGGTTGTCCTCCTGCAACAGTCACACCTCCATTACTGTCCTGGCTTTCACCACCCAGCAGCCCTCCTCTCCCAAGCATGCCCATGCCACGTGGACCTTCCTCACCTAAGAGGCCTGTCCCAAGGATCCCAGAGCTGCTGGATTCTTTTCCTGCATCACTGGAACCTCCGCTTTCTTTTCCACTCGGACTTCCCGTGCTAAGGATGCCGGTACCAAAGAGCCCACCCTCACCAAAGAGGCCTGTGCCAAGCAAGCCATTTTTTTTGTTGATGAGACCTTCGCTGCCAAGACCAGTTCCAAGCAGACCTGCACAAGAAGGTCCCAGTCACTACTTGGACTTCCCGCCTGTGCCAGGACGCTCCCATGGGAAACATGGAAACCGCGGAGCTCACCATCGTTGGGTTGTGCTGGGCTCAGCCCAAGGACACTGCCCAGGTTGAAGAGGCCCTGGGAGGGGGGCAGGAGGCCCACGGCAAGGATGAGACACCAGAAATGCAGCATCTCCTGACCTGGCACCTGTGGAGAGACCCACATCAGCCCAAGCACCAGTCCCATCCCCTAGGAACGAGCAGCCTGGGCGCCAGTCTGGCTCTCCATCCTTCACATGTGCTGCTCCCAGGCAGTGGGGCAGGTCCCCCCGGGACATACAGCCCCCAGGGGCCAGCCCAGACCCACAGCACCCTTTTCCCACCCAGAAAGGTCAAACTGCTTCTGGTTCTCAGGCAGCCACTGAAAAACGGTGCCGAGCTGCTCTGCATTGTCCATGCCCACGGGCTACCCCTCTGCAGAGCCGGTGCCTGACATTGTAGGGAAGCTTGCAGGGAGAAAACGCCATTTCAAGAGAGCATGAGGATGGAGATGAGGCAGGAGGACCTTGTACGGAGAGATGGATGGCTTCCCACCGCTCCGAAATGACCCTGGAAGAAGAGCACTCAGAGGGACGCAGCCGGATGAAAAACAGTGCGTGTCAAAGCTGCGTCTTTCTCCCTGCTATGAAGAGCACTGTGTTATTAAAGCTCACAGCCAGACCACACTCACTTTTCCATGGGCAGGTTGTTTGCTCTTCTCATCTTGCTCCATTCAGGCTATGAAAAAAAACCCATTTTCCCTGAATTTGATCTGCCTCTAGTCAAAAGTAAGCACCTTCAAGGACCTTGTGTTCCTGGGCACCTTGGGGTTGCAACCAGCACTGTGGAGTGTTTGTTTAGGCACAGAAAGGTGCTTCCAAAAAAGAGAGAACAGGAAACCAGTGAAGCGCTGCTGTGGGTCCCCATTTCAGGAGCACCCACCTGCAGCACCCATGTCCCGGGCCTTGTCCCTGCTTTTCCTTCTGAGGAAAGCAGTGTAGGGGCTGAGGACTGCAGAGCCTCGGCACTCAGAACGTCGCTATTTAGGTCAGACTGAACAACTGCGTTATCAGTTCCAGGTACTCTGAAAACAATCCCTCCATGACAGTTCTTGGCACAATTAAATTAGACTTTAATTCACTAGTCTGTCTTTGAGATTTTCCCTTTGATCAGCACGCAGTGATGCACAGCTCCTGGAGCTGTGGTTATTGAACAGGAGAGGAGGAGGGAGGCTCGGGCAGCTTCTGTTGAAAACCGTGTCAAATAAAATCAGGGGGATTTGTTGGAGGGGCTCTGCAAGACGTGTGCAGCATCGCAAGAGGGTCCCCCAATGGCTCTCAGGTCTTGCAGAAGAGCTCTTAGAGAGCACACAACTGCCACTGCAGTTATTAACGGTATCTATCAGGTTGCTGTCTCCTTGGTCACACACATTTAAGCTGAGCATCTTGCACATGCAAAATTCATGCATGGCTCTGCAGATGAAGGCTTGTTTTACAGCAGCTCAGATGAGACCTGATAAGCTGAAAATGGGTCTGAATTCTGGTCACCGAGAGCATGAAGAAACCAGCCCCCTGTCACTTCTGCTGGCTCAGTTGTAACATAACAACAAAAATAAACATGGAATTTGACAAGCAAGAGCTCTGCTGGCTTTAAAAATTAATTCTCATCAATTATTAAATGCTGCTACAGAAATCAAAGGAAAACATCATTAAAATTCCTGCTTTTAAAGCCGAGTCACACTTGGCTGCAGGTCACCCCATGGGAGCATTTGCTCTGTGTCCACTGTACCGCAACACCACTTACCTGGAGCCCTTCGCTGCAGCGGTGCTGCTGCCCGTGGCCTCTCCGCGGGGCTGGCTGGCAGGAGCAGCCTTATATACCCGAGCTGCAGGAACCAGGAAAGTCCAGGGGAGGATGAAGTGGGATAGTTCCTCCTCGCTGGCTGTGAAGTGTGAACCCTGCACCAGCCTGACCCCGCACAGTGCACGTAGCCGTGCTGGGCCGTGGCCAGCAGCTCAGGCTGGATGCGGTGCCCACCGGCTCTCCTCCCACCGGACACGCTGCATCCCGCTCCCCGGGCTTCTCCTCCTGCCCCCTGGGACCCGGGCAGCAGCACAGGGAGTGAGGGTGCAGCAATGCACCCCTGGGTGCTGGTGCAGGAGCTCGTGTCCTCAGGCAGGGGATGCTCTGGTCAGGCTCCATCCCACCTAGCGCCATGCAGCTCCTTGCACATGGTCCAGAGAAACTGGAAATGGCCATGGCCATAGAAGGGACAGGGGCCATGGCCAGCACAGGCTTTTGCTGCTCATGGCTACTTGGTGTCTCTCTTGCTTTGCTATCCCAAAGTGAAGCAGGAAGATGCTGATCAAGGTGGAAACCTGTGATTTCCCCTTCTTCTCCCTCTTCTTTCTGCATGCAGCCCCTGAGCATTCCTAGAGCATCACGGTTACTCTGAGCCACCTCAGAACCCTGGGGTGCAGGGGGGTGCCACGGGAAGCTGGGAATGTTCCTGTATCTTTGGCTAAATAGAGGGTCTCAGGAATGGCTCAGGGGATGCTCCATCATATTCACCAGGGACAGTGAGATGTGAGCAGTTACCTCCCGGCGAGTTAATTACATACAGAAACAGCACAAGGCAGGTTAAAATGAAAAGTTATCACGAACTAGGAGTGTGTGGATCTAGGGCACAGCAGCTGTGCTGTGAAACCTGCCTGTCACCAGGAGGAGAGCAGGAGATGGGTTGTGCCTCCAAGAAAAATCTCGGCAGTTTAAAGGAGGCTTGAGAAACAGCAAATAAAAGAAAATGGGGAAATGAATATAGAGGGAAAGTGAAAAGAAGCATGAAAGATGACAGGAAAAACCTGTTTCCAGGTGGTTTTCAAGGTGGATCTGGATTGGACAGGGGCAGGACAGACTCTAAGGCAGCAATATTACATCTGATCCAGCTATTCCCCTTTACCCCCAGAGCAATAGCCAGCTTTAGAGCCTTAAATTAGCAAAGGCTTAATTGCTCCAACAGGAGCTGAACTGCAGGGAAGAGGCTGGGCATAAATAAACTAGGGGCCATCCTGAGCCGGGGGTTCACTGGAACCACCCATCCCATAGGCTGGAGCACCCGCGGTGGCTGCAGAAAGGGATGGACTTTATTAAACCCAACCATGAGAACACAAAATACCCCCGGATCCTTCTGAGCATCCACAAAGGAGTCAAAACACAACGTTCAGAGGCAAAAACGACCGTGGTCCTGTTCCCAGTGATGCAGGTGGGACGCAGTGTTTGCATGGAGGAGACCGAGTTACTGTATTGGGTATGAAGAGCAAGGCGGTAGGGACTCCCTGGGCAGGCTGAGCTCCCATCACTCTGGGGGCAGACAGGGAAACCCAGGGCTCCCTTCCCACCCTGGCGTTCCCGGCTCACACTGACAGCAAGAGGAGATCCTGGGAAAGCAAAAGGGCTCCGTTTCCTCTGGAATCTTCTGTGCAGAGCCCTGGAGCAGGGCTGCCATCAGGGAACACTGGGGCACATCTGAAGCACTTCAACGACATCAATGTCAGTGTTGGAGAAGTCGATGTTCAGCAGCCTGGGGAGGGGAACCGCCTCTCCCAGCACCTCTGTGAGGCACAGCCCAGCCCGACTCAGTGCCAGGCAGGGCTCGCTGCCAAGCCTCAGTCCCCAGCTCCATCCTCCCTGTGTGCAACCCCCCCTCCGCAGGGTTCTCCAGAAAGGCTTTTGTGCCACGGGACTTGGCAAAGCATCCTTCCATTGCCGCTGTCACCAAAGCATCCTGCCATTGCAGCTGCCACCAAAGCATCCTTCCATTGCCGCTGTCACCAAAGCATCCTGTCATTGCAGCTGCCACCAAAGCATCCTTCCATTGCCGCTGTCACCAAAGCATCCTGCCATTGCAGCTGCCACCAAAGCATCCTTCCATTGCCGCTGTCACCACAGCATCCTTCCATTGCCGCTGTCACCAAAGCATCCTGCCATTGCAGCTGTCACCAAAGCATCCTTCCATTGCCGCTGTCACCAAAGCATCCTTCCATTGCCGCTGTCGCCAAAGCATCCTGCCATTGCCGCTGTCACCAAAGCATCCTGCCATTGCCGCTGTCGCCAAAGCATCCTGCCATTGCCGCTGTCACCAAAGCATCCTGCCATTGCAGCTGTCACCAAAGCATCCTGCCATTGCCGCTGTCGCCAAAGCATCCTGCCATTGCCGCTGTCGCCAAAGCATCCTGCCATTGCCGCTGTCACCAAAGCAATCGGGGGGGCTGCTCACAGTGTGATGGTTCACCTCCCAGCAAAGCCCACCCATGCCAACCAACCCCCTCAGTGGAGGTCCTGCTGGCTCCTGCTCCATGCCGTGGGGTGAAGTTCCCTGCAGGCACTGATGGCACAGACAGCACCGGGAGCAGGCAGGTTCTTACCTTTCACTGCAGGCACGAAGGCAACACCGAGAATCTGGCCTATGAGCGTGTCCTGGAGCGAGACCTGCAGCAGGGAGAGGGGTCCCTTTGTGCCACCGCTGGTCCTGAGGCCTCACCCTGTCCTGCAGGAGCCACCGCTGGAAACCAAACGTGCTCTATCCGCAAGTATCCTGCCACAGTGGAGACCAAGATCCTCTGGCTTTTCCCATTATCCCCTACAAGGCACAGGGATGAGCATCCCTGGGCACATCCCAAGGGGACATCGAGGGCATGTGTGGGATGTGCTCTGGTTCACCATGGACCCAGGACCTCACAGTGAGGATCTGTCTGAGAATCACTCATGGATCATCCATGAAAAAAGTCCACCTCCAAATGTGACAGGAGGGTGCTGCTCAAAACAGGACACAGCCATTACTGGCCCTCATTTCTCCTGAGCCAGTATCTATGAGCACTTTGCTTTCTGCGATGGGTTTTGTGTGCTGCTGAGGCTGCTCGTGTTCTTACATCAAAACCACCGATGGACAAGGACACCAAGGAGAGATTGGCCCTGCAGGAGGAACCAGAGGTGAGTAAAACTCAAGCATTTCCTCTGCAGTCCTGCTGCTGCCCCCATCGCTGCAGAGCCATGGCCATGGCCACCCCCCAGTGTTCTACTTCTTCAGGCTGGTGCTGATCTTCAGTTTGCTGTCCTTAACTGAGAACAGGGCTAGCAAAGAGGTGTCCTGTGGTCAGAGAGAGAGCAGAGGGCAGGGGGGCTTCTGCAGGACACAGAACCAAGCTGAGCAAGTCCATGGAGATGCCCAGCTGCGAGGAGCCAGCGGCTGCCATGGGTGGCAGCGGGGACACAGGCACCCATGGGGCTGTGGGGACAGTTCCTGGCTCTCTCAGGGGATGGTCCAGCAGGCCCCCAGCCACGCTCCCGATGACAGCCTGGAGCTCCACGGAAAGGAAGCAGAGGCCAGGGCATTGCAGTATTTGCCTTCACGGTTAACTTCGTGCTCCTGGAGTATGAAATTGCTGCACGCATGACTGCGCCCAGCCAGACCCCGCAGCCCTTCCTTCTCCAGGCACTCACAAAACGCAAACCCCGCGGTGCTCTCCCATGACGGCAGCAGCAGGAGCCGGGAATGTGCTGGGATCTCTCTGAGCTTCCCGCAGCGACCTCGGCACCCACTGCTCAGGTGGCTCAAGGAAACCTTCCCAAACCCAATATCCCAACCCTCGCACATAGGTGGCAGGAGAAGATGGAGGACTTAGGTTCAACTCTACCTCGAGGTTACCAGGGAAGGCTGGACACGGTGTACTCGATGCTGCTCAGCACTCCCAGTGGCACCAGTGCTGAGAACAGAGGATGGGACTCAGTGATTCCTTGCTGGGCTCAGGTGCAAATCCCCCCTCCCATGCCCAGCAGCTCTTTTACTTCCAGAGGAGCCCTGGTTTGCAGGGGGTGCTCAGGGCAGGCGCTTGGCCCTGGCTCCCAGCACTCTGTGCTGCAGATGTCATCTCCCTAAGGAGCAGTGCACGCCACTGCTGTGAATGGAGGGGCTGGCTCACAGCCCCCAGCAGTGCCCAGCTATGCACCAAGGGGTCCTTCTGTCCTTCATTAGAGACAAGGAAAGGGGAGATGCGGGGTCCATGGGGTGAAGTGAGGGGTTTGCAGCAGCAGAGGGGAAAGTGTCACAGTCCTCAGGCATCCAGAGCAGAGGTGACAGAGGGACAAGGCAGGGCAGGGCATGGACTCACCAGTACTCCCAGCTCACAAGACCCAGCTGTTGTTTACGAGTCCCAGGGCAATGCTGACCACTGGGCAGAGCTTCAAGAGCCAGAGGGGACAAGGAGTGATCCATGGTCAGAGCCGGACAAGGACTCACAGCCCCGCTTAGCCTGGGAATGGGAGCATCAGGCACAAGGGTGGCAGCACTCTCAGTGCTGCTGGGGCTGCACCAGCTCCGGACCTGATCTTGGGCACCTTCACCCTCTGTCAGAGAAGCAAGGTCCCAGGACCCATGTGGGACGGCAGCAGAGACCCTGGGGCTTTAGGAGGGAGGAAAGGTTCAATGAGCCCCTAGCATGATCCAGAGAATCCTTAGAAACTGCCCTGGGGCGCTGACCTTGGGAGGAGGGAGCAGGGTCTCCCAAGCAGATGGAGACATGGCATGCATCCCCCTAATCCCAAACCATGGCTGTGCTCCCATTCTGGAACACCAGCGATGCCTCAGGAGCTGCACCACCACTTTGCAGACTCATTGCTCCTTTCCAGGGTGGAAGTTTTTATCCCAACGTACCAGATTAGGAAGAAGTCTGCTCAGGACACTTGCCAATAAATTATCCACAATTGGGAGCAGGCTGTGGAAAAATAAAGGAGCACAATGAAAAAATCCTGCTGCAAAGCAAATGGCTCTTGTTAAACAATTCCCTGTGAACACAGCGGAGCACAGACCTCCCGGAGCAAGGCAATTGCAGCAGCAAAGTGACTCGGGTTGCTTGGATGTTGCATGAGATAAGTGTAATTTGCATCCCAAAATAGCCAGTGGGAAATTTATTGC
Organism: Psittacula echo; assembly: GCF_963264785.1. Lineage (NCBI taxonomy): Eukaryota > Metazoa > Chordata > Aves > Psittaciformes > Psittacidae > Psittacula > Psittacula echo. Next base: position 9,762,933 of record NC_137747.1, on the reverse strand, counting down.
TGCCTTTTATCTGCTAGTGTGGAGTCTCCTCAAATGAGCAGAACCAAACTCAGCCCAAATGGGTTCTATGATTTACACACCCCATGTTCCCATCTCAGCAGATGCCGTGCAATGTCAGTTACAATGACCCGTGAATGTGACACATGGGACAGAATTGTCCCTCTGGGATCACTGCGGGGTTGTGCAGCCCTTGGACAACGTGTCCATTTACATGGAGCATGCAGGGGTCACCACACCACCCCTGTGACATGGCCAGGGGTGACTGTCACCAGTGAGAGCTGTGCCATGGGGAGATGCCTTCGTGTGTTCGCTGTTCTGTGGGTGCAGGCTGGGGCCAGTAAAGCCAATGGTGAGGTGGCCCATGCCAGCAGAGGAGGACACGTCCATCACTCACCCTCGCAGGACTCTGACTTTGATGCCACCAAGGAGGGTGCCGCATCTCCCTGTCACCAGCCTGGGGTAGCTGGCGCCGTCCATGGTGAGCCTGGCCCTTGACGTGACGTTCACTTCCACCGTGATGTCGAGCAAGGCCAGGAGGCTGCACAAGGCGAAGAGAGCGACCTTCGGAGGAGCAGCTGCTTCCCAGGGAACAGCAGCAGTGTTCCCACGGCAGACACCCCTCATGGCGGTGCTTCCCCCGGGCCCAGGGCACGGCCAGCACTGCCACCACAGCACCGACATCAGCACCTGCCACTTGCAATTGAGGTCCACGTCGGTGTAGAGATTGAGGACACCGATGCCAGGCAAGAGCCGCAGGGACACCCTGGGGACTGTGAGGTCCACGATCATCAGGCTGCAAGGATGAGGGGGACAACACATGTGAAGGCTCCGAACCCAGCACCCCACGCCCCGGTGTTACTGCTCACACAGATTAGGGGCTGCTTAGACCAGAAATGATGAAAGACACGAGGCTTTCCCTGTTATTTTCCTGGTTTGGTTATTCTCCAGCTTCACCAGAAGCTTTGTTCTACTTTTGTTATTATTGCTTGTGCTTCTGCTCAGTGCTAGGCTTCAAATAAGAGTTCAAATGAGGTGGCTGCAAGCCAGTGTGCATTAGTTTGCTCGGTGTGCTCGGTGCACCCTCTATGGGCAAGCTGCTTTCAACTCCTGTTTACTTGACCTTGTGTAGCTCAAGAGGCTCTTTGCAGCCAGGGGTGCAATGGCGGAGCCGTTTATCTCAAAGCATCACCTCCAAACCAGAGCACCTCCTGCAGCATCATCATTGCTCCCCACAGCCAGCACTGAGGTGATCCCCCCGCAAGGACTCCAGGCAGTGCTGTTCTTACCCAGTGAGCCCCTGCACGGTGCTGAGCAAGCCGCTGAGCAGCCCTCCGCTGCCAAGGGGGCCACCAAGGATCCCGACTGTGCCGAGATCTCCATCACCGAGCACACGTCCTTGTCCCATTGCTCCTCCAGCACCCCCCATGGGGATGGCAGCCCCTGGGAGCATCGCCACCGGCTGCCGGCCAGTCTCTGTGAGGGTTTCTGGGCTCACCCCCATACACACCTCCAGCACCTCCTCTACCCAGCAAGCCACTGCCAGCATCACCCCCTCCAACAAGCAGCCCCCAGTCAGCCCCTGCCACCACACGCTGCTCTGTGCCAGCTCCATGCCCTGAGGGTGTTTCTGTCCTGATGTCCTTGACACTTAATACCTTTGTGAGATAAAAGGTGTGGCAATCAGCCTGGTGCAGGTGATAATAAGGTGATAACAAGGTGATAATGAGCTCCTAAACAAGTAGTAGATGAGGGTGTGTGAGCTCAGTTTACCTGGCCTGGCTCCGTGTAGAGCTTTGCCCAGCTAGCTCCAAGTGGGACCTGCTGCAAACAAGCCCTCGGCAGGAGCTGCTGCCCCTGCAGCGGCTGCAACACGGGCTCCAAGTGGGCGATGTCAGCCAGCACCTTGCTAACCCCACGCTGTCAGTGCACTGCGAGCACCCACTGTGCACCCGCAGCACCCAGCCGGGCAGGGACCCACCAGCACCCCGTGCACCAGAGCCCAGCTCCCGTGTGTGCGAGCGGCTGCTCCACACCTTGTGCCGCAGCCTGAGCTGCAGAACCACCTTCGGCATGGTCCCGGCTCCTTGCTCTGGGTACAGCCGCCTCTGGCAGCTGCGCTGCCTGCCCGCTGGCACAGGGGTACAGTGAGAGAGTGTGGGAATAAATCCTCAGAGAGAGAAACACTGAGGCAGAGGAAGGCTTTATTGAAAGAGCAGTACGAGAGCAGCCTTTACAGCCAAGGCAGAGCTCTGCTTCCCCACTAGGGATGATGAAAGTGGCCGCAGACCCCCCCAGCATCCACCAGCAGAGCAGTTTTCCCTACCCTGATGCCAGGCTATGCCAGGACCCACTGACTGGAACTGGCTGCGCGTCCCTCTTGGGCTGCAGCAATGACCCAGGGCAGTGCTCAAGGGAACATGGAGACAAGCAGGGTGCTGGAGCTCATGGGGTGCTGTCGGCCTCAGAAGGGGAGCAGCGACAAGGGTCCGTCGGAGCAGGAAACGTCCAGACGGGTCTGGTCGGGAGAGCTGTCTGCCTGCAAGAAGCAGCGCAAACCCCTCAGTTTTCACATTCACATTTCACCAGCTTTCCCCAATTCCACAGGTGAGGTTTTCCTGTGGGACCTCCTGGAACGTGGGAGCAGCCCATAGGAAGCAGGGCTGGCCGGGGCGCGTGGCTTGGGCTCGGCTGGTCCCTGCCCGGGGCGGGCGCATCCCCAGCTCCCCGGGAAGGCAGCGCTGTGGGATGCGGGATCCTTACGTCGGTGATGTCAACCTTGGCGTTCCTGAGGCTGATGTTGGGAACTTTGGGAAGAGGGACCGATACACTCAATGCATCTGCAGAAGCAAGTGGAAGCACCTCATCATGGGGGGGGACAGCCCAAAGGTGCAGAGAGGGGAGGGAGAGAGCCCCAAATCCATCTGGGTTTGAGAGAACAGGGAGCTGGACATGGCCATACCAGTGACAGCAGGTAAATACGCAGCTGTAAGGATTCTCTTGAGCCATTCTGCAAGTGGGGAGACCTGCAAAGGAAGAAGACATGTCAGTATCAGGAGAAGGGAGCAATGGTTATTGGGATGAAACCAGCCACATCTGGGTTATCAGTCATGGTCTGTCCCTGCAGGATGCTCTGAGCTGTGAAATCAAATGCTGGGAAGCTTCTGTCAGTGGAACTGTTCCAGGACTGAGGGTGGGGGTTACAGAGGGATGTGCTTTTGGGGTAACTTCTTCTTGATTATTCCTCCCCCCCTTCCCAGCACCCCCAGTGTGCAGTCAGCAAGCAAGCACATACACCCGGTGTCACTGCTATAGGGTACGTGGAATAGACAGGATAGGCAGCAGCTGGCCTGTACCAAGAGAAGGAACATGAAGATTGAGGAATTGACATGTTGGTTCTCCCTGCCTACACAGCCCATGGTCATTAAGTGCTTGCGGCCGGGCCTCCATCCGAAGCACCATGCACTTACACTGAGAGGGTCGAGTCTCAGGGGTGTCCGTGTCAGGTTGATGCTACAAAAGACAGAAGGAAGGCAGAGTCGGGGTGCATCGGGGCCGCCCTCCTTCACATCTCTACACGTCTCCATCACCATCCCAACCACCAGCACCTCCCACCAAGCTCTGCAGCATCCCCAGGCAGAGCCCCCCAGCCTGCAGCGGCCCCAGAGCTCTGCTCTACCTGTCCAGCGCCAGGGAGGTTTGGAGCTTGCCGTCGGAGACTGATGGGGTGATGCTCAGAATGATGTCCTGAGATTGGAACAATGGAAGAAATGAGGTTATTACCTGTGCAGCTCCAGCAATGAAAACTCACAGTATGTGTAAATAACCCATCCTGAGAAAAAATACCTGCATGTGCCTAGAAGTCACATTTTGTTGATGGATGGCATGGTGCATCTCTCCCCAGGGTTCACCCTTCCTGTCTCTATTTTGCATTATGCCTTAAACGCTTCACTTGCGCTCAGTTCTGAGCAGTTTTAAAGCACTGGGCACCACCGTTTGCAAGATGAGGTAAATTCAAATGCACAAGGGCAGGACAAGCCGAGGGGATGCCAGAGAACAGCCAGTGTCAGCCCTTGCCCTGATCCAGAGCAATCAGCCCTGGGACCCACTCACCGCATCCAGGGAGAAGAGCAGCTTCTGGGTGGACTGCAGGGCAGGGCTGAGGACGTCGATGGAGGCTTTGAGGGTGGCGGTGGCTTTCCCGTCCCTCACGGCCACCACTGGCTCGTTGGCCACCCGCACGCGCAGCTCCATTGGCAGGGAGCCGGGGAGGACCTTGGTGAGCTGCAGGGGGCAGGGGGGTCAGGGCAGGGGTCTGTGCATGGGTGGGTGGGAGGGGGGGTGGAAGGAGGTGACTGACCTGGGGGATGAGTGGGAGAAGGGCAGACGTGGACAGCGAGATGCTATTGGGCACCTGCAGGAACAGCACCGGTGACCAGGAGGGTTTGTGCAAACAGCTGGATTACACAAAGACAAGCACCCGGTGACGAGCACCCTTGGATCACCCCAGGGTGACCGGGACCCTGACCCGGCCCCAGAGAGGGGGCACAGGGACCCACCGTGGAGCTGGTGATGTTGCGGTTGAAGGCTCCCTGCTCCTGGGCCAGCTCCAGCAGGACACCAAGGGCACGTTGGGACAGGCTGAGCTGAGGCGGGCGCCCAGTGGCCAGCAGCAGGTTGGCAGTGAGTGGTGGTCCCTGTGTGGTGGGGGCCCCCACAGCACCCTCCGTGTCCCCAGTAGGGAGCTGCAGGGGACAGAGCAGGGAAGCGACATTGGTGGGGCTCACACTGGGCATCCTGCCCACCATGGACCTCGTGGAGAGGAACACGTGGGGTTAATGGACTCTAATACAGGTAGGGCTGCTTCAGAATGTTCTAGCACAGGCCACGGCTGCATCTGCCACAGCTTTCCCTTCAAAACACTGCCACATCTCCTGGTCAGAGAGACACAGCCCATAATATTGGCCTCATGTGATCCCTATCAGTGACACACCAAACTTTAAACCCACTTATAAATGAGCCTGCTTGTGAGCAGCGACCACTGCTCCTGTGCTCTGAACTGAGCTTTTCTGGTTAACAGCTATGAGAGAGCTGCAATTATGTGGACCCAGCAGTGTCAGCCACATGGGCTTGCGCTACCCTCAAGGATTAGCAAGTAAAAGGATAAGGTAGGGACCAAGGCAAACCAGGCACCGTATTGAGATGAACTACTCCGGCTCAGCAAGCCAGGGGGGTTTGGGCAGGGAAACGTGGCACTTACGTTTAGATCCAGCTGGATAGTGTCACGACTGAGGATGGAAAAGTTGGGCAGATCTCCCAGAGCCCCCAGCGGGAGCGCGGCTGTGAGGCAGAGGGAGGAAAGCTGTTAAGCTGCAAAGGGAGGGGGATGCTCCCAAATCCCGGGGTCCCAGAAGATATCTGGGCTGGCGGTGGCTCCTGCTCACAGCGTTCACAGCTGGATGAGCTGCCAGAAAGCATAGGAATGGCGCTGCTGGAAGCAACAGTTCCTGAAGTGCTTTTCTGTGGGAAAAACTGTGCTGCTGCGCCAGGGTGAGGGCAACTGAAACCATACTTGAGCAGAGCTGGGGGTTTAGAACGTTATTAAATATCTGTGTTTGCCCAAGGTTAAACCAACCAACCCCGAGCATGAGACCCCACACAGCAGGAGAGGACAAGGAGGGGGCAGCACTTACGGGTCCTGGAGCCGAGCAGCGAGCTCACCACACTGAGCCTGGCGTTGACGATGTTGCACGCCTGGAGAGGGAAAGGAGCATCAAAACCTCCTTCCCTGTGAGGGTGGTGGGACACAGGCACAGGGTGCCCAGAGAAGCTGTGGCTGCTCCATCCCTGGCAGTGTTCAAGACCAGGCTGGACACAGGGGCTTGGAGCAAGCTGCTCCAGTGGAAGGTGTCCCTGCCCGTGGCAGGGGTTGGAGCTGGAGGAGCTTTAAGGTCCCTCCAGCCCAAACCAGGCTGGGATTCTTCGACCCATAACATACTCCATGATCACAACAAGGCAATCTGCCTCTGCTGGGGTGCACGGGGTGGCAGGAGCCTCTGCGGGGCAGGGTTTGGTGGGACCCCATTACTGCAGCAACCCCTCTGAGCCGGTGGCTCCAGCTCCAGGGTTTGCTTGCTGTGACCCTAACCCAGCACAGCACCGGTGCCCATGGGTGTGAGGACGGGCTGACCCTGCGCTGAGCCTGCAGCTGTGCAAACAGCCACTGCCATGGCACAGCCTGGACCTGCCTGTGCCGAGCTCATATGGAGGTCACTTTGCAGCCTTACCATCTTACGCAGGACATCACCGAGGAGGCGTTTCAAAGCCTGATCCAGGAGGGGGACTTCGGGACTGGGAACAGGAGAATAGGAAATAAAAAGTGGTGTAGATTAATGGCTGGAAGATAAAAGTGCTTTGCACAAGAGAAAGAGGAGGCCTCACCATATTCAGTGTCATATTCATAGTCAGTGCCATATTCAGTGCCAAATTCAGTTACATATTCAGAGACAAAACATTACCAAACCCCAGCCCTCTGAATCCAGCCCAGTGCTTGGGTCCCAGCACAACCCACAAATACTCTTTCTTTAACCCAAACTTCAGAAGAAAGCTCAGCAGTTCCCCTCTGAGAGCAGCAGCCGGGGGGGCTCAGCCCCTGAGGGGGCATCAGGAACAAAAGCCCTGCCCGCAATCCCAGCAGCACCAAGGTTTCCCATGACCACCCATGGATGGTACCTGATGCTGGTGCCTACCTCACACTGACGTTTATGTCAACAGTCTTGCATTCCTGGGTGCTCTCGGGAGCTGCCCACTTGTCCTGGACCAGTGCGGCCACGTCTGCTTCCACCTGCACGCAGTGCGGCAAGCCCGGGGCGCTGCACGGGGAGCACAGCGTGGCTCAGGGACACGCTGCCCAGCAGAGACCCCCACCAGAGCTGTGCCCCCATGGGCGCTCCGTACCTGGAGCTGTCTATCAGCAGCTGGGTGTTGAAGTCCACCTGGTGCCCAAAGCCGGGCAGGGAGCGCAGGCTTATTCTGGGGAGGGAGTTGTTCAGGATCCTCAGCCTGGGAGATAGGACAGGAAGCACTGAGGAGCGCGTCTGTGCAGCAATGCCCCAGTGCTGCAGCCGCTGTCAGAGCCAGGATCTTGGATCCTGCCCACCCTGGGTCAGTGGGGACCCCACCAGCTGGGAGCAGCTGGATGGCACCTACAGAAACTCCCAGCAGCTGAACCCTCCTTTATGGACCTGCCCCAGGTGGGGAGTGAGGGGGCCCCGTGTGTTAGGCAGCAGGCTCCAGGGCCTCCTTTCCCCAGCGTGGTCCAGACACAGCAAGGGCTGTGCAGGGACATCCATCTCCCACTCTCACTCACCCTGCGAGATCACCGTTTCCACCGAGATCACCATTTCCACCAAGAAGATTGCCAACAAGACCATTTTTGCCAAGGAGACCACCTTTGCCAAGGAGAATATCAAGGACAGCATCAAGGAGACTATCAACAAGACCATCTTTGCCAAGGAGACCATCAACAACACCATCTTTGCCAAGGAGACCTCCGAGAACACCATCTTTATCAAGGAGACCTCCAAGGACACCATCTCCGCCAAGGACACCCCCAAGGAGACCATCTCCTCCAAGGAGACCATCTTGTCCAAGGACACCACCAAGGAGACCATCTCCTCCAAGGAGACCATCTTGTCCAAGGACACCACCAAGGAGACCATCTCCTCCAAGGAGACCATCTTGTCCAAGGACACCACCAAGGAGACCTTCTCCTCCAAGGAGACCATCTTGTCCAAGGACACCACCAAGGAGACCTTCTCCTCCAAGGAGACCATCTTGTCCAAGGACACCACCGAGGAGGCCACCTCTTCCAAGGAGACCATCTCCTCCAAGGAGACCACCAACAGCACCATCCTTGCCAAGGACTTTGCCAAGAGGACTATCTTTCCCAAGGAGACCGCCAAGCAGGTTGCCACCAAGGAGACCTCCTTTAAGTTTCCGGAGGTCACGTTTGGCCAGAGAATCTTTAATATCTGAAAAACAAAGGATGGGAGGTGACTGTGAGCTACATGGGCTCAACACAAGCATCTGCGTCAGCCTGGCTGATCCTTTCCTCTCCATTGTCCCTCTATTTCCCCCTTTGTGCAATAGGGCTAGTGGCATCAGCCACTGTAAAGTATCTCAAGCTCCATCTCCAAAGTGCTTTTTAAAGGCAAATTACCAGCATTGCCTCTACTGCTGCACAGGTCTGGACCAGCCTCTGATTTACTGAGTGTGGTCAAGAGATAGGAAGAGCAGGACTGGCCTCAACAAAGAGGTGAGTCGTGTCTCTTCCATACACTTACCATCTACATCCACCTGGGGAGCCAGGGGCATGATTCTAAATCCTTGTGAAGGGGTCAGCAGGCTGCAGAGGAGGAAGACCGCCCAGAATGGAGACATCTTCCGTTCTGGTAACTGGAAAGTGATTGATGTCAGTGCAGTGCTGGGGCACTGAGCACAGGCCATGGAGGGGGAAGAGGTTTATAGGAAAGAGAAAATCAGTTATAAAGTTTCAGTGTCGTTGGTGTTTCGGAGGGACCTCCAACTTGAAGTAGCTTTTTATTTATAAAGAATCATAATGAACATCCCCATATCTATTTAAATGTAAATAGCACATCAGAAAGGAATCAAACCAAGTGTGAGAGGTCTAATTCACTCTGGCTAAAAGCCTATCTCAGATAATAGAGTTATACCAAAAATCATTTAAATGAATATTTCTTATGAAGACCATGAAATCCCTTTTATTCTTCAAGGACTGCAAATACCAAGAACATGCATGTGTGTTCTTGGGAAAAGCATCGTGAAAAGCTGACACACACTTTACTTGTAGGAGCATAATTTAGGCAGGCAGCAGGCAGGAATAACAATGTTGAAAAGCCAACACTCCCAAGTGAACATGAAGGGTTCTTCTTTGGGAAGCATTCAGGTTTGCAGAGCAGAAGCTAAGAGCACGCTTTTGAAGGAACAAGCTCACCCTTACCTGACCAAGCTCAAGAGTGTGAGGGTCTCCAGCCAATGTCCCTGTCTTCTGAGAAGGATCCGCACCAGGCATCTTCATATATAGAGCTTTACACCAGGCAACTGATGTCATTGAGGACATCCAGAGCAATTGGTGGGGAGCAAAACAAACAATATATGGTTTCTGGTGATTTCCACTGCAAATATTTCCTCAGAGATGTTAGGAGTCAGGTAAATCATTGAGCAATGACCTGGAGGTGCAGAGCAGACTCAGCCAGCTCACCCCTGCCAGGTTTGGTACATCCTCTCTTCGGGCTTGCTGGTGTCAAGATGTGGACACGGCTGAAGGGTGGGGCCCTGCTAAAATACTTCGTTTTTAAATAAAATTGAGGTTTTGACTGAAAAATGAGTCCAAATGAGAGGTGGCCTCCCTGCCACACCACCCAGTGCAACAGTGTGCTGCAGCTCCGGGGTCTTCTGCCTCCGCATCACAGCTCTGTCCAGGCCCCTGCTACTCAGATTTGTGGCCAGGGTCTTTCCATGCTGGAAAGTCGTGTCCCAAGTGATCCATCACAGCTCATTTACTGCCAGTTCGCTTCCTGAATACCACCCGCTCACAGGGAGCTGTGGAGCTGCTGCCTCGAGCTGCATCAGAGCAGCAGCTCTTTGGGGCAGGACAAAGAAAACCCTCTTCTGAGAACCACAAACATAGGCCTTGTGTGTGGATCACATCCTGATGTGAAGGGTCAATGAAAGCCATCCAAGGTGAAGGGACGATGCATCAAGGGGACAGCATGAACTCTTCACTCCCCTGATGTGCCACTGAGGACAGGGTGGGAGGGCTGCTCCCCAGCTCTGAAGAATAATAGTCCACAAAATGCTTGCTCGGAGTTAATATGTTCTGCAAACTTGGGAATCCGCGTTTCCAGCAGATTAGCCAGCTTTGGTCACACATTGATTCCGGCTTTAAAGAACATCCCAGATAAAGGCCAAGGAAGGGATGGCAAAGGTGCCAAAGTACTTAAGGAGTTGTCACTCTCCTTGCAACCTGATCAGCCAGACACCTCAGGAGCACAAAGCCTTGCTGTCATGGCTAGATCATGACATTTGATAAGGTGGAAGTGGGTGTTAACAAGCTGGTATTATGTTATCATCCTTCCTGTATCAATTTATACTTTGGGCAGTCACTATAGAAACCTGAATTACCATAAAGACAGACCTAATAATGGTCAGCACACAGCAAAGGGGCATTTTGGCATGGTGGAGAATAGCTTCTAAGCAGTGACCTTCCAGGCACGACAGTAACTTGGCCTCTCACCAGCTCTTGCTGAATGCAGAGTTCTCTGACAACAAAATATTTTGGATAAACTGGAGCAGATTCCTATAAAGAGAATGACATCGTTGATGTCCAGGTCCCGGTGACATTGAGATACCCAGGTCTTGCTAAAGCAACTTTCAAAGCCCCAAGAACACGAAGCCAAATCACTGTGTGAGAATGGAAACAGACAGTAAACCAGAACGGACTTGGTCAAAGGGAGAAGAATAGGACTGACATGAACAGACACTGCTTTGGTGCTCAGATCACTTGGGAACTGAGGCGTAAGGGCAGGCAGAAGAGGGACATACCCTGAGAAGCAGTGGAGGCCTTGACACGAGCAAGAGAGCAGCGGGCTCTGGCCTGGCAGAGGGAGATGTATAAGCCCTGGCTGAGAAACGAGCCTGTTCTGCTCTGCTGTTGATGGCATTGTCCAGACATGGCCCTTCTGCCCAAGGAAACCATCCCTTCGGGGACCCCTGAGCCACGGCGGCCGTGGTTTGCTCTTTCCTGCCTCTGGGACCATTAACTGGGGGGAATGGTACATTTCCCACTGCTGGGAGAGCTCCAGGGACCATGCTGGTGCCTGCACACATCCTGCATCTCCACCAGCACCCCCGCTATCAAACCCCAGTCAGTGTCAGCACAGCTTCCCAGCCTGGTTAAGTGAGAAATCAGCTCGGTGCCCTCGGAGGTTTCCAGGCTCGGTTTCTCCTGGGCGGGCTGCGCACAGATTTTGATTCATGTTTTGTTGCTCTCACGGGAATTCGGGCTCAAACTGTTCCATTGTTTATTAAGTGCAGGCACAACCGGGGAAATCTCTTTGGAAAGCTGCTTGCCTTTGGCAGTGTTTGCAGTGGAATGAGGAGGGAAGGCTCCACAACCGCCGGTCCTCGCGGGGAGCTGGCTTTATGGCTGCTTCCCTCGCCGCTTAGGACTCCTGAGTAGGACAATTCCTTACACGCGCTGCGGAGCAGGCGCCTGCTGGGGCTGGCAGCACACACAAGAAAACAAAGGGAGCTCTCAGAGCCTGCCTCATGCAGAGACCTTCCTGGGGACAGTTTCTTAGAAACACAATGATCTTCCCAGAGCTGCCTCAATTCTGCACCAGCTCCTGGCACCGGGAGAAAACGTTCCAATCCTGCTGGCTCGACGAGATCAGGATCGAAGCTGTTTATTGACCTCCTAATGACAGGTAATAATGCAGCAATCAGTGAACTGTACGCCTGGGATCAATATCTGCGCTGCAGCCGATAAACCACGGTGCTGGGCTCCTCTGAGAGATGGAAACACACATGAAGATGTCTAAACACTTGGCTCTAAATCATGTAGAGAAGCCCTAATCCCTTACATGGCCGCAGACACACTCTCATCTCTCACAGCACGGGAGCAGGGGGGTCCCTTCCTGCACTCCTCTCCTGTGGAGTGATGGGGTCTTTTTATTTCAGCGTGTGGAGTCGAACTATTGAGAAGTGAAGGAAAGAGGAAGAATCACCCTGGGCAGCCCAGCACCCTCCCTGCTCCCTCTGCAACCGTTGCTGAGGGTCTTGTGGGTTGAATAAACCTGCCTTGAGCTGAGCAAAGAACAAGGCCAGACCCCCCCAGACGTCTGACTAAACCAGACCAACGCTATGACATGTGGTAGGAGGCTGCAGGTCTGTCCTTCGACAAGCCTTCAGGAACAAGCGTGCTCAGCATCACAACCAGCTCTGCCTGAGCATCGCATCCCTCACCTCAGGCTGGGATGAGGAGGCTTTAGGCAGTGACAGCCCCTTCGCTATGGCTGTTGGCTGCATAAAACCAGGAATTGCTCAAAATACTCCTGCCTACAAGCTCCTCTGTGTAACAAAACTGTGAAACCCATTAGAGCTCAGTGAGGAGGAGGAGGAGAAAGAGATGATTTCTGAGAAACAAGGATGGGAGGAGGATCGGACTTACCAGACCTGACAGCACTTTCTGAAGGATGCTGTCCACAAACTTGCTCCTGCCTTTGGGCTCCAATCTGGGCAGAGGAAACACATCCGCCACTATGCACATAGCAGTCATTGTTTACTAGAGATCAAAAGGCAAGAAAGGCAAGTCCTAAACAAACCCATCTGGTGCAGGTTAGGACAAAACATGCCCAGTGTCTAATAAAAGATGTTTTCCCTCTTTACAAACCTTTTCTCAAGAATGCCATCTTCTGGCTTTAAAGAGAGCTAAAGGTTTCCAAGCCTAAAAGAAGCTCTGATATCCCCGGAGCGCAGCACTTAAATGAGGACTGATGCCAAAGGGGAACATTCACAGAATAGCACAGCTGGAGCTGGCCTGAATTTGTCCATAAAACATTGTGGTTTTCTCAGCGGAAAAAAAGGAACAGTGAAAAGTGTTTGTGTTCTGCAGAAAAGCAAACCTGGAGGCTGGCAGGTTCAGCAATGCTGTCACTGCCTCTTAGGAGCTGTTGATACTGACACAGCAGGGACGCTGCCCCTGGGAGGTTGGGTTTCACTCTGAGGTGGCAGCTCCTGGAGCAGAGCCTGGGGGTGCCCGCGGGGCCCTGCCACTTCCAGCCGCAGGTTTGCAGCCAGGGCAATGCCCATGATTCCTCCTGTAAAGCTGCTCAGAGCAAAGCTCAAAGTGGGACAATTCCCTGGGGACCATCCCAGCAGCATTCCCTGCAGGCAGCGGCTTCCTTCTCCCAGCAATGTTCATTTGGACCATGAAGAGCCCCGAGCCCAGTGAGAGCAGCAGCGTTATCAGAGGGAGATGGAGATCTCTCACTTTCAGCCTGCAGAAAAACACAGGAAAAGGGCTGGGAAAAAAGAGCTGGGAATAAAGAGCCCACAGCAGCCAGGTCGGGCTGCTTCCATCAGTCACCTATCACTGATACTGCCGTCACCATCTTTAGTTTAAACTCTCCATTTAAAATCACTGTTTAATTTAGAAACTTGCTTCTTCCCACCACAATCACACAGCTTAATTTTGTAGAAAATTGGGAAAAGAGTGTTTTGGGGCTCCGACACCTCCTGCTTTCCCCTGTGGGAAGCTGCAGGATGGAGGCCCCAGAGATTCAGGGGGCTCCTCAGGATGTCACTGACAAACCCAGCACCCCCAGCCTGGAGAGCCAACCCCAGCGTTGCTGCAGAGCCGCTGCCGCAGCCCCGGCGCATGGGAGCCGGAGCCGATGTGCTTTGTTGCCTTTAAGTTATAGTTTCTTCATGTATCTGTGGACACAACCATGCAGAAAATCACAGCTTTAATATCACACTTGTTAGCGGGGAGTGATTCGTTTCTGCCTCCAGGCTGACACCTCCCAACCTTCTGCTGCTCTCCTTCGGTTTCAGGCTCGCACTGGAAGCTGCTGCTTGTCGCTCACCCCCACACGCCTTTGATGGATTTCGTGTTCTGCTTTCTTTTGGTAGCTTCCTCTGTCATTTTCTGCAGAGCATCTCCCCCCTTCAGAGCAAAGGAGGGTGCCAGAAGGTTTGCACAAGAGTTTAGCTCAAAATCTCCCTGTGCCGGAGGGCGAGGGGACTCAGTGCTCCCCATCGTACCCTATAAAACATCCTTATTAACATGCTCCCCTTCCAGCACACAGGCACCAGCAGGACCCTTCACATGGTGTAAACGGGGATAACCATTAGGGTCACTGCATCACGCTAAAGGAAAGCAAGCAGGGCTCCATGCAAGTGCAGCAGAGCCACACTGGCCAAAACACAGCCTGAATGCACAAACAGCTCCCTGCCTGGGCTGGGGACCACTGCAGTGTCTTCGCCTGTCCCCTCCTGTTACCCACCCCGCAGGACCCTGGGAGCTCCCCCCATGGGGTCCTGCAGTAATGTATTTCTTCCCCTCATTTCTGTATAAGACATGTCAGGAGGTCTCTGCACAGCCCAGACAGGGAGATTTACATCTTATCTAACAGGAGTGTCAGATTTACAGATAACTCCCAGTAAGGAAAGCATCATGCCAGAAAGACACTTTTGTGCTGGTAGCTTGATCCATCATTATGCTATAAGTTGACATCTAATTAAGCCTCCACAGGGATCACCGGGTCCAGAACAGCTCTTGAGGAAGAGAAAATCTACTTCTAATCACCACGGTGCAATCTCATCCCAGCAGCTTATCCCCAGCCCCTTGCACTGCTGTAATAACACTTCACTGGTAAATCTCTGGTACTGCTTGGGAAGAGCTGCTGATGGCAGCTGCTGGGCAGGAACAAGGCAGAGCAGGGTTGAATTTCAAACTGCTGCTCTAAAACGCAGTAAAGACTTGTTTCCCAGAGACTTCACTAGGTTGTGTCCATGTCCTTTCCAAAGCCACGAATCGCCTCGGGACTCATCTGCAGGTTACAGCCTTCTCAGTGGGAACGCATTTCCTGACTCTAAATGGGCTGCATAGGTCAGTGTAGATGAGTAAGCCCTGCTCTCCCCTGGCAGGCTGCTGGATGTACATCTTCACACTGCCTTCAGTGGGAATGCACAACGTGACTGAAACTCTGCTTCTCCTGGTGTTTCTGTGTCATTCCAAGATGGAAAGCAGCACAGCACTCTGAATATGTCAAGATGCACCTGGAACCAGCACCCAATGACTTACTTCACCAGTGCACAAAGGACAATGGTTTCCTCCCCGAGCTCCAGGTGTTTCAACAAGCTCTGAACACCTCATCCCATTGCCAAGGGATCTGGACCAAAACGAGCAGCTCAACCCTCTCAAAGACTGGTCATGCCTCAGAGCTGAGATCATGAGTACTGGGGGCAAGGGCAATGTCAGAACATGGAGCACTAAGGAGAGCTGAGACCATGGAGGATGTGCTTTACATGGCATTTGCAGGAGGTCCCCGCTCGGTCCTCCAGGCCAAAAGAAGCCAGGAGAACACGATGGACCCCAGCATGCACAGGAGAAGGACTCTGGCTCCCTTCCATGACAGGTTTCCCTGCTTGTAGAGACATGATCAAAGAGGGTGAGGTCACTCGCCATTTATCCTACCATTTGTGACAAATATTGCCAGTGGCTTTGGATTGGGAACGGGTTAAGAGAAGAAGGAATTGCTGCATATGGGCCATCCTGGAGATCACAGGAGACACCTTAAAAGAAGTTGATCCTCTGGTCTGAAACTCACTGAACCCAACAGAAAAACTCCTGTTGCCTTCAACACTTACCCAGGCCTGATGGGAATGGAGGGCACACTTGATGGATCACCACAACCTCAGTGGGACAGATGGTCTGAGCTGCCCAGCCAGGAGAGACACAACAGCAGCTTCTTGCTCGTGTGGGCATGGTGCTGGCTGCCCTGTGAGGAAAGCACGTCCGCAGAGACATCTGCTTTCTAACAATGGTTGGTTCCTTGGCACCTCCCCCCAGAGACCTTTCTGTGTGCTCCCCTGTGACAGCAGATGAAGGCACGCTGCCCCAGCACCGGCTGTGCAGTACTGCACCGCGCTCGGGCAACAGCCAAAGTAATCAAATATGCAGGGAAACAATAAAAATGATATATAAAACAAAGTGTCCTCCCCATGTTCCCGTTTCCAGCCGTCTGCCAACTCCTGCCGCATCAGCCTCGTGTGTAAGGGTACATAAGGGCAGCACAATTCCTTGGTGCAGCCACGGCAAGACGCGGACTGAGTCAGAAGGATGGGAAGAATGGCCAGGAAAGGTAAAGAAGCTTTTGCAAACAGAATAGCTTGATATAGGCATTGCTTGCACTTACCTTGGTGTGCCTCTGTAAGGTCAGCTCTCATCAGAATCCACTTTCTGCAAAGACTGATATAAACACAAATGTTTTCTACAAGCTAAGCTTTCTGAATTACTGGGTTTTAATATTGCAAGAGGATTGCAGGCATGCTAAACAATTCCCAAAGGTTTTCCGGAGAGGGAGATAACACACTCACCTTTTTGTTCGATTTTACCTTCTCCATAACTTCCATTCATTCTTCAATTCATTTCAGCTCCTCTCTATTTACCAGTTTTATACCAGCAGTGGGTCATCGTACGCCCTCCAGCAGGCACGATACCGCTGTGGGCACCACTCCAGCGCACAGCCCTGCAGGGGGTTTTCAGGGCTGAGTTTGCTCATGGTGCTCTCAGAGCCCAGGCAGCACAAGAGCCACATGTTGTTATTGCACAAATGCTGCCAAGCTGAGGACCACAAACCTGACCCCAGCAGCAGATCCATGGCTCCGTGCTGCTCTCACCGGGCTGCTGTGGATGTTCTTCTCTTCCAGGCGCCAGCATGGCGAAGCTCCGTACCCTGAGCATCCTCCTGAGCCTCCTGGTCCCTGTGCACAGCACCCGCTCACCCGACTGCGGGGGCATCCTCACCCCATTAGGACTGAGCTACTGTAAGTCTGGGCCCCTCTCAGCAGGGAGGGAAGGCAGCAGCATCTTTCAGTCCAATGACGAGACATCAGACACTGTCACCACAAACTTCTGCCATTAATCAGCTCTCTTTCAACATCCTCTCTCTATAGCTAGTTACAGGGGGGTTAGTAAGGGAAGGAAGCGTGTCACCCTGTGGATTTCAGCCTGTCCATCTGCCCACAGGCTCCAGAGGGTCTCATAAAATGTCTGCCCTGTTTCACAGTCGCTGAAGTTTCAAAGCCACACGCTGAGACAGTCCTCAGGCAGGACCTAATGGCTCCCACAGTTCCCGACCTGCTTGTCGGCTCCACAAAGCCCAGCAGGTGAGTCCATGGCTCTGCCTTTGCTGCCATAGCCCTGGTTCATGCTGGTGTTTAGCCAAATATAATCCTAAAGGTATTTTGCCAGGGAGGGCAAAAATCCTCCTGGAGACCCACTCAGCTCTTTGCCAGAGAGGTTTAGAAATGAGCTCCTGGCTCCTCCACTGGGCTCTGAGGGCAGCAGCCCCAGTGCCACCCTGCGGTACTGATTTATCTGTGCATGTCCCACGGACTTTTGGGGTTTGCCCACTATGAGAGCAGGCAGGGACTGCCCATCCGCCCGGGCTGGACTCCTGACACCTTCCTTTCTGCTCCAGCAGGACCCAAATCAGCTCTGTCAGAGTCACTGAGCTGTCTCTGTCACTCGTCCCCGACTCCGGGCTGCGGCTGAGCGTCGATGTGGACCTTGGCATCACACCCGCTCCGTGAGTGCTGGGGCTGGAAGCTGCTCATGCTCCTCTCTGGAGCGATGGGGCTACATCCAGCTGCTGACATCTGCCTGAGGGAGCAGGGGGGCTGGGGTGAGTTGGATCAGGATCAGCCCCTGTGCTCCAGCCTCCTTCTCCTCTCCTGGCACAGCTCGACCACCAAGGTGTTGAAACTGTCCATCCGGGCAAACCTCCACGTGGAAATGAACCCCGAAGGGAACCTGGAGGTGGTGACCTCTGCCTGCAAACCCACCGTGGAGGAGGTGGCGAGCACTGAGGAGAAGGAGAGGTTGATCCTGTGGTTTTCCTTGGGAAATTTCCTTTATGGGATCTGGGTAACGGGGGAAAAGAAGAAACTGAGGCACGAGCATTTCTAGGCAGGAAGGTGATTTTGACTGAGAGCTGCTCACAAAGGTTAAAACAGGAGGAACTTTGCTCTGCTCCCAGGGTTGGTTTTCCCCATTTCAAGAGAGTTTTGTTCTCTCGTAAGGGATCTTTGAAAGCAGAGCAGCACCCACATTTGTAATACAAGTCCAACAGCAGTTCTTCAGTGTTTTAGGATTCTGAACTGTATTTGCAGTTTAAATAGATAAGAAAGTAGTGGTAATAACATCTCTGGATGCCTTTTGGTCCAGATAAAAGACACTCACCTGCCCTTGACTCACCTGAGTGGGGGCTCACCTAACTTCTTCCATTCTGTTGTTTTCATCCAGCAAGTCCTCTAGTTCAGAGCTGGACAAGGAGATTAACGTCGATAAGGTAAGAGAAAGGTGTGAGACAGGAGAAGACAAAGTTGTGCAGGTCTGTAGGAACGAGAGCACTTTCAGTCAGGCCAGTGCACTGCCCCGTGGTCCTGAATCCTTCCATCCCCGTCTCCAGGCTGCCGGCAAATGGGGACACCCAATGCCAGCAGACTCCTGTGTTCATCTACCAGTCCTCTTCTTGTTCTTTATGCCATAGGTTTGCCTGGAAGTCTCCAAACTGCTGCTTTCACCAAATGAAGAGCTGATCTCTCTGACAGGTGAGCGCTGGGCTTTCACTCTTGATATGGACTAAGAGTTTTGGGGTTCCTTTTGGAGCAGCTCACAAGATGGAACAGGCCCACACAGGCACTTCCCATCACTATCGCCTCCTCTTCCTGAGCATCCCTCTGCTCGGTTTGCAGCTCAGTTCCCCTTCACACCAAGCTGCCAGCTCCAGTACCTGCCCCTGGCTGCACCCGTGTTCTCCGAGCAGGGAATCACCATATCCTTGCAGGTAAACCCCCACTTTCCAGCACTCACATCCCAGCTCCCAGTGCTATGTGCCCCGAGACACCTCAAACTCCTTTTCTTCTCGCCCATGTCCCTGCAGACGACTTTCCAGGTGGCAGGAATGGCGATCCCGCTGCCAGTCAGCCCCGTGCCATTCAACGTGCCCGAGCTGGCGAGCTCCAGCCCTGCTCACCTCACCCTGGCTTTCTCTGAGCACTTCTTCACCAGCCTCTTCTTTGCCCTGGAGATGGCTGGAGCCTTCAACATGACCATCCTGGTGAGCAGAGCAAAGAGCAAGGGAGTAGAAAGCACACATTGGAGGGACAGCCCTGCCCCAGGAAGGGGTTGGGGAAGCCGTGCGGCCTGCAAAGAAATAAGAACGTGTCTGAGCACACATGGGAGCTGCTTGCTGCTGGATGTGAGCCCTGGGGCTCAGTCAGTCACAGGCTGTGTTTGCCTTGCAGAGCCCGCTGACCACCGCCACCGTGGCACCCAAGATCGCCCAGGTTCGTTGCGGTCACACCGAGAGGCATGGCCCCGGCTCGGGCAGTGCCCCCGGCCACCAGTAACACCCCTGCCCCGCAGATGGGCTCCCTGTTCCCGGAGGACCTGCCGGTGGTGCTGCAAGCCGTGTTCAGGAGCTCCACGCGGGTGGTGCTGGAGGAGGGCAAGGCAGCCCTGAAGCTCTTCCTCACCGTCCACGTCGGGGCAGGAGCGCCGGCATTCCAGAGCTTCCTGAGCGTGAACGTGGTGAGTGTGCCCTGCGAGCCGCAGCAGCTCTTGCCTCCAGTGCGTGGAGCAGGGTGTGAAGAGCTCATAGCAGGTGGCAGCGCGCGATGGGCTCAGCACATCCCAATGCTCAAAGCTGAAGCAGGGCCGCTGGATCCCTCTGATCCTTCCCTCTCTTTTTCCCATGCAGGATATGTCTGCAGGACTCCTCCTCAGCGTCACCAACACGAGGATGATAATCTCTGCACCAGTGATAGAGTAATGAACCCCGCTATGCTCCGAGTGCTTGAAGCGGAAGTGTCCCAGTCATAAAGGGAAAGGAGAGGCAAAATGATCCAGGGAACTTCTTAGCTTACATGGTTTGGGCACTGCAGAGGTAGCTCTGTCCTTAGGGAACCAGTGAGACTCCACTTTCACTGTGATTAGAGAGAAAAGCGTAGCATCCTGCATCCCAGCCCGCACATCCCAGCCCATGGCCCAGGTCAGCAGCACTCAGGAAGGCTGCTCAGGCTGAATCCTTGGGGACAAAGCATCCCCAAACCCTCACTGCCATGCCCAGAGGAAGTCAGGCTGCAGCCGCCTGCTCAGGCGTTACCCAGGCACCAAGCCCCCTGGCCCTGCCATCACCCGTGGTGCCTGGGGAAGTCACTGCCCATTACAAGCACCTCCTGCTCCGCTCTGTTTTCCAGGAACGTTGAGCTCAGCCTGGCTGCCTCCGACGTGGGCTCCGTGCCGGTAGGTGCCCCCCAGCCCTGCACCCGCAAAGTGACCGAGCTCAGCCACGTCCCCTCCTTGCCCTGTGCTGCACCCACTTAGTGAACGCACCTTAGCATCGCCTTCTAACAGCCTGGTTCTGCACCTCCCAGCTTAGGCGGTCCTAAACCATCCTGAGCAGTGGTTATCAGCAGGGGAACGCTGACTTTGGTGCTGGCCCCGTCCTGTGAGCACCAGGACCCCTCTCCCGCTGGTCCTGGCCCCCCTCCTGCTTTAGCCACGCTGTGAGCTGACCATGGACTTCCCTTTGGCAGGATGCCTTACTGGAGGAGCTCTTCTTGCCCACAGTCCGTACGGAGGTACCAGCTCAGATCAATGGTGAGGAGCTGGGAGTCCTGTGTGGTGCTGCCCCGTGGGATGCAAAACCAGGATGAAGGCAGCACTCAGCTGGCTCCTTTCCCTCTGTTTTTTCCTAGTGGTGCTGAGCGAAGGCGTGGTCCTGCCCCATATCTACAGCTTCACCTACACCAACATCAACGTTGTGATTCACAAGGTAAGAAATAAGACCTTTAAATTGCTCCTGCTGTGTCTGATTTAAAGGGAGCCCGGGAGCAATGCTCACCTCCTGGCGCCAGGATAAATCAGAGCCTGCTCCTCCAGCGCTGCTCCCTTGCAGAACCAAGTCTCATCACTTTACACAGGCGTAGCTCCCCTCCAGCTCCCAACAGGAGCAGGGGCTGTGCCGGATGGGCTGCTGGCCCATGGGGAGCCCTAAGCACACTCTTGAGAGCCACCCCAGCACCTTGCTCAGCCCCTGTTCTCCCCTTGCTAGGACTACGTCTTGGTGCCCTGCAACCTGCAGCTCCAGGTGAGGACTGGAGCACAGACCACTGTGGGCTGACATCTGGAGTAAAACAGGGGCAGAGCTGTTGACTCCTGCATCACACTTTGTGTTTTGCCACTGCTTGAAATGCTGAGAATCTCCTTTCTTGCCTTACTAGAGCAGAGCTTTTTCATATCTAGGATGATAACAGCATTGCACTAGCACCTTTTTCTTCCAGTCCTGCTCTTGGTATGACAGTTGCATAAAGAGGATGGATTGTAATTGTGTTCCATGCTTTAATTAAACATTTCTCTTTAATACTGCATTTTCTGGTGTGATTATTGATCCACCCACCCCGATCATTTGTACCTAAAGACAGATGAGATTGCTCTTGCTGAGAACTGGTACCGGTACAGGTGTCCAGTCCTTACATTTAATTAAGGGAGCATGAACGTTCCACTAATTTATAAGGATGCAAAGCAGCCTCTCACTGCAGAACGGCACGGCCCCTACCAACGAGAGATCCCTCGTCTGTTTTCCTCCATCCCTGGTGTTACTATGGGAACGTTGCGGCTGGTTCCTCTCCCTGGGTCAGGAAGGAGGAGAAAAACAATAACAATAAACCAAATCTGTCTGCACAATGGGTTCCAATTTTAGACCCGAGGAATGCTCCATGCTCCAAAGTGCACTTTGACAGCGCTCAGCCCAGAGCGAGTGCCAAGGGAAACACGGCTGCACCGGACAGACGGCGCCGGATGCCCACCTGGAGTGCCTCTGTCAGTCCTGGGATGCTCCCTTCTACTGCCCAGATCCAGCTCCAGGCCTGAGAGGCTGCTCAGGAAAATAAAGGGGGAAAAGCCTCACTGCAGCCTTGGGTGCCCGGGAGGGACAGAGGGGTTGGTAACGGGGCTGCACCCCTCATGAGCTCTCTGATAGCAACACTTCACATAGCACCCCAGCCATGAAACCACATTACACATACATCTGTTTGCACACACAACAGCTATTACCCATCATTACTAGCCTCTGAGAAGCACTTCAAACCCTCATATTTCAGTGGCTCAGAAATAGGAATGCAAACAAAACAAGCCAGGTTGATTTATTGTAAAGAGTAAAAAACCCTGAAGGTTTATATGCCCAGCTTGGGGACCTGACTAATGATTTGAATGCCCAAGGTTGGCAATAGTGGGAACTGCTCCTAATAGAAGTTCCCTGGTAGAGCTGCAACCATTATTCTTTGACTAATATATCTTAAACAAGGTTCCCAAAAGGAATAAGCTGCAGCAGTGAGAAGATGTATTCATTGCCAGTGGGTATTCCAGCTGAAGGCTTAACTGCATGGTTCTGCACCTCCAGCGTGGGGTCACGGGAGCTGTACCCTCTCTCGCAGCCCCACATGTCCTATGTGGGTCAGCCGGTGTGGGGCAGAGCTGGGCTTCACTGGAGAGCTGGGTCCTCTGCTTGTCCCCCCATCACCCAGTTCACTGAGCCTCCAGCACAGCAGCATCTGCAGAAGGTGACCACTGTGGCCCCAGCACTTGATTGGGTTCACCTGGAAAAGAACCACAGAAAAGGGGTTTGTATTGCCGTGCTTGGCACTAACAAAATCCATCATTTTCCTGGGTGATGCTCCAGGGTCCCACAGGAAGAGCCACCAGGCAATGCACGGCTTCCCTTGCCAGAGGGATGTGGATGTAACAGCCGATGGCTCAGACATTGAGAAATAGAGATGAGCCCCTTCACCAGCCCCCATGGAGCCACAGAGGGGTGAAGCTTCACCAGGGATACTGCTGGAGCAAGAGCTGGAGATCCCAAAGCCCCAGGAGATCCGGGAGCTTGGGCAGAGCAGCCAGCCTGTGGCACCCCATTCCGCTGCTCACCCATAAGATGGTATTCCAGCACTTCAGGTGCCAGCACACTGGAAAACCACTGTTTAGAGGCTTTTCCACTGTGGACAGGATCATCCCAGTCCTTGTTGATTCTGACTTGCCCTTTCCTGCTCTGGATTTCCTCCTGAACCCAGCAGCAATTTGGAGCATTAGATTTACAAGTTTCAGAAGATGCTGCCCTTTCCTCTGCTCCTTCCCACTGAGCGCTGTACAATAAATGGCACATTGGCAGCCGAGCCCTGGCACGAAAAGCCCTTTCCAGATGCTCAAAATGACTTTCGCACTGTTCTGTGACCCCAGGCTTATGCAGGCTTTGCCCCAGCTCTGCACTGAGCTCTCCTTATCCGCTTCCCTCTGCTTTGTCTGTCTCAAGTCAAAAAGGCCCCGGGACAGCAACAGGACCCAGGTTATTGTGTAACAGCAAAATGAATCCCCTGCAGCACAGAAGTGCTGGCTAAAACAGTGCGCAAAAAGGTGCTGAACTTCACTCACCATCCAGGAGGTGTTTGCTCGGGAGCCAGAACAAGACCTTGCACAAACAAAGCCCTTAATGCTGACCCGAGGGCAAAGAGGGTGGATGGAGAAGCCAAGCGTGATCAGTGCAGCAGCCTGAGGTGGCACAATGGAGCTGGAGCAGGTCAGTGGAGCTGCTCATCCTGCCCACTGGCAACGGAGCCCCCCAGAGCCCCACTCAGCCAGCTCCACGGGCACACCAGTGTCACAGAGCACAGGCAGCAGGGTCTGAAGGTCCTGAGCACAGCCTGATGGTCCACTCATGCTCACACCTCCCTTGCTGTAGCTCTTCACTGTGTGTTTCAGCTGCTGCTGGCACTGCTCAAGCAGGGAGCCCCCCCACCACACAGGAGCATCATTGCTGCCCAGGGACAGGACAAGGGGCTGAGGGCTGTGACCCAGCAGATACTGAACTGTTCTTACCTTTGGGCAGCAGCACAGAACAGGGCTTTGCCCCTGTCCGTTACCTGACCAATGCTGGATGTCACTCTAACAGTGACATACCACCACTGGCTTTGGGGATGCCAGCAATAAATAACACACCGGTAATAATGTCTAGTGCAGGGGAAAACAAGTGTTTGAGAGGCCGTTGGAGACCTGGATTTATTTCTTTTCTACCCTGAAATCCCAAATGCCCGCATTCTTTTCCCTGTGATGTGCAGAGAACAACTGACTGTCACATCTGTCTAAGCAGGCTTGGGCTGCTGCAGGCACATTGGTGTGCTCTGGTGTGACCGCGCTGCCCAGGGACCAGGTAATGAAGTTTCCCCTTCAGATTCCATTAGGAAACGCTTCATGACCTGTAGACATCCAGTTCCATTCTGATTTCTGCTGGCAGGTTATAGCACATGTCCGGGGGTGATCTGGCCGGGAGCAGCCACTGGAAACCCAAGAGGGTTTTGTTCTCAGAGCGGAAAAAGTTTTCCAACCAAACCCCAAAACCTCAGTGGTCACAAAGGCACCAGACCCCAAAGCTGGAGGCAGGACAGGTGCTCTCCCTGAGAGGCACTAGAAAGCAGATCCTCATTCCAAGCACTACAAAAGTAGGAATGTTTATTAGGAATTACAGGACAAGTGCTTCCTTCCGAACGGGGACGGTGACATTTCCTCCGAAAGCCACATGCAGCAAGTTCCCTCTTCATTATATCAAGACCGATTTCCCCTCAGGACAGATTTAACACCTCTGCAGCATCATCACACAGCACCGCTGGAACTGCGACCTGAACCCTGCTCGTTCCTCTAAATAAGCATCTGTACACAGAGCCGCCTATGGGGGTTTGGCTCATGGGAGCACCTCAGGACTCACAGGCCAATTAACTGTAAAGGGTGTTAAATGTCATCAAGAATCTTGAAGTTTAGAGAAGAAAAGCAGATAACGCAGGGCTTGGTGCTCCATCCGCACTGGTCTTCCGTCCCCCTCTGCCCAGAAAGCCCCCTCCGTGCCTCGCACTGCCCAGCTCACACGAGGATCACCAGCAGGCCCTGAGGAGGAGCAAGGAGCGACACAATCACATTAGCACCGGGCTTCCAGGGATGCTGGCTCCTGGCAGTGCAGCAGCACACAGTGAGCAGGAAACCCTCTCACAGGAATCCTGACATCAGATTTGTACTAAGGAGAGCGCAGTGCCCTTGGGAAGCACTGGAAGGCTTTTGCTCGCCCGACCACCTCCGGCAAGGTGGGAACAGCCCCGGTGACCGGCACCAGCACAGGCAGGAGGAAAGCGCCTGCCCAACACTTACCGCTAGGATCTGGATGTCCACCTTTATTAAGGGAATGCCCAGCACGTTTGGCAGAGGGATCCCGATGCCCAGAGCACCTGCAGGGGACACACAGGTCCTTACATCCCACCGGAGGGATGAGCCCAGCTCCCACCCATGACGA
Organism: Psittacula echo; assembly: GCF_963264785.1. Classification (NCBI taxonomy): domain Eukaryota; kingdom Metazoa; phylum Chordata; class Aves; order Psittaciformes; family Psittacidae; genus Psittacula; species Psittacula echo. The sequence continues at coordinate 9,737,731 of NC_137747.1, read as the reverse complement.
AACCACTCAGGATGCACGGACCACAGCTCCCCCACACGTGGCATGCTCTGGTTTTCCTTGTGTTCCCTGTCACTGTTACCAGGGCCCTTTGGATGAAGCTGGGATGGGATGGCGCAAAAATAAGGCTGAGAATTTAACTGCAGCCTCAAAATGGGATTGCAAATGTCTGATCACTTCAGCTCTGCTGCCACAGCTGTCCAACCCATGCGCATCCCCTCTCCCCTCCTTCCCAGCACTTGGCCGGAGTACTCCCAGTGTTCCAGCTCTCCCGGTCACCCACCATTGATGAGGGGCACTAAGGTCTCGGCCAGCAGACTGCTGCAGTGGGGCCTCAGGTTCGAGATCTGCACCAGAGAAGGGACAAGCGTGTGAGCAGCACTGCCTGGCACAGGACGGCAGCGAGCACAGCCCAGTCTGTGGCTGGGTACCAGCCTTGGGGCTGGAGATCCCTTCCCACTGACACAGCTGAAGGACAAATCCCCCTCTTTTCTTTAAAGCAAAGCTACTTTTTGTTCCTTGATTTGAGTTTGGTGCTTCCTTTGGGAAACCTTATTCCAGGTGAAACTCCTGCTAGAGCTCTGTGCAAGCTTTGCTCGTGCAGGGGTGAAAAAACAGACTTCAGGTTTTACGTTTGCATTATTAGAAGAGGCAGAAGGAAAAAAAAGGCAGCAGAAAAAGAATTGCCAAGAGCTACAAAATAGAGCAGCAAACAACTGAGAGCATCAGCAGCTGCAATCCATCACAGCCAGAACAGGTTACAGCAGCACACAGCAACCATGCGCCTTCATCCCTCCTTCCCCAAAGCCACTCGCGCAGCACTCAGCCTGGGCTGGTACGAGACTTACATTACTGATGCCAACGTCAGAGGACTCCAAGGAGAGGGAAGTGCTGTGGGAAAGGGAAGCAAAGGGCACGTCAGACACTGAGGCACCTGCCAGAGGTCACAGCAAGGGCCCTGCCACCTCCAGAGCAGCATTAACCCATGGGCAAGAAACCCTGTGAGGCATCCCTTGGGCACACACAGCGGGGTCAGTAGATGACACAAACAGCAGCAGTGCCATCCTTGCAAGAGAGGGGAGAAAACAGGAAAAGAAAAGCTGCACCTGACTGTTATTTGCCTGTGAATGAAGCAGGGTGCAGCAGGGCACACGTGGCTCCTGCTTCCTCGGCCCCCTCTCACAGTTACTGACCCTTGGAAGGAGTCAGCTCCTGTTAGCTGAGAGAAAGCTTCCAGAAGAAGCATCCTGCCTGGATGTAAAGATCATGAGCTCTGGAGAACTTGCTGCAGCTCCTAATCCATCACTGCAACCACACAACTATCCCCATAGCTAAAATGTATGCTTTATTTCCACTTTGAATTTCTCTCTTCTGCTTTCACTGAATCTTGTTATACCTTTGTCTATTGAATTAAAAGCTCTTTGATGCATTTCTGTTCTCCGTATCGCTGCATACAAGCTATGCCAATTTTGCTTCTAAATCTAGCTCTTTGACAAGCTAAATGGCTTGAAATCCTCAAACCTCACACTTGAAGGAATGCTTTCCAATCTTTAATCATACCTTGACTGCCATTAATGACAGCACTTTCCTTTCCTCCTTTATCACTCCTATCCCATGTCAGACATTCCGAAATAGTGCCCAGGATCAAAGTCAAGCTGACAGCCTCAATTCTTCAGGTTACCTCATTTCTCCTTGTTATAAAACTGACACAGACTTTACCTCCAGTCCCCTAAAACTTTCCAGCTGCTGTAACATTGCCTGAAAGCCTGTGAGGACAACCTTACCTACCCAGGGACAACCTTACCTACCCAGGGATAGCCTTACCTACCCAGGGACAACTTTACCTACACAGGGACAACCTTGCCCACCCAGGGACAACCTTACCCACCCAGGGACAACCTTACCCACCCAGAAAGAGCCTTACCTACCCAGGGACAGCCTTACCCACCCAGGCACAATCTTACCTGCCCAGGGACAGCCCCAGCACCAGCTTGCCACCAGCAATCGACATGTGGACATTTAGACCGAGATCCTGCAAGCAGAGAGAGAAGAGGATCAACCCCCCGAGACATCCCCGTCCCAGCTGCCAGTGACCCGGCCAGCTGCGCATGACACCGGCTCAAGGTGTTTCCATGCACACTCACAGCCTTCAGCAGCAGGACGTTGAGGATGGGTCCATCTGAACGCCTAATGAACACCTGAACCAGCACCGAAAGCTCAATGGTGGCTTTCCTGTCTTCCAAGAGGATGAGCGGGCTCCCAGCCAACGTTAGCCTAATGTTCAGAGGGCTGGTGCCGCGGCAGGCAGAGCACTGTGGGGACCAGGGACACATGGGGGTGGCCACCTGCACCCCCTGAAACTCTATAGGGTCTCCCCCAAGGTCGCACAGACCTTGGACAAGCCCAATGTACAGAGCAAAGAGGCCCAGCAGCACGGATCGGCACTGCTTGCAGTGTGGACATGGAAAGGGCAGTGGGGCACCTTGAGCCCATGATGGCCAGGATGAGGGGAGGAGGAGGCTGGAGCCTGGCACATCCAGGTTCATCACTAGGATGTGCTTGGACCTGGCGAGGTTCACACAGACCCTGGCAGCAGCAGAAGTCACTCACCCCCGTGGGAAGCAGGGTGGCGATGGCTTTCTGCAGGTTGCCAGCACTGGAGAACTGTGGGAACAGAAGCACAAGCAGCCGCAGTGAATTCTCCATCTGATTTCATTGACACCATCCCACCAGGGCCACTCCTGTCCCGCTCATGCCCCTGTTCCCAGCCCTGTTTGTGCTCCTGGGGACAGTTCCAGCTCTCCCTCCCTCACTGTCCCAAGGGAAGTCCCAGGAAGCTCAGTTACACGCAGCCTCTGAGCCCTCCACCTTCCCCATCGCTCCCCAGCTGCATGGGCAGCTCCTGGTCAGACAATGCAGATCCTGCTCCCCAGCCGAGGCTGCAGCGTGTCCCTTGTCACCTCCCCTGGCATCAAATACGGGTGCTGCCATACTCACGATTTCAGGGGTGCAGGTGAAGGTCTGTGGTGGTATCCGGATCAGCAGGGACAGGACCGCGTTGAGGAAGCTCTGGCGCAGTCCCAGCACCAGCAGCTTGCCCAGCAGTGGAGGCAAAGCAGAGGGGGACGAGTCATGGGGGATGATGCTGCCTCCCACCTGCTTCACTGCACCCTGTGAAGAGAGGTGACAGGGACATTAAACCGACCCTCCAGAGTCATGAGGCACATCCAGGTCCTTGAGATGGACACCGCAGGGCCTGCATCAGCTGAAAGAGCCTCAGCTTAGGGAAAGCATTGGACGCAGAGCAATTCCCTCTGCGTTTCATAGATGAAAGGAGCTGATGAAGACCAGAGTGCATAACTGAGGCCTTTTAACAGACTGTCCAAATCACAGCTCACTGCTTCAGCTCACCCTTGAGGTCTCACTCCAAGGGCACACGATGGTGACAGTGCTGCCAGCTGGGGTCCAGCCCAGCCTTCCCCACCTGCAGCACCCAGCCAGGCATGAGTCAGCCTCGGACCTACAACAAACTTGCACCCACATGAACTGCTTGCTCAGGAGACCAGCTCTGACCACATGGGGTGGTGGAGGCAAAGACTAATGCTAGTGAAGGACCTGCACTAAAGCAAGAGCAGCAGCACTGACTGTGCAGCGTTTGTTACCAGCCCTTGCTCTTCTTCACTGTTTGTGTCCCAGGAGCCACTTTCTTTAAGCTGTCCTGTTTGAAAGTCCTGTTTGGTTCCTGCTGCTGGTTTTCCCTTCCAGTGAGGCAGAGATAAAGAATACATCCATTAGCTTGGCTTAGCATTCACCCAAAACAGAGACCGAACAGCGAAGGCAAAAAGCAGCGACACCCAGTCCGCAGGCAAGGCAAGGGAGAGGATGGAAACAGCTTGTCCCAACAGTTACAAGCAGCCTCAGGATGAGTTTGTGAACAGAGCAAGAGAAGGCTTGAAGAAAAGCACAGCAGTCACTTAATGGTGATTTAGATAAGGATCTAAGCAAGTCGTTAGCAGCTGCTCCACGTGGTTGTACTGGAAAAGGACAACTCCCATGGGATGAGGTGAACGGGCACCTCCCAGGGTCCTGTCGCCCAGCATTAACTTACGTCTAAATCCAGACCGAGGAAAGAGCCAGAGGTGTAGGGGAGGCTGGCCAGCCCGTAGTGAATGGTTCCTGCCGTGCCAACCGGGATCACCGCTGCAGGAGGAGAAGGGTCCTCACAACACCAGCGAATGAGCTACACAAACCCTGCCCCGAGGCAGACCCCACACCCACAGCCCAGGTTCGAGCATTCACTGCCAGGGGATGCTCCGAATTCAGCTTTGTGGGATCTGCCGTTAGAATGTAGCCCCAGAAGAGCAAAGATAAAGTAAATCCAAGAGTGATGTAAAACATGGCTTAAAGGGGGCCAAGGTGCGAGCAGGTCACTTGGGCTGCTCAGGTGTGAACTCAAGGCTCAACAGTCCTGAAGCAGCACAGCTCCTCCTGATGCACTTATGGATGTGCATCCTCCCTGATGCATTTAAGCACTACTGTGGGAAAGGGCACTTCCCACTGCAGGAGTGCAGGAAACACAGAGAAGCAGCACCCATCCTCCACCAGAAACACACCATTGAGAGTGCCCAGGAGCTGGATGTTCACCAGGTTCACCACGATATCAACCACTGGACACAGCTGCAACACAAAGCAGAAACGCGAGAGCTCAGCCCCTCTCCCCTCCCACCCCACCAGCCTGATCCAACCCACTCCTTTTAACCTAAATCCCATGCGGAAAAGTGCTGTGTGGCATTAGGCAGCAGCTGGGATGCTGTGAAGGACTTGGGGGCGGTGGAGCTTGCCTGGAGCTGTGGTACCACACCAAAGGGGACTGCTTTGATCTGGCCATGGGCATCGCGGCCAAGCAGCACACCCCGGTGATGTGGGAAAACAGCACAGAGATGCTGCAGCTTCCTGCTGGCATTCCCGCATTTCAGATGTGAAAGGAAGGCAACCTCCAGGCTTACCAGACCGGGCAGAGTGGCCGTCAGCTGCTTGAGCACTATCTCATTCACTGATAGGGAAAGTAAGCTAGGAAGGAAAGAAAAAACATTTGCAATCACTACAACCAGAGCGCAAGGGTCTCCAGCCTTCATTTCACACTGCTGCATCCTTGGCCATCCTCTCCGGAGCACTGCTGCAGCTAATGCTGGCAGGAGCAGGGGCTGTGCAGGAGGCAGGAGGGAAAGGGGCTGCTCATCCCACCGAGGGGAGAGTTGGGCTTTATTCAGCACTGGGGGGTGCAGGAAAGGAGTGAGCCTTTCCGGTGTCACCCGAGTTCGGCTGTGTCCCTCTGGGATTTCAATCAGTGCCGTAGATAGCGGAAGGTGGGGGTGTTAGGAAATATCTGCATGTGAGTTAATGGAAATGAACCATTTGCATGTGGAGTAACGAGGAGAAATCTGCTGTGTGATGTTTCCCTGCTGCTGCTAAATAGATCACTCTGGGATGGGTGGTGCCTGCAGGCAGCACAGAGCCATTTACTTTTGATAATCGATATATTTCTGGGCTGTTGGGTTAGAACATGCAGCAGCACACTTGGCAAGCCACAGACAGCAGGAATTCATAATGCACCTCGTTGTTGATGCCCCAATTCTGCCTACAGACACATCTGAGGAACTGCCATGAAGCCACTCGTGTACATCTACACTCCCCCTTGCCCCACAGGGAGCTCAGCATCCTGCACAGCATCACTTTAATCCTGCTCAAACTGAAGATACAACCCCCAGAGCAGGTGAGCCCCATTCTCGATTCACTTACGCAGACTCTTCCAACCAGCTGCTGATGGAAATATAATGCATAATGCAAAAATTAATTAGGAGAAATTCAATGGACCCGAAAAGTGAGTAATTCAAAGGCAATAAAAGAAAATATTTCCCATGATCAATTTACTGCTGCATCCATCAATACACGAGTCAGCAAATTCCTTCTGCCAGGAATTTCATAAACACTGAGCAAGAGATGGGGCATTTGCACGGAATTACCCATGCCCGCAGCGGTCAGGCCCAAGGTCCATATGCTCAGCATCTTTCTGTGGCAGCAGCCAAGGGCAGAGAATGAAACCAGGGCAGGCGAAGGTGCTGCTTTCCTGGAACACTCCCTGCCCTGTTATTCCTGCCCTTTGGATAGCAATTCACTGGTTATGTCTGAAGAAAACACGTTGGAAGAGGCACCAAACCTCATATTTGGATCTTAAAATCTCCCCGGGCAAGCAGAGCAAACTAACCCTCATCTTCCAACCAGCACATTTTCTGCCAGTTCCACTGAAGCAATGGGCTTTGGCAACGGGAAAGAAATCACTTCCCTGAGGCCTGGCTCTGCATCAGCTCAGCACCGTCTGTGTCCTGGCAGAGTGTTTAGATCACTGGATAAAGAGGGCTGCACGCAATGGAAAACATGAATCCACAGCACTTACCCAGAGAGGAGCTTGATCCTTATGGCACCGAGGATGCAGAGGCAGTCTTCAGTGACCACCTGCACTGTGCCCGACTCGAAATTCGTGCATTTAATGTTTGCTGTAATGTTCACATCCACCAAGATATCAATTAGTTCTGAAAGGAGGCCAACCAAGCTGAAACCAGAGCACGGGTTGAACAGATTTCAGCTCTTGGCCTCTAACCAGAGAAACTCAGCGAAGCAGAGAGCAACAAACTGCACCCCCGCATCCTGCAACTCAGTACAAATGGCACAAACCACTTTTCAGTGCCTTTTCTGCACCGTGGCTTTATTATAGGTAAGAAATAAATCCATGAAAGGTGCAGAATGTTGCCCGACAGGAAGCCCAGGGGTTGGGGTTTGTCTGCTCTCACCAGTTGCCGCTGAGCTCCAGCTTCGCGGCGATGCTGAGCTGGACCCCGATCCCTGGCAGCAGCACCACCGACAGCTTGGGCAGCCGGACCTGGATGAGGTGCAGGCTGCGAACAACAGCACAGGCTGCACACATGGAAAGCCTCTTCTATGGCTGAGCAGCTGCAGCCACCGAGGAACCCACAGCCCCACAGCCACCTCTGCTGGAGGCACGAGTGTTGTAAGCAAGAGACATGAGCTTCAGGATGAGAGAGTCTGCAGCTGAGAGCCGAAAGAAGGCAACTCAGCACCAGACTGGGGTGGAAGCCAGCTTCATAGAGCGGTAACTTTCTCTCTGTAGCCCCTTCTCCCTCTCTCGTGCTGTCAAGTGTCCCTGATACCAACAGATATCAACAGCAGCAGTAGAGTCATCATTCTGCACCCCTAACCTGCAGTACGCTTCACCACCCACCTTGCTACCACACAGAGGACCTTTACGGGGTCTGAATCTCAGTATCAAGATAAAACAAGGATAAGTTCTTGGGCCAATTGTGCCAACTGCAGCTCAGCTTTTGCTGCTTCAGAACTGGTGGTGAAGGTACCATCACTTACCCCGTGATGCTGGTGGGAGAGTTCAGCAGACCCCCTTCACCCATGATGTTTGGGAGCACGAGGCCCTGCAGGTGCTGCTGGAGGAGCCCATTCTGCAGTATGGCATTGGAGAGAACTGGAAAACATCTGTATGTGAGGCCCAGAACTTGCAGCAGGAACCTCTCCCCACTTAGTCAGGTCTGTCCTGGCAAAGGCATCACACACAAAGCCCCATCGCTCCCCAAAACTCAAGTCATCAGCTGCTTCAGTGCAGCCAAATCACACAGGGGACGATATTTGACAACATGTACTAAGCCAAAGCCACTCTCACTGACATAACCAGGAGGAGCAGCAGAGGAGAGCATCCCAGACCCCTGACTCAGAGCTGACAGTGCGGCTGTTACCAGCAGTGACAGTGGCTGTGGCTTCACTCACAACTCGCTTTGCCTTTCTAAAGGGTGTTTGTTTCGTTCTTTCTTTGTTTAACAGAAGCACCTGGAAACAAGTATCTTTTTTTTGTTGGAGCATTGCAAATATTGACACAGCTGCTGAGCTTCCCAGCGCTGTTTGCCAAACATCGCCTGCTCCAGTATGGAAATGAGAGCTAAGAGGAAAAAATCCAGATCCAGCCCTGAAGTTCCATGGCTGTTTGGTGCTGAAACGCGCCCCAGTTCTGGAGCAGAGAGACCTCCCTGACCCATGAACGCAGCGATGGTGGCAGAGCTCTGAGCAAAGCCTGCAGCCCTGAGGAGCTGTCAACTAAAGGGGAGGTTTTGCTCCGCGTCCTGGCTCCACAGAGCATTCCAACCAGCCATAACTCGTGTTCTCTGGTTACCTTTCTGCAGTGCCCCTGGGCTGACGGCGCAGGACAGACCAGACAAGACTTCCTGAGAGGGCGAGAGGAGGCCACAGAAAAAGATGATTCCAAAAAGCTTCAGCATCGTCATCTCCGGAAAATTCCCCTGCTGGAAAGGGAGACAGAGGGAGAAGGGGGAAAAGCCTCTAAGAAGCGATCCCAGTGTCTTTACAAGGAATGAGGTCAAGAGGGAAATCCCTCACTCTGCTCCAGCCTGGGGCAGCAGGGCCTTGTTCATGTCCACAGGTGTGCGCAGACTTCAAGTGTGGGTCAATAAAAGCCCTTTCTAGGTCCTTTGTACTGACCCAAAATGTTCTGTGTGCTCACACAAAAGAAAACCGGGCTGCTTTGCCCTGAAGTGATGTTTAAGCTGTTGTTACTGCTGTAGTCCTTAGGTGAAAAGTTACCCAGGCTTTGGTGAGGGTCTTTGCCACGGGAAGCAGCTGAGGATTGTCCTTGTTCTTTCTAACTTTCCAAAGCAATAAACTAGGGCTCAGGTGATAAAAACAAGCTAACGTCAAGGTCATAATGTAGTGACTATTAGTATAAATCTAATAATGAGGTGACAGAATGACTCGGAGCCTGGTGCACAGCAAAATCTCAGACTAAAGCAGCCAGCACACGGTACATGCGGCCTTCCAGAGCAGTGACACTGCCACCACCACTCCCTGCCACTGTGCAGCCTTCGCTTTGATGCCCAGGTGTTGTTATTACCTGCAGCAGCAGCAGCCAGCTGGGAATGGCGCTCAGATCCCCTCGGGCTCTCCTGGAACTCGTGGAGACCCTGCGTCGTCCTCCCCTTTTCCACCTGCACCAGAGATGGAAGAAGTCTCTCTTATATAAAACCTGCAGCACTGGACACACCTTTCCCTCCCCCCCTCCACGTCCCCACCATGGTCCCTCGTGCCCGTGCTCTCTGCAAGCAGCACCCAGCTGCCACTCCTCCTGATTTATACCAGGCAACGTCAGCGCTGACTTGACCGGTTGCCATCTCCCTTTGTGGCCTGGATCACTCGGATGCCTCTTTCCTTCCCCCCTCCCCAGTCTGTCTTAAAAGGATGCTGTGTAGTGGTGGCCCCAGCTCTGAGGGATCCCCATGCTCTGAGGACACCAATGTTGGGGGAAATCTCAAATATTACTGAAGCATCTCAGTCTGGCAGGAGGCTGATGGAGCTGCGTGTACAGGAAAGCAGCACACAGAGCACATGGGCATGGATCCAAGGAAGCTTATAGTATGAAACAATCTACTTTTCCCAATCCCCAAGGAGTTATGGGACTTACGATGCTCATTCCTATTTCAAATGCAGCGCTGCAAGAAGATTTTCTTGGCATAGAGAGGTTGCAGAAACCTGATGAGTGTTGGCTTTGTGAAGACCAAGCTTCAAATTGATGTTGGTTGTATCTGTAAATACCGCCATGGATTGACTGTCAGAATTGCACCGAAATGTTGAAACCCAGCGCTAACCATTTTGAACAAGCAGCAATTCTGAGCTGAAGGAGAGCAGCAGAAACAGGTGTTTCAAAGGGAAATCTCACCCTCAGCAGCGCCTTGGCCAGGCTCCGTGGAAGTTTCCATTGTGCAGAGCCCCGGGAAGATGTTATCTGGGGTCTTTGTTCGGGTCTGGTCACCCATGTTTGACAGGGACAGACTACAGTGGAAACCGGGCAGCAAAGGGCTGCCACAACCACTAGGAATGGTGAGGAGCCTGGCCTCGGAACAGCCAAGATACGGGAGAGGGAGGGAAGAGCTCCTTGGGCTCAGGACAATACTGCCACAGGAACAAATGCAAGCCAATGCACTCAGGTTGAAGGCAGGAGAAAGTTGCCACCACTATGGCGAGTTTTCGGCTAGCTTTCCCATGGGAAACACAGTTTGGACTGGGTTTGGTGTGTTGATGATGGTCCAGTCCCACAACGTGGGAATGAAGGCTGAGGCCACAGAACCAATTAAAAAACCATCTCCCAGAAGATGCAATCCCTCACCAGCACCCCACAGTGCCCGCATCCAGCCGCCAGCTTGAGCATTGCTTTCCCCATCTCCTCCCCTGGTGTACCAGGGGGATCTACACCTATGGCTTTTGTTGCTGACTCTGCTGCTTGCCAGGGACAGCCTTTCCATTTTTCTCCTTCTTTGTTCCCTTTAAAGAACCTCAAATGCACAAGGCTGAATGGTGGGGTTCTACCCGACCCACACCCTGTACCCAGAGCAGTGAGCAGAGGCCATAAGGATAAGGAAAGCAGCACATCCTACACAGCGTTGCAGGGATTTCTTCTCGCTTTGTGAGGTTTTCTTATTCACTCCTCTCCTTTGCCTCCTCTCACACACCTATATTTCATTCTCCCCTTGCAGCAGTGATTTAGATAGCATTTACCTGGAGGCTGAATCCAGTTCTGCAGTGACAAGGGAATGTATATTAAAATGAAGCATTGCAAGAAATGCTAGGAGAGATTATCACAACACAAATGCTGGAAAGTGGAAGGGTTTATGGCAAGACTAATAGCCGCAGAGGAAAGATGCTCCGGACCAGCCTCTGCCATCCTGAACCACCTGAGCTTAGGATCAGGAATGTGGCAGCTTAAACAACAACACGGACTCTTGGAAAGTGATATTAAAGTAAAGAAATATTATCATTTGTTTAATATTGGTAAATTCAGTGATATTTTTTCTCTAATAGTAACCCCTTCCTAAGGATACACATGAACTGCATCCTGCCTCTGGAGGGGATAATCCCAAATGCAGTAGCATGAATCACAGCCTGTGATGGAGCTCCCTGTACAAACACCCAGGCTGCTTCCACATGGATGCTGTGAACATGAAACAAACGGCTCAGTGCAAATTCTGATGGAAAGGAACTTCCCTGACATCAACCAGCAGCAGCCAGGCCAAGAGAAGGGAGAAACCACTGAGGAGGGGAAACAGCACAGCAAACTGCACAGCAAACCTCAGAGGAATGAGGCTGATGGAACACAGACTGGAAAGGGAAGGGGGAAAACGAAGGAAGTTCTGACCACAGCTGCACCGGGCTGGGAGCTCCCAGCCTGGCTCCCCCAGGGCTGAGGCTCAGGTTTATGAACTGTTTTCCCCACTGTTGACTCTCACTGGGGAGCACAGCAGTGATATGGGTGCAGCTGGGCCAGTGCTGCCACAGGTCTGACAGAGGCTGGAGAACAAATGTCTCTTGATGCTGTGTTCCCTCCACCTCACTGCACACAGCAACACCCAGGGGAAGGAGGAACCCCCCCCCAAACTCCCTGTAACACACTGAATCCTGCTATCCAGAAATGCTGCGTTAGCAGAGCATTTCCCTGTACAATTACCTGTGTTCTTGCTCGGTGTGGGATGGATGAATCCTCCCAGAGGCAGGCTCAAAATCTGATTTCTAACAACAGGATTTGTCAAAACTTGAACTAAAATCTCCTTGAAAGGAGCTGAAGGGTTTTAGCTAGAGCTGAATCAAAACCTCCTCAAGTTTTGGGACTGGAGTTTAGCCCAGGATTGTCAGAATCCCCCAGTGCCCATAACCAGGTTTAGAGCTGGTTCAGCAGCTGCCTTTGTCAGCAGCACACAAGGGCAGAGCAGCTTAATTAATACCAATCACTCTCTAGAACAACAGCCAGCCTTGCCAAATCGATCCCAGGCTCACACTGACCCAGGCTCCTGCTTCTGCACGCACCAGGGGCTCATGGTGTTGTGCATGCACAGACGTCAACAGCATCTTTCCAGATGCACTCGTGTCTGATCGCTCACCCGTGCAGCTCCCGACACAGGCACCTGAGAACAGGAGCATGGTCCTGGGTGAGGGCCACGCAGACTGCACAGACAGGAGAAACAGGGAGGAGAACATCAGGCTCACAGGCAGAGCTCTAAGAAGCTGCCTGTCAAAAGGAGTGAGAGCAGCAGCATTGATTTCTGGGTGCATTCGCAATGCCGCGCATAAACAGCAAGAGCAGATGAAATCCCTGCCAGGAGATAACCACAAATCAATGTCCCCAGGAATTTTACAGACAGGAAACTTTGTGCTTCCGAGACGTGAACTGAAGCGGAATGAGCGCAATGTTATCAGCCACGGAAAAAGGGACAAACTTCATTAGCCAGATGCAGCGTGATGAGCTGCACTGCAAGAGGCACGTCCTCAGACCTCACCCAGTGCTCCGAGGAGTGATGCTGAAGGCCAAAGGACCCGCAGCAGAACCATCAACCATGGGCAGGAAGCCTGGGGAGCCCCAAACCCCTCCCCAGCTGCTCTGGGCATTTTCACTCAGTTTTGCAGTATTTTGTCAGTGTCTGTCACCAGCCTGCAGAGATCGAGCTGAAATCCCCCAGCATCTTCCCATGGGGACATCCTGCACCCTAACTTATCCAGGACTGGCACATTCCAGGGTTCCCCAGAGCAGCCTTTTCCTCCTGGCCCCACACAAGACTGGCAGGAATCCCCATTGAAAAGCCATGGGGCCCACACAGCCTCCCTGCCCCACGTCTGGGGGTACAGTCAGAGGAACCCCCATGTCTGCAGCCAGCCCCACAGCATGGGCAGCCTGGGCTCCTGAGTGATGCAGCATGCACCTCAAAGTCAAACCTAGTCCTGTACTTCAGAGAAATGAATCCATTTCCTGCTCTCTTTCCTTCAGGAGTGCTGTGAACACCTCAGTTCCTCCTCACTCTTCATTCTCCCAATTTACTTCTTGTTTTCCTCCCAGGCTGGAAAATGGATTTCTGCCCATTGCATTGTCTCAGGAAGTGTCAGCACTGTGGTGCCGACAGAGACTTTAAGATAAAGACAGCTATTTCCATCTGACTGAAGGAGAGCACCACAGGCTCATCACCGTGTTTCTGTCTTGCCTCAGGTTGCGGAAGCTTTGCTTTACAAAGAAAAGAGCAGTATTGAGCGAAATTGTCCTTGATCGTCTCTATTAATCCCTGGGAAGAATTAGCAGCAGCCTTATATTACACACATACATCGTCTGTAAAGAAAGATCTTAGGCTTTCTGTCTTATTCTCATCTTTTAATAGAGACTCGGCAGGGTCTCCTTGGACACATCATCAGTGCCGGTGGCAGAATTAGTGCTGTGCTTTGTCCAGGCATTCCTCAGGGGATAAATTACAGCCCTTACAAGCAGCCAGGGGTTTGGAGTCAGCATTATGTAAATAAGTGCTTATTTCTAGGAAGATACCAACTGCTCGAAAGAAACTGCACCTGAACCACGGGAGCGCGTCCATGTTAAACAAGCCTGGTTAATGACTTAATTATCCAGAGGAGCAGGACCAAGGGCGAGCTCATCCCTGTGCCACCTCACTCCCATGGCCAGCCCGGTGTTGGTGGGCACGAGGGTCCTGTCCCAGGGCAGAAGCCTCAGGACATCAGTGAGACACAGAAAGGAGCAGACAAAGCGGCATTAGAGGGGATCAGAGCCGGGGCAGGCTGGGCGATGCAGATGCGGCCGCACTGGCGGGGCAGGCAGCTCTCCTGACCTGACTCTGGGGGCTCAGCACCCTGATTCACACCTACAGGGTCCTGAGCACCCATCCGCTGCCCGGCTCCGGTGCACAGGGAGATGTTACAGATCTCAGACATCTTCCCTTGGCTCCCCGGCTTCCAAACCGAGGGGCAGTTTTGGTGCAAGAAATGCGCGAGGAGCCCACCCTCAGTGAATGGAAGTGAGGAGTCCGGAGCTCGCGCTGCCATGGCAGCAAGCGGCCGTCTCTCCGGGGCCTCCCCAGGGCTGCTGAACAGCATCCGTGCACCGCAGCGAGCACAGTGGGGGGAAGTTCCCGGGGACGCACCGGGAAGACGGAGCAGGGAAACAGCTCCATGCGCGCCCAGCGCCGGGCTGGGGCGGGTCTCGAACCAGCGGCCCGCAGGCGGCTCCGTGCGGCTCAGCTCCGACCCGGGAACCGGCGCAGCTTGGCCTGTACCGCCCCCTGCTGGCGACCTGCGGATCCGCGGGCAGCGCCTGCTTCCCACCCCCGGAGAAGGCGAACGGGACCCCACTGTGTCCCCCAACCCTGCGAAGAGCAGAGGCTGTGCGCGGCCAGCGCAGGGCAGCTTTGCTGGAGCCTGGCGCCGCTTGGTGCTTGGCTGAGCGCTGGGACTGAGCACAAACCGCTTGGGAACATCGCG